>NC_134948.1:4806195-6024585 GCF_051020765.1 Lasioglossum baleicum | reverse complement strand
TTCATACAAATACGATTATTAACGCGTTGACTATTGGCCGCCTCGTATGCGAATCATGTTAACCCTTTGCATTTCTTCCACCTAGAATATTTCCATTCTCTATGATTTTTTAAATATCATGGGGGTACGAAATTGATATAATATAATAACTCGTACAATATTTAACCCTTTGCGCTCGGAGCTGTTTTAACTAGAAAATTAAACATTTCTTCCTAGCTAGAATATTTCCATTCCCTATGATGTTTTAAATTTTATTTGAAACGTTTGATTAGATACCAATATTTAGTGGCATCTCAGAGTCACCATTCGAGTGCTAAGGGTTAAATGTTTAGCATTCGATTAGATACCAACATGTTCAATAGTGTAAACAATATTTTAAATAATGGTGCAGCAATGTTTAGTGGCGCTAAGGGTTAATTATATTGTAATTATTCATCTTCTAACATAATATGTACATAGTAAAAGATATCTTGTGACTCTTTAGCATTTGTTTCGTTAAAACTGAATTCTATTACGTAGCTGCCAGTACGTTAGTCAACGTCAACGTATGGAAATGTTAATTATCGATCGATGTTAATTTTCATCAATTTTTAGTCTGACCTATTCCAAGAAGATTTGTATCCAGATACTTCCGGTGACACGGCTGCGATTTCTGCAGAGGAATGGGCAAGCGGAACAGACGCAGAACCTATATTAATTTCAATGCGAGACGGCTATCAACCAACGGTAGCCAAGAACGACCTCAAAGTGAATAAGAAATCGAACATACTCGGGAAAGGAGCGAAGGTTGCGTCCAATGCACAAAATGCTACGCAGTCCGCAGGAATTACGGTACGTATTTGACACTCGTTTTTGTTTGAAATCGCTGCTCTCTAGACTCGTTTCCAGGATTGCAATGGGATTTCTCAGCAGTCAAAAGCGCTAGATAAAAGTCTTATTTTTACGTTTACGCGGCCTAATTTGCATTATTCGGAAGCATAAAGCTGCGACAGCTATACGCTGCCGAATAATGCAAATTACGCCTCGTAAACATAAAAGTAGGATTTTTGAGGGCGATCAAGGCCTAGATTGATCTTTTATCTAGTGCTTGTCACTACTGAAAAAGCCCATCTCTGCATTATCGAGAAATGAGAAGGCGCCTCCCGGACCCATGCAATCCTGGAAACGAGCTACATATTCCCTTAAACGATGCTATGACAACGTTTTCTTCGATAGGAGGATTTGCTGAAAGAATTCACCGAGGAAATCAGAAAATTGAAAGCGGTGATCGTGAAGCATGAGGGAAGGATACGGGTACTCGAGTCAGCCGTTGCTCTTCAAATGAAAGAAGAGGAAAGAAAAGAGAAGGCTGCTTCGCCTGCCACGACCGAGGTGCTTGCATCCGACGAGGTTTAACTTTTTAAATCTACTTTTTGAGCTGAGAAAATCGACAAATATTACGAAAAGATAACTAATTAATGTAATAAAAACAAAAAAATTATCATATATTTTGATATAACAATTTGTGTAAATAGTAGGTTTTAGCTACATCGTGTGTCTTGATTCTTTGGAACGATCTTTGCTATTTATTGTACATCCATTCATCATACATCGCTTGCATTTGTATCATGTTTTACATCTTCTATTTCTATTAGACTGTATCTAACACGTGACAGTGCTTTGTTTATTAGCATTAAGATATCGGCTGTTTTGTTAACATCCAGTACTCGAGACTTCTATGTATATTTCTCTATGAGGATAAACGAGTGCCTAATTTGTACAGACATACCACTGTAATATAACGAAAAAAAAATGACTTTTATCGTAGTATAGCGTCAAGTGTGCACACACGTAATATCTTCTGAAGGGACGCATAATTTTGTTTTGTATATAAATTATGCGATTCGCAAAAGTAATAAACAAAGATTGCTATTTTACTATTATAATGAGTATAACAAAAAATATGTATGGTATTAATTATATATTTAACTAACTTGTTTTTTCAACATTGTGAAAAGAATACATTTTGTACAAAAAATGTGAATACATAATATATAACTGATTGAAAATAAATCTCTATTTTCTTGTATAAATAGTTCTAACATTAATATAATATTAATTAGTATAATATGTATGTATCTATGACGTTTACATTTATGTTTACATAAATGTTACTATTCGATAAACAATACTTGTGTCAGTTTCGTAAATGGTCGATAGTGGCACCACTCGTGGTAAAACGTTCAAGCACCAACGAGATCTCGTCGGTGACCTTTTTTATAATCACCTTTCTTTCGGATAATTACATATTTATGAGCGAACAGATACAATGAAAATTAATGGGACAGTGTTAACAGGAAGTGTCAATGTCTAATAATTAGAAAATTATTTGTGTTGATTTATACAACCCGTGGCAAAACGTTTCCGATCGGAGACATTGATACTGATTTTACAGAAAACATTAATGTTTTTTATAAGTATAAAATAGTATTTTATGGAGTTAAAACTGATGGGAAATTGAAAAGGGCTTATTAAAGAATGAAAAACAACAAAATAACCTAAGCTTCCATTTATTATAACAAAGAAACGAGAAAATAAACAAAATGTTACACGGAAAAAACTTTAGAACTGCTGGAAGAAAGTTTCCGATTTGTGTGATTTACACTGTCCAACACCAAACTTGTTCAACAATTATGAACGATTATGAACAATTATCAACGATTATGAATGTGTCCTTAATTTTTTAAGAGCGAATAATTCGTGTCAGAATTAACATTGCATCTTATGGGAAAAGCGGCACGAATCATTTGCTGCTGTAATGAATATCCAATATTTTTCATTTTGTGTGAATAAATTATCTTTATTGTATAATACAGATACAGAATGATTCTCCAGTAGACACCCACCAATTTTTTAGCCCTTCAATAACAATTTCATTGAGTATTTAGTATTTAACCATCCACTGTCACCTGTCAATAACGCGTGCAGTGCCGCCAGAATCGACCAAAACTGGTCGATTTTTTTCTGTCCTCCTTTCCTTCTTCCACTATCCCATTCCAGCGCCATGAGCATACGGCATACTCCATCATCCCACACTACACTGTAGACTGGTCACGTTTAGTATCATTAGTACATGGTCATCTATTTCCCCAATCTGACAGCACTGTTCTGCCTGCGTTGCGCTAACACAGACGAGCTATTCTCATCGGTGGCACTAATTCGCCACATTGCTGCCATCTTACTGCGAGGCGGAATCCAGGATCGAGCTGCCTCCCATCTACCCCGCAGAATCGAGCAGATTCCGAGCATCCTATGCTTCGAGCGTCGTTCTGACAGGATAATGCCCATCATCTGCTCGCTAAACTGTGCTCGATGTCTGCTCGAGGCAGGCCTGGCTGACTGGGTATATAATAATGGTTAAAATTCATGCGCATAAAGCAGTTACAGTATCATGCAACAAAATAAAACTAATTAAATCGATTTTCAACCACAATTCTTTATTATTAAGACCAATAAGTTGACTAAGTTTTAGGAGACTTTTATTGAATTAATCACGAGAAGTAATAATTTATCGGGTCTAATGTCCTCTCGATGTATTTTCCGATCGGGGAAGGAAAACAACGTGGACATAAATTTTCGTTAAAGCTATGGAAAAAAATGAGAAGGACATATTATATATACATATTTGCTTCGTTCGTTTGTTCTTTTCCTCTTAATCTCTGTTATTTTTATTGGTATGTAGTACGTATAATAATTTATTTTATTTATATATATATGTATATATATATTTGTCGATATCGAATATATTAATATTTTATCAGATTTCTCTTTTCCATAAATTAAATAAATAACTCTTGACTGTGATATATTATTAAACAAAATATTTTACAAAAGTAAATTAGCTGTAGATTGCCAGGTGAAGTGCGAGGATACATGTTATTACTATATCGTCTATTCAAAAGTAACTAGACATCCGAAGCGTATTACTCCGTATATACGTGTGATCTTTGGCGAACTCATGATTATTCTTTAGTTTGTTCATCGAATACCAAAGTACATGCATACATAATATATACATACATATACACAAGATATCTATATGTGTATGTATACATTGGTTTATCGCGTTTTGTCGAGGCTCTCTAGAACGCGCGATTCGCGATTGCCCGATTTTCAGTGTATATTCCATAGCAAAAACAAAAGATAAATAAAATTTCAATTAAATTATGCGCGACAATTAGGAGAGTACACCTTGGGTCAACACACACAGTTTTACCAGCTCTCGATACATTCCTCTATACCACATCCAAGGTTTCCACATTTCTCTCTCTCTCTCTCTCTCTCTCTCTCTCTCTCTCTCTCTCTCTCTCTCTCTCTCTCTCTCTCTCTCTCTCTCTCTCTCTCTCTCTCTCTCTCTCTCTCTCTCTCTCTCACACCCGCGCAAACACACACACATACATTTTCCTTCTCCTATACATACACACGAAAGCGTCACTTGTGTTATTTTGCTTCTAAAAAAAAAGATATATCGAATGATAGATGAAGAAGACGGGTATAGAACCTGAAGGGGGTATGGGATCCGCAGAAAAAGGCAAATCGGCTCGAGGTAGGGTAATAGGGGTTGGAGAGGAGGGTTGAAGGAGGTCATGATTATCGCCAATGTCTCACCATACGCGCACGCAATCCCCGACTTGTTGTGCTCGACACAATGCGGAAAATGACCTGGTACGCCGTCGTGTTTCAGTGTTTAGTCGCTTTTCAATACCGCACGATAAAGTAGTATTTCGTTTTAGACCAGGGATAACGAACTAACTGGCCCGTAAGTCGCACGAGGCTCTCCTGCCGGCTCTACTTTCTTTCTCCTGTTCCGCCGAATTTTCTCCTTGTGTAGTCAACCGAAATGTATAGATTATTGAAAACCTTTCTGTATTTAACTTAAAATTAGACGCGTGACGGATGACAAAGAATTAAGCTTCACCGTTTCGTATGATTCCGCGCGCTAACGATGGTTCAAATATCTGTGGTTGTCAGGAAGAACACCGTACGTCACATACTTTCGAGACATTGCCGTTTAACGTTTTCATCACTAATGCTTTGAGCCTTTTGAATTTATTTTCATGACTAGACTGCGGATTTGTTGCATTTATGACGAAAATGGGCGCGCACAATTTAAATATTTAAGGACATCAATGCATTGGTTTCAGGATAATTAATTGATTATGCATTGGTTTAATAGGATAATTAAAAGAATAAAATTTTTATTTTGCTCCTGTGCCCCGCAAACAATGCGAACAATTTTTATTTTGCATAAAGATTCGCAATCTATTCATGATTTTTCTTTTGGTGAAGACGTAAATCCTATACTATAAAGCTCAAGTAATGCATAAACTTATATTTTTTGAAATTTTGAACATGCGGCGTTTTTCCTGGCGACCACAGATATAACGGCCAGGCAGACAGACAGGCAGGCACGCAGCAGACAGACTACCGATGAAGGAATCTGTTGAATGATAATAGGTCGCGTGCGATTCCAAGCTTCGAACAAGTTCGTCACCCCTGCATTTACGCTATGCTGGACTGAGGTATCGAGAGGCAAGATGGTCGTTTAAACTCTAGGCAATGGCGTAAGGTTACAAGTGAGAACTATGAGGCTGCTGTTCGTAAAACAGTACGTAGGCTTCGCTGGTGACCACCGACCGCGCCGGAACCACGGACACCCGACTATCGTTGTACTCGTGCCATTCGCCTGAGTACGGATGCTTGCAGTACGCGGTGTAATGACCGGAGTACGTGGTTCCCGAATGGTTCGCGACACCATACAAATTGTAAGTGCAGCCCGGAACCCTGGGGGCGGCGAAGGCACTGAGATCCAATCCGGTCAATGGAAAGTCCACCGTCACGTTCAGCTTGCCGCGGAATCGTTCCATCGGGGAGAAACGTTTCAAATCTACGGAATTCATTCCGTTAAGGAAAACATCGACGCCCGAACCACATTCCACGTCTAGGTACGCTCAAGATCCTTTAACACTAAACCTACCATTGCCGGTCAAATGACCGGTTTTATATTTTTCATTTCATAATTATTGAAATTATGAAGTTGCTTACGTGGAAATTGATTGGATAAAATTCTATATCCAAGCACTTATTGTTGTAAAAATTGCAGAAAATCGAAATAAATCAAGCCTAGTCATTTTTTCAAACTAAAACATATTAATCGCTTTTAGTGCTCGGTAGGTTTAGTGTCAAGAGGGTAGACTCGTTTTTCCATTTCGCCTTCTCATTTCTCGATAATGCAAAGTTCGGGTTTTTCAGTAGTCAAAAGCGCTAGATAAACGATCAATCCTAGGCCGCGATCGCCCTAAAAAATCCTACTTTTACGTTTACGAAGCGTAATTTGCATGATTCGGTAGCATGTAGCTGTCGCAGCTTTATAAAAATAGCTACTGCATGCTTCCGATTATTGTAAGTTACTAAATTAATTAAATTTGAAATTTGGGGGCGACTGAGGTCTAGATTGATCTTTCATCTAGCACTTTTGATTACTGGGAAAGCCCATCCTTGCGCTATCGAGAAATGAGAAGGCGCATCCCACATCCTTGCAATCCTGGAAAAACGAATCTACCCCTTTAAAGCGTCAGTATGCATAGAAAAAAATCCCTCTGACTTTCATATACGTATATGCGGATCTAGCGATGTGTGAGTGCACCACCGCACTCTCACTCGAGCACGCGGGCAACCTTAACGATAAGAGCATACCGTATTTTCTAGCGGTCATTTGAAAAGGATACGAATAACAAGAATCTTCGGGAACTTGTGTATGCTGAAGCTTTTAGTGCACTTTCTCCTCATCTGACACTTGGAACAGGTCGGCTTTTCGTCACCGTCGAGAACCTCTTCTCGGGTGAAGTGTTCCAGACATTGATTCAACTTGACCGTACCGCTTCGGGCCGGTATCGGCAGGCTCAGGTCCCAGAAAGGATCCAACGTTACCGATACATGGTCGCAGGCTGTACAGTGCAACGACGAGCGTAACTGACCGACGAACACGTCCACTATCATACTGTCTTCGCTGCGCAGGTAACGTTTCCAGCTCTCCACGGCTTTCTGGCTGTCTCTGTGCGATCGGAAAATATTCTTTTTATTGCCAAAATTCAATTTTTCAATTTTCAAATTATATCGAAGTCGGTGCAACGGTTCCTTACGTGTACATATCGGGGATATCCGTGTGGATCGGCGGCGGTTTGACCGTCACTCTGTTGACGTCCTCGTGGAGACCCTCCAACAGGTATCTGAGAAATTCTTGGGCGTCCTGCTGACTGTAGCCCATGAATCTCGGCGCGAATCTCTGTATCTGTGACTTCAGCGCCGTTGTGTTCACCACATGATCACCGCCCACCTCCCACAATTCGTGTATCACCTGGCTAAACGCCTTGATCAGGGCACCCTTCATACTGGATGTAGTCACGTTGATATCCGCCAGGTATTGTTCGTCCAGTAGGTATTCGAGCAACGGTCTCGTGTTGCTCAAACATTGGATCACGCTGTTCATGAAACACTGAAAGAGAAAGAAATTCATATAGTATACTGCTTACAGCGACACAGAGTAAAACCAAGTACAGTGTTTTCTCCATAAATGTCTCCAAATTGTCTGGCCTTTAGACCCCATTCGTATTAGCGTCTTCGTATTCGTTGATTTTGGACAATTATCAAGAACACAGTGTACACTACTTACTGTGTTTCCAATATTCCTCAATCCGTTCAGTCCACATCGCTCGTCGCGATGCGCTTGGAGCCGATTACGCGTCGCTTTGTTTGTCGGGCTTCCGTCCTGTAAAGTAAATCACGGTCAGCACTCGCCTAATCTGGCACGCGCGCTCTAAAGGGAGTAGTGGACGGACTGTTTCTACGGGGGCTTCAAGATCGTCGGATGTCGTCGTGTTTCTTTGGTAAAAGCACGACAATGTTAGGCTCTTAAGCGCTGAGGAGGTAAAGCTTGCTAGAGTAACAAGTAACACTCTACTTCTCTTGCAACAAGAACTAACGGAAACACTCCCGAGGGACGATACTGGACAGTGAAGGCGGCGAGTTAACGTCGGAGTGAAAAATCAAAGGAGGTCCGGTGCGGTATAACTAAGTTCAATCTCGTAAGGGCGGGCGAAAACCCGAAATATCAGGGCAGGAACACGAAATTTTTTCCCGAAATAATCGGGATTCTTTTTTTCGTGATTTTTTAAGGTCACCTTCAATCTTTTGCAAATACAACCATAATTTTTTTACGCCTATTTGTTAGAGGATTTCAAAGCGAATTCCGTAAGGATCGTAGCATAAACTAAATTGCAAAAAAATTGTATGTATTTTTTTACAAAAAATTTGCTATAATCACGTGAAAGCTCTCTTGAAACCATGCTATACCTGACAAAAACATTTTCGATCGGACAGCTAATTACAGAGTAATCTCTACTGGTCACTGAAAATCTCGGGAATCACGATGACCGGGGACGAGTCAGGTCGGGTTCCCAAAAATTTCGAGAACATGACATACTACCTCATATGAAAACTCTCTCTCAGTCCATTTTTTTTATGAAAATTGGGTTTTCAGCTTCGCCTTGTTAGGAACTTTATTTTCTACGGTTTGGGGGTAACTTTTTTTGTTAACTGCTGTAATTAGTGTCTAAATATAAACATAGTTTCAACAAATCTCGGTGTAAAGTGAAATAGTTAAAATTTACTTTTTTGGACTTGGATAATTTTCATGTGAGGCCGACGATATGACACTCTTGAAGAGAACTCGCGATGGACAACATTCTTCCAACGAGAAGAATTACGTACAATAATGAAATATTTACATTATATTAAACATACAATATATTTATGTGTGCGAATATATAAAGAATAAATTATTTCGAGAATCCCGACTCTTTCGTGTTCCCGACCCGATACAATTTCTGGTTCTCGCAGATCCCTGTAATCACGAATCCGTTGCCACGAGAGATCGTTGTTTCCGCTACGCTTGTGAAATCCAGAAAATAAAAATAACGTTCAAGGACTAAAAGTTGAAAAGTCTACGGTCTTATGACAATGCGGTGGCTTGCACCAGAGGGGAGTATATCAAAGCAATACCGGATGCTGGAAGCTAGTTAAAAATAGAAGAAATAAAATTGTCGAGTACGCGTATAATCGAACCTTATAACCGGTAATCCGCACCGGACCTTAGGGTATCGGTTAGCACTTGATTCAACACGAGACACGATAGTAGCGTTAGTACGCGTTGCCGTCTTGATCGGAGGCGCTTGTTCGATATCACAGCGATCCACTCGCACTCGCACGAGTACAAACACACGCACACACGGTACGTACGTTTCCCGTTGCGTTCGACCCCAGCGTGTGGATAGTTCCGAACAGAAAGTACACCCAACACAATATATTAATAAAAGGGACAACGGTGTAAATATCGAGGGCATCGAGCAGCCGTGAGAAAGAAGCGGCGCATAACGTGGACGTCATTGTTTTCGGTTCGTTCGGCCGGTCCCCGCTACAAAGTAGGAGTCTCGCAAACCCCTCCTCGAGCACTCACCTTTTCGCGACTGCTAGCCGGAGGCTGAAGAGTGGCGTGTACGGTCACGACGGATCCGCAGAACCGCGTGGAAGCGAGACCGAGCGAGACGGTATGCTTCCGGGGCGTCAGAGGCGCCGAAACACCCAACACGAACGCATAAACGAGGAGCAGAGCGATCGCTAGCCACAAACACCACAACCCCCAGCCCACGT
Source organism: Lasioglossum baleicum (assembly GCF_051020765.1). NCBI lineage: Eukaryota > Metazoa > Arthropoda > Insecta > Hymenoptera > Halictidae > Lasioglossum > Lasioglossum baleicum. The sequence goes on along the minus strand of NC_134948.1, from coordinate 6,014,838 downwards.
ACTGGGTGTAAGCCAGTTTATACGGAGTTTATAAGGTGCCCGCTCGCTAGTCTGCACGATAGAAGTACTCGATCGTGTTGATAAGATCTGGGCGGCGATTAGTATAAACAACGAGGTTACGCACCGCGACGTGTTACAAAGACAATAAAGTAGACGGTTAGCCACTAGGAACAGGTCCCGGCTCTAATAACAATCAGACTGCGTATTTGGCGCGCTTGCGGTGTACACAAAGTGGTCGAACAGTGAAAATCGACCCGCGAGAGGGATTTCGAACAGCCTCTACTATACGATGTACTTGTAACGTTTGCGTAATAGATATGCCGCGACGGTAACGCGTACAAACAGATAATCAACGTGACAAACAGATTTTTTTGTTGTTTCTGGCATCGATAAATCGATTCGTGTTTGCGAATACGACGACGCTTGGGGAAATGATTTCCTAAGGAGGCACCGAGTTACCTCGGAGTATTGACTCCTCCCGAAAGTCACCTTTGCCAAACTGCACGAATCGAGTATGCGGTGTTCCCCCCACCCTCGAGCGACGAGATACACTAATAAACTGACACGCGCGAGGCGAACCTCCTCGGAACACGGGACGGTCGGTCAGTCGTCGTAAGGCTACGCCAGCGGGAAAAAGCGATCGCGACGATCACTGGATTAGAAACGGCGACGATACGCGCTTCTACACATTCCAGTACGAGCTGCGCGAGTAGGGCAGCTCATGCACTCGGTGTGGTAACGCGTGCGCGAGAGCACGGGTACGCGTACGGGCACGAGCGTGAACGCGAACACGCGCGTTTCTTGCCGTTACACGGGGTACCGTTATGTTATGAGAGGACCCGCGTCTCTCACTCTCCCGGTGAGAGAGCTTTGGTCTATTAATAAAAGGCAGTCGGCGCGACAACCGACCGTCGTGCGAAACTACTCGAAGAAGACGTTCGAGGGACGAAAACGCGTGCACGAGACGGCTCGATAAACTGCGTTTCGTAACGGATGGAACCGCTAGCGAGCGGGCGGGAGGTCGAGCGGGTAACTAAACCAGACACCTCTCGACGCGTATCGTTTTTCCCGCGGCTTCGCTCTACACGTTCAACTTCCCGGGAATTCGGAAACTTCTCTAGCAACAACATTTGACACGTTTCGCCCCCTCTTCGCGATACGAACAATTCGAAAAAGTATACGCCAAATATTTTTCTAAGGTCTGCAATGGCGCGCGCGCGTGCACCTCGAGGACATAACGGTCTCGTTCCGACATCGCGTGTTTTTTTGGCGCTACACCGAGAGCTACGCAGCTGTTGCTGCATAGCCGAAGACGTTGCGCGATCGCTAGCGAGGGCGGATGACAGATGTGTTCGCTGCGAATAAAACGCGTGCAGGATCGATTGCCCGTTTTCCATTGATCCTTTGATCCGTGCGCTACCGAGGTCTCGAACGAACGCGATGTCCTTTGTTTCTGTTATAAACATGTAGTTTATCGATCGTTATACGGTTCGCAGCTGAAAGATCAGGGTGGACAAATTCGTTAAAACAGGGATGTCCGATCATAAGTCCGAAGCGACTCCTAATTAGGGATCCCTATTTCACGTGTATATAAATACACGTGGTACGTGTTACGTGTAGTAAGAATCTAAGGATTCGCGAATACGGATCCGTATTCGCAGATCCGTGTGGGTACACGGATTCGTATTCACGGATCCTTAAATTCGTACTACACGGTTCACGTACCACGCGTACACGTGTATTTTAGTATACGTTCAAAGCCGCGATCTCTATTTCTAATAGGGCGAGCACCGCATGTCAGTGAAAGTGTATCTGGTTTCTGGAATCCGTTGAATTAGGATGATCGGACTGGTCGAACATGCCTGCCCTAGAATACGAATAATAATAAGCATAAGAATATAAGAAGCAATAACGCAGTCGACTAGATCGGAACCGATGCCAAAAGCATCGGTGCCGGGGACGCAACCGTTGAGATTCGATAGCCCTGCTCCTGTTCGCGTGCTCGTTATCCTAGCCGCGTAGCTACCTTGGATGAATTGGCACCGGACGATTGGGACACTCACAAACTGATCGGCTACGCCGCGGTAGAGACTCTGGTGCGCCGTGGATGGTGCCGTAGAAGACGGGGTCAGATTACTGGCAGTGTTCGTGTTCCCTGAAAAATGACTGTCCGGTCTTCTGGAGGTGGAAGGGACGGCTGGATCGTCTCCGTGGGTACCGGAAGGTCGTCCGGCCACGCCGTTCCGCATGACGGGCGGCGGAGTGGCACCGCCCCCGAATCTGGTGTGATCGATATCATAAGACGCGTTTGCGGAGGATGGGTGGTTGTTCCGTGGCTGTTCGGCGTCGTCCAAAATATCCGGATCCTCAGCACGTCCGCCCTGCAGGAACGAGATGGCATCCTCTATGCCGCGCATTACCTCGTTATTGTCCTCGACGATTTCGATCCGGTCGTTGATAGAATGCTGCTGCTGCTGCTTCTTTTGGCCGTTGTTATTAGTCAGCGGTTCCGTGTTATTCGGATTAGTGGCAAGGTTAGTGAGCAGATCGAGCTTAACACCGATCAAACCGGCACCGCCAACACCACCGGGTATAGACGACGACAGGAGGTTACGCTTAAGTGAGACCTCGTCGGCGGTTCGATGAGCACCGGCGCGTTGTTGGCGGTGATGGCGGTTGTTCAGGTTGCTGTCGCCGTCTTCGTCGTTATCGTCGGGGTCGTTGTTGTTCACGCCGTATCCGCTGCATGCGTCCTCGGCGTTGCTGGTGGTGCGATCGTTGCTGTTGTTGTTGTGCCGATCATCGTCCGCGTCCGCGTCTTCGTTCTCTTGGTCATCGTCGTCATCGTCATCGTTATTGTCGTCCTCGTCCTCGTCATTGTCTTTGTCGTCGTTGTTTTCGTCTCGATCTAGATCGCGGATGGTGCCGCGCTCGTCAATCGTTACCTCGCCAGGGGACGCGGCGGCATTGTCCGCGCGAGCATGCCCGCTGGTCAACACCGTGCTGCTGGCCAGTGACCCTCCTCTCTTCGACCTTGACCAGAGTGTCGCGCCGCTACCACCGGTACCGGCAGCCGTCGATGACGACGACGAAGAGGAGGAGAGGGAGGACTCGGGCCGTAGGTCCCTGCTCCGTTCGACTATCTCCCTCTCGTCGCCGCCGAACAGCTCGGTCAACGAGGAACCGGTTGCGTGATGCTTCCAATGATGATGTCCGCTAGCACTGCTGCTACCGGAGGATCCGGTGATGTTCGTCGATTGCCGGATGTTCGGCACGTAACCGGACGGCGAATACCTGCTGATGATCTCCGCTGTGGTAGGTGACGTCGACTCCAACTGTCTGGAGGACGAGGAATCCTGCGCCGATCCCCTCTCCCTCGAAGACGAACCGGCGATCGAGATACTCGAGGAAGACGAAGAGGTCGACAATCCGTATCTACCGCCGCCAGTACCGTTCGTTGTTACATTTGTGCCCGCGCTGCAGCTGCCACTGCTGCCCGTGTTGTTGTACGCCGACGACGAAACTGACCTGCAAACGTTTGTCCAATGTGAATATTGCAAGCATCGTTTCGTTCGGCTGGGCCCGCGGCCAAGGGCTACCCTCCGCACACCATCCTCTCTATCTCCCTCTCTCTCTCTCCTCGTACTTCTCTCTCCCTCACCCCTTCGCCGCTTCTCTAATTTTTTTCAAGTTATGCAATGATTGCGAGCATACACGCAACCCGTTCGGCATATAAACACACGCACGCGCACAAACTCGTGTCGCCTGAATATGAAAGCAGCGCCATCGTCGTGGGTATATGTTAGTAACGGCACAGATCGCTCTGGACCAGACGCGAAACTCGTCCCCGTCAACATTTTGGGTTCCATCTCTGTCTCTCCCTCTATCTCGCGGGTTTCGGAGAAAACAATCTAGGACACTTTACGACAATCTTCTCCTCCGACCAGGAGACCGTAAGGAGTTTCGTCTCTGATCCATATTATTCGTAGGATACAGCCGAACACCGGAATCAACTACAGTGGGTGTACAAAGTGTTCGCACACCTTTTAAAAACGAGTACTTTCTCAAAATTGGACCTAACAGCTCGAGTTTTCTTTTTTGAGACGTTAGGAGGATTGGTTCACCAGCTAATGTGTAAATAATTTCTTTTTAATTTTTTATCTGTGCCTATAATGAAAGTTCAACACATGTATTTCGTAAATGTAAGTCAGTTATATACGTGTACAAAGTTTGAAAATATGATTGAAAATAGCAAAAATTCAAAGATCTTTACATCTTACAATGCCCAATGGTTTTTTTTATACGTGAACCGATTTCAATGAAACTTCGTACATGCATATAGCTGACTTAGATTTACAAAATACATGTTTGCAATTTTCCTTACAGGCACAGACAAGACATTTAGAGATCGTCGCCTTCATTTTTATTATTATAATTTTTAAAAAATGATTTACACATCTCCTAACGCCTCGCAAAAACTCAAGCTGCTGAGTCCAATTTCGAGAAAGTTGTTCGTGTTTAAACGGTGTGCGAATACTTTGTACGCCCACTTTATGTACTTCTAACGGAGAATCTCGGCGGTTTTTCGGGTAGATCAACTGTAACGCGATTCGGTCATCAGTAGCAAACAAAAAAAAATAAATAAAGAAAAAACAAAAAGGCAATCTTATTCCAAGAGAAATCTGTTTTACCGACGCGAAAGCATCGCTAGGAACTTTTCGCTCGGATCGGTGGATGGAGCTGGCGTACTCGCCGACTAAAACCATCCCTTTCGGGTTTGGATCTTCAGGGTTACTGAATCACGAATCGGGCGCGCAACATCGTTCGCGCGTATACCGCGTATAGGGCGATATACTCGACGCGTTTGCCACCATTTTCTCCTCTTTCAGATGGATCCACCATTTTGGAATCGCTAAAATAAGTACAATGAACGCGTCGAGCTACGCTGCCGACTAAGGCCCGCTACACACATCCGTTTTTCTAACGTGCGGCGACCGTGCGACAGAATAACGGACATCGACCGATATGCGATAATGTCCTGACGATCGCGTATCGTCGGCCTAACAGAAAACACTGCCCAAGTCCTTTTTTTTTTTTATAAAAATTGGGTTTTCAGCTTCGCCGTGTTAGGTACTTCAATTTCTACGGTTTGAGGGCAATAGCTCAGCGATAAATTGTTAGGTAGCGCCACACAATACATATCAGAATTTGAAAACTTCGCTTTAAATCGTTCTCTTTGTCGTCTCCTGTAAAATTTACGTTTTTGGACTTGGGCAATTTTCATACGAGGCTGACGGTATATGGGATTGCGGCGAGTGTGGGTTTCTTTGGGGAACTGCGGCAAATATTGAATGCGACATGAGCTTGTTCAAACCAGGGCTTCGGAGCCGGAGTAAGAAAAAGCTATATATCGACTCCCGGAGTCGGAGTCAGAGTCGAAAAAAAACATATCGACTACAACTCTGGCACTTTTGTTTATAAATCATTAATAGATTTATGTATACATAAATAAATTGCTAATATTTGATCTACAGTATAGAAGTATTGAGAAAGAAACCGTTAAAGTTATGGTGGTAGTATTTTCTAACTATTTCCTAAATAGGAAATTCATATTCTTAGACTTTAATACAATATTTCAACTATTTATTCAGTTTTATTACAACTCTTAATTACTTTGAGTACGTATTTTTTTCAATTTGGAGAGTCGGACCCGAAATCGGCGTCGGAGGTAAAAAAAAAAAAAAAAGAGAGGAGTTGGAGTCGGAGTTAAGAATTTTGTCTACCGACTCCGAAGCCCTGGTTCGAACAAATGTGGAGCGCTTGAAATTGAATCCATAGAATTTCAGACCACAATACCGGTAGCGCACGTTAGAAAAACGGATGTGTGTAGATGCGCCTAAAACGTACGTATACGCATGCACGTATACAATGACTGGACGCTATCAGAGCAAATGCGAACTTGTCGTGTCTAGTTCAGGTTATCGGCCCTGGGTCACTACCATCGCGCCCGATATGCATAACTTTTCTTGACCCCGACCTTTTATGGTATAGGGCAGTCGGACTATAGAGTCCGGAAGTTAAAGCAAACCGATTGGGATTGGGAACAGATTCAGTTGATCTGTTCACAGGTGTTCGAAACTCGCCGAGCCAACGTTTACTTCACTCTAGCTCGTTCGCTCTAGCCCTCCTCTATTCGTTAATCGCGTTTCGGGTGTTACTTGCATTAGCCAATTGTTCGGAGCGGGGGGGGGGGAAGATTGTTATTAGTTATGGATAGTCCACTGATCACGGTGAACGGGATTATGGAAATTGTAAAGAAAGAGACTGAAAAATGAAACTGTCGAGACTTATCGGGAACGTCGCGTGTCGCGGACACCGTTGACACTCGTAGCCGGCGAGCCCGCATCTTAACACGCGCCCACGTGTATCAGGGATTGCTCTCACCTTGCGGGTGAGTAACGAGAACGGCCGTAGTCCGACAAGTAGTTCCTGCGGATGCTCGAACCCGTCGACGTTAACGAGTAGTAACTGTAGGGCCGATCGAGTACGAGCTATTTAACATTGCATATTCGCCAGTTGAACGAGGCTCGGGATCGGCAGCGTCCGCGAAAAGAAACGTTAGCCCCGCTGGGACGGAAGATGCGGGGGGATAGAATTCCATGCGAATAGAGCGGCTGCCGATCCCGAGAGAGTATCCATAAAAATGAAAATAAACAAAATAAGAATAAGAATAAGAATGCTCTCCCGATGTGGAGAGAGACTTATAGAGCTCACCTGCTCGATGGGCAGTAGGGTCGTCTGTATTCGGACGTATAGCTCGAACGATAGCTCGAGCTGGTGGACGAAGTGTAAAACGAGCCGGTGGGTCGGTAGGTGTTCAGCTTGGCGGAAGAGCTGCCGATCGCGGAGCTACCGGTTCCGCTGCTACCGCTGGAACATCGCCTGCTAGGAGAATGCGGTGTCATTGGGCTGCTGCTGTACGAGACTGCTACGGCGCCCGCCTGGCCCCCACGGTGATATGACATTGCACCCTGGGCTCACCAGTCTCTCAATCTCTCTTTCTCACTCTTTCTATTTCTCTGTCTGTCTCTGTCTCTATCTTCCCTTAGAGACCCGAATCTTCCTGAATCCCAACAATTTCGGAGAGAGAACGGTGAGTAAACATAACACACATACATATCGTTTATCGTATATCGGTATAACTCGGTTGTAACTGATAAGGCCTATCTCAACCGTAGCCTGATCGTACAACGTTTCCCGTTCCGGAAAAACGTTGCGTGCGCGTTACTTCGTCGCGAACTGATTCTCAAGAATCTGAAGAATCGTCGAGGTTACTACGCGTGTTACACCGTATCAAGGACACCCCGAGCCACCGGCTCATTCACTCATAAGGTCCCGTAAGACTGTCCTCGATCGGTCCGATCGATAGCCCTCCCTAGGAAGTTCGTTTTCGACAATGTTCCGGAGAAGAAGAGGAGAAAGGAAACGACGCGCAGCCATCGCATCAGCTGGAACCTTCGCTCAAAAGTCGCGTTCCAGCTTTAGTTCCCGAGGTCGACCTTGCGCGAGTAGGCCGCGCCACTTCACCTTGTCCCCTTTTCCCCTTTTCTCGCGCGAAAAACCTAGCCGCGGTACGATTCTCAGCCCTGATCACGTTTTCCTTCATTCTTAAGTTACCAGGGGTAAACCGGGCCAAAACCGGGAAACATAATGCAGTACTCGGACTCGAATCATCAAGTCAAATATATATTCTATACTGTGTACCGTAGGGTGGCTCTTTGAATTTCTTTTACGGCACCCCCCCCCCCAGGATTTTTCCAAATAATTCAAAACAAAACCTGTGCAGAAGTTTCAGCTGGATCGGATAACGGGAAAACGTGTCCCAAGACGATTAAACATCGAAATAATTAATTTAATGCTGATGAAATCGTTTTTCTCGAATATCTTTGAAACGGTTTACCGAGAAACATGTTAGACAGAACTTGTACGTCTCGTTACTTTTCTTCGACGTTCACAGTCGAAAATAAGAACCACCCTGTAGTGTACAGTTCAATTTCCCTTCGATTTGGCAGGAGTTTCGCGAGAGTTCTGCTCAAACGGTGAACCGGAAGTATCGATCCACTGCGCTTGTCCGTTCGCGACGCGAGATCGCCGTTAGCCAAGAAATAAAAAGGAAAGAAGTAAGAAGATTGTTGTGGACCCGATGCGTTTTACCATTACCGCGACCGCCGTGTCCAATTCTCGCGCGAACGTGAACACAAAACGACGAAATGCCAAAGGTCACTGGGTCGGGCTAAAAAAAGAAACGGGCCAACCTTGAGCCAGGAAAAATGTAGAACGTTCGGGAGTTACGGGCCAGTTGAATGGATACACCCTGTATACAGCACAAACGCCATGACTTTTAACACCGTTGTAAGGCGCGACCGAACGATAAGGCGGAACCATTTTCCAAAAGGTTTCGAATTCAGACACGGACGACAGTAACTTTAATCGTGTCGATCATCCAGAAACGAGGTTCTCCAGAGAGATCCTGAACGCGGCTAGGATTGATCTTATCTTCTCGTACAGAATCGCAGTCGATCGTCTGCAGATGGATATTTAAATACGTATTAGGGTCATCGGACGCGAAATATTCTATTCAGATAACGCAATCGTGTAAACGACCTCCACAATCGACGTTCTACGCGAATCGAAGAAGAGACGAAAGAAAAAAACACACAGATAGCCAAGAGATATCTGCGGTTCTAAATTTAGAGGATATACTACGGCTGACACTATCAAACAACACCTCTTGCGTAACGGAGCGCGAATTCAATTCGACATTACCGTTCCCAGACACAATTAACTTCATTCATGAGTCAACGGGCGTGTGTATGTGCATTCGAGCGAAAGTACATATATGAGACTTCACGTACTTTCTCGCGAATCTGAATCTCTAGTCTTAACCCTTGTATAGTCAACCAGAATGTATAGATTATCTAAAACCTTTCTGTATTTAACATGTTCGGACAAATTCTCATTACAAGACCATCTAAATTGATATATTAAAGAATGGACATTCGGAGAAATTTTGTAACATTTTTTAGAGATACATTAACAAATTGTTGAAAGAAACCGTAAATGGGTACCCGTTTCACTACACAAGGATTAAATACAGAAGGGCAGGCGAACAAAAATTTCTGATGTATACATATATAGTAGTGTACCCGATAACACGTATTTGCTAATAAATAAGCAGCGTCTGTTTGTGTTCCGTAGCTGAATTAGGTCGAGAAATGGCGTCGCGGTCGGTAAAAAGTTTCCGAATGATTTCGAAAAATCACGAGAGCCAACGGTTCACGGCTTCTCGGCGACACGAGGCGTCGCGCGGTACGTTTAACAGGAAAATTGTCGGTCTTGCCAAATAGCTGGCGTCAAGAAAGCAGCCGCGATTCGCATTTTTCCTCGAGTTTGGCAAACGGCCCAGTTTTCACCGGAATCGGACGCGCAGAACAAATACACGAAACGGTTCGATTTCACCGAAGATCGCCCAACAACGTAGAAACGACTCGATTTACCGATCGAGCGTCGCGTGGTTCCTTTGTACCACCGCGCGGCTGCCATCGCGATTTCGAATTGTTCGAAATAACGATCACGCGACTAATAATGCCGTAGTAGGGTAACAGCGTGATCGAACGTCAATCGTTCGTAAGATTGGCCTTTAGACGCGTTCCAGCTTTATTTCCGAGCGAACGGTAGAAAAAGAAAAACCGGTCACTCTCCGTCTCTCGGCTGGATCGAAACGGAACGGTCGAGTCACGCCGAGTTTTCAACCTAATTATGGTAAGACGTCGCGCGTGGGTTATCTCTTACGTTTCGCGTTATGGGCGAAGTCAATAACGAGGTTATGTAATAACGTAAAGAGCACAATTGAAATTATGTAACCAATCCTGTGACGCGAACCTACGATAAATTGCGGGTCAACCGTTCCATTTAATCTTCTCAAACCGGCAACGAAAGTTTCAGCTCGGAGGATCTGGTTTCCCGACGCCCTCCATCATTTGCAAAACGGGGAACGGGCGGGAAAACACACATCGAACGTATAGTTTACTAATAATTAATCATTCTTTTCTTTTCAAAATATAGACAAACTACCGCTTTTTCAAGTACCCGGGACGACAGAGATACGAATGAATCACGTCTATTGCATCACGAAGATTAGTGCATTTATATACGTGGACTACCTGGAAAGCCGGTTACCTATTTACACAATGAAAGCAAGACCGTGGATTTCCTTTTGAATCTCTGCTTCTTAATAATTCAAATGAAACCGTTGCCAGTGACGTGCGACCAACGGACAACGGAAATTCAGTACAATATTTTTTGCTGCTGTTTCCTGCTGAATCACGATGGAAAATGTATGGGAAGCGATGTAGATATACCATTCTCATGGTCAGAATTTCGAGTAAAAATGTAGCTGAAAAATTTCCGGGGAACGGGGCACTGTAAAGAAGTAATCGCCGCAAGACTGAATGGGTGCACGTGGACGAGAAATACTATGGGTACCGTTCTCGCGTGCAACTGCACTAGTAACGCGATTAATAAAATCGATTCGAATTCAGTCTATAGCGGGACGAGTCTCTTTCGACCAACCAAATGCGTGAGTAGGTGAGTACCGTATCGTATTACATAATATAAGGACACGCTCGATCATGTCTAATTTTATGGCGACACTACTTTGCTGGAAGGAAATAAACCGTTGGATCTCGAACCTACCGAAATTGTAATTCGATCTGGCCAGCGAGAAACGAATGGCGGAATTACGGAGTTTACTGCGCGACAATTGTGAAAATACGGTGAACGCCGAATACCGACGGAGAAAGTCGCCTTGTCGCTCGGACATTTGTTTGTTTTTACCTGTAAATGTTCGTTGGCACAACGATATCTCGATAACGGACTTTTCAAACAGAATCGTCTACCTAAATACATATGTATATCGAGTTTTACTACAAATATAGTACATCAGTAAAACGATTCACCCGGATCGGTTAATTGCGTCAGTCACGTGATCGAAATCCCTTTTGCCCCCTTGCGCCGTATCTACTTTCACGACTAACGGATTAACGAGTAACGCCCGTCTTCCAGGAACCGTAACACCGAAAAACGAAAATGGTAGGGTCGCTTACGCGGTAGAAAGACTTCACTGGCACTCGATTACCATCTCCCGGAACATGACTGATAACACGTTTAAACATTGCTCAAACGTAACGATTCAACATTCTTCGTATTGCCTCGATCCGGGATGTTTCACACACGAAACGACCGACATCCTTCGAATTCCTCGTACCTAAAATGAATTTCCAACACGAAAGCGTTTCTCACTTCGAATATTTTTATCGAGCTGTTCCGATTCGTAACCTAACCCCGTGCTCACGAGGCCAGGGAGAAAAAGACAGATGCGGTGAGTGGAGGGAGAGAAACGAGGAAGAAAGAGAGCGCGCGAGAGAGAGAGAGAGAAAGGAGTGGGGCGGACGAGCAGAGTGAGCAAGAGAGAGAGAGAGAAAGATGGGGAGAAAGGAGATAGAAGGAGAAAGATTCGACGATTCGAGCGGCCTTTGGCATTTCTCGCGTTTCAAAAGTTATTTCTCGCAAGAATCCGAGGGAAATCGTGATTCAGCTCGGCCGCGTACACCGAGAGTTGTTAATAGAAAATACAGAGAGTATAATGGGATACTCACGAGAGGTTCTGAAAGTGGAAGAAGCGACTTGGTTTCACTCGAAAGACTGTCGTGTCGGGAGTTTACCAACACGCGACGACGATTCTCACAAAAGGTAGCGACGAACGAGTTTCCTCGTCACGGTCATCGTGTATGGTGCACGCGAGAAATTTACGATGACTCGTTACAAGGACGAAAAAAGAGAAGAGAGGCATAGGCCATCCCTTATAGCTCGTAGCTTTCGGCGTGACGTCACTGCGACCAATACTCGAGAGACTTTCGATGCAGCTGAGGTGAGGAGATAGTCGCGGGACGAGAACCTCGAGGGGCACGATCGATTTACGGGCACGTTTACGTCGATCACGCTAGAGTCGGAGTACTAACAGAATCCTGTACGGTCCTGTACACCGTACCAGCCGACACCGTGCTGACACCGTACTGACACCGTGCCGAATACCGTCCGTACACGCCTGCAGCTTCGTACTTCTCTTAAACTTAAACGAAGTAAACCGTGTATTAAATTACCTTTCTTCTTCACACTTGTGCACGCTCTATCTCTCTTTCCCCGTTTCTTTTTTGATAAAACACCGCGTCAACAACACTTACTACACACCACTACGGGATTAACACCACTCCGACGATTTCGCTAACGCAACGTGCGTGCAAACAATATGGCGATTACAAGGTTACCGATTTCCGCGTTGACAGTCATCGCTTCCGCGACTACCGCATTCTGCGCTAGCGCAGATCAAAATGCCGTTTTCGGATCCCCCTGGTGGTAGAGTGGAGCCGCGGCGCGACTTATCGGTACTGTCATCTGCGCAGCCACTGCGCGCGCCTTTCGAATTGACAATCACTCGGCGTCGCCCGCCAAACTGTTGCCGCGGAAAATTCAATTCAAAGCTGGTATCAACAGTATGTATCGAACCAGTTGCGTGTCGTCGAAATTTATTCTTTCAGTAATCATTTACAGGTACATAATTAGAAACAATTTATTTAGTACACGCTACAATTTACAATGATTACGAATCTTTGTTACATTGTTTCTCTACATATTCGGCAGCCATTTGTTGAACGTGCTCAACATCCTGCTGCGTGCCATACTGCTCCTCGAAACTGATGAACTTCTTGAATAGAGTCTTCATCTTCCTCGGTGGCAACGTCTGAACAACCGCTCGCTCCAGTACTTCCCTGCGTTCACGAAAATCGTCTTGTCAAAATGTTCCGCCACGTTATACAGGAATCCCGCGATCTAAGCCAATTCGCCTACTCCAAAACTTCTTTATTTTTAATTATTTTTTTATGGAACTTGCGCCAACATATTCGTGGCATTTTTCTAATGAAAATGATACCAAATATGATACGTCGCGATCTCTGTCACAGCACAGAACTGAAAATCGGCTCAGATCGCAGGATTACTGCACATAGATTGCGAATGGATTTAATTGAAAGCATCGTTTACCTCGCAATATCGACATCGTTGGATTTGGTCAACGAGTCCACGTAACACGACCATATGTCGACGCGTTTAGGATAAGAGCACAAGATTTGCTGGAACAACGTCTGAGACCTTTGTTTATCTCCAAATTTGTTCTCCAGAAAGGCGAACTTCGTCATCAAGTTGACATCTGCACATAAAAAATCAGACTTACAATAGAACCGTTTATTTCACTGTATCGTACTCCTCGTCCACACATACTCACGTTCCAACGGTGGCAAAGATTGCAATGCTCTTTGCATAATATGTCTTGATTTTTCCTTCAAACCCATTTTTAACAATACCGTGCCACAGTCGATCCACACTTGAGGATCGTGCTTGAACTTACCAAGCATAGTATTGATTAGTTTTTCTAATTCAGCCTGTCTATCAGCTTCAAAGTGTACAGTTAACATGTGAGTGTACACTTTTAACGCATCGTTAATTCGCACTGCCTCCTGGAAAACGTCGTTCAACGATTCCGAAGTTCCGAATTTCGATTCGAAATTCAGCCAAGCGTTCCACACGTTTAATCTTTCGTTCTCCTCTCGGAAACTGATCGTTTTCACGGCTCTTCTGGCGACTGCTCTTGCTTTCTCAATCTCTGTTGTCTGAAGATGATACGCCATGTATTGTAACCAGATTATGGAACTGTCCGGGCTTGCTAGCACCAATCTATCGAATTGATCAACAGAGTTCGGTAACTGATTACTGGCATTTGCTTCTTCCCTTTGACGAATTTCACGCTCCTTTTGTCTCTCTTGTTCTCTGCGTTCGCTAGCGTTTAACTTTTTATTCTTACGCTTTGGTTGTTGCTCCGCTTCATCCTCCGTGTCACTGGACGATTCTTTGTTTTCAAGAAGGCTCATATCTGGTTTCTCGTCCCAGAAGAAACCACATTCTGGTATCGTTGGTTTTTTAGGCTCCTCTTTCTTAACTTCGTTCAATTTTCTTTTCTTTTCCTTTCGAATTTGCTGTTCACTTAAAGCTTCTCTATTCGAATCTTCCGTCGAGCATTCAACTTTCGGCTGAATTTCTTCGGTCTTTATCTTTTTAGCAGGTCTTTCTTTATCCTGCTTTGGCTCTTTCTTTCTCTTTAAGGTAGCGTTGCTCGGTTTCGTATCTGTAATGTATTTCGATTCGAATGCAGATTTCACCATGCAAATAGGTACAATATCGGATTCACCGGAATGTAATATCGCGTAACACCTGATTTTTGCGTGAACAACGTAGGGCGAGAGGTCCGGTTTTATATCATTGATGTGTCGTCGAACGGGCATTGCCGCCAAGGAGCCTTTACCATGACCCTTTAAGAGGATTATAAGAAACCAATCTGTTACCATTAAAATTTTACCGCGGATCACTTTTCCTTCGGGAATCTGTAGGCATGTATTTTGTTTCTCGTTTATACCTTTCATTATAGCACGTACCATTGTCATTTCAACAACTTCGAGCACATAATCTTTCCATATAATTGTTCCAGAAATCGTATCTCCCACCTTTGGAATCCGAAAACAATGCTCTTTTCGTATTATTCCCAATAAATTGTTTTCCAATTGAACTACAACACCGCTGTCCGTAGTTTGTTCAACCTTTCCCGTTACTTTTTGCCCTAAAGCGACCGATGAGATTGGCCTGCTTTCGTAATAAGAATTTTTTGTTAATTCTGCTAATTTGTTCAGGTGTAAGTTTAACGTATCCACTGCTATCATCATTCTACTCGTAGGATCAGTTAACCCGTCGATAATTCTCTTCAGTGTTAACGATAAAAACAATTGTTTGTTTTGTTTATTAATGGAAATGATTTTTGCAAATAGAATTTGATGCTTGTATAAAACCTGAAAATGACTAACATTGCTGTAAGAGACATACGAGAACGGCGATGAACATCCTGTGACAGGTAACAGAACTCTCACACCATCCGGCTCTATGTCTCTGACCGAACAAGGTATACTATCGCCTACTTTCAATTGGCTAAACTCTCTGTATTCCTCTTCTGGCAAGAAAGTTCTGGACAAAATCAGACTAGGTGCTGTAGCAAACACTAGGGCAGAAAGAGTATCTCCAGGAATACATTTTAATGCCTGCATAGCAGCGACTTCTATGCACGGCGACATATGTCCTGCGGGTAAAAATCCTGTGCTAACAGTTTGTCCATTGTTTTTACTTATCCTCAAATATACACCTTCCTTAGACGACTCTGTAATTGTTCCTTCCACACGTTCTCCAATAACAAACCCAGTTTCTTCTATAGCTTTATCCTTGGTTGCTATAGATAACAGTATCCTCCCCAAATTTTTATCAACGGATTCGATCTTCACCATAATTGTTTGGCCAATGGAATAATTCCAGTTTTCGGTGGATGCTCCTTTATTCAATGCAGACTGCGGAATCCAACCTTTAACATCGCCAAAAAATTTCACCAATATACCATTCTTATTTATTTGGATTACAGTGCCATGGTGTTTGGATCCTGGATTCGTTGTTTGAATATCGCATAAAACAGGCAGGTCGCTCGATAAGAGCGATTTCTTCAAAGTAAAGTATACTTTGTTTCGTCCATTGTCAACAGCTAATACCCTCGCTTCTACTTCTTGATCGACTTTCAATTTTTTCAGTGCGCTTATTCCAGCATCCGATATATGCTCCGACGCAACATGACCATGCAGTTTACCAGCTTGAACATTAATGAAACCATTTTCTGTATTGATATTTGTGATCTTGACTTTAGCCAAATCGCCTGGTTTCAAATCGAAAAGCGAGAAGTATCTTTCTCGCATCAACGAATGTTGCATTGTACAAACGTAAATTCCATCCAACCAGCAATACGATAAGACTCTACACTTATGTGTACTACTAGGTGTAAATTTTTCAATAATTTTGTCAAAGTTCACGTTTGTCCTTTTCAAAGGTATAAATCCTCGGATTCCACTCTTCGTTAACTGCAACACGATTCCTCCAGACTCCCTAAATAAAACTGTAGCTTCTTCTATTGTACTTCCTGGCTTTATAGAATCATCTTTAGGTTTATTCGACAATAAACTGAAGTATCCAAATTTCAGGGTTGGTAAAACATAAAGCAATTTGCTAGTAATTTTTGTTCCCTTCGAATATTTGGACAAAGGTTCATTCAAATACAGTTGATTTATATAGCCTGTATAATTATTGCCGAAGGAAACGTGTAATCCATTGGAAAGTACCTTCTTTATCTGCAAATTGCAGTTAGTTCCCGGACTCAAGCTGTCCAACGATTTGATTTCGATATTGCTTACTGCTTGAACTAGCCCCAGTTTCGAAGACAACTTTATAGTTGACATATTCTCGTTTGTCTTAATTTCTTTTACGTGACACAGGAGCTGCCTACCTGGAAACGAATACTTATCGTTAACATGATCTTTCGTTGGTATGAATCCTCTCGCATTCGTTAAGCCTGTGTCCACAACGTAACCGTGATCCTCTATGCTACTAACGGTACATGTTATTTTTGAACCGTTGCTCAGGTAGTCTACATTCCAATTATGATTTATCAATTTAGGATCAAGGGATAGCATAATTTGCCATTTTTCCTGAGGCTGTATGTTCTTTACGTAACACACAACTTGATCTCCACGAGAATAGAGTTCAGGTAGTTGCTTGAATTCGCTTGGTAGATCGTCCTTATTTTTTATTAGCTTTTCCAATAAATTCGTGTAAGATTCGCTAATGTCTGTAACTCGAACTTGACCCAACAGTCCACCAGGTAGGGATACGATCAGATCGTACTCCGTTACTTCGCAAATGCATCCCAGTACTACTAATCCTTCGCATATCGTAGCGTATGATAAACGTTCTGCTGTATTCGCCACAAAATTGGGTTCCTCTGCTTCGTCTTTTTTTGTGTTTCCTCTCTCGCGTTTCTTTTTATTGACTTTGTCATGTTTCTTTCCTAGCTGTTGAAATAAAAGTAATATATTAATAAACAATTAAACTTGCAGTTAAATAATTTCACTCACTAAATTCGTTATCGGCTTTTTCTCTTGCAGTTTCTTCCCTCCTCTTGGAAAGCTCTTTAACGTCATCTAAAAATATATTTAATATTTCAGAAGATGTGGAAGAACATTAATCATGATTATTTAAATTTTATAGAAAATTTACCTTCGCAGTTTAGAGAACAGTTTAAAACACAAAATGATTTCAAAACGTGTCACATTCGCACATGTTCCCTGTGTCACATTTACTATTATGTGTTAGGTTATATGAGGATTCGTCAGCGCCATACGCGCGTGCGCGACTAGTTCAGTAATTATTTACACTTACCACTCTTTCGAATGATAAAACAGATTACGTTTAGGATAAATATTATTTATTTCAATTGCAAATACACACACACACACACAGTGTCACGATAAATTAATATTATTTATTTCTTAGTATTTGTATATACAGTAGAGTCATATTTACAATTCATTCTTTTAACATTGCTCTTTCTTTACTAATTTTTTGTATACTCTCTTTGAGCAATTTCATTTGGTAGGTTTCTTCTGGTAACGGTGGTATTAAACCTGCTGCAACATATCTACCCTCTTCACATAAGAAATTATAGATACCGCATGCTTGATCTACAGGAAGTATTTCCACTTTAATGCCTCTGTCTATTAGTATTTTTTTCATTTCTTGAACTTTCTGGTACTCGTAATTCTTTTCCAGACCTAAAATTAATATATCTAGTTTCGGTTCGATGATAAGAAATAAGGATAACGTTTGTTCATTGATATCCTTTCCAGACCCAATATCCCAGCACAACACAGTTTTTGGGAAAAGTGCGAGAGGACCAATCAATCTAGAATTATTGTTGAATACAAATCCCATCTGTAAAACATACAATTCCAGGTAGACAGAGACAATACAGGCTTAGACAAAATAGATTCAGACAGAAATTCGCTTACTATATCAAGGATTCCATTAGATTCTCAATAAAGTAAACATAAACAACCTTCGGGATTACGTACCGGTGAACATTTGTTTATTAAAATTTTAGAGGTAAATTCACTGTTAAGAATCGTAGCCGTTGTTCTACCAGGCCCTTCGTATGCTCGATTTTTCACGTGCGAACAATGCAACTGCCTGTAAACAATGAAATTTTCTAATCGTTTATCAATAGAAAGGTGCACACATTTTGACTACTCACCTGAAATTTTGCAGTAGTCGCGTCACAGCTAATACATTTCTGTTCGAGGTCATTGTCTTGACTTATTTAATTAATATTTAAATGCTAAAAAATTGTAAACTTCATTGGTAAAACATGAAAAAGCAGAAGAAAATATTTCCTGTACGCAATAGTACCAAATAGTACGATTACGTACGCATGCGCATAATAGTACGCATGCGTCTAAAAGTCGGCTCATGAAGTACTAAATACATACATATTACAGTCACTGATAAGTATCAGTGGTATCAGTGTGCATAATACATGCAGAGAATATAGCTCCGGAATCAGACTTGTAGAGATTTACATTTTTACGTATTATACACATAAGCATATACTTACAGAATAAAAGGCCCAACTGCTATACGCGTTGCCGCTTTTATTGTTTTGGTCTTTTATATTTTTGTATGTGCGACGTAGACCGGCAAATTTTGTCGAACATTGCAGCCCATTTACAGCATAATTACATTGCTGCAGTTGGGCTGCAATCTCCTTCCAAATTACGTTGTTCCTCTTCAAGCCGTTTTTAAATTCGGCTTCCTTTTCTCTATATAGATCTACTAGTAGAAGTACTGCCCCATCAGGCCACGTGAATGACTTGTTGGGGTTGGGGTGTTCAATTTCCTCACGTAATTCCGTAGCAGTAATATTGTCCATTTTGTTTTAATCGCTTGACAAAAACTGCTTTCAAATTTAGCGCTACTAACTTCGCATCAAACACTTCACTTCAGAGCTGTGGTAGCTGATGCGCGAGAAGTGGTGGGGATCTAGGGAATTCTAAGCGATTCATGCGTTGAAGCGTGAAACGGAACGCACCCTGGGATAGGTCGGGATATAAAGAATGACAGAGAGAGAACCTGTTGTGGTCGTAAGGCGCTCTCTTTCTAATTGACCAATGAACGTGGGGAGTGCGTAGGAAGTGAGAGTTGACTGGCTCGCTGCGCCCCCACCAACTATCGGTGTGCGAGTGAGATAAATATACAACCAGCCGCCATGGCAGGCTTCAACGCTTCGTACCACTCGTAAATACCATGGATATAGTTGGATCAAGTTGGATACAGCTGGATATATTGCTTCGTACAGGCTGGTACAGGCCGCGCAGCACTTATCAGTGCCGCGCAGTCTATCTCTATAAGCATCTATAAGTCTATGTTTGTACCACGAGAGTCCGGACTCGCGTAAAGACCAGTCTGGACCAGTCTTCGTTCGTCGCTGCGCATCTTCGCTCTAATTGGTTCAAGAAAGTGGGAAGTGGGTAGTGGAATGAGAGATGATAGGCTCGCTGCGCCCCCATTATCTTCCAAGCTGCGCGAAACGAGTCCGGACTCTCGTGGGACAAAGGACAAAGTGTATTCAGTGTATTCTTTATTTTAGAAATGGTACATTCGTGCTGTATTTGCAAACTTGAATGGGGAATTGTTCCTGATGTTTCTTTTCATAAGTAAGTAAAACAAAAGACATAATATTGTTTGTAAATAGCTTTTACATTCATAATAGGTTATGTTTTCAAAATTTGTTTTATCCTTTTGCTATCTTATAAATACTATGTTTACAAAATTTGTTTTATCCTTTTTGCTATTTTATACTATATTCATGTAGTATGATTATTGTACTAATTTATCTGTTAATATTAATGTAAAACTGTTTTGTTCTAATGTTTAGTATTCCTAAAAGGGAAGAGATAAAGTTGAAATGGTTAGCGGTCATAGGTCGAGAAGTACACAAAAACAGTAGAGTATGCAGCAATCATTTTGTTGAAGGAGATTTTTTTTATAAAGTTATTGGAGATAATGTAAAAAGATTTTTATCGTGTAAAGCTGTTCCAATGAAACATGGTCATTCTGACAGGTATTTCTATATATACTATAAATAGTGCTTATAATATTCTATTTTGATATTAAACCTGTTCGATACTTTTGTAGTGAAAGTGTTCAAAGACAGACCATGAAGCCTAATAACTCGGATAATAATAATGTATCCATTCCTCAAGTAGATCAGTCATTGATATCAGAAACTAATCTAAGCATCGATTCTCATAATTATGAAAGTATGAAAGGGGATGAATCCCATGAATCTCAATTCAATACACTTTCTGATAAAGAAATTAATAAGGTCAAGCAACAAAATGTCTTGGTCGCCAAAAAATCAAATAAGAATTCTGATGATGATATCACATTGGAAAACCAACAAGATTTAACAATATTGAAAAAATTATCATTAAAAAGGTAGTTAAATATATGATACTTAAATATCGTATGTACAATACTATGCATATCTTAATAAGTGATGACTGTTTTAAAAAATTAATTTTTTTCAGACAAAGTAGCGATACTCAATCTCTAATGTCAGTAAAGCGTGTTTATAATCCACGTTACTTAGGAGATTTAACAAGAGAGGACTTCACTTCTGATATTGCTTATACAACTGTCAATGATCACCTTAATAACCATAAGAAAAAACAAAAAGTATTAAACCAAAAGGTAAGGCGACTAATTAAGAAAGTGAGAAGTTTACAGTTATTGTTGGACCATTTCAAGGAAAATGGATTAACAGAAGGATCTATGGAATTAGAAGTGAGTGAATTATAGAAAGTAATCATAATACTAAAAATGTTGTATACAATTTATATTTATTCTAATGTCTACGAATATTTGAGAGCAAGGTCTCTGCAGATAAAATAGTATATTACCGAACTAGTGCGTGAAGAAGGCGTTTTGAGCATCTCACAATTTAGTAGTGCATGAAGTAACTACTTTACACACTCGGTGCATAAAGTATCTACTTCTCGCACTAGAGAGCAGAAAACGAGAACTATACACACTTTTCCATTGCTCGCAGACGTTTATGTTATTCGATGCAGAGCATGCAATGGAAAAAGTAATCGAATTATGGAGTAAGTACAAAACTGACTAGTTCGTTTCGTAGGATAAGTGCGACTTGAAAGATGAAGATAATCCACCTCTGCTAACAAATGAGGAAGCGACTTCGCAACAGGAAGACGATGAGATTGAAATGTTTGAACCTGAGGTAAAACTTGAGACGGAGGAGGACGAAACTGAGAAATCGGTGGACGAACCTGATAAAAATGAGGAGATCGAGGAGTTGATAGAAAGCGAAGACAACGTTAGTAAAAAGATCACACCAAAGCTTCAATATTTTTTACATTGTAAAATATTCAATCGAACGAACATTTCGTTGCAGGACAAGCCAGTGATGGTTCGCGACGGACCACGACGAAGAACACCAAATAACGAATAGAGCTTATTCTAATTGAAACGAAGGAGAACAGTTTCGTATTATTAAGATATTTATGCAAATATTATGCTGATTGGTTCGTGTTTTTCGTTAATAACTCCTAAACAAAGCAATTTTTGCAGAGAAAAATGTCGCTTCAAATGTCCTCAGGAACCTCCCATTTCCGGGTTCTGCAGGAGTTTTGGGAGAGACAACCTGTATATTTTATAATATATATTTGTAGTATCTTTAAATTATTATAAGCAAAATTACATTATAAGTAAGTAATGTTTTCAATCTATGCTGTGATCATTTATTTCTAACATATTTGTAATAATTAGACAGTGGATGTTTATGCAAAATAAAAATTTTGTTCCTTCATTGCTACAAGGTGGAGTGAAGTGGAAGTTTTTCTTTTTTTTACATTTTTTTTTAATTACACCTATTCATTTTTGTCATAAATGTATAAACATCCGCTGTCTAGTAATAATTACAAAAAAAATTGAAATACATTTTCTGTAGTGATTCATTTTACATATTATATTTCTTCGTTTTTTAACTTTTCGATCTTGTGAAATTAACATAAATACTTCCACCATACTTCTAAGCATATATTTCCAGTCGATTTAAATTTCCCGCGTGCCTATACAACCATATGCATCAAAGGATCCGTATACTCATTGGCACAGGTCGGTGTTTCTCGTAATCTGTGATCATTATTGATGACATTTGATTGGCTGATTCAAATAGCATCAGAAATTCGCCGGCACGAAAATATAAAAGTTCACGGCGGCAAATTGAATCTAAGATCTAAGAATATCCCGTTGCGGGCTGCATCATGGAGTTGTTCGATCAGTTGCGACGTCCCCTTCCTATTTTAATGTATTTTTAGAAATATCGCATAGAAAATACTTAATCACGGGCGCACAGTTATTGTATATTGACAAGATATCGGCGACAGTTCGCTACGAAAATGAGTAAGGGCTGTTGGAAGTTCGACAACGAGGACAGAGGTAAGCAGGTTCACCGTTATAGGTTAGAAAACGATAAGTGTCAGAAATAATAAGAATTTTAGATACGCGTTTTTTTCTGTAGTTACATTTCATGCGTTACCGGCGTACATACCGGTCAAAGACTACACTACGTTAGAGAACGGTATATGTTTCGAACAAGTATCCTATATCGTTGTGTTTTAATAGAAACTTCTCATGTAGCGTTGTACGTAGACCTCGACGACGAAGAAACCGAGGAAGATAAAGAAACGAGAGTATATAGCCAGTGGGATCAAACTCCTGATATACTCCTAGAGGAAATTTTCTCCTATTTAACTATTCGTGAACGTTATTATGCATCGTTGGTGTGCAAATCGTGGTATCGTGCATTTAAATTACAAAATGTTTGGTCCACTTTCACTTTGGAGGATACCACGCTTACTCGGGGCAAGTTTAATTATTACAGCGGTTGGCAGTATGTCCTGGATCACATGAGAACCTCTGCATGTTTGAATAAAGTTGGACGAAATTTTCGAACATTGGTCTTCGAACCAATGTTGAATTTTTATAATCTTTTCGAGTTTATGAATATGGTATCTTGGTATACCGAAAGACAAGGATCCGATAATACATCAGTGGCAGGAGTTGGTACATACATTAGACGACTGAAATTCACATTTCCTTGTAACATGGCGAACAGAGATGATCACGATCATGTTAGGCTCTTCGGAACCGGTGGGAAATTATTAGAGGAACTGAAAAGACTTATGCGCAATTTATGTAACATACGGTGTTTAGAATTAATAGATCTTATGCTGGATAGTAAAGAAGCTCTACACTTAATGGATGATATTTGCGCCAATTGTACGCAAACATTATCCAAATTGGTACTGATCAATACCACAAGGTATTATTGCCCCCTTCTTCATGTGGGAGTATTCCTTAATCTGAATGTAAGTTCTGAATTCAATTATCTTTTTGGTAAAATAGATGTGAACTCTTTAAATTGAAGTATTCACTTGGCTTGCAAAGGTGTTGATCATCAGTCCACAAAATCTTCATGAGGATGTGATAGACTTAATCGGCTACACTAAATTGGAACATCTTCATATTGTTCAAAATCGATATAGCCCGAAGGATACCACAATGCGATTGGTAATTGCTGTATTCCATTAGCTTAGAATGTGCTTTCTGAAATTTGATTTTCAAACCTTCTTTGATTCAGCCTAAGAGAGCATGTTGGATAAAAATGAGAAAGAACAATCCCTATCTCAAAGTTCATTTTGAAGTGGAAAGTTTCAAACCTACCGATATACTTTTGCCTATCGATTTGTTAGAACACGGAGCTATTCCATGTCATAGTATTGTTCTGGACAATCCGAATACACAGGTCAGTGTATACGATTGCGTATAATACTATTTGTTCGTCGTTTAATAGTTTAATCGATATTACAGATTTCATCCGCCACTATTTTAACTCATGGAACATTTTTCGAAAGAACGATAGAAGTATACGCGTTCAAGGGATTGACAAGATACTTTTTACATAGGAACTTTGCACAAAGATTGGACGAAGCATTGGTGCAATTTTGCAGAATGTGTCCAAATCTTCACACACTGGTAGCATTTTGTGTTTGAACAAACTTCCAATATAATCTATATGACAGCTTTCCTAAAATGCTATGATCCTAACAACCTTTTCACGGTGTGACGGCATGCGTTCAGATTCTTCTTGTACAAAAGGCTTTGTCGGTGTTTGCGTAAGTTCCATCTAACTAAACTGTAACCCATTCTTTTGAAAATAAGTACATGTAGAAAATGTGAAAAGGGCATCTCGAACCTTTTAGAGATCTATTTATGTACATATGTTGTGTGGCAATATCGACGATCTGTGAATAGTATACAAGGCAACAGATTTATATAGAGACCGATTATTGTATCAATGACTTGGAAGCCAGTCAGTGGGAGGCGAATACTTCACCATGACACATTTAATAACTTGGCTGAGGATTGAATTATCGATGTCAGACTAACAAAGCCAAATATCCCTGATATGTTTTGTACTTTCTCTCTTATCATGGTTAACGCGATTGCGATATACAAATGTAGAACTAACTACCGAATTGTGGAGAGATGTTTGCAGTAGTTGAAATGCGAATAATCGTTAGATCGAGTTTCACACTGGAAAAATATTTTTTCTACAGATGATCCGTGATAAGATATCAACAGCCACGATTCTAGAAATCGTCGTCACCGCTAAGGCCTTGCGCTGCTTGTATGTTCGACGAAACGCAGTGTTGAAAAGATGCGACAGGGATTGGCTGAGAGTAACGAACTGGTCCTCGGCACATTACAAATGGATTAAAACGAATAGTCGCAACTACGAGACTACAGAAAGAGCGGTCTCGAGAATATTGAATTACAGGTGGCACATGCTATCCGAAAAGGAATTTAAGAATCAAACGTTGAAATTACATGTGTAGTAAGCTTTTCGCTTTACATCAAACTTTATCAGCATCGCGGACCCCTTTTTACATATATATAATATACACACAAATACATAAACACATACAAGTATAAACAACTGTGTGCCTCTATACAGTACATGGATATAAATGATATTGTGTGCATAGTTATTCGATACAATTACTGTAATAATTTACACCCATTTGACCCAGCTGTGATCTAAATATATAAATATATATGGGAACTGAGTTATTTACAAGTACATGTGGATTGTTATATAATAAAAGTACAAGAAATGCAAGTATTTCACTGTATTTTATTATGTAATAAAATGAGGAATCCTATGCTATGTCATAACTTATGTAATTATGTACAATGCCATTATAGATTTCCAATGAAACAACTTACTCAGAGATTACATCGAATTAATACAATCAAATGTAGCATATGATTTTACGTACATTTCAAATAAAAAAAAAATGTTGCTTATCTGAAATAAAACAAGCAAGTAAAGTTAACAATTTCCTGCGTCGTAAACATACACGTTTGCGCTTCGTTAAAACTTTACAAAATCATTGATATTAATCATTTTACTACTACTATATGTATATGTATATAGAAAACAATAATTTGTTACTGTACCAAGTATTTAGTTGTAAGTATGTACATACAATACATTTCAGTTTCGTATATACAAAACGTAAGTAACACAAAATGACATCGGATGATAGCATTGTTTTCAACTAACAAAAAACAGGCTAAAACTAATTTTTAATTGCATCGCAACAAACGAAATTCATGTATTATCTTTTTGTTCATGATTATCTCTATTTACAATTTTTCTAGTTGGTTGCGGTAAACCCAACACAATTTAATGGATTCTCTTATTACCAAACGGTGGTTATAATAAATTAAAAAGTATATTCGACTTTTCATTATCCTAAATCAAATTATCTAATGTATAAAAGCAGAAAGTTGAAGAATTACGGTGCCAAGGCTGCTGATCGTTTATCTCTGTTCTTATTGCGTAAAATAGTGCGAGCCTTAAATGCAGCTGCATTCATTAATGTCTGTAAATGTAATTTCGATATATCATTAGCATCGTAAAGTATGTGTGAAAGTTAATCACGTATTGTTATGGAACATGGACTTACCCTCTCCAATTTGGTAGTTTTTTGATTCAATTTAACAGGTAAAACTTTATTACCAAGATGGAAAATTTCGCGTAACAGTTGATTTTCTGCAAGATGAATATTAATACCTGGGCCTAATAATCTACAGCATGAATTATACTGAGTTCGTGCACACCATCCTTCTAAATATAGAACTTCTTGGCCGAATTTTACGTGCATTTCTGATACTGTGTCTTCCTGATAATCGGTAAAACGATAATGATTAATATTAACGTGGTAAGCGATCGAATGTAATTCATTTCTCTAGCTATTTTCTATCTTACTTCTATATAACGAAGTATGTCTCTAAAATTGGCTCTTTGTTGTTTACGATCCTTTTTTGCTCTGTACTTGTTAGAGTCTGTTGCTAAATCTTTCAATACTTCGATTAAATCCAATGACCAATTTTGTTCATAATCACAGCAGAAGCCTCTACCAAGTTCAAATATCACAGCAAGAGCTTCTCCAGCCGATAACCTTACATCCAAATGCGGTGAATCCAATAATTCGCGCAATCTGTTCAAAGATCTAAAATACACATGATTCTGGTTACTGTTCCGTACTGACATTTCCACATGTATTTAAGTATATAAAATTAAGTACGTACGGCATGTAACTGTTGGACCTATTGCTCGCAACAAAATTATACACGTCGGCTGGAGACATAATTGTTAACAGAAGAGTCCACGCAGAAATAGCTGCCGCATGCAATGCCGCCATTTCCGTAGAAATGATCGGTACAGCTCCATTTCCCTTCAAATAGGAACCAGCGAAAATACCAGACAGTAATTGTACAATTTCGAAAGTGTCCGCAGCATCGTCGCTCGATAAGAAATGATTCATACTCAAAGCCCAACAACACTGTAAAACAGGAGAATCGTTGAAGATTTTTTTTCAATTCGTATCAAGAATTACCATTCAAGAATTATTATTTACCTCGGAGCGAGCTTGAGTCGACGCAGATGTATCGTTAATTATGAAAATCAAAGTACTTTTCAGATCTCTGCATACCGTTTCCGCGCTTTCAAATGCTCCCAATTGAACGCAAAGCAAAGTACTCAATCTGGCTGCTGTCGACTGCTCTTCCCCACGACCCTTCTTCAGACCTCGTTCTATGGAATCGGTGATAGTCATTTTTCTGTCTTCCACAAAGTCCGGAACATATTTCAGGGCAAATATCTTCTCTAGTCCGCTGAAGCAAACTGTTCTGCCCTTCGCGCTTCGTTGAGTTAAACCATCTATCGCTTCTTTTAGTTTTTCTTCGAACGCTTCTTGCTGGGTAAACTCATCCACTTCGTTATCGTTCACATCGTCCAACATGCTACGATTATCGGATTGACTGCTGGTAACGCTGCACGCATCGTTGTTAACTGAATCTTCATCGGATGTTAGTTCAGCTCTTTTTCCGCTGTGACCTATTTAAGAAACATTTTGTTTGACAGACTTCTTGCGATATGTACATATTTTTCCAATAAAAAAATCTTTTCAAAGATGGAGTAAACTCAAAAGTCCTATTTTTACGCATACAAGGCATAATTTGCATTATTCGGCAGCATAATTTACATTATTCAGAATGTAATAAAGCTGCTGAAGTGTGTAGCTATTTTCATAAAGCTGCAAATTACAGCTCGTAAATGTAAAAATAGTGCTTTTAAGTTTACTTTCATCTAGTCCTTTTGACTACTGAAAAAGCCCATCTTTGTATTATCGAGAACTGGAAACGCTACCCCTTAACAGTAGGTTTACAGGACCCGTCAAAATGACAGGTTCTAATATTCTTAATTTGCGATTATTAAGTTTGTAAAGATGCTTTCCTGAGGAATTATGTATCAAATTTATTTCTTTGGGTATAGAAAGAATGGCCAAAAATTTGGATAGACACATTCTTGTTATGTTTATAAAATAATGTGAAATGGTTATTTCTAGAGCTCTGTAAACCTAGTGTTAACGAAATATAAACATGATAGAAACGGACAGCACTAATACCAAACAAATTAATACTCTTGCGTAATCTGTAGATCCAGTGAAAGGAAAAGGTAACAGCTGTTCAAAACGAATGTCTTATTACATAGTCTAAACAGCTATAGTTGTACCATATGTGACTATTATTGTACATATAAGGTGAGATTATCGAACAGAATAGAATAGTAATTCCATTGATCGACAATTTTATCCTGCAATTTGGTACTTCATGAGGAAAGGGAAACAATATTAATTACGTGTTTGCAACGTTAATCGTCGTTCAACGCATCATAAAACATCTCTGTTCGTTTTAAGTGACAGGAAAGTAACAATTATTTTTGCAAACGAGAGAACCTAGCGACGAGAAATCTTTTAAATATTTGTCTCGACGATTGATTAAACGGTGAAGTTTCGATTTCATGCTATGTGAGACAGCACAATCTAAATTTAGAAGAAAACGTACGATTGGTTGTCGCGAAAAGAACAATTCAGCCATCTAACCTTTGTTGCGTTTGAGCAACGTGGAGAAAGAAACGAAAGTAATACGAAACCTTGTAATTTCTTTGTTGTCCGCCAAGGGACAAGATTATCGAAAATCAGGTTTGTTTCGAATGCAATCTAATAAGAAAATATCAGCCGAAGTAGCATGGATAATCGTTATATCGAATTTTCCCGAACGCCTTTGCTGCGTCTAACCCAGAGATCCATGTGAGAAAAGCATGAAAGTCACATGGGGTAGGTGGTACTGGTGCTGGTATCGATACAACGTTGGCTCGCTTTAATATATTTAAAGATACTCTCGGTAAATCGATAGACGATTTCTTGGCCAAGGGAATAAACGAAACATCGTTTGTCGGTGCAGATGTTTAAACGAAAATGTTACGTTTGACCGAACGTACTTAGCAGTGACGTAAGACAGAATAAGCAAAATTTATACGCACACAGGATGACTCATTTGTCGCGAAGATTGATAATTCAACGGGCCATGTGCTCGATTTCAAGCTTACAAGGTTAATTTCGTTCGAGAACGATAAGTACGCGAACAGGAAACGTAAAAAACGATTAAATAGTTTTTACCGGATTTTCCTCTTCTACCCCCTTTGCCTGGCATCGTTCTTCACCTTCCTTATTGCACAATTGATACTAACGAAAATACTCGATCAAGAGGGTAAATGTCTTGCACTAGTAGCTTTCCTTCGTATACTGAACGCACCACATGAACTTTTATTAAAAACTTGATAGAAACTCATTAACATGGTGCGAACTGTTCAAAACATACACGTCGAGACAGCCTTCGACGGGCTTTCTCAAGTGCACTGTCTTCCACGAAATCGCGAATGTACCCGAACACGGACGAAACCAGACGAAACTCCCTGAAACGTTTACAGCGCATGCGGCCCGTTGATCGTGTCGCTGCGAATTGACCAATCAGAATCTTCGTAACGTGCCTTGAAAGAACTCGATTGAAAATTTGCGCGGGAAACTGAATTTCCAAGAAGCTTATGCACGGAATCGACCAATCGGTGTTCGGTCACGTGACCACACTGCCGCCATCGTTATTTTGTTTTATCCTGATTATTCCTGATCATGTTGAACCTTCGTACATGAAATGATTGAAACTGATCAAAATGAATGCGTTTTTAATTACGATTTACTTTATTTAGAAAGGATAATATGTATTAGGTACAAGGAGAAGATCAAACACAATAATTTAAACAATCGACTATTATTTTGTACTCTTGAAATATAAAAACAACATTTACGAAAATATAAACAACCATTCTTTAAGTTCTTCATAAGAACGACGCACTTTTGGTATGGTGTCAAAGAATAACAATGAATGATATCTCGTTATCTCGTATATATATACGATTTGATAATTAATATGCTGTGCTTTTAAATATTTCAAAGAAACAGAATGTAAATACGTGTATACATATCGAATGATAAAATTAAGGATGAATGCGAATACAAACATATACATACATTATAATATCTATATATTACAAGATTGTATCAATCCGTTCGAATACATTGCTATGGTACAAAATTTAACATATTCAAAGTGTAGTAAAAGTTAAAATAGAATTAGGTTTTACCGTAATTCTTCTTTATGTATACAGTATAGATGGACGCTTATGAATATGTCAGTCTATTCCGAAGCACCTGGAACATTAGAACAGCAAATTTGGCAATCAAAGGCAGCGCGATTACATTTCAATTTTGCGGTACATCCAAAAACGAAAGAAGAGGAAAGAGTTTTACTATGTTTTGAATATGTTATACAATTTTTCTCAGTGATTTTGTACAACTTTCAAATATATTACATTAAAAGAGGATGCTGTTGCATCGTACGATGCACCACGTAGAATCGTAAGGTAAGAAAAAGAAGAAGGTAATATAAACAACGATCGACCATGCGCAATTGCCGACATTGGAGTGAACAATGCAAAATTTTAAATAGTTCGTTCAAACGAGTCTCAGCGACAAGAGCACCAGACTCGAAGTCAATAATAAACTAATCGTAGACGTAGGAGCAGCGTTTAGACCAGGTACCACATTTTTACAAGGTGTTGCTCGTAAAATAAAGTTGAATATAGAGTCCACGATGTTGGCAGGTGTGGGATCCGAACATTTTTCCAAATCGTTAACAATGCAGGCTTGGACAGTAGAAATGTCCCTGCACATACATTGGAAGAATTAATATATTGCCATTAGCATAATTCTGTTTTATTTGACTATTTTAACATCTACATACCCGCATTCTTTATTGCCAAGTACGAGAAGATGGTTGATGCGATCCAATCCCATCAAAGATCCATTGTTCGCATCCATAGGAGGGATGTATTTGCCAAAAGTAGCATTGATACAGTTTTCAATTTCTTGTTGTTTCGACTGCAAACATTCTGGTCCGTTAGCAGATATGAAAACTAGAAACAATAAGAATTATATTAGCTAGAGTTTCCATAGAAAGTTTCTGCGAATAGAAATATTTGAGTATTCGTATACATACGAGCAATACGATCTCCTTCTTTGAAACAAACAAAATTCAAGAGAGAATCGGTGATGTTCAAAAGTGTTTTCTTAGTCTCTTTTTCCGATGCTTCCAAACAGGGTTCCGTTGCATCCGTGAAATCGCTTACACACTTCTTAAGCTTAGGGGTCTTGCTGCAATATCTTCTGAACACCACGTCCAAGTCTCCGGTAGGTTTATACTTTTCCATCTCGGATTCGAGCTGCGTCAGGTTTACAAACGATTTGATGCATTCCTCCACTTTATCTTTAGCTTTGGTAGCTTTCTCGAATGCACCTTCGCCTCCGTTCTTCTCGCATTTTTGTTTAAACAAATTCTTCGCCTCATTGAGAGCCGGTATTGCGGATGCATTTATAGCGGCCAAGTCGATCCCGGATGCGTTGAGACTTTTCGGGTCTATAAGGTTGGAAACTTTGTTTACCACGTCGTCGACATTTTCTTGAGAGTTAGTGTGCCCAACGAGACCTGGAAGAAAAATTCATCTTGTTAAAAGTAATCCAATACAGAACATTACAGGCCTCGCTAGGGAAGATGAACCCCTGCACGGGGTGTTTAGCCAGTTTAGCCGCCTTTTGACGGCTTCGATTTTAACCTTATTTAGACCACATATGTGCCCATAATTATGAAATTGGTCGTGTATTTCTTGTTTCGAGGTATTTAAAAGGAAAGGAATAACAAGCACTAAATATCTAACGATTCGTTTTTGACAATATCGTAAATTTACTACTCTTTTTTTTAAGTCAAGTAATTTGTGAGGAAATAAATACAGATTTCATATTATCAACATCTATTTAATATACATACATTAGAATTTCACGGTTTCTAAATTATACCTGACAAAATGAGTTAGCACTACATATTTGTAAGAATAAAGTAAAAATGAATGAGTAATAAAATAAAGTATGTACAGTTTCCATAAATATTTATACAGAATGAGATACGTCGACGATTTTCCTTTCCCTTCTAATACTAAATACTTTCTAAATACATAAATATAGTAGTTTGCCCACAACCATCATTTGATAGACAATGTAATCTTATTGTTAGAAGAAGGCATGTTATTTGAAGCCGAGTTTGCATAAGTAATATATTGTGGTGTCGATTTCGGGGACACCCCGACTGTTTAGAATTTAGGCTAATATATAGTGTATATAGCACTGAACACTGATATACATATATATACTATCACTAGTATACAAGGTGTCCCAATAGTCTTGCAAAACCCGGAAATGGAAGGTTCCCGAGGTCATTTAAAACGACATTTTCCTCTGCAAAAATGTTGTCAGCGGCTTTGTTTATATATATATATATAGGAGTTATTAACGAAAAACACGGACCAATCAGAGCACGACCTAGATGCGTGTTGGCCGAGTCGGCCCGGCGCGCCAACTGTCAATTGGCTGATTGTGTCAACTCGCGTCTAGGTCGCGCTCTGATTGGTCCGTGTTTTTCGGTAATAACTCCTAAACAAAGCCGCGGACAACATTTTTGCGGAGGAAAATGTCGTTTCAAATGACCTCAGGAACCTCCCATTTCCGGGTTCTGCAGGAGTTTTGGGACACCATGTATATATCAGTGAATTGGACAACTGGACTGTTTAGTTTTCAGGAACTGTGTGTGTGTATATGTGTGTGTGGAGGGTGCAAGCTGGTGCAAGCTTAGCGCGTTTTCTTGGCAGTCGAGAGAAAAGCACACGTAAGCACACGTGACGTGGTGAACTTCAGCCAGCCTGCGAGGTGCAGGGTGCAGCAGAGTCAGAGTTAGAAGTAACTGAAGTAAGAGTATTGCGTTGTGTTCTGTTTCTGTGTTTATTTTTAATATGTGTACATATGGTATACATCACGGTGCATTATACAGGTGTGCCGACTTAGCATCTCTGTAATGCTGAAATTTGGAGGCAGATGAGTCGTAATTCTCTGGCCGCCGCCAGACGGCGCATGGTTCCCCAGGTACCGTACGTGTGTGAATGAGTGCGATTGTGTGTATTCAGCAGCGCAATCTCATTCAATCTCATTCGCACATGTACAGTACCTGGGACCATGCGCCGTCTGGCGGCGGCCAAAGAATTACGACTCATCTGCCTCAGTTTTTTGAGGGAAGTCGGCACACCTGTATAATGCACCGTGGTATACATGTATACACTGTTTTGTTTCGTTTCCACACGTGGTCAGTGTTTTTATCCCGCAATACGATCTAATAAGAATTAAACTGTTGAAGTTCGAAAGTTTCGTTTTAGAATACATATAAATGTTTGTTCCTCGCAACGAAGGCGGAAATATAACGCGTCAGGTACCTCTATGTAGTACTTTAGTTACGAAACACTGAAATCGAGAGCCCGTAGCAAAAGAAGTCTCGATCCAAATTAATAATTCCACCGTGTATATCTGCTTTCGGTATCTACTTTCGTTACTGGTATCGGTATCATTTTGTCGTACGTCATTGTTAAGCACGGCGGTTGCATGAAATACAATCGAGCAAATCAAAATGCATCTAAAGGGGGTACAAAGTACGGAAACCGAGCAGATTAAGTATTCGTCATTCGTCACACGTGCATCGCAAACTTAATGTCTGCACACTGCACACACCCGGCAATGAAGCAGATTCGATCAAATCGATCGTGACAATACAATCATCATTTATTTCATAAACATTTATGGAATTTGCATTGATGAAAAGCAACATTCTAATTGTAAGTATATACATATCGAGAATTCGATTCAATCTTGTCGGATTCCATGCCACGACCAATCGCTTCTTATCGATTATGCGAATGCGATCGAAGGTCGCTCTATCGTTCCTTTCAATCGTGAATCGACTATGATTCAAGTTTACAGTACCGTTCTTGTCGAAACAATGCCATGATAGATGGACAGCTCGAAACACAACGAGCCGCTTGCAACAGAAAACGGTCGTATTACAAATTGAATCTGACTGAGCGAACGTAAACGAGAAGTCCCTGACATCTAATCCGGCAACGAGCGAGGCGAACGTAAAAAAAAAGATCGCACAGCATTCTCGTAGGTACCTATATGATTTTGTGCATGCGATCGTTTTACACGCATCGAATTCGCCATCGATATACTACTGTCTCTCTCGTTCGCGTGTTTTCTTCCTTTGTTGTTTATCGCGATGCGTTGCGTGTCGTGAATCATGCCAGCTTGAACTCTGTCAACGTGGATGGAAAACAAAAACGCGTGAGTTCTCTTACGTTTCCCAGTTCTCGTCGACGGAGATGGGGACGGAGACGGGGACGAGGGCGGAGACAGTCGCCGAGGGCAGACTTACCGCAAAGGAACACCACAGCAGTGACTGTCCAGTATTTGTTCATTGCAGGTTCTCTTGATTTTTCACGGAGCAGCACACGTCTCGCCGTGGAGATTATCTTCCGAAACGCCGTGAGGTGAGACGGCGCGGCGTTTACTCGCGACGGCGAAAGAATACGTGCCGCTGTACGAGCAAGATGGATATACACTGATCAGATGCGCATCACTGTTACGAGCGTGTCGCCTGGCTCGACGGATCCAAGTTCCCGCTATTACTTCCGTTTCCGTACCCGTTGCCCGCTTTTCCTCTGTTCTTATGAAAGCTCTATAACAAACTGACTTGTAACACGACGCACGGAAACCCAGCGAAGACGAGGGGGGCAAAGGTGAAAGAGCAAGACGTGAATTCGGAAGCGGAGCACGCAACAACAAGACTTCGGACGATCGCAGTAACGCTACTCCGATACTGAACCGCTGAGCGCGTGCGCTCGACTTATATAAATTCGATGGGAATACTCTTACCCTCTCCACTCGAGTGCGCGCACACATGCACGCACGAAATTTTACCACGTTTCCTTTCAATTTTACGACGAAATATTTCAAAGTTCTTTTCGATTTTACAGGTTCCCGCCGCGCTATTCCAAACATCTGCCAGAGATATACACAGATCGCTTGGAAGAATACTACTGGACCTTTATGCAAAGTAAAAATAATGTTCTACCTGAATCGTAGCAAACTCTTAACGCACTTTACCTATCGAATTTTCAATAATTGTGTTGTACCAAAAGAAAGTATAGAAATTTTCTTTTACGTTATAATCTGAAATGAAAGTATTAGATGACGTTATTAACGGTGACTTGTTAGTTCCCAATGAAAATTGCTGTCACTGTTGAAGGTTTTATTGAGAAGCGTTTAGCCGTGAACCACAGATTTTTCAAAATTATGAAATAATCACTGGCTGGTGATGTGTTAATATGCTTAATAACATGAAAATAATATAACAGTATTTTTAAGATCTTCTAATATTTTTACCGTTTCAAATTGCAGGTGCTGAATTTTGTCATAAACGCATAAAATCCGCTGTCCAGTGATAAAACATGCGAAGATTTTGCGGAAATAATTGTCTGGTTTTCGAACGAATCCTGATCAGTTGTGGAGCGGCGAATACCTCGAATTTTATAGTACACAGCGATCAGTCATCGAGCGAACGGGAAGAATTTATTTTTGCAAAACCTGCATAGTTTTGATAAAAGGACAACGAGTTCATTGTCCTTGCATTCGAACCGACGCGACGGCGAATGCTACATATGCTTTTTATTACACGCTTCCGATAACTCGAAAGATTTTATGGACGGAATTTATAAAGCGTGTAATCCTTTACGGGTCTCCGATACCTTCATCGGCCGCTCGTAATTAGTTTAATGGGCTTTAGGCTTTTAAAATGCTTGAAAAGGCGCGGCGCTGGGTCCGAAAATTTTTTATGCATTTCAAAGAGCCATGTTCATGTAGGAACATTTGTGTAGGTTACGCCGAATGTTTGTATACGGTAGAAGCAGAAGGTAATCAACTATTCAGTCGCTTTAAATAGTTTTATCGTCATAAATGTAACTATTGTTGCGTAGATGTATGTACTCCGTAGAATGTGATTACAACAAGCATCGGTGGTTCAGTGGTAGAATGCTCGCCTGCCACGCGGGCGGCCCGGGTTCGATTCCCGGCCGATGCAAATTTTTTTTCTTTTCATCCGATTTTTAGTTAATTTGGTATTGATCCGATAAAGAAACGTATATGTAGGAGGTACTCCACGGAGAATTTGTTTTTGCGCGGTCTGCGTTCATTTCATCCAGTCACCGTTGCTAATGTATGCAATACTTTGACAGACGGAAGTTATAAATATTACGTAAACGGGATTCACCTAAAAAAAGTATTTTACGTATCGATTTAGATGCAAACGCGCGACAAGTACATAAATGTAAGAAGATCGTTAAAGTCTCTAACATCTGGAGCTCGTATGCATATGTATATTCTCAGTGCCTTTTGAAGCTAATTAAACCATCTGGATAATTTTCTGCGTGTAGTATAAACTCTAAGCATATCCTAACTAGTTAGGTACATTCTGTCGCGATAACCTTTCAGATACAATTTAGGTGGACATTTGATTCCTTATCTTCCACGATAAGATTGTTCTCTGATACCGCAAGCTGGCTAATAAATATTGAATAACTGCAAGAAATCGTTGGATTGTGCATCGACGCGATAATATTTAACCGCACGCGCAGCGGTAAAAGCTTATATTGCAAGCTGGCAATAAAAAATAGCGATAATAAGTTGTCGTTAGGCAAATTATGTGACATGGTACACGTATTAAGATTAAGTATAAACGTTTATTAGAATATTTCACGTTTCATATAATATCAGAATGATAATAAAATTGTATTTTATGTAAAGCAGTACATTTGAGTTTCCACGTTTTACTTCTTTCGGCGTGTAAAGTGTAACGTGTTGAACTTGATAAAACACAGGCTGAAGTAGCAATCAAACTTTAACAAGGGTATAATCGATCGTGTGTCTCTAGGATCTCGCCGTTTCCAGTAGGTAAGCAAGTATAAGTGTACGATGTAGATTGTAGATATACATACATGTTTATGCTGTATTGGACCCTGTAACCAACTTCTGTTCCTTATACACTATGCACACATATGATTCATATAATTGTATAATGGGATAATAATTGAATTGCAGAGGTTCCCAACACGATCAACACAGTGCAGCCGGCTTCCCGGAGTAATTTTATTTGCGGATTGTCGAGCAACATCCGTGGTTCGTAGACTCGACTGAGAACCGCTGTCGAACGTCTATGAAGAACAATGGAGCTTATTTTGCAAGATTATTTGCTCGGTGCCCTCATTATTGAATGGCTGAATCACCGATCAACTGCGCCCCGAGAAAACCGGGTTGCATTTAACCTTTTTTAAATCATTCATTATTACATAAAGGAGGCCTTACAGCATTCGAGAGAGAGAGAGAGGGAGAAAGAGATAAATAAAGATAGAAAGGACCGAGTATGTTTACTGTTCGGTTCGTAAATAATGAACACAAGTGTGCTGCGCGGATAACCAAGCTGCATAGGTTTGCTGTCGGCATTGACCGTGAAAGCTTAACGTCCTTGATAAAGCCGATAATTCCGTGTAGGCTATAGTTGCGTTCAAAGTTCACAGCTTGTAAGCATTCCGCATCATTAAATCGAAGTACGCGTCATGGTCGATGCTCGCGCTGATCGCGCTGTAATAGTTCATGAACTCCTCCTCGGTGACCTGAAATTAACGTGGAATTAAGTTTCAGGTGATCAAAGATCGATGTTTCATCGGTACGAGATGTTCTGCTTATAGGCGCAGCTATATATGTATCAAGAAGGAGAACGTTTGGAAAATATATCTGTGGTTGCAAGGAAGAACGCCGCATGTCGCATACTTCCACATCCGAGGTATTGCCTCACTAATGCTTTGAGCCTTTCGAATTTGTTTTCATGACTTTTTTTCTGGTAAAATACGTAAATCCGATATTATAAAGCTCAAAATTGTGATATGCGTTGTTTTTCCTGGCAACCACGGATATAATGTATGTAAAACAGTCCTCACGGTGCCGTCCCTGGTATTGTTTTGCTCGAAATTGCCCAGGA
Source organism: Lasioglossum baleicum (assembly GCF_051020765.1). Taxonomy (NCBI): domain Eukaryota; kingdom Metazoa; phylum Arthropoda; class Insecta; order Hymenoptera; family Halictidae; genus Lasioglossum; species Lasioglossum baleicum. The sequence continues at coordinate 5,976,678 of NC_134948.1, read as the reverse complement.
ACTTGTTCAGGATGCTCTCCTCGCTCTCCTCCCCGCTTATATAACGAGGATGACATTTGACGTTATAGATTCCTTTGAGATCGTCGATCGTGATCACACCGTCGCCAGTTTTGTCCAGCTTCTTGAACGCCTGATCCACCACGTTCTTGCGGCTCTGCGACAGTGGAGGCTGCGCAACAAAACGCATCGTCATCGTCGAGATCGCAATCCGATACCTTGAGAACCGCGGCCATCGAGATCTAGAACTTCCGGTACCCGTATGGCAACGATGAATTCGTCGACGCTGATGTTCCCGTCGTCGTCGGTGTCGAGTTTCTCGAACATCTCTTTCACCTCATCCTCGGAAATGTCCAGGCCCGTCTCCCCCAGACCTTTCGTGAACTCCTCGAGGTTCAGCTTCTTGTTCCCATCGTCGTCCATACGACGAAACGCTCTGGAAATGAAAATCAAAAGTGAAAATAATGGGAGTCGGCTGTCTTTTGCTTTCAGGATCGCTTTCAGCAGTTTATTGTCAACTCACCTACCCAAACCGAGAATACCATTGGCACCTCTGGCCAGGCAGAGCAAACGCAGCTTCTCTATAGAATCCGTGGCTGTGTGTATGGCCCGTTGGGCCTTATTGATCATCTCAGTCTCTTGTCTGGTCGTCGCGCTCTGCGGTCTGTTAAAGAACATCCCTGAAAGAGGAAAACCCGTTCTCCTCACCGTTGCAACATGACGCGTTGACTCACGCGACAAGAATGACGCCGAATCTCCAGGAAAGAGATAGCTAATTGTGCCACGTAGTTTAATCTACTCTACAAACAATACACGTACGACACAGGCAATATCGAGCGAACCTACAGTTACACCATCGAACGTTCCATTTAGGTGCACGGTCGAATCCTTTGCTAAATGCTTTTCAATATTCGCAGTCGTTCTAAAAAGACAGAGAAAGATAACGGGAGCGGAACTGGTGGGATTTACGCGAAGAGTGGGAGTTGCGGTATCGGTCTGGTTTGCTCTGATGTGCACGCTAATCCCAGGCTTACTGCACCTGCCGCTTCGACTTTTTTCATTTTTTCAAATCACCGAGGAATACGCGGTGTCCCCTGTTGACGAGCTCTTGCGAAATAATGTAAAACAAACGTGTCATTTTATTCGATTGCAGAGCGTGGCTAATGGTCTGGCTTTATCAAATACCCGGCCTATATTTAATTAATGAAATGTCGACGAAGGACGAAACGCTGCGAGCGGATCTCAATTTCGCAATTGCACGAAGAGTAGGAGGAAAAAGTATCGATTCGATTCTAATGTAATTTGTCGTACGTCCGATCGATTAGCATAATCTGCGTACCGCGCGCACCTTTTCTCGTGATCAGCTAGATACCAAAATTGTTTTCGTTAATTATACATATTTATACTGTTCTAGAACGCTGTGGACACCCGTTGCCGAAAATATTGTAAAACGCTAATTACGAGCTGTTATTAAGTCTCTTAATTAGTCTTTTATCTTCTATACGTTTACTTTGTACTTACCTCGATCCTAAGAGGAGGAAGTCGGAATCATGCGCGCCAATTTTGTAGATGATTCTTGACGGAACGACAACCGTCGAGGATCAGGATAAAGAAGCAGGAAAAATTCGTGACTACTCCGAAGAAGACCGGAAGGCGAATGACGGTAGATGGTCCCTTTGACGCGGCTGGTCGCATTCGATAGGACGACATACAGTGGATCACACCACATGTATGTACGTACGTTGATCGACACCACGCTCACATAGGAAAACAAGGTGTGCTGTCGTGTACAATGTCCATACAATAGTCTGTAGAACGTATCCATAACGACCAAACAGCCACAACACGTGTATCGGCAAAAATTTCACGCGTGATCAATTCCCAATACCGATTTCCTATCGGTGGTTTGCTATATATATGTGTTGTACATGTTCGTACATACATATATACACATATAGTGTATAGTATAGGACATAGGACGATCCCTAGTACGTGCAGGGCAAAACTCTATGCATCAGCTCGCTCTATCTCTTCGGAAGAATCATTCTACGTACTGTGCGAACGACGCGACCTTTTCTTTCTCTTTTCATAGACAATTATTTAAACAATTTCATGGATGCTCGACCTCCTTCGGACTCGCTATAACTACCCTAAACAGGACCTCCTAGCGTACTCGGATTCAAATTGACACAGCGGTAAAAGATCGATGAAATAACAATATGGTAAACAGTTATTATTTTTCGATGTACATATTTTTATTCAAATCGACGAGTTTACATTTATACTGCGGATTTTATGCATTTATAATAAAATTGAGTCGCTATAGTTTGAAATAGTGCAAGGATTAAGAGAATTGAAAAGAGTGGGGATATGTTATTGTTGACCTTTTAAAATAATTAAAGGAAAAAAACAATTTGAAAGTTTTGCAACAGATAGAGAGAGAGAGATAATTTTTATTTTGCTTAAAATCCGTAGTCTAGTTACGAGTGTCGATCGTATTAAGAAAACAAAAGTCACGATGTTTCGAGCAGGTTTACCCACAAATAACAGAACGGTATAACTTATTTCGGGAAAACTGTGTCAAATTGACGCAAGAGACGGATCAGGATAAATAGATCCTATAATAGACTCTATATATGTATATAATACACGTATACTTGTACACATATGCACATATATACATGTAGAATATAAATAAAACCTATTAGGATTTCAATATCCTTGGTGTCATTTTGTAGCGCGCAACGGTAATATCCGGTCTTTGTTTTTTCAAATGATCTGCTTCCTCAACGACTTGTTTCTATCGCTGCCGGCGATCAATGATCTGTAACGTTGAATCGATCGTATATCAACTTGTTCTTATCAAAGGACATTTAATATTAATGTATTTTCCGACATGAACGAACGTGAAACGATAAGGAACCATAAATTCGTATTCATATACGAATTATATTGGCGGGAAAAGATTACCGGCGGTCGTTACAGTAATCTGTGTTACCGACGGAGTAGTAGTCGCTAACTTACCATTCGACGCGCAATCGATAATAATCTAATCGCCTTTCTTCTAATTACCTTTCTTTCGGATAATTATATATTTATGAGCGAACAGATACAATGAAAATTAATGGAACAAGCATGTTAATAGGAATTTCATTTGAAATTAACAGAATTAGAATAGAAACTTCTGGAATTGCCGAATGCCATGTGTTGCATTTATCCGCCAATGGGATGAGGACATTTGGACCGAGCTGCAGCCGGCTTATCTTTGATTGGTTATTCTACATTGCGTGGGTCCATCCGATTGGTGGATCTTCCAGGATTCCTCTTGTTATAACACATCGTCGTGGCTGGATTGTATGACAGTCGGTGTTGAAACAACGAAGCGTAGTGTTTGTCGCGGGTCCCGTACGTTTCCGCTATTTTTCCTGCGATTATTCGTGAACGTTTCACGACAGCAATGAAAAAAGCGTTAATATTGGTGTCGGTCCTGTTTCTTCTGGCAGGTACGTTACACAGTACAACGATAATTATCGAGGAAAAACGTGTTCAGACTTACATGTTAACCGTATCGCAATAAAAATTTTCCTGCTCGTTGTTGTTTAGGATTCGCCAGAGCAGATGATCAAGTCGAGGAAGATGTTGGAACCGTGGAAAACGATTTGGGCGTCAGTCGGGAAGCATCTCGAACAGGTTATACAGAGTTTCTGTTTTCTTTTTTACTTTCCCACCTTGTTTTATTCGCCAATCTTTGATTGATACACAGTTACTCGTAGCAGACATAGAAACGCCCCCTTCGCTCGATTATTCTGGTCAAATTTAAATGGACCGTTGTAATCATGTCTACATTGTTTACAAATATGTAGTTAACTCGCTGTTGAAACTAACTTGTTGCATCGATAATAATTGCTGGTGACTGTGTTAAAGCAGGTAGAGGAATGTCTCCTTCCCTCGATTATCCTAGATTTAAATAGACTGTGCAACTCACGTTTATGCTGTTTACAAACAGTTAACTCGTTGTTGAAACTAACTTGTCACATCAATAATAATTGCTCATGTGTTTCGTAGATGACCAAGCCGTTCAGAGAGAAGAGGAAGCGATAAAGTTGGATGGATTAAATGTAGCGCAAATGAAGGAACTGAGAGAAAAGGCTGAAAAATTTGTATTCCAGACTGAAGTCAATCGTATCATGAAACTTATTATTAATTCACTGTACCGCAACAAAGATATATTCCTTAGAGAACTGATATCCAATGCTTCCGATGCTTTGGATAAGATCAGATTATTATCCCTAACAGAGAAGAATGTCCTAGACAATAATCCCGAGTTGGTGATCAGGATTAAATCGGACAAAGAGAACAAAATATTGAGTCTAACTGACTCTGGTATCGGTATGACGAAGAAAGAACTGATTAATAATCTGGGAACAATCGCAAAGTCTGGCACAGCTGAATTCTTGGGCAAAATGCAAGAGACTTCGAACACTCAGGATCTAAACGATATGATTGGTCAGTTTGGAGTAGGTTTCTACTCTGCTTTCTTAGTATCTAACACTGTGGTTGTCACGTCCAAGCACAACGACGACAAACAATACATTTGGCAGTCGGATAGCTCCAGCTACAGTATCGTCGAGGATCCGAGAGGGGATTCCTTGAAGAGGGGAACAACAGTCAGGTACAGAAAATAACATTTGCTATTATTAGATTGCGGATGTTTATGTAATTTTCAATTTTTATAGACAAATTTTAAGAAAGTTGCAAGAAGCTGTAGAGATCCAAAACCAATAAAAATTTACCCAAATCCTATCAAATATTATATTCTAGCATTTTTTGAAAATTTTCATAAGCCATAAAGATCTGCAGTCTAGCTATTATGTATTGGGTTGGCAAATAAGTTCGTTCGGTTTTTTACATTGGAATAAATCACAAAAACCGAACGAACTTATTTGCCAACCCAATACTATATTTTCAATATTAAAGTAAAGTTATTCAATGAATTAATTGATTTGTGGTTGCAGTCTTCATCTGAAGGACGAAGCGTTGGATTTCCTGGAAGAGGACACTATCAGAAACTTGGTGAAGAAGTACTCGCAGTTTATCAACTTCCCCATATATCTGTGGAGCAGCAAAGTTATTCAAGTGGACGAAGAAGAAGACGACGACGAGAAACCCATAAAGGAAGACGAGAGCAAGAAAGAAGAGTTAGACGAGGATAAAGTATCGGACGAGGAAGACGACGCGAAGGTGGAGGATGCCGAAGAAGAAAAGAAGACGAAGAAAGTCGACAAAACCGTCTGGGATTGGGAATTGCTAAACGATTCGAAGCCTATATGGACCATGAAACCATCGGAAGTCGAGGAGAAAGATTACAGCGACTTTTACAAAGCGTTGACGAAAGACACTCAAGAACCTTTGGGAAAGATTCACTTCGTAGCAGAAGGCGAAGTTACCTTCAAGTCGCTTCTTTTTATTCCGAAAGTACAACCTGGAGATAGCTTCAATCGTTACGGCACCAAGTCCGATAACATTAAATTATACGTTAGGCGAGTGTTTATCACCGACAAATTCACCGATATGATGCCAAACTATTTGTCGTTCATTCGCGGTATCGTCGACAGCGATGACTTGCCGCTGAACGTGTCTCGTGAGAACTTGCAACAACACAAGTTGATCAAGGTAATCAAGAAGAAACTGATCAGGAAGGTGTTAGACATGATCAAGAAGATTCCTAGAGAAGAGTACGAGAAGTTCTGGAAAGAATACAGCACAAACATTAAACTGGGCGTTATCGAAGACGCTCAAAACAGAGCTAGACTGTCGAAACTGTTGCTCTTCCACTCCTCCACTCAGAAAAGCACCACGACTCTAGCAGATTACGTCTCCCGCATGAAGCCTAGTCAGAAATACATCTATTATATTGCAGGCTCCTCCGAGGAAGAGGTGAAGAAGTCTCCGTTTGTCGAAAGACTGGACAAGAAGGGATACGAGGTGCTATATTTGACCGAAGCCGTAGACGAGTACGCGATTTCAGCTCTTCCCGAATTCGATGGCAAGAAGTTCCAGAACGTGGCGAAAGAAGGTTTCTCTCTTGACGAGAGCGACAAAGCCAAGGAGAAAATGGAATATCTGAAGACAACGTACGAGCCGTTGATCAAATGGTTGAACGACATCTTGAAGGATCATATCAGCAAAGCTCAAGTCTCTGAGCGTCTAACGGACTCGCCGTGCGCGTTGATCGCCAGTATGTTTGGCTGGACCGGAAACATGGAGAGACTCGCGATTTCGAACGCTCATCAGAAAAGCGACGACCCACAGAAAACTTATTACTTGAATCAAAAGAAGACGCTGGAGATCAATCCGAGGCATCCATTGATCAGAGAACTGCTGCGACGCGTGCACGCAGATACCGCCGATGAAACAGCGAAAGAGATTGCTCTGATGATGTTCAGAACGGCTACTCTTCGATCTGGATATATGCTCAGGGAAACTGCAACCTTTGCTCAGAGCGTCGAAGAACTGATGAGGAGAACATTGGATATTCCTCTGGATGAGCTACCGGAAGAAGAAATAGAAGAAGAAATGCAAGACGAGGAATCTGCTTCGATGGATAACGACGAGGAAGACGAGTCGGAGAAGATTATAGATATGGACGCGAGCGAGGAAGAGAGAGACGAGAAAAAGCACGAGGAACTGTAACCTATGAAAACTGTATCGCATAAGACTAACTTTGTCACTGTATAAATAACCGTACAATGTACGGTTACACAGTGTCCGATTGCGTCGCGTTGCAATCGAAAACGAACTCTTGTAATTGTACAGAAAAGGAAAGAAGTGTTCGTCGATGCTTCTCTCACAGCATTTAAAGTGTTCTGTAATGATAACGGCGTTATTACAAAGACACAAATTCGAAGGGTACAATATCCGCGTTTTCCTTTTTTAAGTTTATCCATCGTAATACGCGTACAATATTGTAGACACGTCGTAGGCTACATCTTTGATAACGAATTATAGTTGTTATTATTATTGTAATTTATTTCGTTCAATTTTCTCTCACTTTTTTTTATAGTGACCCAACAGAAGGATCATTCATCGAGTATAATAAAAGATAGCATGTTTGCGCTGCGAATGAATGTGTTTGTATAAAAGGACATATTAAAAGATCATGTCACACTATCGTTATGGTTTCATACTTTACCATTACCGAGTTACTTTTTATTCTCTGGATTTCTTCTTACAGAAATATCTTTCGAAAGTTTAAATAAAGCGCGCGCGTAGCACACGTATCGAAAACAACGATTGTGTAAAAGACGGGCAAAAATTTTGTTTTATCTAGCACGGTTTATTGTTTGTATACCAAATTTTTTGACTCGGTGGCTCGCGTTCAAGAGTACATTTTGTACGCGATCGCGGTGAAATATCTATAATAATTCTGTTATATTTTGCATTTCTGTTGTCGGTGATTTTAAAACAATGTAAAATTATTCGTTTCCGGCATGGCTGTCGCTTTCGGTGATGAGCCAATGGGAATGCTGGATTCCGTTGGAACCGGGACAAATGGCGTAGATATCCGAGCGCGGCCGAGCGCTCATTTCCGTTTTCGAATCCGACGTCACCTACTCTGAAAACCCGTGTGTTTTGTGTTTCTTTGGGGCCACGATGATTATCGCTAATTTAACGTAAGTATCATTACGTTTCCCGGATGAAATCGCGTAGATTCGATACAGTGGGATTCGCGCGGTGTCGTTTGTAAAAGGAGACTGGTCACGAAACCGTGCGAATTCCTTTGTGTAAGTTTCCCACTGAACAGCGAACAGCTTACTCGCCATGCCGGTCTATAAAGCAGTCCTTCTTTTTCGGGCACGTTCAATTCGTCGAGAAACATTGGGATTAATCGAAACCGATTGTCTTTGTTCCATTCGCGTGTCATCCTTAGCATTGACATGATCGAATCTTCCGTCGATAGATAAAGAACTCACCGACGATATACAAATCACCACATATAAACAAAATAAATGGCGTCGGCATACTTCGGCTCCGAATATGACAAATTTTCGATCATTCAGTATTTTTCTCATTCCTTTCCGACTCGTCTATGGGACGCTCTACGTTAAAAGAAACGTATTCCCTTACACGCGATGGAAATCATCTAATATCGTTGCCGGAATTTATATTATATACACGTCGTGTATGTTTTTTCGCTTTTTTCCTTTTCTCACGTATTTGTTAACGAGCGGCTCTCTTTTACCAGAGTTTCTAATGCTCCGAGCACGCGACGTAACTATACTAAATAGTTTAATAGATTCCTAACGTTGCCCTTTGTATCGGCTGTGTTTCAAACACACCTGTTAACGAACAAAATTTAGGAGATACATATACAGAAAAATTATTTTGGAAAAGAAATTTTTATCTTGTTATTGACAGAACGGTATTTATTTCAGGTTGAAATTATTGAAATTGAAATCAGATTTCTTCAAGTTGTAAAAGTATTTCAAGCAAAACATTAAACAAACACTCTCATCTGTAGTTAATAAATAAGCAAAAAAAGAGTGATAACACCGTACGTAATACTTAAGCATTTAAGTAGTAACTTTACGTCGTAAACTGAATCGTGATCAAAATGGGCATCCAAGATTTGCAAGTCTTTCTGGATAGCAACTACGTACAAGGAGGATCGGTACCAGTCGATCTGTTGAAAATCGCACGTACCATTACGCAAAGGCAGCACAATCGTATTGGTAAAGCGCAGCAATTGCATTCTGGAAAGTTGAAATTGGTACTTGACGGAGAATGCTGTTTAGATAGATTATATGGCGGCTATTTCTCAGGTACACATTTCCTCCTGTTCACCATATTGTTTGCATCCGAACGAGTATCAGCCAGCGATTTTTTGCCCTTCAGATTGGACTTGCGGAGGACAATGGAACCGAATGCTACAGTTTCTGGCAGTCCTCATACAGAAAACAGAAATGTCAGGCTTGGAATTAGCTGTATTCTTCAATGGATGTTTCGAATCTTCCCGGCGCGCAGATTGGATACAGAATCAACTACAAGTCAGGATTAAAGTGAACAATGTAAGCAAATTTTAATTTATACACGATACAACTCTTAGAATATCTACTTAATCCAAGATAATCGTTTGTACAGGTATTGAAACACATTTCGATAAAAGGTACTCCACCACCAAAAATTTGGTGGACTCCTCCTGTTTGTTTAAGAACCAGTCTGCGAATGGCTTTGAGACATTTAAACGTTACAGTTGTAAGTAGAACTGTTTAAAGTATCTCGTTACATTATATGTCTTGGCATTGCATTGTTTACCGTGTTGTTGAAACAGTTATGCAGTATGGACGACCATCATCAAGAAGTAATTGCTTATTGTCGAGAAAATAATTTCAACGGCTTGATCGCCGATGACGCGGAGTACGCGGTATTCGATCCTCCACGATATTTCTCGTCGGAACAGTTGAAGCTGACGTACAAGGTATAGGCATGGTTCTTTGGATCAGTGATGAGTAGACTCCGGATTTGCAGTTTAAAACAGTGAAAATATTAAAAGATTTCAAGAGTGTTAACCCTTAGCACCCGAGTGGTGACTCTGAGTCACCACTAAAAATTGCTGTACCATTGTTCAAAATGTTGTTTACATTATTATATTAATCTCATATCCACAAAATGAAAAAAATCATATAGAATGGAATTATACTAGCTAGGAAAAAATGTTTAATTTTCTAATATTTTTAAATAAAATAGCTCCAAGTGCAAAGGGTTAATATATTATTTCCACCACATTAAAATTATTCATGAAGAATATAAATGTATATTTAACTCCTGTGTCTTGCAATTGATGTACAAACTTTTTATTTTGCATAAACATCCGGAGTCTAGTGATGAGCAACCGGCGGTCCGCACGATTTTCGATACATCGTTGTTACTTCCCGGCTATTAGGTTTCCACTTTTGGCCCACTGCAGGTTGCTCGTCACTGCTATAGATAATTGTTGTTCGCGTATTTAGCGGAACGATTAAGCGAGATTAAATTTCTCTTCAAGGACTCCCTCGACACGAAGGAATACATACTCCCCGAACTTCTAAAAGCATTGAACATACCATCCGATCGATTATGCTTGTTGGCTGCACTACTTGGAAATTATATCTTAACCGAGCAGGATTTGGCTGATTTTTATAAGAAACTGAACGTGAACGCTAACTTGAACAAAGCGAACACAGACAAAAATGAACTTACGATAAAAGCGATCGCCAATTTCGTCAAAGACCTTCCATCCGTTGAACTGGATGTGGTGGCGCAAAAAGTGTTCGGCACTTTGTCGGATCCAAGGTGTTCGAAACTGCGACAATCCGTTCAGTACTACATCAATGGAACGAAAGAAGGGTTCTTGCATTATAAACCGGTGAAACAGAACAGAGGTAAGAAGTTTTGCTCCAATTCCGTGTGGTCGCTTCTATCGTCAGTCAGTCTTCTCTATCTCTCTCTCTTCAGTTAACCCTTATGTAGTCAACCCGGTGCCCATTTACTGTATTTCTTTCAACAATTGTTAATGTTCCTCTAAAAAATATTACAAAAATTTCTTTGAATGTCCATTCTTTACTCGCTAATATATTAATTTATAGTCTTATAATGAGAATTTGTGCAGACATGTTAAATACTGAAAGGTTTTAAATAATCTATACAGTTTGTGGTTGACAACACAAGGGCTAAATTCCGTAAGGTGGAGTAACGTGAAGCAAACGAACTTGTGTTTCAGTGCATAAATTGGACTCGAAGCAAAACGCTGTACAAACCCCAACGTCGAATTCGACCGAAACGCCGGCAACCTCCGATGCCGATTCGAATTTAGAAACGTCGAGATTCGCGTCCGAAACTGTGGAGAGCGAACGCGAGAGTTTAAATGCGTACAAGCAGGCTACAGTGAACGCGAAGTCTGCCCCGCAAATTGTGATAGACCCACCCGGTATTCAGGGTCATGGAGATGCCGATAATATTAGAGCGGAAGAAACGGAACAAAGTAAGAGAGGATACGAACGCGGTTGAACGATCGAACAACCGTGGTTAGCGTTTTTCCCGTGTTTTTGTTTTGTTTTTCTAATCCGACGAAACGTTGTTTAGGTAATGGACACGCTATAAACGGTACCCACAACCTTTTAATTAGTTCGTCGAGTTCGAGTAGCAGTTCTTCCGCCACATCGCCATCCCACGCAACGGCCGATTCTGCTAGACAAGCTGAGAAGACGACTAGTATTCCTACCACTGTGCCAGAAGTGATGCGCACCGCGTCCGAGAGACACCAGAAAGGATTAATGTCTCCCCATATCTACCAGATTCTTATCGCCGGCGAGATTAAACTACCGGTCCTTCTGGAGGACGAGAATCATCGTGAATTCCCATCTATTCATCTGATTTACAGACCCGTTAGGCAGATGGTGTACGCGATATTGTTCAATCTGCATCATCGAATGTATTTAGCAGCTAAAAGTAAAGAGAAAGGTGGTAAGTATTGTAGAACGATTGTTCCTCGATCTCGTTGAAGTCGTTGCTACGCTCTCTTGGTGTGTCTCCCGCAGACAGCGAAAAGATCGAAGTCCCGGACGTTCTGATAAAAGAGTGGGTATGGTCCAAATCGAATCCGTATCAGGCCCCGGAATTGGTCAAGGCGGAACAAATCGGTTGGGGCGTTCCTACGATTCAACGTTTGTGGTTTGGGTGAGACACTTTTATCTTGGTTGCATCTCTTAAATCAATCGAACACGCAGAAAAATGATGCTTTGCATCCTTCAGCACAGGTATCGATGACAAACGCCGCCGTCTTAGAGGATTCTTGACTTGCATGATGTCCGACACTCCTCTCATGCTAAATACGACCTACGTACCCCAACACTTGCTGGTCATGGCTTGTGTCTTAAGGTAATTAACCAGGGAGGTAACTTATACAGGGAGGGACTTATACAGGGACGTAAACTACCGATATCATACCGGTATTTTTCTGTTAATTCTTTATAAACGTTATAGAAACCGAAATATGGGAATATCGGTATATTTGCATACACTTACCGGTAATAATTTCGGTTTTTCCAATGTATAGGATACATTAACTGCTTCACGATCATAAACGAGGTATTCCGCGACTCACACATGTACTACTAATAATTAATGTTGATACAATTTCAGTAAATTTTATTAATAATAATAAAATATATTTGTCAAATATATAGAATTATTAGACATGTTTAAAAATCATTGAGCGGTACATCTGGAAGGTCTTTGGCTTCATGTTTTATGACGGACACGGTAGATAGATTACCTGAACTCGCTCCTGTTCCTTCGCACGGAGGGTTTTACGACGGAACGTATTTATATTGTGTATACCTAATTAAGGTGGCTGTGTTTATTGACGGTTCTCGGGTAAGTGGAACGCAGTCCCTTTTTATTTGGGGCATCTTTTGCATTGAAAAACCGAAAAATACTGGTATTTATTTCGGTTTCGCTAGTATATCGGCTTCGGTAGAATATCGGTTATACCGGAACCGGTATTTTAACGATTTCGGTTTTCATCCATTTCGGTACTATTTCGGTTTCGGTCCAGCCTCCTGGTATAATACCGGTATTAAGTCCCTGCAATTGACACGATCGAATGTTTCCCTTGCGAAGATTCGTGTTGCTTTAATGCGGCCTGTTTCTCTTCCAGATATATCATGTCATTCTCAGATGTAATCAAGATACTGCGTCGTCAGGAGCTAGACGCTTTCATCGCGCAAGCATTTTCACCGGAACTCATGAACGCTCAGTATTTACAAGATCTTCAGGTACCGAGGCTACAACACACGACGCATGAACGTAGTCAATTCCATCCGATAAATTGCTGATCAACCTTATTTCCTCCGTAGCTTCCTTTAGTGACATCGCGCGGAGTACAGCTAGCTACATTGTTTATGGCTGGCGTCGAAACCGCTCTTTTGGCTAACGATGCTTGTGGCGCACCAATCCCGTGGTTAATGTGTTGCCCATGGTTATATTTCGACGGTAAATTATTTCACCATACGTTAGCCCGTGCTACGATAGCGAAAAATCTATTGGAACTCTGCAGTGGCCATATAGAACGTGTTGTGAAAGTAGAACGGATGAGGAAAGCTGTACTGGAGGGTATCAATGTTGTTTTTGCACGACCCCCGATGCCTGTTGCTCCAGGTAACTGTCGATCAATTTTTCTTTTCTTTTTGTTTTGTTACAGCTTTTTCGATCTTGCCTTTCACATCTGACATTTGAATAATTGCTGTAGCATCATTCAAACTATTGTTTACACTATTAAACATGTTGGTATCAATAGATAGCGAATTTTTTATGCATTTATGACAGAAATGTGTAGGTGTCATTAAAAAATACTGTCACATTATTTTCAACCGATTGGTCACATTAAGAAAGAAAATAAAATTGTTAGAAAATTTTTATTTTGCATAAAGAAATAATTATAGAAATTATTATATCGATCTCATACCCATGAAATTGAAAGAATCATAGCGAATGGAAATATTCTAGGTCGAACAAATAGTCAACAAATAATCTAGGTCAAAAACCTTGACATGTTGCTTCCTGGTCGTCACACCTTGATTAGGCCTCGAATGTACATGCATACACAACATACAGCGAATCGAAAAAGCTATGGCAATTTTGAATACAAGTTCCCAAAGGTGTTCCCAAGGGAAATATATAAGCTGCCGTTTTGTGCGATTTGTTTACGTAACCGTAGATCCGTTTCCCCAGGTATACGTGTGTCGGTGCCCCAAAATATTTTAGCCGCCAGTTGCACGATCAACGACAGTTTGATGCGCGGCCGTGGAAACGCAACGATGCCTCAACGCGGATTGATGCGTCGACCTATACCGTCGCGCGGCGGCCAATTGGAGATTGCTGGAGTCGTGGTTGGTCAATGGGGTGCCAACTACGGACAACCCGGTCGTCTGCCTCAACCGTTGCAAGGCCATCCTCGTGGACGACTTCCACCGCAGGTAGATCAAAAGATTCCATACGTTGGTTTTTTATTGTATACGTTGGTGTTGAGTTACCACATATCGTCTCGCTTTAGGTAACGTCGATCGGCGGTCTGAAATACGGTCTTCCACGTGGATTCGCTCCGATGGGTCGATCAACGTTTCCAACACGTGGAAGCAATCGCACGCAAATAGCGGGACGCGGGAAAAAGACTCAAATGAAGGTAAACGATAGGATTTTTAGAAACGAATCAAAAAACCAATTCCGAACTGCGAAATTCGTTTTTTCATTGCCAGAGTGATCGATAGACTGCGGATCTTATGCATTTACGGCAAAAAAGAATTGAGGACATTAGCGTATTGGTTTCAGCTTATTCAGATAATTCAAAGAAGAAAGAAATTTTTATTTCGCTCCTGTGTCTTGCAATTAATCTAGACATTTTTTATTTTGCATAAAGATCCGCGGTCTAGCAATCAATTTTCCATGAACATAGCTGGTTTATAATATATAAACGCTTTTTTCATTTTTGCCTGCAACCTTGTAAATTGTGATTTTTGGAAAGTCTTTTTTGCAGATCAAAATCTGCAAAAAAGCTTCTAATTGCTCCAATGCTTCTAATTGCTTACAAAACATCAGGTTGTTTGGTACAATTATAAAAAGGTTATATTGTTTTAAAGTGCGTTCTCTAATACATTCGTGGCTCGCTGTATATGGAAAACATCGAGGCACGTTTCAAAAAAGATTAGCATTGGTAAAACGCTATTAGTCTCACCGAGCTGAATTTTCAGGCGACCGGTAAGAAGAAGACGACCGTGAAGAAGAGTAAAGAGTGTGAGAAGAAAGACAGCAGGGGACGAGGTAACGGTGTGGATGGGACCACCGATTACAAGTAAGTGATAGTAATTGTAATTGCTCCGATCTATGTCAACGTTGAGGGGCGAACTATTCTCACGAGCATTGTCGTTGTTGTTGCGAACAGCGATACGATTCCGAGCACGAACGCGACGAAGGATGTGGTAGCGCTGTCGGCGCCGGTGCTGGTGCCGGTGCCAGGCCAATTCGAAGACGCCGTCGAGAATTGCAAAGGGATAGAAAAAGGCCAGGGTGATGCGTCTCTCGTCGCTACGGTCGGTTCGGTTCCTCCGGTGCCACCGGTGGCTCCGGTGGCTCCAGTAGCTCCGGTTGCTCCGATTGCTCCGGTTGCTCCGATTGCTCCCGTCGCTCCGGTTGCTCCGATCGGTGCAGTCGCCGCCAAGAATTAGGTATTTACATATATATATATAAACATATATATACATGACTTTTTATCGACTTTTAGACACTCCCGGATACGACTTAAGACTGCAATCAAAAATCTTATTATACGTGTAACGAGGTGATTGTGCGGCACACGACATTTGAACGCAATGTTTACAAGCCTCGATCCATGTATGTACATTGTTCGTTTCTCCCTTTTACCGAGTAAAAACGCTACCGAGTAATGGGGAGATGGTAGAGAGAGATATTCGTTGTTTCTCGCGAGTGTGTTCGAGATGCAGATAGACGATACGTTTTCGTCGAAAATCGCCTTAACGTAAGTCGCTATAATTGCACAACAGTGCCGGAGAAGAGACTCCTCAAATGTCCGCGCGCAGAATCACTCGATAATGTCTAAAGCTCTGATGGGGCCAAAATAATTAAACTAATATAGGAGACAAGGCATCGGTTAAACGATGTCGAAGAGACTATGCGACACACACATACACAGGATAGTGACCCGTTTCCGACGTACACAATACGATGTCCTCACTGCCAAAACGTACCATTCAATGCGTAAGATACGAAACAAAGCGAAACAACAACCAACTACAACAACAACAACAAGATAAAAGAAAACGCGAAAGAAATAATAAACAAAACAAAACAACAACAAAAAAACAGTAAAATGAATAAATGGGGAAAACGGTTAGAAATAACGAAAGGAAAAAAAAAATAACAAAACAAGAGATACGCAAGATAAAATCGTGCTTGTGCTAGACGAGCGTCGTTTCGAACCGTACTCCGCGCTCGAAAATCACCAATGGAATGAGAACTCGACTGATTAGTGTATGCGTGCGCTAATTTTACTAAAACGAGAACAAGTCGTCGTCAGCTGCTAATAAGTATTTAATTCTTAAGAAGTGTGATTATTTTTTTTACAATGAAAATATATATTTTCCGGTATTATATGAAATGCTCGCATTGACGGTCTCAGTACTCTGATCGACCGCGAACCGGATGGAGACACGCGAACGACGAGTTTCACGGAAACATTGTTCTTTTACAATGAGGGACAGGACGGGACAGAATATGCGGGATAGAATACTGAGACGTTCATTAGCAAATGGAGACTGATGCTTTTCATATAGGTAAAATATATATTTATATATGATTTAGATTAGAGGTTTCCGATATATAGCATAATATATCTGTGTAAGTTGTGAATGCTCGACGAGCGAGAGCGTGCGTGACATATATTCTATGAGAGAAAGAGAGAGAGAGAGAGAGAGAAAGCGTGCTTGTCGGATTTCGAGTGATTGTTTACTTGCGAATCGCTGTGCGGTTAGAGAGAATGATATATATATATGAGAGAGGGGAGCGAGAGAGCGTGCGTGCGTTGCGAAAGGACTACGAATGAAATTATTTAGGAGAGAAATAACCACAAAAATGTATATAGAAGCGTGGGGATGTTGAAGAATGTTGGTACTGCGTGAACGTGCGCATCTGCGAAAATACAAACGAGGAGAGGGGAGAGGTGGGTGATTTTTTTTTTGCGCGCGCGTGCACGCAGTCCCTACGAAATATATTTATTTGCTGTTGCGTCGAGGAGGCGAGAGGAATGCGTTGCGTTTGTTCGACTTCGGAACGAATTACCAATTTGTGCACGATAATTGTAATCGTGGTTTTTCGGGGCTTACCGCGAGAACGTCGGGAAACGTGCTGGAAGGCAAAAGAACGGGCGTCTCAAGTTCTCTGAAAGAGTATGTTCTCACGGTACGCCCTGGTTTTGCTTCGAAAATATGCTACAGTGCCGTCGCAAATTCGAAATTCTATCATCTGGTCCGTGTTTTCGAAATTCTAAATTTTGTTAACCCGAAGAAGACTGTGGGAGGAGGGAGGGCGGGATGAAAAGTTCGGCTTTCTTTGTAAAAAATATTTGTAAGAACGAGATCGTCGTTTAATATTTCTTTTTTCTTTTGCTTTTTGCGCGTCGATGTTCGAGAGAAAGAAATGGAAAAGTGAAACTTTTAAAAGTTGTTTGCGCCCTCGTGTAGCATATTTTAAGAAATGTATATCCCTCGTTTAATTGTACATACGAATAGTTACTTTAGAAGTGACACACACAGTGTGATTGGTGTACATAAAAGCGCACCTGTGTTGCGCGCTTGCCGCGAGAACGGGGATAGGGAATGATTATGTTGAAACATAAACAAACAAGAAATACTATTTATAGCGTAGAATAGTCGGAGAGACTTTCTACCAAAGATCATTGGTGAATGGATTTTATCCGTCAAGTATGATATGCGGAAAACGTGTAAAAACGAAGAGAAAAAAAGAAAAGAACAAGACAGCACGACAGAACACGATTATTAAAGAGGAAGGGAGGGAGAGAGAGAGAGCAGAGGTTTCGAGGCAAATAGAATGTGTCTTGAGCGCGCATAAATAATTGAAAGGCGAGCAAGAGAGAACGAGCGAACGAGAGAAAGAGAGAGAGAGAAAACCATTTATTGAGATAATATAACGAGAGATAAGAATAAAAATGTTATATTTTTGTAGATTTGTTATTGCGTAAAATGCATTAAGACAATGAGAAACTTTATATAATTTGAGTGATGGTTAAACGAGCCTGAGAGAGCGAGAGAGAGAGAGAAGAGAGAACGTTAAACAAGTAAGATCGCAGAAAGAAAGAGAGTGCAAGAGAGAGAGAGAGAGAGAGAGAGGGAGGGTAGAAGAATGAAAGTGCATTATAGATGATGATGGTATGTTGAACATGTTCGACATCCGTGATTGATGAAAGAGAAGCAAGAAACAAACGGAAAATCTCATTAATTCTTCTGTGTCTCCGGAACTCTCGGAGGCTCCGAGTTGCTTGGCGCATCAAAACATTTAATCGAAACAAGAAACAGTTAACGAACGCGAATTTGAAGCCTGAAACAAAGAAGAAAATCAAGAAGAAGATGATGAAGAAGAAGAAGGACACGTGAACGTCGTGTCAGCTTCGATATGAGAGCGTATGCATATGATAAACAGTTTTCCCGAATGTAATTCGAAAAATAATGGAAGATTGCTTCGAATAACGATTTCCGATTACACAGAATGCAAGAAAACGAGGTTCCGCGAACGAACAGCCGTGATTGTTCACAGATAAATCATTCGCTATTGTTCCACGATTTTCAATTGAACAAAAACTATACACACACACGCACCCACTCATCTACACACACACCACACACACAAGTTGTTTTCTTACGTGTCTGCGTATGCGTGAGCAAATAGAATAATAAATCAAATGCAAAGATTCGAGAAACAGAGGTCATCGTGTGGATCTTGTTCGAATGTTCAACAGAGAGAGAAAAAGTAAGAGTATCAAATTAACGAAACGGGATAAATCGTACATCTAGAAGTCTAGGGACACGCCGTTTTCATATATCGAACAGAACGAACGAACGTATAAAACATATTCGAGAGTGAACGTAGACTGTTAAAAAGAAGAAAAGAAACGCCCACTGTACGCTTACGTGTGTAAAGCTAGAAGATTTTCGTTCCGAGGAGCAAAACGAAACCGGCGAAGCAGGTCCGACAAAAGAAAAATGTATGTATATATACAATATATAAAAGTGAA
The DNA here is from genome assembly GCF_051020765.1 of Lasioglossum baleicum. Taxonomy (NCBI): domain Eukaryota; kingdom Metazoa; phylum Arthropoda; class Insecta; order Hymenoptera; family Halictidae; genus Lasioglossum; species Lasioglossum baleicum. Next base: position 5,957,822 of record NC_134948.1, on the reverse strand, counting down.
AAGAAAAACGGCGGAGACGAAAGATACGAGAAAGAAAATGGGAAAACAAGTATGACAGAAACACATGACGAACACGATCAACGCGATCAACAAGTGTGTGCAAACAAGGAATAATTTAATAATGATAATAATAATAAATAATAATAAATAACGATAAAATAATATTGATAATAAGTAAATGAAGCGAACAAGCAATACATGGACATAATATAAAGAAAAACTGAGGAAATGCGAACGTATATGAAAGCAAAGAGAGAAAAAACGCTGCGTCTCAGATTCACGAAATCCGCATTGAATACAACAAACAGAGAAAAGTATATCGTAACGGAAAAAGAAAGAAAAAGATAAACCAAGGCAAACGGTAGCGTACGGCGAACAAATATGCGAATATAAACAGTAATATGGAAAAGTTGCGTGTAACACGACCGACGATCAAGTAAAACAAAGAGAAGGCAAATTAATTGCCTCGCCTGCCTGCCTTTCGTTGTAATAAGTTGGGGTACGATGTAAAACGTGCGAGGCAAACGGAAGAATGGATCCAATGAAGAAAATGAAGCGTGTAATGGGTAAAAAAGAAGTAAATGAATAATGGAAACAAAAAAAAATATATATAGGGGCCCACGAAAATCACCCAACCCGAGGAATAAACTCTCTTGTGTACTTTTTAGGAAGGTAAAGCCAATGTTTGTCGCGGCAACGCAACGACCAGGGGAAAACGTGAATTCTGTACTTGGAAGATTTGAGATGTGCCGTTAAAAACAATTTACGCGCTGTGTAACGATGCTAGAAAACCGGGATCCGGAACCGAACGATAGACAGAGAAACGCTTGTTGTACAGGTGAGAAACGAAAGACACGCTCACGGTGTCGGTCGAACAGGTGTATCGGAATTTTTTTCTTTTTGTTTTCTTACCATTTCGCGATTCCATTTTTCCAAACGACCGTTCTCTCTCGTTGCTCTTTTACACACATTCAGTTTATGTATTATTTCTTCGCGATCGTTACACTGTCGTTCGGGGGCAATCCTTCGATAGAAAACCGCGGATCGTTTCTCACCGGACGAACAATCGGTTCAGCGATCGCAACAGATATTATGTAAAACCGCGTGGCTGCTACGCCGTTTCAGTTCCGTCTTTTATTATTATTTACCTGTTCGTTTCTCTTTCATTTTCCACTATTATTGTTAGCCGACTATTTTTGTTCACCGTTTGATTTTGCAATCGCAATTTGTGCTAGAGTTCTGGGTATTCTTCGCGGCGAATCACACAACTATAATATGTACATATACATAGAAGGAATATATCTATATAAAAAAAAAAACGAGAAAAATCGAGCGGATCGTTTAATTTCAATGATTTCTTTCGAATGGTATTCGCTGCTGCGCTGTCGCGCTGCTGCGAGAAAGGACAAAAACCAGAAAATAGAAAGCGAGGAATAAGATCGAAAGAAAGAACGAAGAGAAGGGATAGGAACAAGTATGACGACTCTGACGAGACGGTGCGTAAACGCGTTCACGATTCTATTGTTTCGCCCGTAAACCTCCGTAGAAGCAAGCAACTAATGGGCATTACAGAAAACATTCGATGTTTCTTCTGACTTCTCTTCTGAAAACAAATACGTCGGGGATACGATCAAAAAGGGACGACGTGTCGTTACGTGATGCTCGAAACGCGTACATTTTTTAGTTTCTCATTTACCATAGTTTCTTCCTCGCTTGCATTACCTATTAACGAGATATATTCAAAGTACGGTAGCAAAGACAGTAAAAGTAAAGATAACTAAACCTAAATAATAACGAAAAGGACAAAAAAAGCTATCCAATAAAGCGAAAGAAAACAACAAAAAAAAAAAAAATAAAGGCAACGTAACGAATTAAATGGAGAATAAAAAAAAACGAGAACATAAACACTTATCGACGTAGCTGCAAACGTATGTGTGGGCCCCGTTCTTATATATTCTTATTAAATATTACTATAACACACACGTGCATATTCCGCTATTATTTTTCACAGCTAAACGAGAAAGGGAATGCGACTCGATTGATTAGATGTTTAAAAAAAAAGTCCGTACAGAGGACGTCGACCATTTTGTAATTGTGTCGTAACAAATTTCTAATCGTGGTACGTTTCTTATTCGTTTTCAGTGTCTCTCTCTCTTCTTTTCTTTGTTTTTTTCCCCCGTAATTATATACCTACACGAAACGGTAACAGAACAGAACAACAGCAACAAAAAGAGAAATAAACCAACCGGGACAAAGTGATCGATTGATCGTGCGTGTAAAGAAAAGGGAAACACGGACGTCTCGTTCCCCGAATAAAAGAGATGGTATTGCGATGATGAAAGAGCGAAGGAACACTTTACGCGCGTTGTCAGCGGTCCTGCTAACAATTCATGTTTGAATTACATGGGTCGGTAAATTGTCGCGTTGTTGCCTGATACAGAAACTACTATTCAACTACTAGACGGTTCGTCATCATCGCTATGCATCTGATGTACGCATGTAACGCAATCGAAACGAGCAGAATCAGCAGAAAGAACGGAAAAAGCAAACCGACAAACAGCCCTGTTAGTTGATTCGTTTACAGACACACGTAAAGTAGACTGTGTGTCCGAAAAGCTTCCGTAGAGCTGCAGACAACCGACTCATTTTGGCCCCAGCATTTTTCTCCGACACATACACAAGTACACACACACACACGCACATACATACAGTCACATCGATGTATTCCTGTTGGATTATTCTACCTTGTAACTTACTGTTGTAACATATACCCCATTCGTGTCTAGTGTCGAGCAGAGCTGATTCTATGCTTTTGCTAGTTTTGGTAAACCGGAACAAAAGAGCTAATTGAACGAACGTGTCGAGACCGATGCGAAAGTTGAAGGAAAACCTGTAAAAGAGAGAAAGCAGCGTGCGCGAAAAATCCGTGTAAAATGATTCGTGTATTAACAGAGACAAAAGAGAAACAGAGAGTCGAGAACGATTTTCTATACGTCGTCGAATACTTTGGAGGGAACCGTATTAGATCGGAAGAAACACACATTAATTATATACAAAAAATATGATAAAATGGACGATGAATCAGTGCTGGCGAGAACACGAGGCAACCGAGAATTTATTATAAAGCTAACGAAAACTTAAAATAAAAAAAAACATCACATTTAAAGGTACTCTTAAAGCAGATACATATTTGGAACGTAGGAGGTAATCATTATATAAATGTAGTGGCAATTCTATAATACTACAAACGAAAAGAAACCAATATATTCAATAATTATTCGAAATATTAAATGCAAAATGCACTTCTAATGGATGTTGTAAACAATTTAGAGTATTCAAATTGCATCGACATATTTTCGTGTGAATCTGTTGTTTGGAACGCTACCACTCTGCTGGTTGAATAGCATTTTTCTTTTCGATCAGAGGAAAATTATATAGAACACTAAGCGAAACCGTACACCGGGAAACGAAAAAGAGGAATCCCTTTTTCTTTATCTCGAACGAGCAGAGAAGCTTCTCCAATGGCAGATGGTTTAAGTTTGTTTTTTTTCAAACAAAAAAAAGAAAAAAAAATAATATATATATACATATGTATATCTACCTTTGTTCTTTCATGTATAAAGAAAAAGAAAACAAAAGAAGAGAGATAAAGAGAAACGCGATTACACAACACAGATGCAAAGTATACCGGTTAAGGTTCCACTGATCGTCTGTTAAAGAGAAAAACGCTTTGCAGGACACACTGCACTGTTCGAAGTAATGGAAACAAACTTTCAGTGAAATTTTGTAAGAAAGCTGTTCGTGTGAGAGGTTCTCGGAGATGGTTGGCTGACATTTTCGAAAGTTAATAATGATTTATTGAAACGTGTTGTCATGTCTTGAATACGATTAAAAGAACTATATAAAAAAAAACCAGACCTAACATGATCTTGCTTTCGGTAGAGAGATATTTCTTGTTCCCTAGACACTGAAGCGCGCATATAAATTGTATCGAGAAGCGCGACAATTGGCAACGGCCACGATATCGATTGCATTTTTATTCAATTCTGTTACTACTCGATGTGCTAATCAAACTCGTGACATATTTTTCGTGTACGCATCGATACGTATGTCAATGTAATAAAGGTTCGTATCACGAGACAATGTGCTGGACAGGGTAAGTGTACAGTCGACTTTTGTACTGTTGTACGTCGGTGATGTAATTCACTGTGGACGTGTCCTTTTCACACTCCGGGCTAGAAATGTAATCGAGCGGGTACTTCGCGGTCCCAGTTTTCTCCGAGTCCGTTTCCGATTCTCCGTCTACAAAAGAAAAAATAGCGAAGAGTCACGCTTTATCGTGCCTTTCAACTTTTTCGACGTGCATACATTCCAAGAAAATTCGCGGCTTCTTTCCCGGTTAGGTACTTCCGCCACTCTTAGACTTCATCGTTGCCGTGGAACAGGGAGTTCCAACTTTTAGCTCGCGAGCTATTCAATGCGCCTTTCTCCACTCTTAGACTTCATCGTTATATGTATAGCAGAACACGCATACACTGTAACCGTCGAACTTCGTTCGTTCCCTCACTAACTCTACGGCAGTATGTAGTAGTGGGAAGAAGTTCGAACGGTGGGGACCTTGCGGTTCTCGGAGGGGAATAAGTTGGAACTCCCTAGTCTAATAATTAGACTGCGGATCTTCATGCATTTATAAAAAATATTTGCATTGATTGCAAGACACAGAAGTCAAATAGGAATGTCTCTCTTCTTTTAATTGTTTTATTAAGTTGAAATTAATATACTGATGTCCTTAAATCTTCTTAATTCGACGACTGCTTTAAATTGTATGTGTCCATTTTCGACATAAATGCATAAAATCCGTAGTCTACTAATAATCAAATAGGCCTAGTCAACCAGCGGCCTTACCTTTTCCTTTTGTATCGCGTGAGTCGATGATCTCGTTGCTCTTCTTGGAATCGATTGGTTTCGGAGTTCCAACCACGTGCACGCTCAGCTTCCTAGAGTTACTACCATTGATGGTATGAGACTCTATCCACTCCTTAAGTTGCTCGATCTTGATGTGCTCCGACATAACTATCTTTCTTTCGATCTTGTCGAACATGTAGTCGGCCGTCGAGATCTCTGCCCAGTTTCTGTTCACTTCGTCCTGCAAGGTTATATCGGCGCACTGTTTCTGCTTGGTGTACGCTTCCTTCACAGTCTCGAACTCCGTCTCGCTCATCGCCTCCAGACCTTCCTTGAAGGCGATCAAGAAAGACTCGATCCTACTGTCCACGTGTTCCGTAACGAACTTGTCCGCTTGTACACAGGCAGTGATAGAATAGCCGAGGATACCGCAAGTATCCCTGGCAAGACAGAACACGTCATAGCCTAGTTGCTCCTCTGTTCTCAGCCGATGGAACAACGGCTCCTCCATGATCATCTGAGATCGGAAATATCAACGACATCGAGCGAATTAGTTCGACATCGGAATTCGCATACAGTAATGTCCGACTTTAAGACCGGCTGAAAGCTTGACTTTATGTCCCTACGCTGTCCATTCTACTGGGGCGCATACCCTGCGAGGGTCCAAGAAGCTCGAGAGGCCTCGGTCGTCGAGAAGTGTAAACATAACTAATCCAGTAATGAAACTTCTTTATTTTTCATTATTTTTTTATGGGACTTTGACCAACATATTCGTGGCATTTCTCTAATAAAAACGATACCAAATGAACATCACACCGATGAATGTTTCGGCCGCGAGGACGAACAACGTATGAGAAATGCTTTGTCTTTTTCTTCCCCATACGCTGTCCTTCTTCGCGTCGAAAACTTTCTGGAATTATATCATATTTGGTATCGTTATCATTAGAAAAATGTCACGAATATGTTGGTCAAAGAGCCATAAAAAAATAAAGAAGTTTCATTATTGGATTAGTTATGTTTACACTTCTCAACGACCGTGGCCTCTCGAGCTTCGCTGTCCTTTTCTACGTACGGTAGAAACTTTGATCTAGGTCACAATACCAGAACCGAGAAATGACTTACAATCGGACATTACTGTACTCGTGTTGCTTCGCTGTACTTACAATTAGGAGTTCGATTATAACGGACAATTCCGTAGACGTCACACCGGATTGATAGTAATTGGAAACGACAGAATTCGCGTCTGTCTTATTAAAGTTCCTTATTTTACAGACGTGAGAACCCATGGGTATTTGAGTGACCCTGATCTGCGGCATAGTATCGGGCAGTAGCGGTCCGCATTTCAATGTGTCGACGAAACTCTGCACGTTCTTGACAACGTCGTCCTTCGTCATATTTCCTTGCACCAGACTTTGAATGTAAACATGGTCGGTCAGATGCTTGACGAAATTTTGGAACTCGTCGAACTCGACGTTGCCGAGGGCCATGTGTTTCGCATTCAGTGACCAATAGGACAGCAGCAAAATGGACAGCTTTGTGTCGCTGAAATACAATTCGTAAAACTAGAGCTAAAGCACTATTATAATAGCTAAAGTATGATTTGTCGCATACTCGGCTAGCTTGTTAGGCCGTAAGAATTTATTGTAGTAGAGCTTGGTCAAATCCTTCTTGATCACGTCAAACAGATCCTTCGTTAACAGTGTCGCGTAGTCGGCAATGTACTTGGCAATTGTAAATAACAGCAACTGAAAACAGTCAGTTTTGTTAGACGAGGTAGGCTAGTACAAAGGAAAAATAATTCGCTGCTACTCACCGGCACTTTCTGATTGAACCCATTCACTTCCACGATGATACCTTTATCACCCGTGTAGATTTCGCAACCAAGGCATGCGTCTACTGCAGGGAACAATTCTTCCTCTAGCAAATGATTCAATATCGAAATATACAAGTCCATCATGGCGGCGCTGTAAGTCAAACACCAATGCTTTAAGAGGGTAGACTCTCGTTTCCTGGATTGCAAAGGTGCGGAATGCGACTTCTCATTTCTCGGTAATGTAAAGATGGGGTCTTTCAGTAGTCAAAGGTAGGGCTTCAAAAGTAAAGCTTCGAAACTCCGTTTCTTTTAATCCTCTAATAATTTACTACGGAGCTCCGAAAATCGAAGCTTCAAAATCTTTGAACTTCGAAGTAAAGTAACAGACCTAGTCAAAAGCGCTAGATAAAAAATCAATCTAGGCCACAATCGCCCTCAATAATTCTACTTTTACGTTTACGAGGCGTAATTTTCATTATTTGCAAGCATAAAGTTGCGCATGTAGCTATTTTCATAAAGCTGCGACAGCTGCATACTGCCGAATAATGCAAATTACGCCTACGATCTTTTACCTAGCGCTTTTGACTACTGCAAGACCACTTTGTATTGTCGAGAAATGAGAAGGCGCATTCCGCACCCTTGTAATCCTAGAAACAAGTCTACCCCGTTAAACAAGTTAACAATGTTGTTTCAGTGACGTTGCTTGTACATTTGTGAAAGCTCACCTCTTTGGCGAATACCTAGCCGCAGGTGATAAAATATAAAAGTGCATAAAGCATTCGGGTAAACGAAATTTGGGGTCGGGCCGATACCAGATCTCGGTCACTCGATCCGAATAGATTTTCGTAGGGTATTTAGGAACCTCTGCTGGTATAGAGATCAAACTGAAGTCGTCGGTAAGGAACACATTCGGCAATGGTAAATGGAACTCAGGGAATGGATCTATAACGCGCCAGCATTCCACCCATTCTTTCGGTATCTCTGTGTCCGTGTATTTCGTTTTGAACCATGGCTCGACTTTCTCAAATTCTTCGTCGTTGAATTTCTTATCGGAAATGATAATGTTCACGTTGTCCGGAGTCAGATAGTCCATACACGCTTGTATATCTTCAGGATTGTATTCGAAGTACAAATGGTTACCAGTTATATAATGTTCAGGCGGAAAATAATGCATGTTCTCGCATAGATCTTCCACAATGTCGACCGGTGGTTCTTCGTCCCGATATCTAAAAACGTAAAGGTAACGTGGAACAAACTTTTTAGAAATTAATAAAAATAACATTAACTACCTAGCATTACTTTATTTTTAAAAATAAAATTGATGTTTCCCCTTCGTGTATAAATCAAAAGAGCAGCTAGTAAGCCATAAATGCATAAAGATCTGCAATCTATTTATCACAATACAAATTACTAAAAAGTAGCTATTCACCTGAAGCTCGTTTCTCTTATTTTGTGGAACTCGTCGTACAGTTGTTTCTGAGGCCCTTCCCTGCGTATCATATTAATATAGGAGAACACAGCGTTCAGTACTTCTTGCAGATGCTTGTGTCCCTGCTCGGTCAACTTGAGCGTCAAGCCGAACAACAAGTACATAGAGCTGTGTTCGAAACCGCTGTCCCCCTCTCTGATGTACATGTTCAGACACCACATTTTTTTCTTCAAGTAACTGATCAAAGAGCCTTTTCCTTTGTGCCCGACCACTTGCGACACGTACTGGTTCGGTTTACCTTTGTACAAGTCGAGCAAGGTAGGCATCGCCCACGTTAGTTCTACCTGTAGAAACAAAAGTAAAAACAGAAACCTAGTCGATGTAGATGGAGTTTATGGCGAACCGCTAATCAAAGATATGGCAATCAGTACCGTGCAAACGTCTTTTACGGGTTTGATCTTATAGATTCTTCGAAAACTCGATGTATCGAAGGAATTTGCTCCTTTGAATTGGGTAAAGTCATGCGGGGGTAATCCATTGTTCGGTATCTTTGAGAAACATTGTTTCACATAGTCTTCCAGCACGTCTAATGGAAATTTAGCCTGTGGAAATTTCTAGGATTTTTGTCTGTTCAAAATAGGAGGAGAAGCGTAGATAGTATATTTACTTGTACGGCCAGCTTCATTCTGTGAGCACTGTAGTGACGTTCCCTGAACTTGTGCAGTTCCTTGTACAAATTTTCTTCGACTATATTATCGCGTAACGTCACTATGTTGCCCCACATAAATTTCGACGCCGGATGGTCTGGTTTCGCGAAGCTACAAAGCAGTTGCTCCTTTCTGTATGTGTCAGAAGGTAAAGCCATTTGGAATTCTGTAGAATAGATATAACTTTACTCCACATCCTTTCGAAACGATTATTTTCGTTCCGGTTGTCACGTACCACTGTCTACAGATTCTCGTTCTCTGTTTATAGCATCCTTTTTCATCAATGGTTCGATAAAAAATTGAGCGAATCGATCGAGAGCAGATAAAAGATGCTTCTCTTGTATCTCAAAGTAGAATGTTGTTACTTCGCAATCGGTGGAAGCGTTGTCCGAGCCTCCTCTTTTTTTGATAAATGCATCAAAATCATTTTCCTACAAAGGTATAGAATGTTAAAGAATTAACATTGAAATCGAACTTGTTTCAAAATCACGCTCAATACCTGTGGATACTTCGACGATCCCATAAAGACCATGTGCTCCAAAAAATGAGCTAGACCAGGAATTTCTGCAGGATCACTAAAGCTTCCTACTCCCACAGATAATCCACAAGCTGCCTACGTAAGAAATATGCGTAGCTGCGCTCTAAGAATATTAACAACGCACGTATTTACATAGAATATACTTGAAATTGTATGTTCCAAGTGAAAATACCAGTTTCTCTTCTCTCTTCACCCGTTTCTTATGAGAGGGCGAATCCTTTGCACCCAATTCATCGTCTTCTGTATCCTCTTCGTCTTCCTCTTCGTCGTCTCCTTCGCACTCTGACTCCTCGTCCTCTTCGTCTTCTTCATCCTCATCGTCCTCGTCGTCCTCTTCATCTTCTTCGCTCTCGATGTCGCTAGATATTGCATTCGCTGATAATAAAACAAGCGGTTACAGCTAAACGTAATATTAGTTGGCTCGATTCTCAAAGTATCCATTACCTTTTACTTCGCCGTTGCAATCTACAGAAGCCAGAGAATGCATATCCGAGATCAGCAAAGCTGTCAAGCCATTTTCCAATTGTATTACCCTAAAAGAGTGAGAAAGAAATGATTGTATAAGCGAAGGAAAAAACAGCTGTTAGGTGTAAGCCTTTCCATTACCTGTAATCCTTTTTATCGTTTCCCGATTTAATGGGTACGTCTAAATTGATGGCTTTTACTGGTGATGTTGCTGTGACATCACTTGGGATGTTTTCATTGATATTTTCAGTTTTCATACTGTCAATAAGAATAGTGTTGGCGTTCTTGAGGTTATGTTCGGTGGAGGTGGTCACGTTCTTGGTCGAATCGATAGACGTCTTGATTGTTTTCAATTTTTTCTCTGGTGGAGTCTGAAGATATCTGTTCGACATTATCGTTAAGCTCGGCGCTCGTTTAATGCCGCATTGAGGTACCTTGAGAAAATTTCTATTTTTCGTTGCGAAAAGAAAGAATCTTTGCAAACGTGTTACCATTTACCATTCACCATTGACCATGCGTCGCCAAATCGCTTATATTATTGCTTTGTAATCTGGTACCGGTACTTCTATCGATCGATACAATAATCTTCTATCTTAGAAATATCTATGAAAGTTTAATCAAGTTTAATCAAAGAAACGTAGGACTCTATTTATCAACGATGCGTACCGTACCAGCGATGTCAACATTTCCTAAAGCTAGCAGAAAATGGAGTCAAATGGAGTTGTGATACAAACGAATGAGGTAGGCAATGCATTCTTCTTCTAATTATTACTACGGCGATATCGTTGACAGACATTAATAACATTAACGATAAATAAATTAATCGTATCGGAGGGAAATGTTCTCTGGGAATTGATCGGTGGCGCCATCTAACATTCGTATGTCGACACTATTTGGCAAAGTAGCTCGACCGTGTTGCCGTAGATGGCGCCAGAATTCGTTTCCTTCCGTAAATTATTTATTGCTAATTGCAAATAAACGTCTAACAATAAATTTCTAATAATAATTATTACATACAAATTGTTGTATTACATTTGTTATTAAATTTATATTGAATATTTTATGCAAAATAAAAATTGTATTTGCACCAAATAGAAACTAAATTGAATATATATATATATATATATCAGAGAGTATATATATACATATAACACTGACAAATATATATATGTATATATATATGTGTGCTTTCGAATCATTTTCGAATTCATAAAACACAGCCCTAAACATTTCTATTCGTTCGGAGGTTCGGACAATTTAGCGCCAAAATTGGAGTATCGGATTAGGAAAATATGACAATGCAACAATTCGATTTGCTGTGAAAAAATTTCCGGCAATACATATTTTCTGAAAGATATATCTTTGATTTTTATATTCTCCTAGTATAACGACAAGTATCGAGAAAAACTGCGAAACGCGATTAGAAAAACATAATCGGGCTAGAGCAGGCTAGAGGTATTCTTCTTACGCTGATGAAATTCTACAGAAAAATTTGAAATTGTTATAGATTTATGCAATATCTGCAAAATAGCAATTCCATACAAGGATTGGTTGAAGTAGACAGATTACTTACTCATACAAAGTTCTGTTTTCTCTCGTCGACACGCTACTCACGCTAGTAAGGTAAAGAAGGTATTTATTTGTTTGTAATCTTTTAAATTTACTTTTCATATATTGTACTACATCGAATAGAATCAGTCTAAGCTAATTCGGCGTACGGATAAATTTGTTTATTACATTGAATGATACTATTATAGATAATATAAACGATCTCTGTATTTCTGCATGCTAACCTATTTCTTGGTGTCGTAGAATCGAAAGAAAATGGCAAGGGAACCGGACGAGGGATTAAGGAAGGCGTTCTCTCAGCTTCAAGAGAAAATGATCGACACCACGCAAAAGTTGAAATTAGCGGATATGCAGATTGAAAAATTAAAACGATCAAAACTATTCGCTGACCTTACGCTGAAAGAAATAACCTCGTATCCAGAGAATACTAAAACGTACGAGTCCGTAGGTAGAATGTTCCTCCTAGACGATGTTGAAAATATTAAAGCGGGTTTGGATAAGCAAACGAAGACAGCAGATGAAAAAATGGAGACCTTAGTCAACAACAAAATATACTTGCAGAAAAACTTTAAAGAATGCGAGAACAACATTAGAGAAATGATCCATCAAAAGCAGAATAAAGATACATCTGGTTAATGCTCGGTTTCTTTGTACTGCCGTTATTTATTTCGAAAGCACTTTACAATAGATCTGCATTCTTTCATCGGTTCGTTGATTATATTCACAACAAGTCTGTTTTCTATCATTTGTAATATAAGAGACGAATAAAATGACTCTGCATTTGAACATGGTTGATAATATATGATTTTATTCGCTGGTACAAACAACGTAATACTTTTTTATACAGAATTTCATAATCTATCCGAATTTGAGAACTCCACTTAGAAAACTAGCAAAGTAATAAACAGACAGCGGATCTTTATGTAAAATAAAAATCTTTTACCTGACTTGCAACAAACTGAAGTGAAATAGAAAATTGTTTTCTTTCCTAATATGTTTTAATAGGTTGAAAATAATATAACAGTGTTTTTAAATTCTTCTAATGTTGTTGTTACTGTTCTAAATTATACCTACTCATTTTTGTCCGATGTCTAGTAATAAAGAACAGAGTAGAGGTATTAGATGCAACGTGTTTGTTTGAACATTTTTTCGTACAACAAATAATTTAACGAGTTAATTGAGATCGTCATGTTACGATACTCACCCTGTATAGATGACATAGACGTCTTTGAATGAGAAAATTGCAAGGAGTTTCGTTTCTAATTGTTATTCATTTATTCCAGCAGAATTAATACATACAACAAACGATTTTCCGTAGTTTGATTTACTTTATACTTAATCAGTCACTCGTCTCTTTCGCTCTCATTCTTGTTCACGCTCTCGTTTAAATTTCTTAGCTAGATAAGACCTAAAGTTACCCTTAAAAACATATTATATGCCAACGCAGTAATTTTGGCAGAATTGATTAAGACAAAAAAGGAAATTAAAAAATGCTCTAGTATTTTCCGGACCCCGGGGTAAAAAAGATTGAACAATTAATATACTTGCTCAAAGACCAGTTAACGTAGTTCCACGTCGTTAATTACATTTAATCGCTCGTAATACTAACATAATGCATGGGGGCATGACACGCGCTTCCGCTTCTTTTTTTTTTACTTATCGATTACTATATGATACTCTGTCTGTGTGTGTCTGTTTATGTGTGTTACGTATGCGTGTATCGGCATACGGTGCAAGTAGAATGTTAACGACAGTATGTACAAAGATTATGTAAAACCTATTTATTTACTTCGCTGTTTTCTCTCGTGCATTCCGAGAAAAAGAATCGTTTCCTGCGATGTCAAATGTATATTCTCTATATGTATAAGATATTGATTCATACACAATGTGTAATGTTACATTTAAGTATCAAACGGATTCATTTTGAGTCTCTGACACCTTCATGATTCGCACGTGATTCGCGTTTCACATTAGATTAGACAATTAAAAGAAAATTTTCTGGGCGAAGGGGAATAATGAACTCGACCGAGAGTTTTCGTGTATATTTTATAAACCCATGCATTATAGCAGTCGGTATGCGGTATGCGAAATTAATTTTTTGTTCTATTTTTCTTTCGAATACAATTTGCAACGTCAGTCTTAACTAAAATGATTGCCATTGTACTCTGTCGTTGGTTTTCGCCATTTTGTACGAGCATGTGATCCCAAAATTAAATCGTCGATGAAACTAACAGGACGTTGCAAATAAATTATGCAAACGGCCGTTTAAAATTACCGCATCTTATTATTAACCGGAGAACACTTAATGATTTCCGCGAATTGTGAAAACTACTCGTCTCTTAAATAGATTTGTAAAGGTTGACAATACACCGGTCAGTGAAGAAATATAAATTATGCTCTTGATTGAATCCTAAGAAAATAATTTACGCGTCTTTCTGCAGAGACCGTACGTATAAATACAACAATAAAAAGAAAAAGACATGAAAACCTCGATGCTAAACGCCGAATTTACATGTAATAAATACAAGAATCAATGTAATTTAAGATGTTAAGATATTACGCGCCCACCCGTGTCTTGTGTAATACGTGTCGCCTATTACGTTTCCTTCTCAATCGTAGCATCTCTAATGAAAATTCAGCTAGAAATCGTAATTCACGAAAAATAATACAGTGTACACGACGATTTCGTGTCAAGGTAAAGCAGCGTTCCGTTCCGTGCTACCTCGTGTTATTCTGATTGAGCCACTGTTCGTCAACCGTTCACTCTTCAAGCTGAAACAGAAATCGATTGTGCCGATAAGTAATCGACTCTTGTTACACATGCTTCAAACAAATGCGCCCATAACTATGAAAGTGGTCTAACAAGGGAGGTTACTCAAGTTTTGGTATAATATAGAACTGAAAAAAATATTTGACATGTATTTTTTGCGGCTATTCATGTTAACTGGGTAAAAATAGCCCTGAAAGTGAAAAATCCATTTAATTGAATATCTTCGAAATTATTAGGCCTGGACGAAAATATCCTCTTTGCGCGTCTTTAAGTGACGAATCTTTTAGTATAAACTGATTTTAACAAATATGTTAAAAATGGACTTCCCGTGAAATGAGGGTCGGATGAGGGTTAATAATTATGCAATTTGCAATTTTTTAGGACGATATTTAAGAGAAGGGGGAATCAAATAAGATATTATTTTCAGTGGTAGTAGCCTTTGTAGATCCGAAATATATCAAAATTTGACTAGATTCTGTCGAAGGATATATTCTGGCATTTTTTGAAAATTTTCGGAAGCCACAAATGCATAAAGATCCGCAGTCTAATTATGACTTTCGTAATTATGGGACAAGTAACAGGTTTCAGGTATCCTTGTCTTGTCCTCAACAAACCTGTGAATCCCTGCGGTGGTTGACCCGGTACTGAGTATTGTGGTCGGAAATTGCCGAAATTGGCTGGCCCCGCGAAAGTAGCTGGCAACTGACCGCTAGAGAAACCTGCGGGATATTGCTGTGCTAATAGAGCTGCTTGTCCAGACTGGGAACTGCTACCACCGGGTGCAGTCGCGGCCAAACGACTTAATATCGATCTCTCGGACATTTGAAGTCTCTGTGCAACAGGTGGAATGCGAGCCAGAGTCGCTGGTAGACGACTCACGTCCGACTTCATATCGGACAACAGTTCCTCCAATTGGTTTAGTACCTGCACAAAACGACACAGTCAAACGATTACTTCCACGATAACCGATTGACCGATTCGCTAATGACTAGACTGCGGATCTTTATGCATTTATGTCTTATGAAAACGTTCGAAAAATGCTACAATATAAAATTCGACAGAATTTAGTAAGATTTTCACTTGATTTTGATCTAAAAAAACTGTTCCCATTAAAAATAGGATTTTATTTCATACCATTTTCGTAAAATTTCTCTACAAAAATTGAAAATTGCATAAACATCCGCAGTCTACGAATGACTAATCGACCGATCAACGATCTATCTCGTCTGTCGTACAGATCCAACTGACCTTGTGCAACACAGCGTTTGCTGGCTTATTGCCTGCAAGACTCTCTTTGCTAAGATGTTGATGGGATTCGGCAAGGCACTCGACTTCGGCGAATCTCGCGTTTAGACTCATCGCAGGGTGGTTAGGATCCTGTGTCAGGTTCAGGTACGCGGCTCTTCTTAACTGTTCCTCGATCACCAACGCTTGCTCCAGCAACTTGAACCGTCGAGCCAAGAACTTATTTTTGATTTCTAAGAAGTTTCCTTTGCCTACATCCATCTTGAACGGTTCGTTAATTATGGCGAACCTGCGAAAGGGAGGCGTTATTAAATAAGAGATAATATCAAGCTAACACGTACTGTGCGGAGCACGAAAGAATTTCAGCGGGAAGGGAACGGAGCAAGAGGTACGGAAAGGACATCTGAGTGGTGTCAGACTTCTTGCCCCGTTCCCTTCCCGCTACAATTCTTTCGTGCTCCGCACAGTAGACGCACCGTGGAACCACGTAATACCTGATGTCATTCTGGATATCCTGCCAACGGCCATAACCGTGGGTAACTATACCGGCAAGAAGCCAATAGTCGTGTCTTCGATGCCATATTTCGTACTCGCGACCAGGCACCGCAGCCTTCTCTTCGTTTAACCATAACGTGTGCAATTCCGTGAACCCACCGTCGGCAATGTTAAACATGAACTTTCGTTTAGGCTTCACCACCTCCGTATCACAATCCTTTACGTCTTTTTCCTTATTGTCCTTTTCCTCGCGTTTTTCGGTCTCTTCTTCGTCGTCTTTAACGATCACCACATCCTCCTCGGAGTCTTGTTTCGGTTTGTTACCCTCGTTACCCTCGGACTTCTCGTCTTTCGTCGAGGATTTCTCGTCCTTGGTCTCCGTTTTATCTTTCTCCTTGTCCAACGTTTCCGTCTCCGTGTCCTTTTCCTCCTTCTTCACGTCTTCCTTGTCCTTGTCCTTCTCGGTGTTACTCTCTTCGTCTTCCTTGGAATCTTTCGACTCGTCCTTCAGATCTTTCACTTCCGGACTCTAAAAAATAATAATCCTCTCGGTTATCGCAAGATTCTCGTCGGATCTGTGTACTACAATATTACAGTAAGTCCTCGAACACGGTTCATTCGTTCCAGCGCTTTCCGCGTAAGTCGAATAGTGCCTGAGCGCCACTGCTGAAAGGTTATTAATACGATCTGCTTTGTACTATATGTATGTACTCATTTGAAAGGATAATTCAAATAAACAAACTATGTACATGGAAAATTGATCACTCATAAATAGCTGAACGCCTACGCTGTACATAATCAAACACTTATTTTCACTTCTGTCACAAAAAAAAAAACGAATTTTACAGTTCGAAATTCTTTTTCGGATTCGTTTCTAAGAATCCGCGTAAGTCGAAAACTTACTGTATAGAATAACTGATAACGTAACTAGACTGCGAATCTTTATACAAAATAAAAAGTTTCTTCAACGATTGTAAGACTTGAAAATAATTATATCGACACATGCTTAAATTTTTGTAATCTCTTCACTGAATGCATAAAATCCGCAGTCTATTGATAACCGTTCTCAACGGCGCGACACAAAGCTGCACGACGAACCTCCTTATCCTTCTGTTCCTCCTTAATCTCTTTCGGTTCAACCGCATCGGAAGTTGTTTTAGCAGCATCCGCGGCGGTTCCAGGTGCGGACATAGGGGTAGGTGTTGCGGCAGGGCTTGGACTAGGGGCGTTTGAAGTGGCTGGTGTGGCACTGGTGCTACTGGTTCCGGTTGCCGCATCACCACCGGGTTCCATTTTCACCGGTTCAACCGGCTTACGAATCATCTCGGGCATCGAGTAGTACCCGTTGATGTGCTCAAACTCTTGAACCTGCGAATCGACGGTTTCATAAAAAAGAAAGAACCTCGTCACGGTTCATGTTATAAAGAATCATACCTTCTTTCTGATCAACGACATAACGCCGATTCTCGTCAAAACGTGTTGCCTGCTGAGGCCTTCTCTCGGTACGCCGTCCGCGAACGCCTCGGCGTTGTCGGCGCCAGGCTCGCAAAGATGTCGCATGAACAGCGACACATATGCTTTGAAGTTCTTCTCCGATTTACCACGCAAGTCTCGCACCAGCCTAAAATGCGACAATATACTTTAACAGTACTTTAAATTAACTGACTGAGAATTGTATTCTGAGCGAGGGACTAACCACTGAGAGTTAAACGCATCCTGTGGCGGCATGCCGTAACGCATGATCGCGTTTAGGAATGCCTTCCTCTGTCTGGCGTTGAAGCCCAACACCTAAAGGGAACCAGTAGCGTTAGCGTTCGTATTTTAGCGTAAATGTTCGATTATAAAGGGTCCGCCGATGTTTATTTTCTGTCATCTATACAGCCTTTTGTTGATTGAAGACCGTGTTAAAAAGTTATCGAGTTGTTGCGGTCGAAATTCGGTGAACGTTTAATTTCAAGAAATGGAAATGTGAATTGGCCCGCTCGTTCATGCGATTTGACACCCCTCGACATTTTTGTGAGGGTTTTTGAAGAGCTAAGTTTACGTCAATAAGCCAGCTACCACATCCAAGACTTAAAACACATTATTGCCGAGATAAATGCGATTGAACCGACCATGTTAAAAAATGTCATCGAAAATTTCGACCATCGTATCAACGTCTGTAAAACCAGTTGTGGTGAACATTATTTTTCACACATATAAATGGCATAGATCAAAGTTCAAAATAAAATAATAAATTGATTTGCATTTACTTTACTGCGTCCCTATTGGCGGACCCTTTAAAACAGAGTCCATTCAAATCGAACAAGTAGACGTACTTCGATATTTCCGTTGACTCTAGCGAGCAATGGTGGCAGAGGTCGATCCTTCTCGTCCCGCCTCTCCAATCTTCGTCTGCTCCTGCGAGACAATAGATCTCCGTCGCCCTTCTCATCGAAGTCGTCGTCTTCTTTGTCGTCGTCGCTCGGCGCACTAAAGTCGCTGTTATAATCAGACAGATTTTCTTGCCAAGGTTGATCGTCCCTTGTCCCTTGTTCCCCAGTTACCACTCCGTCGTTGTAGTTGACCTGTTTGCGTACTCGTTTACCTGAAACGGATTCAAACCCGAGCCGTTTTAAACGATGAACGATAAACGATACACCTGCTCGCGTACACTATAGGGCTGTTACTTTTCCGAAGCTTCGACTCGTCGAACATTCGAAGGAACAAAGGGAACTTCGAAGTGTCCGAATCGTATGAAGTTGTAACTTAATCAATCTTTTAGCTGTGGTGGCGTATTTTGTCGAAATGTAGGAGTGTCTATAATTGTATCAAATATAACTTAGCAGCGAAATTTCGAAGTTCAAAGCTTCGAAACTCCGTTTCTTTTAATCCTCTAATAATTTACTATGGAAGTTCGAATTTCGAAGCTTCGAATTTCCAATTTTTATAGACAAATTTTTAAAAAGTGGAAAGAAATAAAATTCTTTTTTTAATGTGAACAGCCTGTGTGTAAATTTCTATGAGCCATGAATGCATAAAGATCCGCGGTTTACTCATCACCTTCGAAGTTTCTGAAACCGAATCTTCGAAGCTTCAAAATCCTCGACCTTCGAAGGAAAGTAACAAGCCCTAGTACATTATCGTTTGAACATGCTCACCTTTTCCGAGGGTTCTGGCAATGTCTTCTTGCTGTTGTTCGTAATGGTGTCTCAGAAGTTTGATCCAATAAGCAGGATCCGTGTTCTCGGCTTCCTGCTTAATAATCTCCGTGTCCGCCTCCTCTTCCGTCTCACCTTCCTTGGTAACGTACGACGCGACTTTGAAGGAGCTCAAGTATTCGTTCGCCCAGTTCTCTTTCTGCTCGATACCCTCCTTGCTCCTGTCCAACAGTTCAGCGACAGCCTTGTCGTCGTAGTGAATGGCTTCGTCTTCTTTACCCTCTTCCTCTTTGAACAACTCCTCCGTGCCGAATCGCAAGATGTCGTCCAGTTCTTGTTTGCTGAAATTGGCACCTTTACCGCCCATTCCGGGTCTAACAACCAAATGCGTCAGCATCATTTTCCGTTTGGCTACTTGGGTGACACGTTCCTCCACGGAGTTACGAGTGACGAATCGGTAGATCATCACTTTGTTCGCTTGGCCGATCCTGTGCGCTCTGCTGAACGCTTGGATATCATTGTGCGGATTCCAATCGGAATCGTAGATGATTACAGTGTCGGCCGTGGCTAAATTGATACCCAGGCCACCCGCGCGAGTCGAGAGCAAGAAAACGAACTGTTGAGCGCCGGGGGCGTTGAATCTGTCTATAGCCTCTTGTCGCTGGGCGCCCGTGATGTTACCGTCGATTCTCTCGTACTTGTAACCTTCTCCTTCGAGATAGTCCTCGAGGATGTCCAACATCTTCGTCATCTGCGAGAAGATCAGTACTCTGTGGCCGTCGTCCCTCAGTTTCTTCAACATTTTGCTGAGCAGCACCAACTTGCCGGCCGCTTTGATCAACGCAGACGTTTCGTAACTACCGTTCGGCGCGGTCGGCGCCTCTTGCGACGCCGATGGGAACAAGTATGGATGGTTGCAGCATTTCTTCAAGTCCATCATGATGTTCAACAACGACACCTGTTGGCCACCCCCCTTCGGATTCAACGCCTCGAAGTTCTTCGTCAGAATATACTTGTAATACTTCTTCTGCATCGGCGACAGCTCCACGCGAACAATAAACTCCGACTTGCTCGGCATGTTCTTCAACACGTCGGCCTTCAATCGCCTCAACATGTGAGGGCCGAGTAATTCGTGCAACTTCTTCACCTGCTCCTCCTTCGAAATGTCTGCGAATTCATTCTGAAACGCGGCCAGATCGTTGAATTTGTCGCGACACAAGAAGTTCAACAAATGGAACAACTCTTCCAGGTTGTTCTGCAACGGAGTGCCTGTCAATAGCAACTTGTACGCGATGTTGTAAGATGCCAGAAGCCTGAAGAACTTGGACTGGTTCGATTTCAATCTGTGCGCCTCGTCAACCACCAACACGGCCCAATCTATGGACCCCAAGCATGCCGAGTCGATAGAAATTAATTCGTAACTAGTAAGCAACACGTTGAACTTGATCTGAGACGAGCGGATTTTTGACGCTCTACCGCCGCGTACAGCGCCCTCTTCGAAGGACAATTCATTCTCGCGAATCACTATACGACTGTCCTTGTCACCTGCAAGCACAAAGTTCGTAATCGGTAATTATCGATTATTTATACGTAGTATGTTAAACACACCGTTGTGTAGTCAACCGGGTACCCATTTACTGTATTTCTTTCAACAATTGTTTATGTTCCTCTGAAAGATATTGCAAAATTTCTCTGAATGTCCATTCTTTACTCGCTAATATTGTATTGTATGAGGTATCATACTAATTTTATATCCGTAAAATTTTTAAAAATCATGGGGTATGGAAATGTTCTAAGTCGGAAGAAATGTTTAATTTTCGAGTAAAAATATCTTCGAGTGCAAAGGGTTAAGTACAGAAAGGTTTAAAATAATCTATACATTTTGGTTGAGTACACAAGAATTAATTTATAGAAATGATGTGTATGCAACATCCACGTATACTAACCGACGTATGTGACGCAGTAGAAATCAGGCGCCCAGGTTTCAAATTCACGCTCCCAATTGATGATGGTCGACAGAGGGACAGAAACCAAGAACGGTCCTTTGCAATGGCCTTCCTTGTACAGCGAGTACAGAAACGTTATGGTTTGGATGGTTTTCCCGAGACCCATCTCGTCCGCCAAAATAGTGTCTATACCTTGACCCCACGAGTATCTCAACCAATTCAAACCCTGCGGTACAGAGTCAACGATGAGATGAAGAAATATTACTATAAATAAATATTATGTACTCGGAAGACTATACTTGCCTCCAATTGATAAGGATGCAACTGCATTCCCGTCTGATCCAAATATTCTGGCTGCCGTTCGTACTTCTTTTTGAGATCGGTGGTAGGCTTCTCGGGCGGCGGAGTGTATCTTTTAGGTGTTCTCTCCTCGTCGTCGATAAGCTCGCGGGTCTTCGACTTTTTACCTTTGCCTAGCCAACCGTAAAACAACGTACACGATTAGTTGGACGATCGAAGCCGATCGCAATGCAGAAAAGAAAGAGACATATACTACCGTTCAAAAGTATCCGGACACTTGCGGAATGTGTAATAGCAACATTAGCAACGCATAAAAGTTACTTGAGAATCTAAAATAGTGACTAAAATCGATCTTTATCACTTTCTTATGGAATATCTAACGTTTTAAGTTAAAAACTACCTATGTGGAACCTTGCCAGTATTAGACTAAGATTAAATACAAGATTCGTCGACGTGTTCAGCGCGATTGGATATTACCGCTTGCACTAATCGCGGCAATCTTTCTATTAGTATTTTATTATTAGTAGTTGTATCGAAACATTCTCCGACTTCGCTCTGCACCTTAGAAATGAAACAAAGTGAAACTTGAAATCCTTTCAAGCACCGAAACCGTTCCACTAGATTTTGTATTTGTGGATAGAAATTATATTATTGCATTTTCATTGTATAATTTGTATATAAAAATAAATATTTGTCCTACTAACTGAAACTACGTTTTGTAGGGAAAAATTGTCCGGATACTTTGGAGCGGTAGTGTAGATTAACCGACTGTTCTCACCCTTTTTGCCCTTTCGGGAGGAACTGCCGTCGCAACAATTCGCTGCCCTGAGATCCAAGTAATACTCGATCGCCTGTTTCAACCCCGGAATGTCCTCGTGTTCGTCTTCCCAGGTAGCTTGATCGTAACCCAGCTCTCTCCACTTAACTAGATAGGTCGCGCGGCCGTCTCTCGATAGCCGATGATTAATTACTCGATGCACCACGAGCCACTCTGGCCGGACTCCGTAACGATAGAACCGTTCTTCTAAATTATACTCGTCTCTGTTCGTAGCACCGTCCTGTTCCTTCAATCGTTTCACACGAGAATCGCTCTCGTCCAACGGCTCTTCCAACTTCGGCGGTTCGTCCATGTCGTACTTTCGCGAGTAATTTCGGAACATAAGAGGATGGAAAACATCCAGCTGTAACTCTGTGATCCAGTCGCAGTGCCAATACGACATGTCCGCCCATTTTACGAAGAATTCCCGCATTTTTCGTTGCTTCGGAGCAGCCTTACTCGTTGAAGGTTCCTCCGACGGCGTTTCCGAACATTCTTTCCACCTCCACGTTAAAATCTTGGCGACTTTGCCGCATAGAGGTGGACAAGAACATCTCGGACATTTCCAATCACCGTCAGGAATTTCGGAGAGCGGTGGATTTAAACAGTGCGTGTGATACGCGCTGGTGCAACTATCGCAGCACAGCAATTCGCCGCCGTCTTTACATATTCTACAGAACTCCATGTGTTCGTCGTCATCTTCCGCCGCGCCTAAAACAGGGTTACGCATAAAATCTCGGTCCACCGATCGATTGACGTTAAACGTTAAACGGTTAGACGGTTAGACGCTAGACGCTATACGCTAGACGATCACGTGGGGAAGGATGCGAGGAGTAGGACTCTCAGGGAGGTACCTGCAATACCTTCTCCTTCGCAATGAGGACAACTCCATTTTCCTTCGGGTGTCTCCTCCAACTCGGGCTCTAAACATACCAGATGGTACGCTCTGGGACACGTGTCGCACAATATAATTTCGCCGCCTTGTTGACATACTTCGCAATAGTCCTGATGATCGGTCTGTATAAAAAAATACGGTTACCGGAAAATGAAAGGAAGTAGATTACAATAGCGTTTAATGAAAACAGGTGCGACCATACCTGAAGGCCCTCTTCCCCATCCGGAAACTTCGACGTGGTTTTCGTTTTTTTCTTTTTCTTCGTCTTGTTTCCAATTTTAGTTTTTGCCTTCCTGCGGACGGGTGGCTCCGCCGGGGGTTCGACACCGCTCTCTTCGGCAGCCCCTTTACTTACCCCGTCCGCGCCGGATGGCTCTTCGGCATCGGCCAACATTTGCTCGAACTCCATGTCGGAATCTCTGTCGGTGCCGGCTGCGCTGCCTTCTGCCTCCTCGTCCTAAACGACGACGTAATAAGTCAGCAATTCTTCGATTAACGTATTACTTTCGCGAAACGTAGCATTAACAAATTCAATTGTCAACATGAAATATCTCGAATGAACAAAGAAGATCTCTCTTTTCTTAGTAACATGTTAAGGAGGTAGTCTCTCGTTTCCAGCGTAATTTCATAATAATAATGCAAATTACGCCTCGTAAACGTCAAAATAGGACCTAGATTGATCTTTTACCTAGCGCTTTTCACTACTGAAAAACCCCATCTTTATTTTCCAATCCTGGAAACGAGTCTACCTCCTCAAGAAGAGTGGCAAAATTTCTTTACCGAGCTTCCTCGTTTACGCTTTCCGAGTTTGATTTTCAGCGTGGGTACTTTGGAAGCTTTCTTTCCCTTCTTAGCCCTCGATCCTCTCGATTTTCGTTTTCTATCGCTATCTTCGTCGTCGTCCTCTTCGTCTTCACCTTCTTGTACCGTGCCACCGCGACTCGACCTTGAATTTCTATTATCTTCGTCTACGTTAGCGGACGACACGTCCGCGTCCGGTTGAGTGTGAGGATTCAATTCAGAAAAATCTCGCCATTTCGCGGCTACCAACATCATAAGTTTCGACATTGGTACCTATATCGTAGAACAACAGAGAACGACGATTAAATAATTCGAAGAATATGTGATTTTACATCTGATCTTGACGAAACAATATTTACCTTTGGATTTTCCTTAGCTAGAAGAGGTCTGACGTGTTGTTGGAATAATTTATATGTCGTTAAATTCTGGAAATCTGCGTCTGTGTATTCGATCTGTACATCTGTCAATCCGAAAGTATTACAAACTTCTTCGATAGTTGGCATGCCTGTAGTAGGTTCCTGACTCGGAGGAGCTGGTGTTGTGTGACTAGATGATTTTCTCGACGATGATTTTCTGCTTTTTCTATTCCCTGCATAGTCACTGTCGTCTCCACCCACGTCACCTGGCTCACCGCCACCTCCGAAGTCACTTTCCTGTAATTTCAATAAGACAAACCACAAAATTATTAGTGTACGATACCGACACAGATTCTTACAGTACCGACAAACATCTAAGTAAAATAGTTACATCTCCAGAATCAGATTTCTTCTTCTTCTTCTTCTTCTTCCCCTTCTTGTCTTCGCTACGTGCTTTTCGTTTCTTCCCTTTCTTCTTCTTTCTCTCCTCGGGCTCATAATCGTCATCTTCTTCCTACATTCAAAATAATTGTTACGCAATTGCTTAGGATTGCTAAGAATTGCTACTAAAACAGAGTAATTAAAGTTTCACTGACTAATCTCTGAGATTCTTCCGCATCGGACGATCCATCCACTGGCTGACCAACATTCGATACTTGACCCCCGGTTTCATCTAAATCATCTTCACCTAAAATTAATACATACAAGAATAAATATCCAATACTTGATACTGGTATAATGCTTGGAGGCCTTGTAAAAAATTATGTTGTTTATACATTGTTTGTCCAAAAATATTATATACAATATACATATACATACAACTTTTGTATACACTTCTATTGAAATGCATTACTTAAATTTTTTATGGCAATAATTAATGTTTATTCGGAAACCATTGTAGTTACAATAGTTTGACCTTGAATTCTATCGCGACAGCAATATCTGCTTAACAGATATAAACGAAAATAAAAATAAACATGAAAATGCTAGTAACGAGACAGAAAATCGGCCGGGAACCATTGAAAGTTCTGTCTCATCGAAGTGTTGTGCGCCGAGCAACGTCATACTAATAATCGCTGAATCAATAGCAAGGTTTGCAAAGAAACGAATTTTTTTATATTCATAAAGATCGATCAACCTGGTAAAAACGGAATAATCGCCGGAGTTTTCGACGAATACAATGGAGCATGCATAATCAAGCATCGTTAGGAAGAAATATCGGTGCCGGGTTCGAATTAATTCGAAGATATAAATGATTTCGGACTAATTCGCTAGATCGGTGAATGCTTTGTGCGAATGTGCGTCCGCCATTTTCTTCAAAAGGGCTCACACCACATTGGCTGTCTATAATTCATGTTCAACACTATAGCGGAACTCGAAATTACTGAATATTACTTTTCCGCTAAAAGAACGAATCGTGAGAGAGAATAACAAATCTTTTCGATCGCACGACATCTTCGAAATTATTAAAAAGTTGCAGAACATGGAATCTCTTTCTTTCTCGTTCTCTGTCTCTTTCTCTTTCTACGCTCGCTCGTGCGATGTGCATGTATACATTTATATGTGTGTGTATACATAAGCGCACCTGTATATAAGAGAACAGACGTGCGCGTGTGTATGTATGTATCTATACGTGCACGACGATTCGTCTATATATAAAGGCATACCGAATGATTGGAAAACTAAAGCAAAAGGTGCAAAACAACGTTTGAAATTCGACTCGATCGAAGAAGCATTTCGATATCGAGCAGAATTTCTGCGAGCATCGATAATAATCATTCGCGAACAACCAAAGTTGATTGCGATTTTACTACAACACGCGCCGCGCGTTCAAAGGGCGCGTGCCTCTCAATTTTTTCACTATGCATACTTACACACCGAGAGAAAGAGAAAGAGGATCGCGCTTCCAGTGTAAAAACAGATTAAATGATTAACAAAGTAAATGATTTGTTCGAACGTGAGTCGTGTACACGATGAACGTTGGAAACGATGCGTAGCATTCGAGGAAGTTTGACGAAAATCTTTCATAAACAATAGCGCGATCGAGACGAACAACATCTACAGAAATACGTTCTAACGCTGACAACGACTTGGGACACGGTAAACCATGCAATTTCCGATATATTCGTGCAACTGTTCGATGTAAACAATAACCTATAACCGCCTATGACTCCACTCGTTTCTACATATACGTACACGAGGTGGGAACGCGTCGCGTTTATCTAAGAATCGGAGACTGAGAATTATTTGACAATTCGAGGATTAGTTTGATTTTCGTTGGAAAGTAGATTGGTATGTATTCGGCGTTGCGGCGTCGTGCAGCGCTCCGAATAATTGCTGGACATGGAAACTATGGAGAATAACCGGTAAAATAGAAAGAGGAACGGATGGTAAATGCAATAGAGACGACAACTGTAAGGAAAAGTAACATGGGGACCGATTGACATGGCAGCCATCGTACGAAAAGCGCGCGTCCTGCGTGCTACGAAGCACATAACTTTCCGGTAGTATTCATGAGCGAGCGTGGCCGTGCACTTACCCGCGTAGCTCTCGTCCACCTCCTCGTCGGACGCCATGCTCTAAAGCCACGGATTGATGGAAATTGCCGCTTCCGAAAGACCGGGTCGAGAGTAACGGTTCTCACGTGAAAGAAAGACACCTTGCAAACGAAAACGACATTAAACGAGGCTCGATCTCGTCACCGATCACCACTCGACGCTTTCTTTCTCGCCGTTTCTTTCGATTTTCGGCGTGCGGTCGCGCTTCGTCTATCGCGTACGTGCACCGATGTGCACCTACTGCCGTAACGTTTCTTCTCTCGCGCTATTCGTCGGTTCTCCTCGTTCTTTCCCCCACTATTTTCCGATTTCAATTCCCCTCTCTGCTCGTGCGAGAGAGTTCGAGTTCGTTTCTTCTCTTCTCCTCTCTGCCCCTACCCCTGCCTACCCCTCCTCCCGCCGTTACAACATGTTCTGTAACTGAATCGCTGAATGTATTTACGCGAATGGCACTCTACCGTGTTGCATTTATTTCTTTTTCCTCGGCTCTGAACCCTTTCTTACGGTTCTACTGCATCCTCAGAAAATGCTTTTTAGTTTTTTCGAAAAGATATACCCTCTATCTCTCTTTCTCTCCGCTTCATCTTTCCTTTCTTTCATCAATCTCGATGGACTTCTGAGCTATGGAGTCGCTCGTTACATTAGCTCTATATCTTTCTTGATTTCATTCACGTCTCCCCCTTGCCTGTTTCTTATTGTTGTTCTTGTTTAATGAGACCCTCCTTCGAGCATTGTTTCACCGATAACTCGAAAATATATGCAATTTTTAGGAAACTCGAGAAATTTTTTTTTGGAAAGGTTGAGAATCCCTGGTATATATATGGAATTAATTTCTTGTAATTTATTTTAAATAATTATCGAATCAGTCGTGTGACTTTATTGGAGAAGTTGCTGCATCTGGTTTATTTAAACGCCATAGCGCAGATCGTCTCGCCTGTAAAAATACATAATAAAACATTTCTATCACGATACGGACGATTTATTATTCGGAGAATTCCTCCATTTTAGTTCGATGTAGCGAGAGTTGCAGTTTGCCGCAGTGTGCGTGTACGAATTTCCGATGAAATTATAATAGCTGACCATCTATAATGTAATCTATATACGCACGCACGTTTCAAGCTCGTGTGTCAGCCTTTTCGATAAAGACTAGATAACCGAACGTAATCGATGCGCATCACTTTTTACCGAATGCGCCGCTTATTCTTCATTTAAGAAATTGCCGTAATATGCATATGTATGTATTATTGATTTTGCGCGTTCGACATTCTCCAGTTGTCGATACACCAGACTGGTAACGCAATGCAAGTTCGATGATCAAAATAAAACTGGAATTATTATTATTATTATTATATAAATCAATTATTACCGCTCGTTGTTTATGATATATTAAAACACGATTGATACTGGTGATATGTTTTTGTAAGTATATCGCAATATAGGATACGACTGATAACGTTTATTTAATTGATAGCTACATGTACATATATATATATACACATACACATTGATATGTGTATATAATTTCTACCATTTCCAGTAGCATTTGTACGCGCCGCATAAAGTTGGTCTATCTTTCAGCAAAGCGAGTTCCGAAGGGTCCTACTTTCTACCTACCGAAAATCGTTCCGTACAAACCCTTCAATTGTTCTCGCTGACAATCGCCTTAGCCGCTGCCTGGCAATTGTCTCGCTTCGTTGAATTTTACTTTGTGTGCCAGGTGCCTGGTGCCGGGTGCCTGGAACCCTGTACCTTGGAAAAACATGGAAAATTCTCAAAGAACTTCTCACGACATCATCGTTTTACTTATTGTTTATTTATAATTACCAGAAATTACGAATTATCGAGAATGTATTACATGTCTTTGTATAGAGATACATACTATATTGTGTAACGTAAATGAAAATTTTATTTATACGTTTTATACGTAACAATATCTATTTACAAATATGAGATACACATATTACGAAGATGTTGCATACAAAAGGGAAAAATAATCCTATAGTATTATTCTTACATACAACCTTCCTCCTTCGTTCTAAAAGAGAGATATACATATACATTACATGTCACTAATTCTAAAAAGATAAACGTGTGTTTCATGTATTACACAAAAGTTACAATATACAGAAAGATGTAAGTAATACATCTTCAGGAATGGACGAAAGCAATAGAATGCCGCGCGGAATGACGTAGGACCACGGAACGATTTATAGAAGGATAACTATAATCGTCTCGCTAATTTATATCATTTAGTTATTCGCTATTCACATCGTCAACCGAAGACTGCAGTTTCTTTATAATTGCATTTATAATAATCCTCTTAGCAAACTAGATACAACAAGCATCATTTTCCTCTATCACCAAAAATTGTAATCTTTGATTTCATAGATTTCAGTCAACACAATTTTGTACTACATTCATTCGTTATCACTGGACAGCGGATTTTATGCATTTATGACAAAACTGAGTAGGTGTAATTTTAAACCAGTTAAAACATTAAAAGTATTTAAAAATACTGTTATATTATTTCTAACTTGTTCATATATCATACGTGATGATATATCATAGATGATATACATATATCATATATCATCAACATATGTATTAAGAATGAAAATAAATTTCTATTTCACCCCAGTTTGTTACAAATCAGGTAGAAAATTTTTATCTTGCATAAAGATCCACTGTCTAGTTATTACATATCAATGACATTCAGCACTTTAACCCTTTGCACTCGGAGCTATATTTTAACTCGAAAATTAAACATTTCTTCCTGGCTAGAGTATTTCCATTCCCTATGATTTTTTCAATTTTATGGATATGAAATTGGTATAATACCTCATACAATGCCTAAATGTTTAGTAAGTGATTAGATACAGACATATTTAATAATGTAAACAATATTTTCGTTCGAGTGCTAAGGGTTAACAGATAGTTTACCATAATGTACATGCGTTGTTGTGTAGCTCTAAACTGATCTGTATTCGATAGACAAAGAAATAGATAATCATCAGAACTTTTCTTCCCTTAGCGAACAGCAATTCCATGATTAGAATTATTCGAATAACTTCTGATGAATATCATCTAGGAAATCAATCGGACAAATCAAAATAGATTTGCAAAGATAAAAAATTATATGCGTTATACTTTTTCTCGACTATAAACTATTTTAATATTTTAAACTATTACTAAGCGCGATAAGTCCTTTTTTCTTAATAGCTTCTGCCACAGCTCGTTCTAAAAAGTTTTCCTGTTGGTCATTGTCGTCTACTTTGTCCAAATCCCAGTCATTATATTCTTCCATGTCGCTCGAATTGTTCAACCTTATCGAATCTGTAGATGTAGCAGCAATAGAGTTTCCAAAATTTCCAAAATTTCCGCTATAGAATCCGTTTGACTGAGATACAAGCTCCATGGATCGAGCTAAACCGTGACTACGAATCGCCATTAAAACAGCAGTATCTTCCATGTCGTTTCCTCTGATCGTTTGAAATCTGGATTCCTCTAGAGGATAAGAAGAGGGTGCTCCCATAATATAATTCTCCAATACTTTGTTAATAGTATTATCCAGGAATCCCTTGGCCACCTGACACATCTGCCATTGCGTTAATCTTTCTCTGGTGTATCTCTCTGCTTCGTCATATTCGATGTTCTCCGAGTCCTGTATTGTTCCTTCCTTCGCATCCAAATTTTTATTCTGTAAACATATTTGGACGAATTAGAAGAGTGGAGTGAGAGAAAACAAAAGCAAACGTTATACGCGATTAACAATCTTAAATTAATTAACTGTTGTATTAATTATTTCGATCAGACCGCGTAATTACCTCTTCCCAGACAGTCTCGTTGACTTTGATAAATCGTGTGCACTGTCGTTTCGGCGGAGCAGGTCTTTCATGATCATCAATGTCAGATTCCTCGATGTCGGTCGCCATTTTTCGAATTTTCTTATACAAGAATGCTTCCAACTGAGATTTGTTTTTTCAAACGATCGAAAATATATCGTTCGGATCTTACAGAAATATTATTGGACACGCGTTAATAGATAATTAAGAATTTCCCCGTGAAAATTAGTAGCCCTTTCGGCACTGTTCACCATTTCTCTGGGAGCACTAAACGACTGTTAAAAATTCGGGATTAAATAGTCGTTGAATTGCGTTACACATTGGGAATTATGTTGATGTTTTATACTTGAACTATCGTGAAATAGAAAAACTGAACAGTAATCGACGCTGATTGTCAGAATACGTACAAAGCGTGTATTACCGCACACACAATCAAACAGCAAGAATCACTTTTGACAGCTTCAACATGGCTACTTCGCTTTTGGATGGAACACGGAACAGGAAAATTTGTGCATCTTTCAGAAATCTCGCAAGACGTCGATGCACGATCCTAAAAAATTAAAAAGGGAAGGACGATGTTCGAAACCGTACACGAGTCGTACGTGTGAAAAATTTCTTTAAAATTCAAATGTACCGTCCGGACTGATGTCTCGACTGCGGTTGTACTATATTTCAAAATGGCGTAAACATGTGTTCACAGTGTTCAAGAGAACTTTGACGTCCATTCTGTCAAGTGAGGCCGTTTTTCAAGTATTTCGAACGGATTCCCTTCAATATATTCGATCACTAGTTTAACTGGCATGGCAGTCTGTGGCGAATACATTCGCAGTCAATTTCCAACGATAGACGATGATTTGTATCAATATGTGGAAGGTATGTAACAAACCTAACCTGTAAATCTTACATCTACAACTTTGTGTTGTTCAACTTAAAATACATAATGTTCTCTCGGGTAAAGGTATCCTAGACAGTTCGAAAGACGACTTCGAGGATGCCGATGAAGTGTACGAGGCGATCGGGGAAGTGTTACACGAAGTCGCGGAGAAACCAGAGAATGAGGTTAGGTCTGTAAACGTGTTCACATTTGTCACTTTTCTATGTTTACGACGATTACAATCGAACTTGGATGTTTATAACCTAATTATTTCGAATTCAATACCGGGGAAAAACCTGTAAAAATGTGGCGAATGTCTCATCGCATTTCGGACCTGATCAAATTTTTGTTTGGTCACTGCAGATCTTTATGCATTTATGAAGAAATGGACTGCATGAAATATGAAACAGTAAAAGATTTAAAAATTGCATAAATGTTGTATTATTGCTTTTAATACAACAAAGTCGTTAACAGATGAAATAAATTTTTATGTTTTTTCTGCTTCCGACAATCAGTGCAAAACAGTTGTATCATACATACACTACGAAGTTTGTTGTCATTGTATTTATCGTATTTATTTCTTAATTCTGTTCTATCTTCGTACAATTTTGGTCCACGTATCGTTGAATTCAGACATTTTTATGCATAGGCAAATATGTGTGAAGTTATTGGAAATGTTGAAAGGCGGTTCGAACGATGAACTTGTGGAAAAGAGAAAGAATGGGGTAAACAAAGTATTAAACGCACCTGTTCACTTGGGTACAATGGCTGCTACTTTAGAAGCTCAGGTGGAACAAATTAAGAGTATATGGGTGACCACTCGAGACGATGCTATGGTGAGTCGTTAGTTTTCAATCGTTAAACGAACAACAAGAAATATTATGCTTTTACATGACCGTATTTGTGTTATTTGTTAGAAAGTAGATGCAAAAAAGTTGGAGAAGGCAGAAGCGAAATTGCAACAGAAACAAGAAAAGCGTGTGAACAATGAGTCGGCTGGACGTATTAACAATGTAATTCAAAGTATAGAATCGGCGAGTGCCAGTCAGATGACAAGTAAAAAGGATAGTCGCATGGAGACCAAGGGTGGTGTAAATAAAACTCAGGACATTAGGATAGAGAATTTCGATGTAGCGTACGGAGACAGAATCTTGTTACAAGGTGCCGATTTAACCTTAGCGTTTGGTAGACGTTACGGTCTTATCGGTAGAAACGGTCTTGGTAAAACTACTTTATTGAGAATGATATCTAGGTATTAAACTCCTTCGCCGTAGTGTGATTTCTAGACTGCGGATCTTTATGCATTTACAGCAAAATTGTGTATTAAAATTAAAGATGTTAATATACGATTTCTCCTCTATCAAAATCATTAAGGGAAAAAATAACATGCAATTTGGTTTCTATTTATTGCAATCGATGCAGACAATTTTTATTTTGCTTAAAGATTCGCAGTCTAGTGATTTCTATTGTAGAAAATCAGCCGATTAGATTTAATATCGTTGTCTCGTTTGATTCGTAGCAAACAGTTGAGGATACCGTCTCACATACGAGTGTTACACGTCGAACAAGAAGTTGCCAGCGACGATACATCCGCGTTGAACTCTGTGTTACAATGCGATCACGAACGAAGTACGTTGCTCAGCAAGGAAACAGAGCTGCAGGCAGCGATAGAGAAAGATGGTGGAAAGACGGGTGACGCGTTAGGCGAAGAATTAGCTAGAGTATACGAAGCAATGCAATTGGCCGAAGTAGACAAAGCACCCGCTCGAGCGAGCGCTATTTTATCGGGTCTTGGATTTTCCGTTGAGAGACAATCGTGGCCAACTAAATCTTTCTCCGGTGGCTGGAGGATGAGACTTGCTCTCGCGAGAGCATTGTTCTCCAGACCAGACCTTTTGTTACTCGACGAGCCGACGAACATGCTTGACATCAAAGCGATTCTTTGGTTGGAAAAGTATCTGCAATCATGGCCGACCACGTTACTGGTTGTTTCGCACGACCGAAACTTTTTGGATACGGTACGGATTAACTTCTTAAACAAATGCTATTTTTCACTATGAACAGAACAGAATTAAATGGAGTATATTTTACGTTAGGTACCCACTGATATACTATACTTGCGCGGACAGAAGATAGAGGCATATCGAGGTAATTACGAACAGTTCTCGAAGACTAAAGGAGAACGCGAGAGAAATCAGCAGAGAGAATACGAAGCTCAACAAGCGAAAAGGGCACACGTGCAGGAGTTCATCGATCGGTTTCGATACAATGCCAATCGTGCTTCTAGCGTACAGAGTAAGATAAAGATGCTGGAGAAACTGTAAGTTAAACGCTATTCGATGATATGTGGTCTAGAAAGAATTTTCAAGTAAAAATCTTATTCTACTATCAATAGGCCGGAATTGAAGCCAATGGAGAAAGAAGGGGAAGTGACACTTCGATTCCCAGATGTCGAACCACTAAGTCCTCCGATATTACAACTGAACGAAGTATCTTTCAGTTATGTGGGCGGAAGCGAAAACACGATATTCGCTGGTGTGAATCTTACAGCTAGTTTGCAATCTCGTATTTGCATTGTAGGAGAGAATGGCGCAGGTAAAACGACACTGTTGAAAATAATAACAAGTTCTTTAAGTCCAACCAGAGGCACGGTGCACGTTCATCGAAACTTGAAGTTCGGATACTTCAGTCAACACCACGTTGACCAACTCGATATGCGAGTTTGTCCGGTCGAATTACTGCAAAATCATTTTCCAGGTATGCAAACGAATCAGCTATTGTTAGCTATTGGAAATATTACTTTGTCGCTTTGTCTAACAGGGAAACCTGTTGAGGAATATAGGAGAATGCTGGGAAGCTTCGGCATTAGTGGTAACTTGGCTTTACAGAATATCAATTCTCTGTCCGGCGGGCAAAAGTCGAGAGTTGCATTTGCATTAATGTGCGCGGCCATGCCGAATTTCTTGGTTCTCGACGAACCCACGAATCATCTTGATATCGAGTCGATCGAAGCATTGGGCAAAGCACTGAATACCTGCCAAGTAAAATTTTCTCTCCAATTCCTTTTTCATTCTATATCGGAGCTTTTACTATTACTTGGGATTCGAGTATTCGGATAGTTAAGTGATCCATTTATTTAGCAGAGATATCCTATTTTTAGGGTGAGGTTGAAATAATTGTATCCGGATACTCGGATAGTAAAGAGCTCTATTCTACGTTAAGACATTTTTAAGAAAGAAAAGTGTTAATTAGATTACAACAATTTCAGGCTGGTGTGATACTAGTCTCGCACGACGAAAGATTAATTCGCATGGTATGCACTGAACTCTGGGTATGTGGAGAGGGTTCTGTACGATGCATCGAAGGAGGTTTCGACGAGTATCGTAAGATTATCGAAAGAGAACTCGAGATTTGAACATCATTACGAATTTGATCGCTTTATCATTCTTGCATTGTCCCGAGTCAAGTTACCGATAAAAATATGTTTATTGATTTAAATAAATACCAGGGAGGAAGAACGTTCGTTAAAAGATGTTTCTTCTTATTCCGGAGCAGGGCATACTTTTTAAGTTGATCATCGATGTAGATATTTATCGACAACCGTTAAAATATCATACTGCCTATTTTAAAAAAAATTGAATTGCATTCGTTGAAGGCATACTTCATAATACCATATACGTGTGTATATGTATAAATATATATTTCATTGTCAACAATAAAATACTATGAGATAGACTGAGTTTGGATTCACAAGTAGGATTAGGAAAGTATCACATTGTTTCACTGCCAGATACAATAACTACATCTAAAAGTTCTGATATTTAATATTGTACATTAGTAAATAATAAAAGGTCGTTGTTATAAATAAAAGTATATAATATTCTATGTTTTTCTTATAAAAACCGTTAGAAGTTTACATTGATAAATACACACGATCGATTAGCGTATTATTATTACAATTCTTCATTGCTCTCGGATATATACCATACAACTGTCTCTCGTATAGTTTTTATGTAAATGTGTGTGTACATAATTTAAGACACCATTACGGTGTTACATTTTAAAGCAGTCTTGTGACAGAACAATGATATTTGTGAAAAAAATGCAAACAAAAAACTTTTTTTCTTGTAAAACAGAAAAGTTTTGCCGTATAATTATACAGTAAAATTATGATCCATGTGATTAACATTTTATTTTCGTTTCTCTTTTTCACCTAATCTCTTCTACTTAACCGTCCATTCCGTTGCAGAAACGTTCCGAATTTCATTTAAAACTATTGCGTAAGATAATAAATAAAACAAATTACTCGAAAATATTAGATGTGCCAGTGAAGTCGCATTGTATTGCCACCATTAACCCCCAGATGATGTATTTAATGGTACCATCGTGTTAGACATAGAAGCCGTTTGCAGAGGTGGTGCAGGAGCTTGCTGTTTCGCAGCTGTAATTTGCAAACATTTTTTACTACCTCTCTCTTAAAACTTAGAAATGTTGGGTTGCAAAGAAAGTTCGTAGCGTTTTCAAATTAAGAATCGAAGATAAAATTAAGGTATTTATTCATATGTTTATTCAATAACACGAGAAGTTACCTCGAAAATTGCAAAAAGTAATAGAACAGATTGGAAAATATGTTATTGAATAAATCTATGAATAAATATCTGAATTTTAGCTTTCAATTTTAATTTATAAACGCTACGAACTTTCGTTCCAATCCAATAATTACACATATATATTATATGTATGCAATCTCATCAAACATTTACTATCGCTACCGCATGCCGCATGCACGCTTGGTTAGCCTAAGCAACCTGATACCAAAAGATTTCCGCGTTAAATTGCTATTCGTAGTTCCCAAAACAATGCACATTAATCGAAGCGAAGTACGAGCGATTTATTTAGATATCGAATAATTACAGAAACGATTACAAAACACTATTATTGAGCACAAATATGCTCACGTGTAGCATACACAATAATGATTAATTGTTGAAGCAATACGATCATGCAAGACTATTAGCCACGATGACTCAGTCTGCTAAGTCATACAAGAGGAGGAATGAGTAAACTTCGTCTTCTATTGTTAGAGGTGCGCGGGTATGCAGGATATTTTCATGCAAAATGGAATGTTACAGAAACAATTGCGACGTATACTGCCTAATGGTAAAATTCAAGAACGTGGGCGACTGATATTCGATTTTATGATCCTCACCATTTCTGCTGCTGTAAACTTTCGGGAATCCTTTGAATGGCTCCGGTGGTGGGAAATTCGCAATAGAATGAAACATGTCTGCGAAACGTACTTCCAAGTCCAGGGTACCCATGCTTTGGCCATTACGCATGGAAGAATTTCTTGTTGGAGGCGTTGGTGGTGGTGGCGGTGGTGGAGCAAGCCTCTGGTGAACAACGGGTCGATGTGGAAGAGGGGGTGGAGGTGGTGGTATGCAAGGAGCACTGACAGTTACCCTAGATGGTGGTGGAGGTGCAACCCTTGTCGCTGTACTGGCCGAGGTATTCGCTCTGGAAGTAGGAGGAGAAGGAGGTTTTGCCACCGGTGGTCTGAGCACTCGATTCTGAGGCCTTGTTTGACTCTCATTCAAACAGTCCTGCGATTGATGTAGAGATGGTGGAGTTGGAGTCAACACCGGAGGTGATCTAAGCAATCGCATGCTTTGTGCTCTCGATACACTTCCTCCTGTAGGCAGGTTCAACTTTTTTGGAGGAGGTGACGGCTTCTGCATTGTACTAGATGACGTTGATGGTGGTTTGGGTGCGAGAATCGGTTTCCCAAACCCTTTCGGTAATTCTGCATTGATATTCACAGAGTCTGTGACACTCTGGCTCTGACTAAAATTAGATTTCTGAAACACGAATGGTTAATGCTTTAAGGTACACTTATTATAGGTCCTTTAACCCTTGTGTAACCAATTGGGTACCCATTTGCTGCGTTTCTTTCAACAATTTGTTAATATTTCTCTAAACATATTATAAAAAAGTCTCTGAATATCATTTATAGTCTTAAAATGAGAATTTGTGCAGGCATGTTAAATACAAAAGGTTTTTCATAATCTATACATTTTGGTTGACTACATAAGGGTTAATAACAAAAAACCGTCTGCAACCAAATCTGAATAATCATCCGGTGACTTATGGACGGTAGTATACTTTCAGATACTCGTACCTGACCGAATACTTGCGGCTTCTGTGTAGCTGGCGGCGGGACCGGAGGAGGACCTCGTTTTATGCTGGGCGTCGCTGTTTGATTGAAGCTTGTATTATTGACATTGCTACTGTCCTTTTCACCCGAAGTTGGTCTAAGCCCTGTGGGCTTCAGTTTTGGCATGCCACTAGAGAACAATCCGCCTAATCCTGTGGGTCCTCCATTGTTCGAATTACCAATACTAGTATTTGAGTTATTAGTCTCCCTGTTCAAACTTCTCGGTTCGATTTTCACTTTGTCTAGAAGGGAAAAATAGTTAGCAATTGATGCGTACACATTAGAAGCATGCGGAAGCTACGTACCACCGATCAGAGGACCGCTTTTATCAACAGTTACCGTCTTCTTTAGAGTTTTTCCAGCTCTAATCGACTGAAGTAACATACTCCTGTCTTGATCTCCAGAGGCGGAGCTGGCTGCATTGAATGCAGGAGGCGGAGGAGGTGGTGGTGCAGGCATTCTTCAAACGATTAACAAAATATTTGGTATTCCTGGTAAAACGTAGAAATCGATCGATTAATACGGAAAAACACAACGCGGTTCTCTGAGACACGACTTGAATCGTGGGTGGTAAACGACACAATGGCTGAAGTGCATATTAAAAGATAAGATTAGACCTCCTACTGAGAAAACGGGAGAATTAGGTTAGCACAGAAATCATTTTTGAACCGAACGTTCTTCGTCCGTGTCAAAATATTTCTTTCGAGAGTGAACGTACTTTTAGGAAGAAAAAACGAGAAAATGCTCGAATTGTTTACCTAAAACTGACAACAGGATCTTGTTCCCTCGGCGGTACGATCTTTGAAACTACCGCACTTTATGTCCGTCTTCGATTCAGTGTAAGTGTAAATGAACGGAACCCACGTCATTCCAAACTCTTCCAGGACTAGGACTCGAACTCGAACTACTCGAACATATTCAAATACATTGATAGTTTGTACGAATGCAAGTCAATGTAGACTTGATGTACGAACGAATCGTCGAATTCATGCACATTTTGACTATTATTGTCCGTTTGTTTATCGCATCGTCGATGATCTAGTGATGGGCACTATCGACTAAATTCAACTATCGACTAGTTACTATTTAGTAACTACATACTATCGACTATTTAGTCGATAGTTTTCAGTCGACTGAATTGGCTTATTTGACTGAATTGCGTTATTGGTTCATGTTCATTGCTCTCCATATTCGATGGTTTTCATGACGCTCAGCTTTATTAGAGAGAGAGAGAGGTTCCTAAAATTAAAAATATTTAATGTTATTTTATATTTTACATTTGTCGTAGTAGAAATTAGTAATAAAATTAAATTAAGGTAAAAATTCCAAAATTATAATTAATCTAACCTTAAATGATTATGGTCTCCACTATGAAGTTGACCCAAATTTATATATATATATACATATATTTTAAATGTTGACATTTAAAAAGATCAATTGGTCTAAGTTTTTCGCTGAAAGTCTGTTTCTTCTTTCAGACATAATCTGTCCAGCCTTTGAAAATATTCTCTCCGAGGGTACAGAGGTTGCAGGAATACAAAGATATTTATCTGCTATCTCGAAAAGCTGTGGCATTGTGCAATTATATTTGTTCCAAAATGCGACTGGACAACTCTTAATGTTTTCATATGGTAAATCTATGTATTGACGGATGATGGTTGTTACATTTTCAATATGCGTAGATTGGTTATTTAACTGTGACACTTTTGATACAAAAAAGTTCCAAAATTCATTGTTTTGAGATGGTTCTTCTGCTATGGCTCTATTTGCATTCGTTTCATGACTACTGGCTGTTCTTGCCAAGGAACTTATTTCTTCTTTTAATATATTCTGTGCTGTCTGTGCAATCCTATTGTCTTCAAATACAGCTATTTTAAACCTTGGATCTAATAGTGTGGCTATTAAAGTAATATTATTCTGTTCGATGTAGTTAAATCTTATTTCAATATTATTTAAAATATTATTTTTTAAACGTAGTCCTGCTGTGGTTTCTGGTGTAATCATGTTTATAGCATTTTGAATTCCTCTTATTAAAGGAACAATTTTGGATGCTGTGGGATATTTTTCTGCTGATAAATCAGTTGTAACATATTCTAGTGGTTTCAATAACGGTATGATATCTTCTATGATTTCCCAGTGTTCAGCTGTAAGTGATGTGGGACTTCTGCTTAATGAAACTATGACAGCAGACAAAGGCACTTTTATTGCAAACAGTCTCTCCAGCATCACGAGGCAAGAATTCCA
The DNA here is from genome assembly GCF_051020765.1 of Lasioglossum baleicum. Classification (NCBI taxonomy): domain Eukaryota; kingdom Metazoa; phylum Arthropoda; class Insecta; order Hymenoptera; family Halictidae; genus Lasioglossum; species Lasioglossum baleicum. Next base: position 5,917,899 of record NC_134948.1, on the reverse strand, counting down.
GCGTGTTGCTACATCTTTTTTTATCTTCAGTTCTGGTAAGCCCATTTGCTTTTGCATACTTCTTAATTTCTCTGCTGCTACAACACTTGTTTTAAAGTGCCCAACTAATGAACGGCAGATTTTTAATAAATTTATTATTTCAGTCACACCACTTATGGAATCGTTTACTACTAAATTTAACGTGTGTGCTGTACATGGCAAATGCATATAGCCTAAGTTACGTACAGCTCCTTTAATATTTGCACCATTATCTGTCACGACAGCACAAATTTTATTTGAGATTTGCCATTCCGATAAAATATCTTGAATACAGTGCGCAATATATTGACTTGTGTGGCTATTTGTTAAAAGATTAGTGGCTAATACGTTTGAGCGTAATTTATTTTCAATAAAATAATGTGCAGTGATCGTTAAAAAGGATTGCATATTTAAATTGGTCCAGATATCTGTCGTAATAGAAACATGACTTGTTTTTTTCAAGTTTTCTAAAATTATATTTTTAGTGTCAATGTATAATTGTGGTAAGATGGTCCGTCCCAGTGTTCTTCGACTGGGAAGTTTATATCGTGGTTCAAGCTCCTTAATTAACTCATTAAAGCCTTCGTCTTCTACAATAGTTAGCGGTTGCAAATCTTTACAAATCATGGCTGCCACCAGATTATTTAATTTTGTAATTTTTGTTTGTGATAGATCATTTGAAGTTGTCCTCAATGTTAGCTGCCTTAAATGAACCCGAGACCTCTGCACCATACCTGGTAAGTCTTCATTTTGGATTGCCAAATTTGCATTTGAAGTGAAAGCCACCGATGTAATTCCTTGTGCTTGCGTTGATGTTCCAGGTGTAGCACTTGCAAGTTGATCATCCACGTCTATCGACTCTGCTTCTTCGTGCACGCGACGATCGGCTTCCAGCACTGTGAAATGTTTGCGCTTCAAATGGTCACTTAAATTGGATGTGTTTTTTGCACTTTTGTATTCTCTTTTACATAAGCGACACACGGCACTCGTTGGTGTCTTTTGTTCAAAATATTGCCACACTATTGAGCGCTTTTGTTTATACATATTGTATTATATATACACTATGAAAACTTATGTATACTACTAAACACTATTTTAGAACTCAGAATGTTTCCTCAACACGAGTTTATTTAAGAGAAAACTTGGTGTACGACGCGAGACCAGAGACCAACGACTTGTGACTAAGTGACTCGTCAACGTATAGAAACTCCCGAGGAAAAGGAAAAAATGGAAGAGAGGTGGAAACCCGAATAGTGGGAGGAAAGTAAGGAGAAGAAATTAAGGATAGGAAAGTAAGGAAAATCTAGGAGAAGAGGAAAGACAGGTAAAGACACGTGGAAAGAAGCAATCGCGGAAGGATGCTATAAAAAACGGAAAGAGCAGAGGAAGGCAAGCAGGAGAGGATGTCGTAAAGAAAGGAAACGTTCGCCAGGGCCTGACCGTAAATCTCGAATAGGTTCGAGAGATACCTGGAAGAGACACAGGAGAGGCCGTGGATCTGGTCGCCACATGTATATCAGGACTGACCAGACCCGCGCAGAATGGACAACAATAGGAAAGGAATATGGCAAGGAAATAAGAAGTTTTCTAAAACAGCAGCGTAGGGCAGCGCCAAAAAAGCAGCCACAGTTCATTAAAATTATTCAGGGAGCAGTTTTAAAATTAAAAATGGTTTAAACTATTTGATTTCATAGAAAACCAAGCGTTCGCTTCCTTGCTTGCAAAAGTGTTCGCTGTTGCAGACGCGTTCAAATCTATTTCGTTACTGAACTCGAGTGGTTGAGAAAAATCTCAATCCTTAGCTAGAAAGCCGGTTTATATTGTCAAAGTTATAAGTATATTCACAGTGGTTTCACATCCAAGAAAAGTCGCACGTGAAGATTCTTTCGTTCCACAATATCATATTTCATACCATATAAGTTTTCCTATTTATTATAATTTGGAGAGACTATCTAAAAATATAGTACTTTACAATTTTATATTATTTATAAGTTTATAATTAAACATTAGTGAAACTAATGACTTGGTCGTCTGTGTTACACCTACATTAAATTTCTCAAAGCACTGTAATAATATTGTAAACGCTGGTCTAAAAATATTAGGTTTTATTAAATTTATTGATATGATTGATTTCTTCAATGGATCTATTGATTACTTTAAGAAATTCTTATGTAGGGCACTAAGAAATGTTTAATTTTAAGTTAATGTTTATCTATAATTTCCTCTATTGCGATTAATTTGTTAATACATGCTATGTTACTGTAATTTTTTTATATTTTTATTTGATTTAAGTCTATATATACATATTGGGTTTGTAGCGGCCACCGGCACGTACAATAAAACATTTGGCGTGCAAATGGTCGGGTCGGTTTACGAAGCAAGCGACAATGAAGCTATTTTTAGCGCGTGCAATTTAGATGTTTTATGATATGCATGTCTCGTTACTTAGAATCTTTCGTTGCCGGCCTAAAGGCCTCAATAGCACATAATAAACCCCCGAGTTTCCGAAGGGTCGCGCCGACCAAGATCCGATGGGCCCACACAAGGCCACGGTAAGTATGTATCTCGCGGGCCTGGAAGAAAAATCCGCTATACCTGATCTGTCGAATAAAGTTCCATTCCCACGAACTTGTACTATCATTATTTAGAATACAACAATCCTAGCTTCTTCAGATTTATACATGTATAATAAATAAATAAATAAATAATCCTTTTGGTGTTATCGATATTACATATAATATATAGGATAGGATAAATATAATAATAAAATATCAATTTTGTATTGAATGTAATAAATATTTTATTAACATAAATGAAATGCATAAATCATTCATATTTTCGGAGAATATTTGTAATAATTAATATTTAGTAGTACATACAACAATTGAATTCCGTCAATCTGGCAGTTTTCTCGAAATATCGAATTGTTTATAGGTATAAATTTGCCCGAGACTTCGTGACTTTTATCTTTTTCATGCGAAACACATAACCGAAATTTTAACTCATCAATTTGACTAAAAATCATCGAAAAATAACTAATCACCTGCTTGTTATTTTATCGGTTTTTTACCACTGTGTCAATTTGACACCGAGGGACGGATGGGGTTAATGAATTAATTAATTAATTTGATAATTCAATCAGAGAGGTAACCTCTGGTTTAGTTGGGTTTAGTAAAGCAGTATATATATATATATATATATCAGTGAAAGCAGTCGACTGAAAATAGTAACCTCTACCACTGCGAAATTCAGTCGTTCAGTAAAACAGTCGACTGAAAATAGTAACCCCTACCACTGCGAAATTACTAAAACTAGTCGACTGAAAATAGTAACCCCCACCACTGCGAAATTACTAAAACTAGTCGACTGAAAATAGTAACCCCCACCACTGCGAAATTCAGTCGTTTTACTAAAACTAGTCGACTGAAAATAGTAACCCCCACCACTGCGAAATTCAGTCGATAGTTCAGTAAAACTAGTCGACTGAAAATAGTAACAGCTACTATCGACTAAATCGATAGTTTTTAGTCGATTGCGCCCATCACTACGATGATCGTCGAGTCAGATTTTAGTCGATCGAACGTGCATACCAGTGCATACGTCGACTGCACCTGAATGCACACTTACACACCACTCATTCACTCACCACACCTGACTACCTGAGCTGTGAGCCGAGAGACTCACCTGGACTCACCTTATAATCATACAGTGAAATGAGTGAAATAAGAACGGTGCATTTCCCTTGTAACCATCTTGCAATTGGCCGCTGTTGTCTAGCGGTCTGTCTAGCCTCGCTTTCCGTTAAAGGGACGCACATCCGCCTTGAAATCTTCTCGACTCCAAACTCTACATATCTAAAACAATAGTAGAGCTGCTACTTTACTAAAATTTACCTACTTACTTCGAAGCCTTCGAATCGAAGGTCGAAGATTTTGAAGCTTCGATTTCGGAAACTTCGAAGGTGATGAGAATCGAACTTATAGCAGCGAAATTTCGAAGTTCAAATAATTTACTACGGAGGTTCGAATTTCGATGCTTCGAAAATTCGATTCTCATCATTTTCGAAGTTTCTGAAATCGAAACTCCGAAGCTTCAAAATCTTCGACCTTCGAAGGAAAGTAACAGCCCTACTATATATATGTATAATAGAACTTGAAACATAATTTTTTTGTCTTCTCTATCCGTGGGACGTGAAATAAAACGACCAGATACCTATCTTTTCTAATTGTTTATATATTTTTTACTTCATGCTTCGACGATAACAGAAAACACGATAGTTTGTCTTCTTGGCGTATTAATTGAAAGACAAACGACTAACTTTGTTTGTATAGTACGCGGGAAATAGAATGCTTGAACTATAGAAAACAATACTTGCACGTTATAGCTGAAATGCATAGAAAACTGAGGTAACATACATATTATGTTATTTGATAACTAAATTCAGTAACATGCTCTCCCAAAGTAATTCTAAGATGTTTTCATTTTGATAAAATAAAATTTTAAAAGATACGAAATAATCGTATCAGTACATTTTGTCTGAACAGTCTAAAAACTACGTTCGAAAAAACGAATTGAATGTAAAACATTATTGTCTCTAAGTGCAGCTCAAATTTCTATTACAATAAGGTGAGAAATTGAACCATATCTATGAGTCATGATATCAAAAAACGGTTTATAAGTGTAAAATTCTTTTTGTGCAAAAATTTTTACATTAATATACATTATATACATATTTACAAATGTCGTTTCGATACAAAAATAGATTCTATGCACTATGAATTACGATAATCCCTGTAAAAAGTTCCTGCTCTCTCGTCGATTTCGTTCGATCGCAGAAAATAATTGCAATAATCTTTGTAAATCGGCGTAAACAATTCAACGTTACATTTATTAATAAATTTAATCTATCCTTGATGTTGGTTACACAACAACCAACCAACCAACCAACCAACCAATCAACCAACCAACCAACCATCATCCAATTAACATATTCATCTAAAATCTGAAAGGCAGTGGAATCCTCACACTGCACGAATGATCATATTTTATTCGTTCGTTACATGATTCGTTGGTTGAGTCTTAATGTCCTCCATTGGTTCCGAAATAACTATGTCGGACTGCTCGGTATCTTTATGAAGGGCAATAATGATTTTCTCTTCGGTAGAAGATTGACTGTCGGACGAGCCTTCTTGCGTCGATGTAGCTGCTTCCTGCAATACATGGAAGTTGGAATGAACTCTGTCAACTTATAGTAATTGTAGTTTTTCTTTCCCATGGACACTGGTCATGTTAGATTTCGAATTTTCCTTACCGTACTTCGAATCTTCGTGTGCGTTTTTATGTGTTTCGTCAAATGGTCGGACCGCATGAATTTCTTGGTACATTCAGGACACTGGAATCTTTTCTCTCCAGTGTGAGTTCTACGATGCCTTTGAAGCTCGTCCGATCTAGTGAATTTCTTACCACAAAATATCCAACTACATACGAATGGTCGTTCGCCGGTGTGCCACCTCAAATGTGCCCGCAGGTGGCTGGTCTTTCCGTATACTTTGTTGCATCCAGCTATGTGACAGACGTGTTGTCGTTTTCTGGTCATGTCTCTGTTTCTGTGGAACGACATCGAAATTTCTTGAAATTTCTTCGAACGCACTGGCACTAAGGAGGTAGACTCGTTTCCAGGATGGCAAATGGATTTTTTCAGTAATCAAAAGTGCTAGATAAAAGATCAATCTAGGCCGCAGTCGTCCCCAAATTTCAAATTTAATTAATTTAGTAACTCTGCAATATTCGGAAGCATACAGCTGTGCATGTAGCTATTTTCATAAAGCTGCGACAGCTACATGCTGCTGAATTATACAAATTACGCCTCGTAAACGTAAAAATAGAATTTTTGAGGGCGATCGCGGCCTAGATTGATCTTTTATCTAGCACTTTTGACTATTGAAAAACCCCATCTTTGCATTATCGAGAAATGAGAAACCCTTGCAATCCTGGAGAAACGAGTCTCTCCCTTATCGGAATAACACGATAATCGACAAAAGACTCACCTATCGCCATCACCACAATTTGGGCACGTGCAAGCGACTCTCCTTCTGTGCTGCTTGTTGGAATCGCTCTCCACGTTCGTGGATGCTGTGCTCGTTACTTGATGCTGATGCGAAGTAGGTGTGGATGTCGTTAACGTATTGTTCGATTGAAGAGTCTGAAGGATTTGCCATTTCGTTGGATCGTTCGAATCTAACTGCACCGTTGGGGCAGCGACGATAGGCGCGGCAGCTGTCGCGGGCAAAGTTTGCACGGTTGCAGGTTGAAGCGCGCTCGCAGGTATAACTTGCACATTGCCCAGCCCCGGGATATTTTGCACGGGTATCGACTGAAGGAAACTATTGCTCGCATTCATACCAGCAGCGGGCTGAAGCTGCATTATACTTCCGCCGCCGACACCTCTCATCATATTACCTTGTTGGGCTGTTAAATTTGCCAATGCAGAGGCAGGAATTAAAGTTAACTGCTGAGCTTGCGTTCCTACGATATACAAGTACACAATGTATCAGTATACGGCAGAGAATGAAATGTAAAGTATAGGAATAATTGAAACAACGCGTTTCTTCGTCTATTTCGAGGTAAGAGGGGCTAGGCGGGAATTGCAAAGTTATGATTGTCGTTGCTATATATATATACATATATAAATAACATGCCTGTAATCGTAATAGGTTGGACAGTAGGCTGTGCTGATTGAGCAGCAGGAATATGTATAACCTGACCACTAGCTAATTGCCTGGCATCGATACTGGTTACTTTTATATCACCTTCAACTGATTCTGGTGGTCTTGTCAGAGCCGACAACGTTTGCACATCAATCTTTTGACCATCCTTCGTCGTAATTACATTACCGCCCGCCGCAACTGGCCTTCCAAGCGCACCAATTCCAAGTACCTACGCAAAAATACGGATCTTTAAACTTGTATTTTATGGGATTGTTTTTCTTCAATTTCTTTTGCACGACGATCGTCTTATTCTTTTACCTGAACGTTGCTAGGAGTTGTCACAGTTGTACTCCAAGTCGCAACGGTAGAGGATGGGGCAGACGATTGTTGTTGCGCTTGCTGCACTTGCTGTTGTTGCTGCTGTTGCTGTATCACTTGCTGAACAACTTGTTGCACTTGCTGCTGCTGCTGCTGTTGCACCTGAGCTTGCGCCGCCTGTTGTTGTTGTTGCTGCTGTACGGATTGCAACACTTGCGGTTGAGTTTGTTGTTGCACCACTTGCTGTTGCGCTTGTTGTTGAGCAACCTGTTGGGCCACCTGGGTTACCTGTTGGCTCTGTGTGACGAAAAATTGATGTAACCCATTTTGCAAAATGTATTTCCTATAAAATACGTGTTCTATCCTAGTTACCTGCAAGCTTTGGAGTTGCGGCAAGTTAGCAATTTGAACTTGTTGAATCTGTCCGTTTGGTGTGATTATTTGCGCCATTTGCGGTATTTGCTGTAAATCAAGTTCAAATCGTACACAACATATGACACTACAAGAAGAATTTGCTTCAATTGTTCGCAACATACCTGAGTGATTTGTGGTATCATTTGTGTTGCAGGCACATTGAAAACGCTAGACAACGCTTGAACAGGAAAATGCACCGTTTGATACACGGTTTGTCCGTTGCTAGCAGTGACCGGTACTTGTACAGGCACAGTCTGCTGAACGTGTTGCATAGGAAATTGAAGAGGTCTAACTTGTACGCTTTGCCCTGCAAAATAGAATCACATTATTATACTGCTGAAATTTTCGACCTTTCGACGGTGGATAATACATACCCGTCGGTAGCTGTACAGTCTGCCCAGTGATATTTTGTATGATGGAAGTAGGAAAGACATTGGGGGCCCTTATCAAACTGACAGGTTGAGGAGTAATAATGGTCTGACCGTTTGCTAGTTGTACTTGCTGACTGGTGAGTTGAACTTGTTGACCGTTGGCTGTAGTAAATTGCATAGTCGGCTGAGTTTGATGATGTCCTCCCGTTGCGGACATAGCAGAAGACGGTATGAAGAGCGCCTCTTGACCATCTATATTAACGGTTTGCATCTGTGGAATTACGCTGTAGCTAAGTTGCTGCTGCGGCTGTTGCTGCTGCGACTGCTGCTGTGCCTGCTGCGTCTGCTGTTGTTGCTGTTGCAGCGCGGCTTGAGCTTGAGTACTGATCAACTGAGCACCCTGAGATTAATATTAGAATTAATTACCAAGGAGATACTTTACTCGACGTCGAGCGATTACGATATACTTACTTGCAAGAACTGTTGGGGCAACGACTGCACAGAAATGGTTTGCGCTCTCTGTTGGTCGTGCTGCGGCTGCTGAGCTTGTAAAGGCACAAAATTTTGCAGCTGCTGCAACGTAATGACTTGCGGTTGCTGCTGCTGTGCTTGTTGCTGAACATCTTGTTGCTGTTGCAATTGTTGCAGAACGTTCGCGCTTAAGAAACGAATCTGTGGTTGGGCAGTTTGCTGTTCCATTTGCTGTTGCTGTTGTTGTTGCTGTTGCTCAGCCTCGTCTTGCTGTTGTACCTGCAGGGGATCATGGTCTTCGATCTCCTCCTGTCGATGGGTGTTCATTGTTCGTTTGTTTCCAACGATTCGCTTTCCAGAAAAATCTCTACTACCTGAGAAATGGTCCTCCCGTCCACGCTACGTTTCATGTTGAGTGTATCCGTTGTGTATTATCCTCGACGACAACAACGATCCCGGTGTTCACGCTACTTTTACATAGAACAGTCTTCTGCTAGGAATTCATCCTTCGACGAATGGAATCGGGCCATCTACTTGGTCCGTGGTACATGAAAACGCTCGCTCCACGAGCGTTCGATCTGAAAATTCATCTTTTTCTTAGAAATAGTGCATAGTGCGAGGCAGTGACAATCGTTTATCGAAAGAGCATATTGTCGGCCTCATAAAATTGGGTTGTCAGCTTCGCCTTGTTAGGTACTTCAATTTCTATGGTTTGAGGGTAATTTATTTTGTTAACTGCTTTAATTACTGTCTAAATATAAACATAGTTTGGAAAAATCTCCGTGTAAAGCAATATAGTTTCACTTCAAATTGTTCTTTTTGCCTCCTGTAAAATTGACTTTTTTGGACTTAGGCAATTTTCATATGAGGCCGACGATATATATGGAGAGTCAGTTCGCTGTTTTATGGATTAAGGAGAAATGCATCTGGCATCGAAAGTAAGAAGGAGTAAAGTCTGTCTCACAAGAGTGTGTCGGCGATATTTTCGAGATCTGTCACTCAATGAGAAGGAAATAAGGATAATGTAAACAAACAGAGATGTCTTTAATACGGCTTGGCTGAATATTTGTCAGTGATATTCTGACAGTGAAGAGAACAGCTTTCCCAAATGAGTGCAACGTATGCGAAACCATCAATTTGGTACCAAATGAAAAGCGGAAAATACCATCACCGTACTACCTTGGCCATCCCAATCCTCTGATGCAAGCCCAATAGAAAATGTGTGGTCCATAATGAAGGCCAAGCTGTGAGGGAAACATATTACCAAAATAAGAACTCTTGTATACCATATTTGGAAGATATAGAGAGAAGTCGCTACCTGTAGCGTGCGCTGAGAAAGTACTTGAAAGTGTGCCGAGACGGTGGCTAGCTATAATTGCTAATGGAGGAGATTGGACCCCTTACTAAGTAAGAGCGTATTGATGTTTGATGTATAGATTCAACTCATATAAAGTTCTTCACAAATATGTGAATATATACAGAAATATCGTCGACACGATCTTGTGGGACAGACTGTAGAAGAAGAGGACGCGGCCGGCTGAACGTCAACGTCAACGTCAACGTTAACGTCAACGCGAACGTCAACGTCAACGTGAACGCCAGTGGCAACGTGAATGGAACCTACGGCTAGACAGGGCGTAATCTTAAGAAGCTTCACCGACCAAAACTGTATATCGACACGTGCAAAGACCACACTCCGAAGACAAAGAAGGCCAGAGAGCACTCCTCGAGAACCCGATCGAGGACCGCCTCTCTACGCCCCTGTTCCTGCCGCCCCACCCGCCTCTCGAAATATCGCACGCTGTGGCAAGGACGCGCATACCCACCAACACCGACAAACCAACACATAGAAGCAGAGGCACGGAGGTTAGGAGGCGCGGAGGCGCGCGACGTGCGCGACGCGTGTCGTCACACCCGCCCACTCGGTCGCGCTGGTCGGCTCGCAACTCGCACACACTCTCACGTACCTGCGATAACGGGGAAGCCAGCCTCACGATGCAGCCTCCACCCACTTTGCGCATGGGACTCCACCTAACTCGCGAACTGGCACGTGCTTCTCCGCGGAAACGTCCACGCTGCCTCCCGCCACTGCCTTCTACCCTTCGGTTCACCAAATATCTGGTCACTCGCCACCCCTGCCTGCTAAACGTTTAATCCGATCGCTCGGCACAGTCTCGAGGCGGCCATATTACGGAGCACGGCGAACCAACAACTTGATCGTTTCTGTCGCGTCTGGTCAAGATTCATAACAGAGTCTACCGCATAGCGGACTCATATCACAAAAATGCACAAGCTTTTCTTTTCACGCCGGTTATTGCTAGGCGGGTATGCTCACGGACGTACTCAAGTGCCACGCACACAGATCCGAGCGTCCTATATATGTACACCAAAGTGGACGTGCGCGCGAGCGCACTAGGGTCGCTCTGAATGATCAACCAATTGGTCGGCGATTCACCGTTTTTCTTCTACGCTCGTTTTCCATTTTATCGGGTGAAACGAGCCTGATCGGCGATGCGAACGACCATTCTAATTAAACGATTTCCCAGTGAACGATGTTGAGTCGACGCCGCGTTCGAAATTGCCGCCAAAACCACCGTAGATGCGGTCGAGCTGTGTCTTCGTTTCGGCGTGGCGAAGGTTGCTTCGATACAACGAGGAGAGGGCTCGTCTTTTCGATGAACTACGAGCTACAGCTTATCTTAGAACACCTGAGGCGTGCGCGATCTGATTTCCAACGTGATTCAACACGTGCACGTATATATCCGTTCGCGACAACGTGTGCTGGTTGGCCGTCCCTCGCCAAAACAGGACTACGAATACCGCTATGAGACGACTACTTTCGCCGTGGGGCGGTACACGAGGTGGCAACGTCGCTGTTCACGAGACCAACGAACGAGCGTCCTGATTGGTCGTGCTTGGATCGCGATTGCCGGCGACGAGCGGAGGTTCGTTAGACAGGGGCGTACGCGGCAGCCGTCGGACGCCCACCCCGTCGAAGAGGGATAAACGATGCACACCTCCTACTTTCTCTGGCCTTCCTTCCCCTCTTTTTAGCGGGAGCTGCTGCTGGTGTCGCCCCTCTCCCCTTTCCTCGTTCTCCTTTCAGCGAACCGTACAAGCTGCACCGGGGATCGCTGCACGCCGCACGCTGCACGAAGCGGCGCCGCGGCGTCGTTATTGGACATGTGTTCGTCTTTTCTCTCACTCTAGCATTTGGTCGTCCCGAACCCTCGCATCGGCTAGGCTCAAAAACGTTGGGGATCGCGACCGCTGAATTGCGGCAGGGAGGAGCTCTGCACACCCTTTTATGCCGCCGCCCTTTTCCTAATTGCTTCGACAACGTTCCCCTCTCTCTCTTTCTCCCTCTCGGTTTACTACACACAACGTTTCTATCGAAACAATTTCGATAGGATCGATGGTGTATTTGAAAACATTTTTCTAGGATACGTATTCCCTCGTTTGTACATACATAGATAGATACTTACCCAATTTACGGTACGAGAAACGTTCGTTTTTGAGGTTATACCAGGTTATACGACGCTGTCGAGTCGAGAGTTCGTATCAGTCTACTTTTCGAACGATTTAACCCCTTGCGCTACAATTTATTTTACGGTTTCAGTGACTAGAATTTTTTTTGTACTTCGCAATTTCGTATAAAAGGAGAAAAATTACATCTATTGTATGCCTACATGTTCTCCATTAACTAATATACATTAACATTTATTAGACTCTGTTCTGAATCTTAATTACGGGTCTGACACGATATTATAGGGCAAGAGCAAGGTCCAAGAGGTTTTAAAGTATAAAAAAGTTTGCTTACGATCTGCGAAATATACAGAGTGTTGCTCGGGATAATCTGACAAAAAAATATTTTCAAGAAAAGTTGATCAAAAGTTTGGAATTTTTTTAAATTATTGTCAAGGCCACTTTCATTATAGCCCGGATCAAGACGAATTCAACGACCTATAAGTATACCATGACCTTCGTATGACCTTGAAGTGACATTTAAAAAAATGAAGGTGGCCTTGACAAGAATAAAAAAAATTTCGAACTTTTTTTTATTGCAATGTATAGCCAATCGAAAACTGATCGACTTTTGTTTAAAATATTTTTCGTCAGATTATCGCAAGCACTTGAAAGACTGTTTTTTAATTATTGAATAAATTGCTTCGAGTTTAACCTAATTTTCGTGGTTGCGGAGTCAACAATGTCGAGAGCATTCCAAGCTTGTCGGTCTAAAAGACATGGAGAGGTAAAATACATGTATCCAACCTAGCAATAGTTTAACACGAGTTTTATTAAGCCAATGGTGATGACTAATGATAGCGAAATAAATAAATCTCTAACGCAGGTTTACGTGTCGTCGTCCTGCAACATCAGAGGCAATAAATTAAATAAAGAGTTATTTAAGTAACATTGTATATATATCTATATATATATGTAGATTAATATAATTTAATCAATATATAATTTATAAATAAAATCATCTCATGAAATACTAAAAATAAGATTACAATGTGGCATGAATTAACCCGTAGTGTAGGACTATTACGTGCGTTGTACCGAAACAAAATTATTGGTGGCACGTTGTTGTTCTCGCAGAACTGCACCGTATTCCATTTCCATAGTTCGCGAAAATAGCGTTGAATGATTATGATCGTTAAAATGCTGACGACCTATAAACGGGTCGTAAGCGTTTCCTTTACTTACATATGAAAAGTTTACAATGCGAGATCAAATGTATAATTTCACATATTATAGATTGTAACGACTGTGGTATTAATCGGTATTGCGGTGTAGTCGATCGTCGATACGTTGCTAGTACCTTGATCGTGCTGCATTTTGCAGAATACGTATATACAGACACGGCACAGCTATAACGTAGTGCAATTAAGACGCTGTACACAAGATATTTACATTATAACGTCGAAACTCGTACGACCTTGCCATTTTCATCGTTATAATCTAAGCGGATCTAGTTCCGGTTTGAGCTTGGAGGCTGATTGCGATTAGATGTTATTGTAGAAAGTACGAAATACCAAGTGATTCTGGAACATTTGTACTAAACTGGGCTATATTCGTACCGTTTTCAGGGTGATTAAGATTATCTATGATAAACAGTTCGTCGCGCGGTGATCTTTCTCGGTGCGTCGATCACGCCGTGACCGTTTTGTTTCTTTCGATATGATGCTGGATACTTTGATCACCTCACAGTCCACCACCGGATCTTTCCACGCTGATCTGTTTCTTCAACATTTCTTGTTCGTGTTGCGCCTCCTCCATTTCCGCCATTCTCGCGAAACGCGAGTACGCTACATGTCCGGACTTGATGGCCGACATCATCTACAGGGATGAAACAACAGAGTTAAATACGTGAATCGTCCCAGTTTGATCGTATTACTCGAGCAAAACCAAACGAAACGGTTGCAAAAAAAGTCTGAAACAAGTTACGCCGCATTCTGGCACAAGAGCAGCATGATATTAAAACAACAAGAAAAAAATAATACAAGCAGCATAGTGTAAGTGTGATACACCACAATACAAGACGAAAGACAACGTTCCTTTGCTACTAAGATCACAAATGTAAGTTCGTATTGTAGTACGAATGGAAAAGGGTATACCAACGCTGTTCGTGCAAGTGAAAGACGAAAGTTGAGTTTGAAAGAGATTTGTTGTTACTAAAAACACGTATGTAGGTTTACGTGTTATCGTATCGTATAGAGCAAAGAGAGTATTATGTGTGAGTTTGGATATCCAACAGGTCTTGCGATTTTAACCTTTTGTATTTGGACGAAAGAGAAGGTCGTAATGTTATGCAACAAAAGAAATGTATGAAAGCAGCAGTGAAAATCTGCGTGCGAGCTTTCACAGACCTGAAGGTATTCGTCCAATTCGACTTGACCGTTCATATTAGTGTCGATTTCGCGTAGAATTTCATGAAGCTCTTCACCAGGTACTTCCTTGTCACCGAATAGCTGCGAATGGTAAAACGGTAAATATTAACATGGAGGTTCTATTTATTTACCTGCAAGTAGTCTTGTAGTTCCATTTGCCCATTGTAATTGAGATCAATTTCATTGAGCAAAGTGTGCATCTCATCTTCTGTTAGCTTAATGCCAAGTACCTGGACATTGACAATTACATGATATGCGACGAACCGGAAGAAGGAAAAGGTAAAGAAAAGTGTAGATAGATAGAAGAAAGAGAGGGAGAGAGAGAGAGAGAGAAATCGTTTATACGTACCTTGAGTCCTCGCCTGATGTCATTGATAGATACGTATCCCTTGTTGTCCTTGTCGATGATTCCGAAACGCTTGATGTACAGCTGTATCTCTTCTTTCGTCAGGTTAATAGGTATCTTGTCGCGAGAAGCACGGTTCACCATCGAACCCATTTCGTTGGCGAGGAAATCGCTAGCCATTTTGTGCTGCTTCTTCTTCTCTTCGTCGGACCAATGCAATTCTTCCGCCATGATATCTATGATACCTGGAAGGGCTTCTTGCGCCGCTTGAACGTTAAGGAAGGCTAATCTCAATCTTCGCGCGATCATGTCTATCGCTGTTCTAGCGTATTCACGACATCCGTATCGAATCTAAAAACCAATTGGTCGATCAATCTATGAAATAAAATCATTTGAAATAGCAGATTGCACGACGGTCTCACCTCGGCATCGATATACGGAAACTCAGGATGAATCTTTTTGCCAATGATCGGCCAACGTTTGCCAGTGAGAGAAGCCATCTTCGCTACGGCGAACGCTCGGTCCCCGTAACTTTTGGCCAAGTGTGTGGCAACTTCGCATTCCAGTCCGAAATCTTGCACCAATCTGATGTACATGGTCGGGCCCCAACCATGAGCGCCCTCCAGAAGAAGTTCTCTGGTCTGGCAAGGTCTTTCCGGTTTCAAGTCGCAAGCTGAAGAATTTGTACAGGGAATAGTAGATGTACATAGTAAACAGTAGTACATATTGGATTTTCAACTATTCGTCGCGCGATCTTTTTACCATTAACACTAACCGTATCGGCTACAAATTGTGTCCGATACACATTGTTTTATGAACATGACAAGACTGAACTTATTTAGATTCTTCACAATTTTTATAATAATAATTAATTAAAGAAATTTATTGAATAATTTCTGATTCGTTGTTCAAAGGTTAAACTTGTCTATGGGCTCAGGGAGTACCTTTGATGGCTTCGTCGATTGTTTCTTCGGCCATCGCTCTGTAAGTTGTCCATTTGCCTCCAGCTATCGTGATCAGTTTGCTGGGGCTAACGTGCACGATGTGGTTTCTAGCCAGCGATTGAGTGTTCGGCTTGTTCGGGTCGGAAACGAGCGGCCTGATGCCGCTCCACGCGGACAGCACGTCTCCTCGACGGACCTCAACGTCCGGGTTTAGGTAATTCTTGACCTCGTGAAGAATGAACATGATCTCGTCCTCGGTCGGTCGGGGATTATGCGTGATGTCGCAGGGCAAGTCGGTCGTTCCTGCGATCGTTTGCTTCTGCCAGGGTAGGAAGAAGATGACTCGGCCATCGCTGGTCGATGGATCCAGCAAACCCATCTGATCGGGACTGCATGGAATATGTTCTTCGTTAATTAGAGCCTGTTCGAAAGCTCGACAAGGTCTTAAGGGGGTAGACTCTTTTCCAGGATTGCAGCTTCATGCCTCCGAATAATGCAAATTACGTAAACGTAAAAATAGCACTTTCGAGGGCGACTGCGGCCTAGATTGATCATTTATTCAGCGCTTTTAACTACTGAAGAACCCCATTTTTGCATTATCGAGAAATGGGCACATCCCACACCCTTGCTGTCCTGGAAACGAGACTACCCCCTTAAACTAATTCACCTGTAGTAACCGGGAAGTACGATATGAACACCGGACGACGGGGCGCAGATAGTCTTCACGCTTTGGTCGTCCATTCTTCTAATGTAATCGGTGAACGGTCCGGTTGCGTTTATTATCGCTTTCGCTTTCACGTCCCATTCCTCTCCAGTAAGCTCGTCCCTGACACGAGCGCCTGTCAGTACTCGATTGCCATCCTTCAACAAGAATTTGTTCCGTAGAGATAAGAACATACTCTGCAAAGTTTATCTATACGAGTAGCAACCGCGGATTAACGAGTCGACGAATGTACCTTATCGATGCCTTTCGTGAGATTAACAACCGAAACGTGATTCACCACGGTTGCACCGTGTCGAGACGCGGTCAGAGCTACCGCTAAGTTCATCCGGGCGTCATCCTGCTGACCTGTATCCATCGAAAGAGATTAGGATGAATAATACACGCCGACGAATGCGACAGATAAGAAACACGTGACGTACCATCGTAGTAGACGATAGCCCCTGTGAGCTTATCACCCTTCAACATCGGAAACAGCTCCAACGCGTTCGACTTGCTGAGGAAGTACGACGACTTGACCGTTTTCGATCCAGCGACGATATCGTACATCTTTATGCCGAACCAGTAGTATGGAATTTGCCACCACCTGTTCAAACAGAGTCGGATAGCAGCGGACATTGCGGACGTCGAACTTTTACGCGATGCTCGACGTACGTGTAAACCGGTAACATGATGGGCAAAGGATGAGCCAGATGGGGCGCGTTGTTCAGCATGGAGGCCCGCTCCTGCAACGCCTCCCTGACCATCTTATACTGTTCCATGTCCAACTGCATGATGGCTTTTTGCAGATAACGTACTCCCCCGTGAATCAGCTTCGTACTTCTAGAAGATGTGCCGGATGCAAAATCATCCCCTTCTATCAGAGCCGTCTTAAGACCTGCGAGCAATATTTCGACACTTAGAATACTAAACTAACGCTGGGACACATTCTTGTCTCTCGTAGTGTGACTCTCGTCTCTACGGATAGTGTTACTTTTTTTCACATGCTGTCCTTATCAAATAAGTAAGTATAATGGTAATTCTTTCGTGTTTGGTCTCGTTTTAATCAGAAATATTTCGCCAACCCGTTGGTAATGGTTTCGCAACGAAATAGCTAAAAGTAATGAAATTTTATCATTGGATTGATATTGCTTCACCGATATCCGACCTCGGATCGTGTTACATTATATCGCGACCGCCCAAGGGGAACCCCCTTTTCTGAAATTTTTTTTTGAAATGCATGTACATACGCACTAGTTTCCGGGGCCATTCTAAACCCGGAGAAGTGTGGGACTTCCCGGTAACACAAGAACTAGGGATGTTGTGCCGACCGGGACTACTTCCCCTCTACTGGCACCTCCAGTGTCTGGCCAGACTGACCGGAATGCCCGAGAGCTGTACTTCGGCCAGTCCTAATGGCCTACGGGGGAACCCCCTAGCAGGGGAGATACAAAAGTAACACTATCCGTAGAGACGACTGTATACGAAGAGGAGGCAACAAGATACCTCGTGTACAAGCATCCAAAGCACATCCTGCGCCGGTTGCTCCTCCACCGACGATGAGGACGTCATACTCCCCATGAGTTTTCAGGGTCTTGACTTGATCCTCGCGGGTTGGCAGGGGCCTTTTCGCTGGCTTGGTTTTCGACTTTTCCGTGAACACCTATAAGAAGGAGAGCAGTGTTACGCACGCATGTATTGTAGCACCTACATAGGTACGCGTCGGTTGGGCTATTTTTAATCAACCCGAACCGGGGTAACTATTTTAGCATTCGCCAGTGAGTACGGTATTAGCTAGCCGATGGTTTGACACATTAGCCAACGTGTTAATAGGACACGAATCAACGTTAGATTCGATGGGATCGCATGACTCATAGCAATCGCAGTACCTGGCGATGCCGCGGGCCGTTTATCAGAGCGAAGGAATTGGTAACGATTTGCCGGCGTTCGACGTCTGAAAGATCGTTGTTAGCGCCTGCCAAGCAATCCGATTATATCGTAGCGGCACGCCGCCGCGCGGACTTCCCGCGGCAACCTTGGCCGAATCAATTTTAGTCGGCTAACTAATCGGATCAATTGCGTTCGCGGTTGGGCGAGATAAACTGATTTCTTAAACTCGATTAGACTTGGTCGACGCGCGTGCCCGGGGCCATGATAACAAAATTACTTAATTGGTTTTCTCTGTCCGCGGCCGGATGACTCCACGTACGCACAAGAGTACACCACGGTTTTTGTATCAACGGTTCGCATCGTGTTCGAAATAGTCTGCCCGGTCTGGCCTGGCACAGATTCTGTCTACTGTCTGCTAACAACGAAATTTTCGGCAGCCACGCGACCGCTGGCTGATCACGAAACACCGTGCTGTGCAACCTTGAATACGGCGAGCTAACCGCTTACGTCTGGATTTCGGATACGGTAAATGTACCTATTACCTCGGATGTACGTTTTCCTGCGGTTTTCTTTCCTGATGGGACTGAAATACGTAAAAAAATAAATATTTTGCTCTGAATAAAATTTGTACAATTCAATGAGAATGTATTATATTTTTATGATCTCAGGATTTGAAGAGACATTCTTTATAAGAGGTGACAACGTTCTTCATTTAAAACAGAGCTTCTAACTAAAGATAACAAATCTTATTCAAATATTTCTTAAATGAATATTACGGTGTTAAAATTAATACAAAGTTTATTCATTGAAAATGTAACACATAAGAAAAGAATTTGTTACTGTACTCAGGATTTATTTAAACGAATGCCTGGATACGTAGTTTGCTTCCGTACGCTCGTATATTTCGAATCTTCTAATCCGCAGTAATTGGTACATGGCTCTTTTCGGTCCGCAGTAATACATACAAAATGTTATCGATTTTATTTTTCAATATGTTCTTATGTTATATTAGATTTTACTGTTTCATGATAAATTAGGGATAATATGATATCGTAGTAACCGGTACAGTTACCCTATCATTGTCTGCGATCTCTTATCGATCCCCGTCGGCATGGTTGATACTTACGACATTGTCGGACTTGAGCATGTAGGAAGTGAGTGCACCGGCGCCTACGGCACTCGTCACCCCCACCAGCAGTTTCAACGATGCCATTCTAAGTCGCTTCTAGCCGCAACGACAATCTTCCAAGAAAGATCTGTAAGTAGACACGGTGGAATTAGTGGTATGTATAAGCATTTTCAAGAATCTGTTCAAAAATGGTGGCCGTCAGCATTTGAACATGCTTGTAACCTGCTTCGCAAAAATATTGCACAGTATTTAATCATACTGATATAATACAACACAAAGTGCTGCACGGTACGACAGTAAACAAGAGATGTATTTCGACAACGTTTCGACAATGAACCTGGTCTTCGCACGCTAAGTTATGCTTTTTAAAGAATAACTCCTTCGAAGGTCATTTGAAGGTCAACATATTAAACGCGATTGAATTTGTCGTTCAATTAGCTATAATGTTACGCTAATCAAAATGCGTCGTTCCATTTAGAAAAAAAAAAAACGGCGATAACCTTGACATATCGGAAAATATGACCTAGAGAAAAAATACTTCTCCGTCGCAACAATTGCCCCACCGAACCAAACATTTGCTTGTATCAGACAAACATGTTTGAAATTTGTGTTTTAAGTGTCAAGTTTCATACTTAACGACCTGATATTATTAAAAACAACGGAGATATTTTCGGTGTAAGTCTTAGGTTAGGTGTCTCGTTCTGTATATCCAAACCGATACTATTCGCACGAGAAGTACATGTAAAATATTGGCCTCATGGAATCGCCTGGTAGCCAACCCTAACCGCGGTGTACCATATCGTTTCGATCACCCCCGACTGTTCTTTCCCTGGTTACATCATTGTTACATCATGTACATTTAATGCGTCTCTGGAATTCTTTTAATACAATCTCTTATCGCTTTCCCACACTTTTATCTGCACCCCCCTCATCCTACATTACCAAATCATTCGGTATTTAACTTTTTTAATTAGTACTTAGAATCTGAAAATATCTCCTAAATATATATCTCCGAAATATCTCCTGAACTACTAACTTTTCGACATACATAGGTTAGTACTTTTTTATAACGAATGTCCAGCTGCATCGATTGATGTATTAAAAAATACCTCATTCCATTGAAAAAAATGAAGGTGACCTTCATATCTCTAAAGAAAAATTACATGAAAAAGAAATTTTGTTGGTATCTTATGAGCCCCATTTTACCATTCAACTTTGTCCTTCAGACATTTGACGTATCTTTACAAACAACAAAGATATTCAAGGTGGTCAAGTTAGCTGGGACACCCTGTATATTATAGTAAAAATCGCACAAAATATAAATAAATTTAATCGTGTTATTTTTATAATACCATGCACATTAGTCAGTTTGAATGGTCGGTAGGTTTACTATATCTAGCGGTTTTGACCATTAAAAAATTGCAACTTTGCATTATGGAGAAATGAGAAAGCGCAACCCGCACCCTTGTAATTCTAGAAACGAGTCTGCCCCCTTAAAAACGTCATGAACGAGGGGTACAGGCAAGTATGTAATGATATGCATAACTCGTTCTTAGCCGGCCAACAGGTTAATGAGTCACCCGGTCCGATATTTGGCAGTGTATCAACAGGTGCGATACGGGTCGGGAGGTAGTAGATGCGTGTGCGTATTCATGCGAAGCCGATACATGGAGCATCGAACGAGCCAGACATTCGGACGGTTCGTTGGCTCCCGCACGGTCCACGATTTAAAAGATCGATCGAGATTGGCCAAGTTCCGAACATTGCATCGAACAATTTCATCTGCAGCTGACCGCACGTGACAGTATTCATTTCCGTGGTCACGAGTCACGTCCACAATCATGTGGCAGCGTGACACATGCCGAAGTGTCGTATAATCATCGCGGAACTCACGAAGAAATCGCGTCGTTAGATGACGCAACGGATGGATCCCCACCGCATATCTCGCGTAATTACCGCGAGAGGGCAAATCGAAATAAAAATACCGTATAGATGTTTATAAAGACTGTAACTGTAATATATGTGTGTTTCATTTTATTACTCGTTCATTTTTAAATAACACATTTTGTCAATTATAATTTGGAGAAAGTGAGACTTTCATGTACATGTTGATAATATGAAATCTGTATTTACTTTCTAGCAACTTACTTTATTTAAAAAAAAAAAGAAAGAAAGCAAGAACAATATATATGTGATATTAAGTATAAAATATTTAAATGTGAAAAGATATACGTATTTTTGTATCACGGTGTTTTCGTTCTTTACAATTCTTTATGCAACGAGTTTGCACCGTTTCCTCATATGTTTATTAAATAATCCATAAACATATTTGTATATCTCGCTTTCATATCGCTATCCGCCATTTTGAATTATCTTGTGACGCGACTTATGGGCACCAGATAATCCGTTATCTTGGAACACTGCGTGCTATGCACAAGTGCTATAATTGTACAGGGTGATCCACGAATCGTGATCAGTATAGATTACTCTATTATTAGCAGTCCGATCGAAAATATTTTCATTAGACATAGCACGCTTTCGAGAGAGCTTCCACGTGATTATAGCAATTTTTTGTATGTTACCGTGCTTACCGAATTCATCCTGAAATCCTCTAACAGATAGGCGTAAACGAATTATAGCTGTATTTGCAAAAAATTGATAGTGAGCTTGAAAAATCATGAAAAAAAGAGTTGGCAAAAAATTTGGTATATTTGATTAAAAACACTTTCGATCGGATTGAGAATCACAATTCGTGGTTCACCCTTTATGATTTAAAAGGCCAATGTCTAACGAGTAGCCTCGCCGATGACGTCCCCTTAGCATAGAAAATTTTCCTTTTCCTCTCCAATGTCAATTAGAAAGAACCATCGATGTAATAAAAAGGGGATCTATATTATTGATAGATTAGAACAAACGGGATTTTCAAGATTACCGGTAAACTTCCTACATGTGGACCGTGATTTATCGTATCAATAAAAGCAGCAGACATCGCCGGAGCTATCGCATCATTCGTAAAAAGTCATACTCGATAAGTGTCTCGTACGCTTATCGCGTACATATATATACGTGTGCATGTATATCATGTATACGGAAACAGCAACGTGTGCTGTTCAATGAAATTCCGTAATTAGGAACCATCGAGTAACCACTCGATAGTGGTTGCGATTAGAAGTGGATTGCGTGCATTAGATTGCGTATATGATTTCTCGTAATCGTAGAGATAAAGCGCGTTACGCGTTATGTAGTTAGACAAACAGAACGACACACGGTCTGTGCATGACTGGAGGAAACCGAAAAAAATGCACGAACAATGTTATCTTACAAAAATTCTCGGTCCGTAAGGTTTAAGCGTGAACCGGTGAACCGTCTGGCGAGAAGGATTCCCAATCAAGGTCATTGTCTTTCCAATGAAGTATTTGACAAACTTTTTACCAGCCAGCTAATGAAAGAAAGTTATTTCGATATTGGTGAAGTAAAACCGAACTTTTCTATTCAAGCAATGAACTTTCATCGATAAAATATTTTCCATTTTATTCGATGATCTTTTGTCATCTCTCGGGTAGCTTCATAATTCCGCGCTCATAAATCTTCCGGTTCTTATCGGCAAAAAACTGATCCAAGCGCGATTTCAGGTTATCGTCATTAGTGAATATTTTACCATTCAAAGAGTTTTGTAAATTTCGAAATAAATGGTAATCTGATGGTGCAATGTCCGGGCTATATCTTTTATATGTTACCAGAGATATGTATAGCCTAGCGTTGTCATGGTGGAACATGTGAAAAA
Organism: Lasioglossum baleicum; assembly: GCF_051020765.1. NCBI lineage: Eukaryota > Metazoa > Arthropoda > Insecta > Hymenoptera > Halictidae > Lasioglossum > Lasioglossum baleicum. The sequence goes on along the minus strand of NC_134948.1, from coordinate 5,894,913 downwards.
TTATTGGAGATAGGATATAGCCCGGACATTGCACCATCGCATTACCATCTATTTCGAAGTTTACAAAACTCTTTGAATGGCAAGACATTCACAAATGATGATGACCTGAAATCACCTTTTGTCACGCCGACCGACTTAATCAGTTTTTCTTGTTCCACTGCAAAATGATCTATGTCACGCGATAAAACGAAACGTGTATCAGCCACCGTCTTACGAAACGTGTGCTGTAGGCGATTCGTTACGTTCCATCGGATGACAATACAATAATGTGATGCGGGAAATAATCCCATCCAATCAACAAATTTTCAGCTTCGTTTATCTGTCCCAATCTGAAAATCTTTCCGGATTTTCGAGAAAATTGAATTTCGAAGTGAGATCATCGTTGAATAAAAATGATACGCGGTGGAAAAGACAGGTTAGAACGTTCACGTAACCGTTCGTTAATCTGGAATCCTGTCGAACAAACAGTTCTTTTTAAAAAATCGTTAATTATCGATTTTCGAGGGAATTATCGGTCGAAATCATCGTCGAAGAAAAATGATACGCGGTGGAAAAGACGGGTTGGTACGTTCACGTAACCGTTCGTTAATCTGGAATCCTGTCGAACAAACAGTTCTTTTTAAAAAATCGTTAATTATCGATTTTCGAGGGAATTATCGGTCGAAATCATCGTCGAAGAAAAATGATACGCGGTGGAAAAGACGGGTTGGTACGTTCACGTAACCGTTCGTTAATCTGGAATCCTGTCGAACAAATAGTTCTTTTAAAAAAATCATTAATTATCGATTTTCGAGGAAATGTTATTTTGAAGTGAGGTCGCCGTTGTTATCGGTAGAAATCATCGTGGAAGAAAAATGATACCCGATAGAAAAGACCACGAAGCGTTGCGTGTGCGTACGCGCGATGTGGCGTGACGCTTGTGTATTTGGTCGGTGAGATTCACGCATTCGACGCAACCGTCGACTGTGTGTCGAAAAATAATTCACATGACACTGTTTCAAAGACCTTGACAGTCTCCGAAGCACGTGGGGGTTATATAAGCTGACGCGCTCGGGTAACCAGCCAGATCCAGTGTTCCTCATTTCCCTAGACATCTTTCTCTGAATACATATACATAATCACATCGTATATATACAGTACATATATATATATAAATAAGCAGAGAGAGAAGTCTGTTCGTCACGAGCAGACGATGTTTGACTTATTTGAAAAGACAATACATTCTACAATAAAATACTCGAAAAGAAGAAAAAAGAGAAACCGCCTACGACCGTGGACAATGATCAGAGACGCTGTATCTCTCAATCTTTATGCCTCTTCGTGCAAAAGTAACACCTTGAAATACGAACAATCCGTGATAATATACAAAGCCGTAAATATGTCGTAAGGCTGCGTTTGAAAATAGCCAGCCCGCGAATCCTGTGCCAAATGCCTTCGAATGTCGCTTGTATTGGTCATGTTCTCATTTCTCTATTATACATACGTACTCTAATAGGATCAAGAGAACTCGTAACACTCGTGAACACGGGAAATTTGGAATTTCTTGCAATGCGGTAGACGCGAGTCAACCACGAACAGACGGATAGTTATTTCTTCGGTGAATCGATCGACTTCGTTGGATTTGCCATTTCTACTGGCCAAAGTGATTTTTGGTTAGGTTATGAGAACGATAGCGGATCGAGCAACACGTAATTTCCCGCGGGCGTTAACTAAAACCGACAAGGTGTTAAATTACTAATCCGCAATAACGAGCCGTTGCGTCAACGGCGATTAACGCGGTTAACAATTAGAGCGACGTATTATTCTGCTAATGAACGTCTCGGTAATCCGTTGTATTATTAATGATGTGTCGAACACTCACTGAGAAAGTAATCGATGACGGCTACACTCCACTGTCAAGTTCTCGGAAAGCAGGTATCTGCTCAACTAGAAGTCAACGGTGTACATATTCGATGAGGATGCCGGCACACATTTCACTGATTCACGAGACCGAGCAGACGATAGTGAACGATCGGACAAGAGCTGTGAAGCGTGGCGACACTGTCGCAAACACAGATTAACCACTAGAGGGCTGCAAATTTTTATTCTCTCCCTGTGATCCTCGTGTTCCTCGCGGTGCGTTTAGAAGTATTCGATTATCCTGCAGAAGAGATATGCTTGTATAGCAGCATCGGTCAATTCAATTAGAAGACTTCAAAAGAAACGCTTCCCTTTCCTTTCGATAATTTCGTTTGAATTGACCGCCACGATCCTGGCAACGGTGACGCCATCCGTGGCAATACACTGAACTTAGTAAATTTCCCGTAACACCATCTACGGCGATACGCGGAACCTGGTGGAACACCCATACTTTATTGTAAAAGCTTTACGGCTAATTTGACCTATAAACAACCATATGTAAAGTTACATTAAATTATTTCGGATTTATTTCGACAATGCTGCGAACAGCCCCTTTCATTTATGCTGTTAAATGTTTATATTATTGGCTACGCCCTATCACAGACGACACAATCACGGTGATTTTTGACAGAGATTCGTGATTTTCGTGATTGTTTCTAATTGGTGGCGGAGAGCACAACTGTTTTTCGCGCGTATGTTTTATATGAAATATTCTATATTGCGAGTTACATCGCATTTTTATCAACTTCATTGGATTTGTAAGACGTTTCTCAAACTATCATTTGCGCTCCTTATAATTATTGTTAAGTAATACATTGGTATTTTGTAAATTTTTGTACATATATAGTCCACTACCACTCCAATGAAATCGAACAAAATTTTCTTGATTTTTAGAAGATTCTTCGAGTTGATTTTAGGATATGTTCTCACAGGAATTTCAAAATTGCCGCCTAGGGGCTACCTCCGCCCACCGTATTCACAGATTCGTATACACAGATCCTTCTACACTTTAATTTCTTGTAATTCTTGTAATTTCATACAACATCATTCAAACATGTTAGTTTTAAATTGTTTAACATTTTTATTAATTTGTTTTTATTGCTGTGACTTCTGCCTTTGGTATTTTCCCAAAAATTTGTCGCCCTGGGCTATAGACCCTCTATTCCGCTCCCCTAAATCCGCCACTGGACAGGAGCCAGGAGTTGAGCCCACCCCCAACTGAATGCAACCCGTCCACACTATCACGATATAGTGATTCGTATTTATAAAATCTATATTAAAAACGTACACGAGATATTATTTTCACGATATCGAATACACGAAATCAGATCAATATTTGCTAAGAAAAACATCTAGCTCGTAAAATCGACGCGACGCGATGCAATGAAAAAATGACGTAGCTAAAACTACCCCGACGGCACACCGGCTCGGTTTCAGCCTGGCCCCTGTGCACAAAAGGGCGCGTTTTCCGCCTGCCGAGGGCTCGAGCCCAGGGCCTGCCGGCCGGGCTAGGATTCAGCCGATTTGCAAGATTGCAAGGGTGCGGGATTCGCGTTCTCATTGCGTGATAATACAAACACGGGTTTTTTCAGTAGTCAAAAACGCCAAATAAAGGTCAATCTAGGCAGCAATCGCCCTCAAAGGTCTTATTTATTAACTTATTATACTTTTGTCGGTAACAAGGGAGACTGCTACGCATTTGCAAAGTACTGCCACATTGATGCGACCCGCCCTGTGTCGCGCATGCGCGAGAAAAGTTGGGCCCAATCGAAGCACTGATTGGCCACATTAGTGTGATACCGTGCTGCCCTCTCAAAAACAGGCTGAATCCCAGCCCGGCCGTCAGGCTCTGGGCTCGAGCCCCCGGCAGGTGAAAATCGCGCCCTTTTGTGCACAGGGGCCAGGCTAAATCGTCCTGATTTGGTCTCAACGCTGAGCCAAGCATTGCGTTAGCCCGTAACGTGTCGGGCTGGGGCTCGGCTAGCTGGGTCCGACGGTGGGCTCGGGCAGACTGTGCTGTCGGGGTATACTGACGGCCAGCGACTCGTGCGCCACTTTGGTGCATGTGCACGTTCATGTAGCTGCGTCCTATACAGGGTGAACCACAAATCGTGACCAATAGAGATTACTCTCTTACATATTATCAGAATATTATGTATTTAGCAGTCCGATCGAAAATGTTTTTATCACATATAGCATGGTTTCAAAAGAGCTTTCACGTGATTATAGCAAATTTTTTTATGTTGTGATTATTTAGACTGCGGATTTTATGCACTTGTGGCAAAAATGAACAGTAGAAACACAAAAGAATCGAAGAGTATCAAATGTATCAAGGGGAAGAGTAAATTTAATAAAAAATCCGCAGTCTAATCATAACATAAAAAAATTTTCTATAATCACGTGAAAGCTCTCTTGAAATCATGCTGTACCTGATAAAAACATTTTCGATTGGACTGCTAATTACAGAGTAATCTCTACTGGTCACGATTCGTGGTTCACCCTGTATATGTATATATACATATGTAGAGGAGCAAGTAGTATGTATATAGACGTTGCGAGTGGTTGCGAGTGCGATCGTGACAATAATTCCCCTCCAGGGAAGTGCGACCAGAGAGGGCCAAGGAAACAGCTGTTCTGCTGGATGGTTGCTTTGACAGGGAGGTCGAAGGATAAGCGAATGTTTTATCTACATTTCACGCTCTTAAATGATATCGCGAATATTCCGTGGCGAAAATGAGAATGTCGCAGTTAAGAGAAAACGGCAGATCGACACGCTGAAAATCTTTAACGACAAGTAAGACCATTATAACCAGCCACCGTGTAACCTCTCTACCGCTTTTAACCTTACTCCCGTTTGGCGAATCTGTCTTTTGTCTTTTCTTTTTTGCTTCTTCCAACATGATCGTCGCGTTCGATTTTTCTAAATGCATTTTCGAAATGCACGAACAATTTCTTCGCATAGGCAACCGAACGGTGCGCGAACAATGGACCACAGGTGAACGTAAATTGACGGGCAGCTTTTTATTTGCACGAAAATGAATGATATCATCGTTCATGGTACACGCCCGGCTCGTGCGAACGCGTTTCGCACACGTTTCGTGCGATTCCAATTACATATTATTCTTACAGATCCTTCGGTAGAACAATGCCCATGAAATATTGCTTTGTTCTCTCATTTTCGAATAAAATAATCGAATTTTACTACATTGTTTGCATTGTTTCAGTGTGGTAGAATTAAGAGAAGATGTCGAATACCAGGTACAATTCAATGCCGGGGAAAGGAGAATGGCTATTATGGTCTCTTTGTCACCGGAGTTTCCGTTGGAAAAACCAGTGCTTAGGGTCTCTCCGCCTGTGAGTCATCCTTGGTGCAATGAATACAGCGAAATTACAAGCGCGCCAGGGCTACTCAATGTAAGATCTCGTTCGACGTACCGATATTTCTATCTTTGGAAAGCCAGCAAAGTCTATAATGTTTCTGTGTAATAGTTTACAGTACACAGCGATCTTGGTCGAGTTGTTCAAGCGATTATCAGAGAGTTCAGTAAAAATCCTCCGCAATTACTGGAAGATGTATCTCCAGGATCTGTTAAGTCGCATAGCGGTAAGTTTTATAAAACGGTCGTAATAATTGGTGTTTAATCTCTACGATACTCGATCACAGATATACAAGGAAGAAATTCTCCGTCATATTCTCTGCCACACTACTCGGAAATCCCGCAGACATCGTTCAATTCTTACCATGCCACGCAGTACCCGCAGTTCTCGTCAGCCAGTACAAGTTCTTGTATTTTTAATTATAACCAAACAAATGCAGGCACACAGTACACCACAGACGGTTGCACAAAATTTGGTTCGCCATCGCAGCATTCGTACAATATGTCAAGCTCGAGGAACAGGTCGCTCCATGCTAGCGATCCGATAACAAGATACAACTCCAACCAGCAAAGAACGTACTTGAACTCCCATTACGCGAACGCGAACTATCATCAGCAATCGTTGTCGAATCAGCTGCAGGCGAAAGCTTCGCAGAGCGTTGCGTTTCCAGAACTGAACAACCTGAGTAACGAGGAATTGAAACGACTCAGCGAAGACGACGACAGGCTGGACGAATTCCTGGACAAATATTCCGAGCTGAAAGACGTTCACACGTCCATCGACGACGCGATAGATTGGGTCCAAAAAACTGCCGGCAAGTTCTCTGAATCCTCGCAAGGGTATACACTCTGTTGTTTTCTCGGACCTAAAACTTTTCGAAATGATTTTCACGTCGGACTCTCTCTATAAATGGAATAATGTATGTCTGATAAGTATTAAATATCAAATATTTGCTGATAATAGTCCGAGAAGACCCAGGACGCGGTGTGTCGTTGCAGGGATGAAACCTTTTACACTAGGGGCATTTAAAACCCGAAAAATTAAACATTTCTTCCGACCTAGAATATTTCCATTCCCTATGATTTTTCAAATTTTATGGATACGAAACTGGTATAATATCTCCTACAACACCTAAATGGTTAGTAATTGATTGGATACCGACACGTTCAATAATGTAAATATTTTGAATGATGGTACTGCAATTTTTACGCCTCAGAGTCACCATTCGAGTGCTAAGGGTTAAATCCTTATTGTGATAGGCGAATTGTTTGTTGGTTTAGGATTCGCTGACCTTCCCCAATTTGTTTTCCAGAGGCTAACATTGTCAAAGAACCGGAGCTTAGAGAATTGCAGTCTGACGTAGCGAAAAAAGTGCAGACGGTCGCTGCACTGAAGGCCCGATACGATCAGCTAATACGAAGATACAATAAACTGTCCGAGGTGTTCACTCCGGATCATATAAAGGAATGTCTGAGGAAGGCGGCCGACGAGAGCCACGAGGAGAGCGAGAGGATCGCCGAGGATTTTCTCAACAGGAAAATAGACGTAGAACGTTTTCTCGGCACGTACATCGAATGCCGGAAGTTGGGCCAAGCGAGGAGAACCAAGGAGGAAAAACTGGCGCATCAGTTGAACGAATTGAAACGGGCCGGCTACTAAAAGCATACAGCCGCGCTTATAATCCTCACTCTTTTTCTATCGAATCGAACAAACTGTGTAAATAACGCCTAGTTAAATTAAACGATTCTGTGAATTCGAATGGCATTCGTGTTTACCAGAAACAAAAAAAAAGAAATATAAGAAAAACAGGAAAAAAGATATTCTACCGTAATGGTAAAGGCACCTCGCTGGCAGAGAAACACTTTTCAACGTAACGCTACGTTACATCACACCGCTTGTTATACACACCGGAGCCGCATCGAAATTAGTTCGATACACCGTGTTCATCCATTCCGAACGAACGATCGGAAACGAATCGTATCCGCGAATTGGTTCGAAAGAATTTGTTGTGCGCGCCTGAACCGCCTGAACCATCGGAGTCCGCAGGGAAGGGAAGTTCGAGAAAGAGAGAGAGAGAGAGAAGCTAACGTGTGTATGTAATCGCCGAGATTGATTCGATTACAAATCTACTTAACCTTTTCGTGCAGAAGTGTTCGTTGAATGGATTTCGGCATGTTTCCTTTACTGTGTAAATTGAAAGGTGCACGCGCGTGCAGGAAAACGACGGATACGATTTATAATATTATAAAAACGGTATAATTTTTTCAAAGATTTTGCTATTTTGGTGATGTTACGAATAATACTTATCCTAAGGATGTTCCTAATACAACGTAAACGCAACGTAATCGAACAAGAGGAGAAACTGTATAGAAAAAAAGCGTGTAAAGTCTGAAGAATGTGGTGAAAATGCTTTCGTTGTTTTTTCTAAAGAAAAATTACAGTGTGTACGTATTGTAATCCTCTCGCTAGTTGGATCGTTTATGTCCTGTTAATTAAAAAGACACGACCCGTAGAACAGCAACGTTTCGCGTTGGCGGACACGGAGACGATCGCGTAGAAATCATAAGTTGTAAATAATTTAAGAACGGAAGAAAAAAAGAAGAAAATACCGAATTTTTAATAAAAGGAAAAAAAAGGAAGTATAAACCCGACCGTTGGTGTTCATCGATCGTTTTGATGGCGTTCGCCAAAAGGAGAACGCGCTCAAGCAGAAATGCAACCTACTATTTTTCTTTTATTTCCGTACAAATGCTTATACGCTTGGTCGCTAATATCTTCTGCTCGCGTATCTATTTTCTCGTATTAGAAAAATAACATCGACAGATGGAATGAGTTCCTCTTCTTTAAATGCGATGGACATGTCCTTTTGACATTGAGTTTCCCCGTTAATGTTTTTCTATCGGATAGATGTACATGGAGATCGAACGATTCTTCTCGATCGTAGTTTGATCAACAGCAACTTGGAACAGAAAGAGTTGCTTGGGGGCTCACTGTTTTCCTTCCGTTCCGTTTCAGTTCAGTTGAATTCTACTGCGGAGGTTTATGCATATCTATTCTAATATCGAAAATACGATGAAAATCAATCTCCGTCACGGTATGAAATTTCAAGTTCGTATGAACGTCCGCAGTCGGTTAACGACAACACGTTTTGTTTCCTCGAATGATTATTTATACTGTCCTACGATCTATTCGTTTGATCAAGGATCCACGAACGAAATCATGATGTATCGAGTTCCATTCGTGACTCTGAGCCCTTCGTGGTAATGAGTCAATCTTCCAGGGTGCATCAACATCCAGCCTGGCTTGGTGTCTGTCACCGAACAATTGTACCGAATGAATCTGCAGCCGCCACCCTGATAATCCACCCCCGCTTTGTTCAAGGCGATGTTTATGGTGTAGGTGGAACTGTCGTGGTGTGGTTTCAGCGATGGTTGCTCGTCCGGTCGATATCTCACAACGAAATTCATCAGAGCTCGAATTGGCTGTTAACATATACCTAAAGTTAATTATCGAGCGACTGAAGCAGCTTGTCCACGCAAGGCTACAACAATTATTTATCGTAAGCATGTAGCACTTACGGGATTACAAGCTGTTCGATATAGTAATTTAGTACAATCATGTCTAATACGCAGTGACTGTCGCGTTACGCGCAATATCTAATCGCAACAAATAAGTCGGATAGAATTTCTTTTAATTTCGTGGTTGTTACGCGACAGTCAACGTGGTCGATGCGCAATGAATGGAACCCTCTACTTTCTATTAGAGTCTACGCAATTATAGGAGCGTATACAGTGGGTGTGTAAAGTATTCGAACACCTTTAAAAAGCGAATAACCTTTTCAAAATAGAGATAAAAAATTTTAAAATCGTGACCTTTATATTTTCCTTCGCAATTGCGATCAATAACAATTAAAAAAAATTATTTACACATTAGCTAGTAAACTAATCCTTCTAACGTCTCAAAAAGAAAAACTCAAGCTGTTGGGTCCAATTTAGAAAAAAGATACGAATACTTTATATATACCCACTGTATGTACAGGGTGTCCCTAAATTGTATGTCGCGGACACCATAGCGCGATTCTACACCCTCGATTTAGTACAAAATATTTTTGACCTTGTTTTTCAAGTTCGAGGTCAATTTTACTAAATCGGGGGCGTAGAATCGCGCTATGGTGTCCGCGACATATAATTTTGTGACACCCCGTACATATACGAAGCCTCGTGCCGATCAGGAAACGGTGTGCATCTATTTGAAAAGTAATGAAGGGAGAAATGAAATTAGTGCGCGCGCCCATATAGGTGTCGAGAAGTCTCGTGTGCAACCAGGAGCACCTATTCCCGAATTTGTTGAGGTCTTACGCTGGTGTAGTAGCCTGTAAAAATATGCTCTTGTACGGGGCTGACATATTCGGTAAGGAAGTATAACCAAGATTCGTGGAGGCCGACTTGTCTCATGTGAATATCTCGCGTTGGAACAGCTTCGTATCCGCCGTCGATACGCGGGTCCTAGAAACGAATCGACGCATGCGTTATTAGACAGAAGAAACCGGTGGTCTTACATCGTGATAATATCCGGTGAACACGAGCTCCTGCAGAGGTCTAACGTACTCCTTTAAGAAGTATAGCCACTGCGGTTCAAAGTTCACTTGATTCATGTGAATGTCGCGGGTTGGTACGTTCTCGTAACCGCCCGTTAACCTGGGATCCTGTCGAACAAATAGTTCTTTTAAAAAATCGTTAATTACTGTTCTACACGACAGTTTGACTCGATTAAGATTAGCTCGATATCGCTACGCTTTTACCGAACGAGAAGGAAACGTAATAGACTGGGAATCTTTATGCAACTATAAATGTTTCCACGTATATGTACTTCTAATAATATATTTCTCTATAGAATTTCTAATTTATATTCTATAGATGCATAAAATCCACAGTCTAGTCTCCATGTTAATTAGTTTTCATACATTATTCGTTCCATCGGACCACTTTCCGAACTTCTCCATAACTTGCACCAGCTCTTTGGTAAATCTTTCATTGACTATGGGGATCCAGTACACGTCCGGACAGGGCTGCAATAACATGTAATCGAATTAGGAATTTGAAGCACGATTAAAACAGAAGGTATTCTGGTCCCAGACTGGAACTTGTCCCAGTTCCCAGAATCACCCTGTATAGATTTGATATCTATAGCTTGCCTGAATCGGAATCTTGTCGGGATCGAAGTTCTTCGAATAGTTCTCATGTATGTATCTCTTCTCCCAGTCCAATTTGTTGTCTATGATTTGGTATAGGTCGGGATTCATCAAAGAAATGTCGTAACTATCAGGATTAACCAGATGCCCAAAGTCGACCCTGTTGCTGACATACATGAAGATAGATCGCTCTCTGTTGACATAAGCGAAGGCCATGTCGGTGTCCAAATCTTCCTCCGAATAGGATGGACGGGTCTCTTTGTTAGCGATCAACGTGGCATTGATTAAGTAACAGCTGCTAACGAATGGTACGTTCCACAGTCCCCTGAAAAGGTACAAATATACATACTTTAATGTTAACCCTGCACTGGGGTGCAATCACACTCCTCCATGTTTTTGGTGCGAAATGTAAAGAAAAAACTTTGACTGTTATCCTAAGTTCCATTCGGTAACTTTTCGTGTACTTATTTATTAGTCTGGGGTGCGCTTACACCCCCCTACGCAGAGCGAAGGTTAATAATCTAAATCTAAATATAAATCTACGCCTAAATAGATTCGTTCTCTTTCTCTCTCTTTCTCTCGGAGCCCCTATTCTACTTGTTGTAATCAGGAAATATTAAAAAGTAGGGATATACGTCGTTCTTGATTCAACAAATGCCACCACCAGCACGTGGGTATCGCGATGCTCCGATACTCTCAGGAGTTGAAGGTCATCGAGAAACAGACGTGCATCCATCGAGGGATCGACGTGGTTCTCTGTCAACCATGAGAGACAATGTTGTTTTTCAGAGGTCAACGCTTAAATGTTTTGTAAGGCAATCGCTCGGAGGTTGTGATTGGTCGATGAATACACTGGCAATGGGTTATGCCTAATTATCCAATTGAGATTCATCACTCTGTCACCAATGACAGCATGCCCATCGAGTGCACAGTAGTCCATTCATATTTTAGGCTGTAGGGGCGAAAGGAACCCGAAGCCACTGACTTAGCTTGTCCACTCGACGCACGTCGGAAGAAACGTCTCCAGACGGCTTGCCGGTCAAGTGGCAAACGGTAGCGAAGTTTCTACATGTCGAGGTTCAAACGAGCCGTTTGTTGATCAGTGTACAGCAGACAACTGTTCACGAAGTACCAAAAGTTCTCGGAGAAGATAATAGAGTTCGTTTCGGTGCGTCGATATACAATCTTCCGATCCAAACAAATGACAACATGCAAGTACGCATGCCTGTTCCTCATTTGTTTACTGATCAGCACGGAGGCAGCGAAGTTTGGCGGAGTCAGAAGTAGTAACAGGGGTCGCGGTAGAGGATTCTTCAAGTCTAGGATGCCCATTCTGATTCCTCATCGAAACCCAGCCAGCGCCAATTACTACGACCACAAAGATGTGAGTTCTCTGTTCTCGGATCATCGGTATTACCATTTTAGACGCAGAAAGAGCATTGAAATATTGAATACCGCAGGGAGCGAGAATAGCGGAGGCCTCTCATTTCGAGTTGGACTACATGTTAGGCCGGAAGATCACTTTCTTTTGCATGGCCACTGGATACCCAAGGCCTGAGATCACGTGGCTAAAGGATGGAATCGAAATGTACCATCACAAGTTCTTTCAGGTACTCTTTCGACTACGAGAAAGGTGTGCGAACGTTTCCAGGATCTAAAACGATCGTGTGTCGTCTGTTCGTAGGTACACGAGTGGCCCGTGGGCAACGACACGCTTAAATCGAAGATGGAGATTGACCCTGCCACGCAAAAGGATGCTGGATATTATGAGTGTCAAGCCGACAATCAGTATGCCGTAGATCGACGTGGCTTCAGAACCGATTACGTTATGATCACTTATTGAAACACGTTGCCTTTTGCGACTGTACCAACATCGGCGAACGTAGCTTCTCCGCTACAGAAGTGGAAGAAGACCTCGTCGTTTTAAGATCATCACGGTCTAATTGTCCACAAGGAAGTAATAAATGAGAAGAGAAATAATTGTTTCAGACCACCGACGAGTAATCCTCTTTAAGCGCTATCAACCGACTATCCATCCGACCGATCATTCGCTGTAATTACAACGAATTCGTGTAAGTGTAATGAATCCGAGGCGTTCTTCGATCGCTTTCCTTAAAACTCGAGCACCATTTCGATCATTAAGAATTTCTACGCGTGACGGCACACGTTGGAAATTTACAGTTCCCCCAGCGCACGTTCATTAAATCACAATTGGCTCTCATAAGGGTGGTACGCGTCTGGTCTGGGAGGCGTAAAACATTCGTAACGGTTCGCCGCTCGCAAATCTATCTGCTAAATTGCCGGGACGTCCGAAAAATTCTCCTAAAAAAGAAAAAAATACAAGACACTTTTTAAATAAAAATTTCCGCAAAGTCAGAGCTAAATCGAAACAAGTTGAATACACCGTTTAAAATGCTGGTAATTAATTGAGATAGACGGATTGAGAGAGAGAGAGAGAGAGAGAGAGAAAGAGAAAGTTAGTAACAGGGTTAGCCGGAGCATCTGGCTTTGTTGTTCTTAATGCTGGATCGTTTGATCGCGTTTGCACCCGTCGATCCCGTCCAGTTCTGGACGAACTGGATTCGAAATTCATTGATCACCGCAACGCAATAAGTGTCAAAAGAATAATCGGCTCTCACGCATACGCCACACAAGTGCGGTTCACCAGTATTTGCCTATACGTTTGTAATAGATAGGAGAGGACACTAGGGGAGTAATGATTAGGCGGCTGTCAGTTGCATCGGAGTTCCGTGTGATCATCGTACGTTGCCTGTGCTGCTCGGTGAGTATCCACGAAAAAAGAGAAAAGTTGCACCGCATTCGGGAACGCTGCACTCCGTACCTTAGACAGCCAGATTCCACGGGACACTAAGGACCAAAGAATCTGGTTCTCTAGTTTCCAGCCATTTCCGGGTCTTCCGGTTTGCTGTCGGGTCACTCCACGCCCCGTTTACCGGATAGTATCCAGGTAGAATCTAATGGAATACGTTGACAATCCCTTTCGATGTAGAATAGATTCATAAGATTTTCAATTTCCACATAACTGTTTCCGTTAACTACTTCAATGCGAAATAAATATTTGCTAGTGTAGTCGACGCATTTGTTTATGCTTTTCAAACACAATTGACACGAAATAAATAATTCAACAAACTCCGATCGGACAAACAGTTGAGTCTGATCGTCCGACTCCCAGTCTCATCGATGTGACTTCACTTCTTTTCGTTTGTTCTCAGACCATTGTTGCGAAGATCTAATCATGTCTCGCTCCGTGATGGTGATGCTCTTCCTGATGATCATTCTATTGCTGAACAGTCAGGAGATTCTTGGACGAAGAGGACGTTCCAGAGGTAAAACACGGTCGCGTGTCCAAATAGGATTGCCCATAACTGGGAAGTACCGTGATCCGGAGAGCGATCAGTATTACAACAATAACAACGTAGGTCTCCAGCCTTTTCTTCTTAACCCTTTCGTTACTGTCGGCGTTGGTATTGAAAGAGTTAAACGAATGCCATTACTCGACTGCGGATCTTTATGGAAAATAAAAATCTTTTAATCGCAACGCGAATTATGTTTAGTATTATGTTTAGCAGGTTGAAACTAATTAGATAGTATGTTTAAATTTCACTAATATGTTTGTCACTTTGAATTACCCTTACTCATTTTTGTTATAAACGCATAAAGATCAGCAGTCTAGTCATTACAGTTTGTTAAGAGTTTGAATCGAATGTTTGTTCAGGGTGCGAAGATACTGATGGCGTCTCACTTTGATCTGGAGTACGTTCTGGGTCATAAGATCGCGTTCCTCTGTGTTGCGCGCGGCAATCCGCGTCCACACATCACATGGTTCAAGGATGGAGCCGAGATTTACAGTCATCTCTACCTACACGTACGTACAGTACATTCGTAAACCGTAATAGATCAGCATGACGAGTCGTAGAACCGTGTGTAACCTATGCGAACACGTTCGATGTTCAGGTGCACGAATGGCAAATTGGAACGGATAGAGTGAAGTCAAAGCTAGAGATTGATCCTGCGACTCAAATGGACGCCGGAGTATACGAGTGCTCGGCCGATAACATGTACAGCATCGATCGCAGATCCTTCAAGACTGACTTTTCTATTGCTTTCGATTAAGTTTGACGCTTCTCTGAGACTAAAACTAGTGCGAGTAATTACTGTAGATTAAAAGCGAATTGCAATCCTTGGAATATATCGTCCATAATATAGTATACCGTCCATAAATTACCGGACACTTGTCCTCAACAAAATGGTAATCAAACAATACAAGCTTCCAGCTTGATTTTATTGTTTTATTTTGATTAGATATAGTTGTTATCCGATAATTATAGGATATTTTGGTCAGATTCGATTTACATGTTCTCTACATTCGAAAAGGTTAGTACAAGTACCATTTTGATTTCATAATATAGGTCCGTTAATAACGAAAAATCGTCTGCATCGAAATTTGAATAAGTGTTCGGTGACTTATGGACAGGAGTGTACGTATATACATATGTATACAGTATGCATACACACGTACCCGTATATACAGTTAATATACACGGTGTTACATTACGAAATAAATGCAGATTACAGAATAGCATTTCGAGCACTCACCGCCTCTCGTTCTTCACAATTTCCATATAGTCGAAGCTCCTGGCGTAAAAACCGTCGTCCGTAATCGCACCCCAGAAGTTACTCCACATTTTGTTCGGTCTGACTAGCAATGGTGCCACGATTCCTCGTTGCTGTTCCACTAGCAGCTTCAACGCGTACTCGTTGTCCAAATGAGAAACGGAGTCGACAGAGAAATATCCAGAGCATTGCTTCAGCAAACAGTAATCCCTACAGAAAATATTTAACTAAACATTTCCGTAGCGGTATATGCCGACATTTCGAATTGGAGCTCTTACTAGCCGGACATCCTAACATAGCCAAACACTCAGGAAGCATAAAGTTGCGCGTGTAGCTATTTTCATACAGCTGCGACAACTATATGCCGTCGAATAATGCAAATTACGCCTCGTAAACGTAAAAATAGCACTTTTGAGGGCGACTGAGGCCTAGACTGATCTTTTATCTAGCGTCTTTGACCACTGAAAACCCCCATTTTTGTCAAAAAAACACTCTTGCAATCCTAGAAACGAGACTTTGTACAACCGCACCACAAACGTTGCGATCGTCTTGGCAGTAGCAACTTAATTTGTACGATTTGTCGTACGTGTGTTTTAAGAGCTCCAATTCCGATTCGGACTTGGATTTGTTCATTGTCTTTCGTGCGTACATGGCCAGGTTCCTTGCGTCGACTTCGTTCACTTTATCGCTGGCAAGGATTTGTTTGCTGCTCTTGTATTCGCTCGCGTACTTCTTCATGAACTCGTCCACAGTGGGCTGATGATACTCGACATTATTGTGAACGAACAAATGCAACCTTGATTTCGGATACATTTGATCGTATATCGTTTCGAAGAACTCCTCCAAGAAAGGCGTCGGCCATTCGATGAATACGGCGATTACCACGATCGGATACGTTTCTGGCAATGTCTTGTCCAGCTCTATCGTGTTTTCCCAGCACATCGCGCATCCTGTCTCGGAGTTCCAAGCCTGGGCCAGATAATTTCCCAACGGATTCAGAAACAGCTTGCTGGGACCGTTTCCATGAAGTACCAATGGTGATGTGTTGTAAACGGTGTTGACGAGGGACGCTTTTCCTCCCTCGAATTTTAGTTCCACGTCGGCTATCGACAAAGATCACATTGGTAGAACGATAGAATAATCGCTTCGCACGCTATCAGTAGACTGCGCATCTTTATGCATTTATGAAGAAACTGGTTGGGTGAAATATAAAACAGTAAAGGATTTTTAAAAATTTGGAAATGCTGTAATGTTGCTTCGAATGCAACAAAGTCGTTAAGGGGCGAAATCAATTTTTCTGTTGTTCCTGCTTCCCACAATGAATGCAAAACATTTTCATTTTACATAAAGATCAGAAACGGATTAGTAGATTTCATGTACATACCCACGGCTGCATAGAGATTCTGAAATATCTCGGACTTGTGGTCCAACTTGATTTTGTGTTCTTCCCGTAACTTCTCGTCGAGAAACGCTCTAGTAAAGAACAGCTGGTCGTCCTCGGTATTTTCTATAGGAGCATAATGTAATATCGCATAGATGTCCGAAAGATAACCGACGACGCCTCCCGAGTTTAGGAAACGTTTCCCCTGTGGCGCGGCCGGATACTTGGACGCCAGAGATTTGTCCGGCCAACACGATCCTTCGGCAGAGAATAATATCCTGGCATTCGTGCTTTTGAATTTGTCGACTATTTCCGCCAGACCACCCAAGAAAATTACGTCGTAACTGAAAAAAGTATACGTAACGGTTGAATACGTTCGTCAATCGATTCGACAAACTTGCTGGCTGCGAGGATTGGTTTTAGAAAGTATTTCGAAACCTGTCTGTAAAGATCATGATCTTCTCTTCGTCGTCTTTGTAGTCTTCTAAAGCTTTCTTCAACAGATTAATTTTGTACCCTCCTCCGATGTTAGCCTTCATGTTACCACCTTTCCAAGTCTCTCCCATTCCCAGCACGTTCAAGTTATCTCGAAATCCATAGGTATCGACGGACGAAATGTACCTCTTATAACCATCGGTCTCGTTACTGGCGACAGTAAACACCAGAACATCTGAAATTGAAATTGGAACTAATTGTAACACAAATCCGAACAGTCGCTGATCGAATCACAGAGGATCTACGATGGCAGTGAACCGAGACCAGTGAGATTGCACACCTCTTCGGAGAAACCGATAGGTTGTGCAATTTCACCTTTTTGTAAATCGATTTCACCCTTTCGCAAATCAATTTCAGCCTTTTGCAAATCAATTTCACATTAACGCTTTACCTACCGGAAGCTTATTAATAGGATTTTCGATAATTGTACTGTACCAAATGAAACCATGTTTTCTTTTACGTTGCAATCTTAAATTAAGCTATTGGACGACGTTATTGAGGATGACTTGTTGGTTCACAATGAAAATTGCTGTTGCTATTGAAGGTTCCACTAACACGTTGAGCGCGGCAGTGAACTTTCCGTTTGTATCAAAGTTAAAAAATAACCTTTTAAAAAAAATGTCTAAGATTAATTACACTTGAAAGCATCTCCCTCGAGTGCAGAAGAAGTCACCGTGGACAGGTGGGTACAGCGATTTGATTTTTCCTACAAAAACTTGCTTAAAAATACTTTTTATCTGCAAAAGGTTGAATTTGATTTGCAAAGGGGTAAATTTTTAGTACAGAACCTGTACCACCGCCGGTCAAGCAACCGGTTCAAGATTTTTTGTTTCAGATTAATTGAAATTATAGTTTTCGTGGTAAATAATTGAATAAATATATTTAGTAGAGCAGATATATTATAACATGAATCGCACGAAAGTTCGAACTAATTTAATCTTGTTATTTTTATAAGGCAACATGTTTAGGGTTAAACAACTAATTAACAATTGTACCGACCACTACTCTACCTTTCCACGTCTCTAGGAAACAACGGCGCGCGAAGGTACAGTGCAATAACTTAAATCGATAATCAAGCAATCAGTTAATTAAAAGTTTTCTGAGAAACATGTCTGTTTCCAGGTAAACCTGGAAACGGTACCCGTAACATCTGCGTGTATACGCAAGCTTGATCTCGGGCACGTTCTTTTTTTTTCAGGGTGTAACAAAGCGTATAGAGGTCCATCTATTTCTGGCGTAATCACACCAACGCATGGGCTCGTTTATGGTTCTCATAGCTGCTGCCTTTCGTCGTGACATCATGATCTGAACGCAATATAAACGAGCACGCCGGCTGCGCTGAAAATCGCGTCATTCCTAGAATTATCGGACGTGCCCATCACGTGTAATCTGGCCTCGAGAATTATGACAGAAACGTCAATTGTCCGAAATCAATGAAGAAATCGACACCCCAACTATGAAAATCCCGGTTCAAATCAAGCAGATCTACAGGTTTTGTCTAGCGCATTTTTTGACGTGGTGAATAGTTTAGGAGATATTCGAAGAAAACGATTTCATGAGCATTCAATTAATTATTGTAATGTTTAACCGTTTCGGAGCACGTCTCCCCGTTATCCGATCCAGCTCGAACTTTGCACGGATTTCTTTTAATTATTTCGAACAATTCTGGGAGGTGCAGTAAAAGAAATTTTGAATGCGATTGAAATGTTCTAGCTGATAAAAATGACAGGGCTCTATTTATTTCGATTTCGTGCAATTTTTATTGCAACATGCGCTCGGATAGAGAAATTTCTCGAATCATTTTCCATGTAAGCAACGTCATAATTTTAATAATTATAAAATTAAAAATGTAAGACCGGTCGTTTGACCGGCAATGGTAGGTTTAGCGTTAAATGAGAGCCACCCTAGCACGCATATATTACCTTCTGATGTTCTTCTGACACAGAAGTCTCTTAGAAGAGTCGTACTAAATATCTCATCATATCTGGAGTGTGCAGTAAGAGGTCTAACTGCAAATTTTTGAAATAATCTTTACTCATTAGATACGCATTCCGTGAATCATATCGACAGATGCTTCTCCGGAATCACGGAGGTTCGGGCGCAATGCATACAGAAGCAACCGGAAATGGAGAGATAACTGGTCCGCGGTTGGTCTAGTTAGCCACCGAAACATAGAAAATCCGAGACCGAATTAACACTTCTTTTGCGTGCGCACGGTCAGCGCGTAAAGGTAACCGTAAAAGATGCGTAATTAAATGCACGGCTCCTAGGAAAAATCGTCGCCTCGACAAAAGCAAGAATTTGTTAAAGAAATCGGTGCGGAGCGATTTGCCAGCCCCCGCTGCTTTTATCGATACGTATTATCGTCCCGATTGTTTTTCGAATCGGTGCAATTATTATTAATTAGTAAACTGCGGATCAATTTACAGGAAAATGAAGTACATGAAATTCGAAATTGTTGAAAAATTTTCATAATTGAAGTTGAAGGGAAGAAATAACATTCGAATCAGTCTCTGTTTCTTGCAATCGATGCAGACAATTCTTATTTCCAGCGGATCTTTGTGCAAAATAAACATTTTTTCTACTTGAATCGCATCAAATTGGAGTGAAATAAAAGGTTTCTTTCGTAATGTGTTTAATAGGTTGATAATTATATAAAAACGTATTTAAAAATTCTTCTAATGGTTTTACTGTTTTAAATGGCACCTACTCATTTTTTTTATAACAGCATAGAATCAGCTGTCTATTAATAATAATTGATCAATCGATAGTGCAAACTAAACGGTTTCTCTATCGATGTGTACTGCGTGCCGCGAATAAGAATAAGAATGTATCATCATCTCGCACGAAATCGGGCATAAAGAGGTCAACCGTCCTCAACCCAGTCATCCGACAAACGAGATAAATGATTCCGGCGTTTCAATGCAATTCGAATTGACCGACGAGCGCGAAAACTTTTGATTCCACCAGAGCGAAACGCGCAGTGAAAGATTCGAGATTACAGATCGAATATCTCGATGATTGATCCAAGTCGTTATCTCCCCGGGTCAATGAACCCTAACTTTCCCTGTCGAGTAACCGCAAAAAGCACAGTACAACGCACGACTGAACAATATTTCGTTAGCTTACAAAAGTGAAAACTGTACGATCGTAATACACATTTCCGTCCACCGGACACTTCAAAAAACGGACGTTTTTTGCTATGAAAGGACCTATATTATGAAACAAAACTGGTATACTTAAACTAATTTTTTCGAATTCAGAGAACATGTAAATCAAATCTGACCAAAATATCCTATAATTTCTGAATTTTAATTATTGTTCTTATATTTTCTAGTTTTTAAAATTTAAGCCGAGCAATTGTTTTGCAATTTCGCTTCTAGAGCTGTCCATAATCACCCCACAATTTCTCAATCTCTTTTTTCCAATATTTATTCAAATAGTATATATATATTTAATTTTGCATTCAAATATTATCGTGTAATAGGATCATCTAGTCAAAATAAAACGATAAAAGCTTGTATTCTTTAATTTGACAGTTTGTTGAAGATAACGGACAGGAATGTACATATATATAATTACAAAGAGGGTTGCTCGAACTGGAACATCGAGAGGATTTTGGTTCGAACATTTTCTAAAACTGTAAAGAACAATAAACTGTACGAATATATCGTAAGTCTCGTTCCAAAGTTTTCTCGAACTTGCCCTAAATTGGACACGCTCGAATGGAGAGAAATGATAAATGTACTTCGGTGTGTACCGAGCGAGCTTTTATCGAGCGAACGATTAAGAAATGGTCTCGTCGGTGGAAAACTCTGGAAGAGAAGTTCTGCGGTGTTCGAGCGACGGAAGGGGAGCAAGTTTTCATTCATGCTTCGCGAACTATCAGAAAAAAGGGTTCTCGGGGATCGGCGATAAATGATAAATAACCGATTGCGAGCGGTTGGGTCCAGCGGTGCTTGAAGATCAAAACTATTTACCGTCCACATCCGTCGATGGCGGAGTCTCGGCGACCACGTGGTACGCGCAGAATAAGCTCCACAGCAGACAGCATCCGAATAGTTTTTCAGGCATTTTGTCGACAGGAACGGAGACGTATACGCGAACGCGGCGAACGCACTGTTACGACTAAGATCAACCTCGAACACCGGCAAGCAAGTTCTCGCCGCCTCTCCCACGCTTTTTCAACGAAAGCTACTATCTTCGATGTGCATGTTCGCTGACGCTGACACTGCCTCCCGCCTTACTGCGTCGCGAGCACGAGCAAAACGACACAGTGCTTTCGTAAGCATGGTTTGCAACTTGTAAGTAACTGGACACGGCTGCTTGAACGCTGGAAACGCGTCGGGACCGCACGAAAGGTAGTCCGGTTACGTTACATGTTACATAGGAATAGAATGCGCCGACTCGCATCGGGGCCAAGATCGAGAAATTGTATTACCAGAGCTCTGATATTACGATTACGGACACGGACTCTATGCTACAATCAGAGAGTATCTACAATGGCCGTCTGCAGGGTGTTATTTAGTTTATGTTGAAGCTACCAACGGTGGCTAATCGTTTACTACTTATTGATATTATATTTTCGTCTCATGCTTTCCCACGATTTATTAGTAACTTGATTGAGATTATCGAAGACATTGAATATTTTCAACTCGAACTGTATTCTATGGAGTACTTTATAGGTTAACCTTTTCTATTGTTCTATTAAATACATGTTCATCGAAACGTCGGTCTAATATGAAATCAAATCTATCGACTATAAGTTGGAAATATATGTTGTTATACCTTTCGCATGTTTCAAGATGTATAAACGGAGCACTGGGATTACTTTTACCGTTTTTACCAGAGCTTTTACGAAACAGCTATGGAATTTCGGACGCTCGTTTCGCGGTACGTGAAACGACACGATTATCGACACACCAAGTGTTGCGCGCGAGCATCAGTAAATGTACACGAGATGGTGCTTCGTGAATTACCACGAGGGTATAGGTTCTGTTCCATACTAAATCTGGGTATGCTCTGTCTCTGTCTGTGCCAGGGGTTCCCAACGGGGTTCAGGTGGACCTTTAGGCCCGCTATATACACACTACACAGATTCGTTTTTCTAACATCGTTCTAACATGCAGCGAACAAACAAATATTTGTTTGAACCGTAGTTGCGCCGCCGCAGTGCAATATTTACCGCAATTCCGTTACTGCACGGCCACCGGTTAGAAAAACAGATGTGTGTACCGGGCCTAATTATACATGTATAGAGTATAGACCAAACAATTCATGTGGATCATTATGGCCCACTGGAAAAGTGCAGGAATGGATATAAATTTATTTTAGCGGTAGTAGATGGTTTTACTAAATTTATAAGGCTTTATCCTTTATCCCCCCGGCTTCACATAACAATAACATGTCAGATTGTCAGATTTG
Organism: Lasioglossum baleicum; assembly: GCF_051020765.1. NCBI lineage: Eukaryota > Metazoa > Arthropoda > Insecta > Hymenoptera > Halictidae > Lasioglossum > Lasioglossum baleicum. The sequence continues at coordinate 5,872,510 of NC_134948.1, read as the reverse complement.
CATACAATCTGTGCTTCTGAAATCTTGTTTATATATATATGTACATGTAAACATAAATCTAATAAACCACTTTTTTCTCATTTTTTCTTCATATTCTTAGACCTTGCAATTATTATTGTATGGTCGAGAGATGAAGAAAATCATTGGGGTCGATGTAGGAAAAAGGTTGGGAGCCCCTGGTCTGTACTGACAAAAGTGGTGAACTCTATAAGTATTGTGAACTCGACTTTAGGATATTATAGATACATAATTCTATTAAAATATTCGATACGTGCACTGAACGTGTTCAAAATGATGCGCTACTATATATTTAAATTACTCGATACGATAAAATAAATATTTATTTCTAAACTGCGGATCTTTATGCAAAATGGTCTGCATCAGTTGTCAAAAGCGGGAGCTAAATGGACATTTCATGTTAAACAGTCTACAGAAAATGAATCATTATATATCGTAGATAGTATGTAATTTAATTAATGATCTTCTAATAATAAAATTGTTTTGATGATATAGAAAAATGTTTGAATTTTTTAATATATTCTAAGTTCTGCATTCGACCACCATTCGACATTGCAATGTCGCTAGTTGAAGTAAGCAGCTAGAAAGAAGCCGTTAGGAAATCTACATAGTTTGTGCAGTTTGGTTATGAAAGTCACAAACAAAACCGAGTTACTGGCGGGAAGATTCACGCACGTTTCTGAATAGTTGTTGCGCCCGGTAACGTGTTTGAACGTGTTCTAGTAGCGTTCATAAACTAAGATAGTCTGATAAACGGATGTACGTGATAACCTTCCAACGTTATGAGGATATGTTTATCAAAATCGATAAGATATTCGCGGAAGATGATAGTGTTCGCATTCGTTAATTTAGTGCATTATTTGAATCAGCGTACGATCTGCGTGTAAATAAGTATTTAGATAGATTGCACAGCTGTCGATAATCATGGAGAATCATGCGGGAAATAAAAAAAAGAGGAAATCTATCGATGATGAGACGTTCCAATCGAAGCGATCCAGAGGAAAGGAAAATAGTTCGGTCCATTTGCAAGATGTAAGTATACAGTAGATGTATATTAGCCCTAACTACATTTTCGGTTTTGCAATTAACTTAGGTTCATACATTTCTCTGTGTATCCGTAGAGCAAAGTCGGCAAAGTAAGCAAGATTCTAGTACGAAATTTCATGTGTCATGATGCCCTGGAAATTATACTAAACCCAAATGTAAATTTCATTGTTGGTCGTAATGGTAGCGGTAAAAGTGCAATATTGACAGCCTTGACTGTTGGTCTTGGCGCCAGAGCTAATGTTACCAGTCGTGGAGCATCTGTGAAAGGTATAAACATACTCTATCGTGTAGTCAACAATTCTTTCCTACTTTTGCAACGATGTCTGTTATTCCCTAGGTTTCATAAAGCAGGGAAAACAATCGGCAACGATTGAAGTAACGTTACTCAATCAAGGACCAATGGCGTACAAACCGCATATTTACGGCGAATCAATAATAATTCTCCGCACTATTTCAAGTTCGTCATCTTATAAAATTAAAAATTGGAGAGGTATTAATATTAAAATAATTTCAGTGTTGAACACTTATTTACACTGTCGCATACAATCATCTTTATTGTACGATCTTTCATAGGAGAAGTAATTTCAACAAAACGAAATGAACTTGACAATATACTTCAAGCAATGAACATCCAAATAGACAATCCCATTTCTATCTTGAATCAGGACATATCGAGGACATTTCTAGTATCCTCTAAACCAGAGGAAAAATATGAATTGTTTATGAAAGCGACGATGTTAGACGTAATCGGAGGTAATTATAGAGAAGCTCAAGTAATATGTGAGAATGAATATACGAAATTACAACAGTACAACGAGGTATGTTTCTATTATACATTCTTCGTTTGATAATAGCTGATTCGGTAATTATATAGAAATTTGTCCTTTTCACTGATTTGAACAACTTTTCCCTATACATGTTACCGCCGCTCGGCTTTAGTTATGGAGATATTTGCAAAAATCTTTAGTCAAATTTAGATTAACGGCATTCGTAACGTATTCTGCTTCTTACAAATGTTATGTTTTTGCGCTTGCCTGTTCCGGCACGGCGTCTGTTACTTTTTTTTTGTGAACACGCTGTGGAGAATATGTGAGTGAGACGCTGTTTTCTCTCTCATCTCCACAGCGTGCTTACAAATAAAAAGTAAACAGGCGCGGGACTTACGCTGCCATGGAGCGTGCAAGAATACGGAAAATTCAATACAGTATTAACAATAGCTTTTTGCGAATATCTCGAAAACTAAAATCGAGCGGCGGTAACATGTGTAGCAACGTCGACGCTACCAGGCCCCGGCGAATTCAGCAGAGTTTTTACCTGGGCCCGGTACGAGCCTTTTTATGATGGGTTTTTCCGACACATCTGGCAGCCAGACTCGCCCGGGCCCATAAAGTTCCGCTAGCGAGTGTCCTTGGTCCCTGACGAGTTCAGCTACCTGAGGTACACGTATATACCTGATAGCCGGCCTCGCACGACCAAGGGATTTTTATAGCACTGTTTTCGCGACCAGCGAGCATTTCCGCGAGCTTCCTACCCTACTATTTTTACGAGACACTCTCCCCATTCAACGACCAAATAATAAATAAGTCCTCCGAAGACTTCGGAGGGCCTCTTTTGTTCCAATTATCACTGTCGAGTCTACTGGCGTTATTCTGCAGTCCTGTGAATTTCTCCGCGCGGAAGTTTCTTTCTTTGAGTTTTTATTTTGCGTTTCACTGTGTATCGTGTTTCTTGGTTGAATAAACCTTGACAACATATTTCAAGGTCATTAAAATCGGTGAGGATGGCAAACATCTGTATAATTACCGCTGATTCTTTTTGTACATTATCGGCAAATATTCTTTACTTTAAATATTCTTTCTTGTAGATTTTGTCGGAGGCTAGGAATGAAATAGAAAGGTTGAAAGAAAATATTAAAAGGGCAGAAGAAATCGATAATTTACGCGAAGAAGCAACTAGTCTTGAGAAGGAATTGGTTTGGGCAGTTGTGAGTGACGAATTTTTAGTACAGGAAAATTTTATGATAGAATTTATCGCGGTTTCGATTAATAGCATGAAATTCTGTTGTGTAGGCTATAGCTGAAGAACAGAAGTTACAGAGGGTCGAAGAAGTTCTCAACAAGTGTAAAGACACCCATCAATATCTTGTGGATGCTGAAACATCTGCGGATTCAAAAGATGAAGAAATAAATAATAAAATTCTGTATGTTTTTTGTATCACCATTTGATTCTGTATAATATGATTTTGTATAACATATAACATTTTTGTGCAGGCATTTGGAGGAAGAAATTAAAGAAGCGGAACGAGAAGTTACTAATGGTTCGGAGGATTATAATAAAGTGAAGCAGGAGTATAGTATAAGTAAAGATACACATTCCACCAGAGCGAGAGAGTGGCGTTCTTCCCAAACCAAGATCAAGAGATTTGAAGATGAAATCAACACGATTAAAAAAGAGATACAACGACAAGAAACGTTTGTTCATTTTTGGTTTCACAGAATTTCTATACGAGTAACCATTTAACGCGAGCGTATGCTTTTAGCGGCGACAATGCAGAACAAAGTGAGAGAAATGCAATGAAACAACAGCTAGCAGATTTGGAACAGAAATTGGACGAAATCGAAGCTTTATTGCGGACTAAACAAACTCATCAAACACACTTGGAAACCGATAAGATGCGTCTCATGAAGGAAATGCACACTACGAAGATAGAAATAACAGGCTGTGACAATCGTATACGTGAGTATATCAAAGTATAAGTAAATATAAGTATGTCCCCTTAAGTCTCACATTTCTTTTGCTCTTTAAATTGTTCATACAAATGTAGTAGTTCTGTTATTTGATTTTACTTTAAGTCTGATTGTGTTACAGAACAAATTCGACGCGATATTGCTGCCACAAAAAGACAGTCTGATAATGCGTTATCAGTATTTGGAAAAAATATACCACGTCTTTTGAGAAGGATCGACGAGGAATATAATAATCAACAGTTCAGGGAAAAGCCACGCGGCCCCCTTGGTACGTTAAGGGCAACTGGAACCTAGAAAATATGTTTATTTATTTTATATATTCTTATAATTCTCTGTTCCCCTCTAGGAGCGTATATAAAAATGAAAGATTTGGCATGGATACCCGCAGTAGAGAATTATTTAGGATTCGGTACTTTCAGCGCATTTTGCGTAGATAATAATAATGATGCCAAAATGTTACGAGCGATTATGAAGGAAATTTATTTAAATGAGACCACTCCACAAATAATATGCAGCAAATTCTATAACAAAGTGAGCGTGATATCTTTGTAAACGTTTTATTATGTCTGATTGGATTACGATGTTTTGGTGTTTCCAGGTTCATGATGTTCGTGCACACTGCACTCATTCTCCCGATTATTCCAATCTCTTGGACGCAATGGATATATCAGATCCTGTCGTCGCTAACAGCTTAATCGACCAGAGGGAAGTTGAATGTGTTCTGTTAATCCCAACAAGCAAAGAAGCATCTGACATTATGTCGGATGCTTCGAAAGTGCCAGCTAATTGTAAGAGAGCCTTTACTCAAAGAGCAGACACGTTCTATCCGGATCCACATTATAGGAGTTACGGAGGACCGCGTGGCTTGAAAGCCAGATTCCTTCAAGTCTCTGTTTCCGATGCGATTAAGTACGATCTCTTCATTTTTCTAATTATTCTGATAGCGTTACAAGTGTTTCACATTTCATTGAACTGATTAGGGGACTCGAGGAAGAACTTCGCGCTTTAGATAACGAAAAGAAAGCAGCTGTTCAATCGTATAGTACAGCCCATGAGAAAGAGAAACGTACAAGCTCTGAATTGATAACTATCAATCAATTAATCGCGAAGCTCAATGCCAAGCAAAACCAGTATAAAGCGCAGATTAACGATCTGAAAGATAAGATCGAAGCCAACGAAGCGATATCCATTACTCTATTTGTAAGTTTAACATTCACGAACTTTTTAATGTTTACTGATCCATCTCTTCGCGTTAGAATAATTTATATAAACTGTCGATTGCATCTTGTACAGAAAAATGAGTTGAACGAGATAGAAAAGAAGTTGCACCAAGAAAAATGTGAAGAGTCTCGATTGAATGAGAGCGTTCACGAACTTCAGAAGCAGGTGGAGCGTTTGGAGTCAGAAATTAGGCGATACCGTGAACTAAGGCAGAACCTGGACTTGAAAATCAACCCTTTAAAGGTATTTGTTATTAATATTTATGCGAATACGTTAATCACCTTATTTATACAGGATGTCCCAAAATGTTTCTTGCAAAAAACAATATTACTTTTTGCTCTTTCATTTTTTTATTATTCGTATACGAATTAATGTACGTCAATGACCTTATATGCGTCGCGTAGGCCAGTATAAAGCAATTGCAAGAAGAAAAAGAGCAGATGCGAGCAAAAACTCGGCACGCAGTGAGAAAATTAGAGGGAGTGCGACAAGCTTTGCAGAACGCAACTGCAGAATTCGAAATGCAACAGAGGGCTACTACGAAAGCAGTATCCGATGCTACGAGTCGATGCGATAGGATAGAAACATCCAGGTGAATGAACGGATTATCGTATTATGATAAATATAAAATATCAAATACTTGTCAGGAAAAAAACGAAGCTCGTTGCCTTTTGCAGATCGGCGAAAGAACTTGGAAGATTAGCCAAAGAACTAAAAGCTCAAATTCTTGAGATTGAGCGACAATTTGGCACTGTAGGAAAGCTACGAAAAGAGCTGAAGGCCAAAGAGGCGAAGTGTGGAAAAAATTTGAATTTAATTACTAAAATTGAGAAGAGTTATCAAGTAAGTCATGGTTTTGTAATATATTATTTTTGCGAATTGTATTTATTTTTACTCTCCCAACTTTCTTTAAATAGATTTTTTCAATGGTAGTGCGATTTCTAGAATGTAGAATAGAAATGCTTTGTTTGTAGCCTTTCTTTTCTTTCATCTTCAGACATTCTTATCCTAATATATTTTGCACGTTCAATTTCTTTCTTCTTAAACCCATATCCAATTTCTTTAATATATTCATGTATTTATTTATGTATATTGCAGGTACATCTTAAACGTTTAAAAGAAAGGAAAAAATTATTCTCCGATATGAAAGAGACATACGGAATAAGAATACAAAATTCATTTTCGAGCGTACTCGCATTACGAAATAAAAAGGTACGAATAAACAACGTTCTACATACTTGGAACATAAACAATTGTGTTCGTTGCTTCTTCTTCGTTATTACACGATATGTTTTAATCAGGGTACCATAAACATCGACCATGGGAGAAGAATACTTGAACTTGAAGTGGACACGCAGAACGGCAGCCAAAGGTCAACCAATGATGCGAGATCTTTATCAGGCGGTGAAAGGTCTTACTCGACCGTTGCCTTTATTTTGGCGCTCTGGGACTGTACCGGTTTGCCTTTTTATTTTCTCGATGAATTCGACGTGTTTATGGTACGTTCATTAACGATAAATATCGAGGTTCTTTGTACACACGTGTAAACATTTTTACGAGCGATTATTTTGTAATCAGGATAAGGTGAACCGGCGAGTCATAATGGACATTCTTTTGGATCATACCAAAACGCATCCGCAAAGTCAGTTTACGTTTCTGACCCCGCTGGATACATCTAACGTCCTTGCAGAAGATTACGTTACAATTCATAGGTAAGTACAATGAAAAGTTCAATGAAGAAACAATTGAAAAATGATATTTATACTAATTTGTGTAATTATTTTAATTCTCAAGATTGGCACCACCAGAAAGGGGAAATCAGAATTAGGATTTAGTTTAGATTCTTTTCGTTTTGGAAGATTTGGATTATTTTTCTCAGGATATAAGTTATCCCTCAAAAATATTTGATCATTTACAATACTCGATCTTCGTTAAGCATTTTTTTTATAAGGCTGGCCGTATTATTTCTAACGATATATACAAGCTGTAAAAGTTTTTCTTGTTTCAACTAAAAGTGATACATTTCTTTTTGAGCGGTAATGTTTGAACAATGAACGACGGCTAATAGTTGATATTGTTAAATATAAAATAGCTTAATGATACTTTTATTACGTGAAAATGGTCTATTTATATTGTTGGTAATGCGATTAACATTGAGAAATGTTACTTGTGAGTATTTGCTAAAGTATTATCAGTAACCTCGTACTCCGATATGAAAGCGAAATTTCAATCGATTCGTAGATAGGCAACGGGTTTTAGTTCATTGTTTTTTTTATGTAACTTAAGAACGTTCTCTTTCGGCACGGAAGTCTGCATAGATAAATACAAGGCGTGCAAAAAAACATATTTTCATAAGTCAAAATAATATATTTATATTGATAGTCTTGTTACATGAAACATTGTTTACGTTGTATTTTATTCATGAAATATAACGGTGAAACAAACTATTTTTATACTTTTTAATAAAATATTGATGACTTTTAGAACGGGAGCGAATTAATTATGTGTTAATTATATATGTTTCGTACCTCTAATATGTCTATGTCGTTATCAATATAAATTCTAGTGATAATAGCAATAAATTCTAATGGTAATAAAAACAGTTCTAATTTAACAATAAAAATTACCACTACTGTAATGTGTACATGTTCGGCGTTTAAACTTGTTTTTAAGCTGGAAACCCTCTACTTTTCGAAAGTTTGAGGTAACATAAAAATTCGGGCGGTTATGCACCAGCGATTAATTAGGGACTTTTACGAAGAATAAAGGTATAACCGCGGTTACGAACGAAGGCGTACTGGATCGTAAGTGGATCAAGGTCTGTACCGTTGCACGAATCTGGTTTGGAGTTCCCGATTAACGCAACGATTCGTATTACGTGCATTACACGCGGTGCGTGCGAGGCGTGGCTGTGCATTGTGCAACACTGTGTGGAGAAAGTGTTGGAGAACCGTTCGTGAATTGTTAATAAAAAAAGAACGGGCCCCCTTTAACGTAGCGAAACGCGAACGTAATGACCGCGTCATTGTTTAGCCGTCGATCTCAATGTTATACTTCTTTTATTTCCGTTCGGCGTTTTTTTCCCCGTTTCTTGATCCACCTAGCCCTTCCATGTCCTTGAAAGATCGAATTTTATAGAATCCGAACGGACTACCGCTTTTTATTCGATTCTTTTTTTATAATGGCGGGAGGAAGAATTCCCGCGGATTAAAATTATGACAATGTGTCTCATTGGCGGGCAAATATTTTATAAGTGAAGTATTGACATTTCGATGACCTTGGCTTAGTATTTACTTTTATAAGTAGGATAATAAAAGGGACCGATTGGTTTAGCTACAAAAATTGGGTTGCATTAACACTAGGTTTACGGAGCTCTAGAAATAACTATTTCACATCATTTTATAAACATAACAGGAATGTGTCTATCCAAAAGTTTTCAATAATATACAGGGTGGGGCATTTATCCTGGCCTCCTGTAATATCTCGAAAACTAAATTCCAGAGAAAAAAATGTTTCAAATAAAAAGTTTAAGTCAAGGAAGGGCTGATGCAGCAGTCGTATCCATTTTAAATTTTCATCACGTTTTCAAGGTCATTCCAAGGTCAACTTTATTTTTTCAAATGGAATGTCCTATTTTTTACATCATAGATCGATAGAGTATCAAATTCTGAGTACAAAAGTGTTTACCTCCATATGTCCTAAACCTAATAGTTAACGTGATATTATCCAAAGAAGAAAGAAAATTGTTTCGATAATATCTCGTTAACTATTAGCTTCAGGACATATGAAGGTCAACACTTTTATACTCAGAATTTGATACTCTATCGATCTATGGTATAAAAAATAGGGCATTCGATTAAAAAAAATAAAGTTGACCTTGGAATGACTTTGAAAACGTGATGAGAATTTAAAATGGATATGACTGCTGCATCAGCCCCTCCTTGACTTAAACTTTTTATTTGAAATATTTTTTTTCCCTGGAATTTAGTTTTCGAGATATTACAGATGACCCCTGTGTATATACCTAAAGTAATACATTTGATAAATAATTCCTCAGGGAAGCATCTTTACAATCTTAATGTTTAATTAAATTACTTTCCGTAAACCTAGTGGTAAAGAATAAATTGCACTTGTCGAGTGCATCGGTGTATCCACATAAAGAATAAGGTCATAGGATGCTAGGACGGATTATGACATATGATTTTTTCCTCTATCGTTTTTTTCTAGTTTTACTTTAAAAAGAGCAGTAATTTGTCACAGTTCCCAGAACCACCTTGTACATCTGTTTCTTATGAACGTTGAAATGGGATTCAATTGGCCGCTCAAGGTCATTCATGGTAACCCTCGCCACCACCTCGTTACCCGTTACACTTTCGCTCCCACTCGATATGCGCTTGAGAAATGGAAAGCATCAACGCTCGCGATCATTCTCATGCTCTCTATCTCTTACCAACGTTACTTAGAATGGTGTAACAATAGAAGTTGCGCGCACTGTATAATTCACGGTTGAGAAAGTGGCCTTGAACGGCCGATCCAGTTCGATGATCGGTGGCTCCGTAACCAATCAGCTTGACAAGCATTAAACGCGCAATAATAATAATCACCACGTCGACGTTGAGAATGTCTGGTAATAAGATGGCTATTGAAAGATTTAACGTCATTCTCGAGGTCTGGAAACATAACTTTTTTATTCGTAATGTTTTTTTTATGCAAACTTTATCATCGTATTTGTGACATTTTTCTGGTTGAAATGAGGCCCAACATGACATCATTCGGTACACTATTGCTTGTTTAATTCACGATTATAGTAGAACCTCGATAATCCGAACCGTTTCGTAAAAAAATTATAGGTATTGAAAGATTTAAATTCGTCACTCTCGAGGTCCTGGAAACTTTGAAAAACTGCTACAGTAAAGTCGCGTTATTTCTTAGCGACCGCCTACCCGGGATTTGTCAAGTGCCTACCCCCTCCACTGAGGGGCACCACCGCAGGGGCCTCGAAGCTCGAGCTGCCTCGGCTCGGGTATATCGGTGTGAACTACTACTAATCCAATTACAAAACTTCTTTATTTCTCATTATTTTTTTATGGGACCTTCGCTAACTTATTTCTGGCGTTTTTCTGATTAAAATGACACTGAACACGACACCATTTCAACTGTATTTAGTGGTTTAATTAACGATGAAAGTTTCGGGCGCAAGGAAGCACAGCGCGATCCGTGTTTACATATGCTGTCTTTTTCTACGTTCGGCTTCCTTTAGATCCAGTCACAAAAAAATAGTGTCCCTATACACGATACTTCTCCGTGTAGAACACAGCCGTTTGCAAAATAACGCGACTTTACTGTCGTTTTACTTTCAACAATACCGATGGACGAAACTTTTTTTATTTTTAATGATATTTTTATGCAACCTTCGTCATCGAATTCGTGGCATTATTCCTGTTAAAAAGAGCCCAACATGGCATCATTCGGAACAGACTTGCTTGTTTAATTAATTGATTATAGTAGAACCTCGATAATCCGAACCGTTTCGCAAAAAAATCACGGGTAGTGAAAGATTTAAGTTCGTCACTCTCGAGGCGCTGGAAACCTTGAAAACTGCCAGTTTTATTTTGAACAATACCGATCGACAACACTTTCATATTTTTAACGATATTTTTATGAAACCTTGATCATCGTGTTCGCGGCATTTTTCCGGTTAAAACGAGCCCCAACATGGCATCATTCGGAATCGTCTCGCAAAAAAAAAAATGAAGAATAAAACAAGGGAAAACACGATTGGTGTATGGTTGCTAAAAAAGTGACTTTATTCAGATAAACATTATCCTATCGTGGGCAGACCGTTGTTCAGTGGATGTAGGCGGGCGCGGGGGCGGCGTATGCGAGGGGTGTGGCGTATTTAGCGATGGGGGAGGCGTAGGAGAGAGCGGGGGCAGCAGGGGCGGCATAGGCGAGGGGCGTGGCGTATTTAGCGATGGGTGTGGCGTAGGAGATGGCGGCGGGGGCAGCGGCGAATTTGGTGACTGGTGCAGCGTAGGAGATGGCGGCGGGGGCAGCGGCGTACTTGATGACAGGTGCGGCAGCGATCTTGGCGACAGGTGCAGCTACAAGAGGAGCAGCGGCGGCTTCCTTGCGGACTACGGCGTTGAATCCGTTGACTGGGTCAGCGGTGTAGTCGACGATGCGTCTGGTTCCGTCAGCTTCGAGCAAAGAGTAGCTGCCCTGGACTACGTCTCCATCGCGGGTCTCCTGTTGGCTTTTGGCGTCACCGGTCAGGCTGTCGTGGACATCATAAGCGTAGCTGTATTGAGGATGGGGGTCGAAGTCAGCGTCCACTGCCTTCGCCACGGGAGCCACTGCCACGGTTTTGGCAATGGGCGTGGCTACCGCTACTGGCGCAGGGGCGTAGGCAAGAGGGGCTGCCGGGGCGTAGGACAGCGGGGCTGCTGGCAGGAGACCGGCGTTGGCGGCGGCCAAGAGGGTGGCGAGAGCAACAAACTGCAACAATAACAATGGTCTTTGTTAGAATCAGCTCGTTAGTTTGCAATCTGCAATTTAACCCTTCGCACACGCGAAAATACATTACTAAACGTATTTAATATTTCAGGAAACTACTGAAAACATTGCACGAGGTATTACGTCAGTTTTATATCGATAAAAGTAAGAAAATCATGTAAAATGGAAATATTTCAGGCTGGAAGAATAGTTCGGTTTTCGAATTAGAATAGCTCCGAGTGCAAACGGTTAAATTCTGGTCCAGTTGACTATTTGTAATGCGGGGTGGTGTGTGTCGCAGACGAGGGAGAACATAAATTGAACGGAGGAAACATGTTCCAGATGAAGATGAGTAGCGTACCTCTTGCAGAGGGCAATTAATTCGACCAATCACCGCAGACCGGAGAACTGATTTTCAGTGGAACAAGCAGATAATGGTAAGTCTAGCGTTCAGTCTGCTATCTCGGTGAATGCACAGTAGTGCAGTCACTGCATGGAGCTGACTACAGCAATCGAGTGGTATTACTAGACCGCGGATTTTCATGCGAAACGATATGTTTGAATGGTTCCAATATTTTCGATTTTTTCCAAAATTCGTCAAAGAAGAGAAAGAACTATGTACTATATTGTTGCTACTTCGCCAACATGGGAGATTGAATATAGTGCATCTGTTTTCTACAAAATCGAAGCGCGGACTTCCTTCGAGAAACTAGATGTATTATTGAGAAGCGAGACACTTGTAACAACACAATACAGAAGAAACGGCATGATGGAATTTCCGAGAGGTTGACGAAAGTCGCGTTACCGAAATCGTACGTGTGGGATTATCGAGGCGCAGGCATACGTGCGTTCTACTTTCGAGGAGTCACGAGGAGCCGACAAACTCGAGGAGGCGAGAAGAAGTTTTCAGACGTTCGGGAAAAATTGTGAAGAAAATTTTGAACAATCCCGAGAAAGCCCGAATGAAAACGAATGAATTTAAAGCGATAAAGTCGAGATGCTATTTTGGCTCGATAGACCACGACGACGAGAACGAAGAAGAAGCGGTACGGGGTGTTGTATTGAATGAATGATCGAGTATCGCTTTCGATATATGTACCTTGAATGCCATCGTAGCTTTCTTGATTGGTAGATCTCACGATCTGTCTGTCTGTGATGCGAATGATACCATGGTCGGGTGGTTTTCGGCTTTTATACCCGCAAGCCGTGGCGCAGGACCCACTGGCGAACGGTGACGTAACTGGGTGACGGTACCTTCGACGGTCACCCGATTTGCGGCCGCGAAAGAGTGGCAGAAAATTGAGCAAGAAATCGGACCACGCCCAACACGAACAATTCGAACACCGACGATCCCCGTCTCGGGGACCATCGTGGACGCCGACGCCGTGGACTAGGCCACGTCCTTGCCGTGAAGTTACTTAATCCTTCCCCGGACTTCGACGGGCGCGCGTCGGAAAGCCCGTTTTCTGGACGAAATTCCATCACTTGAAAATTCTAGCCGATACCAACAAACGTTCCAGACGAAACATGCTGGATATGGAAGTTTGACGTTGCGGTAATCTTGAAAAGCTCTGCTCAGATTTCAATTGAGAATAACTCTGGTCCAAGTTACACATGCGCCGAAGTTGTGCATAAAATTTTAAGGCGATTGGTCAAGTAGATATTTAAAGATTTTTAATTTTTAATTACTCGCATATAGTGCGACTTTAAATTTAGTGTTTCAAGCATTAACAAAGGTGTGGACTACACTAGCAAATATTAAAGTATAACTATAACTAGCAAGCATTAAAGTAGTTATTTTATCGAATATAAATTTGTTTATATTGTAACTGGAGGTTAAATATCTTGGACACCATTTCAACAAATATAGATCCGAGGAAAAAGTGTTGAATGTTTTGCCCGCCAATAATAAGCTGCTATGCCATATGCATGTAAAATCTATTTTCGACTGATCTGCCGGCCCAAAACTACAAAGGCGACCTTCTCGCTAAAAGAAGTCCTGCAATTTTAGTTTTTTCCTGTTTGCCACTTCTGATGGACGTCGAACGAGGGAAACAGTCTGTATCCTCGAGTCTCTTCTCCGTTCTCCTCCGTCGATTACTTAATTAAATACGCCCGCTTTTTCTGCTGCGCGCGATTTGGGACTTTCTTCTTCGGTTTTCGCTGGCCGAACACATTGTCGATAAAATATTGTCATTGTTTTTATATTTATGAGTTTCATTCTTTATTTTCAAACACTGCTTACTTGATTGTTTGCATTTGAGACATCATAACTATTCTGAAATTTTTCTAATCTGCTTCTGTTTTATATTTCACCCAGCCAATTTCTTCATAAATGTATCAAAATCCGCAGTCTAGTAATGACTAATGGGATTTCATGCATTCATGACAAAAAGGAGCGCGGTTCAAAATGAAAGAGTTCAACAATGTCGATATACTATTTGAAACATACGAATGATTAATGGAGAAAATAAATTTTTAATTTTAATTGATGTATAAAAATTCCGCAATTCTTCATAAGTGGGTAAAAATCCGCAGTCTAGTAATTACTAATTGCTAGTGGATTTTATGACAAAAATGAACAGGTCCAAAATGAAAGAGTTCAACAATGTCGACATACTATTTGAAACATACGAATGATTAATGGAGAAAATAAATTGTCATCCATACATAGACTGCGATTAATTGACGCATAAAAATTCGCAGCCTGATAATTCCTGTCCGCCGCGCGCCGCCCTGACAATATAATTCCCAATTTGTCCCGCAATTTTATCCACCGAAATACATCATAAGTCGTCGATCATCTGCGAAGAAAAATCGCCTGTGCTTGCGATCGGAAACATCATGAGGGCCGGTAATAACCGATAATGATGATTTGTCGCATTACGAACGCGACGATAAAACGTCGCGTCGTGTCGCCTCGTAGTCGAACTCGGTCTGTGATAAATTCGCGAGATGCTTCATAATGCCAATTAGTTCTGGTTCGCGGGAATCCAACAAATTATTCGCCGTGTAATTCGCCGGTGCACGGGACGCTGAGGAGTGCTGCTCCGCAGCATGATCCGGGACCGGCGACCTTCAGTTCCTCCATAATTGGCGGAATCAACTGGTTCTTTTCTCGCGGTATGAAAAAATAAGAAGAGTGCCTGATTACGCGGTCATGACGTAACATGTCGGGTGAAGCAACGCTGATCGGATTTTCGGACGATTAAACGCTTACTGCTGTTCGTTCGCCTTTATTTTCGCACGTTCGAGGCGTCCGCCATTTTCGCCAATAAAATGCTTGTACTCCGGGCGAACTTTTATACGTAATCGAAAGTTTCTACCGCGATCGTAACGAACGAGTTTTATACAGAAAATCAGCCTCTTTTCTAATACTTTCCAACCTAGAATAATTCCATTCACAATGATTTAAAAAATTTTTAAATATTCTAAACAATGGTACAGCACTTTTTAATGACGCCTCAGAGTAGCCACTCGAGTGCTAAGGGTTCACATTTTAATAGGTCCGACACGATCGTAAAATCGTATTGTGAAATTAAAAATCGCATTAATTTATTAACTATTATTAATTCGATATTAATTCATTAATGTCGCGTACAATTCATTTTGTTCTTCGACGAGTTTGTATTCGTTCTACACATCACAAAAATTGATAGAGGCTAATCGACTTTTTCATGTTTCTTTTCACAAATTAATTTTCACAAATACATATATGCATAATGTATAAAATTCGCAGTCTATTAAGAGTATTTATGGCTGCAGATCAAGTATAAAATATTAGCATGGTAAAAATAGGATTCCGTGTAGAAAAGTGGATCATTCGAGGTATTTCGGATCGGTCTCCTTGTCAAATTTATTCGCACCTATTCTGCCAGAATAGGTGTAGTGATTGAAATGCCGGGGGACAGCGGTCAGCAAGCGCGGAAGACCTAAATTCGAGTTGTGACATTGATTTCACGTGGCAGACCAGTTCGTAGACTCGTTGCACGTGTTCACAGAGGTGTACAGAAGCTGTAGAAGCCGGAGGTCTCTCGATCCTCGATCTGGATCGGGTATAGTAGACGTGGATCGCCTCAGGGCCCGTCGCGTCGATCGATCGATCGAGGCGGGCCCCGAGGTTCGGCTCTCTGGCCCAGGGCCTGACCTTTTTGTTTCTTTTCGTTCGTTTCGATTTTTTTTTCTTCCTTTATGAAAGTGCTCCACTTCTGTTTGCCGGTAACGTTAGATGTGACGCAACGATCGAGGTAGATCCGAATACGTATCGCGTCGAAAGTTTCGCGATCCAACTGGTACCCGGCCCCCCTTTTTACCCGCGGCCCTGGAATTTGGCGAAATTTCGAAAATTAACAGCCGCCGTAACAACCTGTTCTTTCACGCTGTCGAACGATCTGAATTATTTATTTTCCGTGGAAAATAATTTGACAAAAAGCTTGCTCGAATTTTTTTTATGCTTAAATGTTACGTACCTAACAATTTTAATTTGTAAAAGGAATTGTTCAAGGAATCATCGATTTGCGTATAGACTTCTTCGAACAATTTTAAATATTATTACTTTCATATTTTCTTCATCATGAAAATTCAAAGAATTGCCTATTCATATATGCGGGATTTTAAAAATATTTTTATAATTTTCTTTATCATAAAAATTTGAAGAATTTATATGTACAGGATTTTTTGAACAATTTCAAGTATTCTTATGTCCATCGTTCCTCCAACTCAAAAGTTTATAGAAACATCGATTCAAATTCCTCTTCTAGATGTTCTTTTGGCACTATAAATCTTTGTAGACATCGAGGAGAAAATTTTTCAATGAGCTGGCAGTGTGTCGCGCGAAATACAGAGCATTATGTCATCAATGGGCACGGTGGAAAATTTATTGCTCACCTTCACCTTCTACGTAGAATCGATTAACAGTTCACTATTTCTACGTAACTATATCACCGTACGTTGCACGTTATGTATCATTACGAAATAGTGTATCATATCATCTATTTAGTTATTGTCATATGTTTTTTTTTTGTTAATTTCAAGCATTTCAGATCTCAACTGAGATCTATTTCTGCTGCACTGAAGTAAATTACAGTATATACGTATTCGTACATACATAGTTTACATTAAATCGCATTAAATTCGTAGTTTACAGTTTTTGAAGGAATTAAAAATGAGAAAACAACGTTTAATATTGGGTCGGCAACTAATATTTCGAAGCTTAAGGGTAATTGAAGTTTAATTTTACGCAGTTGATGAATTAGCTTAGATGTAAATCGAAGAGGCTACATTCCCAAGTAGCCACGTGTAGCCACGTACGTCCCTAAAACGTACGCAGAATGGACGTAGGACGTTTGGACGTGAACTGGGCCTGAAACGTACGTTTTAGGGACGTACGTGGCTACCTGGGTTGCCAAACAATATGACTGATATCCTGACTTACTAATAAAATTCCTACACGAAATAGAGACGCATTAAGACTATAATGATCGGCTCTGCACTGATTAATAGTTACAACAAGTTCTATTTTTGCGCATCCTATTATTGCACTTGTATTTTTATATTTATCCATTTATACAGTTTAGTGTCTATCTTTTACGAAATTAATTAATATCACAATCTTGTATTGTATATAGAATTTTTATTTTTATATTCCGTACAGTTTAATGTCTATCTTTTACGAAAGTGATTAATATTACCATCTTGTCTTTTATATAGGATTTTTATGAGGCACCTGAGACGAGTCTGAAAGATTCATTATCAAATTTTATGAACTGAAAAATCTGCCAACACAGTTGCAGTTTTAATGCAATGTAGATTGAATGTTATAAAAAGTTTCAATTAGCGAGGGTCGTGACACCACTCCTTAATATGGCTAACACTGGCTACCTGCACGCTTCGATGCACGGCAATTAATGTTTCAAGCTGTCTTTTCGAACGTTCTGTTATTATGGAGATTACAATTAATTGCACGATATTATGTTACGCGTGTTTCTTTAATTCGAGCACAGTTATGAACCACTCTGCATTTACGTATACATTTTGATATTCAGCTGTGATCTGAAATTTCTTACGCGTCCGTGGTGCATACTGCATACGAGTATGCACCATGAACGATATAATAAATGTATCGTTCGTTGCACTTCACTCGCAATCTGTATTTTATACCGACTTTAATATACCCGCATTTAATAGGGGATGTAAGAAATAAATGTACAAAAATGTAAATATCCGATAAGTTAACGCATTTAATAGAAGATGTAAACAATAAATGTGCAAAAGTGTAAATTCAATATGAAATAAACTCACGCACTTTACGCACTTAGTACAAGGTGTACGCGATAAATGCACAAAACCGTGAATTTAATGTCCAATAAGTTCGTGCACTTCATAGAATATGTAAACAATAAATGTATCAAAATATGAACGTGTCACGCGATAAGTCTCCGCAGTGAATGGAAGATGCGAGGAACAAATGTATAAAAATGTCAAGTGCATATAAAGTACCGCCATCTTTTCAATAATACAAGATACAGCATATGAGAGCTTCGCAGGTCCGAACTATTTCCAAAAGAAAATCGCACGTCAAGTTTCGAGGAATCGTTGTAAAGAGGAAGCTTCAATCTCCAAATTCATGGTAATTTCATTCGTGAAAAAAATTTTTTATGATTTTCAGAGATGTTTCAATTTATATGATTTTCCAGAGAAAACTTGTCTTCAGTTTTCCGTTCGCTGCATCACCCAAAATCATCTTGGAAGAAACTCACAAAATGATACCGAAAGTACAAATTCCCAGCTTTAAAACGAGTCCTGATTGATTATCGCACGATTTTTTTTTTGGACGAAATTATAACAGTTTCAATATCGCCTGTTTTTCGAAGATCGAAGGTTCAGTGTTGAAACGATATTTTAGTAGTTTCGGGCGTAGAATGTTTAATAGTAGATCATTAAATGATTCCGTCGACCTCGTACAAACGAGTTCAACATTTCAGAGTGCAGGAAGTGAGGGGACGATTTTTTTCCTCGACACTTCGGCCGTAGAACGTTTTTTTCATCGACGTATATTGATTTCGATCTGAAGCAATTCTTAATTTAATTACACGTGTTATTTCCATTTTTAGCAGAGGTCTCGTTAAAATCTTGGTTAATTATGATTTATGTTTACGACAGTATTCGGGAAAAACAAAAGATCGATTACCGAACCGGTTATTTAGATCTTCCGAATTCGTTCGATATTAAATGCGACTTGATGAAAATCAATGAAGTCAATAATTATATTTACGATCGATATTTTTCGAGATCAAAGAAATGTCAGCTATATTTTTAATGATCGTTAACAAACGACTCTGATGATCATTGATCCGTACAATGATTAATATTTCATTGTAAAAAATTGCTTGTTAAATTTCAACATCTTTGTCATAGCAAATCAATTGTTTCGTAGTATAAAATGTATTTCGAAAGATTATCATTCAATCGTTTATCACACGTGACATAAACAGAAAATTAATAATTTATGATTGGTCGAGTTGACAATACTTATCAATATTCAATTTACATTTCCGAAATGATCAAAAACCGCGAGAAACAATTTTAATTCGAAGTAAAAGAAATTTCAGTCTCATCAATCGTATCTTGATGATAATTAATGGATCGTGATCATTCGAAACGGAGTCCTGCATGATATCCTGCCAGAGAAAACGAGACCAAGGTATACACAGTTGTTATTTTTTCTGTAGCTTCGAATAGTTCAGGTATAACGGTTCCGGTTTGAATTTTAGTCAACCCGTGGGTGTGTCCTGGCTCCAGATACACCGGCCAAGTTCAAGTGCGGTTAGCTGATACGATCTCGGTGCCAAACTTCGAAAGTCCGGCAAAACCTAACCCAAATGGTGGGGAGTATGGCAGCTGTGGCCCGGTCGCTGGTATATAAACCCGCCCGGTCAAACGTTTAGCATCATCAGTCGATCCTCAGTCGATCCAAACCAACCAAATCTACTCAACAATGGCATTCAAGGTGGGTAAAAGATTCTGGGAATCTTGCTCGATCCTTCGGGATTAGTGGGAAGGATCTAATCGAATCCTCAAGTGGAGTCCTAGTACGCAACCTAGTCTTGAACTATTTTATTCAATTAGAACAATCTTGCATTATTTGTCCGTTGTACAGTAATTCAGTTTGTCAATTTAGACAGTGAACATAGTCCTCTGAGAACTACAAGTTGACCACGGTAGAGATTTGTACAATCTGATCTGGCAATGCTCCAATTCAAAACCAGTAAATATATGTCTTACATAACTAGACAGCGGATCTTTACGCAAAATAAAAATGTTCCATCCGAATTCCAACAAACTGGGGTGAAATGGAAATTTATATTCTTTCTTAATATGTTGAATAGATTGGAAATAATATAACAGTATTTTTAAATTCTCCTAATGTTTTCACCGTTTTCAATTACACCTACTCATTTCGTCTCATAAATGAATAAAATCCGCTGTCTATACATAACGTAACTGGAACTTGGCTTAGAGTCAAGCTAGCAGGACATCTAATAAATTCTAATCTAAACTCTAATAAGTTAGCATAGGCATATCCTAGCTCCATAGGATTGTTGGAAGCAACTATTTGCAAAAATCACTAATAATCTGTCTCCTTCCAGTTCGTCGCTCTCCTGGCCCTCGTGGCAGCCGCCAACGCTGGACTCATCCCAGCAGGACCAATCTCCTACGCTCAACCGGCCTCTCTCTCCTACCCAGCGGTGCCAATAACGAAAGCGGTGGTAGCGAAGACTGTGGACGCTGACTACGACCCTCACCCACAATACAGCTACGCCTATGATGTACACGACACCCTGACCGGAGATGCCAAGAGCCAACAGGAAACCCGTGACGGAGATGTCGTACAGGGCAGCTACTCCCTCTTGGAGGCTGACGGAACCAAACGCACTGTCGACTACACCGCTGACCCAGTCAACGGATTCAACGCCGTAGTCCGCAAGGAACCCGCCGCAGTCGCTGTCAAGGCCGTCGCTGCTGCCCCCATCGCACACGCTGCTCCCATCGCTCACGCCCCTCTGGCTTATGCTGCCTCCGCTCCAGTGTTGGCCACCAAAGTTGCCGCCCCCTTGGCCTACGCCCCAGCTGCCAAGCTCGCCGTCGCACACGCTGCCCCATACACCGCCGCATACGCCGCCCCATACGCCGCCTCATACGCCGCCCCATACGCCGCCCCGTACGCCGCTCCGTACGCCGTAGCCCCCGCCCAATACGCAGTCGCTCACTCCGCCCCCGCTCTCGCATACTCCGCCCACCCAGCACCCGTCGCATACGCCGCTCACCCAGCCCCCCTCGCATACGCCGCCCACCCAGCTCCCATCGGCAAAATCGCCGCTGCCCCAGCTCTTGCCTATGGCGCACACTACCTCTAAGCGATCACTTGTGCTGTAAGATAATCATCGGTGTCGACTCAGGCTGAACTTTATTTATTTTTTTAGCAGACTTGTTTGTCTATAATTAAACACGTTATCAATGTACTTCCAACTGTTCATTCCACAACCCTTTGCGAACACTTCGGAATACCAGCAGGTACCTCGGATTATTTTTCAGTGCACTGCGGATTTATTTTACAATTAATACAGACAATTTATCTGGTATCTGCGCTCTAGGAGTCCCCTTGCAAGCACTTCGGATCGTCTAGGTTACCAGCTTTGTGTGGTTCTATGTTGGTTAGGACCGCCTAGGGAGGTTCCTATACGCTGCCACGCCCCTTGCAAAGAGATTAGCTGGTCTAAGTTAACATCTTCGGTTCTAATGTGACTAGCCCTTTTTTGGGAGGTTCCTGTACTCTGCCACGCCCCTTGCAAAGACACTGGCTGGTCTAAGCTCTGTATATTGTGTAGGCGATCAAAACCTTGTGCTCTGAACCGTGTCTCTCGGTTTTGAGATGAACTATTCACCAAAACATCGAGTTTCTCTCAATTTTGTCAAGTCTACCATCATGCTCCCTGTCCTTCGCTACCACCAACAGCCTCCACCAACCGCAGTGGGAGTTTGAATCCCACGACCGTACCCCTTCTACTCGACATTGTTGGCAAGGACAGGTGGTAAAAGTGGCCGCAACTGTGAACTGCCTTGAACTGTGAAAGTCCAGAAGATTCGACACACCTTGTCTTCGCTGTGAAACTTGAAGACCTGCTAATGGTCTTCAGGTACGCCCCCAATTTTTCACCTGACAAGAATTGTCTTCGAATTTGTGGTTCTGGACTTCAACGGAGATTTTACTTTTCTCGAACGGCTTCAAGTTAGCTGAACGGGCTTCGCGTTCGGTTTCGACGTGTCGTTGGCTCTCGATTTCGACAGTCGCCTACGCGCAACCTTGAAAATAGGGTAGCGCTTCTGGCGAACCACGCCCGGCATATCGGGCCAGACATTCTTTCGCTAGTTCGACCTACTTTCGACTGTCTACTTTCGCGTTTCCCAATTGCGAACCCGGCGAAATTGTCAAATTTCTGCGGCGTCCACTCTCGTCACGCAGGACGTTGCAAAATGTCTGATGGAAGTGCGCGCGGAATCTGAATGCAGCTTGAACTGTAAGGATCGAAGAAATAAGAACCGAGAAATAGATAAAATATAAACAAATGTGCGTTTGAATATATAGTATATTAAAAAGGGAAATAAATTTTCAAAAATAATTATCCCGATCAACTAAATACTCATTTTTCTCATAAATGCATAAAATCCAAAGCCTAGTGATTAATAGACAGCGGATCTTTATGCAAAATAGAAATTTTCTGTCTGAATTCCAACAATCTGGAGGGAAATTTCTTTTCTTTCTTAATGTGGTTAACGGGTTGGAAATAATATAACAGTATTTTTAAATTCTTCTAATGTTCTCGCCGTTTTCAATTACGCCTACTCATTTTTGTTATAAATGCATACAATCCGCTGTCTGGTGATTAACAATGTTAACAATATAACTAGAAGCATAAGAAGAAGAAGAATAAGCGGGGACGAGTTTATAATTTCGCAGGTGAGGTTTCTTAGAAAAAAGTTTATACAATGGAAACCGGTGTGACACACGCACACCGAAATTGATCTCGATCGCGCGGGCTGAATCCATTACACCAGGGGAGAAAGGCGGCCGAATTCCAGGCCCTCGATTTAAATGGTTGCATAATAAAAGTGAACCAGAGCGATTAAGTTTTTCGAAGGTGTACCCACGAGAAACGTGTACCCCGGTCCCATTCTTTCTAGAACGTTGAATACGCACTCGCGACCTGGAAGAAAGTTTCGAATTCGGGATTTCGACATCGGGCGCCGTTCTGCTGCGGATCGGGTGAAAATTAATCGGAGGCTCTTCAATCACTGCTTTGATATTACGTCAGGTCGAACGAGTTGGGGAATGCATCAGGATTTTTCGAACGGATGTGGAGCTAGATGAATTGAAGAAATGGAGACTTTAATGTATCATGTTTTTTCTTTACCAGGCTTATATTAACTTGCAATCGAACTAAAACTCTAATCGAAATAAAAAAAACTTTTTAAAAACCACGCTTATATTAAAATGCACTAAAAAGGAGGAAATAATGTTTTCCCTGGTTCTCCATAAAATACCGAATCCAGTTAAATGATTAATAATATTTCTCCCCAAAATTTTAAACAATTAGTTCAAAATTTCTTCTGTTATAAAATTAGTGTCGGAATATATAGAAAAATTTAATATAAATTTAAATAAACTCATGATATTAGTGACTATAAAAATAAAAGCGTGGAGCGCCCACGAAGATTACGTCAATGTTTGGCGCTCCACGCTTTTATTTTTATAGTCACTAATGTCATGATTTTATTTAAATTTATATTAAATTTTTCTATCTATTCCGACACTAATTTTGTAACAGAAGAAATTTTAAACTAATTGCTTAATTGGGGAAAAATATTATTAATCATTTAACTGGATTCGGTATTTTATGGAGAACTAAGGAAAAAATTATTTTCTCCTTTTTAGTGCATTTTAATATAAACGTGGTTTTTAAAAAGTTCTTTTGTAATGTGAATTGAAATGAAATTGATAGAATATTTATTGCTGATTCTTTGTACTGTCAATTTTGAATGAGTTTCACTGTGACAAGAGTTTCTTCTTTAAATTAGTATATAAACCAGAAGGACTCATTCATAAGAGAAAATATTTATAATTACAGACAATTTTGAGTTTAATAAATAACCATTTGCACAAACTTATGTATTTCCTGTTTTTTCCAGTCTCGTCAATTTTTCTAATTATTTAAGAAAAAACAATTGGTATTCTAATCGGTCTACAATGGTTGCGTAGCATCCACCAGGTGATAATTTATTCGTTTACGTAAATAAGAACAGTTCGCAGGAACGCTGACGCAGTGACCCAGGGGAAAACGTATTCCACGAATGTGAAATTCGCGTTTCTGTAATAGCCTTGTCCATTTTTCATTGTCTAAGCTTGTAGAAATGTCTGGTAACCTTTTTAATCCGTAGGGAAGAAGCATACTCGAGTCACGATAGCACCTGCACTTCTCTCCTGTCTACAATCTACGTGACTCGGTTCGCAAACGTTCATTGATTGCTCGCAATGGGACATCGGGACCGCGTGATTTCACGTTCCACTTTACAATACTAATCCACGTCGGAATCCGCTTAGGTATTCCCCTAAAACGATCTTTATGAACACCTCTAACCCTCCTTTTACACATGCTCGACCGACATTTTCTTTCTGTTCTTCCCTATGTTTTTTTTTATTAGTGAATTAACATTGCATACATTTCCTAATTCCTAATTAATACAATTCCTAATTTATAAACCTTTCTGGCGTTCGTGAAATATTCTATTGGAATAACTGCAATTCAGTGTAGATAGACTTTCATATAAAAAATGATTTTTGCAATATACATTCATCGATTTAGACGAGTGGCTGCTCTAATATTTTAATTACCCACTGTATATCAGACTTATTGATTGTCTCATTGCTAAGAATTGATTGTTTCAATGTAAACATGCCAATTTATTCAAATAGCTGCTCCATTAATTTAATTACCCGCTGTATTCAATTCTCCAAAATGGAAGAATTTGTATACCAGAGTAATTGATTGTTTCATTGCTAAAAATGGATTGTTTCAATGTAAACATGCCAATTTATTCAGGTAACTGCTCCAATAATTTAATTACCCACTGTATTCAATTCTCCAAAATGGAAGAAGTTGTATACCAGAGTAATTGATTGTTTCATTACTAAAAATTGATTGTTTCAATGTAAACATGCCAATTTATTCAAATAGCTGCTCCATTAATTTAATTACCCACTGTATTCAATTTTCCAAAATGGAAGAATTTGTATACCAGAGTAATTGATTGTTTCATTGCTAAAAATTGATTGTTTCAATGTAAACATGCCAATTTATTCAGGTAACTGCTCCAATAATTTAATTACCCGCTGTATTCAATTCTCCAAAATGGAATAAGTTGTATACCAGAGTAATTGATTGTTTCATTGCTAAAAATTGATTGTTTCAATGTAAACATGCCAATTTATTCAGCTAACTGCTCCAATAATTTAATTACCCACTGTATTCAATTCTCCAAAATGGAAGAAGTTGTATACCAGAGTAATTGATTGTTTCATTGCTAAAAATTGATTGTTTCAATGTAAACATGCCAATTTATTCAAATAGCTGCTCCATTAATTTAATTACCCACTGTATTCAATTTTCCAAAATGGAAGAATTTGTATACCAGAGTAATTGATTGTTTCATTGCTAAAAATTGATTGTTTCAATGTAAACATGCCAATTTATTCAGCTAACTGCTCCAATAATTTAATTACCCGCTGTATTCAATTCTCTAAAATGGAAGAAGTTGTATACCAGAGTAATTGATTGTTTCATTGCTAAAAATTGATTGTTTCAATGTAAACATGCCAATTTATTCAGGTAACTGCTCCAATAATTTAATTACCCACTGTATTTAATTTTCTAAAATGAAAGAAGGGTGCATATCACACTAAGATCGTTCTCTGGTTGCTGCATTAAGTAAGGAAACGAAGAAAAATCGTGTTCCACATCTTCCTACGAATTTCTTTAGCGACCTGCCCGAGCTTTGGCTAGACACCCGCTCGATTAACGTCTCCAGATGCTTGATGAAACTCGCGGTGTTCACCGGCTGCTCGGAGACACCTGGCAGAGTGTTAGTTTCGCGTATTTGGTTACATACCTGCTCGTACCGAGTAACTTTCACCGAGGAACAAGAGCCAGGGCTGCAGAGAGCCCACGGCCGTCAAAACCACCGCGCCCAATGTCAAGATGTGGCCCCATCGTAATCGCGCCCCGTATTACGTGGCCGTTCTGCGTCGAATGAAACCGGTTCACTTTTGCTAGACCGGTTGCCGAAAGAATTCGACCGTATGTACGATGGATTGCCTTGGCCGAAACCGCCGATCTTTTCTTTGCTCGTTGGTCCCAATTAGAACCCGATCGTCAGCCGATGGGCTCAGCAAGAAGAGCACCAAGATTATCGCTTCCCTTAATTGAATGTTATAAATCCTGATTAGGATTGCTTCGTGAGGGGGCGAGGCTGCACGATCCGAGATATCTATTTTTAGATGAGCTCGTCCAATTAAGAACGTCAACTTCTGATAACTGTACAGTGCAGCCAAAACATTTCTCCAGAAATTTTTCAACTGTGATCATTTCGTGGAAAAATATTGTACAACAATGTGACTGCGCTCATTTTGAAGCTCGAAGCCCCGACTTTCACGGACCATTGTTAATTTGTCAGTAAAAAATTTTTGCATCTTGCAACACCTCGGGAAATGAACATACTAAACGTACAATTTTTAGAAAATTGTCGGCCATATTTAAATTGTTATAACTTCGTGGAAAAATATTGCACAACAATATTCCTGGACTCAACTTGAAGCCCAAAGCCTCTACTTTCACCACCCACCGTTCATTTTTATCTGAGATATTATTGGAAAAGAATGCAAAAAAGTTTTTAAAAGGGAAACGTCCATTAAGAGACTATGAATCTAAAAATTCTTGATTTTCCTTATCGTGTCCGAGCAACGTGTGCTTCAGAAATATATTAAATTCTTTTTTTATCGCAGATATGGATACAGTCTTTATTGCATTATGGAAATATCCTGTCGTTCGGCCCACCTTGTTTTTTTCAGAAGGCGCGACGTCGTTGACATTTATTTCTGCAGTGGGATCTCGTTCCGTAACAAGTTTTTTTTATTTAAAAATGTATGTTATTCAGCCGCTTAATCGAAATGCTATGTATCCGTCGCGGTAAAAAGTCGTGAATTTGGGTCACTCTCGATGAATGAAAGTGGTTTGCATTTTCTATTCTGAGTTTATTACGAACAACCTCGTAATTATTAGAGATCGGATTTTTGCGGAGAATAACATTTTTGGCAACTACGATTTCGTCCACTCTTTCTAATTAATATAACAAAAACTTTTCATCAAGTCACGGGATCTGTCGTTTCGTCACGCAGAAAAAGCCGGACCGATCCAATATGGGAGAATAATGGAAACGTTCCGCGAGCGACTGCAAAAATGACGTTCTTGCGAACAAGAAGTCTCGTTTCTTCCTCGATCACCGAACGAGAGCGAGTCCTTGATCGCCTTTCCTTGCGTTCGTCTTCGCATAATTTCATTATAGGGGGATTCTCGTTCGGACGAGAATAAAAGCAAGTCGTTTTTATCAACTTTTTACTGATCATCTACTTTCACAAATTGCAAAGATGATTGTTCCAAAATTATCGAAATTTACAAATCTTTTTGCCACATGATATTTCTTATTTAAAAAAGAAACAAATTACAAATTGCACAAATGCCAACATTCCACAGAAAAATTTACATAACAATGTTGCCACAACTTTTTAATCGTTAAGAAACAGTGCATGTTGCATAAGGATCAGCTGAAACTGGTATATCGCGGTATTTGGAAAGACGATTACTCCCAAAATGTTCCCCCTTTAATCATTGTTTTATATAATTTTTGCAGTCGCCCGTTTCCTTTATGTAACTTCTTCGGTTGTATAATTTTCCGCGGTTACAACTTTGCAAACTTGTTTCCCATTAATTAAATGGCGAAGTGGTAAATATTATGGAAATATCGTGACCGTAAAATTTAACGAGCACGGATCGTTCGATATGAAAGAAGTTTTTCATTGTAAGATAAAGAAAAGAAAATCAAGGAAAAATTGCAAGTGAACAGTCTCGCATTGTCCGTATTATTCTTGGCTTCGATTATTTATCAGAAAAAATATCCGAAGACTTTAATCTGTGCAGGACTCTAGGTGGCAAACGGCTGCAGTAGTATAACTCACTATGATGTCAGACGCGGACGCATTAGTCACTTTCCGACGGTGCACAGTGCGTCACAAAACCAAACTAAACATTTTTATTTTTCACAAGCTGTTTTCATGAACTTACTGAACCCAATAAAACTATGGAATCTTAATAATAATATATAATTTATTTACCTTTTTTAATTAAATCCTCTCTACTTTAATTATTAGTAATATTCTAAAATATAAAATTTACTTGTAATTAAATCCTCTCTACTTTAATTATTATTAATATTCTAAAATATAAAATTTACTTTTAATTAAATCCTCTCTACTTTATAATTATTAGTAATATTCTAAATCTATATAAAATTTACTTTTAATTAAATCCTCTCTACTTTAATTATTAGTAATATTCTAAATTTATATAAAATTTACTTTTAATTAAATCCTCTCTACTTTAATTATTAGTAATATTCTAAACTGAAGCTGGCTAATACAATTCTATCTTAACCTTCTATTCATCCTTCCCATTGTTTGTTACCTCTTTCGACGGAATCTTTCTTTAAACTTTAACCGGAAGAAAATCGCAACACCAACAAAAATAACATTACAAACGCTAACTAATGTCGGTCAACCATTTATGCAGTTTGCTGTACATTTCTCTATATGAGCCGTTTATTTTGAAAGTGGTCTAAGTCCATTTTCGAGAAAAATCAAGCTAGCAATTTATTACAATTTTCTTCGATTTAACTTGACATAGATATTGAAACAAGCACTGCTGTTATTTTTATTACACACAGCTGCACAAATGAGATTTATTAGATGATCGCACAAGTTCGTGTTCGATTTGAAAATAAAATTCAATGGTTAAATTTTAAAGACTGGTTAAAGATGGGTTAAAGATGGATTAAATCAAAATTAAAAAATGGTTAAACTTTCTAGAATTAGAAAAGGATCGATATATATAATCTATATAAATAAAAATCAAATGCTGTTCGTTTTCAATTCTTTTCTTAAAATGTTCGTATTAGTCCGAACTAGGTTATAGGATAAGAAAAATTGAAGAAGTATAACGGAAAAATGGAAAAATGGAATATTTCAATACAACAAAAAAACGAACGTCGTTGCTTTTAATCAATATTTCAATAGAACGTCGCAGCTTTTAATCAATATTTCAATAGAAATTTACATTATTAACGTCTGTTTACCAAAAAGCTACAACAACCCTACTCGCGAAGCGAGCGAGCAACAACTCCCCTCTAGTTGATTAATAAAGTTGTATTCTTTAAAATTGTTTTTTTTAAATTGTATTCTTTAAAATTTTTTAAAGTTGTATTCTTTAAAATTGTTTTTTTTTAAATTGTATTCTTTAAAATTTTTTAAAGTTGTATTCTTTAAAATTTTTTAAAGTTGTATTCTTTAAAATTTTTTAAAGTTGTATTCTTTAAAATTTTTTAAAGTTGTATTCTTAAAAATTTTTGAATATTCTTATGCAATCATCTAATATTTACATTTCTACGTTATCATTTCATTCTGAAGCACAAATTGTAACTAATACATTTAAAATCACAAAGATTTTGTAGATAGGAAATTATAGCTGGTTAATAGAATGATACAAAGTTTTATTTTAAAGTGGCCTTAGTCCATTTGTCAGTTGTTTGATGTTGTTTGAGGATTCCATATCGAACAATTCATTCTTGAAAAGGTTATTGTCATTGCGCCGCAACAGAGATTTGGATTGACGTAAAAGGATGTTGCTTCAGTGTGGACGTGGCTTAATGGCCCGAATCGCGGGACAATGCGTAGCATACATATAGGATCTACATCGACCGTACGCAGTTGGCCGGGTCATGAC
The DNA here is from genome assembly GCF_051020765.1 of Lasioglossum baleicum. Taxonomy (NCBI): domain Eukaryota; kingdom Metazoa; phylum Arthropoda; class Insecta; order Hymenoptera; family Halictidae; genus Lasioglossum; species Lasioglossum baleicum. The sequence goes on along the minus strand of NC_134948.1, from coordinate 5,842,818 downwards.
ACACAGGTGCGTGTATGTGCAGAGAGACGCGACGTTTGTTGCGTAAATCGCGAGGAGGACGGATGGCCGTCGTAACGGCAACTTGCGTAACGGGTACCGCGAAGAATGAGTCGAAGCCCACGGATGAACGTGACGAGCGATCGATTTGTCCAGCTCTGTCGCATTGATCGACGTGATTCACGACGCTTTTACTTGTTACGCCTACGCCCTATGCCCATACTGTCCCGTACGAGACAATCGACGTAATCGATTGTACATACGGCGGCGGCTTATGGGGCCACTGGCCCCGCCACATGCTTATAGCATGAAGATTAGAGTGGCTCTTATTTTATATTTACCGCGTCCGACCGAATTGTACGAGATAATTAAAGAAAATCTGTGCAAAGTTTGAGAGCTCTCGATCAAACAAAATCTCGTTTTTCCCGAATATCTTCTAAACTATTTACCCCGTCGAAAAATATGTTAGACAAAACCCGTGGACCTGGACAGGCTGCGTCTTTTGTGTCCTATTACTTTTCTTCGCAAAACGAACGGTTTCCGAAAAAATTGAGGAAATCTGACCAAAATCCAGAACTTTTTTCTGAAATTTGAAAATTGATATGCACTGATTTTTTTTTAAGTATTCGGAACAACTCTGGGGGTGCGGTAAAAGAAATTTCGACAAAATTTTTTGACAAGATTAAATAAGAGCCACCCTACTGTCCCATACCACCAAAACAATCGACGTGATCGATTGTACATACGGTGGCGGTTTATGGGGCCACTGGCCCTGCCATATGCTTCCAACACGAAGATACAGAAACCTCGAAGATCCAAGATCCACAACGCAACCCTGAATCAACCCTCCAGGTGCTTCGAAATACCAAGAACCCAACAGATCTTCCTCATATACACAGATTTATTAAAACTGCAGTAACATCGATAGGGTGGGCGGAGTCGTAACAATAATACAGATTAAAAATTAAGGAAGCGCGGCGGCAGCGGGTGTGAACCCTAGGGGCGCTGCGAAGGCCAACGGGGACGAGTACGTGGAGTAGTAAGCGACAGGGTAGTTAGGTATACCCTTAGCTTCGGCGAGAGTGATAACTCTTTGGGACCTGGCTGGGATTTGCAGAGGAGCAGCTACAGCTCTCACAGGAGCTTCCTGGAGCTGTTGAAGCCTTTGTGGTTGGTCCTGATCCTTCTCGAGCTCCTGGGGTCTCTGTTGCTGTCTCTGTTGAGCCTGTTGCTGAGCTTGTTGCTGTTGAGCCTGTTGGAAGTGGAGCCTGGACTGTTGCTGAAGCTGCTGAAGTTGACGCAATTGTTGCTGCTGTTGCTCCTGCTGTTGTCTCTCGATTTGCTTCAGTTGTTGCAGCTGCTGTTCCTGCTGCTGTCTCAGCTGCTGGTCACGGCTGGTTGCGGTTCTCAGGGGCCCGGACCGTGCTTCCACCACCTCGACGTCGGAATCAGGCCCACTGGAGGGTATGGCGGGTGCAGCAGCTGGCCCAGCCGGTAAAACAGGTTGCACAGCAGCCGGTGCGATACCCGCCGCGTATGGGACCACCGGTGCTGCGATGGCTGCCAATCCTGTCGCTGGTTCTCGACTGACGACAGCGTTGAACCCGTTGATCGGGTCCGCCGTGTACTCGACGATGCGGCGGGTACCGTCAGCCTCGATCAAACTGTAGCTACCCTGCACGATGTCTCCGTTCCTGGTCTCGTATTGGGCCTTCGAGTCGCCGGTCACAGCATCCTGGACGTCGTACGCGAAACTGTACTGCGGAGCTGCGTCCAGCTCTTCCAACTTGGCGGGTACAGCCACCAACGGCGCGGGGACCAAAGCACCCTTCGCGAACACCGCCAAGCTTACGAACACGATGAGCTGCAAGATGAAATCGGTTAGGGGTGCTCGGCTTTCGGTCACTTTATAAGGCGATGGATCAACGTTCGATCAAATCAGCTCAGATTTTTTATGTTTTACCGAATAATGGGTGAAGAAAATTTTGGGAAAATTGCTACCGGGGTCGAGATTGAGAAGAAAAAAAAGGTAAGTTTCGGAATTTTTTTTATCCAAGACTGTAACGAAGATTTAATCGATACGTTTTCATTACTGAAATTGATTAAAATCGCAAAAACTAATAATTTAACCCTCGTCCGTCCCTCGTGCCAATTTTACAGTTTTCCCGAAATTAGTTATACCGTTCTGTCATTTACTGTCTGCTATTTGGAAGAATAACTGTTTACCTTGTTGTTGTATCGATTTTTAATAATTAATTGATTTTTGTTTTTTGTTAATTATTATAATACCGAAAACTCGATATGTTCATTGTTCCCGAGAGAATCTCAACAATTTCCACTGTCCCGAGAAATGGTCTGCGAGGTATCAAGCGTCCGAAAGAAGCAGCCCAGGATAAGTGTCGCAAGCTGCCCCCAGCGGACCCACCGACTCACCTTTGAAGCCATGTTGATTTTGCGTGAGGATCGTCAGAGGACTGATGCCTCGGGGTAAGATTGCCGGTACTTTTATACGGTTGATGGCGGTTTTGTGTCATCCGTTCGCAACAAACGAAGCTATTCCTTGCACCCAAACCCGCGTCGCAAGGCACCCGTGGCTTAGCACACACGCGCGCAATCGCCCCCACTTTTTCTCTGTCGCGGCTGCGTTCGGGGTCCCGGGCAATCCTCTTTCTTTCTTTCTTTCTTTCTGTTGCCATCCGATGACCTCCTCATAAAAACGTTGTTGCGATGGACACGCGACACGGGCGACCGATGAGTATGCGCGCTTATGTTTCTTCATATCGGCCAGCGCGCCGCGCGGCCTATACACGCGACCTGTATGCCAATATGTCGAAGATACATGCTTGTAGTATGTTCGGTTTCGTCGTCGAGGTCACACCGACGAAACCCTCCCTCTTCTTCCCGGTGACCAAGTCCTGGTTGCCAAAAGTCCCCGGTTGTTGCGCGACAGTTATCGATTAACATTTACATGCTGTACAACAGCTTCACACTTAGGCAACCGGCGCGACGGGATTAGGATGCCACCGATACCCAAAAACAGTCTGGTTGTTTAGGTCTCCGCAGGGTGTCTTTTCTGCCAGCTCCTTTTCGCAATACAAATTCAACCTTATGCAAATCAGTTTCACCTTTCCGTGAACCCCTTGCCCTACGATTTTAGTGATTCGAACCTTTTTGTAGATCGTGATTTCCTAGAAAAGGAGAGAACTTGTGTCTATTGTGTGCCTATGTTTTCCAATAGCTGTACATTGACAAGACCGAAATAGAATTTTATTTCGATCACAGGAATTTATTGACACGCATTTTTATTAGAATCTGTTCAGAATCTTCATCACGAGTCAGACACGATATTGTAAGGCGAGGGGTTGATTACTAGACTGCGGATCTTTATGGAAAATACAAGCTTTCTGCCTGAATTGCAACAAGCCGGGGTGAAATAAATATATCTAATTTCTTGTTGAAGTGAAATTCTTCAAATTTTTTTACCGTCGGAAAATAGACTTACCAATTTTTATCATAATGCATACAATCAATTAAAAATTAGTTAGCACCCCGAAAGAGTGCGAACATGTTTTAATTCCGGAAATTCTGCATGGTTAAGTGCTACAAATAAATTGGCGGCATACCTCCAGAAATGAAATAGTAATGTGTACTTTCAGAGAGAAATTACGTAGTTGTTTTACCGGTGCACGTTACCCGAACCAGATTTGTTGCTTTTTATTAGTATGCAACGTAGATAGGCCTGGCCTTGCCATAACTTGCCGTTTAATACTGGGAATTTTCGTAAACAACTTGGTAATGATATTCCAAGAGCTATAAAAATTCTATATGGCTAAGAGAATGATCCTTTTAGCCACGAAGTGAACAGTCCTGTTTCGTCGAGGGCAGAGCTTTGTCAAAACCCTTGGTTTCATAAGAATTTCAGATAGATAATTCTATATATGTATGATAAAAAATAAATGGAAATATTATTTGAAATATTATTAACGCTAGGTTTACGGGACCCGTCGTAATGACGGATTCTAATATTCTTGATTTGCGATTATTAAGATTGTAAAGATGCTTCCCTGAGGAATTCTTTACCTTTATTTCTTGGGGTATGTATCATTGGAAAAATGGCCAAAAATTTGGATAGACACATTCAATTATTATGAAATTTAATTTTGTAATAAGGTCTTTTCGAAGACAAAGTGGAATATTCCCTCAAGCAGTGCATGAAAGTAGTAATATATATGCATATAGATTATTATGAAATTTTATATGATTCAATATTATTAGAGGGGGTAATATTAATTATAATAATTTTATAGGAGATTTAATATAGACACATTCTTGTTATGTTTATAAGATAAAGTGAAATAGTTATTTCCAGAGCTCCGTAAACCTAGTGTTAAACATTAAAATATCCTGGAGGCGCCCATACGTTTCTCAAACGGACTTCTATGTTTTCTTGCGTGTAGCCTAACAGAGTCGGGCGAGTTCAATGCCACAAACCTGCGAGTTCTATGGCGCAAGGTCGTCCAAGGTCGTTTCACTTGCTCGCACAGTGAAAGATTTGAAGAAAGTGCTGTTTTTATCGATAGTTTATTTTAAATGCTCAATATGATTAATTACATAAATATATATATATTAATTAAATACTCATACTCTTAAAATATTCAATTAAATAAAATGATAGTTGAAAAAAACATTCAAAATATCATTTGCAAGAAGATCACAGCAATCGACCACTGTACGACCACACACATTTCAATTCAGCATGGAGTACGACACATTTTATGTTGCGATCAAACGCGAACGTGTTTTACGAGTCACACGCGTGGTGATCATCGTCGTTCAGTCGTGTCAAACAAAGTTGTACAACTCGTTGTACGATGAATCGTGACGTGTGTGGGCTCCTCGTGATTAGTTAACGGTCTGAAACAAACGCCATAACTTTGCACGGGTAATTATCAGACAGCGGATTTGATGCATTTGTGACAAAAACGAGTAGCTATTAATTAAAATGGTAAAAATAATGTTCAACCTATTAAACATATTGGGAGACAATTGTTGCAATTCAGGTAGGAACACTTTTAGAATAAATTCGAATAAATGAAAATCTAAGTAATCTCTGATAAGGCAGCTGCACTCGCGTGATTGGAAAAATCGGGATCCGCGCTCCAAGAGGTCGATTTTTAAATTCGAGGCGTATCGACAGCGTGGAAATATGGAGGTCGGGAAAGGAAAGACTTTCGTAATTTCGGCGACTAACCTCGGATGGCTCCATTTGACGTATCGGCATACAAATTGATCGGTCACTTACGATTCGCCGCCATTTGAATTTCGGAGGCCGCGCTGCACGATTCCGAAGACAATAGACGGCTGCCAATGATGAAACTATCGATTTCATTGCGAAGCCATCAGCGTTGAATTGTTTGTTTTCGTGTATAGCAAAATTGAATTGGTGGAACATAAACTAATAGAAAAATTTTAAAAATGTACAGTTTCAATATGTCTACATGAATTACTAGATTGGGAGTTACAGAAGAATTGACTTCTTCTAAGAATAATTTTAATATGTTGCAAACACGCAATGCACGACAAAGTATAAACTCCGTAATATTAATACATAAGAAATTTTTCCTTGAATTTTTCTGAATCAGTCTGATCGATTACAGAATTCAAGATACGAACTGCAGTGCCGAATACTGATGGCAGGCGTTCGCATAAGTAGTATTGTCACCTATATGTCAGACGCGTGAACGTATGAATCTCGCGCGGCGTATACTGATATTACCTTCTAATTACTCGCATATAGTATTTACAATCTCAAAACATTAAATTCAATGTTTTAAACATAAACGAAGGTATCGATTACGCCAGCAAACATCCATTTTGCATTAAAGTGGTTATTTTATATTGAATAATAAAAAAAAACTTTTTAAAAACCACGCTTATATTAAAATGCACTAAAAAGGAGAAAATAATTTTTTCCTTGGTTCTCCATAAAATACCGAATCCAGTTAAATGATTAGTAATATTTTTCCCCAACATTTTAAGCAATTAGTTCAAAATTTCTTCTGTTATAAAATTAGTGTCGGAATAGATAGAAAATTGTACAATGGTAAAAATTGAGATAAATTGATACTCTGTTACATTTTATAACACGTGTTAAAAATTGTACAATTTTGTGTATTATTGTACAAAGATCATTATTAATATCGTTCTAATGAAATAGTTTATTTATTCATTATAATACATATAATATTATTACTAGACTGTGGATTTTATACACATTTATTCAAACATATGAAAATACGGCTAGTGTCTACGTAAATCGATGACTATAATTTCTAATTCGCCTCGCTATTCGCTCCCGCGTCACTCTTGTGAAACGATTACAACGAAGACTTGTATTCGCAGTCGATCCATCCTTACCTGTTTATTATGCACGGCGAACGTACCGCGTGTTGCATTAATTGAAATGAATTTGTGTTCACCGGGTGCATTCAAATGGTTCTCCTATCTTCTCATAGACAAATGCGTACCCTTTGCTTCCACTCGTTATTTGATTTTAAAATAATGATTCTGCCTTTGTTTTTCTATTAAATATTTCAAGGTCATTGCAAGGTCTCGAACCATCGTTTCCAAACTCTACAAACTCGTTTTTCTGGCGACTCAAAATCATCATTGAACTCCAAAAAATTTATATTCATACCTTCCACATTTCTACGTGTTTTTAAATCGCACACTACAGTCAGTAACACATTTGGGGAGTGATAAAACTCAGTACAAATATAATCGTAAAAAAGTCTTTAATACAAACATGTAATTGCAGTATGTACAATATGTGATATGACTAGTTGTATAATAAGAGTAGTAGTACATATTAAATAAACATCATTCAATAAACCAATGTCCAACCCAGTATTTTTCCATAGCTATTCAATTTTTCTGGTTTAATATTTTATATTGTTATAACGATAATATTCAACACTACTTGTCGGATGGGAGGAGTCAGTACGCCTCGTGGGCGTGGCCGAACGAATTCCAGTACAGTAGGCGTGGTCAATGAATAGTGTGGGCGTGGCCGAACGAATTCCAGTACAGTAGGCGTGGTCAATGAATAGTATGGGCGTGGTCAAACAGCATAATAAACAAATGTGTAAATGAAACGTCATCAACGCGGTATACGCGATTAAATAATACAATGGGCGTACTCGGCCAGCACAGTGGGCGTGGCTGAATGACGCAGTAGTACACAACTGTTTCACATAATCGCCGAGTTATGAAGATCTGGTATGATGAATGAACAATGAAGGTCTATAAGAAGTTAGCGTGCGCTGATGTCGAAGGAAGTCCTTGGTCTCCTAAGGGTGGAAGGCCAAGGGAGCGACCTTGACCACAGGCTTGATGACAGCAACAGGTTCCCTATGTACTACAGCGTTGAACCCGTTGACCGGATCAGCAGTGTACTCGACAATCCTCCTAGTACCATCAGCCTCGATGAAACTGTAGCTACCACTGACAACATCGCCGTCTCTGCTCTCGTGCTGGCTCTTCGAGTCCCCGGTCAAACTATCCTGAACGTCGTAAGCATAAGTGTACTGAGGATGAGGGTCGTAATTTAGACCTGGGTCCACTGTCGCGATTTTAGCCACCGGCAGAGGAGCCAGAGGAATTGCGGCGCCGTTGCATGTGGCCAATACTGCGATTGCCATTACGATCATCACCTTCTGCAAATCAATTTCAAGTTAGTACAATGTAATTTTTAGTTTCTCAATCCCTGCAAATCGTGTTTTAATTTAATTTTTAGATACTGAGTACATTTCCAGTTGAATTTCTGTGTTATATTTAATGTTTTGTCCCATGTGTAGAAAACTATCTTATATATAATTATATAATTTGAATTTAATGTTTTGTTTCGGTGCAATTCATGTTTTAATTTACTTTTTGGATTGAGCATCAAGTTGAATTTCTTCATTTAATACTGTTCAATTTTTAATTCAATGTAATATTTAATGTTTTGTCCCGTTTGTAGGAAACTATTGAATAGTAAAATATTAATAAAATATTATTTTCATTCAAAAATGTTTCTCTCCCTCACCTTGATGGCCATATCGAATAGGTCTGCGGCGGATCTCGTGGTTGAAAGTCGAGAATGAAACTGACTGTTCGATTTCGAGTGACAAACGTATTTATAGGGACCACAGGGTGATCATTCTTCGTACGTGAACCGATGCTCGCCGCAGCCCCCGATGCATCGCAAACAGCTTTTCGAAGGCGCGTACGTGACACGCTTCCGTTTCTCACAGCAAAAGTTTCGCTCTCGTTTTCTCTAACTACCAATCATATCAAGATGAACAAGTTGATCATCCCAATAACATTGGAGATTCCCTGAACATTCGTCGCGTCTTCAAAAAGATTCTGTAACAGTAAAAATAAAGAGATACTATCGAATCTTTATAAAATACAAAATAGTTGCAAAGCGCACCTGTTTTCTCCAACAATTCAAATTGCTCCAAAATTCCATTGCGTGAGGACAAAAAGGGGGAAAGCTTGCGAAACATAAAATATGACGAGAAACATGATAAAATCGGCCAATAATTCTTCCAGCTTACTTGTGCTTTCACCGTTGCGTAATTCAGTGCGGTTTTAGTTCCAGCCGTAAGTGTAACATTTCCGTCATGCGAGCATGCAGCGCGAAGAATACTAATCGCCTGCTAAGCCGAGACGCGCCGTACTGGAATGCTTGCATTTCGCTTTCAAATTTGAAATTCCGTGTCCGGTTCTCAGTGTTCTGATCGCATTTTAATACTGATTACACAACACTATGTCACATTATGTATAATAATACAACGCACAATTTAAAAAATGTCTGATTTATTAATTACTTATATTAAAAAGTCTCATTTATAACTACATATTTTGCTAGTAACAGATTTCAAGAATTTCTTAATTTTACCCTTCGGTCAATCCGTAAAACAAGTATACACAATGTACAAAAGTATGTGTAGAAATTTGTTCCGTCTGCTTACCGTTAGCTTACTTATAATGGGAAAAGTTAAGCTATAAAAATAAAGTTAAAAGTATCAGCTACTTTATCTTACAGTAATTAGTAACTTATCGGACAGTAAAAATATGCTTGTTTACCACGTAAGTAATAATTACATACAAATTACTACTATTTACATCGACCTGGGTACGATTTCATACAGCTTACAAGAACAACAAGCATATTCTTAAGAAAATAAATTTCGTATGTAATAATTATTTAATGACGTAATACTATTACGGCCATGTAATCTTCTGTCTCTTCTTTGATGGAGCTTCCTGCAATGAATAATTTTTAAATTAAACAATCTGTATAGATTTATAAATAACAAATATACCTACATCAAGTTTTCCATCGTTAACACGTTTGTCAATATCATTATAATCTCTCAGATTATTTGAATTACATAGACGTATCTTTTTAGGTGTCTGTTTAAGCTCGTTCACAGGAGATTTAGGTTTCATTGAACAAGAAGATGGGGATGATTTTACTTCACTTATGCTTCTTTTTATATTACTTGTGCCATTGCTGTAAACAATAAATACTTTATGAAATACAAGACAGTTACGATACGTAGAATTTATTGTAATTAAAAAGCAAAATTAGATGACACACTTACAATGGAACTACATCACTTCGATACTCGTCTGCTAAATGTTCCTCCTCCTGTTTGTTATTCTTATTAGCATCCGAGTTTTGACAATTTTCACTTCCTCGTTTAGGTAAGGGCATCGCCACCCGTCTGTATAATTCTATTAACTGAGATCTGGATAAATGTTTATAATTATTAAAGTCGATGCAACACTGTAAACAAATAAATATATATGCATTTAATTGCAGTACATATATATAAGAATCCATTTATCCAATATTATTTACAACAAAAGATTCAACATTCATTTTCACGCGCATCATAGGTCGCTACATTCTGAATAGATTTATGCTGAAATAAGCTATAGTTTAATTCACAAAACGATTAATTTACGATTTAGTTTATAATCAAAACAAAGTGTCGGTAAACATAACCTCATCGGCTTACATTTTCTAAGATTTCCCGAAGCTCAGGGTCTGACAGTACTTCGGGATGAGTTAAATGGAACATTTCCATTGTTAATGTTTTCTTGACTCGTTCGACTTCACGTTAAAAAATGACGTACAATATTAAACAATTGACATTGTCGCAATTATCTTCAGATAAGATATGATACGAATTCGTGTCATTTTTATGCGGCTCTGTAGCTCTTCATCTATATAATTGAAATTGTTTATTGCGTATATATCTAATTATATAATTTTTAATAGACAAAAATTTTATACAGTAACATTTTTCAAAAATGTATCTCGCTGCCTATAATAAAAAATACAAATTATTGTATATCACTGATATATATTTACATATACACTGTATATATACTCGCTGTATACATATATATATATATATATATAGGCAGTGTTGAAATATTGTGGATGATTTCTCGCGCATGCGCTGCGATTTTTGCTTCAGCGAATTTGAGTAAAGTAAACTTCTCGATAAAATGGGGTACCTTGAACACCCCGTAAAATGTCAGTACTTTCCCGCCAATATACACTACCGCTCAAAAGTATCCGGAGACTCACGAAATGTGTAATAGCAACGCATAAAAATTACTTCAGCATCTGAAATAGTGACTAAAATCGATCTTTATTACTTTCTTATGGAATATCTAATGTTTTAAGTTAAAAACTGTCGTTTTTTATTACTTTGCTTTTTTATCGAAATACGAGGATCGTCTTCAATTTTTTCAATGGAATGTCTACTATTTTTTCTAAAATTCGGATAAATTATGAAATTCTGCGTGAAAAAGTATTATACAAAGCGGGACCTAAAATGAATTTTAAAAGTTTTCGGATACTCGCCCATCCCTAGTGTTCACCCTCTGTGTACTCTGAAGAATTGCCATACCATTATTCATTTTCGGGTTCCACTTTTTGAAGGGTCGAGGTCTTATAAAGAGAACTGCGTTTAGAAAAATCCTTTAACATGAACCAACAATTCCAACTATTGTTGCCAACAATTCCCTACTATTTTAAGCGTTTTATTTGAAATTTACTTCAAAGGACAGTTCCTGTATTGCTATACTTATTTTAAACAATTTTGTTTACTAATTATATTAAACATATCTCTCAAACTTTGTTGTAATTTATATCTGTGGAACTTATAATTGTTTTTAACTAAAAAATAAGACAAATAAATGAAGGAAGAAACAAATAGATATAAAAAACCGTTTTATTTACATTTTTCTTTCTCTAATTTCGAGTCACACTCGACAAAGGAGTGTTAATAAGCGATAGCGCAATGTTCGCCGCAGCGGCCCAGCCAGCCAGTGCGATGTTGTATTGCATGCGTCGCCCGGACAATGTCCCAGTCAGATCAGGCCTATATTATGGGTAACAGCCCTGTCCCCGTCCCCTGGTAAGTATCACTCCCTCCTGAAGGGGTGGATTCTTTTACCCTATTCAACTGTTGCACTCAAAGAGTCACTCTGGTTCGAGTCGAATGTGTATAATTGCCTCAAAAGAAGTCTACTTTTCCCTTTCACCTGGAAAGAAATGTTAACACGTTAACCATTGGGAGTGATCCCTTTATTTTGAACACAGTACAGTATTCCTTGTATGCGGATACTGTTTGATCGTGCTACAAAGAGGCAATACTATGTAATGCAATGATGAAACTTTCTTAATTTTAGTTATCTCGTTATGAAACCTTTACCAACGGACTCGTGAATTTTTTTTTATTAAAACGAGACCAAGCACGATAGAATTGCGATTATATTCACTTGTATAATAAGCGATGAAAGTTTCGAACGCAAAGAAGGACAGCATGTCAGGACTGGGATAGTGAGCTGTTAAAGACTCGAATTCGCTTCCAGGCCTCGCATTATGTGGGCTGTTTGAAGAACCGATCACTGAACAAGACGTTGTTAGTTTCATTCATAATTTCTTCATGTTTAGTTCCACTTGTACGAAACTTTCCCTGATTAAAAAAAACCAAACTCGACAGAGTTTTAATCATATTTACCGATATCCCAGCAATATGGTTCAAATTATGCCGTATTTAGACTGATTTTAATTAGGAAAATCTCACAGATACGTCGGTAAAAATTCTGTAAAAAAGAATGAAAAATAAAAAACTTTCCTATTTGCATTGACATCGTAATCGATACGTAGCCTTTTGAACTGTGCCGGCTGCCTTGACGCTCAGCCCCTCTTTGTCGTTTACACGCTGTCCTCCTCTATGTTCGGCACACGTCAAAGAACGTAATACTCTACGCTTTCTGAGAAAGCGCCCCCGAGATTCTCACATCATCCGAAGGAATACCGTACTTTTATTTTAAACAAAGTGTTCACTCTTACCACTTCAGCGACCTTATCAATGGCGGATTTCAAATTTTCTTTCATCGCGTCATCTTCGATCTCCAAATGTAAATCTTTCAACGATTTAAGAAGAACATCTTGATGAATACTGCTAACAGGATTCAATATTTCCGCCAGGATAATAAAAACAAGACTATTGTGGGAACAATAATAATTTTCCGTGCCTTCTCTGCGAATTTTCAATCCAGTCAAATTCAATATAAACCTGGAGACGTCGTAAGGATCGACTTCCTGCAAACTGCTGGTGTCGGGTGCGTTAGATATAATTTGTAACGTTGGCAAATATGCCTCTTCCAACATTTGTTGCCCGTCCGGCACACGCGATAGAAAATTGTCGAAGAAACAGCTTAAACATTGCCGTAGGTAAAAGTCATTGTCATTCACTGGGTTATACGCTAATATAATTAATCTTGATAACAAAGTCGCGCTTCTTATTCGACGATTCAGCAGCAGCTTGCAAATGCCTTCAGTGGCAATCGTCCGTAGATTTTCATCCTGTTATTAAAAAGAATTATTCAATATTCATCGTATAGGTACGTGTCCATCTGAGAATTTCTGTCGATAGTTCTTCACGAGAGTACTCTAAATTTGCGTGTCCGTCGGCAGCGTATAGCTGTCGCAGCTTTATGCCTTTCGAATAATGCAAATTAGATTTAAATTGAGTTGCTGAAAGTTGACTTTGAATTTAGATTTAAATTCAATGATTAAAAGAGCGAGTTTCAACTTAATGTTCACCCTCTCCGAGAGTTTTTCGGGCAGCTGTCCGCTAGCATTCTCAATACCGTGTACACCGACGAATTTGACTCTCGACTGTAACTCGCGATAGTTTTACTCTCAGATGGACACACCTTCCTACGACCTACGATCCTACGACGCGGTTCCCTTATCAGGCATAATTTACTTTCTATTTACCGTGTGATCCATGAATGTGATTATAATTTTGATGAAATTATAATCATCGTCTTTCTCTTTGCTTGATTGTTGCATCGATGTTAAGGATACTTCCCGGTCACTGTGACTGTACAATTTCACAGAATGAGATTTTTCCGTCTTATTAGCAGTCCCATCTACATTTTCTATAATATCTAAATATTCAAGTCCGTGCAACAAGCAGAGATCGAAAATTCCTTTCAACGCTATCAACCAGATTTCTAGATTTTCTTGTTCCAAAGAAAATTGTAGAAACAGCACCATCAGGTATTTTTTAGCTAACGTTTTATCCAACACGCAATAAATAGAGAGCGCGCGTATTGCAGATATGTGGACTGTATCATCTGGATGCTGGAATCGAGAAATATATTTAAAATTGGAAAACGAATAAAAGCGTGAGACACTCACCTCTAAACCGTCGAGAGCTATTTGCATCATACTCCTAAGAGTCGGTGTTAACGAAGACACCGACTGCAGCATAGTGCATAATATGGCTAAACATTTTACCATTGTTTCTGTATCATCTTTCTCCTTTATTTCCTCTGTAACTATTACGACCTGCGGTTCTGACAATTTCACGATCTCTTCATTCAATGCATTGATCTGGTTCTTCAATTCATCAGCCCGCAAATACTCTTTGTTTTGTATAGCTTGATATTCCTCTTCCTTCAGGTTCAACAAGTTTACTCGAAGTTTTGCTCTCTATAGATGTAAGTTTCAATTGATTAAAAATTAATATTCAATACTAATAACTAGACTGCGGATCTTGATACATTTATGAAGAAATTCAAGAATGTTGTAATGTTGCTTTTAATGTACCAAAGTCGTCAAAAGATAAAATCAATTGTTCCGTCTTTTACGGACGTTAATGCCGATGGGACGATGGAACGAACACGAGAGACTTATTGTTAGACAACGTTTCACGAACAACTATTATACATGCACACAGGGTGTGCTCTCGTTCTCGACGATAATCGCGTCTGGGGATCGCGATTCTCGAACGGCAGTTAGTCGGTAAAACGTAGAGGTGTCTAATTCGCTTCGTAATCTTTTCTCAACTCTACTCGCGCCTCGGTGCAGTGGTTTGGCAACGAACCGCGCGTTTGATTCAAATACGCCCGGTGCGGCGGCCATTTGGCGGGCTCGTGTGTTTGTTTGGGGACCGTGGCAATCCTTTCGGTCGCCCGGACGATGCTCTCTATGTTGTCGGGCGCAGCCAACGGTTGAGCCCGAACATCAATTTTTATTTCATTCCTGCTTCTCACAATCAATGCAAACCATTTTTATATTGCATAAAGATTCGCAGTCTACTAATAACATTGATATTACGAACTTACTTTCAAATTATTGGTATTCTGTTCGTCCTCCGAAATTTGTACGCTCTGTGTAGGCTCTTTCAGAGGCAATCTTATATCGCTAATAATGTTAGCCAAGGTATCCAATCTAGTATTTACATCTGGTATAACTTTCTGTAAATATTTAACCACACATTCAATAATTTGTTCAGACCAGTAGTTACCCATTAATGTGTTGCATATCAAATCTTTCAACTTTTTCCTTCCAGCTTCATCAGATAAATCATACATAGTTGTTATTTCAAATAATTGTAAAAGAATGAATTTTTGCATGTTGTTCCTCCATATTTCATTTTCATTTAAGGATATCGATGCTAAATAGTCTTCAATGTATGTACAAAATTTAGATAATTCTGGTATAATCATTTCCACTTGATCTACAGAATGTTCCTGTTGAAAATATTCTACTAAACACCTCCAGTAGACTACATTCTCACTGGTCAGTTTATCCAGTGGAATCAATTTCATTTCCATGGTTATTGGTAATTGCTCTATCAGTGTGACTACTGAACTCTGCCTAAAAAAGTAAAAGTTAAATGTGATTTAATATATAACATTAAGGAGGTAAAAGAAATATGGAATATACAGGATGTTTCATAATTCTATGGCTGGAAAGACGAAAATCAAATTAAATCAAGAATAACAAAGTTGCGTGGAGACTTCGTTTTCTAGAAAATTAAATTTAAATATCAGTCGAGTACATGTGTCCTTAATAAATAATCGATGTCATGGATTTCACTACAAGATGCTGTTACGACCGTGTTTGTACATGGTACAATGTCAGGGCTTCTTTACTATCACATACTTGTAAATAGTATGTGTATGTTCGGTAGCTTTTTTTTCATTAGTGAGACTTGGTTGTTGAATATTTTAGTCTTTCCGAAATAAGTTGTACTGTTCTGTTATTTGTAGGTAAATTTGTCCGAAACATTGTGACTTTTATTTTTTTAATGCAAAACATATAACCGAAAAATCGAAGATGTAAATGTTAACTCATCAATTTGAATAAAAAGCCGTCGCAAAGTAACTGTGAGGGACAGATTCAGTTCGTGAAATGAGGGACGAATGAGGATTAAATGGACAGATGCAGAGAGAATAGAGCACAGAGTTGTTTGTAATCTAAAAATAACGAATCTCTTAATAACTTACTTGAATAATGTTTTCAATGCCATCATGGATATATCTGTGGCAATTTCAGCGTCGAGAGCTCTTACTAAACTTGTAATACAACCGTTATAATGTCTTAACCATGACGGCAATAAGGTATTCTCCACACACTTCCTCACATTTTCCGATCTATCTTTTAGACCGTCATTCAATAATTGATCTCTTTGAGTAATAGTCAACGATCTGACTGTAACTTTGCTAACGAATTCGTATGCTAGTTTACGTACTCCTTCGTGCACGTCTCTGGTGCGTCTTAACGCCGCTTGCAGAGTTCTTTGATTCTTTCCCATACACATCAATGTTGCCATACGGACTTCAGGGTTTGGATCCTTAGAAACGTGAAATATATACATTTTTATCACCTGACATTCGTCGTCTGATGGATCTTGGAGTCTGTGCAAAGCAAAGATAGCTTGCGCTCTGACTTTCGGTGACTTATCCAACAAACGGTCCATCATAGCAACGGTAATTTTATCACAGATATCGTCATCTATGAAAGCCTGATCTCCCATAGCGTTGAATAAAATGTTGAGAAAGTGGCAAGTACGAAATCTCACAGCCGAATCTCTAGCACAGTGAATGGTCAGAAGGAAATCAAAAATTTGAACAAGGAAGGGACACAGCGGTTCCTCTTCCTGCGTCTCTTCATTCGCACACGAACGAGCATTCAACCTGAGAGCAAAATCGGCAACAAACTGCAAAGTGTTCTGAACTCTTGGATGTTTTTGTGCAAAGGTGAGAGGAACTATGAAATGCGACTTAAAAACATCCCAAAAAACTTCTAGGTCAGTCTGTAATCGATTGAATAGAATCAATTTCATTAAATTAATGAATATGTTTATAATTTTTGTAACGTAGTGTAGTACGCCAACGTACCTTCTCGTATAAGTCCATCAGTTTCTTCAAATTGCTTTGGTGAGAAGTTTTTTTGAATTGAGAATTGTAAAATATTTCAGACATCTTTCCCTGTAGATTTCCACTCATCTTTACGATAAATTAGTTACGGTTACGTATGAAAACAACCTATCGAGAATAGATGTCAAACTACATCAAACTACATCAAACTATTTATGATCAATTACGAATGACTACGAAACCATACGAAACTACGAAACGTTAAACTTTCAAATCAGTGATGCCAGGACGGGTCACCTTTTCTCGCGCATGCGCGGCGATTTTAGCCTCAGTAAAGTACGATTCTCGAGAAAATGTGACATCTTGAGCGCCCCGCAGAATTTTAAAAAATTGATATGATTTGATTATGAAAAAAGAATGTATGACAAGAGTACTTCTGTATATTTTTTAACTCGTAGGACACGTCCTGGAGTCTTTTTGTTCGGAACAGATTTGTTTCGGTACATCCCTGTACATCCCTGCTGCATCCCTGCCAATATAACTGCCTCAGGGCAGTGATCAGCAGTGATGCCAGAAATGCGCAACATTTCACACGCATGCGCGACAAACAGTACCGTATCTATGTAAGGTAGCAGAGCCCTGCGGCAGTTATGTTGGCAGGAATGTACCGAAACAATCTGTACCGGACAAGAAGACTCCAGGGACATGTACTACGATTTACAAAATATACACAAATACACTTGTTATACATTCATTTTTTAGAATCATATCATATAAATTTTTTTAAATTCTGCGGGGTGCTCAAGGTACCCCATTTCATCGAGAATCTTATTGTACTGAGGCTAATCGCCGCGCATGCGCGTGAAATGTTGCGCATTTCTATATAGCACTGATATATCAGTGATTTTTAGCATCACTGCCTCAGGCCCTGAGGCTCATCTAATATATTTAGATACGTTACTGTTTTCTCGCGCATGCGCAAGAAAAGTTGGGCCGAACAACAGCTGATAACAGCGCTTTGCAATACTTTGCATCCGTGTTATGATTCAATTGGATTCAATCAGATTCAATGCACTGCATTCAACTCAATTCAACTGCATTGCCGTGCATGTATCCTAGCATAGCATCCAATAGCATCCTACTCCTACTCCTACTGTTTATCTAATGCTGCAATGTTGTGTTTCATAGTCATGGAATTTTAGACCATATAATTGGATCCAGCGATTCTGCATTTAAGCTAAAATGGATAGCTCAAACGATTCAGGTTTGTATAGGTTAGAAGGGACTGACAAAAGTCAAGCTGGGGGTTTGATTATTCGTAAGAAACCTTCTGATCACACGTTCAAGAAGCCTCAGATGTCAATCTTGGGTCTCGATAAGCTTGCGAAACGGAAAAGACAAGAAAACGCGCAGGAGGCAAACTCGTTGAGATCAAACTCGCCAGAATCAGAGATTAAAGAGAGAAAATACAGATCATATGCCGAAGAAACACCAACTCATACTGGTGGGGTGAATTGTGAAGCACAAAGAAGATTAGAGTCAAGGTTGAAACATCAGAGATTAAGTGCTCAGGATAAGCATCACAGACATCACAGAGAGCATAGTAGAGATAGCGACTCTAGGAGACGAGACAGAAGTAGAGAACGGGACAGAGAAAGAGAACAGAGTAGAAGCAGAGGTAGCAGTAGACAAACACCTTTGAGATTTAAGGATGAGCCACAGACGCCAAAGTTCAAAACGAAGGTAAATATTAAATTCTGTGTGAAGTTGTTAAAACGGTAGACACGTTTCTTGGATTGTAAGAAACTGAATTGCTGAATTAGAAACTTGGATTGCGGGATATGCCTTCTCATTTCAATCTAGGCCACGATTGCCCTTAAAAGTCCAATTTTATGTTTACGAGCTGTAATTTGCATTATTTGGAAGCATAAAGCTGCACATCTAGATTGATCTTTTACCCAGCGTTTAACTTAAATGTAATTTGTGGGGAATAACGGTGTGAGTGTTCCTTTATATTATATATAGAATTGACGATGCGCCGTTACTCGGTAATGAATAACAGTTTGGTGACAGAGCTTGACACGTCAAGTCGTATAAAGAAGTGTCAATAAATGGTGATTATATTGTAATAAATACTCCTTCAAATTATTTCTTTTAATTGGTGCAGGATCCAACATCCAGAAGTAATTGGGACGACGACGAGGATGAAGAACCAAGGAAGTCAAGCTGGGATCATCCGACGCCGAATCTTTACAGCAACAGAGACGGTCGTGAGAGTACCAGGAGTGAATTCACTCCTTCGTACAAATATAATTCTTGGAACAAAGATAAAGCCAGTGGTGCCACGCCTATGGTAGATGGAGAAGAGAAAGAATTGTGGGAAGAAGAGCAACAAAGGTATCCATTGCTACAACACTTCTAACAAATGTATTTTTATTCATTGCATTGATCGATAACTAAACGTTTGTTCTTAGATTGGACAGGGAATGGTATGCTTTAGACGATGGCGAGAACCATGCGTTTGCCGATGTGTCTGAGGAATATACACGGAAAAAGGAAATGGAACTGGAAGCAAAAAGACAGAAACGTCTTTCTGCACAGCAGCGACAGATCAACAAGGATAATGAACTGTGGGAACGTAATCGAATGTTAACTTCTGGTGTTGTAAGTTCGTTAGACCATGACGATGATCCGGATGATGAAGGAGAGAGTAGAGTGCATCTCTTAGTCCACCATGTTGTTCCACCATTCTTAGATGGTAAATATGGTTTCAAAAATCGATTTTTCTGTTTTTAAAGTTTGTCACTGATTAAACTGTGAAAAACTAAAATTGTCCAGGTCGAATCGTGTTCACTAAACAACCGGAGCCTGTAGTACCTGTGCGTGATCCCACTTCTGACATGGCCCTTGTCGCAAGGAAAGGTTCGGGTTTAGTACGAGCGTATCGCGAACAGAAAGAGCGTCGTAGAGCTCAGAAGAAGCATTGGGAGCTAGCTGGGACTCATATTGGCAATATTATGGGTGTTCGTGATAGGAATAAAGAAGACAAAGAAGAACCAGGACAAGAACACGATTTTAAAGCTGGTCAGAAATACGCTCGTCACATAGGAGCTGACGAAGTTACAGGGGAAGCTAAATACAGAACCATTCAACATCAAAGGAGGAGTCTACCTGTGTTCGCTGTACGCCAAGAACTGTTAAACGTTATCAGAGAGAACAGTGTGGTGGTTATAATCGGAGAAACTGGTAGTGGAAAAACTACACAACTAACACAGTATCTCCACGAAGACGGTTACAGTCGTAATGGAATAATTGGGTGTACACAACCCAGACGGGTGGCAGCCATGTCTGTAGCAAAGAGAGTCTCCGATGAGATGGCTACTAGTTTAGGAGACAAAGTTGGTTATGCTATTCGATTTGAGGACTGTACCTCTAAAGATGTACGTACTACGTTCAAACTACAATACGTTATTAGACTACGGATATTTATGGAATTTTCAATTTTTGTAGACGAATTTTAAGAAAGTAGTACTAAAATAAATAAAAATCGTACTAAATTCTGTAAAATTTTATATCTTAACCATTTTTGAACATTTTTAGATTATTATATTAATTATTGATAAAACTTGCTTAAATTATTATTTCTCTTTGCAGACTGTTATCAAATATATGACCGATGGTATTTTATTAAGAGAAAGTTTGAGAGAGGGAGACCTGGATCGATATAGTGTTATTATTATGGACGAGGCTCACGAAAGATCCTTATCCACCGATGTATTATTTGGTTTGCTCAGAGAGGTAGGTGCTTTTAATATCTGAAATATCTAAATCTCGAATAGTAATCATTAATGCTGGAAAATATATTGCAGGTTGTAGCTAGGCGACACGATTTAAAATTAATCGTAACATCAGCCACAATGGACTCCAATAAATTTTCGGTGTTTTTCGGAAATGCTGCGACGTTTCAGATTCCAGGTCGCACGTTCCCGGTGGAAATATTACACGCGAAGAATGCGGTAGACGATTACGTGGACGCCGCTGTGAAGCAAGTAATGCAAATACATTTGCAACCACGATCTGGCGACGTGTTAGTCTTCATGCCTGGTCAAGAAGACATTGAAGTCACCTGTGAAGCGTTGAAGGAGCGTTTAGCCGAGATTGAATCAGCTCCACTACTTTCTATCCTGCCGATTTATTCACAGTTGCCCTCGGACCTGCAGGCTAAAATTTTTCAGCGTTCAGAGGGAGGCCTACGGAAATGTGTCGTGGCTACAAACATCGCAGAAACTTCGTTGACCGTAGACGGTATCGTGTTTGTCGTCGATTCTGGATACTGCAAGTTGAAGGTGTACAATCCACGAATCGGTATGGACGCTTTGCAAGTGTACCCTGTGTCCAGAGCTAACGCCGATCAACGGGCGGGTCGAGCTGGGCGTACTGGTCCTGGCACATGTTACAGGTTATACACGCGAAGACAATACTTGGACGAGTTACTTCTGACTGGAGTTCCTGAGATACAGCGAACCAATCTCGCGAACACCGTGTTACTGTTGAAGTCCTTGGGTGTGCAAGATTTGTTAGCGTTTCACTTCATGGACCCTCCGCCCCAAGACAATATATTGAATTCATTGTATCAGTTGTGGATTTTGGGCGCTCTAGATCATACGGGACGTCTCACACCTTTGGGACGTCAAATGGCAGAGTTTCCTCTGGATCCTCCTCAGTGCCAAATGTTGATAGTGGCTTCGCAGCTTGGTTGTACTGCTGATATACTTATTATAGGTATGCCCGAGCTGTTTCAATCAGAATTTTAATCATAATCCTTTACATAACAATTTGAAACAGTTATTTTAAAATGCTTTTTCTTTCCAGTTTCAATGTTGTCGGTGCCATCGATATTCTATCGACCCAAAGGCCGCGAGGAAGACTCTGATTCAGCCAGAGAGAAGTTCCAAGTGCCCGAATCCGATCACTTGACGTACTTAAACGTGTACAATCAATGGAAAACAAACGGCTATTCGAGTTCGTGGTGTAACGACCATTTTATTCACGCGAAAGCCATGCGAAAAGTAAGGGAAGTACGTCAACAACTTGAAGAGATTCTGAAACAACAAAAGATGGAGGTTGTCAGTTGCGGAACCGATTGGGACATTGTTAGAAAGTGTATCTGCTCGGCGTATTTCCACCAAGCAGCCCGACTCAAGGGTATCGGCGAATACGTTAATTGCCGTACCGGAATGCCATGCCATCTTCATCCAACTTCCGCTTTGTTTGGTATGGGATTCACGCCGGACTATGTGGTTTACCATGAGCTTGTCATGACTGCTAAAGAGTACATGCAGTGTGTCACTGCCGTTGACGGACACTGGCTTGCGGAGTTGGGTCCTATGTTCTTCAGTGTAAAGGAAACAGGAAGAAGCGGACGAGCGAAGAGGCGAAAAGCGATGCAACATCTGCATGAGATGGAGGGACAGATGAAGGAAGCAGAAGAAGAGATGAAAGCTAGGGCTCAACAGCAACTCGAACGCGAGCAGGCTTCTATCAGGAAGTGAGTCACAGTTTTTCAGTTTGTACAGATATTTTTCTTGGTTACTTTATTCTTTTATTATTTTGTTGCAGGAAAGAAATATTGACGCCTGGTATCAGGGAACCGGGAACTCCAGCTCCCTATCGCAAGACTCCAAGTAGACTAGGATTGTAATCACTAAACAACCGGTCTTTATGCAAAATAGAACCTTTTTGCGTTCATTGTAGGGAACAGAAGTTTGATGGAAATGTATTCATTCTTTCGGTAATTTTAACCATCAGTTACTCGCACTTCCTACATAACTGGTTACATGGAACTTTATATGACTCCAACATAGATAAATTTCGTTTCATTAAAACAACCACTCTAATGCAAAATAAATATTTGATAGCGTCGTCGACACCTTTGTCATAAATGCATAAAATCTCCAGTCTAGTAATGTACAATCCGAAAATGTGTAAATATTAAGAATAATGTACCTAGATACTTTACGATTTATAATGTTCTTCTAATGAAACTACATGAGTTGGCACGTACTGACTTATTTCATGTAGTGTAAAAAGAAAAGTATTGAACAATAAAAATTGTTTTAATAATATGTGAGGTATCTTTAACTTGTTTTTTTTAAATACAAAAAATGATGTACCCTGTCCTACTACAAAATCTCTTCATACATACATGATCAATATATCATGTTTAAAATTCGAGGAATACGCGGCCGAAGAAATAAACGAAATTGTTTTTGTACCAATATTTATTATCAGTACAGATTTTTGTCTTATCCTATACAAATCATGTATGGGTATGTTTATATTATGCCGATCTTGTTGGCAACATCAAGTGCATCGTAGTCACGCGTTAACCGCACGTATGCCTTCTTTTTGCCATCAGGCCTGATCAGAGTGTTAACTTTAGCTACATCAACATCGTACAACTTTTTGATGGATGCTTTAATGTGGTATTTGTTGGCACGTGTGTGTGCAATAAAAACTAATGTGTTGTTGTCCTCAATCTTCTTCATGGCCGCTTCGGTGGTCAATGGGAATTTGATAATATTGAAAGCGTCCATACTGAAAGAAACAAAGTAATTACCAATTAATTTCATGTATTACATGTATTATTAACTTATAAAAGCAAATCTGAGGTGTACTGAAATGAATTGTCCATAGAACTTACCGATTCCTGTTCGGGACTGATTTCCTAGTATACTTCGGATTCCTCGGGGGCCTGTATGTTTTCGGACGATGGAAATGGACGGATGTTCTGATTTTCCTTACTCTGGATCCATGAACACCCTTCAAGATCTATACAACAGAAATACATTATGTTAAGTATATGCTTATATGAAATAACATTCATTATGGTAGTTGTCTCAAATCAGCACTATATAATGTTATCATAAACATTCAAAGAGATTCCCTAGTATTTTCATCATGATAAAATTATCCTACAATAATAAGCAGAAGAAAAAGAGTATGCAGAACTGAAAATAGTGTTTCAACGTCAAAATACTTTAAAAACTATTTTTGGAGTTTTGTTCTGCGTGAATCGTCGTGAACGTCAACATGCTAGTTCCCTGCGAGCGAGCAACAAATTACAACGTGTCGTGTCGAGCCTCCGAGCCTCCTTACAAATTTATATCGAAGTGCATTACTTCAGACCTTGTAAATGCATGTATATTACCTTTTTCTGTACTTTGAGTGCCTTTTGAAGAGGTGCAGCTGGTTTGCCACCCTTAGGAGTCTTCTTCGCAGCCTGGACATTCTTCTTGGGCTTACTGATCAAGGGTTTAACAGCAGGCTTAGGCGCAGGCTTTGCTGCTGGTTTCGCTGCAGGCTTAGCCGCAGTGGTAGATTTAGCAGCTGCTGGTTTCTTTGCTGCAGGCTTTGCAGCTGGCTTTGTCACCTTTGACGTAGAGGAAGCTGAAGCTGGCTTCTTCTCCGCTTTTTTCTCAGTCTTCTTCTCCGCCGGTTTGCCGGCTGAAAACGAAAGTACAAGAAATTTAATTACAGAACTGTAATCCACTAATTATGCTGCTTTAAATTTATTACTTTCAACCCATGCTGATTACTTTCGACGCCCATTTTTAGGTTATAATAACCATACACAGATACAGAATGACAAGAAGTTGACATATTTAATTTGTACGAATAGCTTAAATGTATAAAATAATTCTTTGAAAATTATCATTGAAGTAACGTGATTATTCAAATGTTGATGTTTATTCGAAATATAGACCCAACCACATGGCTAATATTATAAGTGTACATACGCTTACCGAATGAAGTTACATATCGCTTGTTTAATTAACATTTTCCACTTATCATTTATTAGTGAATTTTTGTAGAACTTTTTCAATCTTTCCAAAGCATTTCTTCTTCTATTTACAGTTTAAAGACATACCTGCTTTGTCCGTGGGCTTAGGTTTTGGAGCCATTTTGCTAAAAAGAACGTCAGCACGAACCGGAAGCAGAAGTATGGAAGATCGATTCACTACGTTAGTCGTTGACATCCAAATTCAATATTTCCAGAAAATAAAATTGAGAAACAATATTACAGTAATCGTAATTGCATACAGAGAGCATATAACGCTGTTTTCCAAATTCATCGTAATTTTTAGGAATGGATATAATAATTCAAACAGTTGAAGCTACAATGTGTAATTTGTTCTTTTGTAATACGAATTACAATATGCTGGGTGTGCATTCATATTTATTCTATTCTACTGTACAATTTACAATGTACAATATTAATTTAATACTTCAGGGAGTATGAATTAAAATTCTATTTCCATTCATGTATAACATATATATTGTACATTGTCGACGCGAAACTGATGGGGGTGCGCACCTGCCACAGCAACCAATGTTTTTATATTTTGTTCAAAATCATTTTCGCTGACAATGGGGGTGCAACCTACGGCGTGTTATGTTATTGCTCTCTGAGGCTTTGTAACTTGTGTTTGCATTGTAATATGTCCGAATCGAGTAATTTAATAAAATGTACAAATAACAGAATTATATAAATTTCAATATTAATCATCATTATATATATGATAAAAATCATTTCGAATTTCGTGATTTCATTTCTACTACGTTTAGACCGATTAAATTACGGGCTGTGTAAAAAATGTTAGAAACACGTTCGGCTGTTTATAAAATGTTAGGAGACGCGCGCTATGAAAGACAGGTATGATTTTAAAAAGTACTTTTTTTAAAATTAATCGTAGCATAACAAAACGAATAACATCGCACGAATAACATAAAAAGGGTCCTTATTTTTCAAATATGTTAATATACCCCGACAGCACAGTCTGCCCGAGCCCACCGCCGGACCCAGCTAGCCGAGCCCCAGCCCGACACGTTACGGGCTAACGCAATGCTTGGCTCAGCGTTGAGACCAAATCAGGACGATTTAGCCTGGCCCCTGTGCACAAAAGGGCGCGATTTTCACCTGCCGGGGGCTCGAGCCCAGAGCCTGACGGCCGGGCTGGGATTCAGCCTGTTTTTGAGAGGGCAGCACGGTATCACACTAATGTGGCCAATCAGTGCTTCGATTGGGCCCAACTTTTCTCGCGCATGCGCGACACAGGGCGGGTCGCATCAATGTGGCAGTACTTTGCAAATGCGTAGCAGTCTCCCTTGTTACCGACAAAAGTATAATAAGTTAATAAATAAGACCTTTGAGGGCGATTGCTGCCTAGATTGACCTTTATTTGGCGTTTTTGACTACTGAAAAAACCCGTGTTTGTATTATCACGCAATGAGAACGCGAATCCCGCACCCTTGCAATCTTGCAAATCGGCTGAATCCTAGCCCGGCCGGCAGGCCCTGGGCTCGAGCCCTCGGCAGGCGGAAAACGCGCCCTTTTGTGCACAGGGGCCAGGCTGAAACCGAGCCGGTGTGCCGTCGGGGTATATACATATAGTGTATTAATAAATGTATATATTTTCTTAGATCGACAATTGGCCGCCACCATTTTCATCCGACATTACGCCATACAATGAAACAAACTTCAGTACGCTTGTTAGGCGATCATGCGCCTCGAAAAGTATATCTTTGAGAATCTCGAAAACGATAATAATCGGAGACGTTTCCGTCGGAAAATCATGTTTAGTGAATCGGTAATATACTTTTTCTACAAGTGTAATAAAGGAAATACAAAATTAATATATGAAAATCAACAATGTTTACATTACAGATTTTGCCATAAAACATTCGATGCTAACTACAAAGCAACCATTGGGGTGGATTTCGAAGTGGAGAGATTTGATATCCTTGGCATACCTTTCCACTTGCAAATGTAAGTTTTCTACAATTATCATTATATAGACTGCGGATGTTTATGCAATTTTCAATGTTTGTAGAGAAATTTTAAGAAAGTGGAATCCAGTAAACACTTATTGTCAGTTGTAGTAGCCTTTGTATAGATAGAATTTTATATTCTAGTATTTTTTGTGAAAATTTTCAGATGCCATAAACGCATAGAGATCTGCAGTCTAATTACCATAGAAGTTGGTGATATGGTTAATTAAATTTTACATATTTTATCAAGAGATTTAAAATCTGGAACAATTTTTTGAACAATTACTATATAATTGTCTTCTCTTTTTATTTTAGATGGGACACAGCTGGTCAAGAAAGATTCAAGTCCATTGCTGCTTCCTATTATAGGAGTGCAAATGGTATAAAAATGTCTATTAGCGCATTATATCACAAACATAAAAGTACAGTAGCACAGAAGTTATTTATAATTATTTTTTAGTGATTGTTGTTGCTTTTGATTTGAGCAATTTAATATCCTTGGGACATTGTGAACAATGGTTGTCCGAAGCTGCTAAAAGTAATGCAGAACCGTATCATGTATTTCTAGTAGGCACTAAACGAGATTTATTGGTAAATTACACAGTTCATCTATGTTAATGTAATACTACGTGCCTTGTAATATGAATCTACGAATCTTGTAATAATATTTGCAGTCGAATCAAATATATAATATAATAGAGAAGAGAGCCATCATTATAGCAAAGAAATTGAAAGCAGAATTCTGGGCAGTATCGTCTAGGACAGGAGACGGAGTATCAGAATTATTCGCCAGGGTTGCTGTATTAACTTTTCACTCGACAGTTTTAAACGAGTTAGAAAATGTAAAACAGAAAATCAATATTGGCTCAGACTTTATAAGTATGTAAAATTTTCGAGTAGCGAATAATTTCGTTCTATGAATATTTCATTGTCAAATGCACACATAATTCTTTTAGTTTCTTTCACAATTACCACGTATGTTTCTTTTAGCGCTTAACGGTCAGGCAAAAAATCTTAAGCAGAGAAGAAAGAAGAATAAATGCTTCGAGTGTCCAGGTTCGGTAATAGAATATTAAACAAAGACATAAAACATAGAAGAGAAACAAGACTTCTGACGTGTATTACAAGTGAAACGACTGTTTCAATTTCAATAAAGTAACATTGTGATTGGATAAATTAAAAATTTTTCAGTTTTGTACCTGTTCTTTACATGGTGGACAAGATATTTGTAATGCAATATATTTTTGATATTCATGTTATTAGTACACTACGAATTTTATGCATTTATTGCAAAAATGAGTGGGTGCAATTTAAAACAGTAGAAAAGTGCATATCTATTTTTCTCAGCTTGTTAAAATGATTAAAACAAGAGTAAACTGTTTATGTGGCTCCAGTCACTTGCAAATTAGTGCAAGCAATTTTTATTTTGCATAAAGATCCGCAGTCTAGTTATTAGAATTTGGATAGTAATTTCAGTAATCATTTCCAGAAATAAGAAAGACTAAAAATTAATAGTTAACGATTAATGTTGTTATTAATTAGTCAAGTCAAGATTTTCAATGGTAGATAATTTTGAATCGTAAACATTAGTCGATTAATTAATTGATTGATATCGAACGTTGGATAAAACGAAAATTTTGGTTCGTTGTGTTCAAGGTTTTTAAATTAGGCGCCATAAAGGAACCTTCCGGTCACGTATCGCGTACGGATTCATCCAATAATCTGACTTTGTTCTTCGCGTTCGTCCGTCCTCCTTAGGCTTGGATTCACTCATGTATTTCACGTAACCGGAAGAAATACGTTCTGCTCGCAGATTCGACAGATAAAGTTGACGACACACGGTCAGTCAGGCTAAACCGTTTAATGTGTGGTGCGTCGAGAGGCCAGCGACACACGCATCTATATCGATCCCCCGCATCGGCGAAAATCGTTGCAGTGTCTTTTAGATCATTTTTTGTCGCGAGTGTAACGAATTGGAATTAAAGAAAGTGCAGTCACGTGGCCCGTCGCATTATCCACGACTATTTCCCGAGAAAAGTTCCACGGGAAAAGCTGCCGAACGACAATTTAAATTTCATTTCGCTGAAGACGGATCCTCAGGTAAATAAGAAAGTGCATTTCAACAGGTGTCAATTGTGATTGTAGTAGTAACTGTGGCTGTAGTGTGCGTAAGGATCTCGTTTGGAACGAGCGGAGATACCGGAGGATGTTAAAGAATGAATTCAATCATTTTAAGTATGCTTCTTCTGTAAATTTTCTTGTATATTTCTTATGCGAAAAGTTCGATCTGTAGAGGAAAGTAAATATAGATAAATAGAAATATTTGTGAAAGTACGAGATGCCGTTCTCACGAAATTCGTATTTTTGGTTGAGTCATTTTATGTACAATATTCAAACGCGGAAAAACATTTTTATGCATTTCGAATAAAAGACTGCGAATACATTACTTATCTAAAATGAAACGGTTTCATCTAAATTCATCTAAATTTCAGTTTATTTATCTAAAATGAATTGCCCGTCGAAATATTAAACATAGCATTTTTTTTTAAATTTTCAAACCTAAATAAATTTTGTAAGCTACAGTAGCTTTATTTTTGTATATTTGTTTTTTTAATGTTTAACTTTGATATACATTATTACTACTGTTACTACTGCTATGAATGTGTTTAATTTTGCATGTATGTATATGCTTTTTTAAATCCTTTTTAAACATTTATGAACACACGAAGTCTATATGTACTGTAGATAGCAGTGACATTTAAGTAAGCATGATTTGGTGTGACATCAAGCAGACACACCAGCTGTTTCATTCAATCGTAAACGATATAAATTTTATAGTTTGTTAAGTGTCTGCATCCATATATCAATTAGAGGTCTGTTTTCAATCAACACGAAGCCATTTCTGTTGTTGTTATGATTTTTAATACACAACATACAATGATTAATACATTTAATATTTCTGTTGGATACATTTTATTAGTTTATCTTATCTAATTTAATTTAATTCAGCATAGCTGCTAAATTCCGTTATTGTCCAAATAAAGTGACGTTATCAGTGTGATATGGATTATTGTTTCTAAGAGCAATACTGATTAGAGGATTAATACATATATATATGAGTTATATAATAGTCGCTGTTTATTGAATTTCTACAAATTATACTTTACAAGATTTCTACAGAAACATAAATGAAGTGAAATTGTGTACAGTCATAAACAAAATGATTGTTGTGCCAATACTTCTGTTCATGACTGTACCATCCATAAAAATTGCAATAAATTTTTCAATTACACAGGTCAAGGCAGTATTATCTTATCACTCTTTCTACATGTGTTTTACTGATTTATGAAATTTTTCTGTAACTTCCATACTTTATACCATCCATGTAATTATCCCTAAAATTTTCTAGTCATTCTCTTATGTAAGCTTATACTTCAGCTTAGTAATTAATAATTCGCACCAAGTGTTTCAAGAATATGATAAATTGTTATTATAGCCTTGGATCTTATTTAACACTAATATTAAAACAAAAATAATATATTTATGGTCAGGAATTGCACTGATGTTGAAACACAAATTACCAATAACTTTTAAGGAAAAAATTAACTCGTGCTAATATTTTTCAAGTAACGATATCGTATCAATATATTCGTTAAGCAACAAAAATTATTCTAATTTGCTAAGTATGTTTGCAATAATTTGCGAGTTAGAACATAATGATGAAAGAGGAAGGTTTACACTTAGGCTGAAGTAGAACAGTACAAGGGTCAAGTAATTAGAAAACCGTCCTCAGCCTCTTGAAGCAAGGTTATAATTTATTTTTAATTATTCCTGGAGTACTCGGCACGTAGCATTCGCGGAAATATTGAAATAAGTAACAAGAAAAGCCTAAACGGGAATACCAACGGCCGAGACGCGTATAATATAAACATTGGCTCAGAGGTGTTACGTTTTTTTTTATGTATTTTTTTTTAACGCAGTATCACTTGCATTCCATGAATGAAAGTTCATCAGTTTTTACTTGCCAAATCTCTACGATCATTCATACACTTGACAGTAGAAATGCCAAGCGATTCAAATGAATTTGGAACAATTTTGACCTTCCGTCATTTCGAGCTAACCTAGAACTACCGCATGCTACTCCTGAGTGGCGTGCATTTATTATTGCATAACTGGAACGTACATATAGCGTGATAGAGCCATCGCGAGTATAATATACGCTAGATCACGGTTTAGAAATTACAAGATATTAAACGTTGTGATGTAATCGGATCGTACGGATATCATAAATACGTATACTTATCATAAATTAATGGCACCGGTGGCAATTACAACTGAAAATGATTTGCCTTGTGGATGTCCTACGGTTTCCTGATATTCACTTTTTATCTGTGTTGCATATTATAGTCAATCCGATGACTGCCCACTGGGAGCTATAAGTACGAGTATCTAAGCAGACAATGATGGCGTGTACGAAGCCAAAAAATATTCACAGCGAATTAATGCAATTCATGATACGCCGACGTAATAGACACGTGTATTTCGCGGGTATGGGTGAAGAGAATTTTTATTGACATACAGTCGGAGACAAAATTTATGTGGAGACCTTTCTACTTACAATAGATTTACATATATATGTATCATTAAAAATTATTATTTTACATCATTTTACAGAAATAATCTGTCCCTTGGTGTCAAATTGACGCAGATAAAAATTTACAAAAAGATTACAGATAAAAAATCGATAAAATAACAAGGTAAACAGTTATCTTTCGATGTTTTCTTGTTAAAATTGATGAATTAAAAAAAAAATAAAAGTCACGAAGTTTCGGACAAGTTTACACGAGGAACGGATGAGGGTTAAACCCGCTGATCGAGGGCAGGGTTAAATAATTATTGAATGTTTCCAAACGCTCGGAACGTGTAAATGGAACACCTTGTAGATAGCATTTCTTCTTCTTTTGCCTTTCACTTTCACCCGAGATAAACTGAAAACTCATGTTCCTGGTCTCTGGTATGGTCACAGATAACGCGACACTTTCACCGGGAAAAAAGTGACACCGTCATCGATGTACATATTTCGCAAACATTTGCACAGGGATTATACGAATCCTGTTATAATCCGCCTCGCAGAAAGTTAATACATATTTATGCAACGGATGAATAAGTAGAAAATATGTATTAGGCATAGAAATGAGCTCCCTTTGATTGACTTCGCTATACCAACGCAGCTGTTCAAAGTCATCGCGTGTGCTGACGTTATTATCTTTCTTTCTAAGTCAATATTTGAAAAAAGAAACTGAGTTTATTAGTTATTTCACGTCACATTATTTTAAACTAAATTAATTAAATGCAATTTTTACGATATAATGGCAAAAATGAACCATTAGATCGTACTTGTTATTTCAACATTATATGGAATTTATTTGTATTATTTGTACAAATTTGACAGACATGTGTGTCCATGATAATAATGTTTATTTATGAACGGTCATTGAATTCACTGATAGTGTCTACTTATGAATATTCTCGAATTGAACTCCGAGTGAACAAACTAAACTGTCGAATCTATACTTTTATCAATTATTTAGAACTGCAATTAATCAGTAAAATTGTTTTACACAAAAATGAAGTCACTTTAAAGAAGGTTGATGGAATTTTTTCGTAATATTTCTTATTTTCATTTAATTAACATATCTGATTTTCGCTGGCTCACAATACATACAATGGAAACGTTATTCTGTACAACGTCACGTGCCAGTGACGATTAATACGAGTATGTACAATGAAATTAGATCAATAGATGAGTCAGCATGAGAAACGTATTTCAGTGTATGTACAATCTTCAATTTCATTTGTAGGTTCTTATCAGTCTTATCGGTGTTTAGATCCTCTTATCTGTGTATTTCCCACTTCAATATTAATCTCGGGTTTATGAGATGCGAAGACCCAGTAGCCACGTGCCCGGTTATGATTGGTAATCATGCTATTCCACGAGTAAACTGCGAACGTCATGCAATTTTTCACGAAAACGAGTACATAGATGATTTTATAATTTTATCATTAAGTACTTTCGACTTATTCAAATTAGGGCTATAACTTTCCTTCGAAGGTCGAAGATTTCGAAGCTTCGAAGCTTCGAATCTCGAAGCTTCGATTTCAGAAACTTCGAAGTTCCGAAGTTTCGAAGTTTCGAAGTTTCGAAGCTTCGAAGTTCGAAGCTTCGAAGGAAAGTTACAGTCCTACTGAATACGTGAGCTTTGTCAAGCGCCAAGCCTGTCTTGCCTTTCTTTTCATTTAGTCCGCGATATCCGATTTCACCGAATTTAATAAAACTCATTAAAATTTTGTTTGCAAAGTATTATTTTTTAAGTACATTCGTGATATGATCCCGAAATTTATTAATAGAATGCACTCTTTTAAATTTAATTTAATTACGAAAAATCAAAACGGAAAGTTCAGTGTCAGTCACCGGTGACTGAAAGTTAATATTTTTATTTATCAAAAATCGTGACATGGTATGGAACTCATAAGTTACAACTTCATACGTTTCGAAGACTTTGAAATTTCGAGCACTTGGAAGACTTCGAAGCTTCGAAGCTTCGGAACTTCGAAACTTCGAAACTTCGAAGTTCCCTTCGTTCCTTCGAATCCTTCGAAGTTCCCTTCGTTCCTTCGAATCCTTCGAAGCTTCGGAAAAGTTACAGCCCTAATTCAAATTAGTAAAGGGAGAGTGACATTTCTATGTGACTCCTGTTTGTTGTAATCGATGCAGAGCATTTTTATTCTTCATAAAATAATGTTTTCACTTCTCGGTATTTCTAATGGTAATGAACGATTGCAGAAAAAACATTATGCATAATTAATAATATCCCGTGACTATGAAAACTAACTCGTCAGGCATGCGTGTGTGACTCAGTTTAATAATTAATGTAGATATAATACGTTGTCAACAGTAGCAATTAATACAGTATGTACCAATTCAATTTATATTCAACAACGACGATTGACTGTACATAGTGTTTATAATATTACTATGATGAATAAAATTGTCAGGTACACAACGGCTTTTGTGAGCGATGGTACATGTCATGTTTCCTTTTATGCACGTCGTAATTCTTCAGTACAGAAAAATCCGAAACAGGATAAATGGTTGTTACGTATGAGGAACGGCCAATAAAATGAAACCAACAAATCTCCTCCATCGACTACTAGATCCAAGAGAGAGAAACGAACGGGTCAGTCGTATACGGACAAAAAAGATCGTCGGCGTTACGGCGCACAGTGGGGTATTTGCCCGATTTCGGCGGTCAAAATTCAATTTTAAAAATTTCTCATAAATTGTAAAATTTTTGTGGCTTGAGTTAGTTGAATATCTGAGGAACAATCTCCCATCATTCGTTTTCCCATTCATGTATCCATTAAGCTCAGAAAGGGCCTAGCAGACTAAGATAGGTGTAGCGGCCCCACCCACAATTGTGCGGAAAACAATGGTTTTAGGTTGAAAGATAACCCCCTAAAATTTTAAGTCGCTAACCCTTCGTATAAGGATGATATGAGGGTAAATACCCTTAACTGTATCATTTTTTTTCTCGGTTGTTAATTAAGATATTCGGATAAAAAAGATACGAAAATACTCGAACTTACCTCCTTCATATCATAAATTTTTTTCACCATTGTGATCAAATTATTAAGGGTAAAAATGTATTGAACTCCACATGTCTTAAATCTAATAGTTAACGAGATATTATCGAAATAATTTTCTTTCTTCTTTTGATAATATCTCGTTAACTATTAGGTTTAGGACATACAACACTTTTATACTCAAAATTTGATACTCTATCGATCTACGGTATAAAAAGAGGACATTCTGTTTAAAAAAATCAAGGTGACCTTGAAATCTCCTCTATGGCTCCACCCACGCAGAAAATGGGACACAGTACAAAATGTAGAAATCTCTCGAGCTTTAAAATGGTTGTTGGATAAATTTTAGCAAAGTTACAGCAGTTTCAATTTCAATATTTAGCGAATTTTGAACTAGCTGTGGCCGCTGAAATCGGGCAAATACCCCACTGTGCGGCGTTACTTATCTTTCGCTCGGATACCAAACAGAACGGAAGATACTCTAAACTCTAAAGAAGCACAATGTCGTTGCAGTGAGGTGTAACTTCGACAATGTGCGCACGTATTTGTGTCTTTATTGTGTAATCGCTTTCTTGTTGCCTAACGCACTATCGGAGTTACGTACGGCGAGATAAACGTAAGCCAGTGACATAAATAAGTGAAATATTTCTATATTTCCACAGTTTATCGAACCCTTACATTCTCGTTCCTCCCGCGACAGCTTGATTGAACAAATTATAGACAATCTCCGAAGCAAGACTTTTTCTCATTTGATTTTTTCAAAATTAGTAGGTAAATAATCTTCATTGTCCTTCTATGGTCCTTTTATGGTGCGACCAATGCTGCCTACCTAAGAAGGGTAAATAGCGTAAACTCCGACGGCTGTTTACGTTTACTATCTCGTCTCTCTAGTCGTAAATAAAAATAAAGATATTCACACCGTTCGGAAGCGGAGATTTTTTTCTGTTGCATATCCATTTTTTAAATATTTCCCTAGCAGCTCGACGCCATTTTTAAATAGCTCTTCCATCCTCAATTCGTAAACATAGAATGGAGTTTATTATTTTCGCGCTCTCTGTATATATTCGGAATTGAATGCCTTCTCGAGAAGCAACTGGATAATTAACTAACAGCTGCGCAAACGGAGTTCATGGCTATTTCCGTTAAATAAATAACGAGCGCGATTGTGCGTCATTTGCAGATCGTAGAATATCCTGCACATGAATGAAAAATGAGCGTATATTGATTGAGAATACTGATTAGAATTTCTGCAAGAAGCTTTACGTGATTCGCAGCGTGTACGTTATTTCATTATAAAATTTTATTATATTAATAACAGAAAATTGCTTACGGCCGAATTGTGATGGTTTACAATTTTTTTACACATGCATAATGACTAATGTTAACATTTCTTTTTTCTTATCGGATGTGAGGGCGTTTTTTAAGAAATTTTCGCAATACTTTCGATCCCTATTTTTAATACGTAACGACTTATGTGTTTGAGGTACCGGTCATTTTCACGTACAATAGAAAACTTAAATGATCAACTTTTTTACTTAAGAAAACCACTGTCATCTCGACGCGGCGCGTGTCCATATCGATGCTCGTCGACTTCGTGTTTTAACTTCGTGGAAGAATGAACGATTGTCTTGCTTTTAGTACGTTCACCTCGGCAATGTTTCTGCACGCATTTATAACGAGTTCATTCATACCTTCCAGTGTTGTCAGCGTGTTTACACAGCTCCTTTCGGAGCTTCGAATAAAAGGAACCTAACGGTGTTAGGTCAGCCGCGCGAGCGAGTTGTAAATCAACGTATTCGCGTATTGACCGAGACAATACAGTGACGTTCCGTCACGTGTGTTTTGAATAATTTCTTGATGAAACTTTTATTGATATATTCGTGAGACTTTTCCCATTCAAATCTGTCTAATCACGGTGCAATGTGGATCGCATTTACTCGCTAATCCACGATATATGTAGTAGAACCTCGACTATCGAAATATCATGTTGTGTACGGATCGCTTTCGATTGGACTGTTTGAATGGAGAATTCAGATGTCAGTCTGGATAGTCGAGGTTTTACTAAATCGTGAATTAATTAACTAAATACGAGCCAAGTTGTATCGTGTTTGGACACATTTTAATCAGAGAAATGTCAGAAGTGTGCTAATAAAGGTTCCACAAAAGAATAATTGCAAGTGAAAATATTTTGCACATCTTTTACTCATATATCGTGGCATTACTGTACTTCCAACTTTCTAACAGTTCGAGCCCTAACGTTCCTTCTGCACGGTGACTCATTGACTGTTTTGCAGCTGTTACGACTAGGGCTATAACTTTCCTTCGAAGGTCGAAGATTTCGAAGCTTCGAAGCTTCGATTTCAGAAACTTCGAAGTTTCGAAGTTTCGAAGTTTCGAAGCTTCGAAGGAAAGTTACAGTCCTACTGAATACGTGAGCTTTGTCAAGCGCCAAGCCTGTCTTGCCTTTCTTTTCATTTAGTCCGCGACATCCGATTTCACCGAATTTAATAAAACTCATTAAAATTTTGTTTGCAAAGTATTATTTTTTAAGTACATTCGTGATATGATCCCGAAATTTATTAATAGAATGCACTCTTTTAAATTTAATTTAATTACGAATAATCAAAACGGAAAGTTCAGTGTCAGTCACCGGTGACTGAAAGTTAATATTTTTATTTGTCAAAAATCGTGACATGGTATGGAACTCATAAGTTACAACTTCATACGTTTCGAAGACTTTGAAATTTCGAGCACTTGGAAGACTTCGAAGCTTCGGAACTTCGAAGCTTCGGAAAAGTTACAGCCCTAGTTACGACCCGATAAGACTAACAAGGGAAGGACCCCAACTGTCCGACTTCGATTTTGATAATTTTTTGTGAGATGATGGTACATGGATCCCTAATTACGTATGGAAAATATTAGGTGTAGTTACTCAATAGTTTTAAAGATACAAACCATTAAAGTTTCATGCCTGTGAATCACGCAACCTGTTCACACAGCTAATGGAACTTCGAAAACTACTATGAGTATGAAACTTTAATTATTTATATCTTTAAAACTATTGAGTAACTACACCTAATATTTTGCATACGTAATTAGGGATCCATATACCATCATCTGACAAAAAATTATCAAAATCAGGCTTTGGGACTTGGGGTCCTTCCCTTGTAAGGATGCCGTCCCTCGGAACACGTCACCAGGCCCAAGTTCACCACTGATTCAGCTCAGAGCAAATAAGATAAACCATTAGTATATAAGATCCCGAAATCTTGTATCGAGCTAGTCGACGATAATCTATGCTACGGCACGTTTCGCTGATTCCGGAAAGTAACTTTGTGTTCTTGATGTACTTCGTGTTCTTCGAGTAGTGAATCGTGAAAGTTGAAATACGGCGATCCTCACCAAAACCACCTATTTCATCGTAACACAGCGAATGTTTTAACGGTATTGATGTCAGACAGATCTGTTACAACAAAATTGTCTGTTCTTGCATTACTTTCGCATGATGAATCATTCATGTTTCTAAACGTGCCGATTATTTTTGCGTGTAATGAGGCACTAAGAAATTCGGATTGCGTCAAAGGGGCTGTTTCTTATCTCGTATCTGCATCGGAAATGTTATCAATGAAAATGATGATAATGTGGCGGTTTAATGTGTAGAGATAATTAAATCGACTATATCTGTATGCAGATCTTTGTGTCTGCACATGTAAACAATTGCATATATAAATAATTACAACAGGCAGCAAACTTTAATCTACTAGGTGCTTGTCCCAGCTATCTGACGGTCTGTTACCTAACGTTCTTTTCCAAATTAATTTGCAAAGATTAACTCTATCGACGTGTCTCATAAATAAAAATTACTGTGCTGACCTTTATGCAGATAGTCATTTTCATGGGCGAGCTCATCGAAATCAGAATGAGGGAAAAAGCTATTTCAGTGGAAGATTGCCCGGGATAAAACTGAAAGAAGAACACTGTGGAGCGTCAGGGATCTACAAAATTAGCAAAACTATATGTCATATCCTGCTGGTTTTTAAGTTTCTTATGAAAACTAAACCCTTGAATTGTTCTTGGTATTCAAGGTCAGATGTGAAGACCTTGAGACAAAAGATTTTAAGACTTCAAGAACAAATGTATAATCGTTTCGGGGCACGTTTTCCCGTTATCTGTGGACACTCAACTTTGCACAGATTTCCTTTTAATGTATTTGGAACAACCCTGGGGGTTAATGTAGACAGAATAGGGCAAAGACCATACATTCAGCATATGTACCATAATATCCAGCACCTCTCGAATACAAGTCAGTTTTCCCGGTGTCCGATAGCATCTACTTACTCGACTGAAAGTGGATCTCAAGTTTGCTTGCGACCAGGGCCCGCTCTAGCGGTTACGTCGCCCCGGACAAAAAGACAAATTGTCGCCCCTTAAGAATATATATATATATATTTTTTAATAACGGTACATATTTTTTTTACTGTAAATAAAAATCAAATCATTTTATTTAAATTTTAATAAAAGAGAGCATATATTTAGAAAGAAACATATAACATGACACAACACAAATTGTTAACCACATAATTTTTTACATTTTTAAATACTATTAAAAATGTGTATTATTGCACAAACAATTAAAATTCTATTATTTCGAAAATAAAAGAAGGTAACATCAACCACGTTAAAATCACAAAAAACATTTTTTTCTTACTCTCAGTTCAGCAAACTATTTTATTACATTTTTTAAATTTAAAAGAGGAAATAAGCAAGTCTATGCATGTTCAAAAGCTCGCGTGCTAATGCTATTCTGTTCAGAGAAGTATATGCATGTTCAAAAGTGTGTTCAAGCAGCGTCCTTTACAAATTCTGCGTTAATTTTTCCAATAATAGTGTAAATATTTCTAGCTTTTAGACATAAACAATATAAATACGCTACGCACTGTAAATGGTTAGCGAACGAAGAAATCGATATGTGAAATTTTCTTTTAATTGGGTATTTAACACATCAATATTTTTCTCACACAGCCAAAATGGCGCCCCGGGCAAATGCCCAGGTTGTCTCCCCCCTAGAGCGGGCCCTGCTTGCGACCCAGCTGATCTCTCACGCTACGCTCTGCGATACCCTGCGACCGCTTGTGACGCGTTCTGTCGCTTTGCAACAGCCCCGCAACACCCTGTGACATTTTGCGACGTGTTTCACTGACGTGCGACGTTCACGTTCGTGTGCCCGCGAATCCGTAATTCGGTTGGTATACGTGCGTCGTCGTCGCGCAGTTATGGACATGAACTCGCGTGAACACGAACGCGTGCAGTGGATGACTTGACAGGTTTTCGTTCCCATCGTGACGATGTGCTGTTTTCCTCCCCGTCGTCGCCGTCGGTGAGACATCAGAGTGTCACAGTGCCACAAGCCACGGCAGAGGAAAGAAAAACCGTTGTCTCTCCTTCGGAG
Organism: Lasioglossum baleicum; assembly: GCF_051020765.1. Taxonomy (NCBI): domain Eukaryota; kingdom Metazoa; phylum Arthropoda; class Insecta; order Hymenoptera; family Halictidae; genus Lasioglossum; species Lasioglossum baleicum. The sequence continues at coordinate 5,803,142 of NC_134948.1, read as the reverse complement.
TCAGTGTTCAACCGGGTCCTCTCGCGTCACAAGCCATCGGGAGATTTCGGTCGGTGCTCCGTACATACGCACATTGGAACGCACACGAACGTTGATATTACCACCTGACACCGAGGTGGTTCGGTTTAGACGTGTTTTTGTGGGATCTCGCAGAAGAACTCGATAAGGACTACAGTATGGAGCTACCGGTAAGCACACGTTGCTATGGTTCCTTTAGTCATTTTCTAGATTCTTCTGAAAATCACGTAGAGCCTTTAATCATCTTCTGGGGTCTTCTGAAAATGGCATGGAGTCTTTAATAATTTTCTAGATTCTTCTGAAAATTGCATAGAGCCTTTAATCATCTTCTGGGGTCTTCTGAAAATGGCATTAGAGCTTTCCACAATTTTCTAGGTTCTTCTAGAAATGGTACTTGACTGGTACCCACTTTCTTGGTCGAGGAAATTTTGTAAATTTTTTTCAGAAGACTGAGACGTTCAGACCTAAGCTAACTTGAGTCCCTTTTGTGGGATCTCGCTAAAGAATTCGATAAGCACTACGGTATGGAGCTACCACTAAGCACACGTTGCTATGGTTCCTTTAGTCATTTTCTAGATTCTTCTGAAAATGTCATAGAATCTTTAATCATTTTCTGGGGTCTTCTGAAAATGGCATGGAGTCTTTAATAATTTTCTAGATTCTTCTGAAAATTGCATAGAGCCTTTAATCATCTTCTGGGGTCTTCTGAAAATGGCATTAGAGCTTTCCACAATTTTCTAGGTTCTTCTAGAAATGGTACTTGACTGGTACCCACTTTCTTGGTCGAGGAAATTTTGTAAATTTTTTTCAGAAGACTGAGACGTTCAGACCTAAGCTAACTTGAGTCCCTTTTGTGGGATCTCGCTAAAGAATTCGATAAGCACTACGGTATGGAGCTACCACTAAGCACACGTTGCTATGGTTCCTTTAGTCATTTTCTAGATTCTTCTGAAAATGTCATAGAATCTTTAATCATTTTCTGGGGTCTTCTGAAAATGGCATGGAGTCTTTAATAATTTTCTAGATTCTTCTGAAAATTGCATAGAGCCTTTAATCATCTTCTGGGGTCTTCTAAAAATGGCATTAGAGCTTTCCACAATTTTCTAGGTTCTTTTAGAAATGGTACTTGACTGGTACCCACTTTCTTGGTCGAGGAAATTTTGTAAATTTTTTTCAGAAGACTGAGACGTTCAGACCTAAGCTAACTTGAGTCCCTTTTGTGGGATCTTGCTAAAGAATTCGATAAGCACTACGGTATGGAGCTACCATTAAGCACACGTTGCTATGGTTCCTTTAGTCATTTTATAGATTCTTCTGAAAATCGCGTAGAGCCTTTAATCATCTTCTGTGGTCTTCTGAAAATGGCATGGAGTCTTTAATAATTTTCTAGATTCTTCTGATAATTGCATAGAGCCTTTAATCATCTTCTGGGGTCTTCTGAAAATGGCATAGAGCCTTCCACAATTTTCTAGGTTCTTCTAGAAATGGTACTTGACTGGTACCCACTTTCTTGGTCGAGGAAATTTTGTAAATTTTTTTTAGAAGACTGAGACGTTCAGACCTAAGCTAACTTGAGTCCCTTTTGTGGGATCTTGCTAAAGAATTCGATAAGCACTACGGTATGGAGCTACCACTAAGCACACGTTGCTATGGTTCCTTAGTCATTTTCTAGATTCTTCTGAAAATGTCATAGAATCTTTAATCATTTTCTGGGGTCTTCTGAAAATGGCATGGAGTATTTAATCATTTCCTAGATTCTTCTGAAAATCGCATAGAGCCTAATCATCTTCTGGGGTCTTCTGAAAGTGGCATGGAGTCTTTAATCATCTGCTGGGCTCTTCTAAAAATGGCATTAGAGCTTTCCATTATTTTCTAGGTTCTTTTAGAAATGGTACTCGAGTACCATTAAATTTTTTTGAAAAGACTAACAATAAGACATTGAGATGCAATCAAATTTTTAGTTTATCACTTGACACGTTTTCTGTACATCATTTAAATATACACTGGTTTCAGTGACCTTTTAATTTCTCTGAATACGTGGAAACCTCAAGATAATAAATCAGGTTATTATAAAGATGCAACAATAATTCTCAAGGCAGATAAAGATACTTTACTGAATATACCCTACTTCTATATAGAAAGCACGATTGTTGTTCGTAAATTAACCTTGTCTTCTTTTGCATTGAGGCGATTACAACTTTGCAGAATTTTATCTAGCAGACGATTGAAGAAAAATAAAGGACTGACTTGCTTAATCAACAGCAAACATTTTTATTGCTTCAATGCGTTCTGTCTGCGCATATAAACTCATTTGCTTATTTTGTATTGTATCGTATACGTACAGTGTTATGAGTAAACTTTTTTACTACTTATATACTTATTTATTACTTTTGTTACATCATTAAATACTTCATATTACATATAATTTCGTGGAATGACAGAGATTTCTTTAGTTTTTCTTCTTTTCTCTGGGTTGGGCCTACTATAATTATGGCTGTCGCAGTCTTTTTTTGTACGAGTTGAGCTGAACTGTTGGAAGTATGCCAACCATATGCACACTTTTATTCGCGAACACTTACTTGATGTTGTAATACGCTTGTAACAAGTTCAATTTCTTCACAAATTATTTTTCAGATTACCGATTTTTGTTAAACGCGTATCTAGATTTTTTTGAAAATTTCCGACGAATTTACAATTACGGTTGGAACGATATTTTCTAACTAGGATTAGCACTAAAAATGTTCATCGTTATTTTCTTAATTTCGTTTATTAAAATTAAAATTTGTAGAAAACTCCGTATCGTTTCAAGAGAAAGTTACGTATAATTTCCGGAACACGGAATACGTAAAACAGTTATCAATCATAATGGCCACGTATAGGCCATTACCGTTTGCTTGCGTAATCGTTTTTCATAGACTCTGCCAGAGAGTGCTAATATTTAGTTCATTGACATATATACTTTCTTACTTGCGCAGTTGCATAAGACTGGATAGACATTAAATAATAAGTTGACCGATACAATAATATTGAGTAATAGAATGACTAAGATACCGTGCAAATTAAGACTTGAATAATACGCAAGAACAATTAGCTGGACTAATTAATTCGTGGCCGTTCGCGAATTTTTTTTTATTATTTGCGAACAACTAGTACAATATAAATAATCTGTAATGTAATCGTCAATCATGCTTTTATAGTGGATAGAATAGTATCGAATAGTATAACATGGTATAAAATGATTATTAATTAGTTTCAAAAGTGAATGTGTGTTATCGTAAAACGAAAGTTTCCGTAAGAAGGAAAGTGGAATATACAATTCCACGTCTCAGGAATGAATCGGTGGAAATCTGGACTGGTTTCAAATATTGTCCGGTACGTTAATGCGAGATTATGCATTCGTCACACGTGCGTGACGGCGGTCGTTCATAGGAAATCGTGACCTGAACGATGAGTGACGTCGATAGGAGGACGCGAGCAGTCAATGTTGAACACATCGGTGTACAAACCGAAAATATATGCGCGTCAAGTCGCGGCCATGTCTGCTAATTAGAAATGGACGTCCGAGTCGTAATTTATTCTGGAATTATGTGCTTACGTTCGGAAGGTCTCCAATAGACTATCAAGAGACGAGGACTAGCGCAATGTGTTCGATCAATGAAACAGAATTTTCCACGATGATTTATGTACGTTCTACTGCGCTATTCTTTCCCAATGGGATTAAAACACGTAAACATAAATATTTTGCCTTGAATTTTGTGCGATTCGATGAGAATGTATTCTCGTTGGCAAGGCAAACAAAATGTTCGATCACAAATGCTTACACATATTATTATTTCATGATAAATTAGGAATAATATTAAATTATAAAGTACGATCGAAGCCAGCCTAATCGAAATTTTACTAAGACGTGATTTTCAAACAAACTAAACTAAACAAACTAAAATTACAGTGGGGATAACTCTATTTGATTCAGAGTCACCAGATCTGTTCCCCCACTCTACCTTCCCCTTCTACCGCGCTATTCCCCCACGCTTCCGCCTGTCACGTGACTAATCCAGCACTGGCACAGTGGGGGTAACTTTTCCCCCTCAATTCGGCTCAACAATGCGTCCAAAATAATCTCCAAAACGATCAGTAAAATCGTGCGATCGAGTAAACTCATACAAAGTATTTTTCAATTTCAAGTACACGTAAACCAGAGTTGAGCAGAGAGCAGAGTTGAGCATTAATTACATGAGTAATTAATTACATCTTCAATTACAATTACTTGTAATTGGAATTGGAATTGCAATTACAATTACATGTAATTGTAATTGGAATTGCAATTACTTTCGCTGAACCAGTAATTGTAATTGCAGACCACAATTACAATTACTGGTTCAGCGAAAGTAATTGCAATTCCAATTCCAATTACGTGTAATTGTAATTGTATTTCTGCAATTCCAATTCCAATGACATGTAATTGGAATTGGAATTGCAATTACTTTCGCTCAAGCAGTAATTGTAATTGCGGACCACAATTACAATTACAGTGATTCGTCAAGTAATTGCAATTACCAATTACAATTACATGTAATTGTAATTGTATTTCTGCAATTCCAAATTACAGTAATTGGCAAGTAATTGTAATTGTAATTGAAATTACATTTTGCCCAACTCTGACGTAAACTTATTGCAATTTGATTCGATAAAACTGACGGGATTGTGGGCGCAACGTTTTACATCGCCATTGTCAATTAATCGCAGTTTTTACCGACGCCTTGAGCTTTGCCACGCGTCTGCCTCTCGCATCGGAAACGAGACAGAACGAGCGTAAGCGAGATAGAATGGAGTCTTTAATAATTTTCTAGATTCCTCTGAAAATTGCATAGAGCCTTTAATCATCTTCTGGGGTCTTCTGAAAATGGAATAGAGCCTTCCACAATTTTCTAGGTTCTTCTAGAAATGGTACTTGACTGGTACCCACTTTCTTGGTCGAGGAAATTTTGTAAATTTTTTTTAGAAAACTGAGACGTTCAGACCTAAGCTAACTTGAGTCCCTTTTGTGGGATCTTGCTAAAGAATTCGATAAGCACTACGGTATGGAGCTACCACTAAGCACACGTTGCTATGGTTCCTTTAGTCATTTTCTTGATTCTTCTGAAAATGTCATAGAATCTTTAATCATCTTCTGGGGTCTTCTGAAAATGGCATGGAGTCTTTAATAATTTTCTAGATTCTTCTGAAAATTGCATAGAGCCTTTAATCATCTTCTGGGGTCTTCTGAAAATTGTAATTGAAATTACATTTTGCCCAACTCTGACGTAAACTTATTGCAATTTGATTCGATAAAACTGACGGGATTGTGGGCGCAACATTTTACATCGCCATTGTCAATTAATCGCAGTTTTTACCGACGCCTTGAGCTTTGCCACGCGTCTGCCTCTCGCATCGGAAACGAGACAGAACGAGCGTAAGCGAGATAGAATGGCTATGACGCACTCGTCGGACAAGTCCTCGGCCAGCACAATGATATCGAGCAATGTATTCGTGCGCGACAGCAACGGACATAATAAGTTTTTCTTCGGGAACTCGCCGTGAAGTCTTTCGACTATTCATTTAGTCGACTTGTCCAAATGAGAACTAGACCGACACGTGACGTTCAAACAACGAAAACAACGATTTCAATGCACGCACTCACGTGTGCAAAAGTCGTTTCAGCACTCGACATTCATGCATATTATTCGCGCGAAATAGTGTTTCATTCATTATACATTCTATTCCAACTTTTATGCAGCAGGCGGATCCTTGGAAAGACGATTATGACTTTTTTTATTAGTCTAAACGGGAACCCGGAACCTGGTCCATTAACCTTTCTAGGTACGTTTTTCAATGAAAAACGAAACAAAGATGGACAAATGGGATCTACGTATGTTCAGTATTGTTTGCCAAAATTTTCGAGTTCAGCAGATTTTTTTTATACATTTTTCACGAATTTTTTAAGAAAGGTGACCACGCTGAGACTTTTTGAGAGTTTCTTGGGAAAATCATTGAACGAAGAATTCTAATTTTTTTCCATAATTATATACAAATTCTAATTTTCTTCAAGTCAAAAACGTTACAAAATGACAGAGTGATTCGTTTGTGCGAAGTCTGGTACATCTAAATTAAGAAAATGTTAGTTAACTTACTAACAAAAGTGTATTACCCAACGTTAAAAAAAACATCATAACACTCCGACGCGTCGAATGCACTTTTCAATACAACAAAAGAACTAACTATATTAAGCCGACTAATTGAATCACAAGTCCTCGTAGACGTTCGCAATTTAAATTAGAAATTGCGCAATTATTACACCGATATGACAACCTGTTGCTATCGTTATAGTAATCGAGATAACGTTCAATGTGCGAGAGGAAATACGCGCGTGAAAGTTTAATCTTCTTGTGCCGAACAACAGTCTTCTAACGGATCGTAATTCTAACATTTTTATGCTTTTGTCGAAGTGATACATATTCATATAGATGCTTGTATACCTTTTTGTAGTAGTGTAACAATATCTGCATGTCTATCTCGGGAATATGTTTGCATAATTTTTATTTGACTGTCGTTGGCATCAGCGATTAGGGTTGCAAATGATCTGACTACATACATAGCTATCCTTCGATCGGAGATTAGGATGGAGCATTGATTCGAAGATAGAGATTTTTCTATTGATCTATCCAATAAAGATCGATCATTCTTACACCAAAATTTTATGTTATCCTATTGTACTTTGTCTTATTGTATTTTGTGAGATTTTCATGTATTTTGTTTCACTTCACTCTATTTTATTATACTTTAATGGACTTTATTTTATCATATTTTATATAACCAGACGCAATTATTTATTAGAAACATTAACCTTCGGTCGGGCGGAATATCTGGGCCGCCGAGTTCGGGCGCAATGTGCTTGACGGGCACACATTCAAAAAAGATGATAAACACCTGGTTAAGTTCATTTATACAACTGCTGTTAGGGAAATACTGCACTTGGTGCCGTCTAGGGATTGCAATCCCGCGATGCGGGATCCCGCGTCATTAGTCCAGTCAACGAAAAATCGTAGAGGAAAATGGAAGGAACACAATTTTCAACTTTGGGACTTTGTTTGGACTAGTTAGGAGGTAAACATACTAAAAGTCCCCACTCCTAGGAGGTGAGCAGGTGCAGGGGGCACGTAGAAGATCCCTTTTTTGGTTTTCCGCTTATATTTCGGAAACTATGTGCCCCCTGCACCCCGCTCACCTCCTAGGAGTGGGGACTTTTAGTATGTTTACCTCCTAACTAGTCCAAACAAAGTCCCAAAATTAAAAATTGTGTTCCTTCCATTTTCCTCTACGATTTTTCGTTGACTGGACTAATGACGCGGGAACCCCCATCGCGGGATTGCAATCCCTAGTGCCGTCTATACTCGTAGGGCCGCCCTTTCGGGCCCTTCCCAAGGGTGGGGGTGACTGAGTCACTTGTGTTTTCCAGATATTTACTTGCTACCCGAACCTTCGGCACTGCGACTTTACGATACGATCTGTTGGACCTGGGAAGCTAAGTTGAATGCATTGGTTGAGAAACCTTCTAATTGTGCTAAAATGTGCCACATGTTGGCTGCAGACCGGTCTTTAAAGAAATGGCAATGGGTCGATGCTAAGAAATATATAGCTTATCTGAACAAAACTTGAATAACTTCCCGTATTGACGGTCAAAGACAATCTAAGTGGGAAGGATACTTATTGTTAGATCACGTCAAAACAGGCAGCTACTGGGAGATCCACAGAGTTGGGCAGGAATTAATTACATGAGTAATTAATTACATCTTCAATTACAATTACATGTAATTGTAATTGTATTTCTGCAATTCCAATTCCAATTACATGTAATTGTAACTGTAACTGTTAGTAGCAGTTACAAGTCAGAGTTGGGCAGGAATTAATTACATGAGTAATTAATTACATCTTCAATTACAATTACATGTAATTGTAATTGGAATTGCAATTACTTTCGCTCAACCAGTAATTGTAATTGCGGACCACAATTACAATTACTGGTTCAGCGAAAGTAATTGTAATTGTATTTCTGCAATTCCAAATTACAGTAATTGTAATTGTAATTGAAATTACATTTTGCCCAACTCTGGAGATCCAACGTCGCCTGGCGGGGGGGGGGGGGGGGAGGTACCTAAATGTTCGCGCTGTGCCTCTCAGATCGGTTGCGCCCGACGGAAGGTTAATAGACATGATTGCTCTTTCAACGACCTGGGTCAACACAGACCCAAACACCGTCATTCTATGTATAATACATCTCCGCATTATTCAGACGATTTTGCAATTTCTTCCTCGAACGCTGTTGTTTTTCGTTTGAGATATATCTCTGAATACATATATTAAATGCTTCTCGTTTATCAAATTTTTATCTTGCATACTGAATGAGTGTAAACAATTTTTATGTCGCGTCATACGGACAAATATAATTGATATCCGTCAAATTGATACTGAAATTGGCGCGTGGATCTGATAAAAGTTCGTTGACTGCATCCGCGATGACTCGCTTTCAAAATTGTTCGTTATCACTTTGATTTTGAGTGGTCATTTATCATGTATATGTATAGATTACGGTACACGTGCGAAAATTCGAAATACTATACTCCGAAATATTACTAAATAATATGCATGGTACAAACGTTGCCTAAATTTTTTATGCACCATACGATCTATAGTAATAATTATTTCTTATTCAGCAATAATGTTTTCATTTATAGCATATTCCAAATTATATCACTTTTAATCCAGTATATTACATTATAAATTAAATTACGTTGTAGTATATTATATTATAGTTATATACTCTCTTAATATATACTATATTATGTTGTTCAGAAGTTGAGTTGTGCAGAATTACAATTGAATTACTCCAGGAATTATAATTACAAAGTACATAATTGAATTACATTGTAATTCAGTCATATTGTAATTTATTTATAATACTTTCTAATTAAATTACATTAATTATGAATTACGATGTAATTAAATTAAAATTTAAAATTAAAGAATAGTAAAGTAAGAAGAGGTTAAAAAATCCAGGCGAAGGTTTGAAACAGAAGGAATTTATTATTTATAAATTTATGATATCCGTACAGAAGTAACTTCTGCACACATTTTTTAAATTTCAAACATAAATATGAAATAGCGATACATACGTATTAATTATGAACGAGGACGAGAAACAAAAACTACGCCACACAGACAGCAAACAAGTAAATATATGAAAGAAAAACATAAAAATATCTCGCACTTCAAAGTTCTATAATTTGCCGAGCTGTATTTTAATTATATTGTGTTTCAATTACACATCTGGTTAAAATACTTAGTAATTGAATTAATTGAAAGGTTTGGATTATGCAATTCAGTTATGACGTATGTAGTTGAATTACTATATTAATTGAAATACAATGTAATTCAATTGCGTAATTCAAATTGAATTAGCACAACTCTGTGTGTATGGTATTATAAAAATAACGGAGATTAAATTTATTTATATTTTTTGCGATTTCTACTATAATATATACTGGAGTTAAAAAATGTATTCAATAAATTCCCATGAAAACACCATTACAATCTCAATAATTGTCAAATAAAAAAGTTAAAATGGACCATTTGACACCTCGTGGTAGGTTTAGTGTTAATAAAAGGTATGGATTTGTCATTACGATTGTTATTGAATTGGAACGAAACTTTTAAATGGCACTGTACTTGAGCTAAAAGACAGTCAGGAAGACAGACTCGAGCATAGTTGCGGACACGTGGCTTTTTCTTAGTACTCCGTCAGACGACGACGTAGTTGACTATTACATCACGATTTATTAGCACGAGATTACGTAACAATTGAATCTCCTCGTGGCAGTAATTTTTCTATTGAAATGATATACACGCAACTAACACGCCGGTTTGCAATAACAACGGCCACGCTCGACTCGGTTACACTTTGTCGTAAATTAATGATTCTACATTGCTTTAACCCCTCGAGGTCAAACGGCCATGCGCGATCATTTTTACATATTTCGATTTTACGGGCGCCTAAGTTTCGTACAAGGTGTCGCGAGAGATTCGTATCGTCGATATGCGAACTCTACGGTCGGGCTCCATTTTACAATAATTATTTCGCAAGAGATATTAAAAAATTCTTCATATAAAAGTTGTTTGGTATGAGTGGGTGTATTTATATAGACACCTTGCAGAACACAACGTTTTCAACTAGCGACAAAGCTTTTTGATGAATCAAACGGAAATGTCTTTAGCCATTCCGGTGATCATCAACAACAACAGCACATGTGACAGATACGTCTAGACAATCTATGTCAAGGTAAACGTGCTATCGTGCAGCATGATACTGGGTGACCTTGAACATTAAATTGCAAACTATTAATCGACTAATGTGACTAGCAATATGAATAAAATTATTCAGTTTCTTTCTATACTTCTCGCTGACTTTCTCAATACACATTCTACGTTTCCTCTTTTCATATTTATCATACTCGCCAATTTATCATGACGTCGCCAAGCAATTTATCAGCATGCTTGGCATATTTTTACATATTTAGAACTATGCCGATAACAATGAGGATTCCGTTGACGGATTCTGAAAACTAGTTTGTTTAAACGTTGAATATTCATACTCCTGCTTTACAATTCCCAACGTCGTGACTTCCTGTTCAGTTCTGTGCCTTGAAATTACATTATTATTCGAATAATATGTCTCAATCTCTTCCGCAACTTTCAAAATACTAAACAATTCATTTCCAGAGCAGTCTTTCCTCTCAGTCTGGAGAAGATAAAAATCATTTCAAGTTAAAAACAAATTCGCCGATTAGCAGTTTCACAATCGATCACGTTTTTTAATCCGTACTTCTTCGCGATGTGCTCTCATCGCCGCCATTTTGGATTCTTTCTGGCATTCACAATCAGTAGAGTAAAGCGACAGTGTGTGTCATCGCAATCGAACAGATTCTTCCGATACTCGTAAACGATAAGATAAAATCGTGTCGCTATAATTTCTTCGCACGATCGTGTTAGAACAATGTGTCTTTGCTAACGTTGTCGCAGTCCGTAATTTAAAATACGTAACGATGTCGTAGCAAACATCGGACAATAACAGCCATCGCGATTATGCTTTCGTATCTTCTTTATTTTATTCCTGCATCTTGGTCAATTGAAAAAGTTATCTTTCGAAAAGTTATCCTTATCTGACAAGAAAGAGAGTGCAACTTTTTGTTTCACAATGCTTGATGTACACTCTTTTAATTTCTCTAATGCGATAGTGCGACGGGTTTGCACTTGAACAAATTTCCTTCTCTACGTTTGTAAATATACTTGCGAAAGTCCCTTTGCGCGTAGACCCTAAAGGCTTTTTGCAAAATGTAAAATAAAATGGGCAACACGTATGCAGCACGTTAACGCAGCATGATTTCCTCTACGGAAACAAGTTGTCCATGTTTCCTCGTTGCAATTAGAAAAAAGACATTGAAGGAAAAGATTCAAGGAAAACTACACTGTTCGAACCGCACATATACACCACAACAAACGTTATAATGATAGAGTACCTTCAATAACTGCTGTATTTTTCCCAATGGAAAAAATTTATATCTTCTTGTATACAAATTACTTTCCGCAATCATTTGAATAAGTTAAAGACAATAATATATTAAAATATTTTTAAAACACTTCAGCTATTGTATTTTCGACGTTCAAATAATTTGTAAATATTTTACTGATTATATTGCGTGACGGTTTTTTGAATATTTTTCTATTGAGGTGTCCTTCGTTTCGTGCTTGTCTAAAAATATTCTGAAATGTCGGACATTTACGAACATGTTTGAAGTTTTACGATTAGCGAGTACGTTTGAATGTTTACGAAAATTGTTTTACTTTACGTTTGACTGCCAAAGCAAAAATAACCGTGTGCACAGCTCTTTGGACCGTCATTTCACATTTGGTTGAACAATGTTCTCAAGGTGTTTGATCAGACAGTTGCATTTACAGATTTTGTTGTTTCTGTTGCAGACTGCAAGCGCATCCCAACCCAAGGCCGTAAGAATGGCAGGTTCTCCAGTTCTGGAGAACGAAGACGAGGTTGAATATCTCGAAGAGCCCCTTTTCAGTGTCCTTGACATAGTACTTTTAAGCGCACTCCTATTGGCCGCAATATGGTGGCTGATGCGCAGGAACAAACAGGACGATTATACTGCCGCGACAAAATCATACTCCATTCAGTAAGTTCTGCATACGAAAATGTTTTCAGAAATACCTACGACCATTTACAATCTTTCCTTTAAAATGTATGATAGGAAGATAAATAATTAAGTCTACAAGTTCGCCTTTTGACAATTGAATAAAACGAGTTCAAACGTGACACGGTTCGGATCATATTTGCTGTTAGTTCGGTTAATCGAGGTTCTACATTATCGTGGATTAAACGAGCCAACATGATCGAAACCGTGTCATGTTTGGACTCGTTTCAATCGGAAAAATGTCACGGATATGATAGTGAAGGTTCCGCAAAGATATCATTAGAAGCAAACAAAAGTTTTGTTTGAGATTCAGTTCAAATCACAATGGTAAAATATCAATGCGGTAGGAAGATCGATATTTTGCGAACAACAGTAAACTTTATGGCTGTATATAATGGCGCTTTTCAGATCTCTGTTCAGTATCAGCTGAATGAATTCCAGCGAGCGTTAAACTTCCTCAGCTTTGTTTGCACACGATTTAATTTAATTGCATAACCCTAGAAACTTATATAAGCGTACTATAGATAACGCGACCTGGAAAATACCTCAGGCTCTCCTAGAAAATGCGACGACGTAATTTCACCTTCACAGGAAGTGTCCTATCAAGTTTAAGAGGTCACTTGCGCCTAGAACACGGGAAAGCGAGCGGAACTTTCACAATTATTTTTTGTCGGGAAATCTTGTTCTATCGAAAAACCGGTCTACAGTTCGGAAATTACGTTAGGCGCGAATACGAGCTCGGTGATTTCTCATCGAATCGTTCGCAAGATCATTTAAAATTTAAATGGCTTCCCGTCATTTCGGGAATTCCAAATATCGACTGTGATATTTATAAAGCGCCACGTGACTTAGCAAAACGGGAGAAACTTAATGAAAATGTGAAAAGTCTTTTTACAGGAATTTTTTTATGGAAAACGCTGGAAAAATCGGTTGTTCATTCTTATTCTGCGCGACAAACCTTACCAAAAAGATCTGAAAAAATGACTGGCCAATATTTTGTTTACATTCGAAAAAATAGAACGTTACGTCGGTTTGCGAATTGGGAGAAGCATTAATTGTATATATTAATTGGTAATTGTTGTGTTGAAAATTATTCTTGTTTAAAGGCCAACGCTGTATCCCACGGTGACGCCGTCGGAAAATTCATTCATCAAAAAATTGAAGACTTCTGGCAGAAGTCTTGTAGTATTCTATGGCAGTCAGACCGGAACTGCTGAAGAATTCGCGGGTCGGTTGGCTAAAGAGGGCATCCGTTATAAAATGAAAGGCATGGTTGCTGATCCTGAGGAATGTGATATGGTAAAAACCTAAAATACACCGATTTTAAATAAAGAATATACATTAAAGAATAGAACGACTACATATTAAAAAAATTATAGAAATTATATTTAAAGAAAAGTCAAAAGCAAGAATATGCAAAGCAAATGAGTAGGGGAAACAGGTTTTCAAAATCTGGACTTATTAATCTATATACACATATAATTGTCAATTCCTCTGTCCTTTGTAACAGTAAACAAATCTCAAAATACAGAAGGCATAGAAAATTGAAATTTGGTACACAGGTAGCCGTTAGTTTAAAGGGGGTGCACAAATATACTTTTTATCTCAGAAATTATGCTAGTTCATTTATAAATGTTACAATTTACAACAATTGTAATTCTCCACAACAGGAGGAGTTGATACATCTAAAGTCGATTCCAAATAGCTTGGCAGTGTTCTGTCTGGCTACATACGGAGAAGGCGATCCTACAGATAATGCTATGGAGTTTGTAGATTGGCTGAAAAACGGTGATGCCAATCTCGATGGATTGAATTATGCTGTATGTATTACATAATTGTTTCTTATCCTATATATGCTAAAGAACCGCATCCATAAACACTATTGTATTCTTATACTTTACAATCATTTTTGCTGAACAATTTAGAAAGAATTTTCCGTCGTCATGTTTATTAGGTGACGAATCGTGTCTAATATTCACTCTACAATTCTGTCCCATTGTTCAGCGAGCTTTTTCATTCTGAATTAATGAACAATAACAAGTAGTAATAATTTCATCACAGCATGGTTGGAAGTCGACATTACTTTCCCATGAAGTCAATACATACATTACTGCGCACATTTAAAGTTACATTACTGTGAAGCTGCACGTTGATCATGCTTATTTCAATGAAAATATTTCAACACTCTGCAATAGGGCAGCTTGCATCTTTTTCTTGAGTTCTAGCAGGTTCTAGTATTTTCCAAGGAATGTCGACTTTCTGTCCAAGGCGTTTTTACACGATTCTGTAAATACATTTTTAGTGTACACATCGTTAAAGTGTTCGTTTTCGAACATGTTTGAATCATTTAATCACACGTAGCGGAAATATTTGAGGTTAGATTCAGGTCATGCGAATAAGTATTTATTTAGCATTACGTAAGCAATTCTTATCGAGTATTGTCGAGTATCGAACCACGCGCACGTGTAGGACAGCTATGCCATAGTCGCTCACATTTTTTACATGTGTTCATTCCCGAAAATAATTAAATAATTTTCATGTTATCAATGATACAACAGTAGTGAATTAATCACACCAAAGAATAATCAAATTGAAAAATAATGAACATCAATAAATTCGATAAACTTTTACGAGTGATAATCAAACATTATAGGTACGGTAGCGCCACTCATCGGTCGTTTGCAACATTATTTTTGCCGCCAACATTTGAGGTACTTGGAGACTGCTTTTTCGTGTGACTAATGTTGCAGTAATTTTAATCAGTTTTCGTTTAAGTATTATTGCAACTTTTTTATCATATTTGTCTTATTTATATTTGATCACATTTCAACCATAAAATAACGAATATTGAAGATATTCAATTGAATATATATGAAAATAAGGGGTACTTGCTAAGAGGTTCATCAGATATAAATTTTGGTAATATAAGCGATTTGCATGGTTCCTTTCCTCATATAAATAATTTTAGAATTTAGTATCTCTTTGTTGTTCAATAATGTACACGAATTATTTTATTTCCACAATCTTCTATGTAGTATCTGCAGCGTTGACTTTGTTATTTACATTAAACAGTTAATCACATCAAATTGCAATGATCATTCGTCGTTTTTAATATTCTATTTCTCCGTTCTACTTTGCAGGTGTTCGCCCTCGGAAATAAAACATACGAACATTATAATGAAGTAGGATTGTACGTCGATCATAGATTAGAACAACTTGGTGCTACTCGAGTTTTTGAACTTGGTTTGGGAGACGACGATGCGAAGTAAGTATACACAGTCTTTTAAAACGATAAATTAGTTATAGCCAAGATTTAACTCGATTACTCTATTATATTTCATGCAGCAGCAAATTAAAAGTAATACAGATTTTTATATTTAAATACTCTATATAATATTCGACACCTTTTAAAATTCAAAGTAAACATTTTCGATATTTCTGCAAACCGATTAAGTTTTATTTATTCATTTTCTTTTTGTTTTATTATAGTACAACTTTTCTTTGTATTATATGACTCGAAAACTGTGGAAGTCTTTATGATTCCTTTGTGCAGACAAAGCACGCATACAAAACGTTTCCTATTATAGTATAGAAGATGATTTCATCACGTGGAAGGACAAATTTTGGCCAACGGTCTGCGAGTTCTTCGGAATCGAAGGTGCAGGCGAAGATGTTAGCATTCGACAGTATCAGCTTACGGAACACAACGACGTAGCCATTGAACGTATTTACACTGGTGAAATAGCTCGTCTTCACTCATTCAAGAATCAACGAGCGTACGTTATTTTCATATTTTACATACACTTTGTATTCACCTACAATTTTCACAATACTCACATTTATCATGTTACTTCTAGGCCGTACGATGCAAAGAATCCTTTCTTGGCTCCACTCAAAGTCAATCGAGAACTGCATGGGAAGAACTCGGGCAGGTCTTGCATGCACATAGAGTTTGATATAGAAGGTTCGAAAATGCGGTACGAAGCCGGCGATCATTTGGCAGTGTATCCTGTAAATAACATAGATCTAGTGAACAAAATTGGAGAGAAATGCGGCGTGGATTTAGATACTGTGTTTACGCTTACGAACACAGATGGTAATCTTCAGAGCTATATTTAATAAAACTGACGTTTGTTTAAAGATATTTCTAACTATTATTCTTTATATTACAGAGGAATCTACGAAGAAACATCCATTCCCTTGTCCTTGTTCTTATAGAACAGCTTTGACGCATTACTTGGACATTACTGGCAATCCGCGTACCCATATACTTAAAGAATTGGCGGAGTACTGCACCGACTCGCAAGACAAGGAAAAGTTGAAGTTAATGACGTCAACCAGTGCAGAGGGCAAGGCTGCTTATCAACAATGGGTAGTTCAAGAAAACAGAAATATAGTGCATATTTTAGAAGATATTCCTAGTCTAAAACCAGCTTTGGATCACTTGTGTGAACTTTTGCCGAGATTACAATGTCGTTACTATTCAATTTCCTCGTCGCCTAAGGTAATGCAGTGAGATTCTTATTCAATATTATACAAAACATTATGCCTGGCGTATTAATAATGTCTTCGATGAATTCTTTTTTTACAGTTGCACCCTACATCTGTTCACGTTACTGCGGTTGTAGTAGAATATAAGACTCCCACCGGAAGAGTTAATAAGGGAGTAACGACCAGCTGGTTGAAGGAGAAGCACCCATCCGATCCACCGTGCCTTGTTCCCATTTTCGTGCGAAAATCCCAGTTCCGTTTGCCGACCAAAGTGTCCACGCCAGTTGTGATGGTTGGTCCGGGCACTGGTATTGCACCGTTCAGAGGATTTATCCAGGAACGTGATCTAGCTAAACGAGAAGGTACAATTTTCCAAATTTTCTAATATTTATTATTTGCGTTCCTGCATAGCTCTCTCGAGTCTGATCTTTCAATTTTGAAAAAATAGTACTTACTAATTTTTTCGAATGTAGAGAACATGTAAATCGAATCTGACCAAAATATCCTATATTTTATAAATTTTAACTGTATTTAAATTTTTTAATTTAGAGCTGTCTCAATTTCTCAAACTCTTTTTCGAATTCTTTTTCAAACAGTATATGTATATGTTTAATTTTGAATTCGAATATTATCGTGTAATAACTACATCTAATCAAAATAAAACAATAAAGTCAAGCTGGAAGTTTGTATTCTTTAATTACGGGAAATGCACGAATGATAAAACTGATAAAATCTATGAATATTTATGTTTTCCAGGCAAGGAAGTCGGCGACACAATTCTGTACTTCGGATGTAGGAAACGGGACGAAGATTTCCTATACAAGGAAGAACTCGAAGAATATATCAAAAATGGCACTCTGACTATGCACAATGCATTCAGCAGAGAGCAAGATCACAAAGTGTATGTTACACATTTACTGGAACAGAATAAGGACGAACTGTGGAGAGTTATCGGCGAACAAAATGGCCATATCTATGTCTGTGGGTTAGTATAATATTTCATTCTCCGAGGATAATGTTATATATTCTTCGAAAGAACGTCTCTATGATTATATATTTCATTTTATTACAGTGACGCTAAAAACATGGCGCGCGACGTACATAATATATTACTAAAAGTTGTGATGGAGAAAGGAAAGATGGCTGAGCTTGATGCAGCTACATACATTAAGAAGATGGATTCACAAAAACGTTATTCGAGCGATGTATGGAGTTGAATTTCGTTATTTATTTTAATTTCATGATTATTTATAAGTCAAATTGTCTACGTAAACATTTCGAATATGCCTTCATGAAAAAACCTACACTTATAACAGCCGTACGGAATGTACGACACGCATGTAAGCATTTAAAATGTTAAGAGATAATTACAGATGTTAGCAAAAAATCATTCAAACTTTAAATGTATTTATTATTCGTAAGTAGTTAATGAATTTTGTATAAATATCAATGTCAATGTTTTCTTTCTCGTTTAACTCATTTTATTCTATATGTGTAATGTTAACGTTTTTATGGGAATCATTAGAGTGCAATAATGAATTTAACGCTGACTTCTATATTTGACAAATATTCTCAATAAGTGTGATATTAATACGTTGACTGCCGGTTCTGGTCATATGCGAACGACACAGTTTCTCATCTGTCTTCAGAAATTAATATTGTTCATAATCCAATTGCTTAAACTAAACTTCATTTACATTTGTAGGATCTAAACGGGTTTAGGAAGTAATCGCTGTGATATATACTTTAACTCTGCAGTTTTGATTACAAAATAGTTCGGCAGTCAACGTGTTAAAAGCCGTGTTTTTGGTATACTTAATATTCTATGATTTATAATGGTTAGATGAAATACATTTTTTCATAAATATTTTGCGGGAGATATTATGTATATGCACGCACGATTAAATTTATGCTTACGTATATGTATGTTTAGGTAATTTATCCTGTATAAAGAATGTTCAAAGGTTTTATTGAACAGTTTTATCAAGCGTGTAGCTGGACCGTAACATTTTTATAATTGTTATAGAAAACATCGAGAACGGCAAGAATAATACAAGCCGTGAACTTTATATTTAAAAAGAAAATGTACAAAAAAAAATTGTTATACGCGAAACTTCTACATTGTGTGTCTGGGATGGTAACAACATTATTGTGCTGATTTATTTTCTACATTATGACAGCATGTAGTAAATGTGTACACTTACCGATCATGCTTTTCGACCGAAACGGTTCGAATGAATGTGTAATACAGAAGATTATATAAAAAGATTTATTTTCAATTCATTCAAAATATACACACAAAGTGTAACAATTCAATTATATTAATTACGTCGTAGCTTAGCAGAGTGATCGAAGAACACTTTCTATTGGAATGAATTATAATAACAGATCAAAGGTAAAATTATTTTATTATCTAGCTCTAAAACATTATTTTCGATCAGTGCGTTTCTTAAAAGAATCCAAAACATAATAATCTATAATAATAGTTTTTTATACCTTTGAAGACGTCAATTTCGAGTGTTTCCTTGTCAATTCCATACGCTATTAAAATATACAATGTTTAAAATACAATTATATAATAAGTATAAAAATAATTTTCAACAAGGACAGCTAAAATATCGCTGTTTTAGTATGTGTACACCTTTACCAACGGCGACATTAAATTGTATATGAAGTTCGTGTGAAGAAAGAAAAATTCATCTGAAATGTACTTTTCAAGTTGCGAAACCAAGTAATATCCTTAATAAACAGTTATTATTTTTAAACACTGAACAGTTCAATACTTATTTTGAATATATACTTATTTTCAGTTTCAACAATTTCCCTCGGACTGCGGGTTACATACTAAAAGTAAAAGAACACTATAAAGGTATCAGTATTATTGATTTTTAATATAAACGATGAATTTACGTACTCGCTAGAAACATAATTTATCTTAATTTATTATGTGTCTTTCAACGTTTCGTGGTGTAAATCGGTAAGTAAAAAAATATATATGTATATATTAAAGATTCTCTAGCCTTTTGATATTAGTTTTCGAACTGGTAAGGGCAATATCAGGAATGATCAAACCTTCGCTGGGTTCCTGCAAGTTTTCAGAAACGTTTGTGCTACTAGTGTTTGTTATCGCGCTGTTCGAATTCGAATCGTGCAATTTCGAGTGCAATGGTGTTGATGTTCTCCCTTTCAGAAGCACCGCATGCTCGGTACTCTTACTAGCTTCTTTCACGGATATCGAAGACACATCGCTGAAATCTGGTAAGGCGTAATTACTCTCGAATTGCTTTTTAACAGGTGATATTCTCTTGCCAGTATTTATCGGTGTTCGATCATCGGAAGCAGATGACGAGCTCAAGGCACTTGCTTCTCTCGTCTTTTTCAGTGTCGTTATCGCCCAACCTAGGCCAAGCTTTTTAAGTGCTATCTCCATTTCTTCCGGGGAAGATGCATATTTTAATAATTCGGACGATGGTGTGCTAGCTATTTGCGAAATCCCGGACAGTCCAGAGAAACTGTTCGAGCTTGTCGACGTTATTCTATCGTTATTTTTATTCTCGCCATTTATATTAATTCCAGTAGAATGCATTGCCGGCTGGAACTGTTCCTTCGGCGATAATCCTTTACTTTCCGTATTGCATTGTAACTTTTTATTTATGGTTTCTTTGCCTTCCGTTCGGGAAATCACAGTCTTCGATCCTGTCGGAGAATTGAACCGAGTCGCGGCAGTTTGCACGCTATGTTTCGCAACTTCTGACAATAACATCGACGTGGACGGATCGTAAGATTTCGTAAACTGTTGTCGATCGTGTGTGTTCACTGAACCAGCTACATGTTCCGTTGGATCTATTACAACTTTAGTCGTTCGTGACTCTGCAATCTTTTTCACTGATGCTGGAGATTTAACGTTACTCTGACTTTTGTTCACAGTGTCCGGCGTATCGAACTCCATTATCGTTGATAGCTCGTGTAACGACGATCCGATTTCGGTCCTGAAATTCAATTTTCGCTTAAAGATCGCATACGTAAAAAGTGTAATATAGTAAAGTCGCGATCTAAGCGCAACGGAGCTTTCCGGTCTAATTGTAAGCCAGTTCGCTTAATAGTTTAGTTAAGGGGTAGACTCGTTTTTCCAAGATTGCAAGGTTGCGTCAAAGATGGGGTTTTTCAGTAGTCAAAAGCACTAGATAAAAGATTAATCTAGGCCGCAATCGCCCTCTAAGGTCCTACTTTTACGTTTACGAGGCGTAATTTGCATTATTCGGAAGCATAAAGCTGCGCATGTAGCTATTTTTATAAAGCTGCAAATCACGCCTCGTAAACGTGAAAAGATTGATCTTTTATCTAGCGCTTTTGACTACTGAAAAACACCATCTTTGCATTATCGAGAAATGAGAAGGCGCATCCCTTGCAATCCTAGAAATGAGTCTACCCCTCAATAGAATAATAGAATAAAAGCCCTTACCTATATGGTCCGCTAAGCAGGCTTACTGGTGGTTTGCTTCTCCCATTGGTTTGTAGAGATGTGTCTACTAGTTTTGATAATTTTGGAATGTCCGCGAGTAATGGAACAAAATCTCTAGTTTCTGTTACCTAAACAAGTTCGTGACAAGATATAAAATAATTCTGAATCATTAGGTCGGCGCATGTCCAACAAATTCAAATTGTTTTCTTTCTTTTTAAATAATAAAGCTGGCGGAGTAAAGTGTAGTTACCTCTTTAGAAGAATGTACTTGCGCATTTGTCTCATTTCTTGTCGAGCTCAAAGGATAATCGCTCTTAGAGTCGACAACGTCAGTCTGAAGCGTATGACCTACCGATGAATCGATACGCTCTTTCGTCGCTAGTAAATTATTTTTAAGACTCTTACTTTGCTCTAGAATCTCTTGCGACAACGTTTCTATCATCTCCTCGTCGCGTAACTTTGAAGTGTGCCGGGAATTGTCGTCTTGCGTTACTTGCTCTAACCTTTTTGATCTTTGCTGTACACAGTACTTGTCCAGCTGTATGCTAACTCTTTTGTCGCTTATAATTCTTGGCTTAGCTTTCACCCTTTCTTCGTCCACTTTCGACGCTACGTACGGAGACGCGATCTTCTGCACGTCTTCGTTCGTTTGAGTTTCAACATTTGCCTCGTCAAGTTGATTGCTGTCTTGCGTCGAGACCGTTTTATTCTTTATAATATTTTGCGATTCAGCGAGCGTTTTTGCCAGTTGCTTATGAATCGCTTCTATATTCTCAACGAGATCGCGAACGCTTTGTAGATTAGTGCTCTGTTGTGGAGGTAGTTGCATCAAACTGGTTTCGTCGGCTGGATTTATTATTGAAAGCTCCACCCCTAAAACAATTGTCGAATTATTAACTTTTTCAAGTTTCTTTATAATCATTAGGCTGCGGATCTTTATGCATTTATAGGAAAATTGAGTAGATGAAATTCAAAATTGTTGTAAAGTTTAAAAAATTGGAGATTTCAATGTATGATTTCTCCTCTATTAAAATCATTAAGAGAAGAAATAACATTCAATTTAGTTTCTATTTCTTGCAATTGATGCAGACAATTTTTATTTTGCATAAAGATCCGCAGACTAATAATCATCTACAATTTTATAATATAGCAAACTCCATTCCAATGCTAAAACATTGTACCATACCTTTCTGATCATTTCGAACCTTCTCGATGAGATTCGTTAATGACACGATTCTTTCCGTGCACATAGTTTGAAGGTCCTCGTACTTCTGCAATATTTCGGGACAGTTCTTCAACGCGTAATCGCGAACGTGATGATACTTCGCGTCCATGAATTTGCATTCTGGATTCTCACAGGAGCAAGCTCCATTCGAAGAAACGGTTTGCTTCGGAGAATGCTTTCTCATATGTTGAGGTAATCGTTCTCTCTGTTGGAAACCAGACGAATCTGTCGTCATCGGCTGATTTGTTTTCGACGACAGAATACTGCTATCGTTCGTTTGCGAGTCTATCGATGTGTATCTAAGCATTCTGCTGCGTCTAGCAGCATGATTCACGTTCGAAGGCATTGCCATGGTACGTGGCGATGGAGTTTCTGGCGTTGACACTGGAGTAATATCCCTCCGTAGCAATTTCATGCTTTCATTCGTCGAAGAGTCTAACATCTCAAGAACAGATATATTATTGCTTAATGCTTCGAGAATGTTTCTAGGCTTCATCGGTGCAAGACTAGCAAAAGATGTGGACGAGTCTGAGATATCCCGCATTTTAATTTGTGTCGATTGCGATCGAACACTATACGATTTCGTGTTTGTTGGATGTTGCACGCCTGTGGACCGCATCTGGGAACTTTGTGTACTTGCGTCTACAGCCACCTCTGGCGTTTGAGCTGGATTTAATTCGATATTGAACCCGGTCCTATTAACATATATTTTAATTCTCTCGTTAGGCGTACTTGTGGTAGAACTGGAAGGTTTCTTCAAACCGTGCAGACGCGACCTCGACGACAACGTTTTCGGTAGCTTCTTCGTAAACGACGACGTCCTACTTACACTAGCTAAAGACTTTTGCTTCTCTTTTCTAGGAGTAACCTTCTTGTGCTTTTGTTTCTTAGCGATTAGTTCGAAATTCTGATTATCCGTGTCGTTCAACGTATTCGCAAACGTAGAGCTTGTGTCGTTATTGTCCCCTTCCGGAGTGATAACTGTAATTTTTGGCTCAATGGGATAGTGTCTAGAAACCTTGTCAACGTCATCGTTAGACGTCTTAGCTTCGTTTCCTTTTTCATGCGCAATCTCTACTTGAATACTCTTGTCTTGAACCACGTCGTGTTTCGTTTCCGTGGTAGTTTGCACAGCAATTTCTACTTTTTTCACGGACGAGCTTTTTTTCGTCTCTGTTTTATCCCTCTGGCTATTTTCGCTGCAACAAGGTGCGCTTATCACTTTAATTTCTGGTGACAACGGTCTTTGTTGAATCGGCGAAGTCTGATGCATAGTTGATTCTGCTTGAATCGATTTATCTTTCTCGAATAAAGGCTTCATGGTTGCGTTGAATATATCGCTTGGCAAATCGGCTCCGAATTCTTTCAATAAAAGCTGCTTCTGCTTTTCAACCTTCTTCAACATGTCCAATATCTGTTCCTCTCGCGAGGTCTCTGGTTCTTTTCTTCTGCTTTGTACAGCTCTGCTGTCTGAATGTTCGCTGACACAACATTGGTCTTCCCAGACAGCTTTCACGTCAACGTCTTTCTCTTTTTCTTTAGGCAATAGAGTGATCTGTCTTTCTATAGGGTACGACGGGCATTGTACTGTACATTCTTCAGGCAACAGTGTCTCCAGCGCACGGTTCAGCTTCTTCTTATGTTGGTCCTTCAACATTTTTCTCCGTTCTTGTAATATGTGCACGTCGTTCTACCAGCACGTGAATATAATACAGTGAATTGAACATCGATAACAAAAGACAGTATTCAAAGTCGGAGAAATACCTGATAATGCTCTGCTTGATTTGCCTTCAATTTACGCTCCTCTACTGCGAGATGATTCAAGTTCTGCAGAAGCGTTTGATAATCACGTCGCACTTTTTCTCGCAACACCGCATCCTCGCCACGCTTTTGGGCTGTGGCTTTACGACTTTCCATTACGTGCGATTTCGCCGCTTCAGACTTTTCGATCTCTTGAGCTAAGTCTATCGCGCTTGGCTACACAGATTTATAATGTTAACGAACACAGTTATGTAGAATGAATTATCCATCACTGAAACCGTATACGTATCTCGCAATATTATGACTAGATTGCGGATTTTATGCATTAATCACAAAAATGTGCACATACAATTTAAAGCAGTGGACATGTTAAAAATATTTAAGGACATCAATGTATTAGTTTCAGCTTAATAGGATAATTGAAAGAAGAACACAATTTTTATTTGGCTCCTGTGTCATAAAGATCCTCAGTCTAATCATAACTATTTAGACGGATTGTATGCATTTATAAAACTATTTAAGACGTGCGAAAATGATTGAAAATTAGTTGGAAACTTTATATTGTGCATAAAAATCCGCAGTCTAATTATAACGATTCAATTCAAGCGACTAGTCATTCAAAAATTTAGAAATATCAATGTTGGATAACGCATTCTGTACGCTGCATATTCAGTGTATCTACTACACTATAAATAATTTCTTTTCTTTGCTTGCAATTACAAACCTCGGTCCATGCATGTATTTTTTCAACTACACCAACTGGTTTATTATATACATTACTTTGATGCTTACTATGATCATATAATTGTACTTTATCATTTGCCGAGGAATTAACTTTTTGTTTTGGTGTTCTTATACATTTCGATTGTTCGGTGTTAGTAGGCAGACATGAACAATTATTGCTCAATGAACTAGAACTATCGCTTTCGCTGCTAGAAGTTGAAGCTGATGCTGGCTGTACGTAATCCTGTGGATTGTATCTGTAATACAAGGAAGGTGTTTTAACTACTGTTTCATATTGAAATCGTAATTACATGGTGCACACCTTAATGTTTTATCAACTTCTGCAGACGCAGCAGCTGAAGTTGGTGTCGCTTCCTCTGGAATTTGATCGTGTTCAGCGTTTGATGTTGTAGTTGTACTTTTTAATGCAGATGGAATTGTAGCTGAAGTAGCGACCGATTGTTCTTCTGATCTTACAATATACTTTGTTGGATCTCTCTGCAATATCTGTTGTCTCTTTACTTTCTGTTGTGTCTTTAAATCACTGGAAACTATCTGTAAAATAAGTCAATCGATGCGTAAACTAGCTTTGAGTATTTAGACAGTTCCATTTCAAGAACCTACACATTTACTGGTATCTTTAGACTGCGGATTTTCATGCATTTATAACAAGATTGAGTAGATGAAATTCAAAATTGTTGGGAAATTTTTTAAATTAAAGATGTCGATGCGATTTCTCCTCTATTAAAATCATTAATGGAAGAAATAACATTCAGTGCAGTTTCTATTTCTTGCAATCGATGCAGACAATTTTTATTTTGCATAAAGATCCACAGTCTAATTATCTTAATATCCAACTACTATACCCTTGTATATGATTTTGTAACTTTTCCTGGTGACTTTTTAAAACATTGTTTCCTTGTCTTTTTCTTAGCAGACTTTCTGTGCTTATTTCCTTCGTCGATTTCTTTCATTGTAACATCTGCCTCCGGCTGAGTCACATGAGGAAGTTTTGCAACCAATGTGGACCTCAGATTCTCCAATTCCCGTACTTGGCGCAGTCGATTTTGGTGTTGTTGTTCCGCTGATTCTTTCTACATGGATTTTACTTATACTTTCATAAATTTTAACAGATTGTTGATCTAGATTGTTGACCTAGATTGACCACAAAGGGTTAATCTAGGTAATATGATGTACTAAGATTGAAAACCTAAGTAATTGTATACACTAAAAATCTTACCTGTTGCTTCTCATGAATTTGTTTCACCGCTTCTTTGCCTCTTTTCGATGCTGCTAATTTATTCTTTCTTTCTTGTTCCTGTACGATTTGATCGTGATCAGGCTCTAACATCGCAGACAAATGTGCCAGACCAATGTCTGCCATGTCTTCTTGATATTTTTGTTGGATTTCCATAATTTTTTCATTAAACAACTGCCTCGAACTCAAATTATCATTACTCTCCAGCTTCTTTTGCTCTTGCTTAGTTATATTCTTAACACGATCCAAAAGTCTATCTGATATTTCTTTCGACTGTTGCCTTACCTACGAATAGAAATTTATAAATTTTTTTTGTTTTGATAGAGTTTAACTATTAAATTATATTTTATCAAATGCGTACCTGCTCCAAACGTAACCTTCGACGCCGATCCCGTTCATTTTTCTTAATTTGATCTAAATCGGACAACGCCATTCTCCCTTGCCTTATGTTTAAAGGGTTTCCGTTGACAGTAACATTAATGGACATGTTGCTTTTGTGGCGCGATTAGCTGCCATTCAAAGAAATCTGAAACGAACTATTTACGTTCTCGGGTCCTCGTTGGTCGTCGTAAGTAAATCAAACTGAGTCAAACTTCAAACAATAAGTCAAATTTGAACTGTACTAACACGGAGTAGAAACATCAAAGGTGAAATTCTTATTGAAATTTTTAATTTTTGCGATCTCGACTGACTAGCGTCACAACGGTCACAACTTACATGCAGACAGCGTTGCCGCCTCTTTAAATTTATATTTCTGTCCACAGCCTGCTCTATTTATGTAAATACTTAGTACTCCAGTAGTACTCTTATTAGCCCATCTTAGAATGGTCCAAGGAAAATTCACTTTTCATTCGAAAAATTGAGAAATTGTGGTCGATCGTTTCAAAGGAAAATATGCTGCAATGAAACTAAATTGAAACCCGAAGAATGTTTTAATTACAAGGACAATAACGTATTGATGAAAAACACCACTCTCTCATAATTAAATTATAAGGGAAATGTAGTCTCATTTTTCGCGGGAAACTCTCGTTCGAATACATAAGTACATAAAAGATGTCCGACACCGAGGAGGAACAATTTAAAGCGTACAAGGAAGATACCCGGATTCCTTGTCGATATGGAGCAAAATGTTATCAGAAGAATGCGGTTCATCACGAGAAATATAAACATCTACCTTCGAAAGACACGGTACGACACTATCACATTATTTTGCACATTTTACACTGTACATTTCACACACAATTTCGTATTTCTGATGCTTTGCTTTTCTTTCTCAATTCTTTTTCCCGTATAAACTCACATAAGCAAGAGAAAAAGGATTGCATTGTACTCTTGTATTTGTAGAAGAAACAGAAAGGCATTAGACATACAGCTCCTAACAAGAAAAGGAAGATACACGAGAACCATAAAGAATCGGAGGACTCTCCTAAGAAGAAAGTACAGAAGAAAGATGATACAGAGATGGACAAAGGCTTCTCACTAATTGATAACAATCGGAACATAGGAAAAACCGAAGAATGTATTGAACCTACGAAGCAAGAATCAGTTTCGGATAACGAGAAACATGTAAAAGATGTATCCACTCGAGTTACTATTGCATCTTTATTAAAAGACTCTAACGTTAGTCTCAAAGACGACAAAGTATCCCCAAGCGAGGCACAGACAATTATTTCTCGTTTGTTCTTAACAGAAATGCCAGAAGATTTCTTTCAATTGTACGAGTTCTGTAAGACCATTTCCGAGAAAGATCCTTTGAACGTCTTTAAACATGTACAATTACAACTCGTTGGTCCTTATGATGTATTTAACGAGAAATTTCTAAGTTCCAAAGTCGACGATGAAAAATCTCTACTCAGGCACTGGAGGTACTATTATGATCCACCAGAATTCCAAGTAAGAAGTTTAACTATTTTCTTTTACGATTTAAGAAACGATTGATATTAATATAATATTTTTTACAGACTATCATGAAAGTTGATAATAAAGAACATTTGCACATTGGTTACTGGAGGGACAATGTATCAGAAAGGCCTATATTTGTGGCGAAGAACAAAGCAACTGCAAGTTGCGTGATTGAACCGGTAGCCGAAAACCTATTTGGCGCGCTTCAGTAAGAAAATTATTAAATCATGAAAATCGTGGTGTTTCTTCATTTCTCGAATAGTTCATTTTAATTTATATTCCAGTACATATCTAGGAGAGAAAGTAAAACTGACTAATCCGTTTGAGAAGACCCGGATAATGCAGTTGCAGCAAAAATTGAAAAGTTATGCTCAAAAGAAAAATATAACATTGGACCAAAAGTCGAGTAGAATGAAAGATAGAGAAAAGAAAATCGTCGCGAGAACTTTTCACAAAGCTGGAATCGTGGTACCATACAATAAGAAAACTGAGCTAGGATACAGGGAGCTGTCAGTAACGGACAGTGAGTTATCAGAAAATATAGAAAAATTATTAGTTAGAGCTATAGAACTTGAACGTTAATTCTTGTCTTTATTTCAGAGGAATTAAAGAAAATATTACAACAAATAGAAGATGCTCAGACGCCGGAAGAAAGGAAAGCACCATTTTCAAATCTCGAAGAAGTTCTAAGATTGGCGACAATCGCAGCGGATGAATGCGATTTCGGCACTTGTTTAGAACTGGGACACGATATTTTTTGCAGTGGCGTCTCTCGTGTACAGAACATGGCATTGCACATGCTTTCTCTCGCCTACAATCTTTTGCAAAGACCGCAATTTCTGGAAATCGCGCAGGCGCATTTCGAACATAGAAAGAAGGGTCAGGATTTGAGTGTATTGTACTGAAATAAGAAGACTTCCACTTCTCGTTTGATCATGGTTTTGTATATTAGTCATCAATGAATAAATATTTCATATTTGTATCTCTGAATTTTATTTTACATCGTTTCTTGGTAAGGTAGAATATACTTATAGACCCGGCATAGGCATAGTATGTGTATAGGAATTTCCCTTAGACCTGGGTATATATGGTCTAAGGAATTTCCTAAGGAAAGCCGAGAGTACAGTGAGGCAAAGGGCAAAGACCAGCACAGACTGGCAAAGACCAGTGGCAAAGATCCATATGTACCCAGCCAACCAAAAATCTAAATTTGGTCGACCTCCTGTGCGCGCATATGCCGAGCTAGTGTCGACCGTAGGACCAGAGTTTGGACATGGGCATGAGGTCGGCATCAGGTCGGCACGAATCGGCCGAATGTGCCTTTGTGGCAGCACTGTCGCACTGATGTACCGCATGCCGAATATCGTTTTACAGGTGAAACAAACAATTCCAATGCCGCTTTTGCAAAATTCACATGTTTTTCTATAAGCGAGGGTGAAACTAATATCCTAATCGCGATATGGAGCAACAAAAAATGAGTATACACATTCGGAGCTAATATCCCGTACATTACTACCGGGCCGGTATATAAGAGAAATTGGCGAATATTCTTCTATTGGCCTCGGGCGTCTAGAAAAATCAGATGGACAGTACTTATCGAGTACTGCCATTCGCGCGGAGATGATAAAATCATTTTTATTTATCATCTTTAAAATATAAGTGTATTCAATTAGTTGAAATTGAACTGTAAAGAAAATTGTACGGCAATGCAAATTTTAGATTATGTCTCTTGCAATCGATGCAGACAATTTTTATTTCGCATAAAGATCCGCAGTCTAGGAAAAATAACAAATGTGAGAAATAAATAAAATTTGTATTTTTTTTTTCGCCAATTTCTCTTATATACCGGCCCGGTAGTAATGTACGGGATATTAGCTCCGAATGTGTATACTCATTTTTTATTGCTCCATATCGCGATTAGGATATTAGTTTCACCCTCGCTTATAGAAAAACATGTGAATTTTGCAAAAGCGGCATTGGAATTGTTTGTTTCACCTGTAAAACGATATTCGGCATGCGGTACATCAGTGCGACAGTGCTGCCACAAAGGCACATTCGGCCGATTCGTGCCGACCTGATGCCGACCTCATGCCCATGTCCAAACCCTGGTCCTACGGTCGTCCAAAATTAAGCCAATCGGGACTTGAGCACCTCCGAGCGTAGATTGGACAATGATTTGCCGATCTGTGCCCTAGGCACGGCTTGCCCAAGGCACGCCTGGTTAGCTGGGTAGCCTTATAGAGATGGGAATTGGGAATCTCGTATCCATAGTAAGTATATACAGGGTGTTCATTTGAAAACTTTCCAGCCGAATATCTCGAAAAGTATGAAAGATATTAAAAAAATGTAAAACACAAAAAGGGGTAAAGAGGGGGCAGTATCAGTTTTTTATTTGGGTGGTGTTTTCAACGCTCAAACGGTTAGCCAAATTTAGTTCCAAATCTACCGCCAGATGGTGCTGTTATCGCCTAACAGTTTGAGCGTTTTGCCTAGTTTTGCCGCTGCATGAAATGGCGCTGTACGGACGTAACATTGCGTCTTATGGGAAAAGCGGCACGAATTATATTTGCTGCTGTAATGAATATCCAATATTTTTCATTTTGCATGAACAAATTATCTTTGTTGTACAATACAGACACAGAGGATTCTCCAGTATACACCCACCAATTTTTTACATCCCTGAATAACAATTTCATTGAATATCCATCCACTATAAGATCACGTTACACGATGCGAAGTTCTCGTGACACATCGTGGCCGCGGCGAACAGGCGAACATAGCCTCAAGGTCTAGCTAGCGATATGAATAAAGCACGAAAACGACAGACGAGGAGGAGGACGACATAGAGGAGTTGTTCAGGATGATTTGTACGGAGGGTTGTACCGCGGCCTGGTTTGGGCCCGAAAAGTGAAAATCTTCCTCGTGACACTCGTCAAAAAATGCCTTGAGCATTGACGATTGAATAATCATCAGCGTTCGTGCGACAATGGAAAATTAAGTGGAAACTAAAAGGAACCGCAGCTTATGTCGAGGGATATATTCTGTTTTCTATGGTTTTATTTTCACACGGTCGATGCCGATCACTCACGCGTTCACGATGGAAAGCAAAAGCTGCAACAATTTCATAAGCTACGTGGGCCTCGAGGAACACGAAATGCAGGTATGCAATTGTTTGTCGGTGAACTTCTCATGTAAACATTCAAACATAACCTCAACCGAGAGCTTTCCGACTATGGTGCAATACTGTTGATCGAACGATACATATTAGTATTTAGACTTCGGATCTTTATGCATTTATAGAAAAATTTATTAGATAAAATTCAAAATTGTTGTAAAATTTAAAAAATTGAGGATGTCAATATATGATTTCTTTAAGAAATAACATTAAAATTAGTTTCTGTTTCTTGCAATCGATGCAGACAATTTTTATTTTGCATGAAGATACGCATGAAGAAGTTGTTAGTAATAACTTATTACTACATAGATTCCGGATGTTTATGCACGATAAATATGTAAGAACATATGCGATTTATGCACAAAAATATGCAAATGTGCAGGGAAAACATACAACATTAACAATACATTTTACGATTATTGCGACATATTGTAATTCGAGTTACAGTAAATGACAAGCATATTTTCCAAATTGGATGGTGTTTAATTGACGACGCTTTTTCGTAAAAATTAATTTATATGCGGAAAATGATCGCTCCACATCATATGATGTAAGCGTTGCGTACTTATATTTACTTCAGTAGGTTCCATTGTTTAAAATATTTGAAATTTGTATTAATTTTCGTTAATCCAATATTTTTTCCTATAACAGCGATTACTTTTTTCTTCACGATCACCGGGTATGTTTTTTAAATGATTAATGTAATCTGTGTATATTCCTATTGAAACTTGAAACATTTAACAGCAAATCAACTATTTCCAATTTTTCTATTGTAGCAGGCAGAGTGCTTAGATGGGCTTTAATAAATATTAAATTTTGTGCAAGTTCATCTTGTTAAAAAGATATTTTCATAATTCTCTAATCATAAAACATATTTCTACTCAGGTCCTATTGTTCTATCTGTTTTCTATAACATTATGCATTTGTCCACAGCCACTAGGTTCCAGTCGTCGTAATTCGCTATCCGAAAACACTGTTAAATTACTTCCCGGCGAGATTATGATTACCAGTGCGCAGAGCGTTCTTATGTTTTCACCTGTCAGCGATCTGAAGCAAGGGACCTCCGGCAATCTATCTGTTACGAATTTCAAGCTCAGTTTTGTCACAACAGACGACACGAACGAAGACGTAAGTAGCCTCTCGAAGCGCCTCTTTCGATTATCTAAACATTCTAAACGACTATCTTTCTATCTTGTTCACAGGATATGGTGCGCCAACAGAATCATCTTTACGGCTACATGGATACGTGTTTAACGAACATAGAACATATTTATATAACTGTGAATGATAAAAAAAGAAGACTGGTACCTGGCAATACCGTACCATCTAAAGTGAAAGGGATATTTATTATTTGCAAAGTAAACATTTTATATTTGTCTATTACCGGTAATGCAACATAGTCCATGGTATACAAGTCATTATGGATTTCAGAATCTACGAACGTGGTCGTTTTCCTTTAAATTTTCACCCATAGGACATGGGAAAACTCTGTTGACCGCACTGTTACACCATGCTTTTCCGAGCAGACATCACTTGTTATTCGCTTACGATTACTCGGAAGCTTATTATAGTAGTCTTGACAAAGCTGTACGCTTGTTTCGAGATATATCGGATTGGCATAACGAATTAGAGAGAACAATAAGTAACGAAAAGCTTAGAAAATTTTGGAGGCTGTCTACGGTTAACGTGGATTTCAAGCTTTGTCGTAGGTAAATGCCATCTGTAATGAAACCCACGTCGAATAGAATACAAAAAAATGACCGATTCGTTTGCAGCTTGTCGCGATACATAATTGTACCAGCGTCCATCACGGACAGTCAACTAATGGACGCGGTTAAACACTTTCAAGGCAACCATCCACCAGTTTGGTCTTGGTCGAGCGCGCACGGTGCGGCGTTAGTCAAAATGTCCGAGCTCTCGCCTTTGATCACCAACAGAATGCAAGAAAATATTCTGTTCGAGAACGTCCGCAAAAGCCATCCACAAAAAAGGGCACCGTTCGTTTTAGAATTGAACAAAGAGATCAATATAAAGTTGATAGCCGCGTCTTTTTCCAAATTTGCTAATCTCTGTTCCCCGGGTAAGAATTTTTCTACCTGTTTCCGCATACTTCCAGAAATTTATCGTATTCTAATAGATTCTGTTCTGTTCAGAGAACATCCGGCAATTCTGGCTTCAAGACAACAGTTTCTACTCATTGGTAGAAAACACGAAATGGTTGAAGCATATATCGTATTGTTTGCAAAAAGCTGTCGAAGCCTGCGAGCATCTTCATTTAGGATCCTCCGTTATTTTACAAGGTGAGCATCTCGAATCGCTGCCGTCCTAATCTGTTCCACTGATTTGAAATGGTCCGATCTTTCAGAAGGTGCTGGCGCGGATATTTGTTGTGTTATATCGAGCTTAGTTCAATTATTACTGGACCCATACTTCCGAACCATAAACGGGTTTCAGTCGCTTTTGCAGAAAGAATGGATTGCCGGTGGGCATCCGTTTTGTGATAGATTAGGTCATATTGCCAAAAGGAAATCCGAGAAGGTACTTCTTAGGGTACTTCTAGCTACTTCTTAACTGAAATATGTGATCATGTTAAAAATGTATAAACCTTTCTATTTCAGTCTCCGGTGTTCCTTTTATACCTTGACTGTGTCTGGCAACTGTGTCAACAATTTCCTGCGGAATTCGAGTTCACGGAAACGTACCTGACAACATTGTGGGACGCTGCTCACGTTTCAATTTTTGATACATTTATTTTTAATTGCGAGAAAGATCGGGTGACGGCAGCTACGGTAAACATTCGAAATGTAATTAAGTAGTTCCACGTTCTATTTAGATGCTAAAAACGAGTTTTGTATTTTAGGACCCAAATAATTCTTTGGTTCTTCGAAGTGTCTGGGATTGGAGAGAACAGTTCAGTGAACAGGACATATTGTTGTTTTATAACCCCCTGTACAGCTCTCGCGAAACAAACGTAACAGAAAAAAGCATAATAAAACCCCAGCACAATGTGGTGAGCCTCGAATTATGGGCTCAATGTTACTTCCGGTGGATACCACCTTTGGAGATCCGCAACGGCGGACAAAACCACATAGAACTGTATGCGAGATTACTTCGAAACAGCGTGAATCGGTTGAAAATAAGCATAAACGAGAACTGCGATTCGTCCGTTGTAAAGACGAGCAGCTATAGCGTTCAAATGAACATCGACAGTTTTTATCCGTTCTCGAATAAGAAAACTGGTAACACGGTCAGCACTCCCATAATAAACAGTTCGATGTTAGCCACGGAGAGTCTGCTGGACGCGCAGTCTTTGATAACTGCATGCGACTGATTTGTACATATGTATTGTGGTAATGTTTGATCGAAACCCACGAGCTCTATGGTAGAGAAAGATGATTCAGGCGTTAGGACGTATTATTTCCTGAATCCTTCCAGTGCCAATTTTATACTAGCATTTGTCCCCCTGCTGATTGTGTATTTATATTGTAAATACGAGGTAATTTCTACCAGATAACTTTGTAGCCAATCATTTTTCTAGTGGTCCCGATCGGTTTTCCAAGTTATTAGTGTCTGTCCATGCTTGGTCTTTGATTTGTTACAGTTTGGCGCTGGAAAGATCAGAAACATCTTCGAACGAAAGATGTGCGAAGTTTTCTTTTTGTATGTTATGTTGTAAAGTAAAAAGAATTGAGGAGAACCGATATTTAATAACATGCTGATGTTATATAAGTTAAATAACAATAAAATTATTTTTTCTAGAAAATCTGTTTGATAAATAATCCTTTCGTTTCCCTCCTGTCAAGGATATATCCTTGTTGTGTGAAGGAGAAGGGAAATATATACACTGCTGTGCAAAAGAAAGAAGCACCCGGCCATATTTAATATAAAGGCGTAAAAAATCAAATAAGAATACAGTAAGTTTTGAAAAAGGATTCCACACGAGAATATGTGTTATTGCGGATTACCTAATACTTTAAACGCAATAAATCAATCATTGTACAATACAATTTCTACATAAAGATATTGTTTGTCATTATATCTTATAATTATATGTAAATACTAGGTACTACTTTCTTTTGCACAGTAGTGTATGATAAAGTAAGATAGAAAGAAAACAGTTGGGGGGAGGGGGGGAGAGAAGTCAATGAGAGATGAGAGTGAGAGCCGCGTTGACACGTTGGCAGCACCAGGTAACCGGTCTGCTTTTCGAACGTGTCGCAAAATGTTCCGCGAAATGTAATATCCGTCGTGATGACTGTAACGAACTGTAAAGATGCTCCAAAATCGAAGAGGACGAAGAAAGGTTATAGTACGCCGGCGAAATGGAGTCCAGACAAAGTTCTCTTGCAAGTTTTCGTCCTTATCACATGTCTCAAGATACTCTTGATCCCATTATAGTACGTTTCTCCCATCACGTGTACGGAATGTATTATTATTATTTTCCAAGTGATTATATACGTTATACTTCTTCTAGTCGTTCTACAGATTTCGAGGTGCACCGTAACTGGTTAGCCATAACGCATAGTTTACCCATTCAAGAATGGTACGTCAACTCCAAGTCCCAATGGACACTAGATTATCCACCGTTGTTCGCATGGTTCGAATACTTCCTCAGTCATTTGGCGAAGCTGGTCGATTCCGAGATGCTTCGAGTGGACAACTTAAATTATGCATCCTCCGGTACCATTTTCTTTCAAAGAGGCTCTGTGATATTCATGGACATACTATTCGCTTATGGAGTTAGAGAGTACGTTCTCGAAACTTTCTAGACACCGTGTCGTTATTCGATCTATTATAAATAGACTGCGGATTTTATGCATTTATGACAAAAAATAGAAACGTACAATTTAAAGGAGTGGACATATTGAAAAGATTTAAGGACATTGGTGTATTAGTTCCAGCTTAACAAGATAATTAAAAGAAGAAAGAATGTTTTATTTGGTTCCTTTGGCTTGTAATCGATGCATACAATTTTTATTTTGCATAAAGATCTGCAGTCTAATTATAAGACCTGTTTTAATATGTTTATTTGTGTATTTCAGAGTTGGAAAAGTGTTCTGCAGCTCCTTCGATAGCTATGCAATTTTTGTAGTTTTATCATTGTGCAATATGGGATTGCTGGTAGTGGATCACATACACTTCCAATATAATGGATTTCTACTTGGCATTTTACTATTAGCTGTCGCGAATGTATCCAAAAAGAATGATCAGGTATTTATATGTTAAAATATTATGTTATCTTTCTGTTGAAACTAAAAAGCTCTGTTTCAGATTTCGATCCTGCAAGGGACTCTTTGGTTCGCTTTGCTATTAAATATGAAACATATTTATCTGTATGTGGCACCGGTTTTTGCAGTTTGGTTATTAAAATCTTACTGCGTGAACAGCGATCGTTTTCTTAAACGTTTCTGCATGCTGGCAGGCATAGTATTGACTACTTTATTCATTTCCTTCGGCCCATTTGCATCTCAATTGCCCCAGGTAGAGTAATAAAACAGTGTTTGTTATTGCGTACAATTAATCGTGATTATTTCAGGTATTGTCGAGATTGTTCCCATTTAAAAGAGGCCTGGTACACGCGTATTGGGCTGCGAACGCATGGGCACTGTACATAGGCTTGGATAAAGTAGCAGCGATTATTTTGAAACGATTAGGTTGGATAAATGTTACAAAGACGGCTGTAATGACCGGTGGTTTGGTACAGGAACAGTCGTTAATTGTATTACCAACGCCGACTCCAGTTGTGACATTATTACTAACACTTATCTCGATATCGGTAAATTAAAAAAAATTTGAACAACAATGCGTACATTCTGTCGGAATTTGTTAATAATAACGTGAATTGCAGCCTGCATTGTACTGCCTGTTCTCCAAGAAAAGCTGCGACCAAAATCCAAATCAGTTCGTCAGATGTCTGGTTATTTGCGCTTTATGTTCGTTCATGTTCGGTTGGCATGTACACGAAAAAGCTATCTTAACTGCTATTATTCCACTGTGGTAAGAGACTCGTAGTAATTATAGTAATAACTGTAATAACTTATTACACTCCCGTAACTGGACACTTATTCAAATTTGGGTGCAGACGATTTTTTGTTATTAAAGGACGTATATTATGAAATGAAAATGGTACTTACTAATTTTTTCGAATGTAGAGAATATGTAAATCAAATCTGACTATATATATTTAATTTTGCATTCAAATATTATCGTATAACAGCTACATCTAGCCAAAATAAAACAATAAAATCAAGTTGGAAGCTTGTATTCTTAAATTACCATTTTATTGAAGATAAGTGTCCAGTGATTTATGGACGGGAGTGTAAATCTCGAGAAACAAAGAATTCTCAACTAATCTCTCTGGTTTTCACTGTGTGTTTTAGTGTTCTAGCTGTGATAGACAAAAACGATGCGAGAATATTCTTAATTCTAAGCAGCGCTGGACACACTGCTCTCCTGCCGCTGCTTCATCCAAACAACTTGACCCCGTTAAAAATATTAATGCTCTTAACGTCTATGGTCGCGTCTTTCTTGGCCATGTCGCGAAAGTTCAAGCAACGTTTGCTTTACTATCACGAAACTATCTATGTCGTTATTCTACCATTTTTGACGGTGTACCAAACTGTATTGCATAAATCGATATTTGGCAATGCATTGCCGTTCCTGCCACAGGCAATCACCTCGATATATTGTGCAGTAGGAGTGAGTTATTGTTGGCTACTGTACTATTACATGTTCTTGCGGTACGATGAGAACATCAACGATCAAAGAAAAAAGAAAGAATAAGAATGATCTGATTTCGGTTTAATTACTTTGTTTAATTCATGTGCATTCCCCTCGCTTCTTTAACAACAACTTGAGCTACAAACGTTTGGAGATGATCATGTAAGAGCGAAATACCCTGACAACGCTGAAAATCTGCGACTTTCACCCCCTAAGAATGTTGACCAGTTTTGATAAAACTTTCAGTATGCATATAAGTTATTGAAATCTATAAAACGCATTTTTTAAATTATCATTACAGGGTCACAATCAGATAAAATAGTTGACAAAACATCAATTTTTAAAATTTTGTATGATTCCTACCAATTGCAATCTTAACAAATTTTTGTTTACTCATTCTCTAGCAAACTAGTCGGTCTAACATCTTAAAAAAAATTCAAGTCCTCTGGACCAATTTTTAAAAAGTTATGCGATTTTTGTCCCTGACTGTATAACATTGCGTGTGTTTTACAATTATGAAATTACCGCTCATTCGAAAAGCTCTATGTCGTATTGGTAATTTGGAATTGACGGGTTATCTGAAAGACGGCAACAAGTCTATCATTGACTAATATATATAAATTGATTCGGACTTTCCTTCCTAATAAAAAGCAGTTTCAAATATCGCGCGCTCGCAGGAGGCACGAATGTCGCTTGCCTTC
Organism: Lasioglossum baleicum; assembly: GCF_051020765.1. NCBI lineage: Eukaryota > Metazoa > Arthropoda > Insecta > Hymenoptera > Halictidae > Lasioglossum > Lasioglossum baleicum. The sequence continues at coordinate 5,764,410 of NC_134948.1, read as the reverse complement.
ACAGCACAGTATTTACACTGTATTTTGTACTCTGCAGTACTCTGTATCACTGTACACTTCCTGTCAGTTTTCGGCTGAATGCCATAGCCGTAGACATGGCGGCTTGGATTCCAAAAACCGTGGTACGAGCCGCTAGTAAGTAGATTTATCTTGTTTATATCTCATTTTACGTTGATGTCTATTCGTCATTCATAATTCACTATATGTTTCACAACATTCTTGCGATGCACTGTTTCGATCCCGTGCACTTTGTTGACAACGAATTACAATTATATAACTATATAACGAAGAGTTGAACATTAATCGTACTGCTCTGAAGTAGAAGAAAGTTAATCAGAAAAAATTGCGTACACGAAGTCAGTTATCTGTTAAGTTATTTAATGGTTGGTCAGAAATATTAACGAATGTATTTTTCAGAAAACCAAAATGCATACACTGCATGTCAAGTCATACAAAGCCGTGACTGTTCAAATCAACCGAGGATCATTAAAAATCCAACTACAGCCAGCTTGAAAAGAGGTACCGGAGGTCGTAGTTCTTTCAGCGGAGTAGTATGTACAGTGTTTGGGGCGAACGGTTTTATTGGAAAGTCTGTATGCAACCGTCTTGGGAAAATCGGTACGCAGGCAAGTAACTTGCTATGTTTCTTCTATATCCTATATGCATGTATATATAGGATGAGTCGTCACATGACGACATCAAATAACTCACCCTGTATATGTGTATTAGATGTTGTTTCTATAAAAAGAGGGTTGAAACCGCATTAATCTGCCTTTTTTCACAGATAATAGTTCCGCACAGATGCGATCCATACAACGTGTTGCCTCTTAAGTTGTGCGGAGACCTGGGACAAATTCTGTTTCATCCTTTCAGTTTAAAAGATGAAGAGTCTATTATCAAGTCCATCAAGTATTCCAACGTTGTGATTAACCTATTAGGCGCTAACTCCACCAGCAAAAATTTTAGTATGCACGATGTGAACGTCCAAGGAGCTAGAACTATAGCCAGACTTGCTAAAGAATGCGGCGTAGAACATTTTGTTCATGTGTCATGCTTGAACGCCGATCCTGAACCCAAAGTAATTGATCAAATTGATATTTATACGCGTGAAGGTGATCAAATTGATTTTACGAATCCTATTATTTTCTCGTTGTTAGCCGCTCATGTTGCCATCAGGATCGGAGATACTTAGAACAAAATGGGACGGGGAATGCGCGGTAAGAGAAGAATTTCCAACTGCAACTATCGTTCGACCCTCGTGTGTGTACGGACAAGGAGACAGCTTTATACATCATTATATGCATCCAATGAGACGAGTTCTCAAGTAATAAACGTCGTTCTCATTGTTCGATACTTATTACCAGACTCCGGATTTTATGCATTTATAACAAAAATGAGCAAGTGCAATTCAAAACAGTGAAAATAATAAAAGGCTTTACACATTAAAATTATTAATGAAGAACATAAATTTATATTTAGCTCCTGCGTCTTGCAATTTATGCACAAACTTTTTATTTTGCATAAACATCGGGAGTCTATTTATTACTTTGTCATTCTATTGATTGGTTCTATTACTTACAGGTCTATACCATTGTGGGAGGAAGGTAAAAAATCTGAAAAGCAACCGGTACATGTTTCCGATGTAGCTGCCGGACTTACTGCCATCGCAATTAATCCTCGCACTGCTGGTCAAACTTACCAGTTCGTTGGGTACGTATAGTAGAATTTGTATTTAACCCTTAAAATTGCTTGACCATTCTTCAAAATGTTGTTTACATTATTAAATATGTTGGTATCTAATCAATAGACTGCGGATGTTTATGCAATTTGCAATTGTTGTAGACGAATTTTAAGAGAAAGTCGAATCTAATAGAATCTTATTTTCCGTGGTAGTATACCCTCTTTAGATCTGGAATACAACAGCCATAATTGCATAAAGATCCGCAGTCTACTAATCAATTACTAAACATTCAAGTATTGTATGAGTTATTATACCAATTTCGTACTGGTGAACAAATGTTTAATTTTCGAGTTAAAATAACTCCGAGTGCAAAGGGATAAGCGTAAGACGTTGTCGAGGCGAGGAATGTAGGAATATAAAATACTTGTTATAGCCCGAAGAGATACACACTGCACGAGATAGTCAAGTGGTTCTTCGAGTTAGCAACTCAAGGAGAAGAAGATCCAAGCTATATGATACATCCTCTTAAATATCATTATCTCTATCATATGAAAATTACTCTAAACGAAATTATACAAGACAATTATCCAATTGTCCCCTTGTCTTGGGAAATTCTGGAAAAGGTTCGTCTACGCTTGAAATTTGTCTAGCGAACAAAATAACTTTTCTATATCGCGTCGCAGAAAGAGAAGAGAAATGTAATCTGTAATTTGTGTTTCATAGGAACATGCTTCCGATAAAGTACTGCCCGGTTTACCTACGCTAGAGGATTTAGGTATTACGCCGACGAACATGGAATCGAAAGTACCTTGGGAAATCAAGCCATTCAAATTTATGAATAGATATCAACACGCTTTGGGAGAATTCGTGGCACCGCCACCACCAAAAACAATTCCCACACGTTAACGTTCGGTGCATGATCTAATGGAATTAGTAAGAAAACGAAGTGTGCTCTGAACTCAATAAACGGAGTATACATAATTATAGGTGTACAATCGTATTGTTTCTTCACACTTTGTTACGCGAAGTGAAGTTGTTGCTCGTTCTTTAATGTTTATTAAATGACAGACCGTTCTAACTACAATAAAAGGTTACAGTTTTTCTAATTATTGTTTTCCGTTATACGTTACATGTTAGATGTTGGTAAAAAATATAAGCTAGTTTGGTCCTCGGTTACTATGCTGACCGAAGGCCACGCAGATTTTATATTGTAAATGGCAAAGGGAGAAAATTCTTTCCCTTTCGTGCTTTCTTTTGTTTCTTTTTCTTTTTTTTTATATAATTAAAAGCACATTATTGGTTTTTATTTTTGCCGCTTGAAAGAACATAATCTGGAATTTTTACCTGTATCGTGAATCGACAGTTTCGGAATGTGAGCTTAGAAAGTTCTCGTCGTTGCCGCTCGCAAAATGTTTAGATGCGACCAATATTAGGAAGAATGTGATATTGTATATTTAGGCCGAGAAACCGAATCGTTGCGAAAGTATAGAAATATTTGAAAAGGAAGATTAGTGGTATTGTTCCCGGAATCCAAGCAACTGCGCTTCCGATCCGCAAAGTAAATTTTTCGAAGTATCTATACTAGGTCAGGTGCACTGTACGCGCTATCTGACTTATCTGACTAAATCTGACTTATAGTGGTTCTTTTATGCAAGGAAGATTACGTGTACGTAAAGCCATCTTAGGATGAATTAACTCTCGACAGAACGAAATTTCTATAATTCATTTATTTAGAAAACGATTAAATCTTGTATTATTTATAGTAGAATCGTGTTTGTTTAAGCAGCGAACACCTTTATTTCTTGTCCCAAAATTTCAATGGAAAAAGTGTTACGTATAAGTTTTGAACTGAATTAATCCTGTATGTATGTATAATGTATATCATGAGATGCTAACTCTTCCTAAGATCAAGCATAAGTTATCGTAACTCGTGTACTCCTCCAAATCACGCGACTTTCGTTCCTTCGACGAACATTTCTTATATATATATATATCGTATAACTTTAACTTATTATACCCTTAGTTCCTATATACTTTCATCGTCGACGAGATTTATTTGCTCGAATCTTGCTGTCAACCCCCTGTTTCATGCATCCTAATGCAACCGTTTTAAAGATATTTTAATTGTCCACACGATGACGTATACATATGCAAAGCTAGAAGTGTCTATGAAACATTTAAGGGGGTGGTCCCGTTTCCAGGATTCTCATTCCCCGATAATGCAAAGATCGGGGTTTTCAGTAGCCAAAAGCGCTAGATAAAAAATCAATCTAGGCTGCAGTCGCCCTCAAATTCCCTATTTTTACGTTTACGAAGCGTAATTTGCATTATTTAGAAGCATGAAGCTACGACAGCTTAGTTATTAATGCAAGCTAAGCCTTGTAAACGTAAAATAGGACTTTCGAGGGCGGTTTGACTACTGAAAAACCCTATCTTTGCAATCTCGCACCCTTGCAATTCTGGAAACGAGTCTACCCCCTTTAAGAAAAATATATTCTAAATCTAAGGTACACAGGCAAATAAGGTATCCGTAGAATTCAATCAAGTTGCAGAACAGCTTTGATATGAACGAAACAGAGGGTCAACGTAACAAGAAGGGGCGAACGTGAGCAAATACTCGTCTGCGAACGTTCCTATTTTCACAGAGTAAATCCAAAATGGATGCGATTTTACTGGCCCAATTTATGCAGGTCAGTTTTAAAGCTCATAGTCGCATGCTTAAAATTGTGCGAGTTACAATATAATTCGATTACAGTGAACGTCTTGTAAAAGTTCTTGATAATTGTTTCGTGTAAAGCGGAGCTGCAACAATAATCACCCACGGATGAGTTTGAGCATGATCGGTGAATCGTTTATTCAAGAAGTGCGGTTCTGCGATCGATTACTTATGCAGTCGCTGTTTCCCTCGTTCAAAATGAAACGACAGCCGTAGAAGAGTCTTGATATACTTCCAAGCGTCGGCCAAGTTTAAAGGACTTAGGTTAGGCGATTTCGAACCTCTTTTAACAAGTGTCTTTGTACACGCTCGAGTCGAAGTTAGAGAGTCGTCTATTGAACAACCTAATGCGTTCTACCGGAAGAACTGGGAATACATCGATATTTCCTTCATAATATTCGTGCTATCGGGAGGATGCGGCGAAACTGATTATTTTGACTGCTGCCTCGCAATTGATTACGTCGCGAGATGGTAGAAGATATATCGTTCAAGTACTTGTGTATCCAGTGAACGTATTCAGTGAACGAGAGCAAACGAAATAGTTTAAACTGTCTCTGTTGTACTTCTTAAGGGGGTAGACTCGTTTCCAGGATTGCAAGGGTGCGGGATGCGCCTTCGCATTTCTCGATAATGCAAAGATGGGGGTTTTCAGTAGTGAAAAGGCTAGATAAAAGGCCGCGATCGCAACTCAAAAGTCGTATTTTTACGTTTACGAGGCGTAATTTGCATTATTCGGAAGCATATACATCTGTGCTTGTAGCTAATTTCATAAAGCTGCGACAGCTATACATGCTGCCGAATAATGCAAATTACTTTTGAGGGTGATCGCGGCCTAGATTGATATTTTATGTATCGTTTTTGACTACTGAAAAACCCCATCTTTGCATTATCGAGAAATGAGAAGACGTATCCCGCACCCTTTGCAATCCTAGAAACAAGTCTACCCCTTTAAGGTGCACATACGCTAGCAAGTAACTTGCGAGATCGTTGAATTCTCTTGGTAGGCATTGTCTTAAACGTGTTTACACACGCAAGAAATATAGCAAGTTACTTATAATTGTTAGTGTATCTGCACCTTGAAGACAGTCTTGGTAACCGAACAATACGCCACGGAAGAAGAAGAAGAAGAACAGCAACAAGAACAATAAGAACACCAGCTCGGACTCATTGGAAGAGGTTCATGGAGAAGAAAACAACGAAGAAGAGTGTGGTCGGTAGCGTGAAGATTCCGACTCCCGAGCCCAGGTTATCCTGTACAACGTTGTCGTGGCACCTGGCGATCAGGTCGAAGTCGACGAAGTTCATCGGTTTGCTGTTGTACTCGAGCGGCGAGATACAGTAGTTTTTCTTCTGGAACTCGATCGCGGTGCCGTTGACGAAGTCGCTCTCGAGGACATTATGGGCTCGACAATCGCAGGGGAAATGATTATCGACGGCGCTGATCGAGCCGACCTCGAGGCTGATGTCTTTGGGATGTCGGGGCGCCTCGAGCACGTGATTCCCGTGGAATCTTAAAAGGTTGATACTGCTCTCATACTTCAGGTACAGTTTCTCGATCAAATCGATCTTGTTGTTCAGCACGTTCAGCTGGCCGACGTTGGTCAACCCGGTGAACGCGTCCTTCTCGACGACGCCGAGGTCGCTCTCTTGGATGTTCAACGAATTCACGTAGGACAGAGCGCGGAATGTGTACGACTGGAGGGAGGTCAGGTCCATGTAGGCCAGTTTCAGGACGCCGACGTGCTGGAGACCGTCGAACGCATCCTTTTCAATGATCCTGATCCCCGACGGGAAGATCAAGTGGTCCACGTTCGTCAGCCCGGAGAAAGCGTGGCTGTGGATTCTCAGCAGAGGATTGTTGCTCAACAGGATCAGCTCGATGTTCGATGTTCCAGCGAACGCGTAACCCTCTATATAACGAATCTTATTGTTTGCCAGCAGCAACATCGACACGTTCTGCAGAGCGGCGAACGAGAACTCCTGTATACATGGCAGAGGCGTGTGATGGATCGAGAGCTCACGCAACTTGCTAAGCCCGCGGAACGCGAACGGCTTTATCGTCGAGATGTTGTTACCATCCATGGTCAGCTTTCGCAGAACCTTCAGCCCGGCGAACGCCTCGGCTTTTATCACTGGGAAGTTGTTCTTCGTCAGAGAAAGCTCCTCTACCGTCGGGGGCAACTGCTGGGTGGGAATTTCTTTCAGCCCACCTGTGTTGCAGAGCACCTGCGATGTCAACGAGCATTTCGAGCAACACGATTAGCTAGGTATGCTTCTAGACTGATTGCATAAAAATTATAGAAAGTAACCAAGATGTACAGGGTGAGTCTCGTAACGTGACGATCTCAAGTAACATTTTTTTCATACAATAAACAACTTACGAGTTATTCGAGATCGTCGCGTTACGAGACTCACCCTGTATAATGTTGTTCGTTGTCGGTGAGAAGTTGTAATTCGTTTCTACGGTGTAACTCCCTGAATCGGTTGTGTGTATGTTAAGTCTTCTGGCATGCGTGATCTACTGTGCAGCCGTCTAATCTGATGGAATTTCGATTGGAGTGTGCTTCTTTCTGTGTACAATGTCTCTCCATGTTTTGCTTTCTAGTCCTTGGTGATTGTGCTGTAATGCGCAGAGATAGAATGTTGTAGTAAGGATCGTTGTCTGCGTGTATAGCTTTCGATGTGAGTTAGAGAGATCAAAGTTTTTTAAAAGAAGCTGTCAGTGGCTGTAACTTAGCGGAAACGATAGATACCTGTTCTGGAGAAAGGCAATTGCATTCTGCAGGACAGTCCCATCTTTTTGCAGTGGTGAGTTCCTGTTGCAAGGTAAGTCTTGGACTCAGCGTCGCTGTCCACAGCAGGTAATAAATGCAGATCTACAATTGAAACGAAAGAAGGTGAAATAACGATTTCAATAAAACTGTCGTTGTGCTATCGTAATTTCCAAGGTCTCGGTCCTGGGTCCTGCAGCTCCCAAGATAAAGTGCAATAATTTATCGGAATTCCGCACGACTTTCGAATGAATTCGCACCCATTTTCCGTCGGCGAATGAATTCTATCGATTAAGCGATTACACGGACGATCGCTCGGTAGCCGAAACCAATTTGCTCGACTAGCCAATCGTTCCGGGCGATTTCTCCTTGATTGAACAATCAAATTCCGTGTTCGAAGATTTACGAGAAGCGAATACCATTCGTACGTCAACCCGTCCGTTTCCAGGGAAATCAGGTCGGCGTTGCTTCGAACTTTGAAATCTCGAGAAAAAACTAAGAGAACCGAAAAAGCGACGGAACTATTCGGATCTGCGAACGGGTGGTCCATTGATTTCATTAGACGAGATCGAAATGTGTGTTCTGAACTAAAAAGGTGACAAGCATCGAGAAGAACGAGCTGGAATCCTGTACCGGACGTACACCTGGAAGAAGGGGAACAACAAAAGCGATTCTCGGCATGCAAATGGATGATGCATCGATGTGACGAGTTATGACAGTAACGTTTGCTTGCACACACGCGAAACGATCTGATTTGTACCTGCGCTCTGCAATACATCAATCCCGAAGTTTTTAGGGCGCATGCCTCAGCATCCAGGAAGACGTCACGAGCGGCCGCCGCTGGTCCAGCGTGTCTGGAAAAAAAGCGGATATATCTGCTAGGAGAAATTCTGTTCGACGCGGCACGCTCGACGATGCACCGACACCCTCTACTTTTTTCTCTTTCAATTCGAAAATTAAGACACCAAGCACTGTCGACGACGAACGAAACGACCACCGGCTTACCGAAATAGCGAAAGGCGAATTGCTTGCGCCGCGGTGTGCACCGGGACGAACGAGGTATTCCTTGGCTTCCGGAAGAACGAAACAACCCGAGAGAGAAATTTCGCTATCCGTGACCGCATTCACCGGCTGGGCTCGGGGCTTTATTTCTCCTTAGTCGCCCACCTCTACCCCCGACGAGCGATCTGCGCAAGCCCATAATTATTCTCTCAGTGCGCGTAGCCTGGAATGAGACTTATTAGAGGGGCTGAACTATAGAACAGAGGATGACCAGACCGAAGCGTACTGACCTGGGATAATGCGCGTCGGAGCTGTAGTCCGTGGGATTTGATCGCCATGGTTGGTCCGTTGGTCCTTGTCGTTGATCATGCTGATACGACTCCATACTTCTCTCACCCCCGTTCGCCTCGTCCTTCTCTTTTTAACAGGCACGTTTTTCCAGGACCGCCTGACATCGGTGGAATTTTCGGATAATTGCCACTGCATCCAGAAAAACGCTTAGCCATGAAAACTTCACAATTTTTCGAAATTATACGATGTAGACAACGCCTAAGCTCGTCCACTAAATTTCTACTTACGATACGCAAAAGCACATACTCATTCTTTTTGGATTTCGTGTATCTATATTCATTTGTATTAATTGCGCGTCTCTACTAAATATATCAAATTTATAAATGAAAAGTAATTAATTCGATATACCAATGCGATTCACCCCCGTTCGCCTCGCCTTCTCTTTTTAACAGGCACGTTTTTCCAGGACCGCCTGACATCGGTGGAATTTTCGGATAATTGCCACTGCACTCAGAAAAACCCTTAGCCATGAAAACTTGACAATTTTTCGAAATAATATACTGTGTAGCCTACTAAGCTCGTCCACTAAATTCATTATCGCAGTTTCTACTTATTTACATACGATACGCAATATTCTTTTTGGATTTCGTATTCTACTCATTTCTGTTCGGTATTCTATTCAGTTGTATTAATTGCGTCTCTACTAGATCATTGTATCTGTGGATTCATTGTATCTATTTCTAAATAAAAAGTAATTCGATACCAATGCGATTTAAATTTTTAGGTTACTGTCATTCCAATTTTTTAAATCACTCATTACAGTTCCAGCAGTATCTGTTCTGTGTAATATAACAAGTAATGTTCAGATTTCCAAATGGCAGCACACTTAGCGTAAAGTGTACATTTTTCGGTTGAATTTGATCCTGCCAAAAATCAAAATTATTTTTATTTTTCGCGTTTTATTCAAACGCGAATGATTCTTGCCGCTTTCCCCATAAGACGCAATGCATATCCCGGCCAGAATCATTTGTTTATGCAGCGGCGAAACTGCTAGCCAAATGTATCGGCAGTCGGTAACACGTTTAAATTTGTGTCGATAACCATGGTGTCGCTGATGCTAAGACACTGACAGTTGGTAAATTTAGCTAGTAGTTTGATCATTTTGCCGCTACGTCAATTGGAGCTGTACGGATCCCGTAGGAGCAGATAATCTTTGCCGGAATTCACATTATGTCTTATGGGGAAAGCGGCAAGAACCATCTGCCGCCTGTGGCGGTTGATTTGAATTATTTGTTCTGAAGAAACGCGATGCGATTCTTTATGCTCGCGTAACGATTCAATGTTTTTAGAAGAATAATATAATGATATATAAAAGTAAATTATATACATTCTGAAAATTTCATTGAAATTGGTTAAATTGGTTTACGAATTCTAAACGATCGAAACTGGTAAAAATGGCAGTTGTAGGCCGAAAATCATAAAAACGCAATTTTTACCACTTTTGATAGTTTTATCATTCGTAAACCAATCACAGATCTTTTAAATTAAATAAGAATTAAGATCAATTATCAATTAAACAGATCTTTTAAATTTTCGTTATTGGCCCAGCTAAAAAAAGTTGTAAAAATCAATTTTTACTATTGTTTTTCACAATTCCGACCAAATACATTTTTTCAACATATTTATTTAGACGTCATTTGCTAAACTAATTCTTCTAGTCTTACAGAGAAATTGATGCCGTTTGGTCTACTTATAAAAAAGTTATTCTTTTATTATATTATTATGAAAAAGTTATTTATTAATAAAACAAGTTGTTCATGTTTTCGAAGGATAATATATTTTTGATAACAAACTTTTACACTTCTAGCAACATATGTCCAAATAGTGGAAATGGGAATCGGTACCGGTAATTCTTTTCGTCATTCACAATGGTATAAAACGTAGGAACGTACGATCGGTTGAACGTGCGATTTTCTGTATTAGTGCGTGATCGTACATGCGAATCTTCACCTAGGACCGTAGGAAAAAATCAGTCTTAAAAAATAATACAACGCTAAGAACAGTTACGAATAAAAGGCAATTTTCATTCTCTCCCTTTCTGCTTCTGATTATGTACAAAATCTTAATTCAGTAATCCATACATCTAACGTATTAACACGTTCTGAGAACGTAAGGCATCGAAAATTGCGTTTATGCATTAATTAAATTTATGCTATACGAGGGTAAATATTTGAATTTCGTTTGTATATTCACACAATATTCCACCTGAACTTTCATTTAATTTAATCATTCTAAAATTAACTTTACGAAACGAAAAAAGGACAATTCTGATCAACGCGGATTTCAAAAATTCATCTTTTAATTTTGCCTTAGCACCACGGTTTTACTAAATTGGTCCTACGCAACTTTTTTCTGCTTTGAACACACTGTACGACTCTTTCGTTATAACAATCAGACTTCTAGGTGTATATTATATGCTTTAAATATTACTATGTATATCATTTGAACTAGAATTTCTATGTTTAGGCACTTGTGGCTTCAACTATGTCTCGCCCTCGCGTCTCTCGTTCAACTATTGTTATATAAATATATTTCTTTTTATTGCTATATGGCGAATTAGACGAACTGCATCGTCTAAAGTCAAGAATTTGTTTGTACATAAATATCATTCTATTTCGCAATCGCATCGCGATTAGTGACCAGGTACTGTGTTACATGTTCCATTATTAAATTAACACTAAACCTACCAAAAAAAAAAAAACAACAAGCTGAAATTTATTTGAACTCTCTGCTCTACTGAATATATTTATTTCATTATTTATACCACGAGAACATCTTTATAATTTCAATAATTGTGAAATCAATTGTGGTGGGGTAGGTTTAGTGTTAACAAAGCTCAAATCTCGTTCTGCTCGCACCCCATAATCGAGTACCAGCTTGAACACTATTTCTTTTCATACCGAAAAAACATTGTCGAATTCAGATTTTGATCGAAGATAAATTCGCGGCGACAGACGAAGATTTGAGCCGTACATTCCACGCTACATATCTATTACTATGTTAAGGAGGCTACGGAATGCTGAGGTGTAAACGTTTCAAGGCAGCTTTGGTTTGTACTTATCGGTGTCTGTATCTTGTGCTGAACTACAGTCGTTCTATTAAAAAAAAGTTTCGCACGAGTTCCACCGCACGAATGGCTTGGCATAGAGCGGACTCTCTTATCGTTATCGTATAAACCAGGGAGTTCCAACTTGTTCCTCTCCGAGAACCGCAAGGTCCCCGCCAAACCTCTCCCCACTACTACGTACAGTTCGAACGAAGTTGGACGACATTCTTCGGCAGGGGTGGGCACGGTAGGGCCCCTCAAACGCTCACTTCCCCCACCAACCTACCTTTCGGTTAGATGGCGCTCCTCTTGGCCGCTGGGCAGAGTTGGGGCCCCTCAAACGCTTGCTTCCCCCGCCAACGTTACTTCCGTTACTCTTACGGCAACGATGCAGTCTAAGAGCGGACTCGCGAGCTACAAGTTGGAACTCCATGGCATAAACTGTCAACTTGCACTATAAAATCTGAGATCTATATATAACTAACGCGACAACAATTGATCGTGAAGACAGTGGTGTGTTTGTACCTAAATATAGAGCATCCCTGTACCAAAATATACGTACAATCCTGAGATCTATGCAATCGGATGGACTCTGACTAATTGTAAAATCTGTCCGTTGCATTCCGGGCAACGTGAAGGTTGAAATACCTACAGAGACGAATATCTAGCAGCCTCGTGATCGGCAAATTATCTCTCTCTCTCTCTCTTCGCTTAAAATTAGGTCGTAATTAAAATTTAAATCTCATAATATAATATACTTCTCATAACTTATATGTATAATATAGGTATGTATATATCTATGCATACTCTTCTCTATTCTCTTCTCTGTGTATACATACATCAGTGTTTGTAAAATAAAATTAAAAAAAGAAATAAGAAACCACGATTCCGTCGTGCTGGTAACGCAGGTTCGGTCAATCAGTCTTAGCGTAATAAGCGAACAACAATTGTTCATTGTACGATATGAGGTAGTTCGTTCTATGTGTACTGTTTATGTATAATGCGTAATATTGAGCAATATTGCAGCTGTATCCCAGGGCCATGATCAGTAACGATAATGTAATCTTATAATTACCAACAAATTAACAGGAATATCTCAGTCATTTACGAAATCAATCAAACTCAATTCTATCCGTCATCCCTCTCCTATCGCTTCTCCCGTCCGATTATATAACTCGCATATAATCGTATCCTACGGAACAGCATTTTTAATGCTTAAAAGATAGGAATATTTCTCCCCGGAGAAAAATAAAACAATATTGCTAAAATAATATACAACTTTCTTCCGTCTCCTATATATGTATATATATATATATATATGTATATGTGTATACGAACTAATTTAAAATCGATAAGGCTCTAATAGTACTGCTATGTCGATTGCAGAAAGAAAAACAAAAAAGAAAAAAATGAAAATATCGAATCACAATAGTACAAATAATAATAAAATTCTACGTATGCGTATTCACTGGTCCGAAATTGTTTAAAGCTCAATGCGATTCGAATAGTTAGAAGTACGTTCGCTCGAGTGATCATCGGGCGGAACGTTTGCACTTTTTGCGCTAAACACGGTAGAATCAATGATATACATATAGATATATGGGTACAGCGTATAGATGTACCCGTCGTTTGTCGTTTCGAGCAAGGATTACCGATATACATTTTCCGTACGGTAGAATCCTGTGAAAGGTTTCGATCTCGACGCGAAACCAAGGCACACGGTTAGTTGATAATTAGTAGACTGCGGATGTTTATGCAATTCTCAATTTTTATAGAGAAACTCGAAGAAAGTCGTACCAGATAAAATCCTACTTTCATTGGTAATAACCTTTGTAGGCCCGAGATAAATAAAAATCGTACCAAATTCTGTCTGTATTTCATGGTCCAGCATTTTCTGATAATCTTTCATAAACCACAAACGCGTAAAGATCCGCAGTCCAGTAATTAGCATTAGGCTTTAACAACTTTGGAACGCTAACTCTGGTTACGTTTCAGTCTCTCGAGTCCACGATGCGCTAATCAGTCTTCCGTAAAGGTTAATCCGAGAGGAGGTTTCTGCGAGCCCCCGTCTGATCTCGGCGTTTATATCAGTTCATGGTTTTTTTGTATCGTGCTCTACGGCACGCCGTTAGAAACGGCAATGTACTACTAATCCCTGAGAACGTTTTCGAAACGCTGATTCGATCGGCTTTTCGATTTCGCTTTCTTTCTTCTGTTCCGTTTCGACGCGCGTCGTATACACTCCTGTCCATAAGTCGAAAATCTGACCAAGATACCCTATATTTCCTGATTTCTCAAATTTAATCATCCCACAATTTCTCAATCTCTTTTTTCCAGTATTTACTCGAATAGTATGTACATATTTAATTTTGCATTGAAATATTATCGTATGACAGCGACATCTAATCGAAATAGAACAGTAAAATCAAGCTGGAGACTTGTACTGTTTAATTATCATTTTGTTGAAGCTAAGTAAGCATCCGGTGATTTATGGACAGGGGTGTACGTGTCGTATGCGCGTTCCCTGGTTACTAATTCGTGGATATCATGGCCAACGATCCCCTGTTACAACCAAGATTACAGTACGTCTAGTTGCGGTACGGAGACGCCTAAGCAACTCCTACGACCGATGGAAGAAACGAGAATACTGCTTTTAGTTATGGTTACAGGAATCGGAGCCAACGTCGTCCTCCTCTTTGATGTGCGACGTTGGTGGTGGGACTATCACGCGAACATCCGGCAAGGACATACGACTCACGGAAAGATCCTCGACCTGGTCTTCGTTGGTTTGCTGTTGCTGTTTCGCGGAGTGTATAACGGGGCTGGGGCTACACCGGGTGATATCTAACATCTCACGATCGATGGGACCCTCCCTGGCTTTGTAAGTGTCCAGGATCGAACCTGGACTCTCGAGGACCGCGTTGCTGTTCTCGTTCTCGGACAACGCGCCGCCGTATATGCTGCCGTTTACGTTGCCGCCGATCCCATACGGGAAACAGGCGCCGCTGCCATTCGAGACGCGTTTGAACGGCCGCGACGTTTTGATCCCGAGTTTCTTCACCTTGTCGTAAAGGGTTCGAGATGGTACGCCGTACTTACGTGCTGCCTGCAACGCCGTCAACCCCGAACGCACCGCCTCGATCGCGGACATGATGTCGTTCCGCGTGTACTGCTTGTACCGTTTCCACTCGGGCTTCTGCGTTGGAACGCAATTCACGATTCCTAAACAAACGAATGATTATAACAACAATCGCGAAACGTCACTCATTTTCGTGATGAGAAAGAGACCGTTCGTCTTCAACACTCCCAAGGCACGCTACACACATCCGTGTGTCTAACGTGCGGCGCGAAATTGCGGTAAATATTGTATTGCGGCGTTCAAACAAATGTGCAGCGTCTATAATTGAATCCATGGTATTTCAGATCATACTACACGGACGTGTGTAGTGGGCCTTGGTCGGAGCAGCGTGATCAAGTAGTCGTCATTTTAAAATGACTGAAAATTATTCCGATCGTAGTCGTCTCGTTTTTAATGCTACAACGTAATCTATAATAGAATACTACAAAGAACTACGGTCGCGAAAAAAATCCAACGGCACAGCCGGTTAGCGTTCCGAAAGGTTTCCGGCATGCTGACTGGCTGGTTCGCTCGCCCTTACCTGTTTTAACGTCCGGGGGATAGGACTGCGGCAGGGGTTGCTTATCGTCCTCGTCCATCATTGACACGTCCATGTAAGGGCTGTGCGCGGGCTCCCCCTGCGTCGAGATGTCCTGGCTGTTGCGTCTGTCGTTATCGTTGGACGAGCTGTTGCTGCTCGTGGTCTTAAAGTGATTGTTCTCGTGACTGTCCGGGTGCAACAGAGGTATGCCTTGCGAGCTGTCTGCGTGTCCCTGGCCGAGTACCGTCCTCAGGATCGGCGTGTCCCTGTTCATCAGCATGTTCGAGAGCTTTTTTAGTTTGAGCGGGGAGGTTTCGAAGCCGTTGTCGTAGGAGCCGGTCAGAATCGAGTGTTGGGAAAGATGCGGCGGCGCTGCCTGGTGGTTCGAGCCGGTGTGAGCGGAAATAGGAATCCCTGCGTGGGGCCACATGTGCATAGGGAGTCGATTCGGGACCCTGTCTAACGGCGATTTCCCGTAGACGGTGTACGAGGAGCCAGTGGAGTGCGGCGGCGACGTGTGGCCGCTGCTGTGAGCCGCGCTGCTGGTTGTGCTCGTGCTGATCGCCGGCGGAGGAGACGTCGAGGTCTCGACCTCCTCGCGGCGACCTTGAGAGGAAGAACCGTTCTCCTCCACGAGACCCTTGACCTTGAGCACCTCGGCGACCTTGAGAAGACCTGCCAGTTGCTCCTGCGCTACGTTCACCTCGCCTCGGTACATGTACTCGAGGATCGCCTTGATCTCCGAGTATTTCACGTCCTTCAGGACGACGATCGGATGCTTACACGGCAGGTCGACGAATAACTTTTGAAAGTAGGAGGAACAGGCGGCCAACACCATCTTGTGACACTTGACCGAAACACCACCTTCCACTGCCAGGGTCACATCGGTGAACGCCTCGTTCTGCAGCAGCTCGTCGAACACCGTCAGCAGATTCGAACGGTGGTTGTTCCAACGCAGGCAATATTGTTGCGACGTGCTCGCCATCGTGCGGACCGATCTTATCGCTGGCTGCCTGCCTGCGGCGATACCTGGAAAAGGATGCGCGATTAGAACGGACGAAAAAGAAATCGAGAGACCCCGGGATTCGGTTCTTTTCGAACTGGAATGTGTTCCCTATTTCCCGGAACTGCACCTCGGCCTTACCACGATACGATGCACTTGCCAGCCACCGAGACTAGAGCAAAACTACCTCTTTGCAATTTTCGATTCAAGTTTTATCTATGAAAATTATCCTTTCAACCGACCGTCACGCGTATACGAACGAATCTACGCGGATAACTTTGGGTCTACGGTTGGCCGCACCTATACGACATTATTTCGAAAATAAGAGAACTCTTGTACGCGCGCTTTGATCTCGTGCAGCGTTAAACACGTTACGCAATCGGGATCGTGAGTCCGAGGTTTTCGAAAATATTAAACCACGCGCGTTTGCGGTGGCACGTCGAACGCAGTCTCGGGGAGAGTGAAAAGTCGTTAACCGAATTCGGTAATTACCTCTGCCGTGACTCACTCACGTGGAACTAGTCCCCCCAATTTGCCGGGTTCGCCTAATGCCGAGAAAATGAGTAAAACAACCGAGCGAAGCAGCGCGCATGTGCGGAACACGAGCACGCCGTGTGGCCAACGCATACGAGAGGAAGTTGTGCGATCGCGAACACGATACGAATCGATTCTGCCGCGCGACCGAGGGCTCGAACACGCGATTACAACGATGTTTGTTTCCCCGTGCTCTTACTGTGCCAATGACCCATATACAAATGCAAACCACGACAGCAACCTTCACCCTACCCGTGAACGTGAATAATCCCCGTTCTATAAACTAGCGAAACCAATATACAAATATTTCCGGAAGAATGATTTATCGATCCTTTCAACGCGACACATAGCGAGAACTTACTCTGCGAGACGGTGTCCTCTCTTCTCTATACGTGAACGTTCAAATGGCCGCCGACGTGTATGCTAGGAGACGCGCACGAATCCGCGTGCGTGTGCACTCGCATCCGCAGCTCTCTCTCTCTCAATGTTCTTCGCAGACCAGCATCAACCCTCTGCCGACCGACCTCACCACGTTTTCCACCCCTCAGCTGCTGTTTTGCATGGCGATTGTGGCAGCGCGTGCGCGAGTAGCGCGCGAAACTCGACTTGTTGCGAACGGACCGATCAAAACAAAACTCGTGACATCATTCTCGCTGAACAGCGCGTGGTCTGCACCCGTGCACATCAACGTGGATCAACACTGCTCGTCGGATGCACTGTTGAGCGCGCGCGCGCGCGCACAAGGCTCCAGTCGAGAAAAAGGAAAATCTGATTTTCTATCTTCGCCCTTCTCTCTTTCTCTCTCTCTCTCCCTTCGTATCTCTGTCTCTGTTGGGTCCACTTGCGATTTCTGTCTGGTTCAGGGTTCTTTTTAGTTTTCTCTATTCTCCGTGTTTGTGCGCGCGCGCGCTTCTCTTCTAGCCGCTTCTCTTTCTCCAGGTCCGTTTTTGGCGAAGCTCTTCTATTTTGTTCTATGTTGGGCAACAGCGTCTCGTCGGTCGTTGCGATACGAGTGCACACCCGCAGCAGCAGGACGAAGTCGATGCGCGAACGGAAACCCTCTCCTACGACCTACTCGGCGACCACTGAGCACCAATGAGCCCGTGCGTTTAGAAGACGCACTCGGTCGAGAGCTGGTCATGGCTCGACTCGCATAGGGGTGGCCGCGCCAACATGTGTTAGTGCGTCGTTGTCTATCTCTCTCTCTCTCTCTCTCGCTCTCGTCTTCGCCGTCTCTCTATCCGCACGACGGCTGTCTGTATGTATGCGCTAGGAGAGCGTGAGTGGCGTCGCAACGGCAGTGGCGTAACCGAAGCGCTTTTCATGCGAAATATTTCCAGGGGACATTTACAGCTGATTCTTCTTGAATCGTTGAGTAGAGTAACGCTCGACAAGTAGGGGTTACTTGTACACCACGGTTAGGATAATTTCTACCGACCGATCGCGAATAAGACGCAAACTCTGCGACGTTTCTCTTTCGCAATATTCGGGAAAATCTTGTGAAAAGCAACGCGCGATCGTTACGATTTTTTCTTTCGAAGGTTTGCGAATGTTCTGCGAGAGGGAAACTTCTGCGAGAGGGAAACTTCTGCCAGGAAGTTTGTAACGGATTTCAGGCTGGAGAAACGGAAAGTTGCGTAAACGACCTGCGGTTTGCTAATTGGACTTTCGATAATCGCCGTTACACAGCAGTATTTGTGACAGTAATGACCTTGAGCCCAAGGTGAAAAGGCTGTTATGCCATTGCCAAGCCGCGTCGCATTGATCCATCGAAGTCATTGTATGAGAGGATGCATTAAACCGATTGGTTTTGTGAAAATCAGGCTAAAAAATGCGAAGCTTCGGGGTTACGCCACTGAATAGCACACACTAGGAGAGACTTGCAGAGGCATCGTCGACCCTGGTTGCACGATCGGCCAATCACACAGCGTCTAGGCCAATATCCTGCGGGATACGACGCATACACGCGCAGCCAGTGCATGCATGCAGCTGTATGCGTGCGTAGACACCGACGCGTCGTTGTGTGCGTACACCCACGTCTTTTACCCGGATATCATCGCTAGCGATGGCTCCTAGTTTTTTGAACTCGCGATCTTTCGAACAATTTTTCGCTCTCTCCCTCTCTCTCGTCTTAATAAATTTTCCTTTCTTGCAAATATAATTCGTTGCTCTTGGAAACACTAAAAAACAAATATAACAGGATATACGATCAAAAACAAAAAGGTCCTGATAAAGAAAAGCCGTGACATTTTAGAACAAAGTTAATGTACCTGTGCAGCTGTTCACGAGACTCAAATGTATTCCTCGAATAATTTCCTAAAAAAACATTGATCGATCGGTGATTTACGAGCTAGTCGATGGCTGAACCGTCTCGAGGCCATCGCTAATGCATTCGTGTTCAGTCTTCAGGCATCGAGGACGAAAAACCCGCGTGTCTGTAAGCGTCCCCGAAAATTGCCACCACGCCCAGTCTCTTGCGATGCGACCGCTGATTGCGCCTGCGTCTCCTTATAAAATCCTACGAGTTTTCCCAGGGTTGTGGGACCCTCCGTGTCCACGCAAATCAAATATGTGACTTATGGTGGCTGCCTCGATTCTCCACCCCCTAGAAGAACCCAACTAGTAAGACCAGGCAAATATAGCGGCCGGAAAAACTATTCACAATCTCCTCGATTCTAGATTGTTTCTGCTAGGGACAAAGAAGAAATTCTCAACAATCTTTTTAACCCCTTGCTGTATTTTAATTAACATTGAAGCATTAATAATAAATGTAGCCACACAACAAATATACATTTTCTTTTCCCTTCTACGACATTTTTGGGGATAAAAATGTTTTAATCACTGCAACTCTAAAGAAAATGGTACGCAAGGGGTTAACAGTCTCAACAATTCTCAGAAAGATATAAACAATTTTTCGGCATAAAGATCAGTGGCTACGAAAATTGCGCAAACACGAGGAAACGACGCTGGAATGCTATCGTCTCGGAGCGACGCGTCGCCTCGGTTTCCGCTCGATAGTTTTCTCTCTTCTGTTCTCTTGTTTCGTTTCTCATTTCCAGAGCCCCGCGCTCAGCGTCCCGCACGCCGCAGCCCTCGCCACGAACACTTTTCGCCGGTTCTGGCTTCTTTTTTTCACGAAAACCCAGTCGCCCCGTGACAAGAGGGTGCTGCAGCCTGCTGCTAAATCCGGAATACCAACGCTGCACGTTTTATCCAGCACAGACCCGCGCATATCCGAGCACACCGATTTCTGATATAGAGATCCCGTGTGTACGTCTAAAAATATTCCGATTTTTTATTAGCAGCTGAGAAAAATAAACGATTTCGCTGTGCGGCAAGAAAGATGTCGATTTTTCGAATGTTATTGAAATGTGGCAAACTCTCCGAAAGCGTTCGAGTCTTCGACAAATATGCGTTACGCAATGATGGAACGCAGCCAGCACGATAGTAATCGAAGCCTAATTTCAGGTTCCAATGATAAAAACGAGCCGCAGAAGTACGTGTTAGGTCGTTTGGAAAGTCATTTCGTTTTCTCAAGGGAAAACAGGCAGCCAATTTTTTTACCATTTAGAATTAGTTCTATGGCATTGTGTTCTATGATCTCTTGCGATCTCACAGACAACATACAGGTTCCATGCTCGTAGAATGTCTGTTTTCTATTAGCAAACAATTGAGTTATATGATTCTTTACGACTTCTATCGAAATGAAATTGACACCGCACAAAAAATGTTGAAAAAAGCGAGGAACATGGTAATTCGCAGTCTAGCAATTACATTCCGAACGACCTAATAATAACAAGGCATCGATTACCGAGCGATGGATCAACGTTTTCGTCCGTTTTCTTTTTCAAGTTGGCTCGGCCTGGTGCATGCTTGGCACAACACGCTCTAACGCAACATCGTGTATGGAATTTTTTCGGATGACGCAGGGCCCAGCGGTACAAGGATTCACCTTAGCAGCATCGCCTTCCCCCTTTACCGTCGTCGTTTCACTCGCCTAGAACCCTCCACACTCTCGCAAACGCATACATGCACGTGCAGTATTCCAAACGATAGAAGCTAGCCAGGCAAAACTGTACTTTGATGTTTTTTCATTTCCGAAACGAACCCCAAGTGCATAGGAGAAACCGTTTCCAATTTTTGACTTACGAGGAAACGCCATTAGCACTTATTTTGCTATATTTACTTCGATTCGAGTTTTGAATCTTCTTCTTGTAGTCTAGCTAACATATGGCTGTCTGGCGAGCGCGAACGCGCAGACGATTTTCCTTTTCGGTCGTAACACGCTATCATTTCTGTTTATTGTGTCCTCTTCTTTCGCCGTACGAACTCGTCGAGATAAGGCGAATAGGGGAGTCGGAAGCGTGTAGATACATTCGGTGCTCTAGTCGCCTGACACTTCGCGAGACCATGGTAAACAAATAGCGTCCATATATATATGTGGCAGCGCGTAACGGTCTCACCGACGCGACGCCACGAGGCCGCCCATCGCCAAAATGTGTGTTCGTCGGTGCGACGCGTCGTTGTGACGGGGAAAAGTAAATTTTCGGGAGGGAACGCAATGCATCCCGGGGATATATTAGTGATAGATAGTTACATACTGCGTTGCACATTATCTATGAGCAAAGCGATGATAGAGGGATACCGACTGTTTGCTTATCGGGTCTACAGATAGCACGGCAGTCTTGATTCCGTATTCTCGCGTATTTTTGTCGAAATCTTCGTTCCGCTCGAGGCGTGCTGGAAAGATAAGAAAAATTCATCGGATAGAAAACGATCGAGAACATTGCACGCGTGTCTAGCTGGAAATGATGAAAAACAATTGCTGGCCGTTATACCTACGCGGCACGGTACCCACATGCTGCATACTGCACGCTGCGTAGACAGCTGCACGTGTGTGTGGGTGTAAAATCTTTTATAGGGAACCCATTTTTACACGGGTCCCGGGTCCCTGGTCTTGGGGCCTAGTTTCAGCTGTAAAGGTAGATGCGAGCAGTTTTTCGATCCCTCGGCAGGAACCTGTTTTCCCTCTATGTTCGCTCTCCCTGTTGTCCTCGCGGTTCCACCAGGTCCCACGGAAATTCTGATTCCTACCGCATGTCCCTGGAAAATCGCTTCGACATCCCGTCTCGCTTCGAGATTCAACTAGGCGAAAGAACCGCCTTGAAAATCTGTAGCAGAAAAAAGGAAAGTATATATTACTTTCGAAATTACAATTCGGAAACGTGTGCCCGGTGGCACGGAATTACAAAGTAATTGACGTTGCTAACTCGCGACAATGGGTTAGATCAGGGGTCGGCAACATTTTTTTTTGAAAAGGGCCAGAGATCGTAAAATTTTAAGGCATCGGCGGGCCGGGTAGGATCATTCTGGGTACAGAATTCTGGCAATAGAAAAAGCAGGTTCGAAATTTTTTTATTAGGAAGTGATATTTCTTTTTATTTAAAATGTCTTACAATTAGTAGTTTGCCGACCCCTGGGTAAGATCAGTGAACTGGGCCGAGTACAAAGTTACACAGGTAATTCCCTGATGACCGAGTTCAGAACCATCACAGTCGACAGAACCATCATGAAGCCCGCTGAAACATTTTTACGAGGGTGTTTGCTCGGGCAATCGTTCAATTAAAAGAGAGGGAAAGAGAAAGAGCGCGCGCGCGAGAGAGGGAGAGAGAGAGAGAGAGAGAGAGAGAGAGAGAGAGAGAGAAAGAAAGAAAGAAGGAAGAGGGTATTACGTGTCGCGGCGGTTCGGCGCAGGTGAATGGGGCATTGCACCCGTCTCGACCTGGCGTGGCCCTGCGCAGAGAGTAGACAGGCGGCTGCAATGAATGGCCCCCGGCGAAGGTTGATCTTAAACAGCAGAACGAAGTGCAGTCGGTTACAGAGAATAATTGCACTTGACGCCCAAGGGTTCCCACCAGACCAGAAATACTTTCGCCATTGTAAGGCGAACAATGTATCAGCAGGTAGCTGATCATCGATCGGAATCCCCTCGGTCAATGGCCTTGCAATGCACCACCAAACGACGCCCCCTTTCATGGATCCCGACGCACAAGGTGTTAATAAAAGCCGGACAATCCTCCTCCCTCTCTCTCTCTCTCTCTCTCCGTTACTCGTCTAGCAGTTACTTCAAAAAGTATTCTTACGATAGAAAGATACACCGCGACCACTGACCTTACACATCGTAACCTTCGTGTGATCTCGTAAAGCCACCTAATAATGCGGAGGAAAAGTTTTAATTACTCGCATATAGTATTTACAATCTCAACATTTGAAATTTAGTGTTTGAAGCATAAACAACGGTGTCGACCACACTATATATATATATATATACATATATATATATCAAATGTTTACTTTGCATTAAAGTAGTTATTTCATTGAATAAAAATTTATGCATGTTGCAGTGATGTAAAGCTCCACACATGTAACCAGTTGTGTAGAAAGTGGAGTGCGAATAATTGTGTTATAGGAGAGCAGTTGTTATAAAATACCAATATGTTCCCCGAGACTTGTTCAAATTTCTATTTGTAGAGCAACGAAAATGGAGAGTCCGTAACGATAAATTATGCAAATAGAGAATCGTTTGCATGGAGATCGTTACATATTCTGTAAATCGGTAATAGGGGAGGAGTCCGTGGCGCAACGAGCAACGGTACATCGGATTGTTGTTCCGTGGCAGTATACTACAGAGTGGGGAGTCGAGGAATCGGCGGCAACAACATTTCGTTGCAATAAGAGAAAAAAGACAAGCAAGGTGTATCGGATAGAGCTTGTCCCTACGCGTAGGGCCCTCGGTTTATCTGCGCTAGGCGAGTGTCAGTGGGTCGACACCCGCAAACCGGTCCTGATCACGTGGAATGCTAGCCTGCGGTGCGATGTTGCCACATATATGCATGATTTCCCAAAAGTGCATCCAGCAGGCCTGTTAATCGCGCGCGCGCGCGGGATGTGCGAGCGTGCGTGCAGACACGCACACATGGAAGCACTCTCCCCCCGTCGCGTCGCTCGTACGATTTCGAGAAAAACCGTGACTCCGGGGCCCCGAGTTTCACCAACCAACCGCTGAAATAATATTCAGACCTTGCTATCCGGTGACCTTCACTCGTGGCCACGTGTGCTACGATGCAACCTGCGACATTTTCCTACGAAAATTATCCCAATGATCTTTCCTCTATTTTTCTGATTAAGTCATTCGAGGCGTTGCACGATCATTATGAAAGTTGTTTATCGTAAAATGGAAATTTCACGATGTCACGGCCGAGAACAATGCATAATTATAAAAGTGGTCTAATTGTAAGTCATATACATACTTTTCTTGTTTCGAGATATTTAAAGGGAAAGATATTAACACTGAATGAAAATTACATCAAATTAATATATTTCAATGTGAGATATAACTGATAAAACTAATTTTTTTTTAATTTTGACTTAGACAAACACTTTCACAATCATGGGCACATATTGTTTAATTTTGGAGGCAAGTGGAAAAGCAAGAAATTACAATTGCAAATGAAATAATCTTACGGATGGCACGCGGTCGGTCGAGGGTATCAAAAATTGACGCTACCGTTATCCAGGCCCAATGGCGTAACGCTCGGAACGACCGAAGTGTTCGTTCCAGAGAAAATAGTCGGGCGCTCGTACATTTTCGTTGCCGTTTGCGGTATATCTCTGTTCTCTGCTTACGGAACGAACCACTTGTGCGCAACAAGCTAACGTATCGTTAGGGTTCTCTCTAGCAGCGCAGCGCAGCACGGCGGCAGGAGAAAACCGGCAGGACTCGATTCCTACGCCAGGTCAAACTAGAAAGTGCCACATAATTTACGCATCTGTGAGAGCGACGTTCCCGTCGGCGATTGGACAACCCTACCCACCAAGGTCATCCTTTTTCTATTCTCCGACGCGCGTCCTTTTTATGCCTGCCCGAACGGGATGGAAGAAGTTTTTATACACGGCGTGTCCTTGTCGAGCCCGACAATGGCTGCGTATTTCCTGTGAGGCACCTGTTGTATCGTTGCTCTTTCCCTAATGTGCACATCCGACACAACCGCGCGATCGACGAGGCGGGCCGCATTTTTCCTATTCCTCTTTCCCCTACCCCTCTTCTCGCTCTCTCTCTCTCTCTGTCTGTCTCCCTCACACACATACGCACACATATACCACGTTCTGCCTACTTCACTCCCCCGCCGATCCCTCTGCAACGGACAAAAATAGTCTAACGTGGGGGAGACAGAGAGGAGAGCCTTTGTAACGTGCAAATGCAGACGATAAGAATAGCACACATACGTCCCGGAGAAGGGCGAGGAGGCAGCCCTTTTGTTCAAACATCGAGTTCGTTCCAACAGCTCCCCGAGTGAGATCTTCCCCGGGTTCAAGGTTGCGCGATTTCACAACAGAAGCAGGAAACTGTCGCGGAGGCATCGCGGTTCATCGCCCTACGCCTATGCCCCGCTATCTACAACATGGCAAGATACATATATAGCAAATTACTAGAAATCGAAACTCTCTCTCTCTCTGCTGTAATAGTTTACAATCTATGGCTGTCGCCAAGACATTCAAAACAACAGCAACTCGCTGATTATAAACTGAGCAACACGCATATTTGATAAACAATGTTTATAATGCGGATCGTTATGCCAAATGAGAATCGTTTGCGTTAACCCATTGCACTACGATTTATTTTATAATTATTATGATTAGAGCTTCTTTGACGTTTATAGTGCACTAGGAAAAAAGAAAATTACTTTTCCAAAGCTTTTAATCAGCAACGAAATGGCAACGTGGCCCGGGCGAACAGCAATTAACAAATGTTACGCCGCTGCACAGTATTCCCGAACTCCGGCGTTCCTTCCGATTCCGAGCATCGTAATTTCTCCGCCGGGCAAAAAACAAAAACGAACAAAGTCAGCCGGAGCCTGAACGATTACGGGAACGTGATGTAATCCGCGCTGGAAGGTCGAAGAAATGCTTGGAAGAAAGTCGTTGAACCAGATTGCCGCCGGAGCATCGACCAAGAGTCGACGGCCGCTGACTATGCTGCGCCTCTGGCAAAAAAAAGACAAAAAACGTTTGATTGCCCAAAACTTTTCCCCGTCGACGGTCTACGGTCTGCAGTATGTATTAGATCGGAGGGGAAGTTCTGCTGTATTTTTTAAAGAAAGCATTTGACTGAATTTATAAAAATATATGTTTAACATTGTTCAATAATAATATAACTTCCATTATTTGTAATTAAAATTACCTGCCTATTTAATTCGTCTTGTTCGTTCACACCGTACAGAAATAATTGTTGAACAATATGTTCGTCTCGTTTTGATATTGAAAATCTCCTGTTAAACAATTACAAATAAAGATTATTCAAGTTCCTATTAAATTATCACCGGTAGGCAATGAATAAATATTATCTAATTACTATCTTTTCGTTTTCGTAACGACGAAATATATAAAGTTCTTAGCTATTCTAGGTTTCTGTGAATTGTAGGAATGACTTTGCATAAATAGGTTAGGGAGAACGTTGAGAAAGTTCTCATTACATACTTCTATAGATAGATAGACAGAGATAGAGATAAATATAGAGATAGATAGATAGAAAGAGTGGGAGAGAGAGAAAAGGGTCCCGCGAATAGAGGAAAACCTGTTTCATGTCGATTGCGAGTTCCACGTCCTTTCTGTAGGCTTTCCGTTCCTTAGGGACGCCCTATGTGTGTTACAGGGTCAATTCATGGTGAAATGTTGCGTTACGGAAGCGTTTGGGTGAATAAGGGCTTGGTTCGCCACCTGAAGGGATCACACGTGAATCGTAAATGCGAGAGTGACTCATCTTTTAAGAATATGTAAACATACGTGCAAAAGAATTCATTAACCAACCATTTTTTCGCGTGTTTAGTCTTAGAAATATTCGATGACGAATCTCGTCTTTAACCTTATTGTTAGTCTAATATTGGTAAATCTCCATTTAGTCACTATTTTAGATGCTTAGGTAACTTTTATGCATTACTATTTCGCAAGTGTCCGAATACTTCACAGAATACTTCAGATACTACTGCAGAGAGTTTAAACTTTCGGAGCACAACGAAGATTATAGTTTCCTATACTTCTCCTGTGTTTCGATTCCTCCGATTATCTTGATTTTCACGTTGAAATTTCCGGAACAGAAACACAAATTCCTCATCGCGTCGATTTTGAATAAGCAAACATGGCCGCCTCGCGTATAGAAATTTTCAAGAACATGGTACGGCCACCTAACGGGAGAACCATGAACCCTTGTGTCAACCATCATTCGCCATTGGGTTGAGTCGCATGGCAGGAACGTTCTGTAAACGTTCTGGAACTGTCAGTGTCCCCATGAGATCGTGTTTGTTTTGAATTTTTCCGGAAGAATAACATACTTGCATCGACATGTATGCGTTGGCACAAAAAATAATCTGCGACTCAAGCGAGGAATTCTCGCAGGACATTGCTAGCTTTCAGGAAAAGGTGAGCACTGTCATTTCAATTCTTCTATAGGTGTATTTCTAAGTAATTATTGACTGACAGTCCCATGTTTTGTATCTTTTAGTACGAAACCAGAACCACCTTCGACGAATTGAATAAGAGTCAGTTACGGGAGAAGCTATGGGAAGTCCTGTTCACTTATTTGTCCAGTGATTGGTCACCTTCCCTTCAGCAACGCTGCCTAGCTGTTTTACGGATTCTCAGGTATCACTGTTGTACAATGGGCTTGGGTCCACTCTGACTCTTCATTATGTTATGTCACCATATTCAGCATGTATTATCAAGTAATTTCCTTGTTTCTCTTCGCTAACATAGCCGCGACAAAACAGATTTGAACGAATTAGTCACAGACGATAGACTAGATCTGATATTAGACATGGCAGCTTTAAAAAATCCTGGCGCAGAGGAGCAGACCACTTTTACCAATGGTAAGACTCTTCCGTATATATGTATAACATGGTACGGCACGTGTAGAAATTGTCGCTCTGACATCCTTGTTTTACAGTTACTATTGAAGCTTTAAAATTACTGTGCAATCTCATATTTAATAGTACAAATGTACAGCAAGTATTACCATCGACGTCTTGTCTATCCTGCGTCGTCGAGCGCATGAGACAGTACGACAGCAACACACCTTACGACGTGATGCTCTTCGATACGAGAGTACTGTTTCTAATCACTGCGACAAACTGTTCCACAAGAGAGACGGTTAAAAGAGATCTGAGAGGAGACGCGTGTCTTATCAAAATTGTGGAGAACGTAGAGAAACAAAGTGAAAAAGAGAAGAACGGTACCATCGAGGTACTATATAGTAACCACGAGTGAATCGAAGTCCAGAAATATATTAATTTCAATATTTATTTTACAGATGGATTCTGCGATGTTGGCGTGCAACGCGTTGAAAGTATTATTCAATTTGTTCATGCACTCCGATGACTCTGCACGCCTGGTAGACTTGGAGGAAGACGAGCAGAATAAGAACTTAATGTCAACTCTTTACAAGTTGCTGTTAAAATACGAGCAGGAAGATGATATTCAAAGGTAGACTCTGCGCGCTAACGTGATTGTACCCTTGATATTACGTTCCTCTTATTCGCCGGTAAATTTTGTCACAGTGACATAGTCAATTTACTGACAGTGGTACCATACAACTGTTACTCGATACTCATACCTCCGACAAAGGAAAAAGGAAAGCACGTGTATCAAGGTGTGAACATGGCAGCCGTGTCTGTTCTACTGAAATTTCTTGACAAACGACTGACCAATAAGGACGATTCGACTGTCTATTTCAAACTGAATCCGATCGTCATCACGATGATCAGAATGACCGAAACCGAAAGATTAATACGGAAATACACTAGATTACAGGTAGAAGAAATTTCTTCGCATTGCTTTCTTTTCCCTTGTTCAACCATCTCCGGTGGTGTTTTAACAAGTTTCTTGTTTTTTTTCAGATCTTACCTCCGTTGAAGGATGTAATGCATCGTCCCGAAGAGGGAACCACTCTCAGGGCAAACCTGTGTAAATTGTTAACTTCTCCTTTGACAGATTTACGAGATCTAGTCGCCGAGTTTCTATTCGTACTCTGCAAACAAAATGGTACGAGTTGTCATGCGCGTGCATGTAGTACGGGTCACAGTGGGATAGCGAATGGAAATTCTACGAAATGTTACTTTCAGTTAGTCGCATGGTGAAGTACACAGGATATGGGAACGCAGCAGGCATGTTCGCAAACAAGGGATTACTTGGCTCGAAGAGGGTACAAGCAGATTATTCTTCAGAATCGGAGGACAGCGATACGGAGGAATACCTGAGGCACAAAGAACAGTTAGTATAAACGGAAAAAGATTTTCCGTCGATAATTTCTTCTTTTTAATATTCGATTACGATTTAAGGATTAACCCTGTGACCGGTTGTTTTGAGCCTCCGAAGCCGAACCCTTTGGAAGGGATGTCGGAGGAGCAAAAGGAATACGAAGCCATGCAGCTTGTAGGACTTGTAGACAAATTAACGAAGTTAGTATATAGTCGGCTGACCAGAATGATCTGTAACTCAAGATTATCGGGTTAGTATTGTTAGCACGCATATATAACAAGGGCATTATCATTTCAGGGAAGGATTGGTGGCACCCTGTCGCATCGGGGAAGATGGGAAACCGAAGCCTATTGAACACATTCTAGAGTTACATGAACAATTGCCTAAACAACAATATCGGCGCGACTCCGACGACTCTGATTAAATGCGATAAAAAAAAAAGAAAGAGAAACATATTTATTATAACTGACAACTATTTATGAAATACAGGCACTCTGCTTGTTCGAAGGAATAACGAGAGTGTGTTTCTTTCTATACCTTTTGTATCGTCTTTAGATGATCCTCGAAGCAAATTAACCCTTTCCACTTGAGTGCCGACTCGGAGAAGATGCGCCACTAATAATTCTTATAACATTATTCAAAATATTTGTTGCACTATTAAATTTGTATTGAATAAGTTACTAAACGTATTTAATATTTTAATAAACTACAAAGTGCGAAGGGTTAAAGCTAGACGTTGATGCGGGTAGGGAATGAAGAAATTCAGTCGAATCCGTTTGCTTACTTTATTGAAAAAAGAACAAAGAACAACATTACAAATTAAACAATTGGCAGGAAAATAAAAAATATAACAGTTTCCAAAATCACATGAAATATTTTAAACATTACAATTTTGGTAAATTATGTTATGTGCTTTCGTGAGCATCACAATATATTATTATTGCATTTTTGCAGCGTATGCGCAAAAGACAAGAACGTATGTTTCTACAATGTTTCAAAGAACTGCGACAGTTTTTGAATATAACCGGCTTTGGAAACGTGTCGCCGCGGAACGCTGAGGCGAAGGCGAATTGACAGGTAAAATGGCGAGAAAAATCGTTTAAAGTTCACGGAACAACTGTACACTTATATCACCCTCGTGGTCGCGGGGTTATAGCAACCGCACGCCCGTTATCAACAACAACCAGACACTGCGTGTCCCAAAATGCCTTTTTTTCGCCCGTCCCGCGAAAAAACCTTTCCAAACGCACACACGCGATACATTTGACAAATATATGTATAAGTAGCAAATGTCTCCATATATCTTTAATTACGTAATAATATAGTTATGTAGATTAAAATATTTATTCATTTGTTTTTTTTCTTTTTATTGTTGCTTGTAAAAGTGTATATAGATGTGTATACGTATAATACCATAAATTTGAATATTCCATATAAAAATGAAACTAAAATTTAGTAGGTACGATGTAGAAGAAAAAAGAAAAAAAAAGGAAAAATATAATAATAATAATAATAATCATAATAATAGTAGTAGTAATAATAGTAGTAGTAGTTAATAATAAGCGAAAAACCCGCGTTAAACGAAAGGAGAGACCCTAGGTCGAATACACATATATGTATGTATATACCTAACACAGATATACACGCATATATACTTACAGTCTTCTTTTTTGTATTTATGTGTGTATACGTATGCGTTATATAAGACTAGGTTTAACAAACTTTGGGGAAATTCGTGGGGGGGGGGGCGTAGAAGGAATTAAAATTAGAATCGTCAAAGGTATCGCATTCTTCTTACTTTTTTTTGTTTGTTTGTTTGTATGTTTTGTTTGTTTGTTTATTTGTTTGTTTGTTTGAAGGACTTATTCGAGAAATGGATATACATATATATGTACGTACGCGTACACCATGTATATAAATATATATATATTTATTGTAAATATTGAAATATCTCGGAAAAAATGAAAATTCGCGGCTATAAATATATATATATGTATATACACATATTATATATATATTTTTTTATGTCTAAAGGCTGAGTAGTCTTAGGGGGACTGACAATTGATTACACGGTCCGATATAATATATATATGTGTGTGCACATTACATATTACCGTACGTGTAACAATAAATAATACAACATTTACGTTTATAACGCGCGACCATGCTCCTTGGCATCCCATTAGCATATATAAAAAATATATTTGGAATACACGCTTTCTCCATATTGCATTTACGATTTACCGTTTTTTTCTTGTCTTGTACTATCCTTTTATACAATATCCTCTCACCGCTCGTTTTCTTTTTCTTTTTTTTTTTTTGAAGTATAAGCGACTTGTCGGAACATTTAAAATCCATCCCATATTTCACGAATTGTCTCATTTAATAAAAAATACCAATGGAGGTCTCAGGAATACATGGTTTTACTACACACATACTGAACAGTGGATTTCGTTCCTTCCATTTGGTTGTCCCTCGTCTCTACGCGTACCTTATTATATTTCCTCTTTCCTCCCTGTTTGAGACGTACGCACAATACCTACTACATATACACATACAAATATATATATATACATATATATATATATATATATATATATATATATATGTATGTATATATATATTCTATACATACATTGTTTAAATGTTACATCTCATACACGTTCTCTGGTATATAAGAAGTTCTCCTTAACATATGGCTCGGCGTTCATTCTCTTTCTGCTGTAATAAATTCAACCGGGGCAATGTTCTCGAAAGATCACCCTGTGTACGTCTCACATTGACTCTCCTTCTCCATGAAAGGTTTTGATTTATTATCCGAGGATAGGATAACTAGAAGACATTTTATTTACGACATTGTCTAGAAAAAGCTCATAAACGATTCAGATCTGTGTTCTCAGGTCTGCTATCAGATATATTGATTACTGCTTTGGGAGTAAGCCAAACTCTCTTTCTCGACCAATCCTGTCAAACCTGTTGCAGTTTGAATACAAAGTTCGAGGCCGTGAACTCTCTTTTGAACCCTTTATGACTAGATTGTATCAAGAGCTTCCAGGTGCAAGACTTTGCGATCATCGAAGAACCCTAGACTAACACAAGATTTGGCAAATCGATGCATCCAAGTCCAAAGAAATCTAAACTACAAAAAAAAAAAAAGAAAAGATGAATCTGGCGATACTAAATTTCTGTATTACAGAAATTACAGTCAAGATATCGGTGCATGCTACGCATGGACTTTGGAGCAACTAATGGAAAAAAATATTACTCGATCTCCACTGGTACGGTGTGTGTAACTTATATTACAGAGATTACAAACTATATAAATAACATATTATTGCAGTGTCTCGCCTGAATGAACAAAATATATTATCAAAACCAATTCCTTCTCAAGAAACGATTTCACCTAAAAGCTTTTACCCTGTGTCTCTATTGTGTGTCTGTCTCTATCCAGAGAAGATTAAACGACGATCATCAAAAAAAAAAAGAAAGAAAAAGAAAAATTTTCTTCGTTTCCCCTCCAGCTCTTTCCAAATGGAACGCCGAGCCAGACACCAAGTCCAGAAATGCTTCGCCCAGGTAGATCTTTTGCTTACATACATCGGGTAGAACAGGATTAACTCTTCTATAGAAGAACCGTTTCTAATTAGTTTCGAAGACGTTCAATTGTCTGTAGTCCCAAATGGAGTATTACCATGGACAACGGGGGGCAGGAGGGCAGGTGGGACTTGGCTTTTTTCTCGCCAGGTTCAACAACGAGTTAGTCGTTGGAAAAGTGTATGAAAAAACAGAGAGATCATGGGGAACATTGAAGGGCGTGCACTGGTGACGCCAATGGAATGCAACGGTTTCCTTAGTATGTCCATTTGTGGTCAATTTGATATGTCAAAGAAAACATCTCCGAAAAAAACAAAAAAAAACAAAGGAACGTGTCAATATCAAAGTAATTCGCGGTTTTGTATACATATATGTGTGTATATTATATATATATATATAATATAATATAATGTATATTATATATATATATCGTAAGAGAAAAAAACAAAAATTGTTCTCTTCCCTTGGTTTTTTCTGTTGTCTTCTCTCAGCCCAAATATCGTATATATTCCTCGTTTGCTGGTTTAAGTATTATTAAACGTCAAGTAACTAATGCGAATATAAATAAAGCTATCAGAGGCTTATTAAGGAATGAAACAAAGTTTTTTATATGCTGCTACGCCTCTTCTCTCTCTCTCTCTCTCTCTCTCTCCCATACATTCCTCTATCTCTTTCTCTCCCTCTCTCTCCCTCTTATCTCACTTATCACCTAGAATCATAGAATACATTTAAACATTTGTACTTTAACTGACTAAGCAAGGATTTTTTAATAATCATTTAATATTCATTCTTATCTTTTTTTTTTGCTTTCCTTTATCCGTTTTATAATGTTTATGTGTGTGTATACATATATATATATATATATATAAATATTATAGATATATACAAATATTACATATATATAATGTATAGAAATATTACATATATGTATGTATATAGTATATATATATAATATACATATTTTTTGTTTTTTTCCCCTCCATTTCTGACATCCTCCACTCTTATTCTGCTTATTCGTCGCGTCTATTAAAAATCTAGAATCATCGACACCCCGTTGATACGCGGCAAAATGGAACACTCAACTCAAATCGCTGTAAATAAATAATCAACGAGAAAAATAAAACGTAAAAACAGTGTATAGCGAGCGAGTTAAGCGCTTTGTCTCCCTCCTCGTTCCGTTTCGTTATAATTCCTACGTGTATAGAGAACAGTCTCAGTTGTTCGTATTTCAGTTTTCTTCCCTTTGTTTCGCTTCTTCTTCTCCTTTTTTGTTTTGTTTTTTTTTTGGCACTAAAGAATGTAAGTTACGAAATAACGACTCGACGAAAGGAAAAAGAACTTTTAGGAAAAGCTGGAGACCGATTCGAAAGAGCGCGCGCCTCGCGCGGACCCCCTTTCGCGGTAAATTTGAAATTACCGCGAAGCGCGTAAATCCTCTCCGTGTAACGAAAAAAAAAAACAGGAGACAATCAAAAAGAGAATGTATGCCGGGCAAATGGGATTAGGGAATGGGATAGAGATAGGACGAAGAGAACTAGCCGTTTGGCACATACGATTACGACCAAAAGGCAACGATCATCGATTGAATTTTGTAAACAATCAGGCTCCAACGGGAAAACATAGACGTTGTCTTGAGATCTCTGCCTTGCACTGCCTTTCACGAATTAAAAAAAGAAAAAATGAAAAACGAAACAGCAAATGAAAAAGAGAAATGCAAAGTCATTGCTTAAACTACACCTTAAATTAATGTCTATCGTTAAGAGATACGAAACAATGTAGAAGTGATAGTACTAATCGTAATATTAATTATATAATAATATGTCATATCAGTAATAATAATAATCCTTAAAAACGCCTTTTAAGTCGTTCAACAAAAATAAAATTCAAAAACCGATCAATTGGGGAAGAGGGAACTGGGCAATCAGAGAAGGAGAGGGGGGATCGAGAGGCTACGAAACGAGAAAATTCTTTTTCCCGCGCCTTTCATTGTCGCTTGGATATGAGTATTCATGAAAACAAGAACGAAAACAGAAAAGTCGAACGATCTGGAACATAGTAAAATCATAATAATAATAATAATAATAATAATAATCGTAATAATACAAATATGAACGTAAAACAATTATCAGAATCGACGAGTTTGCGAGATGAGACGAAAAAAACGGTTGAGGGGCTGGTGACAAAAAAACGAGGATTGGAAATACTAAAAAGACAATAAAAAATAGATCCTGGTTAAGGTCTGGGTTGTTACCCATAAAAACTAACTAACTAGATCTGGGTCAGGCCCCGGTTAGACCTAACTGAAAAATCGAAAATAGGTCATGCGATAAAGAAGATGAAAAATGAAAGAAAACAATAAAAGAGAAACACCACGAGATACGTAAATAATATAAAACAAACGGTTATCGTCGAACACAACAATCGTCAAGAATGGTAAAAGAACGTCCGAAGAGGAACGGAACCCGAACGACACCTCGACACATGGAACACACACAAGGTATAATAATATTATTAATAACAATAATTATTATTATAATTATAATAGTAATAATGCCTCGACGAAGAGATTAAAAACAAACGTTGTACACTTAATAAATGTCCCTACAAGAAAGAACGGAAAAAAACACCAGAGTAAAAGGGAATGGAAAAAATGCCGTTTACAAAGTCGAGAAAAAAAGCAACGAAGAAACACTTGTCGACGTAGTAAACACGTAAAATTTGGTTCCTACACGAACCTGCTCCTACATATGTTTATATAGATATATATCTTCTCTCTCTCTCTCTCTCTCTCTCTCTCTCTCTCTCTCTCTCTGTCTCTCTCTGTTCTTTACCGACCCTCTTTACTTCACTCATCCTAAATCTTTGTACAAATATATGCCGAATAACGATTGAAGGAATAATAAATATTGTTCTCCTTATCGTCTCTACACCTCGTCCACAAATCATTTCCTTTTTATTTTTATATATAGTTTTTTTTTGGTGATTTTGGTTGATTTTTGCAATGCATAAAAGTCATGTTCAATAAAAGACCCTCTCGGCAAATCGAATCGCCCGACAATTCTCATCAAAGTATAACATCACCGTGTGGGGATTTCAACTTTCATTCGATTATGCTTCTTTTGCTTTTCGTTTCAGTTTAATATATAATATATAGTGATCGGCCGCGGCACGGCTTCTAGCGGATTGCCGTGACCTAAAAAAGTTAGTAATCGCAAAAGACATACGTTTCTTTTTTTTCCCTTTCATTTATCGTTTATCCAGGACACTAGGAAGACTATGATTAACCGTAGGCTAGAATTCAGTTTAAAGTTGTATCGTGTGTACATGTGTGTATGTTTGTGTGTGTTTTCATCTGCTTATTTATTTTTGTTCTTCATCTTTAAATCCTATCTGTTTATATCATTATAGTTCGTATATACATACATACATATATAAATATACATATATATATGTATGTACAATTGTTATGCAGCGGTGCCCCCCTCGTCGACACTCGCAAGTAGAAATAAAAAAAAGAAAACAAATACACGAGGGTCACCTTATTTTATTATATGTATGTGTATATATATATATATCTATCTTCTATTGTGATGCGATCGTTCGAAGTCAGGAACATTCATTTGAATATTTTCATACGTTACAATCCTCGTCGGAAATTTGCCGTCGAAATACGCGCGATACAATTGTTCTGTAACTTTATAGTCTTTTACGGCCGGCCTGACAGATTTTTATCGCACACAGTCACAGAGCTCCAGCAAAAATAAACGGACGATACTCGTAAACACGTATTTATGCGTTCGCGTCTCACGTATTTTCGAGATCACCGCGCGATTTTTGAAATTCGCGCGCGTACGTGGGTAGAGGTACGTGTCGGTAAAGCAGACATCTACGATCCGGGAATCGATAAAATCATTCCCATTCGACGGTCGAATCCATGACTTAATGGACAAATAACGCTATTTAATTTTGAAGAATGAACGGCTCGAACTCGAATTCGAATTTTTTTTTGGTCTTTTTTCTTGTTCTTTTTTTCTGTCGGTGTGTGTGTGTGTGTGTGTTCTTTTTTGTGTATGGCTATGTGTGTGTTTCGTTTTTTGATGTTGTTTAAGCTGCACACATATAGCACGTCATCATAAACGAACACAAAGAACGATCAGAAAAACCGAAATCGTGTCGAAAAAGTTCTTAGGTGGCACCTAAAAAAGGCCTTGGAAACTGTGTATCAGCGATTAAAAACATTGTTATCAGTTAAAAAATAATAGGTAGAACATATCCTGAAATACATTATACAATAGACAGTATCTTTCTTTTCTCCCTTCTCTTTGTGAACTGCTTACGGATATAGGGTATACATATATATCCTATTATTCAGACATTCTTTTTGTTGTTGTTGTTTAATAAGTAGTTTCAACAATGTAAGCAGAGTTTTCTTTTCTTTATGTAGTTTATGTAGAGTGACTATTATAATTCTATACATATTAGGATAATAAGACTTTTGAGATTGTAAAAATCATCAAAAAATCTATCACAATTACCATTTACGTAACAAGTAATTCTCGTTTCTTTTTTTTTTCTTTTATATTATTATTGTAATTTAAACATCAAGGCAAATAAGGGGTGAATTTCAACAGTGGCCTAAATTAGCCAAGTAGTCTTCCACAGATAAAAATATGTAAATAGAGTAAATCTATACTAAAATATTCAAGTATATATAAGGTGAGCGTAATATAATAATTTTGTGAGGTAAAAGACCCTCTTCATTAATGGTCATCCATTCGTTACACTATGAGTTTAGTTTCATTTTTTTTTTTTCATTCATTAAATACGACTGGCAAAAATTTTGCAACACATTCTTGTTATTTTTACTTCTTTAAAGTTCTTCACTTTTTTTTTGTTTGTTTTTGTTGGATACTCTCGATATCTTTTTCTTTAGTTTTCTTCTTGTATTCAATGTACCATTAGAGACCATCGATGGCGTTGTGTACGGTGTTATTGTGCATCGAACATAAACACACCTTCCACAAGGCGTTCGCTAACAGCATCTCGTTTTGGTACCTCTAATTTATATTTACCTAGCAACAACATCAGAGACTCTGTAAGGACACAACTTATCCTGACGATACTATTATCACAGGCATTATTTATATAACTCTGCTAACCATGACTATTAAATACTTCAGAATTACTTCTTTTTTTTCCTTTTAATATATATAAAATTAAAACTTCTAATAATAAAAGATGATTACGACTGATTAGCTTAGGTGTACGTACGTAGGCTTCGTGCAATTTACTACAAATGTTATGCGCAAATTTCCGAGTAGCCCCCTATATATTTATCGATCCTGTATTTGAGACCCTTCTCCTATATCTCTTATTCTGCTCTCTCTCTCCCTCTCATGCACACACACACGCGCGCACACGCGTACCCACATCCGCCCAATCTCTTTTTCGATTTCATTTTCCATCTATAATACTCTAATCGCATTCTGCTCTCCGCATAGTCAATTGTATTCATTATGTGAAACAAATTTGAAGCTATCCAAGTAGAAATATATATATATGGATGTGCTTTCTAACATTTGGTATGGCAAGATAGTTATTCACATTCAATTGTTATTGTAGGTAATCATATAACACAGTATATAGCGATCTGCCTGAGGTGTATATATATGTATATATACATGTATATACACATATATATATCCATATATGTTGTATACACATTGCATTTTAATTTCAATCAAATCTTAAGGCTGATCATGTAAACAACCCTAAAAAATATGTGTATTTCTATATATGTATGTGTTTTACATGGATTTCTTTTTTCCTTTTCTTTACGGATCATGTTATCGTTATTATTAATTTCTTCTCTTTTTTTTAGTATATACATAAATAGAAGTTGTTTAGCAAACTGTACGTTATTTGTTTTTATATCCCTTTTGCTTTTTTTTACATAGATAAAGTATTGTTCCTATGATACCGGTGGTATAATTTACTTATGAACCTTGTATAATATATTACAAGATCATTCCACGGCATTGTAAAACGTTGGAACGATTCTGTAATTTTTATAACAAATACATTTACTTGGTATGGATATATTATTATAATTCGCTAGCACCACGAACCAATAATTCACACACGCATATATATGTATATATGTATATAAATTTATATATATTTATGTATATATATATATAATTTATATATATATTTATACATATATAATACTTGTATATATATATATATAGTATATTGTATTTATATGGTGGACCATAATAAAGCATCCTGAGTAAATATTGTAACCATTGTGTGTCTTGCCTATTATTTTTTTTTTGTTTCTCTTAACAATGCACAAATGGGATCTATCGTCGTCAATGGCAAATCTACAATAAATCGTTTCGATTTGTCCATGAAATATATATATATATATATATGACGTGTGCCGATTCATTTCTCAAGACATTAAATGTTTGATTTTCAACATGTCATAATTATTTTCCATTCTAGTTAACGCTGTCTCAATATAATTGCCTCTTTCGCTCTATCTCTTTTTCCACCCTTTTCGATGATCTACTAATTCTCAAATGCACAGAGAAATATTATCAGGAACATATAGCTCTCTCGTATATTTTCTCTCTTTCTCCCATTTATTCTTTTTTTTGTTTTTAAATCGTTTTTTAATCATTTTAAGTTCACTAAGCTTCGTATGCCTGCCATAACAAGGAGTTACTGGTATATTTTGTTTAGTGTTTTCTTTCACACTCATCTCAATTCGTTAAAGAGATATGATATGACATTAGAGCAGGAAGTACTACCGTGTGTCGCAGCATGCAACACATTTTCACTCTGACATGTTTAAGCACAAGTTGTTCTTTTACGATTTTTTCTGTACGCGCGCGTTTTCATCTTTTTTTTCCACTTCTATACCGGATATAGTAGCCTAAGCTTAACGGAAACCTTTAGAAAACTTAGCGTGCCTACGAAATAGGTCTCGAAGTAACGGTCGGAAGAAAGAACCGTATATACCGTGTACTCTTTCCTCCCCTCTCAAAAGTGTGTCTCTGTCTCTTTCCCTCTGTGTGTGTTTGTGTTTACATGCGTGTGTATGTATATACATATATACGTGTCATATGTGTCCGCCATAAGCGGTTTCATAACACGGAGAACCCGGTTTAAAAATACACGACAAAAATTGTTGCTTCGAGAGCACAGATCGAAACCAGCGTGTAAACAGTGCTCGTTGAAGACTAGAATAATTTGATTTGTAAACATACCTAAAATACTGACGAGTCGAAGATGAAGATGCAACCGATGATTTCGATGAGAAAAGCTACTGCGTGTGTTGTCACTGAAGTTCCGTTCCCCCAATTTTTCTTCTCTCTCGCTTCCGTTGCCCCTTCTACCGAAGAAATCGCCACGCTTTCTCACTCTCTCCCTCTTGCTCGTCGCTTCTCTCCTTCCCCTTTTCCCTTCCCCTATCCTCCGCTTCTTTTATCTTGACGTTTTTTAAATTTATCTTGGCAGTTTATCAAATGCAACTTGCTAAATCACTATTTATACTATTTTTTTTCTTCTTTGTTTCACTTTTGGTCGGAGATGTTACGTTCACCATTATTTTTTTTCTTTTTTTTGTTTGTTTGTGGTATTCATCGTTTCGACGTTGTTGTGTTACTTTCATAAAACAGGGACGCATTTAAACTTCTTCTTTCGTTCTTTCTCTTTTTTTTGGGTTTTTTTTAAAGGTTTTTGTTCCTTTTTTGTTACAGACTATTAAGGCTGCATGCTGCGCTTGCTTTTACTATTGCTTTGATAGGCCCAAATCTCAAATCTCAAACGAACTTCGAACATCGCCCAACCAGGCGTGTGTATATATATATATATTTCTTGTCTTTGTATTCGTGCCGATTTGTCCTTCGTTGAGAAGCAGAGCAGATTTTGTTTCGTCTCACAAGGAAGTTCCACTCGCGGGAGATAATCGTGACATACTTGCTTGGTCTGCCTCCTCGCTTCATGATATGTAAAGAGTGTTCAGTACGAGGACGTGATGATTATTTTTAGCCAGTGTTACGATATATCCCTCGGAAGTTATTTTCAAGCCGCAACATCGAGAAACCTGCGAGAATTGCATTCGGATTGATTGATTTGGTAATACAACATTTATCGTCGTCAATTCTATTGCCTATACAGGGTGTTTCATAATTTATGGTACACATTGGGCCAGGAAAATCAAGAACAACGAAATTGCGTAGGAGGCTTCGTTGCCGAGAAAATTCAATTTAAATATCAGTCTAGTACACGCGTCCTTAGTAAGTAACCTATGTGACGGATTTCACTACAGACCGCTGTTGCGACTGTTTTTGTACAGAATACGATTGCGGAGTACATTAAACACCCTGTATATCGTGTATTAGGATATCGATACGTAATATCATAATACAAATCAGAACCTCACCTTCACGTATGGACATTCAAACTCAGAAATCAAGGAACCGTCTCTGGAGAAAACAGCCACGTGAAAACGATTGCCGTGTGAGTCTCCTATCAATATGTCGCCTGCATCGCTAATATCTATCCCGTTTGGGAAGTTTGTTACATTGTCACAGCCAATGCGACGCAAGAACTTGCCTTCCTCGTTGAACACTACGACGCAATGTCCCTTGAAGTCGCACACAAAATATTCTTTACCTGAAAATTATACGATCTATATAACCGCGAACGATCGTAATTAGAAGATTATTAAATAAATTTGCTTATCGATCCATTCTCACCACTAATTGCAATATCACTTGGTTCTCTCATGTATTCACTGCAGTCAAACCATCTTAACAAGTTCCCTGTGTCGCTGATCACAAACACCGTTGGCGACACACTATCAACAGCCAAAATATGGCCCTCGCTAGTAACAGCTAGGCCAGCTACAATATCGATGTAACGAATCGCTATCTTCTTAATAAAGTGACCGTTCTTTGTAAATATCTGCATTCTAGAACGCTCGTTTCCACGGTCACAGACAACAAATTTCCCGGTGTTTCTCATAACGGCAACTTTCCTCGGATACCACAGTTGTCCTTCTTCTTTGCCAGGAACACCAAATTGGAATTTGAAAACACCAGTCTTATCAAATATCTAAGAAAAGAAAGAAAGGGAAGAGAAATTACGAACGGACTTAGACGAAGATCTAGAAGAAATAAGAGTAATTTTTCGTTTCGAGACGAACGCCTACTTGAATTCTGTGATTATTCGTGTCGGCGACGATAATGTCTTCGTCGGCGCTTAAGCAGAATCCATGGGGTGAGCTGAATTGACCTTTACTGGGACCTAATTGCCCAAATTTACAGCGTATATGCATGGGCGTCAACTTCGCGTTGTTCGAACGTGGATGGGCATAGTTTCCGGATCCGGAACCAGTCACGTTGCCAACAGTGCTTCCCACTACCACAGGCATGTTGTGTATCGAATCTCCCATTAAATCATCTACAAAGAACAAATACGTATTTGGATAATAAATCGGGTGGCAATTGTTGCAACACATATTATATTATATTGTATAACTATAATTACCAGCACCCTGTGAAAGTATCGGCGAAGTGGAGGACGATAAAGACTGAAATCCCCCATTTAGAAGAGTGTTGGCAGCTAAACTTAAATTTGGCGTATCTACAATTGCTGGTGACGGACCTCTGCCCAATACCAGACCGCTGCCACCATTGATCGCTGTGTTACCAAGGTCTGCAAGAGTATGACAAACAGAATTATAATTTGAAATGTTTCAGAGAGTAAACGATGGGTCGTTTACTTACCTTGGTTGCCAAGCGAATTCCCTAATTTAGCTAAAGCCTGGAGATTATTGATCGCGTGGCTCGTGGAACTCAGATCACCGGCAAATAGGTCAGCCAAAGTGAACGGTGGAGTTGGGCTGGGATTTGAGCTGGGCCCGACCACGTTCGTGTCTCCAACCATTTCAACCTTTTCCGCTAAACTGGCTAGTTGCTGCAGATTGTACTCTTGAATACTGGTGAGGCCATGCATAGGACCTGGAGGAAGGGATACGGGTGCTGGTGGAGGTGGAATATTCTGTGGACTGGATGTCGTGGGTATAACAAACGAAGGTTCACCTTCGAACGAAGATTGCATTGACGCAGGAAGAGAAATGGGAGACCTTGTGCTAATGGAACGTGGACAGCC
Organism: Lasioglossum baleicum; assembly: GCF_051020765.1. Taxonomy (NCBI): domain Eukaryota; kingdom Metazoa; phylum Arthropoda; class Insecta; order Hymenoptera; family Halictidae; genus Lasioglossum; species Lasioglossum baleicum. Next base: position 5,721,556 of record NC_134948.1, on the reverse strand, counting down.
CATCGAAGTGTGAACAACTTGTTGACTTGTACTCACTCCCGGGACTGTGGTGATCGGCTCGCTCTTTATCACTGGAGTAGTCTCAGTATGAAATTTCCCAAACACATCCTGCAACATCATTCGTGTTTCTTCGAAATCTTTTTCATTTTAAAGAAATTTTTAAATACGAGACTTACCTTTACTGTTTTCTCAAATTGATCGTAATCAGTCTGAAACTCGATTGAAAAAGAAACATTTGGTTTTGGGGTATTCTTGATTAAATTCATTAACTGAGTTCCTACGATCCGGCGAAGCGCAAGAATCTCCACAGCATCGCCATGTTCCAAAAGTCTGGAGGTGAAACGACAAGCATTCTCTATTTTTTCGACTGTTTTCTCGACACTGTGTGTAAAAAAGAAACGAGAATGAATTGATGCAAATCAATTGGCGGAACGATATAATCACGCGTTCGAGAAATAATCCTCGCTGACCTATGAAACGTGTCCATTATTTCCAGTTCTCTGTTAGAATGCAGTTTCTCGAGCTCAACTAACGCGCTATCGCGACATTTCTCTAATACCGCTTTGTAACTCTGAAATGTTTCGATAATCAGATCTTTGGCCTGATCGTGTTGAGCTTGAAGTTCTCTGAGAGCGTTGTCCAATTGAGCAGACACCTGATCACAATCGGCAATTCTTGCTTTACTTTCGTTCACTAGTTTTATTAATTCTTCTTTTTGGCGTGGTTCCGCATCTACTAATCGTTCGTATTGATGGTCTGGGGCTTTATGTTCGATAAGTAAACACTCATTGCATATTGGTTCCTAGTCAAAATAAATTCTATAGATTACCTGGTTCTTTCTACACTCTAAGACTAGAATAGTCTTTTTAAAAACTTTTGATTACTTTACAAGATACTCCAAAGTAATCCATACTACGTATGGGCCCAGATATTTTTCGGAGTTATGTATTTCTAGCATATTAACAAGAAACAAAGTATTACCTGGCAAGTGTAACAATAAAACTTCATATTTTCGGTAGGATGACACTCGCAAAAAATTGGTTTGTGTATCGGTATAGCTTCGTTGGATTTCTTTAAATCTTCGAAGGCGACCACCTTGTGACTTTCGAAACAGCGCATAAACTGGTGAGCGCAGTTACAACTCGGGCACAAGAAATTGGCACAGTCCGAACACCGCGCGATGGCGCTTTCTTTGGCTTTGCACGAGGTACACAGTACAGCCATGTTTTCGATTGCGGACATATCCAGTATATTAGTTAGAACATAGTCGCAAGTGAGCGATGCAGCACCCTTAGAACTAATGGAAGTTTCTTGTTGACAGATAGGACAGACAAGGACCGAGCCGACTTTTGGGTCACCAGCCTCGTCCATCAGAAGCTTGTCTAGGCAAGCCTCGCAAAACACATGAAGACAAGAGAGCACTCGCGGCGAGCACAGTTTGCCCATGCATATGGCGCACTCTTGATCGCCGTTCTCATCTGTACCGCAATTGATCTCCTCCAGAGCATCTCCGGGACTAGAGGTTTCGTTGCAGCCGGTAACCGAGTTAATATTATGTTCGCTGAAAACATCTCTGTTCTCCACCTCTTCGCTCTGCGAGATACCAGTTCCAGTTGGGACCGAAGCTGTTCCAGATGGAACAGCCACCATGGATGATGCCATACCGTAATTTCTCTTCCTGTTTGTGTGGTAGTGATCCCTTTCCCGTTACGAAATAGCTCCCGTTGACACCGATAACGCGAGGTGTATCTCGTCGTAATGGAATTTCCGCTGTCCAACGGTGTTCCGCTCTAACGAACGGGAAGGTGAGAATACCTATTAAAAAAAGAGAAAAGAAAAAATGTAGTAACGAATGAAAGAATCACTCGCGAAACGCTTGTTTCAAAGAACGAGGTACGAGGACCCGAGACATCGTAGCATCAATTGCAACGATAAAAACAAAACACTGTATCACGATAGATATTTCCTTCCGGAAGGAAATTCTTTCAATCTATTTTACGTACGTGCAAAATAACGGACGTTTCGAAATGTTACGGCGCGCGCTTCAAAAAAAAATTGAATTAACGCGCGAGATGGTCCAGCAACAAGCTTTTGACTCTTCGAGGTCTCGCCACGCTAGATGTTTTTTTCTCTCTCTCTCTCTCTCTTTCTTTCCTATCTTTCTCTCTCCCTTTCTCTACCCTTGCCTAGGCAAATGGTGTCTCTTACACGTCCGATCGAAATGAATTACACAGCCTCGTGTTCCCGACGCCTCGTTCGGTTCTTTTTATATATTGTATTATGCGACACTTTTTTCGTTGGTGTCTCTTATGCTTACCACAGGGAGAGGGGGTAGGAGAGCTCGTATTAAATCTTCGTTTTGAACACGATCAACGTTTGGGCTCGCTTCGTGTCCGTGGTACTAGCAAACATTATTATCGATCACACGACTATCACCGACTCGTTTGTGATTGTACACGGCGATTGTTTCAATTTCAATTGTTATCAACGCCTCGACCGCCAATATTTCAAGCTCTCTCATATGTAGAGCGGAGGAATAAATCATTCGAATCGAGAAGAGTTGACCCCAATGCAGGAGCCCTGCACAAACAATTAATGCAATGATGGGTGCACTTATAGAACGTCTACTGAACGTCTACTACGGTACTCATAGAACTTCCCTAGACCACCCTAGACTGATCATGCAGTCGTGCCAACTATCCACGTAGAAAAAGATGGAAAAAGCATGGAAAAAGAGTGAAAAAGAGTAGGGATCAGTAGGGATCAGTAGGGATATACAGGGATATATCAGGATATATACAGGATATATAGAATTAATATAGAACAATATAGAATCTGAATAGAATCCCTACTATTTGCATATATGTTGCATATATCAGCATATATAGATCTGATTGGACGGATTGGACCTGATATATATACCCAGCTAACCAGGCGTGCCTTGGGCAAGCCGTGCCTAGGGCACAGATCGGCAAATCATTGTCCAATCTACGCTCGGAGGTGCTCAAGTCCCGATTGGCTTAATTTTGGACGACCGTAGGACCAGGGTTTGGACATGGGCATGAGGTCGGCATCAGGTCGGCACGAATCGGCCGAATGTGCCTTTGTGGCAGCACTGTCGCACTGATGTACCGCATGCCGAATATCGTTTTACAGGTGAAACAAACAATTCCAATGCCGCTTTTGCAAAATTCACATGTTTTTCTATAAGCGAGGGTGAAACTAATATCCTAATCGCGATATGGAGCAACAAAAAATGAGTATACACATTCGGAGCTAATATCCCGTACATTACTACCGGGCCGGTATATAAGAGAAATTGGCGAAAAAAAAAATACAAATTTTATTTATTTCTCACATTTGTTATTTTTCCTAGGCTGCGGATCTTTATGCGAAATAAAAATTGTCTGCATCGATTGCAAGAGACATAATCTAAAATTTGCATTGCCGTACAATTTTCTTTACAGTTCAATTTCAACTAATTGAATACACTTATATTTTAAAGATGATAAATAAAAATGATTTTATCATCTCCGCGCGAATGGCAGTACTCGATAAGTACTGTCCATCTGATTTTTCTAGACGCCCGAGGCCAATAGAAGAATATTCAACTTTTAAAGCGACCGAGTTTCGCCAATTTCTCTTATATACCGGCCCGGTAGTAATGTACGGGATATTAGCTCCGAATGTGTATACTCATTTTTTGTTGCTCCATATCGCGATTAGGATATTAGTTTCACCCTCGCTTATAGAAAAACATGTGAATTTTGCAAAAGCGGCATTGGAATTGTTTGTTTCACCTGTAAAACGATATTCGGCATGCGGTACATCAGTGCGACAGTGCTGCCACAAAGGCACATTCGGCCGATTCGTGCCGACCTGATGCCGACCTCATGCCCATGTCCAAACCCTGGTCCTACGGTCGTCCAAAATTAAGCCAATCGGGACTTGAGCACCTCCGAGCGTAGATTGGACAATGATTTGCCGATCTGTGCCCTAGGCACGGCTTGCCCAAGGCACGCCTGGTTAGCTGGGTATATATAGACCGTATTTAGACCACTGATATATACTGATAGTATATTGTAGTATATATATCAGTAATTTAGACAATCAATTTCCAACGCTTCCTATTCAACTATTTCAATATGAACAAATATGAACAAATATGAACAGTCAACATTTCATCGATACTAGACAACTACCCTAGACAATTGCAGAAAAGATATTCGTAAGGATTGCACATCTGATCATAATTTTGATGTTGAACAAAATGACAATGTCAACGAATCAGATTAGGAAACGCTCAACTACTCGCCTTTACCTATAGGTATATAGATATATATATATCTGCGAGTATGTGTATGTATATCCTATGTCCTATATATATACAAAAAGTATGGAATTTAATGCCAGCGCCATATGTCGACAACTGTTGGACACTATGTCATTTGACGCTTTGAGAATCCGCCGCAAGAGGCGCCACGAATCACTTGGAAAAATCTCGCCGGAATTCGGAATTAACCTTGTTTTTTTCTTTTGTGAATTGAAAGTGGAAATGTTATTAAGCATCATGAAATGTATATTTGGTTGACCTTTGCAAAGTTCGTGAAATATACATTCAGCGAATGAGACAAATAGTGTTTCAATTTTACAGGAATTAACATTGCAACACAACTTATTGAATTCTGCGGAGTTAGGTAGAAAGAAAAGCACAATGTTACGCTTACGGATAAATAAATCACTGGTGTACGCATTTTTCTTTCCATTTACCAATGTTGACGGATCGAATGACCAAGTCAGCAAACAGACGAAACTACCTGAAATAGCTGAAATGGAATCTTTATCTCCAGGTGAAATTGGTATAGACAGATTGAAAAACATGTTTCACGATTCGTAAGTATACTTCTCGACTAGTAGCATCAACTACGTTTTAGTATTATTAATTCAAGTTCAACTGTTGATGCAGAGAAGGCCATATAACTAAAGAGTTTCAATCTATCATGAGCGCCACAACCGCGGGCATCATAGGAGGGTTTTGTTTCGGTGGAATATCGAAAACCATAGATTTACCATACAATTTTAGAAGAGAGCATCAAGCTACAAAATGGGACAGTACTTTCCATGCGAAGAGACAATTACATAATAAGTTCGCCTTGGAATTCATTAAAGGGGGTATGGGTCTTTGTTGGAAACTAGGTGCCTTCTGCTTTTTATTCCAGTAAGAGAATTTTGTATGGTCATTGATCGTAGCTAAGCAAGAGTATAAATGCAATTTCATTTCAAGTTCTGTACCAGGAGCACATCAATTATGCTGTACGTATATAGAGGCAAATTCGAATTGTTCAATTCTACCATTGCTGGCGCTGTAGCAGGAAGCATGTTCAAAATGAACATGGGACTTAAAGGAATGATAGCTGGTACTGTCGCTGGTAGTATGTTGGGCACTGTTTATGGCTCAATCACAAAGCTAATATTATACATTGCTGGAGTCGAGATGAGTGACTTGTATGAAATACATTTCCAACTTATGCAAAAGAGACGAGAGTAAGTTTTCATGGTCTTGAGAATCGAGTTGGTAACAACTTGTAACTTTTCTGAAATGAATATTTATGTTTTAGTAATTTAAATAAAGTGCAAACAGATTACATGGATGAGGAAGCGAAAGCATTTAGAGATACGTTTGTCGAAACTAAAGTACTCCAAGAAACGGCAAAGCCTCAAAATAAAAATAGCTAACATGTTGTTTTTGAAAGAACTGTACTTAGAATGTGAATAAATCTGTATCATTCCTTATTTATTTAATAACTCTCGAATAATACAGATTGTATGTATAATAAAATATATCTTGAATATAGAAAATTTAACTGCAATCTTTAAATGTATCACTTGTTTCATTGGAAGCTCATTACTGAATTGAATATACAGAAAGATGGATATGCAAATAGGGATACCTAAATGGCTTTAGTGTTTATAGATATATGAAGAAGCTAAGATATTTGAAACGTTATCGATCCAAATGAACCTGGGATTAAAATAAAATTTTCCCACATTTTTTGAACAGTTTCATTTCGATTTAAACTGTTTTTCCATGTATCTATAAACAAGGGAAATTTTGAATAATCGTTCCCGTTTATGTATAAAAAATAATCCCATTATGTCCTATCCTGTAAACACATATAATGTATGTATCATCGTTATCATACAAACGGACCTTATTTACATCTTTATAATACTCTGTGCATTGAAATGAATATATATAATATAAATAATCATGTAATACAGTTTCAGAATCACGGTTACAAAATAGGCCTGATGCTCAAGTAAAACCAATAAATTCTAATTCAAAATTACACAAAAAAATCGTTTTTTTGCATAGATAAAATAATACTTTTGGGTCGATAAATGGAAGGAGTTTTAAGATGACACACTCATCGCTCAACAAAGAAAGATCATAACATATATATGCATATATATACATATATATGGGTGTGTGTGTGTGTGTGTACTTTGTATATATCGATATATACAAATAGATCTATGTATGCATATACATCTGATGAGCATATAGATTATAGATCAACAAGTTCTTAAAGTATCTATTTAACTATCTTGATCCGAAGTTCCTAAATCTTGAACCTTGGTTAAACGTTTTGCACCTCTGCCTGGTGGACCCTTAGGCTTTGCGAATTTTGGCTGATGCAAACTGACTTTCGGATGTAATTCCTCTTGTAAAAATCCCTCGGTTAGTTCTCTTCCATCGTCTATTTCAAGCTATGCAATCAACACATTTCAAAAGAATAATTATTATAATATAGACAAAAGCAGGAACATGTCGCATAATTTGTAAATACAAAGAAACAAATTGAATAATTTTTGAAAAGAAAAAAGGTAATTGAACATAAAATTTTTTGAATGCACAGGCCTATTCTGTAAGGTGAATGAAACGTATTTGGAAATCTTAATTGTAATTACATACCCATCCAAGGATTGAATCACCATGTGCTCCTTACAGACCTATTTCTATTTGGATCAACCATAAATCGATGATAATCCAAGAAAAAGAAAAGTAGATATATTTCGTCCGATATAAATTTGTTGAAAATTAAAACAACAACAACCTGTTAGATTAAATTACATAATGCTTTATTGTTTGTAGCGATTTTAGTATTGGCAAGATATACAATTTCTTTAATCGTAATAAACCTATAATTACATATTAACAGAATGAAAATAAAAATTATACTAGAAACTTACAGAATAGGCCTGGGACAAGAATATAAAAAGTGTCCAGGCTATAATGTGCGTTGTTACATAACATGGAACACATTTTTGTTAACAGTTTTTGAGCATTTTGCAAAGCATTCTTTCCCTTTGTGTATATTGTTTTACGTAAGAGTGTTTGCCAAATTTTATATCTTTTTTTATATACATAAATACGTGTATAATAGAGCAGTACAAAGGAACATAAAATCGAATAAATTCTTCTATACGAAACGAAGCTACTAAACAATGACTATGTTATGTTGCGATTTCAACCATAAGTGAATTTCTATATATCGTAAAAAATCTCATATATCGAGCTCGACTTTTTATGTCAGCGTAATATGTCTTGAAGCATAAGCATATAACTTAACTTTCTTCTTGAGTATGTTATTACAAAACATGCTGTGTATTGCTTATTCTTTCGAATCAAATAAATGCTAATGATGTAACACAGCTCGCGCTATCGTTATACTAATTCAAATTAGGCCAAACTCTCATTCCAGTAATTTGTTCGTTTTTGTGTTTGTATATGTGTATTGGACGAAAACTTTTAAAAAGTTTATAAAAAGCTACGAGAGTTAAAAAAATACAGATCAGAAAAAATAGAATGCCTCTCGAATATTTTGTCGCTGGTAATTAGATTATACAAGTCCCATTTGCTATACGTTTCAGAGAAGGAATGTCTTGTTTCAAGAAATTTCAAAAAATACAATTTCTCTTCCAAAGGAATACTGATAACATATATATCACAATCCGATTCCCAACTTCGTTGTACAAATATTTTTTTCTTCCGTTCTTTTAATTCATTAGGAACACAAGTTCATCAGAAACTTCTTCATCTTATTTCTCATGTAAATACGTATCGTTTGTAAATTTAAATAATAAATAGAAAATAAATAATTTCAAGTGTGCTGCTTGTTTTCACCTACACGAATCTGAACACTTTGTGCGTTTTCTTGACTATACAGCCAATGGGACATACCAAGATCAGTCTTCGTATATATATATTTGTGAAGTCTAGTATTCTGTATCATTTACAATAGTATAGAACATAGTATATACATGTATGTATGTATATATCATGTTGTATAATATGTATATTTATATATATTTATATTTATATATATATATATGTATATATATTTAATATGTATATAAAGTAACTAGCATTATCACTAGCTTGTGTTCAAAAACGATAATCGAGTGCAAGAAAATATATCCACACGTCAGTATGGTATCTGCACACTTATCACTTGTCTGCTATATTATTCTCTACTTAAATTACGCAGAGAAGTTACGTGAGTGACGTCAGTTAGCTAGGGCACATGGAATTTTCCCTAATTCTCTAAAAATCACATAAGGTATGCAAGTTACCACAGATATTTGAATCTGAAACGATCTAATCTATATTGCTAATTCCTATACAAGTGTTCGAATGAATTTGAAAATCAAGCCTTCGAGTTTCACCTAACGAAATCACTAATACGAGAAACGAGACTTATAATACATATCACTTTCCATTGGACTAGGAACTAATTCTCACAGTCGAGTTCACTGGATTTCTTTTCATCGTATATTCGAGCGACAAACGTTAAATGTATGGAATAAAATAGAAATAGAATAAAATAAAGGAACTGGTAATTACAAAAGTAATACTCTTACGAAAACTTTTATAGAAGTTAGATTCTATCGGCGTGTTAGTTATTGAAAGATGAAATTAAAATTGCAAAATCCAGTGGAAGGCTTCACTTTCAATATCAAGCAACTGAATCTCATCGCATTTCAGCAGTACTGTACCCAGCACGAAGGAAGAATCTTTCGTTACTGTATCCTCGAGAATCAGCAAAAACCTGCATCCTATGACAATCGTGTTTATCCAGAATATGTGTCTGTAGTTACCGATAAGCGATTCAAGAAGACCTTATCGCGAGAATTTTGTTTCTAAAATTTAGAAAAATACACTGCTCGGTCTACTCTGACTCGCTATATAGATCTATGTATGTATATGTATGTATCACTTTAACCAATTAATATTAAATATTAATAAATACTGCTAATTAAAAAGAATTCGTATCTCTCTCTCTCTCTCTGTAAGACGCAGCAGATTTCTTATTTCAATTGTTTTCACGACGAGCACAACTATATTTACGCCAACAAGAACACTGTCTGAAACCCATCGTTATCATTTTTAAACTACATATTCATATAATGTACTATCACAAATTTTGAATTCATGGAAGAAGCTATATCGAATGTGTTGTAAAACATCATCACAAATATTTTAACACTGACGAATAGTAAAAAATAATGGCGATTAAAGTACGTAGAATCGGTTAACTCAAGACACAAGATCGCTTCTGCTTTGATTTCTTTTCGGGTATAGATTGAGTAGGGGCATAGGGCGTTGACGGAGTTGCAGGAGTTATAGCAGCTGTTTCTTTTATGGTTGGAGGAGCTTCCAACATGTCTGCCAACTCTTCGCCACTATTTACTTCCAACTAGGATTTGTCAAAATTTTACAAAAAAAATCATACTTTACTTTCCGATATTAAAAAGAGTAGAAGCTAGAAAAGAAAGAGATACCACACAGTATAGTTAAAAGAAAGTAAAAAATGCGCGTTGTTTTTTTTTCTAGCTTTGGAGGAAATATGGTAGAGAGAGTTCTAAACGATAAATCGAAATTATTCAAGAACAGTTACAGTTACAGATACCTATAATCGATAGCGTTGAATCGTTTCTATTACAAGAAAATTAATGAAAATGAGGGAAGCTGGAAAATATATAATTAAAATTGTGAAGTAGCTCTTTGTACTTACTTTCTTTGTTATAATCACTCCAAGCGACTGAATAAGTTCTAGAAGCGGCGCTTTACACGACGAGTACAACATTCTTTCTTTAATGCTACAGCTGTATCCGGGCATACTATATATAAAAACTGCAACATACACGCGAGACATTAGTCAACGAAAAATCATCATAATAATTCTTTCTATTCCACGTACCAATACATTCCATGTAATCTCCTTCGTGAGTGTGCTTAAAATTATAAAGATGATATCTAGCAGAGTCCGATGGAACTTTTGTCGGCAGTTTATCCATTGAAACATCACAGGCTGTAACCAGGTGTATTTTCTCTTCCTCTAAATCAATCTTCAACTGAACGTATTCGTGTACTCCTTTACCCAGCTCCGTGATTGCTTGCTTCGCCTCGTCCGTTACAGGGAAAGCTACTCCGCTTAACGTTTGGTGTCTTGTTTCTACACTATAATCCGTACTGACTGTGTTTTTCTTGAGCTCCGCTAGTTCTTCTTCAGCTATGGTTAGTGGTGCCGGAGCTGCGTCGTTTCTTTTGTATTTATAGTAGCCTTCCAGAGTTATATCCTCGGGCAAGGTACCGTGCAACTCCTCTTTTATGGAAGCCGTACCAAACTCTTGTTTCAAGGTAGCTTTAGTCGACGCGTAAAGCATCTTCTGCCTAACTGGTGCGGTATCAGGAGACCAGGATATAAACAACCAATCATAACCAGAATCCGGAGACTTAGTATCCAGTCGATAAAGAATATACGCAGGCTGATTTTCAACTATCAGGGGCTTAATTAGTTTGTCGTAGTCGTCTTGCCACTTGTTTACAGGCTTCGAGGAAGCAGCAGCTGTTAATTCCTCTGCAATATAAGAGACATAGTATACCTATGTAGACATACCTATGTACAAGATCTACTACTTTCTATCTCCATTAACTTACCGTTTTCTATGGAAACTTTCAAGACCCGTATTTTTCCATCACGACACTTGGCGAACAATTTCTTGAGAACATCGTTCGCTACAATAAACAAAACATTGTCAGTAACTAGAAACATTCTTTATTCAATACGCAACACGTAAATAACGGCGATACCAGTTTAACTCGTATTTTTAGGGATCCGGGTACTATGCAACGATTGTTATCAAATTAGGGTTAACTAAACTTCAATGAGATCTTACAAAGTTTCAATACAAATAACAAAGTGCGAGAATAAATATATACCTTTGATCCCTGTCTGATGCGACATGATTGCAAGGATGATTTGTCGATATCCTCTTTCGCCGAAAATATGGTAGACCGCGTAACCGTTCTCGAGAGCTATTGTGGGAGGAGATTGGAGGAGATCCACCACCAACACCGTCGCAAGCAGACCGTGTAAATGATTCAAATGCGAGGAAAAAAAAATCGAATGAAATCGAAATCAAGAGAAACTTAAGAACCGGCTTTCAGATCTTTCTGGCAAATATTGTCGAGAAATAACGGCCTCCCGGTTCGAAAGAATCCGGACGTCACGCCAGCGAACGCGGACCGGACCAACGAATTGTCATGAATGCTCCGAATCCGAATGCACTTCACAGTTCACAGTTCACGCTCGGTCTATGATTTTCTTCAATAAAACGGAAAGAGAAATCAACAGACAGGCAAACCGAGAAATAGAAAGAGAGAAAGAGCACGAGATAATTGCATCTGAATTTCAAAATGGCTTCCGAGCCGTTTTTACAGAAAAATTATACAATTTATCACGAATTTCGAACGCAACTTTCCTAAACGCACACACGCTTTTACTTTTGACACGGGATCCAACAAATTAATTGTAGTTTTATGTACTATATATGTTTACAACTTCCGTTGTATATTTAATTACTAAATAGACTGCGGATCTTTATTCAAAATAAAAATAGAAACTTAATTCTTCTTTAATAGAGGAGAAACCATATATCAGAAGATGACAATATACTTATTGACATTTTTCAACAATTTTCAATTTCATCTTCTCAATTTTGCTATAAATGCATAAAGATCCGCAGTCTATATATAATATATTACAGGTCGAATATATTTCAAAAAATGTAAAAAATTTCTCAAGTGAACGTCACTGTAAAATATTTAAATATATGATATTATTAGTGTTCTAAATAGATTATATATAGTAATCGTGTACACGTTTTATGTTGTGAGTCTGATTGTATATAATAGGCGTGGGATGAATGGTCACGTCCTTCACGTGACCTTGAGCTTATCATATCTGTAGTGGATAAATTTGTCGACGTTTAATTGGAACTATTATTATATATAACTATAGTGGAATATATGAATTTTGCTCATACATTGTACATTTCTAAGAAAGTTTATTTGTTTCTTATATAAAAGTTTATTATATTTCTTATTTGATATAATACGAATCGATAAACGAGGTATCAAAACAGCGTTCCATTAAAAATATGCTAGTTTAATGTCGCGATAGATTCACGCGGGTACTTGATGCAAAGGGTTTCTTCAGAAAATTAAGTTCAAAAAGCGCTCGTTACCATCCGCGCGACCTCTTTTTCTAAGATTTCTCTAAGATGGCGTGCTGTCACCGTATCATATGCGTGTTATGATTACATTTCGATGCATCAAAACGTTTTCACGTAGGTAGTTTGACAGGTTTCTTTTGCACTGTGACAGCGGTTCTTCTACATTAAACGAGTCGAGTTATTTTGGATACTTCCGAGAATAAGACTTCACATTATTTTGTAATGGAAACCGAGAGGCGATCGGATTTATACGAAGAATGGAAAAAACGGGTAAATAGTGCACATTCATTCGTTGTCAATGGCGCAATGATTAAATTTTTTGGAGTACGATGCAATTCTTTCTTTTTTGATTGAGCGATAGCGATGTTGGAGAATAAGTAATATTAAGCTAAAATATGAATATATGACACAGAATTTTCTATATAGGTCTTTCTGGGCCCTCTACCTCAGGGATTTCTTAGAGTAGAGGAACACAGTATCCAGGAACAACAAGAAGCTGCCGATGAACAAGCTGCGCTCGCACTTCATCAGCTGCAGCTGCAAAGTATGCCTACGATGCACGAACCGCACGTTGGTACGCTTAGCATAACGATTGCTCAGGTAATCCGATAGCTATTGGTCTTGATATTGCAGAGATTTAAGTTTACTCTGTAGAATCGATACGCATATATTTTTGTAATAACATTTTATTCGTAATTTCAAAAAGATACTTCCTGTAGGCTAAACTAGTAAAAAACTATGGGATGATCAGAATGGACCCTTACGTAAGACTGAGAGTAGGCCATGCCGTCTACGAGACACACACATGCTCCAACGGAGCAAAAAATCCACATTGGAACAAAGTTATTCGATGGTATACGCATTTTAAAGAATGCATATGTACGTACTTTCAGGTATATCTAAGTATCGTGTACATATTTTTTTCCTGTTATTATAGTTTCTTGCCACCCGGAGTTACACAAATATACGTAGAAATTTACGATGAATGTTCTTTTGTAATGGACGAGTTGATAGCATGGGGCCACATAGACATTCCACAACAAGTCCTCCAAAAGGGAGAGACACGCGAGGGTTGGTATATGCTTAGCGGAAAGCAAGGAGACAATCAAGAGGGAATGATAAATCTAGTTTTTAGCTTGGTAGCTAACATGGTAAATGATCGATTATTAATATCGTAAAGAGATTTGTATCGATCGTTTAATTATTTGATCAAATTTCAATAGACCAAGGGACATCCGTACATGAACGCACCACCGTCAGTTGTGGCGGTCCCTTCTCCGACGATGTTCGGTATGAAACGATATCCAAACACGGTAAATGTTTACACGACACCACCTGCAGCTGCTGCACCACCCGTTGCACCCAGTTCTATGCCAAATGCCGAGGTCGAGTTGAAACAGGTAGTGCATTGAGTTTATACTTATACTCAGAAGTAATTATACTTCTATACTTTAATTATCGAAGATGCAGCATTATTTTGGTTTTTATGAGAATCACCACTCGAGCATATTGATTGCAGATATTTGAAATGTTCCCGAACGTCGACAAGGAAGTAATTAAGTCTGTTTACGATGTGAATCAAGGGAAGAAAGACATAACTATAAATTCATTGCTTCAGATGTGTGAATAAGTAGTTTTTTTTTTGTATGGAAATCACTTTATTTAATTCCAAAGGCCATATTTGTATTTTCTGCTACGCTGTATTACTTTCAGAATGTAATATATGTGCGATCTATTGCCATGCGTATTATGGTTTTAACGATTAGGAAGTTTCGTAAGGAGATTCATGAGACTTTATTGGGCAGGGAAATATATTTTCTATGAAAGTACCATTCATAATGTTTCCCACATTAATTGATCCTTTATTTCTCTTTCTCTCTCTGCCTCACCCTCCCTCCTTCCTTGGTTTATTATAAATGCAGCCATTTACATTTGAAAGAGAAAAATTGAAAGATGTGTGTAGATCTGATCTCAATTTAAAAAATCCTGTTGAGATTTTATTCTCTACTAAAGTATGACAGTATAAAAAGTAAGCGCATCGTATATTCCTAACGTTTAACGTTGAAAATTATAAACGAAATATTCCACGTGCATTTTCCCGCCGTTTCCGTTACCAAGTTAGAGAAATGTTTGTAGCTTCCTCAGTAACTAACATATATAGAAATTTATAAATGATATATACGATTCCCTTGACCTCATCTATGCCTCGTATTCCGTAGACACAAATCTCTGAATTGTTCTATTTACATCACCATCTACAATGAGTTAGTCCTTCACATTCAAATCATTATGTTTCTTAATATTTCCTATTAGGTATCCCTTAGTTTTTCGTGAACAACCATTCCCAAATATCAAAGATATGCAATGATTATTATAAACTAGACAGACCACACATAAAAGTATGTGCTCTGCCAGTGTGGAAGATATCTTTTTATCGGTTCTGCGATTAACCTTGCGAAAGGCACTTTCTTGGATAATGCGGTAAGGAAAGCATATATCCGAAGCCTACTACATTTATCATAAAATGGAGATCTTAGAAGATAAAGCAATAGAGCGGCTCTTCGTCTATGTAACTCTCCTCTGTCCTCTTTACTAAATGCAGTTGTCTTTACTTCCTTATTGAATATTTGCAAACTAGAAGATACAACGTACAGTTTTAATATACTGCTCTCCAATTGAATTTCTCATTAATATTGTTGTTAGAAAGTTATTTACCTAAGCAAATCAATGATTAATGACAGTAGCCATGGTGGCCATTGTTTTTCACCTGTTACAGATATACAACCTAGATGAAACAGTGGTTTCATAATATACAAACTCTAAAAAAGAAAAAACCATATTAAACACAAGTAATAATAATTAATAACTAATAAACGTAAACATTTACCTCCGCTAAAGCTATATTTCTTTCTAATTTAGTGGAAGAGTTTAAATTATCATGAATACTAGGGGACAGAGGCTCCCATGTACGCATATGCATTGAATTTGTGCCTCTTATACTCCTGACAACAGTGCCGGATCGCTTCAATGTGAATCCTTCTTTTATTTTCTCTTCTTCCGACTCATTCAACTTGTTTCTATTAAGCGGTTTCAGCGGAGGACTCTTTACTATCCCTTCTTTGTACACATGTACCAACAAAAGTCTCAGCACAGCTCTGAAAACGATTTTTGTACATGAATTTTTTTACTGTCCTTCTCTCCAATCATTAAAAGTACAAGAACTTGGAAATAACAACAACTTACTTGAATAGTTGTATCGTAATAATTATAAACCATTTACCAGTGCGTCCCCACCGTTTTCTAGCAGAGATCTCAAGCAGAGTTTCCGTATATTCGATGACAGTTAACCAGATTTTGATTTTCGATTTAAATTGTGGAAACTTTAGATGTAAATGCCTTCCACTGCACATTAACAAATCATTAAAAAGTACTATCAGATTTGATAAAGAGTAAATGAGCTCTGAGGTCAATGTGGAATTGTTGAAACGACCTAGAAAAAATTAATTTCGACGATATATCAAAACGAAAGCATTATATCTTGTTAAGGAAAGAATAATGTTTTTTTTCGAACCAGCTGTGAAGTAAGATAAACATTGAATTGTTTCTTCCAAATCTGCCAGTAACTTCGGATTTTCGATAACCCATTTTCTGTAGGGTTCGATGATTTTTAATATGGAAGAGTTTACTTTATCGAGCACCATTGTTGTTCTTCTTAAAAATTTAATGGAACCCTCATCAATATTCAATTTTGATTGTCCTCGAGTTGTCAACGTGTAAAAACAACTCTAAATATTTTCTACATTTCCAGAAAAGAATACCATTGGCTCGTTCCGATAGAACGTGTAATCACTATATATATATAAACGTGAAATTGCATTTTTCTTGCATTTGCATTGAAATTGAAATCAAGGCTGTAAATGTAAATGCACAAGGTAGCCGGAACGACACATTTTCATAATTTGATTCGCTGACATTGTCACTTCGACCAATAGCAAATTTCTGTATACCTATTAATTAAATAATAACCAATCAGATTAGCATTCCTTACGGCTGCCTTCTTTACCTAATATACAGCGACGGGCGTACCCTCAGGTCGGTATTTTTTTTCTTTATATTTATTTGTAAATTATGTACAGAGGGTGTTCCAGAAAGTGCTTAGGAAACTGAAAGGGGTGATATGGTACTTGAGCCTGAGGTGGTTTTTTATTTTCGAGTTACGCGGACCAATCAGAACGCGGGACCTTTCATCGAAATTAGTTGCGCTCTGATTGGTCCGTGCTTTGTTTTGTTAATAATTTGAAAACAGTTACGGCGCGAACCTCAAAAATCACCCGTTTCTTTTCCTTATCTCCTTTCCGATTTTCAATTTATTGTACAAATCAAATTATAAGCAGGTAGATTCTCTTCTTGCTTCTATTCTTGTCTATATATATCATCTATATATATCGAAATCGAATATATATTTAGTTATATTTAAATATAGTTAGCAGAAGGTAAATTGTTCGAAATGGGCGGGAAATGCAGGAATGTAATAGCAAAAGAGGTTAATTTTGAAGTACACAGTTACATTGTTGGTGAAACAATCGCGTAAAAATAATGAGTGCGACTTTGGCAGATAACTTGAATGGAACTAAGCATGCAGAAAATGAAAATGAACACGAGGAACATCAATATTTACGTTTAATCCATAAAATAATTAAACATGGAATCAAGAAGTCCGATCGTACAGGTGTCGGCACATTATCGACTTTCGGAACTCATATGAGATATAGTTTAAGAGACGGTAAGAATACATATATTTTCATGTAAACTTTGAATTAAGTACGATATAATAATATTAGAAATGACTTACCTGTTATAGGTGTATTTCCATTACTGACCACAAAACGAGTGTTTTGGAAAGGAGTAGTCGAGGAGCTGCTATGGTTTATAAAAGGATCAACGAACGCGAAAGAACTCTCGTCGAAAGGGATTCATATATGGGATGGAAACAGCTCACGGGAATTTCTAGATTCGCATGGATTTAACGATAGAGAAGAAGGAGACTTAGGACCTGTTTACGGATTTCAATGGAGGCACTACGGAGCGAAATATCAAGATATGCACACAGATTATACGGGTCAAGGTAATGTTATTTAATATGCTGTTAACCAAACTGGTATGTTTGCAAATCAAAATGAAATTATTTTCCTTGGTAAACAGGCATCGATCAATTGAAGGACGTTATAGATAAGATAAAGAATTCTCCTGATGACAGAAGAATAATTATGACAGCATGGAATACAAACGATATTCCACTGATGGCACTACCTCCTTGTCATTGTCTTGTTCAATTTTATGTTGGCAATGGGGAATTATCCTGTCAACTTTATCAGAGAAGCGCCGATATGGGTCTTGGTGTACCTTTTAATATAGCATCCTATTCTCTGTTAACTTACATGCTAGCACATATCACAAATTTAAAGGTTTGATATGTCCTTTACAATTGGATATTACTTCTGGCAGAAAATATTCGATCGAAATTGCTAATATAATTAAATAGTATCACATTATATATTGTTACACTTGTGTGTATCGCTAAAACGATAGTGCACTGTGTCCAGTGACTGCTGAATATTTTTTGGCTGAAGCATACTTAATTTTGTCTTTCTGCTATTCTGCTCGGGTTGTTTTTTTTTCTAAATTTCTACAGAAACAAACTGCAGAATCGTTTGGATAAAACTTCTATTTTCTTGTTTATTTTTAGCCAGGTGAATTTGTACATACGATGGGCGACTGTCACGTGTACCTCAATCATGTGGCTGCGCTTGAGAAACAAATAGAGCGCGAACCGAAACCGTTCCCACGTTTAAAAATAGTTAGGAACGTTCAAGATATTGACGATTTTCTACCGGAAGATTTCGAATTGACCGGATACAGTCCACACGCGAAAATCGCTATGGAGATGGCTGTTTAATCATGTACACGACAGCTACTTCTTACAATTTGCCGGAGAACAGGATCATCGAAAAAGTACGCATTCCCGATTCAGTTTCCAATTGTAAAATGAATATAATCCAAGTTATTGTACAATTTCTAACTATATCTATGCTTTATTTCCTAATAAAAATTATACTTTTAATAAACTCGTATCTTAATAATTGTACATACACACGCATATGTATATATACATATATATATATTTATTTATATATACATATATGTATGTATGTATGTTTGTTTATATATATATGTATATATATATATATATACCAATTTCTCTCATTGTCACAGTACCGGTCTTTAATATGGTCCATACGTGTCTGTTACAACTTCCAGTTTCACTCGTTTCCGTCAAGTGAAAATCACAAATGTGCAAAGAAAGAAAGACAGAAAGAAAGAGCACGTTTTATAGACGTAACTGACAAGCATGGACGTTAAAAGGCCTTATGTAAACAGCTCTCGAATCTAACAAAAATTACAATTACATCTATACAGTTTTCGAATCCAGTACTTCCTTAAATCATGTGTAAACGTCTGCTAGGATATCGTTTATCGCATTGTCTGCAGCAGAAAATATGTACTCCTATTGTTTAAAGTAGCATCTTCCAAACGTGTGTGTCGATCGTGTGCTCACTCTTTTGATTTCAAATAAATCGAGATATTTTTCAAAAAGGAAACAGAGAAAAAAAAGGTATAAAATTTAAGGGAAGTCTCCGGATATCAAGGGCTAACACATTTGTACATCATTCGACTGTGAAGTACTTAATTGATGTAGCTGTTGAGTAACCGCTAAGGTGCCACACTCGCTCACCGTAATAATCACCCAGATAATGTCTAAACAAAGAAGGAGAAGCAACAAATAAATGATTGCACAATGATATCTTGATATTGAAAAGAAAGAAAAAACTTACCACCGAAATAAGAACCCGTAGAAGTTTTCATCCTCCATTTACTTTCATAGGTGACATTAGGAACCTGAGGACTTACGAGCTCGACACTCACCTCCATCGTTTCTTTAGGACCTAGAGATAGAACAGGTACCCTTGTACATCCCATTATTACCCCTCCGGTGTGTTGTAGACAAACTCCGTCTGGCCATGGCTCTGTACCACTGTTCTGCACGTGCCATGATTTTCGAAATTTAGTATCTGGTGGCACAGATTCACCGTTGCCGATCGTACTGTCGCATATCAGCGTCATGCACGGGAATTGAAACGGCGACTCACAGTCGAAATAACTACATATAGCTGCCTGGAGGTTCCTGTAATTACACGGTAATTATTGCTTAACAATGATCAAAGAACAATGCTTGTTGCGTTGGTTTCCTTTTTTTGTTTATTATCGCTTATCTCTGATAAAAGCTTATCTCTTCGAAGAAACGCATTTGAAATTAAGATTGAAATTATCCTAAATTTACAAGAATTCGAGCGCTAAATAGTCGATGACCAGATAAAAATTATTAATTGTTATATGCTCGGAATCGTAGAAACGATAAGGTAGGATCGGATCGGTGAATGCGAACTGTCAACACAGAGGTCAAAAGATAACAGATACAAGAGACGTGAACTCTCAACATAAACATGGCGACGGTTAGGGTTAGGTCGCGAGAGACGGGGCGATACTCGATCGTCGGTAAGAACGTCAGGCGGGAAGGATTAGTGTTTCTCACCAGTTATTCATATCGAGGAAGAACCTGGCGGCTGTCTCATTTATTTGGTTGCCAGCGAGCATGCTCTGCAGCTGTTCCACCAGATCGTCCTTATCGGTGGTGCTTAGACAGCTGAACTGGCGCAACAAATGATGGTCCAAGTCGTTGTCTACGTTCATGATGCGCTTCCTTTCGACTTTGACTGTTTCGAACTTCTACGCTGACGTAATGTAACGTGTCGAAGAACGCGAACGCGAACCCGAACGCGAACACGGTTTCTGTAAACGCGCCGTAACCCTATTTTCTCCGTTTCTGCGGTAGCGGAATCTTCAACTGGAAAATTTAAATGTCATTCGCCGTGACGTTGTGTGATCGCCGTGCGCCGTGCGAAGCAGCGAGTGCATGCATCTACACTACATACTACACACTACACACTACACACTCCGATGGTACACTCCGCGCGAGAATCACGCGAGTCGCGACGCACAATATATATATACAAACATGTATATATGTGTGTATATATATATATATGTATAATCGCTTTCACGGTACAGTCTGTTAAATCGAGGCGAATCCGCGCTCCCGTTTTCTTCGTTCCCTTTGCGACGTGTGTAGCAATAAATTTTGATATTTACGTCTGCCCGATCTGTACATCTTACAACTAATAGTTCTAGCCGCTCCACTATATTCTGTTGATTTTTTTTCTTCCGGTCACTCTCACTCGAATTAACTTTCAACGAAGTTAGATAATCCGGCACGCACGTAATATCATCCACTTCAATTTTGATGTTGACAACAGTATCGTTCGACTCCTGGGGTTGCTATACTCGTGTAATCTTGACCCCGTGATGAGTCTGCGTTTGTCCGATTACCGACACCTTTTCAGTACGGGACAGGTATCGGCCGTATCGGCGTGTTATGACAGCCACGTGCCGCCATGAGGAAAGAGGCGACAACCAGCGACTATTATGAATACCCCTTTTTCAAATAGTGTCACCTTGACCTTGGCTGCTCGGATATGAACGTATGTGCAGCTGATAAATAAAGATATGTACCCGCGATGGCGGGAAACGTCACACGGAGAACACTCGCGAAATCGACTCGTCCGCACAGCTGCCCCACCGCCCACCGCCTATCTGCGCCGGTGTATCGCAAATTGCATGCGTAAGGGGATTGAAGGGGATCGTGAGCGCCTCCACCCCAACCCCGATTACATCGAATGCGTTACTGGGGTCCAATGATTTAAGGGGTTAAGGTTAGGCACCTTGGAAACCTCTGAAGAAACGAATTCTCTGTTATTCTCGTCTAAGTAGCGGTCAACTTGTTCATCACTAGACTGCGGATGTTATTAGACAAATTTGACGAAAGTCGAATGAAATAGAATCCTATATTTTTCATGGGAACAGCCTTTGTAGATCTAAAACAAATAAAAATCGTACAAAATTCTATCGAATTTTATATTATAGCATTTTTTGAAAATTTTCATAAGCCATAAATCCATAAACATCCGCAGTCTATTTATCACGACCCGAATACACCAAAACTTCGGCACAAAATCACTCTAGAGGGTTTTAGAATTTCTTGCTCCTAATTCGCTGAGAGTAGACTAAAACATTGTTTAGATGATTAAATATATTGCTATCTAATCAATTACTGAACATTTCAGTATTGGAGGAGGTGTTTCATCAACTCCATATCCATAAAATGAAAAAAATTATATAGAATGGATGAATTATTCTAGGCAGGAAGAAATGTTTAATTTTCGAGTTAAAATAGCTCCGACTGTAATTAAGATTTACAAGTGAGATTGTTACAAGAATTATTTTTACGAGAATCGTTGTAATCAGTTTTTACAGTTTTATATTATAGTTATAAATAAGCTCATACAATACTTGAATATTTTATAATTTATACATCAACGCGTATAATTATATATGTAGTTTTTAGGTTAGTCTATTATCTTTGGAGACAAATGAATTCAATTATCGTATGAAATATTTAATGATAAAATTTTCTTATTTGAAAGATAGATATATATTTTTGAAATATCTATTAAAAGTGATTGAAACATTTCGTTAAACGCCCAGTTTGGTGGAACCTGCAGACCGAGATGCCTAAGTAATATTTCAGGATTACTTGAATGTTTACAACATTTGTATTGTTCTCCTTTATAGGTATTCGAATAAAGCAAAAGGCAAAGCACTGTACGCCGTTCCATGTGCGCGCGCATCTTGTACCGCGCCGACGCGGCATCCCCTCCATCGCGATCATGGCTAGGAGATGAGCGCGCATACCGCCGCGTAACAGTTGAAATACAAAAGGCAAGAAGACAGTCGTGGTCGCGGTAGTTGATCATGCAGATATTCGAAAAACGTCCGAACGCAAGGTGATATACCGTTTACAAAGTGGAAACTCGCAGTCGTAAACGAAATCATCAATCATTGTTGATCGGCGAACAGTGATCGTGTGTAGTGTGACGATGAGATATCGGTAATAAGTTGCGCTGTTCTCCAGTTGGTCCTGTCGATCGCGAACGCTTCCCAGCCGAAATCGAAACAACTGTTTTCTTCGTGTTTCCCGTGTGACAATTTGGAGTACATACCAGCATCAATGAGACACTCGAATTTTCTGAATGGTCGTCTTCTCGCTGACAATAAGACCTCGTGATGACCAGTTTAACCATTCTTTCGACGATCGCCTGAAGTAATCGGCATCGCGAATCGGCTCAACGATATCGAGAACAGGAGCGTCGAGGTAAGCGATTACGATTCGATGAGTCAAGTGATTTTTATTGTTTTTTCATTTTTTTTTTAAATTATTAAGTGGATCATTCGAATTGTTGCGGCTGATCATTATTAAATGGGTCTCGATGTAACTCCGAAGATTTAGATTACTACTCCAAAGCAAAGTGGATTTCCATCTACTAATTCGATGAAAACGAATGATAAAAAAAAATAGATCGTTGTGTTTTTTCAATTCTATTTCGAAAGCCCATTTAAGTGTCGCGAGAAATCAACGTTGTATCTTTTATTTTAACATTTATTTTGATTTTAGGATACCCCTTGGAATGGCCTTGGAAGTTACACTGCACGTTTTTCATTATTTTATGTTGCACTCCAAAGCTTTCCAATGCTTCCCAACGCTATTAGCGATCGGTGTACGTTGAAATTTACGTTTTATTTTATTTTTTGTTGCCAATCGTAGCACAGCTATAAATTAAAGTTGTCCCGTTTGGTTCGAATTTTGCAGTCGAAATAGCTTCGTGTACAAAGAGTACTTTATACGGAGCGCTAAGTAAGCGTCGCTATTTTACATTACTGTGTAAATAAAATAACTAGAATGTGTCTACCAAAAGTTTTTTCGCCATTTCCTTTTTTTATAACATACACGCAAAGAAATAAATTCGTTGAGTAATTCCTCGTGCACGCATGTTTACAAGATTCCCTCTTAACCGGCCCATGTGTGGGACTGAACCTAATCCTTATATAGTCATTCGAAACGGTATTTAAATACTACATTCCCGATTTTCGAAAAATCGTCGATATTTAAATCGCGATCGTTTCGTAAAAACATAGTATAACCACGACCGTGAACTCATTTTGAAGCTTGAAGCCTCGACTTTCGTAAAACAGTGTCCATTTTCCTCTAAGTTATAGATTTAACCCTTTGCACTCGGAGCTATTTTCACTTTTCTCCCGACCTAGAATATTTTCGTTCTCAATGATTTTTTAAATTTGGTGAATACGAAATTGATACAGTGCCCTGTACAGTACTTAAATGTTTAATCATTGATTAGATATCAACATATCTAATAATGTAAACAATATTTTAAATAATGGTACAGAGTCACCACTCGAGTGCTAAGGGTTAAAAATTCGTAGAATGAAACGAACGATTGCGTTGACCGGTTCAAGCGAGGCCGGATAAGATGAAGTCTGCTGTAATTGTAAATGAAAAATATTAGAACACGCTATTTTCGCGGGTCCCGGGAAAGTCCAGTGAAAATTGACCTTTGAACAGAGCATGATCGGACCGTCTTCGGGTACCGGAGGGATTCCGGATCACGAGGTGTCGAATAACCAGTCGCGAACGGCGAAGAAGCGGATCTTTGACGATCTGGATATAGAGAGTTTGTGCGAGGAAGTCCAGAACAGCAGGAAACGGTATCACCTTGAAGAAATTGAGACTCCGATGGAGCTGGTGGCCTCTAACCAGGTGATCGGCGACAACACCGCCGCTCTATTTTCCCCGTTATCGGCCCAGGAAGCCGTCGAAGAGTGTCCTATGGCACGCTTGGAGGTCCTCCTGGTAGATGGGACCAATTGCACTTGGACTACTGTCTCTGAATCGGAATCACAGCAGAATGTTGGTGAGATCGCTGCGTCCCCGACTTCCTCGCCATCGGTACACAGACTGGAACAAGCGATTCAGAACGTCCAAGTCGAGGAAACCAGCTACCAGGTGGACTCAAGCTACTGGGAACCAGTGGTGACGTTACCTTCGACGAATCTGCAAGAGAACAAACTTGGCCCGCCTTTCAGTAACCACCATCACCATCAGCATCACCACCACCAGCAGCAGCAGCAGAATCAGCATCAGCAACATCACCAACAATTCGACGATCAGGAAACTGGGAACCTGTCCTGGTTATTGGACTTCAAATTGGATTCATTCATCGAGGCTGCAGATGAGAAATCCAATGCACCAATGTACAGGGACAACCATAATGGTGTGCATAGAATTTTTGTTAACCCACGCACGACTTACGGGAACAGAAATATATTATTTCAAGTTTCTAGTCTAAAATGTAGGGATGGACGGGCACCCGGAAATTCGGGTTCGGGGCGGTTCCCGAAAATTCGTGATATCCGGTTACCCGGAAATTTCGAGTACCCACCCACTCCTCGTAAAAAGAACTCGAACAATTGCCTAATTAGTCGATAATTCTGGCGCTGCTTCCACCTCCGTTAATGTTTGAACTTTCTTTTTTGTAGGGAGTAAGACTAAAGTAAATGGACGCACTTACAGTTCCACCTACGCGAACGACGTCAAAAGGAGTTACAACGAGACCGGTACAACCTATCAGGATACGACACGGACTTACTCGTATAATGGTCCCAAAAAGCCACCGTTCACTTACACAGAGCTCATTGAACATGCCCTTAGAGAAAGAGGAGAGCTGACTGTGTCGGCTATTTACCAATGGATCTCGTAAGTGCTTTCTCGAAAAATCTATGTACTTTCTTGAGCACGTATTCTCGATGAAAAGATTTAGTCTCGAGCTATTAAAAACGTGAAAAGAAACATTTTTTCAAGCATAGGTATCGAATATTATGATTCCAACCTGGTACGCTTCTTAACCGACATTTGAGGAAGCTACTCGAATATTTTCGTAAAATAATGTTTATCAGCGAAAGTGGTTCCGGTCCACCCTGTATAACTAAAACTTCAGAGGTAAATGTAGGGAACAGGTTTCTACAAATTTGCGCACGCGTGTGTTTGTGCATGTGTGGCCTGCGTCGATGCGAGGTGGCTTGTCGGGGAGGGTCAGAGGAAGGTTCTTAGATGGTACCCCTTGGTACCGCTGCCCTCGAACATGGTACCACCTGGTACCGACAACTCTCCTCGACGTTTGCAACCCCTCCAACACGAATGCGCACAATTTACTGGGCTCTATGTGCTTTCACCTGTTCGATCGTGGGCTCGTGAAAAACTACGCTATAGATAATCGAGCCCCTGAACTCCTTCCCGTCCAATTTCCTATTACCGAACGTTTGCTAAATGATTCTGCTAACAAGACAGGATCGTTCGCAAAACCACACCAGCATTGTTGCAGATAATTGATAATTACAGGATCTCCGCAGTTTGACAGGTTGTAAAAGTAGTTTCGTGTTTTCTTTTCGAAATTACGTAATTTGAAAAATTGATACTACAACATAGTTAGAATCGCATTCGTCAGCAATGAACATTTTCTTCAAATTACTAATATACGCTCTTACTACGACCGCTGTAGCTCTGAACAAAATGATTATTATTGCATTAAACGATTTGTACACGTTCGTCGAATTTTGTTTTAGTTAGCGTATCGAGTATGGAATTATAATGTTCGAAACCTTAGCCTTACGAAATTTCGAAAGATCGCCTTACAATCGGAGCGTCATACCAGAGGGAGGTCTCTTAATTATAGGGGCTTGTAACCCGCCGTGACATCGCCGTGAACAGGTGAAGAAAATTGGTCTATGTGGGGTGCAAGCTTATCGATGCTTACATGAACCGTAGGGTTATTGTTCCTAATCGTTTGTCATTATGCAAATGAAGCCCCTTGAAATGTAGATACACGAGGATTTATTCGAGATAGGACGACAATTGTCCGATTAATCTTTTCGTATTATTCATGGTTTTATTTCCTTTCCGTAGCGAACGTTTCCCGTATTACAAGAGCAACGACGATCGTTGGAAGAATTCTGTGCGACACAATCTTTCTATAAACCCGCACTTCCGTAAGGGATCAAAGGCTCCCCATGGGGCTGGTCACCTATGGGCCATTGCCAACAGATCCATGGACTCTAGACCTAGGCAAATCATCAATCCCTCGACGAAGCAAGTTGCCAAGTTACCTGTGGAACCCGAGAATTCTCAGAGAAGTATTAGGTGACACGATTTCTATAATTACTAATCAAATTCTTCTAGTACATAAATATTCAGAAATATGGATGAACGTTACAATGGAAGAATGAATTTTAAAAAATTACTATTTCCTAATGTATTTTTAAACAAATAAAGATATCTAAAATTGGTTTGCGTAGCTGAATTCCTGAATAAAAAGTACTCGAATTTGCCATTTAAACCATTCCTCTAGATTTAATAGTTTCCAAGATATTCGAACAAATATGATAGTCACCCTAACTGTAAGCTTTCGGGTCTGTTTTATTTATTGAAATTCTTTGCAGTCACATAAATCCCATAGACGAAGTGGAAGCAGCGACCGCTAGCATCGCTCAACCAGCTTCGGAAGAGGAAACGGAGAGCATAGTGAGCTCTGTGACATTGGAGCACTGTGCAGAGCAAATACTCAGTGGTATCAAGAAGGAAGTAGAAGTACAGTATTTGATCCCTATGATGATGTCCAGCAACGAACACGATTCGACGCAGACCGCTCAGCAGCCGCAAGAACTCCATTATCCTGTGAAGGAAAGTGGTAAGGATTCTATCGGTTTCTTGATAATCTTGTAACTGAAAGCAATTACAATTGTTACAATTTTATAGATTTCCTTAATCCTGTGTCGAAAGAGGTAGTGGCGGAGGAGTGCGGGCTTATAAGCGAGGGTTATCTAGTCACGGATTTGAATCCGGCAACCTTAGGCTTGAACATGATCGAACCAGAGATCATCACGCCAGAAATCATCACGCCAGAGAATCTCTTTGGCGAAGAGTTGAACTTTCAGTTTTATGAATTGTCGTCCCCGTCGCAGCTTCAGTCTGCCTGACATACGGAGAGAAACAAGTTGCGTTTGATAGTGATCGACGAGTTGCACGTACAAAATATACAAAGTTGCGATCAAACGGAGACCACCGTTGCTCGCGATGCTCACAGTGCCACGAAAGGAAACGAATCGTCTCAGGACGTTCTAGCTAATGGAAAACCATCTTCGATCGTACAGAATCATGTCGAGAACTCTGACGTATGTTCAACGGTCGAGAGCTGACTTCTCTAGCAACGATGCTGCCGCTACCACAAGATTTATATAGAGAACATAAAGAACTTGTTCGCGGACGGTTGTGAAACAGATATCTCTGGGATACTTGAAATCCATGTGAAACAGTTCGACCAGAATGGATTGATATTGCCTTGATTGTGCCTGAATACATGTCTTATCGAGTCATTTAATACTACACATTATGGTATAGTTTCTTCTAGCTCTTACAGAGTAACATGTAACGTTTTTTTGTATTAGCAAAAACAAACAAAAAATATATAATATTTACTATGATGTGTAAATAACGTTATTCCGAGGTTCCTAGAATATTTTCAATTCAATTCTATTTTCTTTGAAACTTTTTTGTGTTACCATATATAGAAATGATTTTCAAGTAGATACACGGCACGCTTCGGTGGAAATATTTAGGTTTTCGGCGTTGTTTCAGCAGCCGGCGATCCTTCTCTGCTTTCCGAAGATGTTTCTGCCGCAGGCTTTTCTATTGGCATATTCGTCGCTAAATATTGCTTCTGCCTCTCAAGCTGTCGTTGTTTCTTGGCTTCCTTCTTCCTCTTTTTATCTTCCTTTTCATATGTTTCTAACATTTCATTCATTTTCGCGGTAGTCACAGTACCCGTAGCACGCAATTGTTTTCTAATTTCGTCTAGCCGACGTTGTTTCTTTAGAATCGCCTGTTCCGCTTCCATTTGCTTCTTCGCAACTCTTTCTTTCACAGAGGCTATCAGATTTCCCATGGTAGCCATTCTAGCCGCGATCTTTTCTTGCCTGTAAATAACAACAACACGCCATGTATATTCAGTTCAACTCTATCAAAAGTTTCTCGACTAACTTCGCATACCTAGCCATAATATCCTCCTCTTTTTTCTTTTTCTCCGCAGCGATTTTCCGCCATGTTTGTTGAATGGTTTGCGGATATGCAACTCTCTCCCATTCCTTAGCATCCTCTACTTCTTCACGTGTTGGCCAAGCTAACCCAGCAGGTACTCCTAACGCCTCCATACCATACCTACCTAATATTCGTCTTTTATACCTCACTGTGTTGTGATACCAAGCCATGGGTTCATCATAGGGTTTCCGGCCATTTATGATATTTCTATGTTCGATATTCAGTCTTGATTTATTTCTTTTGGTTTCTATGTTGTCCGCTTCGCTCAGAAACACTGGTTCTTCTTCCACAGATTCGAGAACTTGATTTTTTGAATTCGACGCAAGGTATCTTCTCCCTATGACACTATGGACCCTTACCATTAGCTGCACATTGGCAACTAAACTTCTTAGAGACATCTTTTATGTCGAATCAACTTTGCTTTTTATCCTGTAAAACAAAAATTATGATTAGAGTCGACCATTCATTCTTAATTTAATTGTCAATTACATTAAACGTTAGGATAACGTTTAGGAAACGAAGTTAGGATATTTAAATAAAATCTATAGAATGCACTGTACATTTTGTAATATTAAATCTGTAATCGTGTCGCATATATTTACACAATTGAGAATTCGAAGTGAGGTTAGGTTCATTGTTACCTTTAAATTAAACACTGTGTCGGCAGTTGCACATCACCTTTTGTCCAGTGTATAAATTTCAGTGTAAATTTTCGAGAACAAGACAGTAAGTCACAGATGCAGAACAAAATTTTCATTTACTATTTATTAAAAGATTCAAATAATTGTGTTTTACTTTCTCCGATTTGTAGGAATATTGTTCAGCGATGTTCACATGATTATGTACAGATCACATGGTATTGTTATGGTTATGGACACTGTCGTTTATTGAACATCGAAAGAGTAACGTGAATTAATAAAAATACTGCACATCAATTAAACAACGACTAAACAAAGATGGGTAGACTAGCAGAGGTACGGTATTTGATAGAAAACTTCTATATTCCAAAGAAATATTTTCTACGGTACATATACGTGTATTTTATATAATTAAAATTTGATTTGCAGGTAAATGGCGAACAATCGTCCGATAAAAACAAAACTTTCGTGTTCATGAATGAAGGCTACACTCTGGGAAATGCTTTAGTAACAGTGATCACTCAGAAGTACGATCAGAGATTTATTTCTAATAGATTTCCGAATATCCTCAGCATTGTTTTCCGCTTTTATTTATTTATATAAATGTTCTTACACAGCCCTGATGTGGAATTCTGTGCTTGCTTTGTCAATCATCCAGCAGAGGGAAATATTTATCTAAGGATACAAGCGAAGAAAGGAAAGGCGATAGACATTTTAAGGAAAGGTTTGCAAGACTTCGAAAAGATTTGCGACCATACTTTGAAAACTTTTAATGGTGCCTATAGTCAGTTTAAAAGTTCCAAAGACATGGATACTACGTGATGTCCTTTACAAGAACTGTCATGTATCATTATAATTATCCTATTTGTTTTACACTGTTTAATAATAAAGAAATTTCAATAAAATAATTTGTTACGAAAACATGTAATATATCCGAATCTAATCAGTAGACTGTGGATTTTTATGCATTTATGGTTTATAAAAATGTTAAAAAAAAAGCTAGAATATAAAACTCGATAGCATTTTGCACAATGTTCATTTGTTTTGAATCTACGAAGACTGTTCCCATTAAAAATAGGATTTTATTTCAGTTCACTTCCTGGAGAATGCATGAACATCTGCAGTCTATCAATTAAAGTTAATATAGAATATAAAGAATGTAGGAGAAGAGAGTACACAGAACGCTTTGGTAGAATTTTTCACATGGAGATTTATTGTTTAAACAACCTCAGCAGGTCTTTGTCCGCCCACACCTTTGTGGTTCTTGAATAGGAAGTCTGCATATTCCTGGTAAGGTGCTTTTTTCAGTGCCTGGTTGTGCCAGAGGTCTGGTGTCAGGTACGCATACGTCTTGGCGATGGCTGCATAAGTAGCCTTGGCGAAGTTACCAAGAGTACACGTCGACCCTCTCGCGGACGTGTAACAGTCTTCGATACCAGCCATTTGGAGCAGTTTCTTCGGTACGGGTGCGGAGACGATGCCTGTACCTCTAGGCGCAGGGATCAAACGCACCTGAACCGATCCACATTTACCAGTGACTTTGCATGGCACGGTGTGGGGGTCACCGATCTTGTTACCCCAGTAACCACGACGCACTGGCACAACCGAGAGTTTGGCCAAGATGATAGCACCACGGATGGCAGTAGCTACTTCTTTGGAGCACTTCACGCCTAAACCAATGTGGCCCTTGTAGTCGCCTATGGCTACAAATGCCTGGAACACAGAAATAGCTATTTGAAAAATTGAAATGAATCAAACGTAAACACAGCCACTCTAGTGCCACAGAGGTAAAGTTCGCCTTCTCAGATAGTAGTTGGCAAAGGACATAATGCTGGACAAGTACTTTGATACCTCATTTCATCGAACAGACCATAAATGTGCCCATAATTATCAAAGTGGTCTAAGTCATATATTTCTTGTTTTCGAGATATTCAAAGGTAAAAGACATTAACACTAAATGAATTCTGTATAATGTTGAAATAAGAAGCACTGTCTAACGGTTTTTATTTAGATTAAAATATACGGTGACTCGCTTTTGGTCTAACTGTAAGAAAGTTATTCTGTTTTGAACGTTGCAAATTCACCTTGAAACGGGTACGTTGACCAGCCCTGGTCTGCTTCTGTACAGGCATGATTTTCAAGACTTCATCCTTCAGATCGACTCCAAGGAATTTGTCGATGATTTCGTATTCTTTAATAGGCAACGAGAAGAGATAGATGTGCTCCAAGCTTTCGATTTTACCATCCCTGACCAAACGACCAAGCTTGGTCACTGGAATCCATTCCTTGCTGTCTTCCTTGCCGCGTCCACGACCACGGCCTCTTCCTCTGCCTCCACGACCTCTACCACGAGATCCACCACGGTCACCGCCACCTCCACGAGAGCCAAAACCTCCACGGAATCCTCCACGCGCGGCTGGAGCAGCGTCCGCCATTCTGCAAAATTGTATAGATATTATTATCACCGCATTTTTCAGTTGATTGAAAGAAGAAGATAAACCACAACAACAAACAATAACTATGACTTGAAAAATAATCGAAATATGAATACGATCACGACAATTATAAATGGGAAGTGATCGTCACTGTTGCCGCGTAACCCTTACACACGTGGTTCTGTCAACAATAATGTTTATTTCGATGATTCCACAACAGATTCTTTGTTTAACAATTTCCTTTGAATCTCGCGAACGTTCGCGTTCGAAATGATAGCTTGAAAAAGTCGAAATACATGATTATTACAACGAAATCGAATAAATTTGTCGGAGCGTACTTACGTTCCTTCTTTCTTCTGGGTACGGTTACGGAAGAAAGACCAAACGATATTTGAGATTCGAGATATCGACAAGCCGCGAAAATCGAACGTATATCGATGTATCGCATAGAGACCGACATTCTCGATACTCGACGCATGGCGTGCGCGTTACTTCCGGAATTCGAATTTCAAAAGTTTTACCGCGAAAATAAACGCAAGTATACACACAGACGAGATATAAGAATATTATAGACATATTCGGTGTTATACATAGTGTGTACCTACATGATAGGTACACGTACACGGAACATGCACCTAACTCGTTTATTTTCTTGATCTCGCGAGATCGTTAGCAGGCCATG
Organism: Lasioglossum baleicum; assembly: GCF_051020765.1. Lineage (NCBI taxonomy): Eukaryota > Metazoa > Arthropoda > Insecta > Hymenoptera > Halictidae > Lasioglossum > Lasioglossum baleicum. Next base: position 5,688,982 of record NC_134948.1, on the reverse strand, counting down.
AGTTCTTCTGTCATGTTCTATTTCGAGCGGTATATTAACTGGTTAAAATGGTTAAGTAGAAACAGGTTGTCAAAGCACACTATCGACACGACACACATCGTTTTATCGGTTCCCATTTCTGAAAATGCGAATCAAGACATGCGAACGAAAACGTGACATCTACAGAAATTATTTAAAAATGACGTCGTTGCGGAGCAGTTTTTTCATTTAGAATATCAACGACTCGTCCTTTGACCAGTTTCTCACGGGGAGCATATCGTGTTTGATTCACTCTTAATCTTCACGACAGAGGTGGTAGGATGTCATTGGAGGATCATCAGATCTCATGACGGATTTGAGTCAAACTGTATCAGAGGAGGCTGTTCTATTCCAACGCGGTTACAAGTTCGTAAAAAAGCTCGGTGAAGGTTCTTACGCGAAGGTATACATTCTAGAGCATGCGATTTGTACGCAGGGTGTCACAAAATGTCGCGGACACCATAGCGCGAATTCATCTCCGAATTTCTGGTTTTTCTTTGACCTTATTGTTTCTCACGTTCAAGGTCAGTTTTGCGTAGACATATAATTTTGTGACATCCTGTACAACAATTGCATTCGATCCATGGTTCGTTCGATTTCCCAACAATGTATTTATTCGATTCTTCTTGTTCTAGGTATATTTGTCGGAGTACAGATCAGAAACGGAAACAGACAAGAACAAGAGACTGGCCTGCAAGGTGATAGACACTAGTAAAGCGCCGAAAGATTTCGTCAAGAAGTTTCTGCCTCGTGAGCTAGATATTCTGGTGAAAGTGAACCATCCCCATGTGGTTCATGTGCACAGTATATTCCAACGGCGAGCCAAATACTTTATGTTTATGCGACACGCCGAGAACGGGGATCTCCTCGAGTTTATACTGAAGAACGGCGCGGTTCAGGAAGGTCAAGCTCGCGTGTGGTCCAGACAACTCGCACTCGGTAGTATTACTATCAATTTGATAATATTATTGATGAGTAGACAGCAGATGCTTATGCAAAATAAAAATTTTCTAAGCGAATTGCAAGAAACTGGAGCGAAATAGAAATTTGTATTCTTTCTTAATATGTTGAATAGGTTGAAAATAATGTAGCAGCATTTTGAAATTTTTCTAATGTGGTTTTACTTTTTTAAATTACACCTACTCATTTTTCCCATACATGCATAAAATCCGCTGTCTATTGATAAGCAGAGCGACTGGGTAGAGTATATAGTGGAACTATCTCCAAATTCTAAACTCTAAACTAACATTTCGACTCTCTCTTACAAAATGTACGATTGTTGTCGTTAAACTTTTCCCAACCGCTTCGAGTATGCAATAGTAAGAAGCTACGGAGAGCTAGGGAATGTATCAATTAAGTTTCTGTTACAATTAGCTCTGCAGTATCTGCACGAAATGGAGATAGCACACCGCGACGTCAAGTGCGAGAACGTTCTTCTTACGTCGAATTACAATGTGAAGCTTGCCGACTTTGGGTTCGCACGTTACGTGATCGACGACCGGGGAAAACAGGTCCTCAGCGACACTTATTGCGGTTCTCTATCTTACATCGCGCCAGAGATTCTTCGGGGTTCTCCGTACAGTCCTAAGATGTCCGATATCTGGTCACTGGGCGTTATTTTGTACATCTTGCTGAACAAAGCGATGCCGTTCGACGATACCGATATCAAACGGTTGTACGTGCAACAGAGGAATCGCAAGTGGAAGTTCCGCACGAAAGTCGCGTCGTTGTTGAGCGAGCAGGTGAAGAAGCTGATCACCAATATTCTGGAGCCTGATCCGTTGAAACGTTTGAGACTGGATCAAATCATCAACAGCGATTGGGTCGCCATGGATCCTAGACTCATGACGCTCACTCCTGCCGAACACGCTGCTTTAGTCAACGCGCAGGACGAAAGGAAGAAAATGGAGGAAAAGTTCTCTAGGAGAGATCCTGTTAGAATCTTCTTTCGATTAAAATAGAAAACAATAAATTACAGATTTCAATGTTTACTTTGCAGAAAATGTTCAAAGTAGAGGAGAAGAGCAAGATAGATTCGCAACAGCACACTAAAGGGAAACAAGATGTCACCGTTATAAAGAAAGCCGCAAACGTTTGTATCTCTGTTTATCGATATCGATGTTGTCTGTCGTTGTGATTGCTATTCTTCCGTTTCTTTTCTTTCTCTTGCTTTTCAGGTGGTAATGTCTTCGATAGCGGGCGGACCTTTCTTAGGCAATGTTCCATGAATAACGGTCATTATTATCTGTCGCTAACAGTAATATACTAATTTATTGACACTTGGCGTAAAGATACCGCTTAACATTAAAGTAACGAGGAACAGAATTTTCAAATGTATCAAATTCATTGCACGAAATGCGACATACATATATATTGTTTTTAATTCCATATGTATTGCGCCTTCATCAGGGTTGTATCGTTTGGTGATTTGCACTGTACATAGTAATCGAATCCATCGATGAACGTTTCTACTTCCTCTTTAAGAGGAATGTTAATGATATTATGGGGACTGGCGAGTCCTAGGTTCCAAATACCATTCGATAGCAATAGCAAAAGCTGATCGTTCGGTGACCTGCTCATTTGAAACACGTCCGTAGCTGGCAAAATATATTCTTGTATATCACCGTTCCTCCATGGTTGATAATGCAAAAGCAACGTTTGCGATGTTAGTCGTAGAGCGATCCACAATGATTCCGATAGCGGCTCCACGAAAGCATCGATTATATTTTGAATATGTAGAGCTATAGAACAAATAATCACTTTTTCTTAATATTCCAATTATTGCTGACTATACAACAAGACTAAAACAAACCTTTCCTTTGATAAAGTCCCTTCGCTTTATTATACGAATTTATCAAAACAGAGTCTAACTTTATCAAGACTGTATAATTGTTCTCCTCCAATACCATTGGCTTTACTAACACTAAGTCAGGTGATTTCCGTTCAAATACTCGATTTCTTGTGGATTTGATACAAAATTGGGAAGAGTTTCCCAATTGACACTGTTCTCTGCGATCCGTTATATTTTTGTTAACAGTAGCAACAGTATTCTCTTCTTCCACCACTTCCAGTTTGTTCAAGTAAATGGCACGATCTGCAATGATTTTGTTAAACGTTTAACGAATTCCATAAGAAATATATATTTTACTTTACTAACTTTCTAATGCCGCTTTAATTGTTCCAGTTGCTTTTGAGTAATTCTTCATTCTTTCACCAACAAGCTCCATGCTTGAAGAATTTTTTGAAAAATTCTTCAACTTTACATTTCCATAGGACTGGTTAATTGCTAAATTCCCAAAAATTCTTAAAGAGTTTTGTAACTCTACATCCGTTTTGATCCTTTGCACAGGCGCCCACTTCTTCAACTGCCTACTTATCAAATCGGTCAAGTTAACATCGTTCACCAAACCATTGATAACAAGCATTGATGCATCGATCATTCCTTGAATTTTGATTTGACCATTGATTATTTGATCCGCAGACTTTGATAATGTTTCTGTCAAAACGTGTCCCATTACAATACCAGATACACTGTAAAATAAATATAATATATAATAATATTACCCCCCGAGTAAATGAGAATGAATTTAGTAGATTACTTTATATTATTAGCAGTGATAGCGTTAAAGTTCTTCTGTCCCTTAATGATTGCAGATTTCTGTTTCTTCGTCAGAGAATTCTTTGCCCATTCCTTAAAATTCAAAGCATTTACACTTTCCGCAGTCAGAGTTGTCACTTTTGTTTTCCCGGATACTAGAATCTTTTTAGAATCGAGTCTCATAACGTCGGTTTTCAGATTGATATTATTAATTTTGTTTCTTGCGTGTAATTTATCTGTGAATTGGTAAAAATAAAAAATTAATTGGTCGCTAACTAAGAAATATTTGACAGCAGATCATAGCAGATACCTGTAATCTTCAATTTATTAAATGTCCATTTTGCAGTAATTTCTTGATCTTTATTACTATGCATCAGAGCATTATCAAACATATCGTTAAAGTCTGAAACCGAAGACTTTATAGTAGATAAATTTGAACCAATGATGCCAGGTGTTTCAACGTTATTCATCGAGGCAAGAACTTGTATCTCCTGTGGTTTTGTCTTACTCAAAACACGTTTGGAAATGTTTTTCCATGTTTCAAGATTTAGTATGCTTGAAAGGCTCTGAAAGAAAATCGTATTATATGTGCGATTATAAATCCCTTGGGATAAAAGCAAAGTCCTTACATTCTGAATGATATTCCCTTCCATAGACGCATTTGCAATCTGCAAATATTTTCCTTGAAAAACTGTAGCATTCTCAGTCAGCCATATCTGTTCGAACAATTCTTTCAACTTGACACCATTTATAGTTTGTATTTCTGGTTCAGTTCGAAATGTTACGGAGTCTTTAGCAACAATGTTAAGTGGAGAATCGTTTCCTCTAAACGAAGTGAAGGAAAATGGCAAATATATTACGTTCGTTTTTATATTCCCAGATATTTGTTTTTTATACAGATTAACATTTTCTTCGAACTGTGAACTATCGAATGGAAGGTAGTTGGTGTAGAGATTAGTCGCTGTGAATCCACTGCCTGCAATGAGAATGTTAAAAACAGCTTTGTTCGAATAAACGCAATACGTTAATTAAGGAAACGAATAATTGCTCACCGAATGTTATATTTCCTAAGGACACCATGCTTTCGAGTTTGATAGCATCGGTCAAAAAGTTGGTAAGATTGATATTATTAATGACTCCTATGTCCGTGTCTTTTTCTGAAATCATGTCGCCTATTACCTTTGGCAAATCTATTCGGAACTGAATAGGAAACCGAAGACTACCGACTACTAAATCTGTTGCATCGATTGGACCTCGAAGAACGTTAGACGTGATCCATGAATTTGCAAGTCCTCCAAACTCTGTTTAAACAAATGCAAACTATTAGATGAAATCGTGCTTAATTCTAAAACAACGTCGTCTTACCTGTTAAGTTCACATTATTTAGACGGGTTGTAATTAGATTCTTTACAATAACATTATGGTGGTAGTCAGTTTTGGTAATCAGATTCAGATGTCTGTCGCCAAAATTTCCAGAAACGTGCAAACTATTGAGATCTGTTACGGTAATATTATCAATAGTTAAAATTGTTGTCTTGATCTCAGGAACAATTATAATACTACCGCATAGTGGTGCCTTAATCCTTAAATGTAAATAGATATTCTTTATCTGACTGCACTAAGGTCCATAACTATAACAAATGTTAAAAGATCTTACACTGGTAATTTAAAGTCATCGTAAGAAGATGTTAGTTCGAAATTATGGAGAAAACGTTTACGTCCTGATACGGTAACTTTATCCTGAGAGTTAAAGGTAATCCAGTTTTGTGGTCCATGTAACGTGACGTTGCTCCATTTCTAAATAAAAGTTCATCCTTGTTATTTAGCCATCGAAACAAGTTGTAACAACGACAAGTTTCTCACCATTTTTTCATTTGAAAGTATCAGAGTCGTTGGCACAGTTCCGTTCAATGGTATCGCATTTGACAAAGTCTTTTTAACAGATCCTGTCTTGTTGTCGATCAAGTCTTGCGATCTCAACTTCTCGATCTTAGCACTTTCCAGTGTTACAGCATGATCTACGTTCAGGAACTCGGAAATCGTTATTACATCTCCCAAGCGTGTTGTTCCTGGTCCTCGTATTGCTCCTTGTAAATCAACGGAACCGTTCATTCTGATTCTTGCTGCTTGAACGGAACCCACCATTGTCGTAGGAGGTCCTTGCAATGGTAATAAAAATCCGTTTCCCATTACGCGAAGTTCTGTGGTTTTAATCTGTTGCATTCGCAATTGCTGTTTCGTTACGTTCAAAGCAACATCCAGCGTCATGAAAGCATCCGTCACGTTTATACCGACGAAAGTATGTTTTCCTATAATTTTTCATACAGTCACTCTATGCTATAAAGAAATGGCAATTTTTAATTTTACCTGAAACTTCCTGGTCGCCGACCGTTTTTAAGACATTCTTCTCTAAATCATTTAGCAATATTCCATTCACCAACTTATCAGTTTGAATTTTCTTTATAGGAAGACTAAAAACGGGGCATTTCCAATTCTCGATTTCCATTACTCTTAAAGCTTTAAAGCTCAGTGCTTGGTCTTGGTCGGGTGCCTTCGTCAACTTGGACAGAAGATGATTCTCTTTGACGTTCAAACGATTCATTTTACACTTTGTTTTGCACCTCAAACGAAGCTTCTGTGTCTTGTAGAAAGTAACCAGCGAAGCATTGAAATGCAATTTACTGTCTAAACTAATCGTTTTGTCTTTCAAGTCCGAGATCAGTTTCTGAAATCGTTTCGTTGCATTCCTCAACAAGAGAGAATTATGGTCATTTATCTGCAGAAGTAGTAAGTGATTAATTTATATAATCGATCTCGAAACTGTGTGCACGCGAATTGAATCTTACATTGTAAACAAAAAGTTGGTCAACGCGGCCATTTAGGATTCTAATAGGATTCTTAGAAACTGAGATGTCCGTTAGTGTTCTCTGAGCTGTCCTCTTTGCGTTAATATTCCATGTCCTGATTTCTTCTTGAATATCCTTATAGGATTTTTGTTTGAGCCATGTTGGCTCCTTTACCGTCCATGTGCCGTTTTTATACTTGACCAGCAGTAACTCTTTTCCGTGCAGCAGAACTTGTTGAACAGATTCAACCCCGAGCAGGTTTATAGTCGAGTCTGTAAACCTCCAACCGTTGTACTGATAAGACAGTATTGAATCTTCGTGCAAAAGCAGAAACAATATTGCTCTGTTCGAAAATATTGGCACGGTAAACCCTCCGTACGGAATTTGTTGGAAGGTAACAAAACGATCGTGAATCTCTTTGTACAGAATTGTAGAGGATTTTGTGGAAAGGCACAGAAACTGTTCCACGAAGTGGCTTTCTTCCGTCCGAAAGGAAGAAACATCTAGGCTTGGCGGCAATATTTGCGTTACAATAAACTTGCTGTATCTGTAGAAATACTTGAAGATAAAAGTAGTAGGCCCGGTAGCGGCGAGACACATGATTTCCTTGCTGTAGAAGGGAGTTAACTTTTTGGCACCGTGATCTATCACCTGTACCAAATCAAAGTAACCACCGAACCAGGTGTAGATCGAAATATTCGAATCTGAAGCAATGCCCAAGTGTAATTGATTCATTCCATGCCAGACTACTAGATCGGTCATGTTACTGGGTTCAAAATCCTGAATGAAACCCAGATCATACTCATTGGTAAAATGCAGAACCAGGACCGAGCTGTCCTGGTTTTGGACTATCAAAAGAGCTTCATACTTGCAACAGTTTACTATTATTTTTCTTCCTGTAGTTAGGGTATAATTAGCCACAGAGTAGAAATCGTAATTCTGAAAATGAATTTTAATGAATGTACATATATAGGTGTACATAGATGGATGCATGTACATATAGAATATAGGGTAGTGGTACCAGTTACCAGATATGTAGCGATGACTTAGAAGTTTTTTATTAATTTGAAGGCATTGTGTAATTTATTTTGCATTATTTGTATGTTCATATACAAAAGAAATATTAACGAAGTTTTAATCCGAAGTTTTGGTCCTATTTACCGGACACAAGACATCTATAATAACAAATTAATTGATTACTTTTTTTTATGCCATAGCACTTCGAACAGAATAAGATTTTTACCTAATATATTTTCTATATCTTAAACAAAAATTGTTGTAATACTTTTTATGTATATACGAAGGGGGAAAACATCAATTTTATTTTTAAGAATAAAGTAATACCATATAGGTACTTTATGTTATTTTTATTAATTTCGAGGAAGTTTCCGATGTCCGATAACCGAGTGGTGCACGGTAACAGGTACCTTTACCCTAATATAATATTTAGACTGCGGATCTTTATGCATTTATGAAGAAATTGATTGGATGAAATATAAAACAGTAATATAGATTAGAAAAATGAAATCAATTTTTATTTTCTTCCTGCTTCCCACAATCAATGCAGAATATTTTTATTTTGCATAAAGATTCGCAGTCTTATAGTACAATAGAGGCAAAACAAGGAATCTGATACGTACGTCTACTTTGTATACAGTTAATTTTAAAGCATCTAGAACTGCTGCAAACCAAACCGCTTGGTGATCGTTATTAATAGAAAAGAAATCAATATCGTACACATTAGTGAAGTCCAATTGATAGTGATCTTGAAATCCGCGCAGTATATTGATACCTAAAAAGCGAAATATTTATAAATCGTTCGAATTCAAATTCAAATTTGAATAATCGACTTCGCGGTTCGATACGATCTGTCAGAACGCACGTGGGCATGGCGATATACTGTAAATATCAGTTGCTGTCTTCATAACCTTAACGGCAACCGTGATTTTTGTCCAGTATTATATAAAAAAAATTCGTGTTCGAATGTACAAAAATCACGAACATGACCACATACGAGGAAATACGGGAAAATCTGACGGCGCAGATCTGCGAATTGGAATCTCTGCAATCTGTTTACCCGAAAGAATTGCATATCGGGGATCATGGAATACTTGCTGACATTAACGAATTCATTAAAAATCCAACAGAAGAACTTCCACAACAATTGGAATACTCGATCGACATTCCGGTGAATGGTGTAAGTCTTTGACTCTGTTCTATGTAATACACTTTCTTCCGCTATAATATTCTTTTAAAAACTCCTGTGTCTTCTACAGGGAAATATTGAATTGTTAGTTAGTCTGTCTATTAATTATCCCAGAGAGAAACCAGCGGTATACGCGAGGAGTTCCTTGTTACATAGAACTCAGCAGCTTCTATTAAATCAAGCTCTGAGCGACATTGTGGAACGTCAAGAGAAGAACGAACCATGCATTTACATGTTGATATCGTGGTTGCAAGATAACGAAGAAGATTACATTGCTGCTTCTAATATGATTCAGGGGAAAGAATCGAATGGTAGATGCAGCAACGAACAACAGAAGTCTACAACTTTTGCCCGATATTGGATATACAGTCACCATATATACAGTAAATTTAAAAGGAAGGAGGTAGTTAATTTAGCCAAAGAAAATTCTCTTACAGGTTTCTCTATGGCTGGAAAGCCAGGTGTTATTTGCGTAGAAGGTGCCTACGAAGACTGTGAATACTACTGGCAAAAAGTACGCAATAAGTAATAACTAGACTGCGGATTTTATGCATTTATGACAGAAATGGACACGTACAATCTAAAGCAGGGGACGTGTTAGAAACATTTAAGGACATCAATGTATTAGTTGCAGCTTAATAGGATAATTAAAAGAAGAATACAACTTTTATTTGGTTCCTGTATCCTGCAATCAATGCGAACATTTTTCAGTTTGCATACAGATCCGCAGTTTAGTAATAACAATACTACCCTAACTGCAGATCTTTATGTATTTATAGCTTCTGAAAATTTTCAAAAAATAATAGAACACAAGATTTGACAAAATTCAGTACGATTTTTATTTATTTCAGTTCTAAGAAGGCTACTACCACTGAAAATCGGATTCTATTCGATTCCACTTTTTTCAAATTCGTCAACAAAAATTGCAAATTGCATAAACATCCGCAGTTTAATAATAACTGATCTAAACATAGTTGTAACTTTCGTCAACGATTTCAGATCAAGTCTATGAACTGGCACAGAATAGTGATACGATTATTGGAAAAACACGAGGATTGTCCGAATATAGATAGCATGCGTCAGTTTAGCGATATTCAAGAAATAGCTTTCCCCACTTCGGAACGACATAACGATTTGGGACAATTGTTGAAATATTTAACAGACCTTAATCTACAGCACGCGTTTAAAGAACTATTCGGGCTTGAAGGGAAATTTAGCGAGATCTCAGATTTGTGAGCTTATAAATGATATATTGTTCAGAAATTATATTTATTTTTAATACTATTTTTAATAAATACGTACCCCTGTTGAACACTCTTGATACTTCTCTCTTATGACGACCGAAGCTCGACGTATTCACGATATGTTCCTCAATTTTCTTGTCAATTTTAGTTAATGCATTAGCGTCCAAACTTTTTATTTCTAAACACAATATCACAATGCATAATGTTTAATAAAAAAAAAGTGTGTAATTAGTGTATAATCGATGAAAAATTGTATACCATGATCTAATCGTAATTTTTCATAGAATTTCGTTGTTCTATCAAGTGCAGTATTCAAAGTGTAACTTTCTTGCCAATTTACCCGACAACTTGTTATGTTAATTAATAGTAAAACTAACACAGTATTTAATATCATGTTTGCACATAGACTTGGATCGTTACTCTGAGCATTACTTCATAAGCAGAGATGTATCATAAATGAAAAGGAAGCCATTGTACAATGTGTTTATATTTTTTTTCCTTACAATCCGTAATAGAAATTCTCTGAATTCGAATACACACTGTGTACGAACGTCTGATGTTTGAAAATGGCAGCTGTAGTTAACTGTTTATCTGTGGACATTTGATTATAAAGGTACAAAGCAAACATGTGAGGGTATTTTTTGTAAAGAAATTTTATTTAATGCTAAGGAAACGCGAATTGCTTTAAATTTTATCTAACCGTTGCATAACGTAAAAATTCATTGGTCAGAAACTGGCCTGGAATATAAGGAGCTGGTGGTCCGAGAACGTCCTGTGTAGGACTGTGAACTTTAATTTGTCTCATGTGAGTGTCACGCCCATTTTGATGATTACTTATCACAGCTATCTGTATCATAAATGTCCTGATAGGTCTATCGTTTATATCTTTTATTGGAATCACAACCCAACCACTGGGTTCGTTCAAGTCCATGACTTCTACTTCTTGAAGATCATTAAAATTTGTGCCTGCTCTAATACTTATCCTAGAAAGAGCAACTTATTGTGTTAACAAGAAGAGACCCTGGCTGTCTATAGTCTACAGTTGTAATTATCTTACCTGCTGGGAGTATAACTTTCATCCAGCTTATAATCCGTATAGATACATATGTCTCGTATCGTTGTTTTCCTCTTAAACTGAATATTCACCAAGTGAGGAAGCTGACCATCAGATTGCCAATATGTTTCTGTAACATCGTCTCGCAGTTGATCCACACCAAAACCAGGTTTACAGCTGGATAAACTCCAGATTGCATGATTTCCAACTTCCCGTACACGACCAGCCAATTCTTCCTGTACAGGGTCTATTTCTCCTAAATCAGTGGAAGATGGAATACTTAAGGGACTAGACTCGTTTCAAGGATTTTTCAATAATGCAAAAATTGGGTTTTTCAGTGTGGTCAAAAGTGCTAGATCAATCCAGATCTTAGAAAAATCCTATTTTTACGTTTACGAGGTGTAATTTGCATTATTCAGCAGCTTTATGAAAATAGAGTGCTTCAGAATAATGCAAATTACGCTTTTTAAACGTAAAAATACGATTTTTGAAGGCAACTGCAGTGTAGATTGATCTTTTATCTAGCGCTTCTGACTACTGAAAAACCCCATCTTTGCATTATCAAGAAATCCTGCACCCTTGCAATCCTGGAAACGAGATTGCACTCTTAACACTAAACGTACCAAACTATCAAAACAACAAGCTCGTGTTGCCTTATAAACATGACAAGATTTAATTTATTTAGACTTTGCGCTGTTCCTATAATTATAAAATAAAAAATCTAGAATCGGTCATTTGACCGGTCGTGGTAGGTTTAGTGTTAACGAAAGTAAGTATAAAACTCTAAGAGAGAAAAATCATCTGATACTTTACCTGCGTTACTAGCCTTATTAGTCATAATAGAGGTCCTTTCAATAATTTAAAGGAGAGTCATCAAATTTGAACAAGGCCTCGGTGCCGAAATTGCTCGTTAGGCCGAAGGTAATAAGCCCGTTCGAAATAAAATCAACTTTTACCATAAAATGGATCAGGATTGTTTATCCCCAAGTTTCTAATAAAATCTCAAATCTGTCAAAATTCTGATATAATTGGATATAATATACCACCTACGTTTGCTATATACACAGAGTATAGAGTACAGCGCCAATTGAGAGTTCACCACCAGAAGCACCAGAAGCGCCACTGCGGTCGAATGATTGTGATTGTGTTATGCAGTGCTATGCTATGTATATATTAGCGTGTGTCCGCCTTTCATATCGGTGTCATTCTAACCTACACTAGTCTGCCGTTCATAAGGAAAACGAAACAATAACTTTATACTCTGTAAGTTTTTTATAACAAGTAGTACTCGTACTTTTTAAAGGAACTTCCATTCGGTATCAGCGCGCCTATTGTTTCGGTCGTTATTCATGAAAATACTGTGCCATGTGTTTGATGATACTGACGGTTGCCGCTTATATATAAATACATCAAAACTTTTGTAATCACACATGAACAAGAGGCTTCCAATATTGTAGAAATATTATTAGAAAATATTCGAAAAATTTCTACCGCTGCTTTCTACATGCACTCTGCATTTTTGTTACAGTATTTTTTTACAATATGAGTCGTTTTTTCGCAACTGGCTCAGACTCTGAGACTGAAAGTGCATCGGAGGAGGAGCAAATACCAAGGGGACCAACCGCAGCTTTCACTGTAAGTACAACTGTCGCTTCTCAAATGCTTTACTTTCAATTACTAATTGTTTGTATTTGTTGCGTGTACAGTTCAGCGATGAAGAAGAAGAAACAAAACGTGTCGTCCGTTCGACGAAGGAGAAGAGATATGAAGAAATTGCAAACCTCATTAAGCTCATACGAAATTATAAAAAGATAAAAGACATGAGCAGTATGCTGTCCAGTAAGTGTTTAAGACAATAGACATTGATTAACGATGAATCGATGACTGTTTATTGTGTAATTATAGGTTTTGAGGATTTGATGCGTGCCTATCAGAAGGCATTGCCTGTAATCGCGAAAGAGGAAGCTGGTCAAACACCTCGGTTTTATGTCAGGTGTTTGGTAGAGATGGAAGATTTCATTAACGAAGTGTGGGAGGATCGTGAAGGCCGTAAAAATATGTCAAAGAATAATTCAAAGTCTTTGACGTCATTACGTCAGAAACTTCGTAAATATAACAAAGACTTTGAAGACGATATAGTCAAGTTCAGAGAGAATCCGGATCAAGACGACGACGAGGAAGAAGAGAAACGTAAATACATAGAATTTCGAGTTTCGTGTACGATATACATGTATCGTTCGAAAAAGAGATTAATCAATACTTCACATTTCAGCCGAAGACATGGTAGAATCCGAAGAAGAGGACGACAGTGCTGTAGCTTTCAAGAAAGCTGGTTCCGAAGCGAGCGAACCAGACATATCGAAGTTCAAAGTTTGTAACATGATAGCTAATACTAGAAAACATTCAAAGTACTTATTCATCAGGTTTTTAAACGATCTACAACTTTCCAGAAAAGCGCGACCGACGGTGAAGACGGTAGTGAAAGCGAATCCGATTGGGGCAGTTCCTCGGACAGTGAAAGCACGAGCAGCGAAGACGATGGACAATATCAGAATATTCGCGAACGATTCATCAAAAAGTAGATCAGAACATAATTTATACGCGGTCGATTATAACGAATATATTATATTTTCAGTAGAATATTAATACAAGCTTCTGGTCGTTTCTAGTAGGGCAGCCGATAAGGAAGAGGAAGAGGACAAGGCGAAGCGGAAAGAGCAGCGAAAGGAGCGTAAAGACAAAGAAAGGAAAAAGAGGAAGGACGAGGACGATGGAGAGGGTGAATGGGAGACTGTGAAAGGCGGTGTGGCCATCCCATCCGAGAAGCCGAAAATGTTCGCGAAGGATGCCGAGATCAACGTGGCTGCCGTTTTGAAGAAGCTGTCGGAGATCATTGCAGCTCGCGGTAAAAAGCGCACGGACAGACGGGAACAGATAGAGCTCCTGCACGAGTTGCAATCGATCGCCGATGCTCATAATCTTGGACCAGCGGTGGCTGTCAAGATCAAGTTCTCGATTGTATCTTCTATTTTCGATTACAATCCAAAAGTGTCGGACGCGATGAAGCCCGAATACTGGTCCAAGATCTTGGAGCGTATAACAGAGATGCTGGACATGCTGTTGAGCACCAAGGACATGATAATCGCTGAGAACGTGTCCGAGGATGCAGAAGAGTTCGAAACCGTTCCGTATAAAATACACGGATGCGTGTTAACGTTGGTAGAACGTTTAGACGAAGAGTTCACGAAACTGCTGAAGGAATGTGATCCGCATAGCAACGAGTACGTGGAGCGTCTGAAAGACGAGAAACAAGTGTCCACGATAATCGATAAAGTTCAAGAGTATTTGGAGAGGCAAAGAACTGTTTCCGAACTTTGCCGCGTTTATCTACGGAAAATCGAGCATTTGTATTACAAATTCGATCCGAACGTCCTTAAACAGAAAGAGGTAAGCATATGCATTCCCGTTATTCAAATTTGGATAATAAAATCGAGCTGGACGCTTGTATTCTGTGATCACCATTTTGTTGAAGATAAATAAGTGTCCGGTGATTTATGGAGTGTATAGATTGCTATTAGAAATGTAAATGCAAAGAAACCGTTCAGTGATCGATACGGAGATGCATCGTTTCAGGGAGAACTCGGATCAGACGTTATAACGTCCGTCCAAGTAATGGAGAAACTGTGTAAATACGTTTACGCTCACGACGGAACAGACAGACTTAGGACACGCGCGATCCTCTCTCACATTTATCATCACGCGCTTCACGACAACTGGTTCCAAGCACGCGACCTAATTTTAATGTCCCATTTGCAAGAAACTATTCAGCATTCCGATCCAGCTACACAGGTCTGTATTTCCTGAAACTCGTCGTCTTTCCTGTACTCCTATATGTAGATATATGTACTTAAATTCTCGTTCGTTCGTTCGTAGATTTTGTACAACAGAACTATAGCTCACTTAGGATTGTGTGCGTTCCGTCACGCGAACATTAAAGACGCGCACAATTGCCTGGTCGACTTGATGGTGACGGGAAAGGTGAAAGAACTGTTGGCGCAAGGTCTTCTTCCTCAGAGGCAACACGAGCGTAGTAAAGAACAAGAGAAGATCGAGAAACAGAGGCAAATGCCGTTTCACATGCACATCAATTTAGAACTTTTGGAATGCGTTTATCTAGTCTCCGCGATGCTCATTGAAATTCCGTATATGGCTGCCCACGAGTTCGACGCGAGAAGGAGGATGATCTCGAAAACATTTTACCAACAATTGAGATCGAGCGAACGTCAATCGTTGGTCGGTCCTCCGGAATCGATGAGAGAGCACGTCGTGGCCGCAGCGAAAGCGATGCGCAATGGAAATTGGTCGGCATGCAATAATTTCATAATCAACGAAAAGATGAACGCGAAAGTATGGGATCTATTTTATCAAGCGGATAAAGTTCGGGACATGCTTACGAGATTGATCAAAGAGGAAGCTTTGAGGACGTATTTGTTCACATACTCGCACGTCTACGATTCCATCTCTATGCCGAAACTAGCGGAGATGTTCCAATTGAAGCGACCCATTGTTCATTCCATTATCAGTAAAATGATTATCAACGAAGAGCTGATGGCGTCGCTGGATGACCCCACAGAGACCGTTGTCATGCATCGCAGCGAACCGAGCCGACTCCAGTCTCTAGCGTTACAACTCACCGATAAAGTGAACAACTTCGTCGACTCCAACGAACGTATCTTCGAAATGAAGCAAGGTGGGTCGATCGATTTTTCGAATTGTTTGCTCGACGCTCGGAAGAGTACGATAACAACGCGCGACGTTTTTTGTTGCAGGCAACTTCTTCTCGAGGGGAAATCAAGGAAACTTCCGCGATAGGCAAAATTACAACCGACAAGGACAGGACTGGGGTCGTCAGAGACGCGATCGCGATAGAGATCGTAATCGCGAGGAGAATCGAAATTATTAAATTAAAACCATCGAATGTTATTTACTTGGGTGTTCGTTCGACAATGAATCGTAATTATACTGTGTACACGCTCATGTAAATAATATTGAAAATAACAGTATATGTACTAACAGTATATTTTCAGTGTCTGTATAACAGTGATCTCAGATCTCTTGTATCTTCTCGAGGATTTTATTACCCGTTACAATAGTATCGGATGCAAGAACAAGTCGGATTCCCGAAGATTTTTCTATACGTCTGCAAGCAGATATTTCAGCATAAGTGATACCACCTATTACGCAGATCACCACAGTCTTCGGGTGTAATGTACCATGTTGTCCTCTTACAACGCAATTCGGTAAACTAGATAGTTCGTCGAGATTCCGACGATCATTTTCCTGATTTACAACAGCGTTCAATGCTTGAGCCTGTGATAATAAATTGTTACCATTAGTTTTGATAAAATATTAACCGAATAATCATATGAACTGCCATACTAACAATCACAGGTACATAAGCGTTATTGAACACGTAACTAGGACACGCGCGTCCTTTTTGCTCGGTCTGTTTAAAGTAGCTCGGCAAAAGTTTCATCCTCTGAGCTCCATTGTTCCATTCGCTGGTCCAATTCGGTAATTTATGCAGAAGATTCTCCGGCCTGCATCTCAGCAAACCCACGCTTTGCAGTTTGTAAAATAACGGAATGTATTTGTAACCGTGCGCGTGAAGGTGCAGCTTCTGAACGGAGGATAAATCGTTTTGCGTGAGACCATCGCTTGCGATAGATAATAAACACAGCAAACGTAAAGTTCTCAGCGGATGATCGTCTGGAAAGAATGGATCAGTCAGTTTTTAATATATTAATCATTTCACGCCAGCCGAAAAACAGCGTACCGATATATCTTTCGATGTAACTTAAACATTCTTTTCTATCTTTGCATTCTATTATGGACTTCTCTATCCTCTGCATAGTCTGAAAGTCAGATCCTAGCGTGTCTGCGATAAGTTGGCAGGCAGAAATGTGAAAAGCTAATTGCCGTGTCATGTCTTTGGTCTTCTGCAATCTTATCGCTACGTATCGCTCCATTTCGGACAATTTCATCGTTTTTATAGCGTCCTGTTCGGCTGATAGAAAATATCGGACATTATTATACCAACTGCTGTTTGTGCGGTATCAACAGAGAGATATTTATGTACATTTTAGGGATTTAGCTTTTCCATGTAAAATGGGAAAAACGTCGCTGCATAGTTTGTCTCTTACTTCTCCGTAAACCTGGTCCTTGGTTGGATCCAATTTGGTTTGAGAGTTACCCAACGTTCCTACGCCGGTGTTTATCTCGACGACTTCGTGCAACAAGCTGGCGTACGTTACAGGTGTTAGAAGCGGCGTGACCGAATCGTAATTTCTGTCCATCAGGATCAAAGCTCCAATTTCGTTCGACGTGTTCGACGAACCTAAACATTGTTTCAGCGAGTCTATAATCCTCAGCATCTGTGCGCTGTGTTTGCCAAACGATAGGGTCAGTTTGGGAGAGCCGAGTATCAGCTGCAGCGACCACAGGCTGCGTGCCAATGCCGGTAGCAAAGCGGTATCTTTGTGATAATACAGATCGGTAAACATAGAAGTTTCCAGAGATAAAACGTTGCCGTCTAATCTTATGAATTCCCAGGACAGCGATTGTATGGTCATCAATTCCGACAAGCCTGTGCAAACGACACTCCGATTACGATACAAGCTTTATCGTTCGATCTGTGATGACTAGACTGCGGATCTTTATGCATTTATAGCAAAATTGAGTAGATGAAATTAAAAATTGTTGGAAAATTTTTAAAATTACAAGATGTCAATATACGATTTCTTCGCTATTAAAATCATCAATCGATGCCGACAAGATCGATGCATAAAGATTCACGATCTAGTGACGACGATACGTAAACGATTACCCTCTTCCTCGATGATAGCGTTAAGAACAGCTGGCACGAACGGAGTGACCAGCACATGATGACACGGTTGTATATGCTGTTTGACGTTCGGCGAAATTTCCGACTGAATCTGATCCAATACTTTTTTGCAAGAGATCAAATCGCTCGAGACCAGAAAGACGCGCTGAGAGTTGGACAGCTTGAAGCCGTCCAATTGCTCCATTTTATAGATTTTATCCACTCCATATCGCCTGAATGAAACATAATATTTTGTATTTTGAAAACAGTGAACAGAGTGACAAAAGAAAAATTTACTTGAACACAGAAACTCCAATGAAATTGTCCAAACTTTTCATAAGTTTCTGTTCGATCACTAGATCTTTGATCCCAGGAATCGCGTCCAATATTTCCACGAGCCTTTGTTGGCTGATCTGCTGCAACACGTTCAATCTATCGTCCAGCGTGATATCCATGTTTTCTAGCATTACAAATTCATTGGATTGCCTGAAAAAGAAGGCCGGTACATATGATTTCGTATTCAAACATCAGAATTTCATTTGAATTCGGAAGTGAACGACAGGTGAAGTTCTTTAACCCCGAGGGGTTAGAAGAATCTTGTATTTTTTATTGACCAAAATGAATTCAACACAAAGTAAATATACTGCGTGCGTTCAATTCTTATATATATATACGGTAAATGTGAATATTTATCAAATTCGATGATTCTACCGTATTTCGCGAAGCGGTCATGAAGTTTCGTGGGATAAGGATAAATACGTTCACTGTAACATTCAGTAACGTTTAGGTATATGTATAAAGTAGGTAAATACCTATATAAGAGGAAGGTGTGAAAACAATTCGACTGGTGCGCTCATGTGGCAAACCTCGGCGAATTGTACAACAGTGAATCGTATTCTCTGATCTTCTGGATCTGGACTGATCTGGACGCTCCTCACCACTCCTCACCACACGTCTCACCGTCTCACGCCACACGCTGTATCTTTCAGTAGGGTTATTTAAAAATGGCGGACGCATCGTCTTCCGACACTACCTCAGACTGTTGCAATGAATGGTTCTCTGATATTACCTCCGAAAGATCGGAATACGTTATAGTGGGTCAGAAACCGTGTCTTTCCCATCGTCGCAGTAAAAGACATTTCTTACAGAAGCTATTTTTAAGAGAGGTACGGCTGCTTAACCTTCAACCATTGCGGTGCTATTCGTGAAACTGACAGAGACACAAGCAAACGCATCTCTCGATGTATATCTGTCAAAATGCGTTCTCGATCGAAACAACGAAAAAGAACAGCAGAACCACCGTAATCACGATTATTCTCGAGAGAAAACTGTTTCATTGTTTCTCGATGAACGCTCGCATGCTCGTTAATGGACCGTTCACAGCGGTCATATATCTAATGGCTGCAAGAAAAAATATGCTTTTGTTCTTGCCCATTCGTTTACATATTTATGTTTTCCTTTCTTCGTTGCGATTCCGATGGAATAGCGATTGCATGATGTCTCGAAGCGGAATAAAAAATCTGTGGTTCCAAGGAAAAATGCTGCATGTCACAATTTCAAAAAATTCGAGTTTACGCATTAATCTTTAATTGCATTTAATCTTTAATTACGCATTAATCTTTTTCATTAAGCTTTATAGTATAGGATTTGTGTATTTACCAGAAAGAAAGTCATGAAAACAAATTCGAAAGACTTCAAAAAATAATGCAATTTAACCGATGTTCTATGTCAAAGCATTAGTGATGAAAACTTTAAACGGCAATATCTCGAATTTAAGAGTATGTGACATGTGTTGTTCTTCCTGACAACCACAGAAATATCATCACAGACACGGGAAATATTTGATATAATTCCCTGTTCGGGTACATTTATGTAGTATATTTATTTTTCTTTTCATTCGATTATAGATCAGAGGTTGTCTATCGGCGCACAATTATGCATCGGAGGAAAGACTGTTCGCTACTGTACCTTCGTGGAGACACTTGCCGCTTCTACACGTAATCCCAAAATCTGCATTAGAAGCAGGGTACGTGTACAACGTTTACTTTGAAACGAACGAGATCGTTCTTTCACGATTGCTTTTACTTTTCAAGGCACATTGTAATGGGATTGACGCAATGTGGTCAATTTCTACTTACGTACACGTACACAATGGACATGAGCGGCAACACTTCTTTATACAAATACTTGTTACACTGGTGGGCTTTCACGCCGAATCACGTTGCTCGTAAAGTCGCGGAGGTTACGCTTTTTGGTAATTACACTATCTATAGAGAGCTTAGCATCGTCATATCTCAATGGCCAATGGAACGGAATAAGCTGGTGATACATGGCCTTTGGTAAGCATCTACACCATAGGAATGTAGAGATCCTTATTTCACGTGTATACAGGGTGAACCATGAATCGTGACCAGTAGAGATTACCCTGTTAGTAGCAGTCCGATCGAAAATGTTTTTATCAAGTATAGCATGGCTTCAAGAGAGCTTTCACGTGATTATATCAA
This sequence comes from Lasioglossum baleicum, assembly GCF_051020765.1. Lineage (NCBI taxonomy): Eukaryota > Metazoa > Arthropoda > Insecta > Hymenoptera > Halictidae > Lasioglossum > Lasioglossum baleicum. Next base: position 5,668,629 of record NC_134948.1, on the reverse strand, counting down.
ATTTGTTGCCAACTCTTTTTTTTCATAATTTTTATACGTCTATTTTTTAGAGGATTTCAAGGCGAATTCGGTAAGTATCATAACATAAAAAAAATTGCAAAAAGAATTGCAAGAAATTGCTTTTTTTTATTTTTTCTTACAAAAAATTTGTTATAATCACATGAAAGCTCTTTTGAAATCATGCTATATGCGATAAAAACATTTTCGATCGGACTGCTAATAACAGAGTAATCTCTACTGGTCACGATTCGTGGTTCACCCTGTATAAATACACGTGGTACGTGAACCGTGTATGTAGTAAGAATTTAAGGATCCGTGAATACGATCGGCACGTTCGAGTCCGACAACTAATGCGTTATTGTTTTTCGATCGAACCAAATTTAAATTTAAATTCGTACTACATGGTTCACGTACCACGCGTACACGTTGAAAACCGCGATCTCTGGTAGGAAGTTAAGGACGGAGTCGAGTTCGATATGCACTCGCGAGTAATATACTTACGATCGATTAACAATTTTTAGTACAAACTGGCTGCACTTGCAGCCAACAGACAGAGCATACTTAACGATAACCACAGTTCCGTCTCTGGAGAATTGTAAGGATTGCTTGAAAGTTGCCGCGTCTTACGAAGAGGAAGGCGAAGGTAACACGATACGTTCGACTGGTAAGACACTCCAAGCTAACGTTAGTAAGAGCCGTATTCGCGTGTCTACAGAGTTGGCTGCGAACTGGGATGGTTGCGTGCGATGCAATTGTCTTCTGCACGGACTCACGGTCCACACCATCTACGAAGTAATTTCCCCGTATCCGAGGTTCCGAGCGACTGTTTGCTTAAACTATTGGAATCACGTGGTGGTTAACACGGGAAACTTTTTACATGTGCTCAGGGTGGATTTGGACATTCCGAAGTCAAAGAATCAGAAGACTTGTGATAAACAGGACACTGTCATATCGGACACGGTGCCATTGGACATGAGCGACGTGGAGGAATTAGATTACACGAAGGTGGAACGATCTTACGAGAGTTCCGACGAGAAATTAGGTACGCCGGACTGCGTAGTCGACAGGTCGCCCAGATGCGATTCCAGTATAGAACAAGACTTTCCGGACGAACCAATTAGACTAGATCGCTTAGCTTATAACGATAAGTTAGCTCACCATGACCCGTTGACGTTGAATACCTCGAACAGTAATCAAAGCGATTGTGTCTGTGATAGAAGTAAGTCTGTCTCCGATAGTAGTTGTGTTAAGTCGTGCGAGTGCGCGGATCCCACCGACTGTAAATGCCTGAACGCGAGGTCGCAGCAAGCAACAGCGATATCGGTCAGGGACAAGATCTTGCAGGACTTCTGCGAGGACATGTCTCAGGAACTAAATATCGGTAGTGATCTGATTACCTTAGTGAAGCACCCATCGTGTTCTCCTCGATCAACCCCGCAGAGGCTCCCCTCTGATCTCAAGATGACCAGCTGCTGGTCCTCGCCGATTCTCACGCCGCCATCGGATATACTTAAGACCCGTAATTCGGAATCTAGTCATAGAAGCAGCAGCCGCAGTCAACGCTCAAACTCTCCTCAGCCGGGTGCCTCGGAAGAGGGGAACAACGTCGTGGCTTCCAACAACGTGAATTCTCCGCTCCACTCCATAAATCCCTCTTGTTCCTCGCGTCTGATGTCCCCACCGGTGTGGAGGTCTTTTCGGCAGCCGAGTCCACGGAAACGGTCGAATCTACACTCTCCGCCGCCAATCGTGAATACCTCGCAGCCCAGAACGACCAGAGCAACGCACAAGCTGATCCTCGAAGCAGAGAAGGCATACGAGTTCACGGACGAGGCGCAGGAAACTTGCGAAAAGCTCAGCTCCTTCCGGAAACGAAGACTCGCCGACAAGAAGTATGAGTTCTGCGACGAGACCGAGGACGCCGAGAATATAGTTCCTTTCAAGCACATCAGAGATCAGTTCAGACACCGTGGCTGTTCCATACATCAGATACCCTCGTCGCCAACCATGTCGCCCGCACTGCCGAACAGCAAAAAGTACTGGGTGGATTCCGATCAAAGCGAAACGGACGACTTTAGCATCAGCCAAGACGTTGGAGCGTCGAACGATGTAACTGGTGATCCAGGTAAATCGTTATTCAAGTCCGTTTCAAGATCCTTGCTGCTCTTCGACTCATCTCTTCTTCTATGTTTCACCTGACAGCCGAGAAGAACGTGTTACGCCCGCTGAACCAAAATCAACTTCCCAATGGAGGCATAAGCAGAGATCGTTTGGCCAAACATTCTACTGTAAACTCCTCCCCCCTCGTTCCGAAAATCAATTTACAATATCCCATCATAAAGTGTACTGCCCATTTCAAGAGAAGTTACATAGAAATGGACGACGAAATGATATCGGTCATCACCGATGTCGAAGGTACGAATTATGCGAATTGTTCGAACGAATTACTCGCCTTACGATTAGAAATGAACGATGTGTTTGTAACATGCGTAAAGCTATGTCCAGAATGAAGTAACATCGAGCCACTTTTTATCGCCTCTTCAAAAAAGAAGAAGGCAACGAGAGGAGACAAAGAGTTGCTCGATGTTGCTTCGGTATGGACATAGCTTAAGCATTCACATTTGTTTCACAGACGAAGAGACCGGAGGTTACGTGAGTTATCAGTGTGTACTTCCTATGCTTGTCCATGGATCTGGATACGTACAAATGCAAATGATCAGCAACAGCAAAGCTGAGAAAATGGTATTCTATTTATCACCGAATATTTTGTCTACTAATCCTACGGTGATGTTAACATTTTCGTTCGTTGTATTTTCAGATAGTACCTTGCGTGTCGATACACCAGCTGAGTTTCGATATAGAAACATTTTCTCATCACATCGCCGACTGGATTTGCATGAGATTCAAGAAGAGATATTGGCACTGTAGCGATTACGATATCGAAATCATAGATATATGCGCGTTGAGCGGCGACATAATTTGTTTGTTGATTATGAAGATCCAAGCTAGCGAGATTAACAATCAAACACAGTGGTCAGTATGGACATTTGTGTATTTAGAGGTCTCCTACGATACAAATACTTTGTACGAGTCTTTTACTGAAAATGTCAAATGTGTATAGTTCCCAAGAGAGAAAACAATACGAGGTAGGGTGTAAATTCACGTGGAACATCGACACAAGCCAGTACAGAATAACGGACATATTGCCGATGGAAGAAGTGAAGCCGGAATCCTGGAAACCGAACTTCATAAACGTTCCAAATTTTCGGAGTCCGTTATGGAATCCGACTCGACGTTTAGCGCCAAAGTTGAGAGAGAAGATACAACAACCGTATGCGCACACGGTACGGTTCTTACATAACGAAATGACTCTAGCCGGTACGTATTTTCTCAAATCAATTGTTTGTCCATCGTCTGCTTCAGATTTGTTGAATAGTGTATTTCATTGTATTGACCAGAGCAACAATGAAAGTATACAAAACGTATGTTTACAGGTGAATCTATAACTAGACTGTACGATCTGGACAATTTGGTGGAATTTTTCATAACACCGATGCCAAACGATCCTTCGATCGAATAAGATCACTGTCAGCTCGAGAATATGTTGCAAACAATAATTTATTTATTGATACAAATCTAAGAGTTTCATCATTAACAAGGTAACGTGTACAATGTAATGAATGTCTTGAGACCGTATATAATAACTATTTCGAGAATTGTTAGTCCCAAGCGTGGATAACAACAGATACGACATGTTGTATAGATTCAGTGGGTCTGTCTTTTTTTTCACAAGACAGACCACCACCGAATAAGTTGATTGTTAAGTGCTGCCGTATATAGATTGTCCAAAAAACTTAATAATATAGAGTAAGAGTACTGATTAACGATACAACGAACATTGTAAGCGTTTGCTCGAATTTGTAAATTGTATTCTAGAATTACATATTGACTATCTATGATACATAGATTACTTTGGTATCTATCGTCGGATACAGGTGACTAAAAACTGATTGTCAATAAATGTATTGTATGTGGTTCGAAAGTAAGAGAGAAAGAGAGAGAGAGAGAGAGAGAGAGAGAGAGAGAGAACTAGCGAGAAAAACCATGTAGTACTTGGTCCCAAACTTAATTGGTGATCTAAAAGAAATTATTATATGTATCTTAAGATCGTAGTCGATTCTATGCCGAAATTTGCTCTAGCTAATACTTATAGAACTGAACGTGTTTTAATTTAATTTTTGTTTCATGTCCATGTTTCATCACCTTATTGTATCATAAAGCCATTTTACCATAAACTTTTTTATATATCGAAACTATGAATACATTATACAAATGTGCAGCGTACACATCTAACGGATGCACTTGTAATTTATGTAAGTACCGATAAAACTTTCGACAAAGAACATTTAAAACTTAAGAGAAGAAGTAATTTAATTGCTGAAGCGAGAGATGACATTAAAGCTGGTGAGGTCAGTTTCTTAATTGCAATAAACGTTTCATCGGTAATAGCGAATGCTATGTTCTGTGTGTTCTTTACCTTATATATTTATATATGCACGAGATGTTTAAGGTGTGTATGTGTGTGTATACGTGTGTCCATGTGAGAAAATAGAATTTTGTTGCGATGTTCAAACGGGAATTTTAATAGGTGGTCCTACGGTAACATCGGATCCTACTCCATCTAATTTTAAACCGGTCAAAATTTCTTCCCATGCGTTCATGCATTGCTGATAATGACGTATTTGTCGATCAGCCATAGAGATCAACATATTTTTCAGATCTATCTGTTTCTCCACATTCCATCTTTGCAGGTCGCTGCGCAAATTCTCGTTGGCACACTCTACACGATCCTGCAGCACTTCCACTTGCTTTGCCAATCGTGGAATCGTCTGTCCGAGTCTCTCCAATTTTTCATCACGAGATTCTGCTTTCCACAACGATCCACCCCAATTTTGTGTTGCAACTGTACCACTCGAGAGCCCCATTAGCTATTTAAAGGATCGACATTACAGATCATCGTAAACTCTATTCAATTTTAATATTTTACACACCTACCTGATCTTTTTCGGATCGTTTCTTCGTCAGGTCGTCGATAGTTATCTCGTATTCGATTTGCATCGAATCCCGCCGAGATAGGGCACTCTTCACTGCATCTATATATGAGATGTATTCTCGCTCCTCGTGCGAAACATTTTCGAGCAATTTTTGATGAGCTTCGGTGTTGCATTCTATAGCTTTCGCAATCGCTAATAGAATAGGAGCAAGTTCTGGTTCAGAAGTTGCCCATAATGTGAATATCGGATGCAATTGATGCAATTCCAGCAAATAGTCTGATGCAACATAACAAAAGTATTCGGTACGTTAATCATGTGCATCGATGTCGTACGCAAAACCAGGTATTTCTTACAATACCTTGTCTCTCCTTATGTATGCGATGATTTATTTTATCTATAGTTACTAATTTTTCACTAAGGGCTGTACAATAATCTCGAACTTGTTCGAATTCAAAGTGATGTTGTTTCATGGTGTACGTGCTTGCTATATTTTGCAAGGAATCGGTCATTTTGACGAGAACGTTTGCACGATTTTTACGATGAACAAGGAATTCCTAGAACAATAAACAAAGATAAATAATACTCGAAAATCCTGCAAAAAGAAATCCTAATGAACGATATACTTACCGCAGGTTTGGTAGTTAAAAAGATGAACAAATTTTTGTCACAACTAAGAATAGGATGATTAACCACTCTGTTAAGAAATATATGCAACAGTTTCATACGAGCTATGATAAATTCTTTGGAGTAACGATCTAACTGTGCGAGTAACGTGTGTTTCCCAGGCATCGGCTATAATGGCAATGTTAACATATGTTCTTTTACACAGATATCACAATATTAGAAGTTCAAGAAGTATATAATCGCTCACCGGAATGATATGAGTCGGATACGAGTCCACCAGCTTCTGTCGCAGCCAAATGAAATCATTGTATCGTCTTTGAACGACGTATTCGAATCCACCATCCGCGAATTCTGGTCTGGTGGACTGAAATCAGATATTCCTTGAAACTAGCCAGGTAAAACCAGTTAGAAAGAAGGCTTACCTTTGTCGTTATGCGAAAAGTGATATAAGTTTCTAGCGTTTCAAGGTGCTTTTGAGGATTGTCCACTCTGACTTGCAGATCTCTCGAGTCTGTTTGAAAGTCTGATATCTCTTGCTCCGGCAATGTAGAAAAGCTGTCGAGGGAAGGGGATGCTATCTGGAAATTGAGCTGCGTTTACAGAGTGCTAGCCGAGCATTGAATGGCGCTTAAGGGGGTACACTCGTTTATTGTAGTCTCGCCTTCTTATTTCTCATTAATGCAAAGATGGGGTTTTTCAGTAGTGAAAAGCGCCAGATAAAAAATCAATCTAAGCCGTAGTCGCCTTCAAAAGTCCTATTTTTACGTTTACGATTATGTAGCTATTTTATAAAGATGCGACAGCTATATGCTAAACGTAATAAACGTAAAAATAGGACTTTTGAGGGCGATTGCGGCCTAGATTGATCTTTTATCTAGCGTTTTTGTATACTGAAAAACCCGATCTTTGCATTATCGAGAAATGAGAAGCAATCCTGGAAACGTCGAGTGGATTCGATTTGACAAACGAAACGACTTGTCAAAGAGAAATTTCAGGTTATACACTGACCACAGAGCCTTCTATAGAAGTGCTGCAATTCGAGAGGAAGTCCGCGTCGCGGCTTTCTTGTTTGATAACACCGCCGACTGCCATCGTGCTCACTTCCAAAATCGCGGAATCTTCCGCGGCCCTTTCACCGGGATTTTCTGCATCGTTTTCCGACGAGGACATCATATCTTCGAACTGTCAAGTGTCAAGTACAGTCAAGTAACAGAACCTCGACGATACGGATACTGCGTCACCTGGTCACCGTCACAATGCGTAGCATTACGGAAAGCACGAACACGATATATGTGCATATACGCGCATCGATCATACTTCGGGAAAACGTTCGGTCGCGTGTTACGTCAATAGAAATCTGTTTGCCGATTGATAACGATACGAACACGATCCTACTATAATTTACCCGCCCTTTTTCTACCCGAGGTATACCTATTACATAAATATATCGCATGCTCTTGTTCCCCTCACAATTGAACGGCTACTATTCGACTCGCAATTGTTAGGGAGCGTGTTGTCGGGAAAATTATTTACAATTTCCACAAGTAAAAGGCAAATATTTTTCGCCCGTGGAAACCGTATCTCTGGGATACACTCAACACATTTTTTTCCCGCGATTAAGTATTCGAACCGTTCGCTTGCTACCAGTGATGGACTGGCCGAAAAATGACAAGTACGGTCCCATTTTATCCAAGAGATATACCATAATGATGGCGGAGGAATCCTCGCTACCAGTTATTTATTATCGGTCGCCAAATCCGTCGACGAGTAAGTGTTCTTATTTTCTAAAATATCAATTTCGATCTTTCTATAATACTTTCTATAATATATTATCCGTTTGATCGTTTACCGATGAACGTACATATTTAGATCGGTTTATTCGATGCTTCCGACTTGTCAATAATCGATGATTTACACAGGAAATGTAATTCGAGAATTTCATGTACTTGTCTGAGCGTCCCGAGAATTTTGAATAGCGCGCCGAACGAAAGCGCGGTTTCGAACGAACTGAACAAACGGTCGTAATCGATTAGGGAACACGCACTTTCGTATCTCGTACGGTTTAATTCGACGGGAATGGATGCCTAATGATGCCTAACCGATAAAAAAGAAAATGATTACATTTGTCGAAGTAAAGCAATCGTCATAATGCGGCTGAACCAGGCTGAACGGTGTGTGTGGTGGGCGCAGATTGCGCATGCACGCGAGGAAATGTTCAGCGAGTGATAAATCGTTGAAATTTATATCATTCGATGCTTTTTGGTGATAGGTACACTATAGAAAATGATATTAACTCATCGTCTAACTTAGGATACCGATCGCAACTATTTAATCAAGTGTGTTTAGCTGATCGTCAAAGTAAGAATAGGATGACGCGCGGCGTTACTCAGTGCTGTACATAGAATTTTGTGAACCAACAGATTCTATTAGATCCTGACAATATGTGTTACAATGTTATAATAAGTAGACTGCGATCTTTATGCATCCGCAATCTATATAGTTAGAAGTAAGGTACATTTGTTTCGACGATTCTATTCCTTTCCACGAGAGAAATTATACCGACCGGTGATTATTGCATAATTTTGAAAAATCTATGGTACATGGCTAAACACTTTTTAACGGAACTATCAATAGCAACAGCAATTTTCATTGTGAACTAATAAGTCACCCTCAATAACGTCATCTATAACAGTTTCACATTTAAGATTGTAATGGAAAAGAAAATTTCTATGCTTTCTTTTGGTACAGTACAATTATTGAAAATCCTATTAATAGGTTTCCGGTAGATAAAGTGTTAACAAAAGAAAACAGCTGAAATATCAATATGAGCGTTTCGCTCGGAGCGAAACTACCGTCACGGAGCACCGTGATGAGAATCTCGAAGCTGAATGAAGTTCAATATCTCCCGCGTTCTAGGGGGCCCCACTGTACGCTGTACACGGTGTACTTGGTACGGTACTGGTCGTGACGTGACGCGGGCAGTGATGCCGTAGTCAAGGCGACCGCAGCAGCAGACAACCAACACTCCGACCAGCCGTCGACAACAAAATATACAGGTTCGTCGGAGTGTACTGCTCCGGTTTTTCGGTTGCACGGTGGCTTGGCTGTCCGCGTGGTTTCCCGGGTGACACAGGCACAGGCACAAGCACCGGCACCGGCACCGGTACAGGCTCGCCTGTTCCTTGAACGGGAAAAGTCCGACCGGGATACAAGGGGGGAAACGTTCGGCCGCGCAAGTGCGCCCGGGCGTCGTGTTCAGAGTACACGCCATTCATGAATACAGGTGAGTAGAAAGAGACCTATGGAAATCGCGCTCCGTCGCGATCGCGATTATCATTTTCTTTCGACAACATTTTCCTTCGATAATTCTCTTGCATGCACAACTTCGACGAAATATTGTGCGCGAACTAGAACCTCCATGTTACAGCACGTCTTCGACGTCCCGATATTTTGTCGTTTACAACGCGTATTCTTTTACTGACAATAGTTCTAGGATTAATATCGAATACCGATTATTCATTACTTTTATTTTCACATTCTGCCAGTCCTGTCATCGTTAACTGTTCGCCAATGTCCTGAGGTCCTTGTTCCATATTTTCTCTGCTTTGAGTATCCTGCATCTCTGTATGTATCGTTGGTTCTCTAGTTTATCCCGTATGATTTAATATTAGTCTGTTAGATATCTGTGCATCGTTCCCCTAGAAATCCTGTGCTGTTTCCATTTCAGAGGATCTTCCGAGTACCTCTGTATCGGAAGCTAATCAATTCTTTTTTACACTGCCTCCCTGACTGTAGGACACCGTCATGGATTTCTTCATTTCGTACTCCCCTCGTCACGCTTTAGCGATTTTATTATGACCCCCTAGCTATATGGGGTATCTAATATTTGGAAGCCTTTGGAAGCTTTTAATTAAATCCAGCTTATCAATTATATCAATGAGTTTCTTGAGCCATGAAAAAGTAGACACCCCTGAGCAGAGCGTTTGGCTATTAATAAAATCTTTGGTCTAGTTTTCCAAGTATATTGTGAAGTCTTACACAAAGTATTAGTCTTGTAATATATTACAGATGAAAAATATAGGAAAGAACAGAGCATATGCATTATAGGATAATAGATAAGGTATACAGAACAGTCCCAAGCATCGGCCAAGCGTAACAGAGGCCAGGTGCTCTCTCACACACACAAATGTACACACGCACATGGTATGTTTTCCAGTGTAATTATCTTGTGTACAATAACACGATGCTTTACATTGAGATTCGTGCAAAATGCTCTTCTTCCTTTTATTGTATATTTAACAAAAAAAAGCAAAATTTGAAATGAACCAATCTTTCCAACAGTATATTAAAACTCTACACAATTATTATACTGAAACGTAATCCTTCTCAGGAACTGAGGTTTGTGCTAATTAGAAAATGTATTGCTGCCAGGGGGGTAGGGGCTTGATGTTCTCTAATTGCACCTATAATCTGACCGTTTCTACGGATAGATACTTTGAACCCCTCTAAAATAAGAGTCCCCACACGTCCACTCGCCCGTACACCGCGTTTTAGCGATCTGGCCCCTCTCCCTTTCGTTTTCATCCCTTTGAAATACATTGTTTGGTACCTGCCACCCTAACAGGTACAGGATGCCCCAACACACGCCTCGATATATTACATGTTCCCGGCTACAATGCCGTGTTTCATTTCTATTGGAAGCTCTCTTCGGGGCTTCCCTTTGATCTCTAGATTATCGAATGCTGCCCACCTGCAAGAAATTACGTGGCCGATTTTTTTTTATGTAGGTTAGGGTGCTTATTAAATACTATCGCACGGTGCATCTATTTAATGTATATAAACGTCCAGTTCGGGCGTCGTCGATTTTCGGTTTTATTTATTCTACAATACATGTACATATGTATTATTTAACCAGCCGGTCGTAGCAATAATAGTAATAAAGTTTCAAACATATTTTATTACCGTTTTTCTCATTCTTTTATTCCCCGGTTATATTAGTATGTACAACATGAATGTACATTTACAGACCATTGTACCTCCACAGAAAACACAAATCATTTTTATTCAAAGCAGTTTATTTTTTAACATTTCATTATTTTATTTTAATAAATGACCATTTTAATTTTCATATTTTCACGATTAATTGTACACTTTGACAATTGTATCTTGTAACTTGTAAGGTGATTAAACATATAAAAAGATATTAGAGGTAGCGGTTCGTGCATCAAGCCTGTCGGAAGACATTATTGATATTCGCTACATACGTGTGGGTTGTACGTCTACGTTGCAGACCCTTCCCTCCAGAAACGGACAAGTAGCGGTGGTAGTGAGATCTTGGGAGCAGAGAGAGGTGAAGGAGTGATTGCCATGACTACGACAGGAGCCCAGTATGCCCTCGCAGCATCCACCAGAGCTAATAATAGTGGGGGTAACTCTGCGACAGTGGGGGTGGAACCTAAGCCAAGCGTCGTTGTCGTGACTACTTCCAGTTCCAGTGGCAGTGGTAGTGCGGCGCAGAGTCAATCAACAAGGGGTCAGCAACTTATCACTGTCGTTACTAGTCCTGATCCTTCCAGTCCGAACAATCTGCAACCTATTCAGGTTTGTTGCATTACATTCTAATAAAATACAGTGTTATCAATAATATCTGTGTCATAATTATGGGGAGAAGATTCACTTTCTTTACTAATTAGTGAATGCTAGAACTTGTGTTTCCGTGATTATACCTTTATATTGTTATACAGAACATTACTGTTGATTCTAAGGACATGCCTACTATAAACAATAATTTAGTTATTGGTTCAGGATCCGCTTGAAACAGCTGCAGATTCTTCCAACGGCTCAACAGGTACCCCAGCACATGTTACAGCGCAAGTTGTAGTGAACACTACTCATTCGGGTCAACACGCTCTCGTCGATTCGGACGCTGCGTCTACATCGGCGGGAACAATCGTCAGCGGTTCTCCACATTTTATTACTGTCACAGGTGAGTGCTCGACAAAGCAATTCTATTAGATTCTCGTTTCATCCTTGCTGGATGTGAAATTATTCGTACAAATATCCAGCGAATTCAAGAGTCTTGCAAAGATCACTATATAAATACATTTGCGTAAAATATCGCGATTATAAGTCGTCGAAAGACTTCCTCTAAGTCGTTTATATTAAGGGTGAGTATCAGAATCAGTTTGAAAAATTATAGTGTTTGAGTAGAGATTTGGCCCTTTCCATGCTGCTGAAAAACATGCACCTCTGTTCTTCTACTCTGACTACACTAGGCACCGGTGATTCACCATCCTACGCATCCCTCACAACGGCAGTAGGTGAGGGCAGAATATAATCAGCATGTATTATCCGTTTCTAATAATTCAGCGCATCTATACAGGGTGTCTCATAATTCATGGTACAAATTAGGTCAGGTCGATTCTATGGCTGGAAATAACACGAAAATCAAGAGTAATGAAGTTGTGTGTGGGAGGCTTCGTTTTCAGGAAAATTAAATTTAAATATCAGTCGAGTACACGCGTCCTTAATAAATAACCGATGTCAAGATTTCACTAATTTTCTTGAAAACAATACGGCAATTTCGTTACTCTTGATTTTCGTCTTATTTCCAGCCATAGAATCGACCTGACCTAATTTGTACCATGAATTATGACACACCCTGGTGTCTGGATACTTGGTGTATGGAACTATAATTTTTTATCGATGATCTTGATTTTGCATGGATTAATGTATTATTTACACATGTACAATCGTACGAATACGATTTCATTCTGTAAGACAGATTAAATATAAACACACAAATACCAGACTTCCTGCTAAGATCGGAAGAGACTGCTTCGGTAACTCTTCCGCTCAGGTGCAGTCTTGTGCTCGAGTATTGTGTGCATTTTGCAAGGCTTCAAATTCAGAACCGAAGATTATTTGCTACGAGTATATTAAAGCATGTTGTATCTGTTTCAGTATCGGGCGAACCGGAGGCAGTGGGGTCCGAGTCAGTGTCTCATCCCACCTATGTTCAATATGTTGAGGGGGATGGTTCCACGTATATACCGACGAATGGTCAGATGTAAGTATAGAAGGGTTTTATGGATTCGGTATCGTTATGACTTTTCTTCAACTTGTGAACTTTTGTAGGACATATCCTGTATATGCTGTTGGGGAAGCAGGGGCAATGTACACTCCTGCTTCGAGCCAATACTATACACCAGCATCCACACCTGTGACCTATGCACAGGTAAAGTATCGAGTAAATATTTCAGGGAGTATTCATGGATTTGTCGTTATCAATAATATCGTACGAATTTAGGTGACTGGGCAAGGTTCGAATTCGACGACTGGACAGTTATTATCTCAGGGCAATGGCACGTATTTGATCCAGCAGAGCGTCGTGGATGGCGATCCAACCGCGCACGCGTTAATATCTGCAGCTGCTGCACGTGCCAGTCCACAGACGGAAAATGCGGTAAGACACCGATGCATGGATCCTCTTAGATTTTTCACTCTCGATTGCTTTCGTTCGATTGACTTTTTTTTTGCGAGTAAACGTTTCGAGATCGCAGGCATGGGAGCCCTGCATGATCATAAAGGGACGGAAAGGGCGGAGTATTCGTTTGATGCGAAATTTTTTTCCGACCGAGACACGAATGATAATCTCTCAAGTAATTCCTGGTAGAAAACTATATTATATTTTTGGCCGGATGAACATTTCTAACGAGAACACATGAGTGCATCTAATCGGGGTTTAATGAGCTATTGGTGTCTTGGGTTGTTCGATAGGAAACTGTGGTTAGCGGGGGTGGAGGGGCATACTTGATCAGCGGTAATTCAGGAGGTACTACAGTCACCGTGGAAGATGCTGCGGCTGCGGCAGCAAACATGACGCATGCTACTAGAGTTTCTCAAGCAACAGTAAGCTAATACACGATCATCCCTATTTACAGGCTTTTATCAACTACTAATTCGTTGCAGCATGCTCGTCGTAGTGTCTACCGTCAACGATCAGAATTAAAACGATTACTGCGAACGATTTCTTTTGATCCATGTCACCATGGATCGTACGGCTTAATTCTGATTGTTAACGTGCACTTTCCTTAGGGATTTCATTCACTCTCAAAATAACATAGAATATCTTTCCTAATACGATCGAGTAAATAACAGTAATTATGAATGTTGCAAGTAGTTTGTAGCGTTGCATCGAATACTCTTTTTGCATTGTAATATATCGTATCATAGATAAGGAAAAGGTTATTCTACAACTATTCAGAAATCATATCGATTGTCGTCCAATTAGGTCCACTGGTTGCTCGAAAATTATGAAACAGCGGATGGTGTCTCCCTTCCAAGATCTACGCTTTACAATCACTATCTACGCCATTGTTCTGAAAATAAGTTGGACCCCGTGAACGCGGCGAGCTTTGGGAAATTAATTCGCTCAGTTTTTTTGGGCTTGAGAACCAGACGATTAGGCACCAGGTAAAATATTTTCCCCATCGAAATGTCGATATTCTCGGATATCTTTTCTAAATTGAATTCTTTCGTAGAGGAAATTCAAAGTACCATTACTATGGGATTCGAGTGAAGCCTAACTCTCCTTTGGTGATGTTGAACGAAGACGGCACGCCTCGCCAACAGCAAAGCGCGAACTCTCAAACGAAACGATTCAAGTTTGTGAATCAAAAGCAGGAGACAACGTACGAGAACAACACTCATTCGAACACGAACATTTCTTCGAACACTTCGCCGCCGCAGTTCCATCAATACCTTGGCGAAGCGAGTGGCGCGATTCCAGAGTTCCCGGAAATAATAGTCAGCCATGGATCCTCTCTTCCCGAGGACTGTACTTTAGAAGACATCGACACGTTTCGAAGTATATACAGGGAACATTGCGAGGCGTTCCTGGATGCCGTTCTCAATTTTGAATTTGCCACCGTGGAGAGTCTTTGGAGAGAATTTTGGCGTAGTCAGGACAATAATAACGGGGACGAATGCGAGGAAGAGAAATATTTGTCGAAGTAAGACGATTCAAGCCTTATATGCGTATTTAATAATTTATACAAAAGGAACGTTGTTCTAATCAAATGTATTGTCTATACAGAACCAAACTGTATCAGATATGCAAGTGTTCGGAAGTTCAAGATTTCATTCAAAAAGTTGACTACACATTTTATCAGAACTTGGTCGAAGTATTAATGCCTAACGTATTGCGACCTATACCGAGTAAGTTACGTCGATCTTTTGTACCGGGAGCTTAATATGTTGTTATAACAATGATTATTTCTCAGGCTCGCTGACACAATCCATCCGAAACTTCGCAAAAGGTTTAGAATCATGGTTAACATCGGCGATGGCTGACTGTCCGGAAGAAATGACTCGGATAAAGGTATTAATTACATCACAGGGATAGAACAGACCTCTTGGACAATGTTTTTGTTAACATGAATGTATTTCATTTTAGTTGACAGCTGTGTCTGCATTTGCACAGACACTAAGGCGTTACACGTCTCTGAACCACCTTGCTCAAGCAGCGCGCGCAGTGCTTCAAAATTCGAGTCAAATCAACCAAATGCTGGCGGATTTGAATCGCGTTGATTTTCATAATGTACAAGAACAGGTATTTACACGTTTAACTAAACGAGTACGAGCGTGTTTCTATGTGTACGTGTAGACAGAATACACGAGCAAGTCATGTTTTCAGGCCTCTTGGGTTTGTCAATGCGATTATCGGATGGTCCAGCAATTAGAAGCGGATTTCAAAGTTACGCTACAGCAACAAAACTCATTGGAAGACTGGGCGATTTGGTTGAAGAGCGTCGTCACACAGGTTCTGAAACCGTTCGAAGAGAAACCTACGTTTGCGAAGGCTGCACGTCAATTTTTGCTCAAGTGGTCCTTCTACAGGTTCGTTACTAAACTCATACATATTACCTTGGCTATTACTTGACAATGACATTATTATTATTTAACTTCCAGTTATATCTGTCCACATTACATAATCTTACAGATAATTTCACATATTATTCTTTGACTTGACAATGGTATTAATTGTTACTTATTCGACAGTTCCATGGTGATTCGTGATCTCACTTTAAGAAGCGCAGCTAGCTTTGGGTCTTTCCACTTGATTCGGTTACTATACGACGAATACATGTTTTACTTGATCGAGCATCAAGTAGCAATCGCTACGGGGACGACTCCGATAGCTGTAATGGGAGATGTACGTATTCCTATTTGAATCCGTTCAAATGATAAATCTCTATATTTTGTTTTTCACGACTCTGTCTCCTTTTAGAAAAGTCAAAATTGTTCTTTGCTCAGTGCATTTGGCGTGACTTCTAACGGAGGTTAGACATTTGTTCGTTTCCTTATCACTTGATTGTATTCACGAACTCCTACAGAAAGAGCCAAGTTGCTTTGAAGCAAACATATTTTTCTTTTCCAGATACTTTGAACACGAACCAACCAAAGCGCGTGAAACTAAGCTAACTGCGTGCCTACATGCCTTAGTTTGCAAGTAAACCAGTAGCACTTGAAAATGAAATATTAGCACAAGAGCATGCAGGCCTACCGATACACACTAGTCCCATAAATTATAATTTTGTATAAGATGAGATCTTGTCGAACAATGACTTAACAAAGAAGATTTTTGCATAATGCCCAGGATATATATATCTATATATATGTATCTACGATCTAGGTAAGTCTGTGTGATATAACATGTACGAGTATACACTGCGGTCTGCAGTCAGCAAGTATATGATTCGAGCGTAAGGTATCGCTGGCACGATGTTTAGTATGTTAATGTATCTTCTAGTCGAGACATTTTTTAAAAATATATGGGACCATGAATATGTCATGCCCTTATAGCATACAATATCAAAAGCTTACTCGATTTAGTTTCTTATTTCTGTAATAAATTTAATAAAATACATAGTATTTATTTATTTATTTGTTTCTTTCATTAGTGAATTGAATAATAAATTAAATTGATGATTTATTTGATCGTTTGGACGCGATTCCCGCGATTACTTACGTTTATTCGCCATCGAAACGTATGCAGATCAATATTTATAGAAGAGAGAGTGCGTTACGCGAGTCGCAAATAAGGCTGAACAAAGACAATATAAAGAAAGAGTGAAGAATAAATTGCATCTCGATCTTTCCTGCGGATTTTTTCAAAAAGAAGATATATTTATTGCTTGTACTCGGTGATCAACATCTCTTTTAGAATTTTATCGGAATTTAGCAATGTCCGGCGCGATTTGCTTCAGCAAAATTAAATGTATAATGGCTTCGCTCTTTGGTTGTTCAAGAAATGATTTATTAAAATGCTGCATCTTGCAACTGAACGTTTTATTTCGGTAACATCTTAACCTGAGAGAGAGAGGGAGAGAGTAAACAAAGTCGAGTAAGCTTGAAGTAGCGAACATCAGTCTATCCAAGAAGAAAGAAAAAAAAAGATGCATTCATATCGACGGATTCTATTTTGCACAAATACTTGAGTAACGTTTAAAGAAATCCGCCCTGCCGACGGTATTGTCAAATATAATAAAAGAATATTCCTACTGGAGCAGATGCGAATTAGAATTACTATAATTATTATATACTTGTACGAGTTTTAGATATTTCTGACATTCATATTTTTTAACACGACTTATTGATTGTACATCGAGCTACATAAAGAAAAGAAAAAAAAGAAAAGAAAACGATTGTGTTTGCGAACCGTCTCTGTTACACTCCATATATATTCTTTCAGTATTTTTAAACGAATAGAGTACAAAACAGCACTGGGAAAAAAGTATGGGTGTAACGATATATAAATGTAATCGTTTTAATTTACTGATAGAATATACGCTATGGTTCTTGCATCGTAAAATGTACATATACAAAATAACGTGGCAGATAAACGAGAGTGCACAGTTGTTGAAATTTAACGAAAAAAAAGAGAGAGAGAGAGAGAAGATACAAAGAAAAGACACTGTAAATTGCAATGGTAGAAGCTGAGAGTGTTTTGCAAACATGCTTCGCGTTTCAATCATTTTAATTAATATATTTACGATAAAAAGAGTCTGTGTCGGTATACATATATGTTTTATATTCGTAGACTCTCGCGTAACTCTCTTCGGTGTAACAAAATTCTAGGTCTAAGGGTGCATTGTCAACTTAAACGTTATTATTCCTTTTTTGTTATCTATACTACGTAACATGGCAAACAATATGTCGACGTATTTAAGCTGTTTCTTGTTTCGTCAGATATTTAGTAATTTATTTTCGAATTAAATTGGATTGTAATCGTACATAGATTATAGATATTTGTTTTCCTATGTTCGAAGGCAAACAAATTTTACGATCACACCGAAAGACGTCAAATGTGCTGATTGAAATCTATTGAGAGGGAATATAATTTTGTCGCGCGTATTGCAGGTTCATTAAAACTTTGTATATATATGAGTTTCTTTAGTCTCTAAATCTTTTATATTTTCTATATTTATATTTTTACATACACGTATGTATTATAATAACTTCATTCGAATATATTCGCATGCTCTCATTCTCTCCCTAAATGAGTACAAAGTTTCAATGAAGTTAGTTCGTACGTAATTAATTGAAATATTTTCTAACAACAATTGAAAAAGATTTATTTAAACGCTTAAACTCTCAAGTGGTCTTAGAGAAAGTTTTATGTTTTCTAAAATGCAATATATGTAAATAATATAAAATTAATTGATTACTTTAAATTCACGAGGATTACCGCTGCATATTTTGCAAGAAAATATCGTTTGAAATTGTTACGAATTACGTGCGGGTTCTTTCAAGATACAAAGCATTCGATGTGTTACAAACGTATTTTCTATTCCAAAGCACCGCTATATAGACCATTTTTTTTTTATTTTGCGAATATGTATGTGACACGCATGATTACAAAGATAACTGAAGTTTAGTAAGCAAAAAATACAAATTGCCTAAAACGACAAGAAATTATTCTAGATGCTAAACGTATCTTGCAGCAGAGAAACAATGAAAATACGAAGAAGATTGTAACTCTAAAGATGATGAACTCCTACGAACAAACTAGAATGTTTGGCAAAACTTGGTGCCTTTTATTTCATACAAGAGAAGAAAAAAAGAGAAATGGACATTTTTTTACTGTACTTTAATTATACAAAGAACGAATAAGAAGCTTCCAACGTCAAACGACCAAAATGAATTAACGAAAGAAAATTAATTGCTCTTCCTTTAGGGCTTCTTTGCAAAGCTATTCAATTTTTATGGCGTTTTACGTTAAGAAAGAAAAGTAAAAGAACAAGTATTCGGAGACCTCGAAATTACAAAACAAAAACGAGAAAAAGAAAAACCAATGAAGGTTTGGAAGGAAATGTATGCGTTGTACCTTAGAAATATATTGTGTCCAGGAGTATTGCTTGTTTTTGTATTTTCTTAGATCTTTTTCAGTAAAAACTTCTTCCAAACTGTATAGTTTGCTATATCGAAGGTCACAATAAAGGGTACTAAAAACACTGGTCAAATTTATTGCATTGCGATATTCGCAAATAGATTTAACAAAAAGATAGGATAAATGTTTATTTATTGTATAAAACTATCGCATACTAGTCAAACTTGATAGACTTAAGCCAAAAAAACAGGGATTGAGTATATCACACAGTACATCGACCATTGGTTGCGCATGTATTATTTGTGCGAGCAGAAAGGATAGAATATTTCCATAACTATAATGAGCTTATACATGTAAAAATTAACGATAACTATGTGTACTTAGCATAAGAATGGCTTTCTGAGAAATTTCTACGTTTTTCTTTTCTTGTCGACTTGAGAAGTCGTGCAATGTTAAGGAGAATAGTCGAATATAGAAAAACCTGCATCGGAATGGCTTGATCCTAGAACGTACGAGAGATTTAAGAATCAAAAATAGAAAGATATTGTGTCCTACTAGTGAAGATAAATCAATCCAATGACAGTACACGATTCTATATTCTTCTATACTTGTTTGTATTTTTAAGTAGGATCGCTGTTTGTAAGTTTCACAATTATCACAAGGTGCAAGCGATTGTAGTCTTGTTGTTGACAAATGAAAAATCAAACTTACTATGGTTTCCTATGTTGCGGAAGAAGGCCTTAAAAAATATTTCCACTTGTAAACACAAACACACGAAAACGAAAAGATTTACTATGTTGTTAAGAGTGAACACTGGTAACACAAATGAAAATAATAATAATAATAATAATTAAAAAAAGGAAGAAGAGAACTTAAAGATACTGTCGCGTGAGGAAAGAGAGAGAGAAAAAAATGAGTATCGTTTTCCTTATGACGTATAAAAAATATTTTGATACCTCCAGATTTGCACAAATCGAGTGTCATTCATTACTGCTTAAATAAGATTATTTTTACTGAATGCAGCTCAAAACGGTAACAACGTATATAAAAATTACACGAGATTAAGAAGCTCTAAGAACTGTGTGAATGTGCGAATCACAAAAACAATTAATAAATATATGTTTAAAACTTGTAAAGTTGTGTTTTTTATAGAAACCTTACAGTTTAATTATATTTTCATTATGTTTCGCATTTCAAATCGACCGCCACAACACAAGGACCACATTTTTGGAAATTTCAATATACGTGAGTACATTTTTTCGTTTATATGAATATTGCTAGTATAAGCAATGAAAAAGTCATAAAACTATGACGAATTCGGTAATCGATGCTAAGTAATAGTTAAAATCGTACCGTAGTATTGAAAAAAGTTCGGAGCCTCTATCAGCCTCTATCGGAGACGTAAATCGTTATTATTATATTTAAAAATTAATGGTGGAAAAAATATTCAAGTATATTTGCTATATGTAATATCAAATAGAACATTTTTTCTAAATAATTGTTTCGTAATTTTCTATTCTAAAAAGCCGCGCTTTTTGTGTTTGAACCCTGAACAATATAGTGACCGCCATAAAAGTTGTGTTTTTTTCATTGGTGTTGTCGGTTTAAATCTTCTATATACAATACATATATAAATTTTATATATTTGGAATTGCAAAGCTGCAAACCAAACCTATGCAAAAATGAAAAACATCAGAAAGTTGATAATAATTGGGGTGACTATAAATACGTCATTGGCGATTGCTATAGTTGGTGTATATGTCATATGTGTATTCGCCATACTTATGCGATTGTCGGCTGCTCACACCACACCTTGAAATTCGAAAAATATGCGAAATTTCATTTCTGTTCGATAACACTCGATGAATGGATCAATTTGATAACCAAATTGGTTTAGTTTTTTAACACATTGTAGTGCATGTAACTTTTGTTTTCACTAAATAACAATATGAAAAGATGATATTCGATAGTAACGTCACTATTTCTTATCTAAAAGTTTTACTTGTAAGTCCGTAACAATAGTGTAGTACATACACATAGGATTTCTATTGTCGTTTCGAACTTTAAGTTCTGCGATATTTTATAAGAAATTACAGTGTTCGTCTGGATTATCGAAATCATCTTTAGCACAGCATATTGCTCTTTTTTTATTGAGGTTATTAAAATATTTAGTGGCGTATAAAATCTCACGTATACAATACAGTGACCGAGGAAACAGATGTTTTTACAAAACTGTGTTTAATTTTGTTTAATATTTCGAGGAAGCCTGTTACATTAAGTACTCTCTTATTGGTTTTACGTTTACAGTGCTACAGAAAACCAATTAAATTGTTTAATCTGTTACCATATGGAAAAGTGAAAAATTGTTTTTTACACGCAATATTTGCAGTAAAATATTACGTTTTCTATAGCTTATATTCTAATTGTTAAATAGCTTTAATATGTCGTCGGAAATGAAGGATCTGGACAGTTCGAATTTGAATGTGTCGCAACATCAAAATACAGTGGAGTACAGTCAGTATTTTGTACTTAATCAAAAGGATGATTACGATGCGAATATCAAATTCGATGGGCAAGATGCCAGTGAAAAATTAATTGCCAGTGAGTCAGAAATTCCTTACGATCCGATTTATGAGTCTGAAGATGAATCTTCAATAATGGAACCTTCGACGGTTGTAAACGAAGAAAAAGCGGAAGGTATTAATAAGAGAACATATTTCAAGATTATTTGTTTAACACACGTACCTCTGTATTTTCTTCTAATTTATTCTGTTAACATAGTTCCGTCGATTACTTTGACAGAGACTTTGAAACAGCTAGTGTTTTAAGGTTTCATGTGTATAAAGTCTTTCTCCCCTCTCTTTCTTTCTCCCTCGTCCGTCTTTAATGCAATAATGAGATCAATGTAGAAGCCATTGTTTGAATTATAGAATGAATTTACTAAGATAACACTTTAGTGCTTTCAAAATGCCAGTGCAATACAGAAATAGAAGAAAACTAGCGAAGCACCAAGGTACCGCTATCAGTTACAGAGTAATTAGTTTATAGTTACATGTATTGTAAAGTATTGGTGACTCTTGTGCTTCAAAGGAGATTCTTCTGATTCTAGAGAATGTTGGGCCTTGGGCGAGTTCGAACGCTCAGTCAAAAAACGACCATAAAACTCATGATACCACAGTATCGAATCGACACGAATACGATGCTAGCATAGACGAAAGATTACCGGAAACTGTGAAGTTGCTGACTACACCCAACGGAGCAAAGTTGTATTTAGTGGGAACAGCACACTTCAGCATTGAAAGTCAAAATGATGTATCCATGGTAAATAGTCTTTCAGCTATCCATTATTTTTATCTGTCTAGGTACGATGATAATTCTAAATATATTTTTACATAATTTCAGATAATTCAAGCTGTGCAGCCTCATATAATCGCAGTCGAATTATGCAAAGATAGAGTTCAGATAATGCAGCTCACCGAAGAAGTTCTGTACGAGTATTCGAAGAATCTTACATTCCGTAAGTTCCTACGACTACTTAGATTTCATTTTACCCGACATTTATTCAAATTTATTCTGTAGAGTCTGTTATGCAATTGGTAACGAAATATGGTGTTTTTCACGGGTTGTTCCATGTCTTGTTATTGAGAATGGTAGCCCAAATTACTAAGCAACTAGGAGTGGCACCTGGTGGTGAATTTCGCAGAGCATTCAAAGAGGTATGCTAGTATATAGAATAGATAGCTTGAAGGTTAAGTACTAATTAGAAATAGTTCTGAACAATGTTGCATTACCGTAGGCGAAGAAAGTACCAAATTGTATCATTCAGTTGGCGGATAGACCGTTCACCATAACAATTCAACGAGCTATGAGATCGTTAACTTGGTGGCAAACATTCAAGCTTGGATGGTACTTGGTCACTTTGAAAGCTGACATTAGCAAGGAATACGTAGAAGTTTGTAAACAGAAGAGTTTGTTGGATGATATGGTCCATCAGCTGAAGGAAGAATTTCCACCAATAGAGAAAGTGTTTGTGAAAGAGAGAGACATGTATCTTGCGTACTCGCTTCAAGCAGCGTGTATGCTTCAATGCAACGATTCTTCGAATGGAGTGTTACTGCCCAGAGTGGTGGGTATCGTTGGCATAGGGCATACCTCGGGTATTCTGGAAAACTGGGGGAAAGTGATGTGCTCCGATATACCACAGATTATGAGGTACATATTTACACAAGTTGTCTTGACTAAATGTATTTAGCAGATAGAGAAATTGACCATTTTCTTTGTTCTGTTCACAGCGTGCCTCCCCAACCATTGTCCAGTAAAATGTTAAAGTTCAGTGTTAAGTTTTTGTTCCTAAGCGCTGTAATTTACGTAGGGTATAAAGTTTTACCAGTGCCTGTCGGCATCACGCTACGATCTATCCGATCATTCGGCGAGGGAGTGTTAAAGGTCAGTGTACAAAAATAAAGCACGCCTGGGAATTTGATTTCTAAGACATTTGAGTCGATGCTCCGATAAAGCGTCGTTGTCTCAAAAGAAGTATTTTCCTCTTTGTTATTCTTGTGCTGCCTTATATTTTCGAAGGAGTTTGTTAAGTTTATCTGGGGCTTTCGTTGATTTACTGTTTCACGGTGAGTATGGAGGCGATTGGTCGCGCGGACGAGTACGAGCATAGTACTCCAAGTGTTATGTACATAGTGAATAATATACCGGGTCCGGGTATAGATTTAGATGACTTTGAATCAGAATACTCGCTAGGTTGTTCGTGTATAGATAAATGCTCGGATAGTTGTTTGTGTATACATGGTCCTCCGAATTACATCGATCACCGGCTATTCGACGAGAAGCTGGAAGGACCCATTGTCGAGTGCAATCCTAATTGCGCCTGCGGGGAAACATGTTGCAACAGAGTGGTACAGCAAGGTCCGATTGACAGTTTGATCGTGTCTCAGATTAGTGGAAAAGGGCTAGGCTTGGTTACCACGAAATTTATTCGGAAAGGACAATTCATTTGCGAGTACGCCGGCGAGGTGATAGGCATCGACGAAGCAAGAAGGAGAGTAGAAGCGAACAAGAACAGCATGAATTACGTTCTGGTAGTTTCGGAACACGTCGGAGATCGGACTATCGTAACCTGTATAGACCCGAAGTATTTTGGAAATATTGGACGGTACTGTAACCATAGCTGCGAACCGAATGCCAATCTTGTGCCCGTCAGGGTTGAAACTGTAGTGCCTCGATTATGTTTGTTCGCATCCAAAGACATAGCTATCGGGGACGAAATCACTTTCAACTACGCCGGCGGAGTTCCTAATTCTGTCCATGAATTCAGCCACACACCCTGCCTTTGCGGTTCTAATCATTGTCTCGGCTATCTGCCGCATAATTCTATTTAAAAGCTAATGGAAAGTAGCTACTGAAAGTAAGAGCCGTAGTTGCAGGGCTGTCGGCTAACTCGCTGCTCGCTAATAGATCGTTTCTGTTCAATGCCGTATGAACAAGCAGTACAATTAGTTGCGTCCTTGTTTGTTTATATGTATACAGGGTGACTAATGAGAACTGCCATCCGAAATTACTTGTTTCGTGTTAGTTTTATCAAGAAATTGGAAACAATAATTTCTGATAGAACCGACAGGGAATCAGTTATTTTAACACTAGATTTTACGGAGCACTAAAACTGGCTGTTTTACATTATTTTACTTTCGTAAATGAAAAATATTAGAACGCGTCCCGTAAACCTAGCGTTAAGTAATAGTTCTCCTTAACTCACCTTATGTATAACGCTTTAATTTTAATAGTTAATTAAATTGTAAATTAAATTTAGTTTCACTTGTATCATAGAACATAGAATATCATGTGCCAATTGTTTAGAGAAATTTCTATTGATTGACAATTCGTATGGAATGGAGGATAGGAAGGAGAAATATTATATTTACACTTTAATTTTAATTGTTGCTTTTGGTGTTGGCGTTAATTCATCGAAAAAAACGTGCTTGTTACACGTTTGTGACCGCAATTCATAACCGAGTAATTAGTTTCTCGTTGAGAAGAGAAAGAACAAGATGCTTCGAATAGCAATGCAAAAAATAGAGAAAATCGTTCAAGCCACAGTTCTCTAATGAATCGAATTTAGAAGATCGCAACTATTTCCGTCAACGAAACGTCATGTTCTACACTCTACACATTGCTTTTGTAATCGATGTATTATATAAGTTATGCATTATATAATGATACAGTGTCCACATATTTGTACAAATATACATATGTAATATACGTACATACTCACACCAACTTTATAATATACATATATATACATATATATATGTATACATATCTATAATGATTTGGGGGGTACTGTTCAATGCAAAGTGTTTTCTAATGCATTTAATATTATTATTTACATCCAAGAACTGTTAAGAGAGTCCAAATTTCTCACGTTTTTAATACAGATCATTTAATAACATAATGTAAAAGCACTTTGTATCTCAATCTTCCAATTGAATAAATTACCGGAACGGTTGTTAAAAGAATAAGTTAAGATTATTGTAACAAAAAAAGTACCAGCTCGAAGCGGTGGCGGTCCTGTTTGTATGCTTAAAAGAATATAATTTTACTCGATGACGTTACAAATACTTGTGAGTATTCGAGTTCTATTAACCTATCGATTCATTCAACTTCGAAATATTCATTACCGATAACGAAGTAATACATAACGTATACAAAAACGCATGTACAGTTCATTGATATTCAAGGAAACGATTTTTAACGTTACCATTTCTCCAACAATTTTATTTTCAATTATTTCCATCAACGTACAAGTTGCTTTAAAAATCGTCAATTGCTTCTCGACAAACAACAACGCAGATGCACGTTCATTGTCATTCTAACACTGATCACGAAACAACGAAAGACGAAATGAAATTTCAAATACGTGAAATCGTTTGTTGGCAGTCAATTTTTCACACGTATTTTTCTTAGACGATACCAGAATGTTTGCGTGTGTCTATATCTTTGGTTTTCCATATGATTACAATACAATCTGTACAATCTGTCTTCGCCCTTTGAAGATCAAACATTGTTCGAACATTTGAAAAGCTAACGTTTCTCCAATCTACCGAATAACATCTAACTGTTTCGTTTACTGCGCTTGCTGGCCACATTCAGATTCGCTCGACTCGTTGCAATATCTCCAACGCATCCACGTTACCCTCATACGATCCCAGATGTTCTCAAACGAGTCCATAGCGGGCCTTACATCGAGCAGTGCGAACACATATTTTTCATTGACTTGTGCACCGTCGTAGTAATCTATAACGTATCTAACGTCCTTCCCACATCTGTCGATGATCCAGTCATGACGGTCAAATGGCAACTCATATCTGAAATTATAGGATTTTCTATGAATTTACTTTATTATCCACCACTGTATTAAACTATGCTTCCAACTTAGTATTAGCATACCCCATCCAGTGTCGGATACGAGCACGTGGCGAGTACTTTGTAGCTTTTCCTCCGAAGCTACGTAGCCTCGGAGTACCGCATTCTCTGGCGTGCAACGCCTCCCATTTCAGTACTTCTTGCCACGCTTGTTCGTTGTTGGCGTTATGAATCTTTATTATGTGGTCCATGTCTTTGGGCGAGATGTCCTCTTTCTTCCACCGCCAGCCTTTCCTTAACATGGCGTTCCAAAACATTTGTTGAGACGGGTACACCCAGAACTCGTTTTGTTCCGTTGCTTTGGGTATCGAGGAAACTTGTCTATCCGTAGGCAGTGGGAATGGCTGATCGGGTGCTGGTTGTTGATTAGCAGCAGGCATCTGTAAACGTTTGTTCCAGGCAATGGCTTTTCCTGTTACGAGAGGAAAAGATCTGTATTCGAACGTACCATGTTAAGAGGGTTAATTTCTTCCTGGCCCGAATGATCCACTGGACATTCGCTGGTGCTTTTAGGAGGTGCCTTTGGCGCAGATTTATGCATCGGACACTCTGGCGGTGGCTCTCCCTGTAGTTTGCTTGCGCCATGATGGTGCGGATTGTCCGGCACTACTGGTTGAGGCTCTGGTACAAATTTATTAGCTGCCGACGTGGAAGAGGCCAATACATTACCCATTCTTTGAGTTTCTGTAATATATATTGATCGATAGGGTTTCCGAAGCAAGGATTATTGAATTGAGCAGTTGTGAACAATGAAAGGATATAGATGTAAATAATAATGTACGGAGGAACCAGAAGACACGTCAGGATGACGACAAAGGTGCTGCTACTTTTAACATTGTCGCTTTCATTCAAGAAAATTGGTGGAACTGGTGTTGCAATAACCTATATGGATTATGCAATAGACTACACGTTTTACAGCGGAAATCGATAGACTTACTTTAATGACAACATAATAAATGTAAAGTTATAAACTAAGATTACAGGTTTCCGCAAACCATAGTATCGAAAGTGCAACACTTACATGCAATTAACGTGTCAAGTGTGTTGTTGTTGTTAGAACGGTTTGGTTCGTCGGTATCGTTTTATTGCTCTTCTCCAGTATCTAACTATTTTGCAGTGATCATAGATAATTGTCAAAAATATATACAATGCATTTTGAAGAATTGGAACACCTCAATCCCGAATTCTTCTATGCATGTGACTGCTGACGGCATACAACGATACAACTGATATCGTGGTCGTGCTCAAAATACTTATCCCCCCCACTGGCCAACAATTCATCGCTCGGAACACAGTTGCCCATCTTACGTCGTTATACTCTATGCTCGATGATCGACTTTGTGACAATTATCAGAATTACGGACAAATGTGAAACGATAAATAACAAATTTCTCAAGACTTTGAAAACATCGTAGGGCTGCAACAACATTTCCGATGCTGTGGAAAAACGTTAGAACCCAGGAAAAAATATGGCAGGACCAGTGGTGAGATATTGTGCAGGATTTCTCGTGCATACGCGGCGATTTTAGCCTAACAATTTGTAAAATTCTTGGTAAAATGGGGTACCTTGAACACCCCGTAAAATATCGGCACTTTCCCGCCAATATAACTGCCCCAGGGCTCCACTACCTCGTCATCATAATATACTAAATACGTTACTGTTTTGGATGTGCATGCGAGAGAAATCTTGCACGAATCTCACCACTAGGCAGGACCTTCGAAAAGCCTTCCGAAAGCTGCGGGAAAATGTCAGGACCTCGGAGAAGAACGGTGATCGTCTATCAAGAAATCGAGGGTGTGCATGCGACGGAGAAACGAATTGGATTGATCGGTCAATGGTATTTTTTCTTTTTAGTGCTGTTTCGTAAATTAAAATACTTATATAGTATATACACTACAATACACTCGATGTCGGGTCGCAGAATTTCCGGACATAGAGACGGTGAACTAAAGCACCTCTTCCGTTACAGATACATGTATGTACAAAAACATATGGGATTTTGCAACCGATGGTGGAAAGTCGTGTCTCGTCTTACTCGCAACAGTCCATTATCCTACAATACTGTATAAAACGGTGTACTTTTTACGTGTTGCGTGTAGCGTACGACCGGACTGCGGACGTTTTTCGCGTTCCTACAAATGGGACATTTGGTTAAAGACAAAAATTCGTTAGAAAAGATGTCGACGAAATTCCAGGTAAAAATTTTTCAACAAACTAGACAAAAATTGCTCTATACATGCGATCGCACATCCGCAGTGCGCGTCGAGTTCTATCGAAGAAGAAAACTAAATGTATAGGACCATGAAGGCTCGGTACGCTCAAGGGCAAGCTACTCTTTGCAACAAAATCGGTTTTCAATCGAGCGTATGCGCGAGAGCAGTCGTCGAAAGCCGATTTTGACACGGTGGCCACTGTCGTTCGTCGATAATCGGAAAAGAGAAAAGATAAAGAACAAATAAGGAAACACGTTGGGGAAGTTTAGTCGGGATCAATTCCTCGCGATCTTCGTGGATTCCTTGTCGCCGTCGAAGCTGTCGTACTCGAGAGCCGCCGTGTTTTCGTTGTCGTAATAAGCGTAATCGTAATCGTTTTTCTTGCCGGACTTCGGTCTTCGTGTGGTGGTCGGCGGAAGTCTTGTCGTTGACGAGAACGGCCTCGCGGATCCGCTGACGTAGCTGCTTCCTCTGACAGTCGTCGGACTCGCCGGGGGCCTCTGCGTGTTCGAGTTGAATGCGTTGCTCGGATTGTAAGTGGTTGCCGAAGACGCCCTCCTAGAATGAACAGAAGATAACGAGTTCCTTTCGATGCGCGTCGGCTTGCTTGCTATGGAAGTGTGATTAGCGGTTTTGCCTTTCTCCTATGTAACCTAGCAGATTTGAGCGAGAAAATTCCAAAAATCCAAGTTTCCATCCGAGATCAGTGGTTCAAAAGTTATGAGTGTCTACAGTTGAGCGCTTTACAGCGTTTCTGACAGGTAAGAGCGCCGCCTTGTTGGTATGGCGGAAACACTGAAAATCGCTGAACTATAAACGCTCATAACTTCTGAACCACTGATCTCTTATGTTTCTCTCCTGGGTATTTGGCATTTTCTCGCCCCATTTTAATTTATCGATTGAAATAGTTACGAAACTTTCAGACTTATGATACTGAGAGCATCCAGATTCCAGTCGAATGTGCTACTCTCGAGAAATATCCTTTACCTTGGCACCGGAGTAGTGGACCTGGGAGTCTCTGCGAGGTGATTGATACTCGCAGGGCTGAACCCGATGCCTACGGAGGACCTCGCGATGTCGTAGTTGTTGGTGCTGGTCTCGGTATAGTATTTGCCGTTGGTAGCCTCGTAGTTGTTATACTGTGTGGCCTTCTTGGGGGCCTTGGTGCTCTCGTAATACTGCGACGAGCTCTTGGCGGGCTGGCTGTTTTTCTCGTAGTACTGTCCGTTGTCGTTGTTTCTGGTTCCGGACTGACCTTGGCTGTCGTTAGGTACGTACTTGTTGGTGGCGGGGCTGTAGGTGGTGGGCGCGAAGCTGCTGCTGGCGTAGCTGGGGAAGTATTTCGTGGTGGACTGGGGTACGTCCTGTCTGGTGGTGCTCCTGTACTGGCCGTTGTTGTTGTTGTTATTGTTATTATTGCCGTTGTAATTGTCGTAGACAGTGGCAGGAGGCGTGGTCGACTGGTACGTGTTCCCGCCAGTCCTCTGGATGTTGTTGTAGCTTCTCTGGTAGTTGGTGTTGTAGTCGGCAGACTGGTAGTTGGTGCTGGGTTGGATGGTGGTGGATTGGGTGTACTGACCGGCGTTGCTGTAGCTCTGGTAGTTCTTGTTGTAGCTGGTCGGCTTCGAGGTGGTGCTCTGACTATAACTACCACCGGTGGCGCCGTTCTGGTTGTAGTTCTGATTGTAATTCTGGTTGACGTTGCCGTACGCGTTGTAGACGGTGGTCTTG
Organism: Lasioglossum baleicum; assembly: GCF_051020765.1. Classification (NCBI taxonomy): domain Eukaryota; kingdom Metazoa; phylum Arthropoda; class Insecta; order Hymenoptera; family Halictidae; genus Lasioglossum; species Lasioglossum baleicum. Next base: position 5,638,179 of record NC_134948.1, on the reverse strand, counting down.
GCGGTGGTGCTGGCCGACTGGAAGCTGTAGTTGTCCTGATATGTGGGTCGATAGGTCGAGGATGGTGTCGGGTTGTACCTTTGCACGTTCTGGCCCTGGTTCTGGTTCCTATTGGCTGGCGCGGCTTCCTGCGGCCTCGCACTGGTCGACGTCGCGTATCCGCTGGCCCGTTGGTTGTAGTTGTTTCCGCTGTAGAACCCGGTGTACGTGTTCTGATTGTTCACAGTCGGAGAACTCGGCGAGGCCGTGCTGGAGGCGTATCCGCCGTTGTTCTCGTTGAACTGCTGCTTCCTGCTGACCTTCCTCACCCCGGGTTTTTGCGCCTTCCTGCCGGTGTCCTCCTCTTTGTAGCTCTTCTCGTTCTCATAATCCTCCTCCTTGCCGTTCCTGTTGTTGTAGAAACTGCCGCTACTGCTACCTCGCAAATCTCGATTGTTATTATTGCTGTTGGCATTGGCGGTGTAGCTGTTGGAGGATATTCTGTTGAGATTGTTAGCCGAGGAACGGACAGGGTCGCTGGTCTCGCTGCGCTGCAGGTGATCCTGAGGCTCCGCGTCGCTACGGTAGTTGTCGTAGTGCGGCGACTCCAGGCCGGAACCGATTCTGTACAGGTCGAAGTTGTCGCTCGCATAGTAGAGGGTGGCTGCCTCGCAATCCACGTCGTACCAATCCGCGCAGGTCTGGCTCTCTTGATCGAACGCTGTGTCGTTCGGGCACAGGAACCTTTCGAACGAGAGATAGATTAGATCCTTCTTCGACTCTGTTCCGGTTCAGGGCAAACTATACTCTAAAGTGTAACAATAGGCGACAGCTTACTTGTAATCCTGAACGGTGCCCGCGACGGACACGCAGACGTGGAACACCTGGCAGTCGGTCTCAGGGTCGGCGTAGTAGCTTCCTACGATCTTGTTGCGACAGGTGAACGATGTTTCCGGCATGTACTGCTGGGAGTATCTGGGCGGTGGCCGTTGAAGCCCGAGAACGCAGGCCCCGAGCACGGTCGCTGCAACCGATAAATCATCCTGTTGTGCTCTCAAACAATTTTCCATTTGAACACGTTCCATACAGATGGAAATCTTTGAGTACCATTTAGACAGTTGTTCACCAGGAAATGAAAATACTGGGTCTAAATGGCCCCGCGATCTAAGTGTTAATTTAGAACCCGCAATCAATTAACACCACTGACCACGCCGCGAACGTTTCTTTCCTACACGATCGGGACCCGGACAGAAATTTCGGGCAGCCTGTATATGTCGAATAATAGAATACGTATAGAACAAAAGAATGGACGGCGCCGGAACAGCCTGGTCTCTTCGTTCCCCGGAAGTCGGATTCTGTATCCGTTGGTCACGGTATTTCCGGTTCTCGGTCGAGAATCTCTCGCGCCGCGATGCAATCGAGAAAACCGTAACTCTCCCTTTCGAGCCTCCTCGTTCGAGGCCCGATTTGGAGAGAAATCGGTAGAGCGCCGGGTGAACGTACCCCAGATCAGGATGAAGCGTCGTCCTATGGCGTGCATGGTTTCTTTCTCTCTTTCTAGATCTCGGAATCGTGTCCCTTGGCTCCGTTGTTAATCCTCAAGATGGATCGGATGGGTATCGGGTTGGATCGGATATATCACTCCCGCGCGTGTTGTTACCTTCGCGAAGGGATTCTCGGAGGCGACTGCGGCTCGGAGGAGAACGTCTCAGCCGAGAAGAGGATGATGCCCGGCGTTCGTCGGGGAAAACGGTCTCTGGGAGGATGGCTCTGCGCCCCGGGCCCCGAGCATCGGTAGGGGCCCCACCGGTGCTCCTCTCGGGAGAAGGTGCACGGTACACGTGTGATGGGGATGGGGGTAGAGGACGTAACGCTTCGTTACGTCACACTCTCGCTGGCTGTGGATCGTGCGCCAACATCGACTACCAGCCGGATCACGAATGACGAGTCGGGCCCCTTCTCCGTGCAAGAAACGTGCCTAGAGCTTGCAATCCTCCTAGTCCATCTCGTCGTTAGTCCCTCGCAGAATCCTCGCGGTATCTTGTTCACCCAGATAGATCATATGCAATTGAAATTCTTCTTCCTAAAATGCACCTATCATCGTTTCCTTGTCAGCCTCCTCCTGGGACGCGTAAAAATTATACCTTCAGGATCTTTTCGAAGTCCTCGTAGTATCCCCTTCGTATTTAGGAATGAAATAAGGATAGGAACGATAATCGAGGATTACATGAGTTTACTCGGCGAATTCATACAATTTCGCTGTTGTTCTAGCGCCGCAGAATCGACCTCAGCTGAAGAATGTCGCCGAACGTCGTCTCATGCTTGTGCAACCGTGTGTTTCGTTGGCAAAAGGGGAGTCCGATTCGGCTGATCGTCTCCAGCGAGCGCAGCGATCCTCTAAAAGGAGCCGATGACTATCGGAGGAGACTCGTGGAGGAGGTCGAAGGAACGCGAGACTCTCTCGTAGGTGCAAATATCGTACCATCTAGGAACGGAGCCGAAGACAACTTTCGCCCTCCAAGGCTGAGAAGATTCCTGGTCGCCGGAGCCTCTCTGCCGTGCCAGCTATGGCGCATCTCCCATACCGCATCCAGCGTGATAGAGACCAGAGACACCGACGGCCATTGAAAAATAGAATGGGCCCCGTTAATTAACCGTTACGAGGAGCGTACCGCTGATGAAACCGCGACGCGAGACGATTCCGCTGGACGTCCAAGACCATCCTTAACGCTCGCTCACGGCCTTCTTGCGGAATCTCGCGGCCGATAATCTCATCCGGTGGGCCTGTTCCCGTTTGAAGACCCTCGGGAAAAACGTTCCGAGTCCATTCACGGGGACCGATGGATCAAGTAACGAGCGAGGTGTCGGCGACCGATACGACGCCTCGGGAATATTGTTTTCTCTCGAGGCTGTGCGAGGCGATGCGAGGCGATGCGAGGCGAGGGTCCGAGTAAAAGCGATTGCGCAATCCCGTCATCCGCTCGCATCTTCCCTCGCAAGGATGGAAATTGATTTGCTCGGGAGCTAAGCGAGAGATCCGAAGACGCATCGGACGCGTTCCGTGCTCGATGTGCTCTGCGCTCGGATTACATAAGAGAGAGCAACCGACGGTTGTAGTTTGCATCGCGTTGATGAGCGGATAATTCCGTTTTTCGCACGGAATTGCTCGAGCGCGCGCGGTGTCACAATAACGAGCGAGCTGGGCGAGCTAGCGAGTCGCGCGTGTAATTAAGACGCGCGACGTTCTCCGTGTGCCGCGTTCTGCGCGGTTAATTATATTCATAACGGCGTCGGCGTTGGCGCGACGTCACCGTCGGAAACGCGGAAACAAATTACGCTTATTATGCTCGCGTTTGCGACACCGCAGGACCGCACCGTCCCGAATTTCCGCGGGCTTTCGTCGACAATTTTCGCCGGCTCCGCGTTGGCCCGCAGGAGCACACCGGACGGGAACAACGTGCTCGGGACGATCGCCGTGTCGCATCGGTCAAGAGGCGAGACCAGACCAGTGCTCTGGCACTCATGGAAGACGATTCCTCTCGATGCCTTTGCCGCTCGCCTTTTGCTTTCACTTTCTCACGTGGAGAAGACGAGCGAAGAGCCTCCTCTCCCTCTCTCTCTCTCTCTCCCTCTCGCGGCCCCTCACCGTGAATGATCATACCGAGATTCCCGACGGAATCGTCCTCGTCACGAGCGAATTTATCGAGATCGTTGCATCTGCGGAGGTCTAAGTGTATAGGGTGTATAAAAGGTGATGGTCGTCGGTCCTACGGGTGAATCTACACCTCCGGATCGGTGGACATTTGTAAAAAACACTTGACGCAAATGAAGAGCAAACTATCGAGTATTTACGGCGCGGAATAGAGTCTAGAGCAGCTGGAAGCCCGGCGGGCCATCTCTGGCTCCGCCGAGAGCAATGAGACCACGCCCCCCCCCACGTTCTTCTCGAACGAAACCAGCTGATCCTTGAATTCCTAACTCGGGAAGCGATTACGAATGCAATCGACTGGAAAAGAAGCGAGAACAATGAAACGCGTGGCCGTATCGGAAGGCGGTGTCCCCGATCCTCGAACGCCTGGATGCTCTCCAACCTTCGATCGAAGACCACTGAGATCGCTGAAATCGCTGAAGACTCGAGTGAGTCCCTGTCCTTAACCTCATCGGCCAGCGACGTTGTTGGTAGTCCTCGGGGTGCGGAACGAGGGGTCGATATCAATAGAAATCGAGAGTGCGAACCCGGGGTCGAGTCAGAGGGGAGCGGAGACGTGGAACCGGCTTTCCGCTTGTATAATCGCCGACAGGCTTCCACGTTCCAGGTCGAGCGTCTCCACCATGTTAGTTTATGCAACATTGCTCGAGGATCCCCGCGGTACGCACCGTGCGATCGCTATGCCCGTGTCCCGTATCCTTTATCCCCTATCCTCTATCCCGTGCCATGCCGTGCGTGTTCATACTGTTCATCGGCCAGAGCGACGCGTCGCGTCGCTAGTGAAAGTTATGCCGGCGAGCGACCGAGAGCCGCTTCGCGCGGCATCCTCGCGCAATCGTCATTATTATTATTATCATTATTACACTACGAATTTTCCGAACTCGAATGGAACGAATAGAATGTCGGCGCTCGTGCTTCAGCGCGCAGTACACATCCAAGTAAAGAGTATATGTATAGGTAGCCAATCTGTTCTTGATTTAGTACGAATTTGGCAAGAAACTCTGTCGCCAAATACCGACTCATCTGTCTCCGCATTAGGCTCGGTATCTGCCGACAGGTTCCGGTCGACAGATCCTGCTCCAAGCGTGGTACGATTGCAGACATTCGGTCATGATCTGCTCGAGCAGATTTTGCTGACTGGGTAGTATCGATCGAAACGTGCCAGCAGCGCCTTATATCGACTTCGCGGCGGAACGTTGTCGATCGAAAATTTCCACGGATGGTTCTCCTAAGACGATCCTGGGAAGCAGGGACCCGCGGAGCATCCAGGTCGCGATTAAACGGAAACTCGCTCGGCGGAATATGCTCTCTCGGTGGTCCTCGTTCCGGCGCGGAGCGTTGGGAACCGTATCGATTGTTCAGGCCACGAACAATATTGGGAAACGCGATTGTTGCGTGTTGCCTGTTGCATGAACCGCGCGGCGCGTGTACCGGCAACGTATGTACAGAGAGCACAGGGTACAGAGTACCCGATGAAATGTGTTCGGGAGATCGAGTTAAATCGAGTTCGGGATCGAGATCGCTCCGCTTCCCATCCTCCTCTAATAGGTGATCACGCCATAGACATAGACCATTCTTCCCTCCCTCTACGATCCACGATCCTCCCCCTCCACTCTTCCAGAGATTTTGCTTCTGGTGTCGAGGAACCGTCTCTTACCCCCTTTCAACGTCTCGTCGCGTCGCTCTTGCTCGTTCGAGTCGCCGATTTCGTAAACGGTTCTCCGTACAGATGATCGAGATCGTATCACGATGCAGGGATCGTCCGTGACTTCGCTCTATCCTGTAGAAATATATCCCGAACGGATAATCGGTACAAACAAGATGCGAGCCGTCCAACCATCGCCATTTCCGATCGAACAGACTTATTTGATTCCTCCCTTTCCCGTAGCCGATGTTACGCGTTCAGTATAGTACAGCCAAAATGTTTAAATCACTTATATGTCTTTATAAATTCTTAATTTAATCGATGGATGGATTGGATTCAAGAGTTTCTTTGTCTTACAATATGTTAATTATATTATGTATTGAATACTACATTTGGAGAGTAAATGATGTTAAATTGATATACTTTACAGAACATTACATCGTCGGTATAGAAGAACGATTTATTCGGTCGACGGAGATCGTGTAATTTCAATCGAAAAATCAATTTTTGGCTCGGCTCTCTAGGAGGACGAGGGGCGAATGGATCCAGCTGACCGGGAAACGCATCCTTGTGCCAGATTCTCGTCCGCGACGACACATTTGTAGCACGGAACCGATCCAGCGATCTCTCGATCTCTCGGCTCCGGTGTTGCGACACCTGCTAACGCACCTGTGCCCGTGCCCGTGTGCCACTAGTCGCTGCTCTGACGTCTTATTCCTGTCGGAACGCGCGATGGTCTATCCCAGGTATGTTAAACTCGTTTATCAGCAAGAAATAGAATTAATTCAGGGGCAGAAATAAAAAAGAAGAATCACATTCATTCATTGACATTGCAGTTACACTGTACAGACTGTACAGTGGAGGGATCGGAAGGAAGAGTTCTGGTGGAAGAATGCCTGAGGGAAAGAGAAAAGATGTGGGAGATAACAAGAAATAGCAAAGAGAGGACGAAGTACCTGAATGACAAGGGATACAGTCAAGCGGGAATAGAAAAAGAAAGAAGGGAAGGAAAAGAAACCATGGCAATTATCGAGACCTAGAAGGAAAAGGATAGACAAATGCAGGGACAGTGGCAATACAATCAAATAATGGCATCTAAATTCTGTGATAGATATAATATGAAGCTAGGGTACCAAAGTATCTAGAGGAGAAAGGAGAAGGAGACAGTCAGAGCCTGATGGCGAGAGCAAGATGTGGAAATATGGAAGAAGGGAATAAATACTGGAGAAAGGAGGAAGAGAGAATGTGCGGGATATGTGAGAGACACCTGGGAAAACTAAAACACCTGGCAGAAGACTGTGAAGGGGTAGAAAGAATTAACATAAATATAGAAAAGATAGTACAGGAGAAAAGAGTGGGAGAAACAGTAGAATGGCTTAGGGGTATAGAGAAAAAAAGGAAAGGAATAATCAAAAGGAGAGAGAGGGAGGCAAGATTAGCGGGGGGACAGTGGGATCAGGGCCCGCTCTAGGGGGGGGGACAACCAGGGCATTTGCCCCGGGCGCCAAAATTTAGGGGCGCCATTTTGGCTTTGGCTGTAAGTGTGAGAAAAATATTGATGTTTTAAATATTCAATTAATAGAAAATTTCAGACTACCCTTGCCAGACAATTTTGCTAAAAAAAAAAAAAGGTAATTTTGTTCAGCGCTGTGCTTAGTGCTTAAAAAGGGGCGGCAATTTGTTTTTTTGCCCGGGGCGTCGTAACCGCTAGAGCGGGCCCTGGTGGGATAGATCAACGTAGACTATAGACAATAAGATAAGGCATTTGATGTGGCACGGGATAGGGATAGGGATGCGAGGAACAGATGGATGGATTATGGATGAATAGAGGGATGAATGACTTAGATATCTGTAATCCAAGTCCAATTTCTTGGTCGCGAGGCTGAAATAAATAAATACTACTACTACTGTACAGACTGTACAGTTCAGTGTATGCCTGGTCTATCCTATCGGGCGCCGATTGCGAAACGATCAAGGCGGTTTTAGGCTCTCTGCAGAATCTAGGTGATCTGGATCATCGAAAGCGCGGACGGACAGGATGAACGGATCGCGGTGAAGAAATCAGCGAATGGTTTTACATAAGTGACGCTCTGTCCGCATCTGACCGATTCCCACGAATCGTTCCCTAACGATCTAGCTTTTACGCGTGCGTTGCTCGGAGCGCGCTGATTTTTTCTCTCGATGGCGCAATGGCAGTCGCATCAGCACATGTACTCGAGGATACGAACGGGATTCGGTCCAAACGACGCATTACGAAGTAATCGCGACTCGATTCTGAAAGCAACCCAACTTCTACGAAAGGGAAAGAGAAGAGCGTTCACGTTCGAAGCTTGAAAACCGATCCGGAACAATTCGGAATGATTATATTCCAGTAAGTATTTTGAAACAGTAAAAACATTACAAGAATTTCGACATACCGTTATATTATTTTTAACCTATTAAGTATATTAGGAAAGAAAATGAGTTTCTATTTCTCTGCAGTTTGTTGCAACTGAGGTGTACAGAAAATTGTCATTTTGCATAAAGATTCGCTCTCTACTTATGACTGTTGTGACCCACGACCACGGGGCGCCTATTGCGTAAGCTCGCGTCTACAGGGGAAAGCACATTTGTTTAGAACCTGTTCCTGCACAATCGAAATATCGTCGTACGCCGTATTTCCTCGAACGCGCTTTCTTGTTTTGAACTTTGCCAACGAGGCAACCAACGAGGTTGTCGCTTTCGAAAAATGCCGGCGGCCGATCGACACCGCGAGTACATAGGAATAATATGTATCTATAATTCCGCTCGATGATCTCCGCGCAGCTGCGAAACAAACGCCTCCGGGATTTCTCACAACACGGCACGACTTCCGAGCCGGAAACGCCGCAATTTCGGCATCGTGTAACGCCGGTGTTCTCTCAATGTCCCCTACACAATGCCGTTCGTGTTTTCCTCGCGTGCGCAAGCCCCTTATCTGTCGGCCGCATCGTTTTGTATCCTTTTGCCCCGTTTCCAGCTTCGATCTCTCGAAATTGCTTTATTCCCACTGGCTAGACGAATATCATTCTGTGTACTATGTTCTACAACCTGAAACGACAAGGTGTGCAAAATGGATTTGACAATCGTTAACCCCTTGCCGTATTTTAACGATGAATTTTAGCGATGAAGATTTTAAACGAAGTCCAACAGATATGAATGTTACGCCTTGCTATTTAAACGAAATAAAATTTGTGATTCGCTTGTATTCAATAGACTGTGGATTTTACGCATTTATTACAAAAATGGGTAGGTCTAATTTAAAACAGTAAACAGATTAGAAGAATTTAAAAGTACCGTTTTATTATTTTCGACCTATTAAGCATATTTAGAAAGAAAATAAATTTCCATTTCACTCCAGTTTGTTGCAAATCCGATAGAAAATGTTCATTTCCCATAAAAATCCGCTGTCTATAGTATACTATAGTAAATAAATGTAGCAATTCTCCACGCTTCTCGTAAAAGTAGCCAAATATGTCCCTTTAGAGAAGTGCATTCCGAGCATTGTCTTACACTGGGCGTATAAACTATACACGAGCATTATGGGCATAAGAGAACGCTGAAATCTGCAGCGATTCGAAACTTTCGGCCGGTAGTGCGTACCTGGCAATTAATTCAGACATTAATTTCGTAGAAGAAGCCGCAGTCTATTGGCCAGCGAAGTGTCGAAGATGTACAAGAAATAGTCGATCGTGTTTCCCTCTCGTTTCCGCGTCGGAGATGCGCGACGAATCGGGCTTATCTTCGGTGAAAGCGTGCCGCATCCTCGTGCACGTCCTCCGCGGAGGATCGACCGCGATCCACGATCCACGATACGCGATCCATAGTCGAGCGTCTCGTCCTCCTCACGAGCCGGCGATTTATGGGGGCGCTGATCCGCGAAAGCAGCACGAACTGGAGCAGAGTTCTATCGACGCGTTACCGGTTACCGAGCATCGGATCGAATCGAATCGAATCGGACACAGAGATGACTCCCGTCGATAGCCTCGAGGAGAAACTCTTGATCTCGAACGGCCGGTGGATCAGCCCAGGAAAAACGTTCCGCTCCGTTTAGAAACGCCTGAAGCACAACCCTCCGCGATCGAGAATCGGCCGGTTTTCCTGGTGTATTGTTACCGGAGCGACGACTAATTAGCGGGGCCCCTCGCACCTGTACGTGGACCCGCCGCGAAAAATCTCTCACGAGAGTTGCGCACACGTTCGAGCCCGATTCCCGGCATCGTTTGTAACACGTTTTTACGCAATCCCGGCTCGCAATACGCTACGTGTGCTCCCTTTGCGTCGCTACTCGGGAACGGGACCATACGAACTAGGTTCCTGTTGGACTCTTACTTACTTTTGTCAACATTTCTTTTACAGCACCTACCAATTCTTCCGGCAAACGATCAAGCGGCTTACCGATCGCGCCTGCGATGCATTTGCGAGAGCGAGATCCTCTGGCAACAATCTCCTCGTTCTCAAGGCGAACGTGGAGAACTTGTTTCTTTCGCAAACTACCCTGTGACAAATGATAGCTGGACGATCCTATCCGTTCATGCGGCGACAATCCTGTCTAGCCTCGGGTGGAATCGTTGATTGCGCGAACGATCGAATTTCCATTAATGTAGGAAAAGGAACATTTTAACGGGAGATCCCGCTCGAGAAATGTCGGGAACGCAAAGGTCACCGAGAGACTGATTGGCCAAGTGCCGTTTGCTCAAAGGTCGCCGAAGCGACGAGCCCTTTCGGCCGAGCCGACGATTCGCGCCGCTAATTGCAAGCTGGACGAACGGATCGCAAGAGGAAAGAGGAGGTGAGAGGACACGGCTATCCGGAGGATGATCTGCGGTTGTTTCGAAACGGATTTACCTTGTTCGGAGATCGGGCTGCGTGTCCGCGCGTCCGCGAGGCTTTTCCTCGCGATCGTCGGTCACGCACCGGCTCTTAACGAACTTTCGTATCGGAACCTTGAGCGCACGACGCGCGGCGCAGCGCAGCCAGGAAGAAGCAACGGATCGAGAACCAATGCTGACGAAGTCGTACGTTTTTCGTGGGAGGCTGCCGGGGATCTCACACTGGGAGCACGATCATTTTGTTATGCTGCCAGGGTAATTGTTGGTAAACCGAGTCTCCGTTCTCCATCCCCCCGTAGCGTCTCGCGTAACCCGCGCGCCTTTTTTCGTGGTGCCTTCCGCCGTGCCGCGGATTCGAGACCAGGAAGCGGCCTGGTTGCGCAATGGGAAGCGCTTTCGAACCTGGGATCTTCGAGGCCAAGAGGACAGGATGGATGAGGGGTCATCAATACCCTGAAAATCCTTGGGCACGTCCTTCGAGGAACATCCCCTCCAAAAATAACACAAAGATATCTAGTAAGTAAGTAAGTAACTTGAAACAATTAAAAACATTATCCGATCGCTTTGCATGAAAGAATTTTGTCAACGATTCCAGAATGAAGAGGTCCATCCATTTTCAATTGCACCGAGGTCAAGAGGACAGGGAGGACGAGAGGTACTCAAATCCCTGAAAATCCTTGGGTACACCCTTCGAGAAACATCCCCTCCCAAATAACATAAAGGCATCTATTGTAAGTAGTGAACTTGGAACAATTGAGAAAATTATGTGATCGTTTTGCATGAAAGAATTTTGTCAACGATTCCAGAATGAAGAGCTTCATCCATTTTCAATTGCACCGAGGTCAAGAGGACAGGGAGGACGAGAGGTACTCAAATCCCTGGAAATCCTTGGGTACCTTCTTCGAGGAACATCCCCTTCCAAATAACATAAAGACATCTATTGTAAGTAGTCAACTTGGAACAATTGAGAAAATTATGTGATCGTTTTGCATGAAAGAATTTTGTCAACGATTCCAGAATGAAGAGGTCCATCCATTTTCAATTGCACCGAGGTCAAGAGGACAGGGAGGACGAGAGGTACTCAAATCCCTGAAAATCCTTGGGTACACCCTTCGAGAAACATCCCCTCCCAAATAACATAAAGACATCTATTGTAAGTAGTCAACTTGGAACAATTAAAAACATTATCCGATCGCTTTGCATGAAAGAATTTTGTCAACGATTCCAGAATGAAGAGGTCCATCCATTTTCAATTGCGCCGAGGTCAAGAGGACAGGGAGGACGAGAGGTACTCAAATCCCTGAAAATCCTTGGGTACACCCTTCGAGAAACATCCCCTCCCAAATAACATAAAGGCATCTATTGTAAGTAGTGAACTTGGAACAATTGAGAAAATTATGTGATCGTTTTGCATGAAAGAATTTTGTCAACGATTCCAGAATGAAGAGATCCATCCATTTTCAATTGCATCGTCCAAGGAGTAGCGATTCTGAATTCTGGACAATTCGGAGAACCTCGCGTTGCAAGCTTGTAAAGCCGAAGTTCGGCGTGACCGGTCGCAGCGTCGCGTCGCGTGGCCTTTGCGCTCCGAAAGGTGCATCCTGGGAGTGCTGGGTCGCATTCCAATAGACTCCGAAGCGAACTATTCGACCGTAGAATCCTCCGCGCGACTACTGGAACGTCGCGTCGAGAAATTCGTCGACGGAAGACGAAACGGCGAAACATTCGTTGCGCGCGACTTCGACTATTCCGCGAAGATCGAGGTCGTGTCTCAACGATCGAGTCACGATTTTGCCACCATTTTCATTATGGCATGGTATGCAAGAGAGACATGGTGTCTGTTTTCTCCGTCTTACTCGAACGGTTAGGATAATCCCGGTGTCGCATCCTGTTCGGATGATCCGATTGTCATAGTCGTCGGTATGGGTACGTGTACGTAGCTGGGAATCGCTTTAGGGTAGATCGAAGTGCCGTAATTTCGATCGTTGAGAAATGCGTGCTCCTAATTGAGCGTTTTAGCAGAGGAGTCTTGCACCGATTCCTCCTCGTTCGCTGGCTGGCTGACTCGTCTCGCGATCTCTCTTTTCAACGGAGAGAACGAAAAGTGGATTCTCCGCCTTGCATAATGTCCTCGCCTTCCGGCTCGAACACCTACGTTTATAAATAGCGATACCTCTGGGAAATCTCGCGAGCGAGAGAAGGAGACAGAAAGAATATGACATGGTTCGGCGACCATTCAACCGGGCCCCGAGGCTCCCGGGGCCGGAGAAAGCTGGGAAGGTCAGAGGTTTGCGGGCAGATTATTTTTCCACGATGGAATCTCGCTGAATCGCGCCGCGGCCCGGTTGCAATAACCGTAGCACCCTCGGTGAATCAATTACGCGATGCGATTATGGCGCTTGAACTTCTTACATTTCTATTATACATTCGTAGGTATGTATGTACGTTCCTGCGTTCACGCATCCCTACATTTCCTACTTTCCATTTTATCTTTCGCGTGATTCCTTCGCAGCCAAGGCAAATACCTGCACTCCTACTCTCGCAGGATGTTGTAGGATGTTCGGACATAAACTGAGCATGAAACGAACGTCCTATGGATGTACGGTACCATCCAGGCTAGGACCACCTCCGGACCTACAACAATCTAGGCCAGAAATCGGCAAGAAGTGCAGTTCAAGTGTTGCAGGCCTGAGGTGGCTCGAGAACTATGATCGTCATTGGGAGCGAGATACGCGGTCGGGAAAAGAAACCATAGCCCTCGAAAAACGACCGAAAGGAACACTTCTTGCTGACCTCTGACCTAGGACATTCGTCTTCACCCCCATTGCGGAACTTGGAATCCGCAGACTTAAAAATGACAGTGGAACGCGGAGTGGACATGATTGTAAATTATAATTATAAATAGTTGCGGCGCCGCACGTTATAAAAACCGCATATGCGATCATCAGTACATTATCAGTAACGGAAATGCGGTAAATATTGCATTGCGGCGCCGCAGCTACAATTCAAACAAATGTGCAGCGCCTAATTGAATCTATAGTATTTCAGACCGCGATTCCGATACCGCGCGGTCGTCGTACGTTAGAAAAACGGATGTGCGTAGCGGGCCTTACTGGCGACACTGAACGGGGTCTTGGAAACGCATTCGAATGGGACTCGGCGATGGCTGAATGTTTGTTCGATTCATTCAGTTGATCCTCGAGAGATGCATCGGCGTCGATGATCCTTGAGTGCACAACCTTTCGATGAAGTCAGCGAGCGTCGGAGGAGTTCCATCTAAATGCCAGAGGAGTAACATCACGACGAGCGCTGCTCATTGATCTTACATTGTTAGACACCCGGCCGTAACTCCTTCTCTTCTCTCTCTATCTCGCTTTGGCGAAATGGAAATGCTCTCGCAAGGAAAAAAGCCAAGGATGCCGCTTCAGATTTTTATTCCACGAGCTCGCCGTTGCGGTCGACGTAATTACACGGCCTCCGCGCCGTCTTCATCCTTATTAAAAATCTACATTTCTTCGCGGCGGCGGTGCGCTCGGTTTTTATTTATCTTTTTGCGGGAAAGTGCGCACGAGCGAAACTTTCTGGCTGTATCGTTCAGTCGCGTGAATACAATTTAATTAAGGTTTTCACCTTCGAAATGGCGATCAATGCTGTCGAGCATTAGAACTGGTATTACGGGATAAATTATAGCAGAGAAATTAATGTTCCCTTTTCTACTAAGGATCTCGATAAGAAGGATTGAATTTGGTCATTACTTGTAGATTGTATTTATTCTATAATTATTGCAGAATATTTGTTGTTTCAGAATTATTATTTTATAAGTTTATAAATATTCGGGGCAGAGAATTTCCGGAGTTTCGCGGTTCCCGGTATAGAACCTACATCATCTAACAGAGCTTTTGGTAAACTCCTTGAATGAGCCAAAATTTTGCACATGGGTTCATTCATTTGCGTTAAAAACATGTTTCCTAAAGCGATTTTTAGCGACTCAAAAAAAAATTTCCTACCATTCTAGCGCCGACCAGATACCTCGATCTGGGTCGGTAAATTTGACTAATAGTTTCCGCGTTTTCGCCGTAAGAGGCACTACTATCACTCCGAACAATGATCGGGATTTATCACTTTTTCAAAATGATTTCGAATTTTTTTAGCAATCTTACACGGGTTCAGCATGAAAATTCATTTCAACGAACGAAAATGAAAAACTTTCAATAGGAAAACGGTTTAAAATCGACTCGAGGTCGTCCATTAAAATTCTTATTATTACAGTAGTAATAATATAAAAATTATTGTAATATGTGTGTGTCCAAAATCATATCAGAGGACAGAGTATCTGCATAATCTAAATCTACGTAATTGCTGTACAATTATTTGTTATTTTCTCAAAGTTCAGAGAAGTATAAAGGCCTTCTCACAAAAGGGTAAATGAAATATTTACAATGTCGCGCGTATACATGTATAGAACATGCATATTCTTATTAAAGACAAATTGGAAGAATATGCCACAAAATTGCATCGTACAAAATATCAGCGAGGTTTCAACCCCGAAGGACACGTGTGTCGCGCGAATTAACTTCATTACGCCGAGGATAGAATAGCAAACAATGATGACACAGAATAGAACGATCGATCAACATAATAATATATGCGCACATCCCTTCGGACGAAAATTACCATTCTTTTTTCTCTTACTACCAGGTGAATCTGATCGTGACCTACACCCATGATAAATGCGCTATGAGTGGATTATCATGACATTTCAGTCTTCCTCATTACTTCTCGCCTCGATCAATCCATCTCTGTAAACCAAAACTACCTTGTTGATTCACGACGGTAGTTTTCGACGATTAAGTTCGGTTCCTTTCGAAATGCCACGGACACAGACGTATGCGTTTAATATGCATCGAATGATCGTGAAAAACTGCCATCGAGAACGATGAGCTTGATGCACGCACCCGACCTAAGCTAGTATTGTTTTTCAAGAAGATAAACAACAACGTGTCGGAAGCTCAGCAATCGATGATAATTATCTATCGACGATCTGACAAGGACGAATGTATTTATCTTGTCAGTCGAGAGTAGCATTTGTTATACCAATGAAAACTAGGTGTACGAGTGCGACTACGAGCGCAACATAGTCTTCACCTTTGTTTGTTCGCGTAGTCGAACGTAGGGTCTTATTTCTTCAAGAACATCCTGGAAGAGAAGTGAGACGATCAGGATGCACGTTCGATGGAACGAGATCGACGGGCGGAACGCGACGAGCAGAACGAGTAACGTTTTCCGCTCTCTCTCTCTCTCTCTCTTGCTTTATCCTCGTCAAAACAATACAATTTGTTTCAAATGGTTTCAGAGAAGCGAGCAGTCTGGAGTAAAGAGACCAAACCGAATAGAAGAAGAGACGAACCTGGCACGCAAAGTGATCTCTGCCAAGCAATCTCACCGATCTATTATCTGGGCAAAGTGTGCGGTTTGATCCCCGTTAGATTCGTTGTCCGCGCATCCGGAAGATATCATGCGCACTTAAGTATCCTCGATCTCGTTTACAGGTAACAGTAGTAAAAATTTCAAGCTTCCGCTACTTGGCCTCCTAGAAGTTAGCCCCCCTACTTGTTGAATTAAGTAATTTCAACAGTTGTGCTAAGTTTGTGCTACTTCGTGCTCGAATATTCAAACTATTGGATTGGCAAGAAAGTAATTTCGGTATTTTAAGGTGAAATAAAACTCTTCTGGTAGCTTCATAATTCCGCGCTCATAAAACTTCTGGTCCTTGTCGGCATAAAACTGATCTAAGTGTGATTTCAGGTCATCATCATTAGTAAAAGTTCATTGCTTGTATTTTAAAATAGCAAAATTACTTTTTTGCCAACCCAATAGTTTTAATATTCGAGCACGATGTAGCACAAACTTAGCACAATCCAGCACAACTGTTGTAATTATTTAATTCAATAAGTGGGGGGCTAAGTTCTAGGAGACCGCTATTCGCGACGAGCGTTTCAAGAATAACACGGCAATCCTTTCTTTTGTAGCTCGGGTGTGTTAGCGTTCCTCCTGGGTATAGAGATATGGGGTCTGTGGCGAGACTTGAAAGACGGATGGGGACACAGCACCAGGCTGAAGTCTCAAACAGCGGTGATAGCGACGTGCAGCGACGTCTTCGGCGTGATAAGCCTCACGGTGGTCTGCATCGCTGGCTCGCCGTTCCGTTGGAAATATCTGGAAGCCGCAATCAACAAATTAGTAGAGGTCAGAATGCGCTCGACCATTTTGGTCGTCGTCACCCAAAATGAATACCGATCGTGCATTCTTCAAATGAACACCTGATCGTGCGCAGGTAGACGAGAGACAAGGGGAAACCGCTGAAAGAAAGACACGGATGTATACCATCTATTTAACAGTCTGCAGCTTGACTTACCTGTGGTTCAGCTCGATCGTTGATTTTTCCGCGTGGACCCGGCAAACCAATGCGAGTAAACAGTTGCCCGACAAGGGCCCGATCAATTACGCGCCCCTGTATCTCATGTACACGGTAATTATCTCGACGGAGCTTCAATACAGCGTCGCCACGTACAACTTGAGCCAGAGATTCGTCAGACTGAACAACAGTCTCAGAAATCTACTGGACAGCAGTGTTTTATCGTCCGTTGCCTTCTCATTAGGAAATCCTGCCGAGACAGGTAAGAACAACACCATAATTTTCGTTGTCCTAAAGCGAAACAAAACTTTAAACAATCGCCGTTTGAAAGCAGCAGTGGGGAATGTTCACGACAGAGGATTGAACACCGTGTCGCGTAGACAGTTAGAGTTGGGCAACCATCGAATCCTGAAACAATCAACTGGTGAGACAGAACGTACAGTAATCCACGAAAGTAATTCCTACTGCAATTGCAATTACATTCTTCGACTAGTAGGGTGGATAAAAAAGTCACACTATCCGTAGAGAAGAAAGTCACACTATGCGAGGGAAGACTATATCCTGAATTAAGGGGTTAACTAGGATTGTAAGGATGCGGGATGCTCCTTCTCATCTCTCGATAATGCTTGCGATGGGGTTTTTCAGTAGTCAAAAGCGCTAGATGAAAGATCAATCTAGGCCGCAATCGCCCTCAAAAGTCATATTTTTACGTTTAGGAGGCGTAATTGGCACTACTCGGCAGCATGTAGCTGTCGCAGCTTTATACTTCCGAACAATGCAAATTATAGGCCTCGTATACGTAAAAATAGGACTTTTGACTACTGAAAAACCCCATCGCAAGCATTATCGAGAAATGAGAAGGCGTATCGCACACCCTTTCAATCCTGGAAACGAGAGTCTACCCCCTTAAAGGGCGTTCGAATACTTTCGTGGGCCACTGTAATTCGAGTTGGTGTGCATTCTCTGTCTCGTCCTTCATTGCAGAGACCAGCATATCCGAATTGGTACTGGTACACTCGACGCTCTGCGACACAGTGTGCCTGATCAACAGTGCGTTCGGCGTGATGATACTGGCGGTGACAACGAGTTGCCTGCTACACCTTGTGATCGCACCGTACTTTCTAATTCTACAAGCAGCCGAGGAACACGAGTGGATATTTCTAGCGGTGCAGGGCATGTGGTGTATCTTCCATGTGGCTAGGATGCTGATAATCGTTCAGCCGAGCTACTGGACCGTGGCCGAGGTGGGCAACCAGCGAAAAATAAGCAGGTAAGGTCTTGGATAACCCTTCAAGGTTTTCTTGCAGGGGAAGAAGACCGCGGCGCTTGTTAGCCAGTTACTGTCCTCCAGTTTCGATGCGAACGCGCGCCACCAGTTGGAGGTATTCTCTCTTCAGCTGTTGCATCGACCTCTCGAGTTTTCCGTCTGCGGGCTCTTCTACTTGGACAGAACGTTGATAACATCGGTAAGACAGAAACAAGATGACCGAGTCAAATAAACGGTGTACCATTAACTCTCTGTTACAACGCGACGGTATCTACGCTATTTTGTTCCTCAAGGTCATTCCTGATTGAATTGCTGGGATTTTAGATAGCCGGGGCGGTGACGACGTATCTCGTTATACTGATACAGTTCCAAAACGCGGACGATACGAAAGGTCAGGTGGACAGTCTGAAGAACGCGACGCAAATTCTGAAAAACGCGCCGTCCTTGCAAAACCTGACCGGCTTGAAGATGATTCTCTGAGACCGGAGCAATGATACGACGAGAACGGACGACGCAGAGAAACACACAATCGTGTATGATAATGACGTATTTAATTGTTCCAATTCTCATAAACAGCGGCAATATACAAATACAGTTTACTCGTTTCGCAATCCAACTATTTATCGTCAACGAGTCGTTCTGATCGACGATTGACCGAGAGCGTGCTTCATACGATGTCTTCAAACTAGACGTCAGTCACAGCCTATCCAAAGCGTTCCTCCTCCTCCCTCCCACCCCCTGTCTCGCTGTCTCTTAGTACAGATAAACGTGTTGTACAACAAAATGGAGAAACTCGAATAGTCTCGCCGTCCGAAGAAGCCCAGGCATGTGTCTCGTTGGATCGAATTACTACTAAGGTATATACAACCTCTCGTATACTGACTCGTTTTCTCTGCGACACTATACACTTGTTCGTACAAATTATCATTACTCTAGCAATAAATATTGGATCGTCCGAAAAGAATCTAGCGCACACTCTCTCTCCCTCTCTCTCGTACGCTAGTATACAACGCTCTCTCGTGTTTTTTCTGTACCACGTATCAATATACAACATGTTCGCGGTCGCGCTCAAATTCGATTGGATGGTCGGTGTGTACGTGTGTTTGTGTACGTTGTGTGTGTGTGTTTACGGAATCAAACGAGACGCGAAACCTCTGTCACGCTCCGTCCCTAGCCGTCCCTAGCCATCTCTAGCCAAACCGAAATCCGAAAGCTGCGCGCCTTGATCGTAACGGATCCTCGTCGCGAGTTTGCTCAGTTGACCGTGGCCGCCGCAACCGGCGGTTGGGCTTTCTGTTGCGTGACCTGTAACAGGTTCTCGCAACAATTGTCCTTCACGATGTTCAAGCTCTTTGGTCGTGGACAAGCGAGCATGTTTTCCGAATTGTTCGAGAGCAGCTCTTCGTCGTTCTCCCCTTTGTTCCGGTGACGAGCGTTGCACTGGCAGGGGCTGGTGTGTCGATGGATCCTTGAAAAACAATCGCTGCACACTCTCACAGGATCGTAAAGCTGCTCGCTCGGCAGCGGTGTCGAATTCTCTGAACAGTCCGCGCAGAAGATCTTGCCGCAGCATCTATCGGAGAAAAGCAGTTAAACGTATGCTTCCGTTGGTTCTGTGAACCGACTCCAGATTTCATCGACAATAATTTTGGCCGACGACGAATTTAACCGACTACGATTTTAGTCGAATATTATCCAATAGTAACATCGTTTCTAAAGATGCTGCTGACATGTTTTTCTTTAACTATCCTACACTGACACTTTTACTTTTGTATGAAAATGTAATTATTACACTATAAGAAGAATTAGACGTAGTCGGCTGGCGTTGTTGTCAAATGATGTTATTATAATATCGAATAATACTGTCGTCGACTAAAGTCGTTGTCGGTGATTTCCATGGGACCCTGTTCTACCTGCAATGATGTTTGCGTCTTCCAAGCCAAAATTCTGTGTCGCAGCCCATGCACCGAGTCACAGCGTGATCAGGTACCCACAAAGTAGGAGCTGGTCCCAGTTCCTCGACCGCCTCCCAAGACATGTCCGACGGCAACGATTCTCCATGATCACCGGTGCTGCCGACCGAATCGGGTAACGATCCCTGAAACACGCGCTCCTTGCTTATCTGTCCGGCCGATGTTCTTCCCCAATAGAATTCGGCAAGCTCGTGTATAGACTGCGGGGCTGTACTTCCGAAAACTCCCATGATCCGAATTGACTGAAATTTTGTAAATAGCTTCTGTTCTCACAAAAACGATGACCGCAAGAAGGATTTTTGGCGTCACGAAAAAAAATGTATTATACAAATCTAATCCAATATTTTTTTTGTTTTACATTCCATTTCCACATTCCACGAGTTTGCCCGAATACGCTACGCGGTGCCGATAAAGTAGGAAACAAAATTGAAATGGCAAAGAATTTTTTTCGAGACCCCGAAAATCCTTCTCGCTTATGATTTTTCTAAAAAAAAGACCTATTTACAAAATTTCAGCCAATTCAGAGCATGGGGATTCTCGGAAGTCTAATTACATATATAACTTACGATATCGTCGATGCGATCGGTGTCCGCGTTATGGTTACAAACTTGTTTGATCAGAGCCAACCTCGTTGTGTGCAGCTCCTTCCTCAACGCTTCCTGTTTCAGCTGAAGACAACAGAAACGACAAAGTGAAAGAATTACAACGTTTGCCATTCTTTTTTTTCTCTCCGTTCCCTGAGACATGCTCGACGCGAAATACCTTTTCTTCCACTATAATTTGTTGCACGCGCATCTGTACATCGCAGTGTATGATGGAAAGACCGTCGATGTCGTCCAATTTGTTGAGTTCATCCGGAGCTGTGTTCCGATGAATCGGCGAAGCTGGACAAACTCCGCTGCTGGGCGTTCTGGACATCAACGGCGCGGTGATGTCGCTCAGATCGCTGCCCTCGGTATGGTTCTGATTCTGACTCTGATTCGAATTGCAGTTGTGAGCGCAAGAGCAGACAGTCTCGCCGATCGAGTTTGTCTCCACCCACGAGGAAACGATGTCCTGCGGCGAACTCTCCTGGGGTCTCCTGCTTGCAACAGAAACCCTTCTTAGAGATTCAAGGCTTTCACCGTACGCTCGCGTACTACACCGAGGCCTCTCAAGCTTCGGGGCCCCTCACGGGGTATACCCCGCGGGAGTAGGGATAGTTCTGGGACAATTAAGGGGGTAGACTCGTTTTTCCAGGGTTTTCGTTTTTCTCATTTTCACAAAAGCGCTAGATAAAAGTCCAAGTTTTACGTTTACGAGGCGTAATTTGCATTATTCGGGAACATACAGCTGCGCATGTAGCTATTTTCATAAAGCTGCAACAAGCTCCATGCTGCCGAATAATGCAAATTACGCCTCGTAAACGTAAAAATAGGATTTTTGAGGGCGATTGCGGCCTATATTGATCCTTTATCTAGCGCTTTTGACTACTGCAAAACTCCATCTTTGCATTATCGAGAAATGAGAGGATGCATCCCGCACCCTTGCAATTCTAGAACGAGTCTATTCCCTTAAAAAACACACTGTAATATCCTCCGCTAAAAACACTTACGTTTCTTTGTCGGAGTCGATCGTGTCAAGCAACGAGCAGTTACTAGGTATCAGCGTGTCTGTTGAACTGTCCACCGAAGGATTCGCCGGCGAGTCGTTCAAAGATTGAGTGGTCACCAGATTATGTTGCTTCGACTTGTCCGAGTCGAGATCTTTGTCCGTTCTGTCTTCCTTGTCCAATTCCGAGCTCTTGTCGTCTTCTGACCTACTGCTCTGTGTACACACGGCAACGCTGTACTTGTCCGCTCTGTCTTCCGAGTCCGAATCCGAGGTCTCCTCATCATCCGACCTACTGCTCCGTGGACAGACGTCGACGCTGCACTCGTCCGCGTAGTCCGCATCTTTCTCTACAGTTTTCGCTTCGATCGACAAAGAATCCATTTTCCTGTAAAACGATTTGGCAGACTCGAATACCCGAATTACTCGAGCGGCGAGGAAGCACTGGTAAAAAGTACGATAATTACTTCTCTACCGAGATACTTGGATCGCTGAGTCTACGATGAGGATAGGCCGTGTGATCGGGAGCGTGCATCAGATCGTCGTACGAACGAGTTTTGGTCATTTGCCGTTGAGGTTCTTCGTTTTCGCTACGCTCGATGTCTATCATCGTCACGTTCTGTTTGTCGTCCCTCGTCACATGGGACTCCATAGAGCCCGAGTACACCTCGGACCATACGACAAGCCTACGTACGCTACAGTTCGGCCACAACACCTGACACAACAAACAGCCCGCGTTAACATTACTAGATCGCGGGATCACTGTTCGATGCTACGTCAAATATTTATATACACTAAACACATAAATATACCAGAGAGAAAATATCCTACTTGTTTCTCTAAAGGCGAGTACAAGTGATTTACGAACGAACTGGAATTGAGGAACCGCCAAACCGAAAATGTACGCTCCTTTATTCTCAACTGTAGCCTTTCCTGTATCGTGTTGCAGAGAAATGTGCCGAATAGTTGCGAATACGCATGCTGCGCCAGCTTCTCCTGAAATCGATCCAATTGATATCGGTGCCTGGCGTTCTCGCGCGTACACAAACGTACATACTAGAGATCCCTATTTCACGTGCATTTAAATACACGTGTGTTATTAATACACATTCAATACTAGTATATGTATATCTCGAGAAGAATTAAGTAACAAAGGAAGAAAAACCTGTATAGAAGTAGTCGACATTGGACTCGTGCTTACCAGATACGCTGGCGACATCTGAAAACTACATTTAAATTGATCAGTCAACTGGTGTACACAGTCCAGCCATTGGAGAAATACTGGACATCGTTCGTTCGGATCCTCGCAGCCGACGGTCAGTCCACATCGATCCGCGAATTTGTGTCCAAAGTCTAACCATTCTCTCTCGCATAAGATTTGGAATCCCTGTCGGTGAGAAAACAGAATAACGAAACGACGATTCGTCGGCGAACGCACGCAGAAAATGAGAGTACCTTCATCGTACCTCCATAGTTCGATAATAAGGATCAAGAAGAATCTGTGCCAGCGCAACAATCTGAGGCGTCCTGTCCCAGCCGTCGCTGCAATGCACTAATACCGGTCGAGCGTCTCTTTCGATCGCGGATGCCACGGTCACCGCTGCACGCAGTAGTCCAGACATGTGTTGTAACCACTGAGTCCCCTCCAAAAGGCTGAGCCAACTGTGCAACGCAAAAATCATCGATGAAACACGCCGATCGATTATAGAAATTACAAACAAATGTCCAAGTACACCCTCAGTCCCGCATCAGCGAAACGATAAAATCTACAGTATCGTTCCTAACAAAATTGTCATGAATACTACCACAGTGATCACTATTAACCTTAATAAGTGCACATGACCTTGCAAACACGTAATTAATAAAAAAGAAAAATGAAAGCCAAATGTAGATCGTAATAGAGGACGGAGGGAGTAGTTGGAGAACCGTTTACTTGGACTGATCCGTCTCCGTTGCGCAGAGCTGTCTCATCGCGTGAAAGCTTCTACGTATAGAGTGAATGTTTGGTAAATTCATAAACTGTATGTCGCAGTTCGGGTAATACTGTTGGCATTCGCAGCCGCCTCCGCGCGCTCTGTTAGCCACAGCAATCGTGTACGACCTGGCGTCCACAATCAGAACTTTCTGCAACCACAAAATTTTCTGTTACTCGTTCATCTTATCTTAGCTTATATTAAGTCAGTGCAAAAGTTCAGTGCGAGAACCTTTGCACCGAGCTAATACATATTAGACCTCTTACGCTTCTTCGGTTCACGGTTCACTCACTTTGGTATTGTCCACGGTGGCTCCAGCGTCGTCGCAGGTGTCGGTGGAAGAATCCACCATTGTGGATTCACCTTTGTCGTAGGAACACGCATCCGAAAGTGCTTTCAGTAGACTCTCGTCTTCCGCACTCCGCCGTCCGAACCAACCGAGTTCCGGCTGACTACTCCGCGCTATCACCGCACCATTTTTCACGTGTCTGCAAAGCGGATCGAGTGAACGATTGAAGGAAACAAGATGTTACACGACGGTAACAATACCTCCAAACGACAGCAGGAATTCGACTAGAGCTACGATACGTGGCCACGCGTTTCAGGATATCATCGGTGATGCAGGAAGGGACCAAAATCAACGGCGGATACGATGGACACATTCGGTAATCTTTATTGATCTGACTACTGCGCCATGTACCGTGTAAATTGAACTTCAATCGCTCCACCTGCACCAATAGCAAATAGATCGAATCAAACGATTACGCGTTTCAATTCGGCTTGAATTTATGTTACCTGTTACACACCTCAAAGTTGAAAGTAGCTTCGTAAGACGTAGTATCTTTCCCGATCTTGGCGAACTCTTTCCCCTCCTCGACGGACCAGGCGTAATACGCGAACGCGAATATGTCCTCTACACTTTTCTTCGGATACATCACTTTGTGTAGACGTTTGAACCATTCGAAACAATGTTCGTTCGTGGAAAAAGCACAACTGAAAAAGTTCATTGGAAACATATACACACATCTGTACACATGTATCGTTGTAAAAATAAAGGCGTACCTCAGAGAACGTGCGTCCTTACATCCGATGTGTAAAAAGAAAATCTCCCTGACTTCCAGCTGTTCTATTAAACCTAACGGGATGCTGTAACATGCCTGGTTCAATTGTAAATACAATCTGTAGTTAGAAAGAGCCAATACTCCATCCGTTGTACGCCCGAGCGCCACAATCGATTCTCCGCTTAGAGGAGTAAACGGAATGGTTAAGGATTCATCTTCGCATTCCATGTGTGTGTACTTTGGAAATAATTCCGAAGCGTGTAGATGACAAATGGATTGTAGACTGGTTGGCTCTTCAGAACTCTCCATCTTTGTTCTGCGAAACAATGTAACATAAGTTTGCATATATAGAAAATGTCATAGTATTCGAACGTTGTTGGTAAACAACGAATTGCGAGCCGTTTTATTCGCCGACGCGTTGTTTACAAACACGAGAGCTGCAAAATCGAATAATAACGGAAGAGATATTTCGAAACCGCAGAAGTGCTGAACATATGACTGTACGAGCGCGGACGTTGTCATCGACGCATTGTCGAAGAGACAACAGGTAAACGTCACGATAATTTGTTACCGCTTATCGATTCGCGTCGTATCGTCGCGAGAACGGAGTACCACGTAGAAAAATAACTTCGGAAAGGTCAAACTTTTCGATACGGACAACAACGTTCGGACAACTGACATACTTGCAACGAGAAATGAATAACATATGTAGCTCGTTTCACCTGGCGAAGTAATATTAGGCGAACGGAGTTTCAATTCTTTCCGAAAGTTTTTCCAAATTTACGTTGACGCACACGCAATCGCTGTTGTTTCGTTAGGCGACACAATTAGAAGCGATCGTGAAGCAAAGGGAGAATCCAAGTAACGCGCCACGGTTCGACGATACGTTCAACATATTCACGAGATTTTTCGCATAACGGGGAGAGAGAGTCGACGCGAGTTTACAGCTGCGACACCGTCTTACCTTGGATTGGAAAATTTCTCCGCGATGGACGATATCCGATGGCCGTTTCGATACCTCATACAAAATCCATAGACAGTCGTTTACACGCGAACCAGAACAAGAACATTACTCCGTACAGAGAACATTTCCCCGTAAAGAGACGCGACAATGTCGTTGCTTTGAATCTTGCCCGAACAACACAAACCTTCCAGAGCCTTTATTACGAACGCGAACAGCTCACGGGATAAACGACACCCTATACTAATCTCTCACGCGAATTCGATTCAAACACGATTACTTTTCGTTACGGTGGTTCACAAAAATGGCTTGCATTGTGGCGCAAGATCTCCGTCAACCAAAACAAACGTTCATGTCGGGCCCCCTTCTACGCGAGACGTCAATATCACCAAGTATTTCAACTTCCAATTAATTTTTATCGAAGATACGCTTTCTGTCTGATGCGAAAGTTACATTGACAGATTATTTAGTCTATAATATGTAAGTACGTATGCGTGTATGTGGTATGCACTTACGTGTGTACAAATCATTCCGCGTTTTCATCGTTCGATCCTTCGGAACTATTTCCACTCGACGATATTTGCATTCAAGGTAGTGATGGGCGCAATCGACTAAAAACTATCGATTTAGTCGATAGTAGCTGTTACTATTTTCAGTCGACTAGTTTTACTGAACTATCGACTGAATTTCGCAGTGGTGGGGGTTACTATTTTCAGTCGACTAGTTTTAGTAATTTCGCAGTGGTGGGGGTTACTATTTTCAGTCGACTAGTTTTAGTAATTTCGCAGTGGTAGGGGTTACTATTTTCAGTCGACTGTTTTACTGAACGACTGAATTTCGCAGTGGTAGAGGTTACTATTTTCAGTCGACTGCTTTCACTGATATATATATATATATATATACTGCTTTACTAAACCCAACTAAACCAGAGGTTACCTCTCTGATTGAATTATCAAATTAATTAATTAATTCATTAACCCCATCCGTCCCTCGGTGTCAAATTGACACAGTGGTAAAAAACCGATAAAATAACAAGCAGGTGATTAGTTATTTTTCGATGATTTTTAGTCAAATTGATGAGTTAAAATTTCGGTTATGTGTTTCGCATGAAAAAGATAAAAGTCACGAAGTCTCGGGCAAATTTATACCTATAAACAATTCGATATTTCGAGAAAACTGCCAGATTGACGGAATTCAATTGTTGTATGTACTACTAAATATTAATTATTACAAATATTCTCCGAAAATATGAATGATTTATGCATTTCATTTATGTTAATAAAATATTTATTACATTCAATACAAAATTGATATTTTATTATTATATTTATCCTATCCTATATATTATATGTAATATCGATAACACCAAAAGGATTATTTATTTATTTATTTATTATACATGTATAAATCTGAAGAAGCTAGGATTGTTGTATTCTAAATAATGATAGTACAAGTTCGTGGGAATGGAACTTTATTCGACAGATCAGGTATAGCGGATTTTTCTTCCAGGCCCGCGAGATACATACTTACCGTGGCCTTGTGTGGGCCCATCGGATCTTGGTCGGCGCGACCCTTCGGAAACTCGGGGGTTTATTATGTGCTATTGAGGCCTTTAGGCCGGCAACGAAAGATTCTAAGTAACGAGACATGCATATCATAAAACATCTAAATTGCACGCGCTAAAAATAGCTTCATTGTCGCTTGCTTCGTAAACCGACCCGACCATTTGCACGCCAAATGTTTTATTGTACGTGCCGGTGGCCGCTACAAACCCAATATGTATATATAGACTTAAATCAAATAAAAATATAAAAAAATTACAGTAACATAGCATGTATTAACAAATTAATCGCAATAGAGGAAATTATAGATAAACATTAACTTAAAATTAAACATTTCTTAGTGCCCTACATAAGAATTTCTTAAAGTAATCAATAGATCCATTGAAGAAATCAATCATATCAATAAATTTAATAAAACCTAATATTTTTAGACCAGCGTTTACAATATTATTACAGTGCTTTGAGAAATTTAATGTAGGTGTAACACAGACGACCAAGTCATTAGTTTCACTAATGTTTAATTATAAACTTATAAATAATATAAAATTGTAAAGTACTATATTTTTAGATAGTCTCTCCAAATTATAATAAATAGGAAAACTTATATGGTATGAAATATGATATTGTGGAACGAAAGAATCTTCACGTGCGACTTTTCTTGGATGTGAAACCACTGTGAATATACTTATAACTTTGACAATATAAACCGGCTTTCTAGCTAAGGATTGAGATTTTTCTCAACCACTCGAGTTCAGTAACGAAATAGATTTGAACGCGTCTGCAACAGCGAACACTTTTGCAAGCAAGGAAGCGAACGCTTGGTTTTCTATGAAATCAAATAGTTTAAACCATTTTTAATTTTAAAACTGCTCCCTGAATAATTTTAATGAACTGTGGCTGCTTTTTTGGCGCTGCCCTACGCTGCTGTTTTAGAAAACTTCTTATTTCCTTGCCATATTCCTTTCCTATTGTTGTCCATTCTGCGCGGGTCTGGTCAGTCCTGATATACATGTGGCGACCAGATCCACGGCCTCTCCTGTGTCTCTTCCAGGTATCTCTCGAACCTATTCGAGATTTACGGTCAGGCCCTGGCGAACGTTTCCTTTCTTTACGACATCCTCTCCTGCTTGCCTTCCTCTGCTCTTTCCGTTTTTTATAGCATCCTTCCGCGATTGCTTCTTTCCACGTGTCTTTACCTGTCTTTCCTCTTCTCCTAGATTTTCCTTACTTTCCTATCCTTAATTTCTTCTCCTTACTTTCCTCCCACTATTCGGGTTTCCACCTCTCTTCCATTTTTTCCTTTTCCTCGGGAGTTTCTATACGTTGACGAGTCACTTAGTCACAAGTCGTTGGTCTCTGGTCTCGCGTCGTACACCAAGTTTTCTCTTAAATAAACTCGTGTTGAGGAAACATTCTGAGTTCTAAAATAGTGTTTAGTAGTATACATAAGTTTTCATAGTGTATATATAATACAATATGTATAAACAAAAGCGCTCAATAGTGTGGCAATATTTTGAACAAAAGACACCAACGAGTGCCGTGTGTCGCTTATGTAAAAGAGAATACAAAAGTGCAAAAAACACATCCAATTTAAGTGACCATTTGAAGCGCAAACATTTCACAGTGCTGGAAGCCGATCGTCGCGTGCACGAAGAAGCAGAGTCGATAGACGTGGATGATCAACTTGCAAGTGCTACACCTGGAACATCAACGCAAGCACAAGGAATTACATCGGTGGCTTTCACTTCAAATGCAAATTTGGCAATCCAAAATGAAGACTTACCAGGTATGGTGCAGAGGTCTCGGGTTCATTTAAGGCAGCTAACATTGAGGACAACTTCAAATGATCTATCACAAACAAAAATTACAAAATTAAATAATCTGGTGGCAGCCATGATTTGTAAAGATTTGCAACCGCTAACTATTGTAGAAGACGAAGGCTTTAATGAGTTAATTAAGGAGCTTGAACCACGATATAAACTTCCCAGTCGAAGAACACTGGGACGGACCATCTTACCACAATTATACATTGACACTAAAAATATAATTTTAGAAAACTTGAAAAAAACAAGTCATGTTTCTATTACGACAGATATCTGGACCAATTTAAATATGCAATCCTTTTTAACGATCACTGCACATTATTTTATTGAAAATAAATTACGCTCAAACGTATTAGCCACTAATCTTTTAACAAATAGCCACA
This sequence comes from Lasioglossum baleicum, assembly GCF_051020765.1. NCBI lineage: Eukaryota > Metazoa > Arthropoda > Insecta > Hymenoptera > Halictidae > Lasioglossum > Lasioglossum baleicum. The sequence continues at coordinate 5,608,988 of NC_134948.1, read as the reverse complement.
CAAGTCAATATATTGCGCACTGTATTCAAGATATTTTATCGGAATGGCAAATCTCAAATAAAATTTGTGCTGTCGTGACAGATAATGGTGCAAATATTAAAGGAGCTGTACGTAACTTAGGCTATATGCATTTGCCATGTACAGCACACACGTTAAATTTAGTGGTAAACGATTCCATAAGTGGTGTGACTGAAATAATAAATTTATTAAAAATCTGCCGTTCATTAGTTGGGCACTTTAAAACAAGTGTTGTAGCAGCAGAGAAATTAAGAAGTATGCAAAAGCAAATGGGCTTACCAGAACTGAAGATAAAAAAAGATGTAGCAACACGCTGGAATTCTTGCCTCGTGATGCTGGAGAGACTGTTTGCAATAAAAGTGCCTTTGTCTGCTGTCATAGTTTCATTAAGCAGAAGTCCCACATCACTTACAGCTGAACACTGGGAAATCATAGAAGATATCATACCGTTATTGAAACCACTAGAATATGTTACAACTGATTTATCAGCAGAAAAATATCCCACAGCATCCAAAATTGTTCCTTTAATAAGAGGAATTCAAAATGCTATAAACATGATTACACCAGAAACCACAGCAGGACTACGTTTAAAAAATAATATTTTAAATAATATTGAAATAAGATTTAACTACATCGAACAGAATAATATTACTTTAATAGCCACACTATTAGATCCAAGGTTTAAAATAGCTGTATTTGAAGACAATAGGATTGCACAGACAGCACAGAATATATTAAAAGAAGAAATAAGTTCCTTGGCAAGAACAGCCAGTAGTCATGAAACGAATGCAAATAGAGCCATAGCAGAAGAACCATCTCAAAACAATGAATTTTGGAACTTTTTTGTATCAAAAGTGTCACAGTTAAATAACCAATCTACGCATATTGAAAATGTAACAACCATCATCCGTCAATACATAGATTTACCATATGAAAACATTAAGAGTTGTCCAGTCGCATTTTGGAACAAATATAATTGCACAATGCCACAGCTTTTCGAGATAGCAGATAAATATCTTTGTATTCCTGCAACCTCTGTACCCTCGGAGAGAATATTTTCAAAGGCTGGACAGATTATGTCTGAAAGAAGAAACAGACTTTCAGCGAAAAACTTAGACCAATTGATCTTTTTAAATGTCAACATTTAAAATATATGTATATATATATATAAATTTGGGTCAACTTCATAGTGGAGACCATAATCATTTAAGGTTAGATTAATTATAATTTTGGAATTTTTACCTTAATTTAATTTTATTACTAATTTCTACTACGACAAATGTAAAATATAAAATAACATTAAATATTTTTAATTTTAGGAACCTCTCTCTCTCTCTAATAAAGCTGAGCGTCATGAAAACCATCGAATATGGAGAGCAATGAACATGAACCAATAACGCAATTCAGTCAAATAAGCCAATTCAGTCGACTGAAAACTATCGACTAAATAGTCGATAGTATGTAGTTACTAAATAGTAACTAGTCGATAGTTGAATTTAGTCGATAGTGCCCATCACTAATTCAAGGAGATTGAGCTCCGGGTACGTCTCGTGATTGGTCGGAACAAAATTCAGGGTTTCGTCATATCTATATATATGCAATATATATGCTTGATGTTTCCATCTCTTTCGAAAAGCGTGGCAACATTCAAAATGTAAACTGGCAAAAAACCGTTACAGCCAAGTAAACGCGTGATTCACTATTATTTTGACACTTTCATTAACAGAAACGGAGAGAACATTTCCTCTCTGGTCAAATATAAACTCTGAAACGATAGAAATTTCAAATGGAAATTGGACAAGCTTTGTGGACCGCTAGACTGACAATAAGAATCGAGCATGAACCTCGCGTCTTTCTCACACTTTACTTTACCTTCCCTCTCGCACTTCAAATGTGTTGTTTGAAATTTAAACACTCGTTCGGTTTCCTCCAGTTTCCTCAAACACCAGCGGAGTTTTCCTCGGAAAATAAAGGAAACTTGTATTGAATTTTACCCGAAAAATATTTGCACGATCGACAGGTTTTCCTTGATAAAATAAGATGGAAGGCCTGGACGTGTTGCATGTGGAAATCTGTCAAAATATCAACAGGTAGGATCTGTACTGATCTGTACCAACATGGATATTTTGTTTTAGAATAAATTTGAATCTCCTATATAGTTGTTTTTATTTTGTAGTGCCTGGTCGCGTAGCTTTATCGAGAAATTAGCGTACGAAGAAATAGCTGCATTGAAGGATATTCCGCTAGAAACGACTATAAATGGAGCAGATCTGACAGACCCTACTCTACAAATTCATGTGGACTCTATTATATGTTCTACGAACGACATGGAGGTAATTATTGAATGAGATGGATTTCCTGAAACATTTTATCAAAACAAATTTACTTATTGCAGAGATCTCATATGAAAGTACAAGATGCCACTCTGAAGTTTCATGTGTACAGATTAAATGAAGAGATCACAGCTGTAGAGACAATGCAAAACGATTGTGAAGAGTTAGTAGCGTCTTCTCATTGGGTTCTACCTGCAAAAGAATTTTATTGCTTATGGGAAAGTCTTTACTTTGATTCAACTATAAAAGAAGACGTTAGTTGAAGATGCTTCCAATTTCTGTAACTGTCTTTATCATCTCCGGTCACACTGAAATGTTTTATTTTCTCTCAGTTGTTACATTTCGTGGAGACAACGATGATATTTTCAGAGCATAGCGTTAATTCCAATATTATAAGCTGGAACAAAGTGGTACTGTTACATGGGCCGCCAGGCACTGGTAAAACTAGCCTGTGCAAAGCCCTCGCCCAAAAAGTAGCTATTCGCTTAGGACATCAATTTACTCATAGCGAATTTGTTGAGATCAATAGTCATAGTCTTTTTTCAAAATGGTTCTCAGAGGTAACATTCTAGTAAGATACTGCGTGAATTATATCGATGAATGTGTGAGTAAATTTTCTTCGTTTCCAGAGTGGAAAACTAGTTATGAAGCTATTCGATGAATTAAGGAGTAGGCTTGAAAATTCGGACACGTTCGTATGCATTCTGATCGATGAAATAGAATCTTTGGCACACGCTCGTAAATCGTGCAATAATGGAACGGAACCAACCGACTCCATAAGAGTAGTGAACGCGTTGCTAACGCAATTGGATCAAATAAAAAGATACCCGAACGTTTTAATCCTGACGACCAGCAATCTCTCGGAAGCTATTGATCTGGCGTTCGTCGATAGAGCAGACATAAAACAATATATTGGACATCCTACTGAACTAGCCATATACAAAATCTATGTCTCGTGCCTCAAAGAATTAATGAGGGTAAACGAATACAATTTTCTGTAATAATTTAAGAAGTATACGACTTATACAAGTATATTTATTTTAGACAAAACTCATTCAACCGGAAGAGATCTTTGATTTGTCTTCTTCAAAGAAGCTAGACTACATAAGTAACTCTAGCACGGAGAATAGTCATGAGTTAATGGATCTATGCCAGGAAAGCCTCGGTCTGAGCGGACGTGTTTTGAGAAAAGTCCCATTTCTAGCCCACGCATTTTACTTGCGAACCGAACAGTGCACTGTAACTGAATTTTTAAAAGCAATGCGTCTAGCTGTTCGAAGACAGAAAGAAGAAAGCAAACTTGCTGTTCAAGCGTCGTTGAATTTGGATTAAGAGATGTTCTGCATGTATCATACAGTTTCTTCGCATTTTTCCTTTTATATTGTATCATTATTCTCACAATTTTTATATAATATTCGATGTATTGTATGTATTTGATTACATTATTTGTTTTTCAACAAATGGTCAGCGTTCACGTATTACCTATCGAGTGGTAATTGCACTTTGGAAAAAGTACATTTCTAAATTTTTGCGTATGCCATGAAATGTTCGCTGTCCGGTCTGTAGAATAAGGCTTCTGAAAAATATCTGTCATACGTTTGTCGGAGAATATAACATTTCATTGCATTTCATGATAATCTATATGGTTCCGTGATGATTCTCTTTCTCACCGACGAGAATCTCAGCGGTTTTCTGTTTTCTACTCCAGCCACAATATATCGTAGAGGGCGTAAGAAACTCCCGTAAGGCTGGCAGCGTCGATGTTCTCGTTTTAGCAGGTTTTAGGGAGAACGAGTTACCATTGTTCGCCTTTCGAGCGCTGCGTTACCTGTAACTACACCGAAGTTTCCTTTCTATGCGAATGCGATTTCTGTACAAATACATTGAAGCAAAGTCGATAAAGTTAAAGTTAAAGGACACAGTTTTTAGTTTTTGTAAGAAGTCTGTTGACAAGAAATCTTCAGTATTCACGGTGCAGGTCGCAGAATATCTTGGAACTATTGAAAGAATAACTTTGCGATTAAAATGGGGGTACCGAAGTTCTTTAGATACATAAGCGAAAGATATCCTTGTGTCTGCCAATTTTTAAAGGACTATCAGGTAATTAACGAAAAAGGAAACAAACAATGCGTGCCTTATGGTTCCTCGTGTCCGTACGATTTTTTGTTTTACGAATTCTTTGTCGTTTTTAATGGGTCGTATTGTTGTTTATTCCTTCGCACGATGATCAATGTGTTATTTCGACTGTTCTTCAATCGTTAATTATCATTTTATTCGTGTGTTAGTTAGCACCAACGTGTATAACGGATATTTCATTGTTTACAGATACCAGTGTTCGATAATTTATATTTAGACGTGAATGGTATCATACACGGATGCTCGCACCCCAACGATGTTGACATCACATTTCGTATCACCGAGGAGACTATATTCAAGAATATATTTCATTACATTGAAATTTTATTTAACATAATACAGCCGCAACAGTTGTTTTTCATATCGATCGACGGTGTAGCGCCAAGAGCAAAAATTAATCAACAGAGGAGTAGACGTTTCAGAGTCGCGAAAGAATCTGAGGCACTAGAAGCTAACGCAAAGGACGAAAATGGCGAAGTAAACATAAAAGATAGATTCGATTCGAATTGTATAACTCCAGGAACGTTGTTTATGGCCAAGTTGGACGAACAGTTAAAATATTTTATTTCCTACAAGATTTCGACCGATGTGCTTTGGCAGAAGTGCAAAGTTATACTTAGCGGATCTCGGGTATAAAAACATGCAAAGTAGGAAAACGTATGTGGTTCGAAGAATAGACGAATATACGAATATTGTTCCAGGTCCCGGGAGAAGGAGAACATAAAATAATGGATTATATTCGTTATATGAAGGCCCAACCGGACTACAATCCAAATACTAGACATTGTTTATACGGTCTAGACGCAGACTTAATAATGTTGGGTCTGTGCACTCACGAACCATATTTTACATTATTAAGAGAGGAAGTGAAGTTTGGTAAAAAACAATCGAAAATTCAAACACCAGAAGAGACAAAGTTCTGTCTCTTTCATTTATCTCTGTTAAGAGAGTATATAGATCACGAGTTCTCTTTGTTGAGAGAAAAACTGCCGTTCCCTTACGATATCGAGAAGATTATCGACGATTGGGTTTTGATGGGTTTCCTAGTAGGGAATGACTTTGTTCCGCATTTGCCAAATTTACATATCGCGCACGGAGCACATTCGATATTGTATCAAGTGTACATGGACGTGTTGCCGAGTTTAGAAGGTACGTGTGTGATGTTTAGAAAAAAGAACGCGCGATGTTTTAAGAAGATCAAACACCTTTCAGATGTTACTTAAAACTGCAGTTTTGTTGTAGGTTACATAAACGATACGGGAACGCTACGATTAGACAGATTCGAGAAGTTAATGGAAAGACTCAGTCATTTCGACCTTCTACAGTTTTCGCTGCAACACGGTGATCTGAAGGAGCTTGAAAGTAAAATGGGGAAACGTTTTACAGAGTGCGATAAGTCGATCTGTAAAATAATAGAAGAAGACGGCGACGTTGTTATTTCTCCCTCAGATAGAGAACTAGACGAAGAGTTTGACCATTTCTGTGTACCTGATGATATGGCAGCTGACGAGGTGATATTTACTTAGAGATGTACTACATGATTACCCGCAGAACCTTTTGTTTAATACTTTTTAATATAGTTGCAAGAAAGGTCTGACGAAGACGACGATGACGAAATGTCTGATGACGAGATGTATAATCCGGAATTTGTCGAACATAAAAAGGAATACTACAGGCAAAAATTGGAATGCGACAATATAGACGAGTGAGTCTATAAAATTTTTGACTTTTTATTCGTTGTTCGAAATAACTTTGTAAGTCTGAATTACACGCATGAAATTATTCTAGGAAGTTCCTACGGACACAAGCTGAAGCGTACGTCAGAGCAATACAGTGGAATTTAAACTATTACTATAACGGATGCTGCAGTTGGTCGTGGTATTATCCGTACCACTACGCGCCTTACATTTCAGACATAAGAGATTTCAAGGATTTGAAACTAGAGTTTGATTTAGGGAGACCATTTTTACCATTCGAACAGCTACTGGCTGTACTGCCACCGTACAGTAGAAAGTTATTACCAGAAGTGTTTCAGTCGTTACTGACCGACGAGAAATCCCCCATAATCGAGTATTATCCGAAAGAGTTTTTCACAGATTTAAACGGCAAACAGCAAGAATGGGAAGCTGTTGTACTTCTACCGTTTATAGACGAAGAACTTCTTCTGGGCGGTAAGTGGAACTAGTTTCACGGACTTCGTTCTCTGTGGAAAGAGCTAATCGTTCATTGTATTTTGCAGCTATGGCCCAACGCTATTCGAAATTAACTTCGGAGGAACTCGCGAGGAACAAACATGGACCAATGTGTTTGTATTTTTACACAGACGAGGATAGAGGTGTTAATAAAGCACCAGAATATTTCCCTGATACTCTGCACAACCATGCGGCGGTGATGTTAATCAATCCCGAAGATATTCTTGTTCCACGATCGAAATTAATCAAAGGATTGCATCCAAATGTAAAATTAGATATATGCTGTCCTGGTTTCCCTACGCTGAGATATATAAAGCATACTGCCAGTTTGGAGAAGGCCAAGGTGAAGTTTCAATATTTTTTTGAGTACTATATATTATACTATTAAATACTATATATACTATACTTTGAATATATATGTATATATTGTTGCACAGGTCAAAGTGTTCCAGCACCATTCGTACAAGGATAATATGATATTACACATAGTTCCATCGTCGTCGCCGGAGAAAGATTTAACATGCATGGCGTCCGAATTGGTAGGTAAAACTGTATACGTGGAATGGCCTTTTCTAACAGAAGCGCAAGTGGTAGCTGTTTTAACGAACGAGACAAAGTTAAGTTTAATCGACCACCAAATGGGTTGTTCTCGTGAGAACACGAGAGAAGAGGAGGTAAAGGGTGTGTATCACAAGCTATGGATCACTCAGGCGAAACAGATCACGGAGACGTAAGTTTGACGATTCGTATAATTACTGGCCGCTTAGAATTTTTAATAAAATCATAATACTCGTTATATTTTCAGGTATAAAGGTCGTCTGGGTATAGACCTAGGCGAAATAAGAATCTTAATTCATGCGCGACCATTGATTGGCAGCAAATACGTGTTCGGCCCTCAAGGAAAATTGTTTTTCGAGAAACAATGGTCGGTCACGCCGGTTACTTACGCTTACCAAACGATAGTGAAAGATATATCTGTTTACGAGGCTAGCAAAGCAGTGTACAAAACCGTCGATGATATTTTCGTGCCAGGAAATGTATGCTTCATGTTGGGACATCCCCACTATGGCGCAATGGGCACGGTACGCGGATCTGAACACGATCTTCTGTCTATCGAGCGTGTTTATGTTAAGAAACAAATTCATTTTCAATAGGTGGTCGAGCCAGCGGTCTCGAAGAAGTCGGGTAGAATCAGAGTATCGGTGAACGTGAGTCCGGAACTATCGCAGGAAGTGATAAAGCTAGCTAATCAAAAATTTCGGACTAAATACATGACAGGGACCGCGGTAGCTCAGAGATTAGGTATAAGCAGTCATATGTTCAGCCGAGTGACAGGAACGATTTACGTGAAGCCGAACTTCGAAGACATGAGTCAGAAAGAGATCAAGCATAATATCGGTTTAAACTTGAAGTTTAATAAGAAAAACGAGGAAGTAAGCGATCAACTATTGAACGTTCGGAGAACTTACGTATTCGGTATATTTCACAACACGCATCTCTTGTTATAGATAGTAGGCTATACTCGAAAACTGAATGGCCAATGGCTGTACAGTACCAAAGTAGTGAAATTGACCCGCGATTACATGACGAAGTATCCTGATTTGTTCGAACGACTTTCACAGAATATTGGGAACGTTATCCCGGAGAAAGAGTTATTCGACGGAGAGTGAGTGATCGATCAATTGAAATTTCATTCTACAGTCTATTAATTCATTATGTCTGTGATTCAGATCCGGAGTGTTGAACGATCTCATGGACTGGCTGAAAGAACAGCTGCAAGACATGAAAACCTGTCCGTGCGGCACGAACAACGTCGACTCGAACTTGGTGAAGGAAATCGAGGAGAATATCGACGAATTTCTTGCAGATCAGCCAAAAGAGAAGCTTGTGCCGATGCAGGTGAAGCCTCACCTGCTGTTCAAGCCCGGTTTGCATTTACGTAAAGCGCAACCCGATCCGAACGCACAGACCTATCTGTTAGACAGGGTGTGTTGCGTCAAAGACAATTTCAGTGTTCCCTTAGGTTACAAGGGTACTGTAATAGGTATTCAGACAGCGGAGAACCCGTTGGAGACGATGTACGATGTTGTTTTCGATAGAACCTTTACATGTAAATGAAGCATATCCATATTCAAAGTAAAAGACTAACCACAGACATAATCCGGCGGGCTTAATCGCGTTTACACGGGGATTCTGCTTGGATTGCTTTCAGCCGGCTTGTCGATAAATGGCTGCTCGGATTTGCGCGGGTACCGGCTGTCCGCGCTCGATTTCATCAACATCAGTCATGGGGAGAGAATGGGACACGGCCGAGGAAGGTCGGTAGCGGAGATGAACGCAGAATCCATGGAATCCTGGAGAGTCCCGTCCAATCAGACGTCTGTTGATTCGCGCGCAAACTCGAGCGCAAACTCGAGCGCATTCGCGTCCTACAGGAAGAAGCGTAATCAGTTGCCAGGCCAGGAGCAAGAGGCTTGGCCAAACCCGCGGATCGTCCAGACCAGGAACAATGAAACGACCGACCAGGAGGTCCGTCTAGCACCGTCGTCCTCATTCAAATGGAAGCAGTGCAAACCTGGGGAGGACGCCGTCGCCAGGATCCCAGAGGCTAACAAAATGATCAAGAGTGCTGTTCAACAAAATTCCGCGGCCCCCGAGAACCCGCAGAATAGGCAGTCGACAGCCAAACCAACGATGGAGTTCCAAGCCTTATGGAACGAGCTGCACAAGCCGCAGCTCAACAGAATGGTATGTATACACGGTCCAGCGGTTTCCAGTGCATTTCAATACAGATTGCAGCAAGGTTAGATGCATCGAACTCGAAACCCGCACGCGCAACACAGGCAACAGCAGCCCTGCATACTTTATTCGTTACGGGGGGAGCTCGGTTCACGACTCTAAAAATAAATGTTTAACATTTTTTTCTCCCCGAAAACCGTGGAACGATTCTTTCTGAAAGTTTCAGAATATTTTATCTCGTATTCGAAAAGTACATCCGAATTCACTCAAATTTTGTAAATAGGTTTTCTTTTTTTTGGCAAAAATGAGGATTGCGAGAAGGATTTTCAGCTTTTCAATGACATTTCCTACCGGCGCTCCTTCGGACCTGCGGAATGCAAAAATGGAATATAAAATCTCTCTCAAGTGGCAGAAATTACAGTGACCGAAGTTACAAGCTTGAATTAGGTTTTCGCGAGCATTTTATTCATTTGTAGAATATGCATGTTTAATAAACCGCGGCCATAACTGTGTCGATAATATAGCGAGTGGTATATAATATACTCGAATGGTACGAAATACTTTTCCGAGACGCCTTCGAGAAATTTTTCTCGCAATCATCATTTTTGTCAAAAAAATTTCAGCCAATCCGGTGCACGGGGATTTTCGGAAGTACATATAAGCAAATTTTCTTATTGCACACATATTCAATGAATAACAAACCGGCGGGAATTTTGTGGCTTTTAATTCTTGACCAAAGCGAAACACCTCACGTTGTCGATGAACCTAAAGAACTCGGGGAAAGTAGAAAGGTGACAAATCGATGGGACTTCGAAAGACATCTAACGATTTTAGTTAAATTATGTTGTGATTACGGTAATTGACTAAATACTTCGCTACAGAGACACTGTACGTTTATCCCCACTATTGCACACTGCAACCAATCGGAGCGTAGAACAAATTCCTTACGACTTTCGTGTTGCGCAACTGCCATCTGTTAACCAATGGTAGAGGCTCGAATTTCGCACAGATGTCCCTAGTAGTTCAAATGCTTCCTGCATTGCTCCTGTCAATTCAGCCTGAACCATTTTGGTGCATTTACGTTTGTTAACGTTTCGTCTCGTAAACATGTACATGAATCACTGATACGCGATACCGTAAGCGATTTTGAAAACAAACCATTCGATTCGCGTTGCTTTGATAGTGAGAATCGGAAAGTATGAACGTGACGACGAATTGAATCGTACACGAAGATTAATGAATCTTTAGGAACATGAAGATTGCAATATCAAAGATAACAATTCAGTAACATATAACGCGTAACGAAAACTATAGGCGCTACCGGTACAAATTGATATTTGTAATAACAATTAATCCTATTAGTAAGTTTCAGGCTGAGCTGCCCCTCCTATCAAATTTTTGCAAAATTATATACTACTTATTTTCAAATGATTTTGTTCGATATAATTGTATAAAGAAAAAAGTCTACTCAATTGGAAGTAATTTTTGAGATGCTTATGGTCTGTTGCACCTTTCCAGAAGTTTTTTCTTTTCTGTTACGTTGAATGACCCCCTTCGTATCTATTAGATTCAGACGATCGCAGCAGATCAACTCCTCCATTATTATAGTCGCTGCGATTGTCGCATTCTAATAGATACGGAGGAGTCTGTAGATAATCAATGTTGTACACTTACACCAGATACCTTCTAAATAACCCTGCCATATAATTGAGTTGTATAGATAACCCTGTGCTTCTCCAATAGAAACCACCAGAGATTCGAGATTCGAAGATGAACAAAAGTTTCCCTGAAAGTGCAGTAAGTATCATTCTACGGTGCCTCTAATTTTCATTCGCAATTGGTTAAAGAGCTTCTGATCGGTATATTTCAGCCGCAAGATCCCAGCGCTTTCTTGAAGGCGGTTTTGAAGATTTCCGATGAGAATACACAACAGTCCGCGCAATCTGCGCCACCCAAGATTCTCTCCAGCAACACAGTTCCCCAAAAGGAAAATAAAGTATTGGACACACCGCCTTTGGTGCAACAGTTATTCGATGTAAACATTCAAGATAGAATCTTGCTGTTTGCAAACTGGAAAGAGCCTGATTTTCATCAAGATCCAATTTATTGCAGCATGCTCGACAAAGCGAGAAAGTGAAGGATGAGAAGACGCCGATCTGGTACTGCACACAGTTGGTGCATTACTATCAACTGACCAGAATCGGAATGCCTCGCTACAGCTACTTCACCGATGGTGAAACCAATCTGATACGAGCACACATCGTTTTACCCGATAAGAGAGCGTTCGTCAGCGATCCGTGTGGGACTCACGAACTAGCTGCGGGAAGCGCGGCGAAGAAAGTGTACACGGTAATAGAGAGTTTGTTTAAAGGTAGGTGTCCATATGAGAGCAAAAACTATCGCAAGTTACACTCGAGAGTCAAATTCGTCAGTGTACGTACACGATATTGGGAGTGCTAGCGGAGAGCTGCACGGAAAACTATCGGAGAGCGAACATTAGACTCCGGGAGTAGTATTGTTTCTACAATATACTCATTAATTAAATCCGAACGCTAGCACCATCCATAGTTTAGTGTATTTTCTCTTCCTGGAATATTTCTTTTTTCTTATTAAGTACATTGCAATAATTGCAGCAAACTTTGGCGCTTCCATTCTGTTCACGAGTGTTCTTATAACTATCGAAATTCATTTGAGAAGCTACACGCATGAAATTCAAATAGCCACATACCTGAGAGCTCTTTCCGAGAGTTCAAGACGTCAATCTCCGAGAGCAAAACATTTCTGAATTACTCTCAAATGGACACGCAAGTTGAGAGTACTCTCGTCGTTGCTTTATTTTGAAAATTCATTGTTTCCGTTTCACGAATCAGGAATTGAATTTGTCGAACGTGCTACCAAACATGAAGCTTCCGCCTCCGCTGCACTGGTACGCTACTCGACAAAATAACTCCTGGTCGCCGAACCTGAGACCGCCAGGACCGCCGTTTTTCCCGCCGAAACCTCAACCTCCTCAACACTTTCCCCAGTGGACTCAAAAGGCGCAGCACACCACCGGTTATCACCAGCCGTACAAACAGAATAATCAATACATGCATCTCCCTCAACCGAAAGCGGCTCCATGCGAACAAAAGTCTGAGATAAAGAACAGCACGTCCTTTGTTCCGCTGCAAGCTCAGAAGAAGAGCAGGAACATCGTGGCGAAACAAGCCGGCGCCACTAAAGAAACGAATCAATGTGCCAAAGACAATCCTCAGCCGGTGGTTCAGCAGAAGAAGAAAGAGTTGCCTGCTAAGGTAACGCGTCGAAGTTCTATAAGAGAAACTGCTTCAATCTGGATCGTTGTTTCGAAATTTATATTTCCTTTTTTGTTCAGAAACCAGTACCCATTGCGGAAACTACGGACAAACAGAAATCAACGCAAAGCAGCTCCAATCAACAAGTACAAAGCACACAACCCATCGCAAAGCCTAAGAAGTCGCGGATCGCCGCGAAATTTTGCATACCTTCGCAAATGGAGGAAACGAATCGTAGGAAAGATTCGGTTTAAAAAGGCATTGCTCTGGTGTAACGATGCACGTCGTAAACTGTTGATATATGTGTATATGTATGTACGTTTATATATATGCACACACACGTGTGTATACAGGGTGGGTCAATAACTACGTCCATCTTGAATACCTTCGTTGTTCGTAATAATAAGAGAAAATGATATTATAGAAAACTTCTATATGTAATTCTTTCCGTATTACTACGAATAACGAAAGTATTCAAGGTGGATGTGTAGTTATCGCTCCGCCCTGTATATACATATACATATATATTATTTGTCTTTCACAGTTCTTTTTTATATTTTGTAATAAAAGATTCCAAATACGATATTGGTACACGTGTGTGTAAACGCGCGTATCGCGCGCGTTAAAAACACGACGAACTTCGAAGAAGCTGAAGTCCTATGTATATAATACTCAGTTTGTAAGTAGCAATACTTTGGATTTCTTTTTTAAAAGCTCGTTCTACTGTATAAAAAGAAAAGAAAAACACGACGTCGAAAGATACTAATCGTTGTAACAGAACGATGAACACTGATATATAAAATAATTCGGATGAATTGATTTTTATACGTACGATTTGGAGTTGTGCGTGCGAGAACAGTACTGATTACTATAGTAAACGTAACGAAACTTGATATTGTACGTAGATGAGTGTTTCATTTAATTACAAAAAGGAAAGAAAGAAAAAGGAATTATTTAAGTGTAATCGACTGCTATATACATAATCATTGTTTCTTCTTTTTCATGACTCGTATGTCGTTGACCTTTTGACTATTTTTATTCAGAGAATTGTACGTATTTTTTGTTTTCATTTACAAATAAGGATGATTTTGTGTATAAAAACAAAGAGAAGGAGTGGGGAACACGTACATATTGTGTTTGTAAATTCTTTTAAATGCACTGATCAATGAAAATGAATAAAGAACGATGCATTACTTAAGTATACTTAACGTTACTTAACGTTACTCAATATACATACTTTGTCTTGTTTTCTATTTCATTACTCTTATCCCGCCGTTGTCAGTAGTTATTCAAAAATCGTTCGTTAGATAAAAAGATAAACGTTATTACACTATGATTAATTCTAGTCGCGGCGAAATACATTTTACAGAGTATGCAGCATTTTATTACGCAGTATAGTTTCATGACCGGTTAGTATTCGACTGATCGATACAACCGGTATTCTTTTTCATTGCCAAATTCTGCAGACTGAACTCCTTCAGTATCTCACTCATCTGTTGCTTCTTTCTCTCTTTGACAACCTGGCATACGAATGCATTCTTTTGTACTTGAGGGACTAAAAACTGTCCCGAGAGTTTCTCAATCGCATCTCGAAGCCAACTGCCCATCCACTTCACGTGCTCCTTGTTCAACGCCACCAAGACTTCCGCATGTGGGTCTAGACTATTCCGTGGTACTTTCCCACCTATCGTTATTATTTTACATGTAATCGACTGTACGTAACTGTTTGACAATTTACAAATTTCCTCGGGAAACTACTTACCCACACACTGCATCACTACAAAAACAAGTTCCTGCCCAACCGGTTGAATAAAGCTCTCCAGTTGCGTGCTTTGCATAATGGCGTGACTTAAGAAGCATCCAGCTGCCTTGACCGTCTCGTTTTCCGGTAACATTAGACAGTCCATTCCTGCGAAATACATTATGCAATGAAAATAGTGTTCTCGATGTGTCAATTTTACATTAACTTTACCAGTGTACACAGGCTTACCGCACTGTAACATTTCCGGTATCTGATCCGGGACCTGCAGCAACATTGTTGGATTCTTCTTACAAGTCTGCGCCAGTAATCTGAGGTATGCTTCCATCAGTTCCGCCCAGTCGGACAAATTACCGGGTACGGATCGGCAGGCTCTGACACCGCTTAGAGTGACGGAGCTCAATTCCGCGAAAACGCGACCTATCACGTTCTCAGGGTCTCGGCCGAGCAAGAGCACTAGCTGTCGAAGAAGATCCAACGCGGCAGGGTGAGGCCAGTTTTTGTAGGATGTGGTTAAAATCGGTAGAAGGGGTTGCGTGTCGACCTCCGGGTGTAATAACGACAACAAAGACTTCTGCGCGCATGTGTACATCTCCTGGAGTGTGGCATTGTCCTGGCTCCACTCGGGATGGCCGATAATCTGATTGAAGATCGGCAGAAGCCCGTCCAATACGGACTTCCCGATGGAGCCTTCCAGCGCGGAGAAGAACATCGTGGCCATCTTGAGTTGACTGGTCACCGCGGAGCGGGCTACAAACAACGGTTGTTCCAATAACTGTTTGATCTTTATTATGCATAGACCTAACGTGGCGTCCAGGTGGGCTAACTTTTCCTCGACCGTGGACAAAGTGTTCAATAGTTTGCCGGCCGCTGACATCAAACGCAAGCCCTCCGGGCATCCGGGAGTCACGGTCGGTAGAGTTCGTTCGATGATGTTCAGAATAGACGGTGCGAAAGGCGTCAGTTGTTTTTCGCACTCCCTCACCAGGTCCTTCAGAGCCATGCTGGCGAGAGGCGCGGTCAATGAGCCCCTGGTCAAACCCATCGTTATAATGTGCAAAACTCTCTCGAGCCAGGGTTGCGGGTGCATGCCGATCCACTCAGCATACCTGCCCAGCGCCGTACAAACACAGGCCAGTACCTAGAAATAGAATCGGTCAGAATGAAGGCATCGTTCGTTTTTCCATGCGCGAAAGAGAATCGGTATGAACCTGAAGAACAGCTATGTATCTTTTCAATATTTTAATTAAACATATCTAAATCGAAGGGTAGCTAGAAAGCTGTTCAGCAGGTTCACCAGAATGGAACCGGTTATACCTCTCCGGGATAGAGGTCGTATGGAATATGACATATGACTAAATCCATCAGAGCAGGAATGTAATGCGATTCTTGTATGTCGACGCTGTCGGCCAATGCTTCGAAGGCGTGCAACGTTGACTCGACTTCCGCCCATCGTAGCGTTCCGTCCAACGTTCTACTCAATCTCTCTCCGAGGAGTATCAGTAAGTCTTCTCCTAGTACCCTGTAGCAGTAATCCAGAGTGTCCGCAACGTCTTGTCTGTAGCATCTGAAAAGTTCTCGTTCGTTCGCGTCTCCGGCTTCGCTGGGACACAAGGGGAGCGTGGATTTTCGCAACAATGCATGTGCCAGTCTCGCGTAAACTGGTCTTAGGACTAGCAACGCACGGTTCTCGTACGGTTGGTCGAGGGTACCGATATCATCTTGCAACGAGAACCAGAAACCAAATGGTATACAACTACGCGTCTCGTCGGTGGGGTAGCGACCCTCTTGTTCTGAACACTGTAGCAGCAACTCGATCAATCCCTCCGACGTTGATCTCTGCATTTCGTTTCCATCTTCAACTAAGGCGCGTAAAAAAGATCTGCTGTGCGGTTCCCCTATAGCAGTTAGAATCTCACAGAAGTACTTTCCGTTGTATTGTCTCGCCATGGACACCAAACTGTGAGCCCAGTCCCACATGGTTTGCGGTCTATTTAGGAGCCCGCAATGGTTCACGATCGTGTTCAAGCATTCGTGAACCACCTCCCAACCTTTGCTGTTGTCCTCTTCCGCGTTATCCCTTCGGTAGAAAAGAATCTGTTATTTCGAATGTTGAGAACCTCCGAAGGTGCATTACGTTATTTGGATAGGTGTACCTGCTCGGCGCGTAATAAGCGGCAGCGACTAACAAATGATGGTATATTTGTCCCGTTGCTTCCAGGGGTAGTTGGCTCCCCACTTTCAACCAGAATAACGCGCATTCCATCGCCAACAGGTGTAACGCCAAGTCGCTGCCCGGAGTATTTGGATTGCACATGGAGAACACTTGCTGCAGGAACCAGGTCGTTTTGTACCATCCGTTCACTAAATTTTCATGCAATTTGGATCGTTTCGCTTCGTACTTCCTTCCAAACTGATCAAATTCATTGCAATTGTTAATACGATAAGACGCGGCGTCGGCGGTGGCGTCGTACAGACGTAAGAGGTGTACTTTACCTCTACGGGTAACAGAGAAAGCGTAAGCAATAACAATTCCAACATAGGAAGGGAATCGGAGGGCAACATGTCCATGAGCTCGACCACAACATTTTTATTATGCTCCTTGTTCTCCATACCACTAACGTTCGCTAAGTATGCAGCTAACTAAAACCAGAGAAAACACATTCTTTATCATTCGTAGAACACGCGCACAGTTCTCGTAATCGATTGCATAGAAAACAACATTACCGCCTGACAAAGCTTGGATAGAATGAACTTTGGTATATTGGGTTGCTTTATACAATTGAGCAAACGTTCCCGCAGCACAGAATACTCGTCCTCAGGCACTTCGTCCCAATGTCTGGAAATCTTGGTGTGCAGCGTAGTGGCTGCAAAGAATTGTACCTCCCATGACTGAAAAACAAAGAGAAATCGTTAATCAAGGTCGAATAATACGAGAGAAGAACGAAACGCTGAAACACGCTTACCTTGGAAGGCTGCAGGAGCTCCCAAACAAAGGTCCAAGCGTGTTTAGATGTTTGTATCTGTAGGAGCCACAGGTGTACATCGTTGTTACCGTCCGCATAGAACTGTTTCACGGCCTGATCGACCACGGTTGTATAATCCATTCCAGATCGATTTTTGTCTCTCGACAAAACCTTCTGCGACTAAAAGTTTGAATTATTATTTGCTCGGTTGTGTTTAGGAGGGTCTCATTGTCAGCGAGAGACCACCTCTGCCAGTGTTTGCACTCAGTCCGTTTCGTTGATAAGCGACGTGATTATCATCTTCCTCGAAAGTCATTTGAACAGTTCGAACAGTTTGGCCCTTCAAACTGTTCACGTGTGCGAACAATAAAACGCCCTATGTTTACACAGTCCTTTTCAGCCACCTTGGAGATCTTACGAGCTGCGTAAATCACACTTTCCGGCCGTATTCATCGTCTGTGCAAATTTGATTTTCATTGTAACGTTTCGGACACTTTCTATCATCAGATATATCAGCTACTGTAATTAGACAAATTTCAATGAAAACGGCGCCGCGATACTAAACGCGCCTCAATGCTAGAAAATCACGGATATTCGATCACGTTCTAGCCTGACTGGTATTCTGACGATTTCGAGGGCACACGAAGAATTCGCGTGTCTGAATAAGTCGATACGGTCTATACGAACGAGGACTTCACAAAGTAACCTCGAAAAAAAAAGTAACAGCTGATTAGATACATGTATGCCCGTGAACACATGTAAATACACACAAACGTACACAACGTACGAACATAGAAACGATTGGAACTTTCGAAAGTGTAAATAGTATAAATACAAGATCTTTCCTGTTATCTACCCGCCACTATTTTGGTATGTATTTTGAACCTAACCTAAATAACACCTAGGACCTAACCTTTCCTGATGCGAGCGCATGCGAGCGCGCCACTATTCGTTGGGTTTTCATTGGTATTTGTCATATATCATATAAATATATGTATGGATGTTATGTATACCATACATATTTGTTGTATATTTAACTTATTACTAATTAATAGACTGCGGATCTTTATTTAAAAAGAAATGCTAGGATATGAAATTCCTCAGAATTTCATACGATTTTTGTTTATTTCAGATCTATAAAGACTACTACCGCTGAAAATAAAATTTGATTTGTTTCCACTTTCTTAAAATTTGACTATAAAAATAAAAAATTGCATCAAGACAGATAACAAGGGAGATCCCAAATAAGATAAGTATTATCAGTGTGTTATTTTATCTATTTACAGTATCGGACATTCACGCAAAAGGCAGAAATACCTTGATGCGCTTAACAAAAGACTGATAACTTTTCATAAATTATTTTTCAGATGTTACGTGACCACGTGATGAGAAAGCTTGAAACATGCTTGAAACAGTGCTGAACAGTGCAGCCAGAACGGGGAAATCGAGGGGAATACAGCTTACCCCCTCACAGATAACCAGACCAGTCTACGCACGGGCACATTGTATACATATAATACATACATATATATCAGTGCACGGGCACCGTGGTTGTGGTCGTGGTCTACGGTTTAGTGGGGGACGTTGAAGTGTGCTCATTGGTGTTGGAATGGGATAATGGAAGGGGGAAAGGAGAAGAAGGAATGCAATCCGTTTGGATTGCATCTGGCTGCACTGTTTGAAACTATATTTTTCAAACAAAAGAAGTCTATGTATATGGAACGTTTCGGCAAAATCAGGCAAAATGGACTATTCTAACAATTCGCACTCTAAAGGCCTTCATTTCTATACCGGTATGTATATACCACGTAATAAATTTCAAATTTATTTTATTAGAATCTATACTAAGAATTTACCAAGTAACGAATACGTCTATTATTTCACCGGGGACTCTATTTAGAAGAATGCAACGTTGTGCAACAAGACAAACAATCAAAACAACAAGATACAATTCCACGGATAGCCAAGTCTCTTCTAGCCCAGTCTCAACAAGAAATAGTTTTGTTGTCCAGGAAATTAGGATTACTAAATATTGAACTGACAAATCTTCTTGCGAAATGGGCAAACACGACAGACATGGATCAAGTTGCTTGTAATTTTGTAAAACGGCCTGGACACGTTTATCATCTCTATTACAAACGGGACCACAGATATTTCTCTATGCTTAGCCCAGAAGTATTAATATTTCAATCAGTATACATATATGTATGTATTGTACTTTCAAATGTGTGTTCTCAACTGTAAATTGTGTTTCAGGAGTGGGGCTCTTCAGGACCTGCCCAGATTTACATTGGTTCGTACAAATTAGAATCAAACTATTTCTGGACGTGTGTACGAAATAATGTTTCAATTTTATCTTAAAAGGAAAAACTTAAATGTAAACGTGTAACGACAATATGCATAGAAATACAACATAACGTTTGTAATGAATAAATCTGTTCATTTCAATTATACATTCTCGAACTAGGATTCACGCTACATTTATGTTCTCATAGAGCTAAAGTATGTGGACAGATAAACAACATTGGCTGGAAGTTTAAGTATGAGAGAAATTTTTATAATTTAGCACTGAAACGTGTAACATCGCGTTACTTGGAATTTGGTCGTATAACTGGTTCGTGTTTTCGGTAAATGAAAAAAATTTTATGCACATATACATGCTACTTTGGCTGGAAGAAATGTATACTAATAAAACTACAGTATTTCCTCTGCAGCGTCACATTCTAGTTCCCCCTCGAGTCTCGCGACGGCACGGGGAAAATACATTACGATACGAAATACTTATAACATTAAACGAATCTATTAACAATCGGTGAACCGTTCGAAGTAGCTGCTTTTTCGATATACATATTATAAGTAATATGCAAAATACTTCTATTAACTGCTCGCACCTAACAACATTCTTTTCTTTGTTTTCATTGCAATTTTAACCTGACTTCTACCTAGTTGCAGAACGATTCAATGTAACCGTCAAGATTAAGATTATACAACCTATCGGCAGTATTGAGAGTACTTTAGAAATAATTTTGTTGTAAACTTTGTGCAAAAACTTGACGTGTTAACATTTAATAAAACATTTGGAAGTTGCTTCCAAGCAATTATAGTTACTAGACTCGCTCTATTATTTGTCGTATGCCTCGCATGCATTTTTCTCGAGTACAAGAGAAAACCAGTCCTCTTCTGGTATTCTCGAAAGTGAAACAATTATGATGGAAAAGAACGATTATTCTGGGAACAACAAACTTATCGTATAAAATACAAATGATTCGTGAACACTCAATTTCTTCGATACGTTATTTTCATTATTTTAATCTAAGAATGATTTTTAGAAAAAAACCTCAGCAGTGAAGAGCGGTATAATCTATCATTGCGTCTCACGATGACGTTCACTTTGCTTTCTTCTGATGTCACGTACGTCATGTGGTGTTTACTTTGTGTGCTGAAAATAGAGACGATCGAAAATTATTATTACAGTCAAATTCCACACAAGTCCGAATAATGTAATTTCGAAATTCGTACATGGTAGAGGTATTCTGAGTGGTGCGTTGTCCTTGATAATGCATTCGTGCGTATGAGTGCGGAACAGGTATTGCACCAATAATTGCTTTTCTTCTCCGACGCATGGATCATAAAACCCAGGCAGTTGACTCTGTCGAACAACACGTCGAGTTAACATAGTCAAGAAGAATTACAAAAATTACGAAATCTGATATCTGTACCTTCGACGCATTGTGAAGGACCAATTTCGAATTCTTCACTAAACATTGCAACGGGATGGTTACGTCTATGACCTCATCCCTATGCAGATGTTCTTCCGGTGGGGATGTACTCCGTTGGGGATACACGAACCGGCCGTATAAAGCTTTGGCGATAATCAGTCCCCTCTTCGATTCCTCCTCCGCCCTTATCCTGCTGACGGTGGCTTTCATCAATTCGGTAGCGATCTTCGCTTCTTTCTGTTTCTCCGCCATCCTCGACTTGTTCATCTCCTTCTGTTTCTCTTTCTCGCGTTCCTCCCGTTCTTTCACCACCGGGTCGATGATAATCTTTTTCACAACGGTCCAGGTCACTATGGGCACCACGGTCGCGTAGAACACAGGAGCGGGAAGTATTTCGTCGCTTAGCTGCATCGCGAAGGTGTACGACTGAGAGGCACGCCTCAATTTTATTCTCAAAGTGACGCCTGTCGGCACGCCGACCCGCACCGCTGCCGAGAGTCTACTGTGTCGTGAAACTTTCTTCTCCGCTCCATATTCCAGTAACACTCCGAAAGTACCAGCCCTGGGGACCGTGAAATTGTTGATACGTTAAACCGACAAACAAATATAAAACATACTACATACACAGGGTGATTCTCGGATCTGGGACAAGTTACTGCTCTTTTTAAAGTTAAAAAAAAAATATGATAGAGGAAGAAATCATGTGTCATAATACCTCTCGACTTCCTATGACCTTATTTTTTATGTGAATCCACCGATGCCCCCGCCAGGTGCAATTTCACTTTATTCTTTAATGCAAACCAATTGTTTTGTTACACAAAATGTCAAATATCTCGTGAAGTGTTGACATTTCGATGACCTTGCATTAGTATATTTATATGTAGGATAATAAAAGAAATCGAATGGTTTAACAAAGAAATTGAGTTGCATTAAAGAATAAAGTGCAATTGCACCTGGCAGGTTCCTCTATCATTTTTCTTCTATTTTTACTTAGAAAAGAGCAGCAACTTGTCCTAGTTCCCAGAATCACCCTGTATAAGCGATATTTGACAATGTTCTCTTCAGAGGCTACTAACTTTAGACTTCCACGTAGTAACAGTTGCTTCTCTTCCATTTTATAGGTGTAATTAAGACTTGCAAACGTCTGTAGAATACCTAAGTGAATCGTAAACGCGGTATAAGATCTGGCCGTGTCCCTCACGATCATCGTGCTCATATTGTTTTGTATTCCCGCTCTGTACGTGAGGTAGCCTACTGTGTGCTTGTCCAGTTGCATTGCAAGGGCTGCAACAATATTATATTATAATGAGTACGCTTGATTTTTCTCGTGGTGCTTCTTCTCTCCCTCTCATTTTACCAAGAAAACGTACTTCCTACAAGGCCGGGTCTAATTCCTCGTGCTGTAAATTGCAATATGGTTGCGCCATCACAGAATAATTTTCTTGTTAATGTACGAAAGCCTTTCAAAGACACCGTGGGTCCGTTCCCGGCACCCACGTCCAATTCTACCCACCCTTTCGATGATACCAATCGTCTGGTAGAGACGTTTATAGAACCAGTACCTGTCCCATTTTGCGTACTTAGCTGACCGTACATGGTTACTGTATCTCTTAATGTTAGAGGCGCTTCGATGGACTGTGTAAACGACATTCCACTGACTTCCAGGCAAGAAAGTACACCCTTGCTGCATTTTAAGAACCGATTTAGCATTGTTCGAGTAATTATAATCGAGTAAACCCATCCGCTGGGTAACAGTATAGTATATATTACCCCTCCTCGTAATCTTCATCGTATTTGTTAAAAAGATCCGTGGCGTTGATGTTTACTATAATGCTGCCTTTAGGATTTGTGTGCTGTTGTAGCCTCCTCTCTTCTCTTTCTCTCGCTAAACG
Organism: Lasioglossum baleicum; assembly: GCF_051020765.1. Classification (NCBI taxonomy): domain Eukaryota; kingdom Metazoa; phylum Arthropoda; class Insecta; order Hymenoptera; family Halictidae; genus Lasioglossum; species Lasioglossum baleicum. Next base: position 5,585,941 of record NC_134948.1, on the reverse strand, counting down.
TTCGTACTCCTCTCTAATCTCTTCCGGGGTCTTGGTGCGCTGTACAATTTCCCATCCTTCTGTTTCCAACCCTCGAACACCCACGGAATCGTAGATAGCTCTTCGATGCGGATCGCTTAAAACTTGCATAAAAGAAATTTGATTTGTACATGATTAAACGTCAGAACCAGTGTACCGTATCTTGGACAAACCTTTATACGCCATTTTTGTACGATTAAATAGAACCTCCGCCTCTTTCTTGAGCGTAGGATCTGTATGCTTGTCCGGGTGATAAAGTCTGCTTTGCCGTCGATAGGCATTGCTAATTTCTTCGGGGGTTGCCTGAAAGCAATTATGTATCATAAGCTTTGATGTAGTACATTCATCACATAGAAATATAACGATAAACCGATTGTATCTCTTGCTGTTTATTCTTCTGTATGGCTGGCAACATTTTATTTATGAAAACAAGCAAATTACCGGCTTGAAGAGGTGGAGCACTTACATGTTAGCAGATCCGCGATTAAAACAGCAGATTAAAACAAGCAAATAAGGTTGCCGCGATTGGGAAACTTCTGACAACGGTTTGTCGCTTCCGAAAACAATTTCGGGCAAAGAATTATTCGCGAAACGTGTCGGAGCGAGCGAGAGGAATGCGGGACACTCGACGATTTCGAAAATGATGGGAAAGGGCTCGATTACATCAGCCTCTAGGACGGGGACATATCACGTGGAGGGCTGCGGATTGATCTCTACACTCGACCGGAAAGAGACAAGAAATTCTTGTAAGAAATCAATTTGTCATGGTCACTCACATCTCTGGGAATATTTAGGAACGTGTAGTAGTCGTCCTCGATCGGGTTGTCTTGATCATTGTTGTCATCCATGTCAATTGACGAAATTTGTTGGTCAACGATTCGCTCCGAACACGAGAACCAATATTTTCCTTGACTTGGTCTCCTGCTTCCATAGGTTACGAAAGACTCGGTCGAGAACCGGCATCCTTTAGTATCGTTGATTATCGTTAGATAGCGCACCGTTATCCAAATTTCCAGCCTCGACGGTTATCGACAGTGGTTATTGTCTGCATCGTTGGCGCTCGCAATTTTTCAATTTCACTTGTCGCCGCGGGACAACAGTTTTTAATTTGACACTTCAACAATTCAATTTTTATAATGTACTTTAGTTATTTTAACTTTCACTTAACTTTTTTTAGTATTGGATCTGTCTCTGTTTACACTGACAAATGTGGTGGCAGAAAAGACCCCGGGCCTGAGCACACTTACTGTCAAACCGAATATGTAACACCAGAATTTATCACTGCAACGATGCTCTAACAATTTCGTTCACTTTCACAGTTCATCGCCCAGCCGATCACTGAACAATTACTAAACAAAGATGCCAATGTGTTGTACGGCTGTACTGCGGTTAGGTAAGCAGAAGACAGAAACAGGAATACATTTTTGAATAAGCAAGGCTACGAAAACAGAAAACTGCGTAGGGACATGCGCGAGAAAGTTGCGCGGATACCTGCGCGAGAATAGTTGCGCGGAAACGAACATTTAAATTGAAATAAAAAAGAAATACAACATTTCAGTGAAAATCGATAATGATACTAATTGCGTAAAGATACTATCGGACTCGTACCAGAGTATCGATTCGCGTACGCTGTTCGTTAGTAATACGGATTTATTTCTTCTGTTTTATTAGTCGAAGTATGACACATAGCTCGCAATGCCTTGTCAGGGAACGTGACCGTGTGTTAGCCGGCTCTGTCTCGGTTGACCGCAACAAACCGACCACTATAAAAAGCCCATAAAACCCGGGGGGCTTTAGCCGAGGTGTGCCACGAAAGAAAGAGCACCTCAGTGCTCCTAACTGGAGGCCCGTTTTGCTTTGACATTCCCTAATCAAAACAACAACGGCCCCCTTCTTCTTTCTCTTTCTCGGAGCTCGTTCGTCGGCTCGTAACTTTTTTCTCCTTCGCAGGGACTCCCTGAATATTTTGTTTCGATCGCCCTTTAGGGTCACGCTGATTTATCGTTTTCACTTATGCATGAACCGCGCGGGAAAATTTAGAGATTCGTCTCTGCAACAATTTTCTATTCGCGATCAGCGGCGAATGATCGAACACGTACGCGCTTTATTAAGTATAATACATCTGTTCCGGTGTTATCACGCGACCGATAACAATCGAAGAAGTAAAGCGCACGGTGTTTTAACAACGAACGAGCCGCGCATGCGGCCGTTAATGGCAACGGTAATGTTAACAGGCGAAGAAACAATCGACTGGATCGGTTCGCGGTATTGTTAAACACGCTCATTGTGCCGGCCTAACAATACACTGTTACAGTGACAACATCCAGAGCCGCGGGTCCGCTTGCTTTCGATCAACGATCCGTTATCACCCGTTGAAAAATATCCGGCCGCGTTGCGAATTTCAAACGGCAATTTAATCGTTTCATCGTCTTATTACCGGACAGTCGACTGTTCCTACACGTTTACCTAGCAAACGACAAAATTCGAAAAATGTCCGCGTACAGGTCGTAAAACCTAGAAAAAAAATTGTGGGGCCTAGTAACAATCTTCCACAAAAGAAAAGAAAACGTTCTAAAACTATTTCGATACAGCGACCGAGAACCCGAGCGCAGGAATTAAGAAACGCAAGCCATACCACGGCGTGGTTGATACGTCTGATATCAGTATCCTGCCTAAATCACGTAGCCTCGTGTTACGTAATCGTCGACACGTATCGCGGACCATTTCTCTGAATCGCTCCTATATCGCATAGGAAGTATTTATATTGCTCACGATCAATGGCTCGGATGCCGAGCACTGTTTATTTGTCTTGGGATCTCGGTTCCGGTTACGATTCTTAAGTCGCACTGAAATTTTCTCGTCAACCCCACTGTACTGCCTACGCTCTACAATTTTTTCCTGGCCTCTAGAATCGTTTTCTGGGTCCCGCAATTTTTTTCTTGGCTTCTACAACCTTTCTCTAGGCTCAACAATATTTTCTGGGCCCTATAATCTTTTCCTAGGACTCACTATTTTCTCCTATGCTTTCCTAGGTCTGAAAATGTCTCCATAAGTTCTACGATTTTTCCTTCTGCTCCACGATTTTTTCCTGGCCTCTAGAACCGTTTTCAGTGTCCCACAATTTTTTTCCTGACTTCTACAACCTTTCTCTAGGTTCCACAATTTTTTCCTGGGCCCTACAACCTTTTCCTAGGATCTACTATTTTCTCCTATGCTCTCCTAGGTCTAAAAATGTCTCCATGAGTTCTACGATTTTTCCTTCTGCTCCACAATTTTTTCTTGGCTTCTACAACCTTTCCCTAGGACCCACTATTTTCTCCTATGCTCTCCTGGGTCTGAAAATGTCTCCATAAGTTCTACGATTTTTCCTTCTGCTCCACAATTTTTTCCTGGCTTCTAGAACCGTTTTCTGGGTCCCACAATTTTTTTCCTGGCTTCTACAACCTTCCTCTAGGTTCCACAATTTTTTCCTGGGTCCTACAACCTTTTGCTAGGACCCACTATTTTCTCCTATGCTTTCCAAGATTTGAAAATGTCTCCATAAGTTCTACGATTTTTCCTTGTGCTCCACGATTTTCTTCTGGGTCTTGCAATCATTCATCCGGGTCCCAAACAATTCACGGGTTCCAGGTATGTTACGAGCATCGTTCCCAGTGTTTTATCGCAGAAAGCGACAAATTGGAGCACAGCTATCGACCTGCAATTGAGGGTTCACGGTATTACATGGAACGTAAAATTGTTTTTTTTTGTGCGAATCGCACGGCAACAGGGCGAAGTTGCAGTCTAATATCGAGAGCATAGATTTTCCAGATATTGTGTAAGGTTGCAGCGGTAAACGGAGGACGTCGCGTTCCCAGGGCAACAGTTCCCAGCGAGCAAGGACTCGGGAAGGAAGCGTCGACTGGGCCGGCGCGCGGAGGGTATGCAAGTCGATGCACCAGGTCGGTCCTTCGTCCAATCGATGAGCTTAATGTTCCGCAGTCTCCGCCCAAAGCATGGCGTCTACATTTCCTTCCCCTCTACTCTCCACCATGCGGGAACACGTCTCTCCCTCTGCCGTTCTCTACTCGGACGGGAATACATGCGATGGATCAATTAGCCGAATACGCCCTCGTCGATCCAGAAAAACCGAATTCCTCTTTAAAAACGACGAAAAAAGAAACCAGCACGGAATTCCAAAGCTTTCGCGGAGATTCTGCGATGAGAAATATCGAGCGGACCGATGGACAAATGAGGAAAGCCTTCCTTTCGATTGAAAAGAAAAAGGAGTTTGAATCGCAGAAGCTTTCGAGAGGGAACAAAGCTCGCAGTTGAACGTTTTTCGTTCAGTCTCGTTCTCGATGGACTGCCCCGCAGTATTGATCCGGATGGACACGTGCGCGTCGATTAAAAGTCATGGTTGCGCGTTACAGGGGCAGCGCAGTGGAATCGGTCGACCTGCGGACAGACGTAATTCAGGCCACTCGATGCGATGGCGAAACGGGGCTCACCTGGATTCATCGACGTTCCTCACCGCGTTTCGTGGCCTTAATTCCCGCTCGATCGTTCCAGGTAATGATTATCGCGCAGAATAATCGTTGCCTAACGTTCCCGCGATTTCCCAACGGTCACCTGAGCTCGCTTACATAATCCTTGCGTCGTTTTGCACCGGTGCGGTACCACGATCGACTGACCTACAAAACCATCCCTAACCGCCAGTCGAGACCAGTTCCAGATTTTTCTGCTGTGTCCCAACACCTCGCTCGACCTGCAAAATTCGCGTCACTGTTAATTCGCAAAACGTGCAGGTCCGAATTCGCGAGCACCTTACACGAACTGAATCATTTTTAAAAGTTATTTGCTCGCCTGCTTCGCAAGTATCTGGAGCTATTCGTTTAGCCCTCGCAGTGTTTACAGCATTTACAGTACTTACAACATTTATTGAAAGAACGAGTGAGCTTAAACTATGTATTATAAATTGTAAACCGAGTCCATTTCTGGGCTGCGAAGTTGAAATAAATAGAACAGTAAGTTCAAGCTACTTTTGCTGAGCCCGGGGCCCAGTGGGAAGACCAGAGGGCCCGCAAAAGCTCCGGAAGCCTGTACTCGTTCGGTTAAGCGACATTTCCGCGGAAAGTCTTGCGAGAGCAGCTCGAAGTTGGTCGCCGGGGACACGATCGGAGGTTTCGGTCGGGCAGTTTTCGGTCGAGAGGCAGAAGAGGCGGAGAGCCAGCAGAGAGCCGCGAACCAGAAGAGTAGGAGGGCGTCGATAAGTTGGCCGGCTCTCTCGAGCAGCGTAACTCCGCCTCCGCGCGCCTCCACCCACTCCGAATCGCTCGCTAGCTGGCTCGAAACGGTCTCAATCAGTCTCAATCTTGGCTGGTTTTCCTCTAACGACGCGTGTTCCTCGAGGTCTCCGCTCGTTCCTCGCGATCATCGATCATCGGGTGTCCTGGAGTCGAAGACAAAGGCGTTACCGCGATATCTGGATGCCTAAGTGATCCTCACACTCTCTTTGTTCCTCGTGCCTGGAATTCTAAGCTGCTGCGAACTGCGAAGCTGCTTTCCCGAAGAGATTAACACCTCAAGGATCAACGGTCCTCCGCGAGGATCCATTTTGCAAAGTGCTGTTCCATCAAGTGCCGAGACTGAGCTGAAATCCGCCAGGAACCATCGGCAACGTTGCACAGGTATTGCCTTCAGAGATTTCAAGCTAAAGATCCTCTTCTTGCGCTGGTCCTTTGTCTCTTTGTCTCTGAAAGAGAATCGTGTAATTAGTATTCAGTTTCTAAATTAATTGCAATTGTACGTAGGAACGTACAGTGGTCCGAATAAGTTATTATACGCAATAATATAATTCGTTGAATTTAATTTGTATTCTTCGTCAATGGACCAAGCTGTAATTCTTGATCCTGTTCTTGATTTCTCCCCGAGATTGATTCGGAGGTTCCTCGATCTAAAACAAAAGACTTTGTTAGTTCGAGGAGATTTTTGGACCATTTTTCTTGAATGTTCTTGAAATTCAGGTCCGTCGGCACTTTGTCCCACGTTTCTCCATAAGATTTGTCCGTAGCAACCGGAATTAGAAATTAGCCGTTCGAAAACATGCTGCGTCGAGAAAATAAGATATGTAGGGTCGCGAACGAGTCTGTTCATGAATGAAGATGGTTTACTATATCGTAGCCGGAACAAAAATAAAAAGAGGAGAGAGGCGCGCTGCGATTTTGTGTATTATTTAAATATCTAGAAGGCTGGGTCGCTGGCGAGTTTGTAAACTTCGTTCGGCGATTCTGCGAACCCGAGACGCGGTGTTTACTAAACAACGAGATAAATGGCTCCTTCCTCCTGCCGCGAACAAGATAGCGAGTTTTCTTAATTACGTCAAAAGAACGGCCGGGTTGTCGGTTCCAATGGCAACGATTAATTAATTCCAGTATCTGCGCCGCGACTGATAGTTCATTCGAATCACTGGTTGCTCGAAATTCTAATCAAAACTTCGTCTAATGTAAGTCACAGAATTCTTCAAGGTGCTTATACATAGTTCGATCAATTAATTGTAAATTATTCTAATTACCTGTTAGACCAGTCCTTGTTACATTTTATTTATTTTTAAGCAACCTGCTTCATCTAAAATTCACAGTGACTCCAATTCAGACTCCGGACTTTTAAAAATGATATATTGCACTTACACATTTGAAGACACAAATACATATATTATAAAATCCGCGCGATCGAAAACGCGCCTAACGCTACCTATCGAGCCGAGGATCTCGGCCGGCATAAATAATTTCTCGTTAATAGACCGGGCCCCCGATCGCCTAACATTAGTGGCAGCTAATGGGCAGAAGGCCCAGAAATAGCTGTGTTTGACGGGCCGCTTACGCGTGCTCACCCTCGCTCAATTGTCGAAATTTACGAGAGATATTCTCTGGAGGATTCTCTGTCGGCGGCCGCCGGAAGTCTCAACGACTCCGCCGGGATCGGGTCCCTTTTCCATCGTTCTCTCGCACGGCTAAAGTGTTCAGCTGTTGCTCGCTCGTCATCGATCCCTCACGGTGTCAAACTCGGTGATTCTCTCGCTCTCGAGGTCGCTCCGACAACCTCCGGGTCGAATCTTCTTCGGAAAAGCATCCTCTGATCTGGATCCGGGGTGTCTTTCTGGACGCGTTCGTTCTCGCAGCTCGGGGCCCTAAAAGTCAATCAAATTGTCATTGAACAGTCCTACAACTGAGCTGAATTCTTGGTTCATCAAATTTCCTAAAGGTGAAACTAGAATTTAGCTCGGTGCTTGTGCAAAGATTTGAATTGGCAAAGTGGAAAATCGAATCGTCCTCTAATTGAATACATTTTTCTATTCCAGATCGTCCAGAGAGAGAGAGAGAGAGAGAGAGGGTACAGCGTTCCCGTTTGTTAACCGTTCCGACGTTGAGCGTTTGTTTCTGTGCGACGATACCAGTTCCTGAAGATGTAAGACCAATCGTCGCAGCTGTGCGTTACCTGGCGACAGTGCTGAACAGTGAACCGGATCGATTCTAATCGTCCTGGTAAAATATCGCAAAAAGTGTGAGTGTTCTGAAAGAGCGGTAGCTGGATCGTCGGAGCCGAGGGAAGCCGAGGGATATCGATCAGTGTTGTGTAAATGCCGCTTCGAGCGACGGTTTTATGAATCACGAAGGCCTGGAGAAGACGAGGATGGTGTCGCACGTTATTCCAGTTGCAGGGGTGAGTCTGAACACTTGCCGACCCTGGACCTTCGATGATCAACCCTTTGCCATCAACCCATTTCACACGATGAAAAGTTCAATGAAATTAAATCGCAAGCGGGGTTCGGACATCGTCGATCTCGCCACGTATCAACAGCGAAACAGAAGCCGCGATTTGTCTGAATTTTCCCGGTTTTTCGTGTCTCTCGCCGCGAATCGCGTCCGTCGCTCGCCGAACACCCGATAAAACGTGACTCGCGACGCTTATCGTCGCGCGGAGCGAACCGGCCATGAAAAAAAAGGAAACGAGAAAAAGCGCGGGTCGCGACCTCGAAAATTTCGCAATAAATCCGATTCTGCGTCTACTGCGTCACGGCCGATTCCGAGCGCGTTCTCACAGCGATCTCTGCCCGTGGTTTCGATCGATGCGGGTATCGGTGACTTGTTCGGCTTATGAATGAACGAACCAGAGATTCAGTGTCGAAGGTGTTCGGTTGCTCGCCGAAAAATCGATAGGATCTCGCGTTACGTTCATGCATCACCAGCTGAACCTGCACCGTTCGTGGCTGGTCTAGCTCGCTGTAAAATGGCTATGGTACCTCTGGAACATCTTTTACGGTGTAACTAGTTTGCTATAAAGTTGCCACGGTCGCTGTCAAGTGGCTGGAGATTAGCGCTAGATATAATCAAATTCTTTATAAAATCACTTTGGCCCCTTTACAGTGACTGCGTTCTCATTTGCAGTGCAGCGAATTTGCTATAAAGTCGCCACGGTCGCTGTAAACTAACTCTAGATGAAACAAGTTCGCCATAAAATGGTTCTGGCCCCCCTACGCTCTACATTGACCGCGCTATCTCTCAAGGTGCTAATCCGCCATAAAATGATTTTAGAACCAAGTGTTCATTAACAAGTCGATAAGACACGCGTCGTCGATCCGTCGTAGCTGTTGCACGTCGGTGTGTCCGCACCGTTGAATACACTCTGAAGGATTTCGTCGTCGACTTCTTCTTCTTCTCCTCCGCCTACTTGTTTTTCTTGTTGATTCTCGTGGAGAGTTCAAAGCTAGCGTTGAGATAGGATCGGGCTTAATTTAATGGCTGTCCTGTTGAATTAACGAGCCGGCCACGTGTTCCCGAAAGCTCCTTCGAGGACGTTCTTCAGTGTCAGCCTGTTGATGCAGTTCTGCGGTCGGTCGTGCGAACGGCGCGGTGGTCCGAGCTCGTTGCACTCTCTGCCGCGCTTCTGGAATTCAGATTCAGGATTTGGATGCTTCACCGGTCGGTCAGTGACACGTCCCTTCAGCATTTCTCTTTTTTCTTCGGCTTTCGAAGTCACTTCGAAGTTCTTCGATCCCTACAAGAAAAATCGTTATTATAAAATAAAAGTTAGAAGATTAATCTCTCAACCGCCACACTCCGTACAGTAACGTTAAACTTATTCACAAACGTGGACAAGTAATTCCGTCTGTCATTCCGTGGGAGTCAGGCCACTCGAAGTGTCAAATTGAATAGAACAGGACTTAAATTACTTAGAACTCTGTTATGGATGATTTTTAAGTCTTGGAGGCGCCAGACAATTGGTCTCCGAAGGTTCCTCAGCGTATTCGAGACGATTGCAATTTCAGAGATATCGTTCGATCAAGAAAACGCGTCGCGGAGGGGGCGAAACGGATTTCTCGGGTTGACCGGTTGTTCCGCGTGAAGTACACAGACGAAAACTAGACGTCGTAAAGCCGGATCGCGAATTAACGATCTAGAGAGATCGTAAGTTTCGCCTGGCATAATACGATGTCACAACACCGGCCCGGTGTTTGTAAGCTTCCGGCGACGGCACTTCAAACATCGCGAGCTCCGAGCCAGAAGACTCTTTGGCTTGGTCCACCAACCACTTCGGATGGTGGCTCTGGTTCGTTCACCTTTCTTCGTCAACGCCGGTGTTCCTCTTCTGTGACCCTCGTCAGGAATCGCCCGAACAGAAACCGATTACGATAAGGAATTCGCTTAGCGGGGGCGTCAGTGGTCTTCAGCATCCACCTGGTTCTGCAACAAATTTTATACGAGTACACAGAATATTTATGCGATCGAATATAGGATTGTGAAAGCATCGGAAGATGTACAGAGTACCATTTCTGCCATTACATCGTCGTCAGTGTATCGAACTCATTGAAAGTCGAAGTGCACTCCAATTTCATAGCTCTGGTTCATTATTAGTCCTTTGCACTCGAAGATCACTCTGTGCCGCCACTATAAAAATTCAAAATATTTTCTACGTTGTTGCATTTGTTCGTATCTAATCAAAATTGAGTATATGAAATTGAAAATTGTTCAAAATTGTTTCTATTTCAATGAAAATATTCCGAATCGGCAGAAACGTTCGATTTCGGAGCTGAAGTAGCTTCGAGTGCAGAATGTGAGTAGATCGCGGATTGATCGTGGGAATTCTTTCAGGAGCTGCAGCAGGGTAATGGTGGGTTGGAGGTGATGGGTTTGTGCGGTATGCGGGACTCTCTTCATGCCCTGAAGATCAAGGAGGAGCCTTTTCAGGTGTCTCCGCCGTCTCCTCTGCCTTCTCTTCATCAAGGTAAGCTTCTGTTCTCTTTCCTTCGAATCTACGAACAGCAGAAGAGAGACCACGGGTTGAATCTCGTCGAGGAGACCGACAGCTCCGAAAATTCGTTTGACGTCACGCGATCAGGATCTCGCCACCGTCACGACACGAACCAATGATTCCTTGGTGTTTTCGTGGTGGCCGAATACATAGCCGCGCGTTCTAATAATACAAAACTGTTCTCGCGGCGGCCGACAGGCCGGAGGGGAACGCGCGGCAGAACAGATGAAAAGAGAGACTGTGAAACGCGCGCGCGAGGGATGGCGGGGGCGGGTCGTCGCCAGAGAAAAACGAAGCTGAAGAACGGGGAAAGAAAGTGGCGTCGAATGGGGGAGAGAGAGAGAGAGAGAGAGGCAGCCAGAGAATGATATACCGCGGGAGGCTGCGTCCTGATCTTTCCACGCGTCGTTTAGTTACATTCGCTGCCGCGATTATGCTTCTCCAGGGGTTGTCACTGACTCGTCTTCGACGGCGAGCCTCGTTCCCGATGAAAACCACCCGGATCGGGTGTCCCTCGGTTTTCGTAATCCTCGGGGCTGTAATCAACTCCGATTTTTGTAATTATAGCGTTACAACAGCTAGCCTGCTTCTGCATTATCTCAGTGCAATGGTTCGTGCTCTATTCCTTGTGTTTTAATAGGAAATCGGACAGGAGCTTTCGCACTGGTCTAACACTATTCATTTGTGTTGATATTTCAAAGTCGGCAATGTTTCTTTTGTGTTTGCTTGTGGCGACAATGCTTGATTGATGGCACTCTCTCTCTCTCTGTGTGCTTCTTGGCTATACAATACGATATAACTAATATGTATATTGTAAGACAAGCAAACTTTTAAAAGCCAATCCTTCCGTCGATTAAATTAAGAATTGAAAACGACGAAAGGAAACATGGTCCACCGATCGGAGATTGATCGAAGAGATTGGTACCGAAACAGGAGAGTGCGTTATCGTGTATACACCAAGCCGCAGAGTAACATTCACAGAGCGGAGATAGCAACCGGACGAAAGGGAGGCAGTTGCTCGCTCGCTTGCACGGTCTCGTATTACCAGATTTTCTTATTCGCTAATCGCTGAACGGCCGCTGAATCGCAGATACCACCGGCACCGGACACAATTAATCCGGCCGGCCGGTGCGTAACCCTAGAACGCCTCTATCGATATCTGTGTACCCCCCATAAAAAATCTGGCGACACTGTCCCCCCAACGGAATGCTAACGGACATCGGTGCCCGAGCAACTTCAACTTCAGTGCACTCGATCATAACTTATAATCTCAATAATACTGGTCTCAGGATTGCTCAATCCTTTGCAGTTCAGTCTCCAAAGAAACAAATTCAGTTAGGGCTTCGACAGTGTTCCAATTCGCGCTTCACGCGATCCGACTTTCAGCCAACAATGTAGCGATTAGAGCAAAACTGGACAGCCGCGGAAACTGAAGAGCTAGAGCTCTGCTTTCCGAAGACAGGCTACAGCGAAGTTCCATCTGGTGTTTCCAGCGAAGCGCTGTTTCCAAAAGGAAATTCGCATAGGAACGATAGGAGGCAGGGTCGAAATTCTTTGCAGGAGCAACAAGAGTGACCGAGTCTCGTGTTTTCGAAATCGGCGGTTCGGAGTGCTCTCCGGGCGAGAGTTATGGTCGCTAATCCGGGAAGGCTCGCCGGGATTCAACCAACCGGGTCTCTGATATATCGGCCAACGACAACGCCATCCTCCGCGGTTAGGAGGATTCTCCTCCTTTTAAAAACGAGAGAGAGAGAGAGAGAGCGCCCACCGAATCGTATTTATACGTTCGCGTGCCTCGGTCCCCGGGGACTTTAAAGGCTTCGCCTCCGATGGCTCTCGAGTGTGTATATGGCGGTCACGGTTCGCGGTCCACATTCGCGTCATAGTTCGCACAGCCGCTTAGCCGCCGGCCGCGATTTATCGGCCGAACAACCCGCCTTCGCGATAAGCCTAACGCGAAACACAGCCGGACACGTTTAATTATAGATCCCGGGGATTATCGAGCGAAATTCTGCCCTAATCGCGTCTATTGCACGGCGGCGTCTAATCTGCCTGTTTCAGCGTCTTCGACGGCCCGCGTTTGTCCTCTTCGTCTTCCACAGCACTCGTCCCTCCGACGTTTCAAGTAGTTCTTTCCAATTAATCGTAGCATCTGAAAGAATCGCGATTAAACGCGATTAAAATGTTCTCGATATTCAGCTGAATAACAAACCTGATATCTGCAGTCCAGTTATTAGACCTTCCTGAAGAGGTAGAGATTCGAAACAGGTCCTGCAAGGACACCGCGTCAGTCGAGTTTTGGGTTGTTGGTTTAGGTGGTCACAGAGGGACTGTACGTCGAAAATCATTCCAGGGTGTTCGGAATGGTCCCGCGAGAAGAGAATGACGGAGCGAGTCGCGCGTCACTCTCGAAGATATCGTGACCCTGCTTATTTATGCTGAAATCAGGCCGTGGATGTAATCGTCGCGTTAAAATAGATCTCTAGTAAACAAGGGCACCGCTTCGCACTAATCTCTAGCTGGTAAGATAAAGCAGTCGTGGACCACCGGAGTCATTGAGGACGTGTCGTGATTCGCGGGTCCCCTGAACGGTCTGCAACCCTTCCAACTCGGAGAACAGGGGAAACGGTTCCCTGACCTAACGCTAGACCGTCTTCGGGGGGCCCTCGTGATCAAAGGACGTGTCTGCTGCACTCCTGTCGAGTCAGATCGTTTCGAGAGTTTCGGACATTTCCATAGAAATTTTTCGAGCGGGGCGAGGATGAAAATATTTTTGAAAAGCAGACTTTCTCGACCGGGGCCCCCGCGACTAATTACGTCGCAGTGGCCCCGATAAACGCGACGATAACAGGACGACGGGCTCTTCGACGCGAAACGATAGAGGCGGGAACAGAGGAGATCCGCGATAAAGCGGATGGCGACGAACCAAGCGCCGAGGAAACGGTCGGGCCCCCTGTTCTAATTATCGCCTATCGTCCCTCGTTAGGTAATGCCCGCGATTTCTGTTTTTGGATCGTTCTTCTCGTTTGCAAAACATCGCCCCGGTTATAGTAAACACGATAACGCACTCGCCGCGATAAGGAGCAAACACGGTGAGAGGCATTTCTTGCACGGGTTACTTCGACGAACCTGTTACGGGTCTATGGTTCGCGCTAGAACCACCGTACGTAAATCTATTCGTGCTCGTATTACACGAAAAACAGTTACGGTCTAGATCTCCGGGGTCTTGTAATTTTTGATTTAATCATTTTAGAGATTTTACTGGTTCTGGCGATTCTACTAGCGATCCTCTATCGAGGGTTGGTAGCGTTCAATCATCGTGTCAATAACCAGAATTTTCCGCGATGTTCGACGATGCTGCACTTCGTGTGAAGTTTTAAAAAGAAATACCCGGTTATTGACAGAACGGCGTTTTAAGTGAATTACTTTGTCGAAACACCTTGTGACTCTGGACGAATTCGAGGAACGTTCGGGAACGCTGTCCCGTCGGTGTAGAAGCGCAATTGCATCCGCACTTCCGGTGTCGGTGAAGAACGAGGAGCAGAAAACGACGCTGTGGCGACGTTGACGAGAGAGGTCGAGATACCAGCCGACGATTGGCTCACAACGAAGATACCGATGCGCTATCGTCGCTCGGATGACCCTCTGTGCCCCTTGCCTCGAGTTTCTCTTTTATCCTCGTACCTTCCCCCTCGTTCCTCCCCTCGTCATCTTACTCCTCGCGTGTTCTAGGGACGCGATTCGCTTTTTTCTTCGTCTTCTTCTTCTTCTCGTCCTGATACGCAGTATCTTTCGCTTCTCCGGTCGAGCTGCGGACGAGCTTGTTTCTTCGGACAGTTTCACCTACGGTCCGCGAAAAGAAACAACAGCCGAATGATTCTCTCGAAACAAAAGCAAAGATGTATGTATCGGTATAATCTTTCCTCGCTTCTAATGCTCACGGTTGCTCTTCGTGGAATTTGATCCTTTGACCTGCGGAGCTTCGCTGCAACGTTAACGACGGGATCGCGAACATGCTCCAGGGAAACAGTATACAGGGGTGGCACGTGTTCTTCTTTCTCTCCCCAAATTGGAGTCGCTGATCAGCCGACGGATCATTAGCTCCACGCGTGTCCCGATCTTCTGACTTATCCTACGTAACAGTTAATTATAAGTGCCTTTTTGCACACGCTATCTTTTATAGCGAACTTGTAATTGGACTGAAGATTTTGTGCATCTATGACGCAATTACAAATTATGTACTCCAGGATAACTTGAAAATATGCATTTTGGGCTGTGGACAGATAGATTGGACCTTTAAGAATCGCAATCGATCACTTCTGAACTCCTCATTGCGATGTTGAAGCGCCAGTTTGCATAGAAAAAACCACCACACTCTCGCACGAGCACGCGGGCACTCTTAAGGGGTAACACGCCCGATTTTGAACCCTAAAAATATACACGGCCCACCCTGCACAGCAGTCGAGTATATGTTTTGGCGATGTGTGTGCGGTACTGTGGTCGTTCATTGTTAAAACATCAACGACGCACCTCGTACGATGTCAAACAGTTTATAAACATGTACGGGGTGTTTCGCGTTTAGTAGAACAGCCGGGGCTACGTTCTGGGGGAAACAAAATTTGCGGATTCGCAGGTGGACGTTTCGACTGTCCGTCTCTTGCCCGGTGTTTCTACTTCGCGGATAGACTGTAAGTTGCGTTATCAGCGAAGGGACTATTGGATAGCTAAAAATCGCCGCAGCAAAGTCGATCCCCTAGCCGAAGGCCGTTGTCATCGTGGTCGTTGTCGCGACGCATTGAGAAACCGTGGCATTCGCATTCCTGAAATGCTGCGAGTGCCGCGGGGAATCCATCCGGCGCCGATCAGCGAAATCCTATACGCCAATGAGATCACGGCTGCGAATCGCAGACTACCCCTTCGTCCCGGTGCGAACGCGTACTTTTCTTCGACTTGACCTCTCGACAGTGCACTTTGCAGACATCCCTGACCCTAAAACCCAAGAAATTGTACGTTAGCGTGATCCAACCGTTCTCCAATTTCTCCTAAATAGACGCAGCTCATTCGACACCGAACAGTTCTCAACCTACTGACCCTATTGGCTACGCGGTTCTCCGTATTTCGAATTTGCAAGACTCGCGAAACGTTCGCGGAATATCGACAACGGTCATCGCAATCCTGCGACCGTCGAAGGCCAACTTTCGCAAGTCTAATTATGTCACTGTTTCCCGTATCAGCCGAGCGCTGCATTTTTTCGACTGTTACGAAACGCTGTTACAGCTTCGAAACAAGGGCGCGATACGTCTTGGAATTTCCAGTCACTGCAATTCTTCGCAGATACCTGCTCGATTGTTCCACTTTTCCTCTACAATCCTTTTATAGGTCCTACAACTTGTCTCGAGTGCTCTATAATTTTTTAATAGCCAATACAGCATTTTTATAGGCGCTAGAATTGTTTTATAGGACCTACAATTTTTTTTCTCTAGACTCTGCAACTTCTTCATAGATTAAGATTCATATCTTACAATTTTTAAGAACTCGCCTTTGTTCCACGTTTTAAACGGAGTCTGTCAAGAAGTTTCAGAACTCTTTCGATCTCTGCCCGCCGGGTGATCGATAGCGGACATTCTATGTATATCTTGCGCGAGCGTCCCGGGGAATTTTCCTCACACGATAAGTGTTTTTCATCAGTCGATCGTCGATCGAATCGAAACAAGGGATCCCGTGACGAGAGCAGATGCGGCCTCGTAGGTGTCGCGTAGCAAGGATCTCCGGTTGCAGTCAGGTGTGTTGGCGAGGCGCGACGTTTGACGTTATCGCGATCTCGCGTTGCTTGTTTTAGCACCGTGGATCCACGTACCGAGGACGTGCATGTACGACACGCTGGACTAGCTGGTCTATCATCGTTCTCTTCCTCTTCATCGGTCGATACCGCTCGTTCGAATGTGGACTCGCGTAATCTGTAAACGTAGCCATCCCACGTTGACAGTTGCAACGAATTCTCCGGCAACAATTTTAGGTGAATTCTTGCGTTTTAGAAATGTGCATGTGTATACTATAAATGCGAGTCGATTTCGTGAGCCGAATAAATGTCTGTTTTCGTTTCTGTTTCCTCTTCGCGGACCAAGCATGTTCGAAACAGTTTCTCCATTATCTTGAGCGAGGCAGAGAGAAGTGTCTCTGCACAGTAGCAACGATTTACCCGTAATATCGTGTTTCCGTTTTGGAAACGGTTGCTCCGTTCTTCCAACTGTGAAACCATACGCAGCCTGGAGGTTTCCCGTGGCGCGGTACATTATGCCTCAAATATAATGTTCTCGAATTTGTGTTCGATGCATCGGGTCTGCAGGAAACAAGACTCGACCGGGTCCGACAGATCTGGAAGCATTCGAGGTGAAATGATTTTTCCGAAAACGATAGACGTATACGCCGCGTAGAAAAAAAGCTCTCTAAATCTCTGATAAATACACACGTCTGTCCGCTTCCCTTTTGTTCCGCCCTCGCCCCGGTTCGCAGAGTTCTCCACCCTCTGTTCCGAGCGCTCGCGCGCGCGCGCGAGTGTTATCGGTGTCCGATTACGTTCAGTTCCAGTTACACGTGCCGTGGGGCACACTCGGAGTCATGCACGCACGCATGATACTCCTTTCCGAGTACGTGCCTCCTTGTTTCACGGCGATTCCAAACGCGTACACCGAGAGCTGCTAATCAGAACCTGCTGGCGTACACTAGAAACCTGAAAATAAATCAAGCTGTCAGTCCAAATTTCGGAGTAATTATCTAAAGACCGGTGAAACCTCTGTTCTCTTCAGGGACAACTGACCTGATACAAGTGAACAGTTTTTAATTCTATATCTCCATTTTCATTCTATGTAATCTTTTCTACATCGTGGCACATCAAATTGAACCTGTTTCCTCATAGAACAGTTGAGCTTTTCACAATTTACAGAATACAGACGACTTTGATAATATGTAAAATGTTTGTGGCAATTTTTACTGGCGTCTCGGAGTCGCCATGTCGAGTGCAAACGGTTAATAGATAAGGTAACAACTAGACTGCGGATCTTTATGCAAAATAAAAATTTTCTTCTTCAATTGCAAGACACAGGAACGCTATAAAAATTTCTTTTCAACCTTAACAAGTAGTAATTAATCTAGTAATAACACATTGCTAATCAACGTAGCCATGTTAGGATTCCACCAACAGAGTGTCCACTCGCTTCTGACTCGTACTCCTATCTAGGAGTCCTAGAGCAACCTGCGGAATGACTTCATCTTGCGCTACGATTCCTCCAAGCCGACGGACACGTCGAGCTTATCGCGTCTCGGGTATCCTGCGGAGGGGTCGTCAGGGGGGTCCGGATTCCTTTCAAAGATCCGATTGTTTCACGGTGCCGGGATTTCTCGGAACCTGGTGTGCGGTGGTGTCGATCGAGCGGCCATTGTCCACGTTCCCGGAGCTTGCGTTCAACTCGAATCACCTTGCGTGTCGCGTAGATAGGATCCTCCACAGCGCGTACAGTCCGGTATGTTCAGGAGAGGCTTTTGTACGTGCATTTCAGTGAGCAGCTTCGTGTCGGAGATGCAGAATGGTTGCGTGGGTCCGTCGGCGAAGGATCTGGACGCCACGGTGAGCCTGGAGAGATGTCTGGCGTCGCATCACGGTTCCCTGAGCCATCATCACTCCCATCATAGCCTGCACAGTCCCTCCTCGACCTTGTCGAAGCACTCGACCGGCTCTGCACATCATCATCTGGACGAGAAGGGCTCCTCGCCGACCGGGGCCCTGCACAGCACCAGCAACAGCAATCCCTCGACCCCATCGGCACCGTCTAGCAACGGTGTGCCCACCACCGTGGCCAATGGGAACGCCACGGGGTCCGCCAGCAGAACCGAGAACGGCAGCAACGATTCCACGAGCAAGAAACCGCCGTTCAGCTACGTGGCCCTAATCGCGATGGCGATACAGGAGAGCCCACAGAAAAGGGCAACCCTGAAACAGATCTACGAGTACATCACCACCAGATTCCCCTACTACCAGCAGAACAAGAAGGGCTGGCAGAACTCCATCAGGCACAACCTGTCCCTCAACGAGTGCTTCATCAAGATCGCCCGCGACAGCGGCACTGACGGCAAGGGCAACTTCTGGGGCGTAGGTCAGTCCCTGCGCGGACCCTTTGATCGTTCACAGTGGCCCATTAGAAAGACTATACACAAATTAACACGTCCGCGACCAGCATTTCTTTCGGATTGTCCTATTCTAGTTATTGAATATTGAATGAGAAGTGTGCCGGCCGCTTTGTGGTATACAAAATATGTACATGGCCCTGGTCGCGCATGTGTTAAACGGTACATAAATATGGCCCTCCATGTTGGACATGTATTGTTCATGGAACGCGGTGGGCCCTACCGAGTAACGATGCCGGACCCTTTTTGCGCAGACCCCCAGTATTCGGATATGTTCGAGAACGGCAACTACAGGCGGCGTAGACGCATGAAACGGCCCTCCAGGAACACTCCTTATTACAAGCCGCCCTTCTACGGCGAGCCCTTCTCGACCACGCATGTCCATCTCGGACCCAGAAGCCTGTTCGGTCACTCGCCACCTTCGTACGCACCGTCCACCTACACAAGATACGACACTGGGTACGGCGTTACGTTTGATTCACTGTTCATTTTCCAGTGGTACAGGGTATAGCTACCAGTTACCGGATATTTAGCGACGACTTGAAAAGTCTTTTATTAATCTGAAGGCATTTTGTAATTTTTTTTGCATTATTTGTGGCAAACGATTGAGTATCAAGCTTTCTTCTGTATCGTCAAATTTTTCTCGACGACCTTGTTAAAAGGCAAACGAGACATTAACGAAGTTTTATTCCGAAGTTTTGGTCCTATTTATCGGACACAAGAAATTTGCGATAACTAGATTGCGGATCTTTATGCAAAATAAGCATCGATTATCTATATTATATTATCTATGTATATTGACAGCTTCATAAATAAATGTATAAAGATCCGCAGTCTATTTGATAACAGATTAATTAATTAATTTTTTAAATTCTTCACTTCATGCTACTTTTATTAATTTCTAAAGAGCTTGTTTTGTGTCCGATAACCGGGTGGGGCATGATAACTGGTACCTTTACCCTACTTACTGCCACATCGCTTTACCAGACTTGTTCTGAATTTGTCCGAATCATTCCAGCGCCTGGAGCCTGCAACAGTCCCAGCTCTCCTACGGACATTGCCAAACGGTAAGTTTCTGAACAAGCCTCACCCGTGAGCAGTTCGTTAACGATAGAAACTTATTGTTACCCGCAGCTACAGCCACAATTGCAGCCGGTGCAGTCGATGCAGATACCAACGATGAACGGCTACGGTCAACTTGGCACCTCCCTAAGTGAGTCTCTCCTCCAGACAGCACCCAATCCCGCTCCTTGTCCCCGTCGAAAAGCTGGACGACCAAGCAAAGCGTTTCAAGGCAATTACCTGGATGTTCCAGGTGGAACAGCGAGTTCTCCAGGAGCTATGGGCGGCAGCTCCTTCGGCAGTGGCTTCACCACCTGCGCCAGGAGACACGAGGCTGCCCTCTCCACCGAGACCATGTCTGCCCGGTGTTATTGGCCTGAAAGTAGTTATTATATTCATTCTAATACCTCTTACAATTCACATTCGGCTTAGGATAACTTCCGGTTACGTTGTAAAACATTTTCGACAATTTTTTCCATTTGCATATTAGCGGCAGTTTCCTAACATTAGGTTGGAGAGAGAGTTCTGTCGTATTTTAAAGAAAACATTTGAATGAACTCGAATTTGAATGAATGATCTAATCTCCATTATTTGTAACAACTTGTTGCCATCTTTCAGGTAACCTGTAGATTCTTCTTTCCCAATGACTCACCAGCAACATGTGTTTTCGATTCACAAACAAAATTACAAAATAATTAAATAAATATTTGCTTATTTAAAATACGAGATAACGTTCCCTCCAACCTAATAGTTCCTGACTAACAAACCTTTCTGTTTGTTCGTTCCAGTGGTGAACGTGAAGGAGGAGCCAGGTAGCGTCGCGGTGTCGACCTCAGGCGTGACTGGCGTCGGTGTGTCCTCGGCAATGATGGGATCCAGCCCGACGACCGGGGTTTCCACGACAGGCTTCGCTCCCATGGAGTTCCAGACGCGGTCCAAGTGTTTCATGTGAACGGAACGCGACTCAGATTTCTGTCCAGGTCGCGAGGACTCGATCCAAGGCCAACCGATAACCGACGGACTTTAAACGGAGAACAGCCTCCGGGGAAAGAGAGAGTCCGTTCGATATTCGCCGATAGTTCCACGAGAGACACCGGGGAAGAAGCCGATGCTGAAGAGACCAAGGAGAAATGTGACGCGGTCCCTGCCACTACATAGACCTCTGTCTTCAGTGTTTCCGACTGCTACACAGTATTCGATATTTAATGGACAATGTTCGTTCGTTCAACGAGAACCAGCTATGCGTTAATTGTTAGCGATTGTAGTCTAAGCGCGGCAATATTTCTACATTATACACTGCCGTCCGTAAGTCAGGGGACACCGCCGTTCGCTCTGAACAGAGTTTTTACTTAACTCGGATAATTATACATTTCTTCCGATCTAGAATATTTCCTTATGATTTTTTCTGATACTTAAATGTTCAGTAAGTGTTTAGATACCGACATGTTTGGTACAGCAATCTTCAGTGACGTCTCAGAGTCACCGTCTGCATCATTTGCAAGAGACAGAAGCCGAATAAGAATGTATTTCTTCCTGTAGCAATTCTGATAAGTTATTAAATTCCTCTGATCGTTTTAATACTTCACATTCGCTGTTTAATTACGATATTCGTGGTAGACATAGAAATTTGAGACATCGATCGTACGAAAAGATTGGAAGCACCGTAAATTAAGACTGAATCGTTGTAAAGAATTGCGAGAAGTATAACGAAACGTTTAACAAGCTCATCGATGTCCCGTGATTCATGGACGAGTGTGTATGTCTACATATTAAGTACGTAGAAGCCAACAGTGGCCGACAGACAATGCACGTCTCTGCGCGTTTATTTCTGCTAATTTTCTTCGTTTCCGTTCGCGCAAAGTTTCGCGCGGTCTGTTCGACCGTTGTGTCCGTCTCTCGAGATAATATGCTACAGACGTCTCGAGAACTCGATGTACATAATCTATCCGATCTTGAGTGTATACACGATGCGGGTTCCATTTCCAAGACGTGTGATTGGCCCCCAATTCCTTCAGATTGTAAGAATCCGAGAATAATCCGGCAGCTAACGATCCTGTAATTGCAACACAGAACAAGGAAATAAATCGGAATTATTTATCGTCTATTGTAAGGAGAACGTTGATCATTTACCTTGACTTTCAGAGTGTATTCTCATCCCTCTCATTGTAAAGCTGTGACCACACCGAAGCAACCTTTCGTAGCCTTCTTCTTTTTCTTATAACATTTTAGGAAACGCAACACATCCTTCTATAAATTATTATCGAAAAGAAGATAATTTTGCTCGATATGTTGGTTTTCCCAAGATCTCTACGGTCAGCGCGAAAGGGAAGGGGTTTCGACCCAGTTCCTGCAGCGGAAAGGGGTTCCTGCATTCAGAGTATCCGGCGCGTAAGAATGAAAAGTAGCCATTGGTCGCGCGGACGGTAAGCAAAACGGTGGATGTTTGCGAAAACCTGGATGTTTTGCAAACACGGCCCGGCAGTGGCGGGCTTTAATATTCCCCGGTGAAAGAGAGGCGGCTGGCCGTGCGCGCCGCGTCAACACCGTGCGTGCATCAGAGCGCAGGAATAGCACGTGCACTTTATTTTTCGTTCTGGAAATCGATCGGGGGACACGTCGCTCGCTCAAAATAAATCTTGCGTGCTCGATGGCCCTCGAAGCGACGGATACTCGATGGACGGCGCGGTTTTACGGAAATCGACGAACCACGTTCGATTTCCAATTTCGCAAATTCAAAGGATTACTGAATTTCGTTCTGCGAAATCCGTCGTTTCCTCGAGAAAACTTTTTACACAAAACGTGAGCATACTTTTTCGTTCAAAGAATTGTGCAGATTCGATGATCTGAACACCCTCGAACTTGACCCAATTATGCGGAAAGGGAGCCATGTTTGATGAAAACTCAGGTATCCAGAGACCTAATCTAAAAGGGAGTGTCCGGAGGAGAGCAGATCATTGGCTGCAGCGGAGACAGGTGAAAACGATGGTGTCCCCTTCAAGATGAGCGTCCGCAGGGAGAGATAGCGCAGGCGGGTCGCGATTGGTCGAGCCAGCCAGGTGAGAGACTGCCAGTTGAGAAGGGAGGATCCATCTGTCCAATAGGACAGTCCTCGCGAATCCTTGTTGCTCCTGTTGTCGCCATTAGCTGTAGGTCGTGGCGAACCTTTTTCTATCAGCTCCGCCGGACCTGCAAAAGGATTGTCGTGAGTGTTTGACGACGGAAAACATTGTAGTCTGAGCGGATCAATAAATGAATCGTGCGGAAGGAGGGGTTGACGATGGCGGTACCCCTGTTAATTACACTGTCCAACGAATTTGCGTTTCGGTAACTAGAGGGCGGTTCTTACAGACTTTCATGCACACTCGACACGAGATATTGAAAGTGGAATGGTTAAATTTTCAGCTTTAAGGATTTTTGGCAAAATAAAATAGTTCCCGGCTGTTTGATTAAAACCGTAAAAATATTAACAAAATTGAAGAGTGCAAAATATTCGATTGTTAACGAAGAAAATGGAGGTCTACATGGTTACTGTTTCCCACAATCGATGCCAACAATTTCAACTTTGCATAAAGATCCGCAGTCTATCGATTATTTTCTTCGGGGACTGGTTCCGCCGATACGCGACGCATAAATGTCAGATGCCGATCGGTTTGCGCAAACACGCTTGATAATAAGCAAACAAGAACGTTAATTATCGGCCGCGGGCTCCTCCTTGCGGAACGAATCCACTGAAAGTCAGGTAAATCATTCGGCGTGTTTCAGCCGGCGCGCGGCGTTCCCTGGCTCGAGTTACAAAGATGTGGGTGCAATATTTTATAGCGCAACGTGACCGCCATTCAGCTATTACTGCCTCGGCTCCCTCGGTAAATAAACTAGTCGTAGCTCACCCCGGAGGACAATCCACCATTCTCCCGATGATCGGTGACACGAACAGTTTGTCCACACCTAAGAAGACACACAAACATGTTAGATCCATTCTCTAGGATTCTGTCAAGGAGTCTCTCTCTGGTTTGACAAAGCATAGCTTCGTCAAAACATTCGAATACATTCTAGGAGTACTGGTAATAAGTACACCAAGTTTGGAATAATAGTACTCGATAGGTTCCCTTGCAAAAATTCTCAGAGATGGGCGTCAAACTAGAGAGAACTCCAGATAGGAGTTAATGTACAGAAATTGGGAGCGTCAGGTGGCACAACGGGATCGGTCAATCGCGTTTTTCTCCCGAGGTGAAAGCAAAGGCTGAAGGCTGAACGCAGAGGCCGAAGACGCCGGGGGAATTCCTCAGCTTCCGTCGCGACGAGATTCTCATGCACGTGCATCGTGGCGTGTAAATAGAGGGCGGAGGTGACATATAGCGACAGCCATGGCAAGCGTGTCGACCGTTTAGGCGACTATTAGCAGCTTCACAGGCTCTTCCTAGCGCGCGCGTGTCTTGGTGCGCCTCGTTGGCTCCTGAGAGCACGCATAACGAGTCCTCTACTTCATCCACAATTTTTTCAAATACAGCAGATCATTGAAACGTTCGTACGTGCGTTGTATTTTGATAAAACATAGTAGTAGCGTTGAACAATGTAAAAATTGATGATTGAACAAATTCGAACACATTCTCCGGATGTTGGGTAGCAAGCGTACAAAGTTTCGAACTGCACCGATCGGCGGTTATCTTTGAAGGAAATGTGGAAGATCGTTTTATAGTGGTGATCGTGTAGAGCCCTTAAATTTGGCCACCTCAAAAATTACTCGGCTCGTTTACGCGGTCGTTAGAGTGGATTTAACTGGACGAGACAGGGGAGAGTGTGTCAGATATCGTTCGACCGAGTTCTGGTAATCCCCGCGCGCGGAACAGACGGCAATAAATTCTCCCGGACGACGCCGTGCCGAGAGGAACCGATGTTACGCTATCCCGGCTCGGTCCATTTACTCTCCGGAACGCGTCACCTAAAATCAGTTAATTATATTCCACGGCCGACCTAGCTGAGGCCTATTACAAAAAATAGTAGGCGATCCTCGCGACCACGTTTTTCATCGTCGCGACGGACGCGTGAAGATTCTCACAGTTTCTACTATGAACAGACAGCGTTTACAGCTCGAAAATTCATTAACAAGCTAAACGACGTTACAAGCCTGTTAGCTGTGTAGCTCGATTTTACAAGCGGCTGCTAATAATGTTTAACTATTTTATTGATCGCCAGACTGCAGGTTCTTATGTGATGTTTGCATTATTTTGAATCTATTAGAGTCATTAAGACAATTTTTATTTCGCATAAAAATCCGCAGTCCATCGATAACTATTTTCCTTTCAATGCTCCGTAGATGAAACGGACTGCAAGAGGCTCGACGCGGCGCGCAAGGCGAAGAATTCACGGCGGTCCAAGAAAGAACGCTGGCTTTTACAAAGAGCATAACGACACGGACAATTTGTAGCGGAGTGTCAACGAAGCCGTTTCTATTTTCGAGGCGACTCGCGCACGGCTATCTTTTCGTCTCTCCCTCTCTCCCTCTCCTCCACCTACTCCTCCGACGTTTTTCAGTCGAGCGACGGTTGCACCGATTCATCCCCTCCGCCCAGGTTCCAGCGTAAATTTACACGCGATTAATCCGTCCTCGTCCCCCGTGTCTCTTGTTATCGTGACACGAGCGATTCCTCAATCTGTTCTGAACACCAGCCCCTCCCCCGCCCTAGCTCGCTCTCGATGAAAATAACGGAATACAGACACAGTCCCGTCCATAAGTATCCGGACATCTAGCAAACTCGCATCCCTATGCGAACCCTCACATGTCTCGCTGTCTTTTCCAATCGCTCTTTCCAATACCGACACACCACGCGACCTCCGTTTACTGTCCAGGGTGTGTCGATCCCTGTCAGCTTCAAATTTTCGCGTTTAACACTAGGTTTACGGAGCTCTAAAAATTCCACATTGCTTTATAAACATAACAAGTATATGTATCTATCCAAATTTTTGGCCCAAGAAATAAATTTGGTAAATAATTCCTCAGGGAAGCATCTTTACAATCTTAATTATCGCAAATTAAGAATATTAGAACCCGTCATTTTGACGAGTCCCGTAAACCTAGTGTTAATTACATTGGTTTGATTTCGATGTTACCTCAATTAAACATTCGCACATGTAGAGTATTAAACAAAAGGACTTTTTCTAATTCAGAGAAACGACCGAGTTGAATAAATGCTGACATTTAGGATCGGCGGCGGGCTGTTCCCGTAGCACAGCTCGTTATTGAAAACAGAGATGGAATTCGATAGTTCGTACCGATCACGTACCCCACGTGTGCATTCTGCGCGTCTCCCTTTCTCGTGTAAGGTCACGTACGTGTGCAGGAAAATCGAGGACTATTTCAGCGAGACAGAAGAGGAAAACGTGTTCGCAGCTGATTATACGTTTGGATTATTTTTGGACCACTCCGAGGAAAGCTCGCTGCGTTTTCGTGGATGATTTTCTGCGACCGATGAAGATGACGTGGAGACGATAGAGATCAGATGTGGCTATAGTCCGGAAAAGTTCAGCTTGCATTAAATACTTGCACAGAAGATTTAGTTATAGAGCAGAATAATGATCATACCTGTCCGCGTGAAGAAGGATAGGATAGCATGGAACAGTGTAAAGAGAAAGATAGACGAACGTGTTAGCTGAAAAATAAAATTCCACAGATTGAGAACATGCGTGGGCGGGTTCTGTTATACAAATAGTATATTTAATACGGACTGTACAATGTTGTTTAACGTAGAGAGTCTCCACGCAGGAGACGGCATACCTACAACTATGTTTAACATTCGATAGGGATCGGACAAGTGGCGATGTCCGATCCTGTTACATTCCTAGGTGACGCTGGGCTCTATCGTGCACGCGTTCGGAGGTCCTCCGGCGAAGGATGCGACAGACAACGGAGAAAGTAGATAGTGGTTAAAGTTTCGAACGCATCGTTTTTTTTTTCTCTTATCCTAAAAAATCTATCGGATGACTTCCGGCTAGTACATTTGTCGTTCGTGCACACGGTTCTCCATTTACCTTCCTCTGGGGGTGGTGTCGGTGTGTTTGTGTGTGTGTGTCGGGAGGATTATTTTCTGAGACGTCGTGTTCTCCGAGGGATATCGGAAGGCTGCGAAAAGGAAAGTGACAAGAGAAAGAGATTAAAAACGTGCCGCAGGCGGTTTTTTTTTGTTCTTTTTTTTCTGTGTTATATTAATAATATATTTAATCTCCGGCACACGGGGACAAACTCCGCGTGTGCAGACTGCGTTATATATTCTGAATCGGATGATGCGTTGATAAAAACACTCGCGCACAACAAATGTCCTCCAACAGTAATACTTGATTTTCTAAACGACTCTGGTCGGCGACGACGCGGGGAATGACTGACGGAAGGAGAATGGAAATCGCGCGACAACCGCGCTGCTCGCCTTCCAACCGAACGGCTAATCTTCGTTGAGGAGGTCGTCGTCGAGAGTCACACCCTGGAACAACAAACATTTCCACAATTAACAACAAATCGGTAAGATATCGAGCTTCTTACGTGGGAACGTGTTCAAGTTACACGAGTAGTTCTCAGAAAAATATTCGACACAGATTTTTAACGTAACTAATACTACATTTGTAACTTGACTATGTTCCCTGGTTAGCTAGAATCGCGTCTCTACAGTGGTCTGGAAAGCGACATCGTCTTAATGACGAGCACAGCGACTCGCTTGCCATGATTATTAACAAATTACCGCTTTCCAAGCCATGCCGTTGCGCACACAGTTTGACTACGCTACGGTGATCGTTGCGCTACCATGAAGAGAGAGTGTTCGTGGTCTGAGGAGAGAAAGCAAGAGGCGAAGTGCAGTGGTGGGTCTCTCTGTGTCGGGAGTGTTATGGCAATAAGGCCGTAAAGAAAATGAACCGTGACCAGGGCGAGAAGTCAACAAGCCTTAATGGTCCTCTGTCTCCCGTTCCAGCTGCATTTATGGCAACGGATTGTTTCTCCTCGAGGCCCGAATGGCTTTCGAAACACGACAAAGCGAAGTCCGAGAACAAAATTCTGAAATTCTTCCACCACCTAACATTCTCATTAAACACAAACATTAACCCTTCGAGAACGACGAGCGATTATTAGTTTCTTTCTATACTTTTAAATACACATCAGAGTTACTATGCTACACTAGTTACGTCCCTGAAGGTTTAACCAGGATCGATAGTCGCGTGTGCCTGATACAGTCCGCCTCAAACCGTTTCGGTAATGTAATACCCTTCTAGAGTTACCCGTTCGTATTCGAAGAGCCCTTCAGCTACGCGTTGTAATTGCGACTCTCTGCTCCTGCCCACCCATATTTGACCCCGATTCACCTATCTCGCGACGTCGATGCTACCCTAACCGTGCCGACCTCGGACCTTGGAACATACTCTTCATCTTCCTCCGGCTACATCCGGTCGTGTACCAAAAAAAAAAAGGAAGCCTAGCGCATAACTAAACACAGTCGATTATATCGGTCGGCGATTCCTCGACTCACGAAACCCTGGAAGAATGAAACACCACTGTGGTTGAGTGGCCGTGCCGTTACACTTACTTTGTCTTTCAGAAGCACTTAGGTGTCAGCATGCACAGTAAAAATGGTTGCGTTAAAACCGGGAAACAGTCGGAGAAAACGGGCCAGACAGTTACGCGTGTAAAGCTCGATGAACATAGAGACGAGGACCGCAATTAACAAGTATGTATGCTGGTGTAACAGGCTTACAGTCGTGTCGATGGTATCATCGATCTCGAGATCAAGGTCCAGATCATCTTCGTCGACTGTGAGCGGCCTCGAGCTGCTGGTAGTTCTCGTCTTCTCGGGAACGGCTGGTATCTCGGTGGACGGAGTCGCTACCTTACCGATATCCAGATCCTGTAACCTGTCGGTCAAAGCTTCTGGCGATGGCACTTCCGATTCGCTGAGGCCGTTGTTGCCGGACTTGAAGGCGAATCGATTCGTTTGCTCCGCCGCTAACATCTCATCCAACGGTTTCCGCTCCACGTTCGACTACAATAACGAACAAGTAAACAGGATGAATCAGGTGTCGCATCCGGTTGATCACCTCGAGTGAGAATCGCTTGCTTACTTTCATCATGGGGAACGCGGACGCTGGGATTTTCTGCCGACTCTCGTCCCTCAAAAATTGTTCTACCTTGAGCGCTTCGCTGTACCCGGGGAACAGGTTCTCGTACTGTTCCGGATCAGCCAGACTCTGTCCAGCCTTCTCGCTGACCGCCGACAACTTCTCCTTCCACAGTTTCACGATGGACGAGATCTTGCTGGGCACGTACGTCCTCGCGAAAAACGCGGCCTCCGGTATTCTGTCCGTCTTGATGAGAATGTCCAAACATTTGTCCAGATCACCTAAAATAAAGTACGACAGGAACGAGATGTTGTTCTTCCCTGTGTCGTCCGCGTCGTTGCCGAGCTTTTGTATCATATCCGCGTTCCCGGTGCTGGTCGCCAGCAACAGAAGCCCGCCGAAGTCTTGAGCCTGATGCAGACACTCCTGCGCTAAGCACAGTTTGCCTTTCTGGGTCGCCAGGGACGCGAGTTGTCGCCACTTTTGCTGGCTGTTCGCTTCTTTGGCGAGCGTGTGAGCTGTCGTGAGGTCCCCTAACGCCAAAGCCAGCTCGAACCTGTGTTCCGGATCTGTCGATACTGCCAACGCTTGCTCCTTGAATCCCTGCTTCTCCAGGAAGTGCGCCACCCTGGTCCGGTGCTCTCTGGGAACCGTCGGTAACACTCTGTCCGCGGTCTCGAAGTCTTTTCGCATCACCGCCGTTTGATACTCGAGCACCGACAGCAGCAGAGAATAGGAGACCACGGAGAGCTCTTTGTCGCACAAGTACAACCTGTTGTCCCTGGGCACGTAACCGAGCAGATACATCGGCCGGTCTAAATGCGAGACGGTCACTACTTCTCCGCCAACGAAGTAGTTCACACGGTTCACGCTGTTCGTGTAGATGAAGCAGTCGCCGACCCAGAGACCCGTCTTCACCACCTCGCTCATCTCGGCGACCATCTGAAAGACAACGTAACGATTGATACGCGTGCTACAATGCACACCAATAATAGTCGCACGCAGGAAGGTACAACTGTGTCTGACCTCGAACGCGTCCTCGATGTCCTCCGAATTTTCTGGTGCGTTTGAAACGGCATCGGCGTGATATTTCAGGATAAAATATTGATCGGACGTCGCCAGTGCTACGAGCGAAGCGTTCTCTGCCCAGTATACGTGCGTCGGCTGAATGTCTATACGACGAATCAGCTTCAGCGTGTCCCAGTCGAAGAAGGATAGGCCCGATCCCGAAGATACTCCCAACAGAAAGCCACCGAAGATGCCTGCGAGAGAAATTCGATGTAAAATCGATCAGAAGAGAAACCATTCGAATAATTAGCAATTATTATGCGCGAACCATCAGCCCCGAAGTCGGGCTTGAAGCTTTTCTTCTCTTTGAAAGTCTTGAAGACTTTCACGGTGGTGTTGCTCTCTCTGACAGCGTACTGACTCGAATCGGCAGCCCATACGAACTCCGATGCCTGACCGAACGCTTTGTTTCTTAGTGCCATGGACGTGTAAATAATGTATTCCCCATCTCCGCACACCACCAGGAATCTCCCGTTGGGATTATGTTGGATGGTCTGCGGATAGATTTCGCAAGCACCCATGTCCTTCACCGCCAACGGCAGTCGCTCTCCGTCTTGCGCTTCCTCCCCTAAGGCCTTCAAATTCACTTGTTGGATCTCGCTGTGCTTCGCCCACACGATTTTACCACCCAACGAGTCCATAGACACCGCTGGCTCCTCCCTGCCAACTTTTACCATAACGCTACCCTCGTCGTAACCGATCGCTACATTGTTGGAGCTTTTCATGCAAGCTATCGTCCACACTCGCTCGAATCCGTAGTTCAGGGAGGATTCTAATCTGTAGGTTCCTGCGTGCCATATCCTCACCGTTCCATCCTCCGAACCGGTGAGAATGATCGGCAACTCTGGATGGAAACAGACGGCCGAAATGTTCTGCGTGTGTCCTTCCAGCGTCTGTACGCAGGTCTTGTTCTGATAATCCCAAATCTTAACGAGTTTGTCGTCGGCACCCGATATTAAGTACGGTTTGTCTCCGCCGTGGTAATAATCCACGCAGTTAATACCCTTGTCGTGACCCTCTAATGTAAAATTCGCCGTGGAGGAACCTAGTTGCCATACTTTCACCGTCCTGTCCAAAGATGCGCTGGCAAACGTATTGTTGTCTTTCGGGTTGAACACTATTTGCATTACGTAGTGGGTGTGCCCCTCGAAAACTTGTTGCCCTATCCAGGCCTTCTCCCAGTTCCATAATTTGATCAACATGTCATCTAAAAAGTAAATACAAGATAGCTGTAGTTTTTGCTTAAACAAGAATCGATAATACACCTACGCAATACATACCACTACTGGTTAATATAAATGGTTGTGTCGGATGCACCGCTATGCACCTAATGTAGTCGCTGTGCGCTTCGAAGGAGTGTACCCTCTCCAATGTGTTGTAATTGAAGACTTTGATCAACATGTCATCTGCTCCCGTAACAACCCAGTTCTTCCTGGGTACGAATTTGGCTGTCCGTACCGGGACCTCGCAAACTTCAAAAGTTTTAACCAGCGTCTGGGTCTCATGGTTCCAGATATTGACGTTCCCTTGGTACAAGGAACAGAGCATCCACGGCTCTGTCGGGTGAAGATCTAAGCTCTTCACTCTGTCCGAGCGGGCAGTGAGCTTCCTCTTGATATCTAACCTGAGCGGCTGAGGAACGAAAGAAGAGTTCACAGTCAGGATGGAACAAGTATCGTTGCACGA
Organism: Lasioglossum baleicum; assembly: GCF_051020765.1. NCBI lineage: Eukaryota > Metazoa > Arthropoda > Insecta > Hymenoptera > Halictidae > Lasioglossum > Lasioglossum baleicum. Next base: position 5,554,543 of record NC_134948.1, on the reverse strand, counting down.
TCATTTTGACGCGAGGAACGCGTGTCTATAGGGTCGTCTGGACAAACGTGTGAAACTGTATCGCTGTCTGGCTCGACGAGGGTGGCATGACGAAAAAATTGAATAGATTCTTCGGGGCTGAATATTGGAGTGGGATTTCGAAGGAGGCGAAAGCGGAGTCGCGTGTGCCGATCGCGGGGAAAGGTTGTCACGTTGCGGGAACATTGTTTTTCCTTCATGAATCGGAGTGGATATTTTGACGTGTCAAACGAGGCAGGCTGAGCTGCGGGTGTCACTATACAAGACTGTCCACAGGTGTTTACCGGCGCGAATACAGATTTTACGGGCGTGTTCGATGAATTTCTCGACTACGTACCATGTTTAAATATACGAAACTCGCTTTTTATGCGCAGAAGATTCAACAACACGGTCCTCGACGATGGAAACACGAATCCGAATCTCCTGCCATCAAGTTAGGACGTGGCCGATGCTCGCAGCGAAAATGGCGTCCGTTTGCACGACGAATTCCCGTCGCCACGAGTATTTCATTCACTGCGACGAAATACCTTCCCTACGGTTTCACCGTTGATAGTATTCTAGACCGCGGTCTAGCGCGATCGTAATTTCCAACACACCTTTATCAGAAAATTCGGAAATGTCTACGTGGATGGAAAATTGGTTAGAATTGGTTCTGTCGGTAACGTCGCGTGGCATAGAAAACACGGCGGCCCTTTCGAACTACAAATTACATCATTTCTCGCGAACGTTTACCGTGCGTCAGTAAGGAAGGGAATATCCACTGTGTCTTCGATGGTATAGTGGATTTCTGGCAAGGTAACTGTACCGACAGTACATTCGCACTGTAGATTTTGTTGTTATCGATCAAATAAAAAATGGATACTTTTTTCTGGATGGATTGTTTTTTATAATAACTGTAGGGTGAACACAGTTGTTATATATTACGACTTGGCTACTGAGAAATTAAAGATACACGAAACTTCAGGATTTTATGGAGTTCTAGGAGCTAGGGGTGGGCGGGTACCTGGGAATTTGGATTCGGGTCGGGTATTTTCCCCGAGCTCGGATCGGGACCCGAAAATTTTTGGTACTCGCCCACCCGTACCACTGGCCAACGTTGTTTGCTGCAAGCGCTGGGAAGAGTTCGCAGATTCTTTGGGAAATCGTGTTTCCATTTCAATTGTCCTCGCATCGGAGCCCAGTTGGTTCCCTGAAATTACATATTTTCGTATCGACAAGTCATTCCGTGGGAGCCATCAATTTCGCGTGACTTATTAAATGGTTATTAATTTCGAGGATTCCGGCGGTTATTACGACTGCATCGACGCATCCGTGATAGCGCAATAGTGGATGCGCGGTTGCAGGAGTACTTATGTAAAATCCTAATGGCGGCTCTTCGTTACCGCACATGGTCCGTTCTACAACTTTCGAGCGACCACGCACGTGATCCAACGTTGCGCAAGCAACAAAGTCGCTTGTTCGGGAAGAAAGCGATACTTTCGTGTAGCGCAAGTCCTTTCTACAGGCTGTACAATATTTCTACTAGTTCTACGATTTATCTACAAGCCCCACGACATTTACACAGGCTGTAAAATTTGTCTATGGTCTTTTATCAACATTTTATAGACCCTAGGGCTTTCTAAAGGATCTTGATGGATCCTGGTCGCCTAACTCGGGAGCCCTTTCCAGTTTTCACGGTCCGTGGCCCGGCGGGCAGGTGTTAACGCGATTGAATTGAAGCGTAGAGTCCAATTGTCGAAAGTGCATCGTCTATTAGCCTGTTGTTCGCGCCTCGTTGACTTCGGCAACTCTACCGTGCGCTTCTACCTCGACCGAGGCTTTGGCCAGCTTCTGACAGTCTTTGTGCCCTGTCCTCGCTTTGCAAAATTGCTCCAAAGTTCGCCGATTCTTGCAGCCTCTCACAAAACGGAATACAATCGGAATAGACTTGTTAGCCTCCCGCGCTATCAATTAGGAATCAGACATTGACTGACAGCATGGTCGTTCGCCAGAGGCTAGAGATGATTCCCACGCGTTTAATTCGTCTGTACAAGTTTCGGGCCTCGTCCTTTCGTCATCGCTGACAAATCGTTCCCTTGAGAAAAATAATTCCGCTTCGTCGCCGTTTGCTTTTTGTTTTATCGGCTTTGTTCTTTTTCAGCAACACGCCGAAGGATAAAACAGCCAACGATGGAGCACGATTTTTTGCGAATATCCGCGGATAGGCCGGAGCGAGCCTCTCATCGACGACTTTGATAAACGATAGCCGCGTACGGTCATTCGTCCGATCCTAATATTTCATTCTTCGTGGTCGGTCTCGCGCTCGTTGCCATTTTCACTTCGTCCCGCTTTTCTCTGTCCTTTTGCGTCCGCGGACTCGCGCTGCGACGACCGTGAATTTTCAAATGAATTATGCGAGAACCGGATAACAGAGAGACCAAGGCGGCGACAATGACTATTTCAAAGAGTGACGCAGCGTTTCACGGGAAAAGAAAAGTCGAGCATGAAATTTATGTATTAAAATGTTAGATCCGCAGCGTCACTCGAACGCCAACAAAGAGATCGCGGTCTGTCGGGAAATCAGACTGGCAGCTGGCGAGCCGAGGAGAAAAAGTATGCAGGAACGAGAGAAAACGGGTCAAGATCGGCGGAAAAGCGAGCTGTCACCTAGTAAAACTCCTAATAAAGTCAGTCGGATCAACTGGCCGATTAATTGCTCGGCGCGTTAATCGACCGACCCGGGAAAGGGCAGCTGGTGATAATTCGATGCGGACAATCCAGATTCGTAGATTAATCTCAGGGGATACGGTCCGGGTAATTATCGCGTCAGCGGCCACTGTCGAGACGTCGTTAATCCATCAGGGATCCGTCCTCCGTGGAAAGATAATCCACTCGGCAGATAGTCGCGCGAACTTCATCTGCAAATCCACAAAATCATTGTTAGAGTCGGTAGAGACTTTTTAAATACGCACGAAAAATTGTTGGACACGTAGAAAATTTTTTAGAGAGTTCAACATTCACAGTATGATCCCTGAAAGATTCTAGGGCTTGCCAAAAAGTTCTAGGACTCGTGAAAAGAAGTATAAGGCCTCTAGAAAAATTGTAGAGCATACAGAGTACACTGTATCACCTCTAGAAAAATTGTAGGGCTTCTAGACGAATGATAGAGCTTAGAAAAAAATTGTAGGCCCTGCAGAGAGACTGTGCGAGTCTCTAGAACCAGCCCCGAGTCACAGAGCGACTGTGCGCGGACTGAAAGCGTAGCGCACTGTAGTCCTTGTCGCGATCCAGCGCATCCTTGTGATTAAGGTATCCAGAGCCGAAAAGGGCGAAGCCGAAAGAGGATAGATCGCGATTGTGTTTTTAAGATTGAAAGAGGATTCTGGAGCGACCTGGTTCTCCTCCTGCCGGCGGCCTCGAGGCAGCCGTTCGCGCATTGTGCGGTCGTTCCGTAATTTTCGCAAAAAGGAAGACGCCTTTAAAGAGAAAGGAGGCGGGGATCGATTTGCGGACTGCGGGTTGCGGATAATAACGGCAGGAAGCAAAAGAGACGATGGAATAAATGGAAACGGGATTAGCGGGCGACGTTTTGCAACGAGAGCTGCGAGGACCCTAGAACCGCGAAAGGAGATACATCAAGTACGATGATGGCACGTGCTAAATGAATTTTCATATCTTCAACAGCGACGTAACTGCCGGAGGAATCCGCCGGAAGTGTAGCGCAAGATATGTTCTAATTAAATTAGTTGCATCATACAAAGTTGCACGTGCAAATTCAGCGTGGAGATACAGCGACCAGTTCGAGCGGCTTTATCCGTTTGCAAATCGAATTGATTATGGTTCTCTATGTCGTTCGGTTTCTCGGAGGATCAGTCTCCCGTGGTGGGCAAGTGGAGCGAGTCGATCATTTATCCGGCGCGCGTTCACGCTCGATTATACGATTCCGCGTACGCGTTCACGTAAACAAATTCGCGTTTTACGATCACGCCTCGTGCCCGGAGCTAATTAGTCGAGCGATAAAGACAGAACCGCGTAATCTATGATTGCAACTTCGAAACGACCGAACTGCGCATCACCGAGAGGAACAATCTTGCGAAGATCTTCTGAAAAACAGAAGAAAAACGCGGCAATTAGAGGATCGCCGAGATGACACAGATGACCTTCTCTCAGGAGATCAAGGCTCGTCTGCTCTATCATTCGGCTCTAATAACGAGAAAAACGCATATCCACAGATCGGACGCCTGACCTACTGCTCCTTTCTCGGCGAACTCGCTATCGTCATTTCGCTTTTACAGTCTCCGCTTTTCCCTTATTCGATTCTCCTTTGGATCCTTTCGGAGCTTCGGACTCTCGCACTGGAAAAAGAATCAGAATTATTTATATACGTGTCCTCTAAAAACACTCTCGAGCTTATCGAAAATTCGTACATGTCTGGTGAAAATTTTGGTACGCTCACAGAGTAATTGTGTGTACAAAAATATTTGTTATTCAGTGAAGTTGTCAGAGGTCAGGTTACCAAGGAATAAATCGTCTCACCATTGCTATTTCTCCGACTCTCGTACTGCAGCGGAGCACGCGAGCTTTTTCCAGCAGTTATCCTTCCCTAGCGTTATCGTCCACTTTTATTCCCGACTCCATCGATCACAGGATTCTTTTTCTTCCACAGTATGGAACAAAGAGGCCGGGTACCGTGCATCGATCACGGATGCCGGCTCGATCGATCGATCAGCGCCGGCTGTCGTCGATCGCTTCCTGCTCCTTGTGCAGGGACTCCCATCGAGCTCCAAGTTACTTCCGACTATGAGCCCTGCGAATCGGCATTATGTCAATGATAAAGATCCACCGCAGGGTCGCTGTCATGGGAAAAATTCTTGGATAAAACCTGAAGATTCGAGCATCTGTAGTCCTGGAGCCATTCTCCGGAGGGATGATCTGAAAAAGTGGCAATCGTGGATACATTAACAGTACAAAATCAATCAACAATCGACAACTAAGAGGGAGTCTACCGTGATATAATGGTGTACATCTTATTCGATTTGTCCGGAGGGCGAATACGGCCGTCGGCGTGTTTGATTGGTTAATTCGGATCGGTTTCGATTAGATTTCGGTGGAAAGATAGCGAGGAAACGAGCCCGGGCCGGTATCGACGGCAGACACAGCCGCCGGTAAACACGGTCGCGATTGCCAGTGACAGAGAGAGGCGCGCTGCTGACAGATCCCCCGGCGCGGACGATTAGGCTAATCGGCTGGGCAAATATGTGCGATGGCATTAGCGTGGGCGGCCGCGATAAAGTCGAGTAAATTGCTGCGGCGCGATCCGACGGATCATTTTCCATCTGGCACGTTCGGGAATCCGGGATTTCGGGGATCACGCCACACCGGCGTTCCAAACGAACCCGAAAGAGAGGAGCGCGACGACCAGAAAGAATATAGACAGAGAGGAGAACAATTGAAACGAACGGTGGCACAATCCTTGTCACGCAACGTCGTCGCGTTTAATCGCTTCCTCCTGGAACGCGGCGAAACTAACTTCGACATTGTTGCCCAATCGTTTCTGCAACACCGTCGGCGCAGTCGTTACAATTTCGCGAATGCAGCTATTATATGTATTAGCCGGCATAAGTAATTAACCGTTCCCCTAACTCATTGGAATTTTCTTCTCGCGCCTCGTTGCCTCCCGCAAGCATCGTCTCTTCTTCTTCTTCGAGTCTGCAAGACCACGCGGATCTTGCAAAACATCTGCAGTCGCATAATTGCGCCGACTATTTATGCACGTCTGTCAACCGTCGGTTTAGAACCTGCTTGATATCGTCGAACAGCCACCGTGTCGATATCGAAACGATACTCGAAAATGTCCGATGAAGATCCGATACGGATCGACGGTTTCGCAATTTTGCGACCCCCTCGGGCTACGACGGGAAACAGAGGCTACATCAGGCTCTTCTACAGAGCAATTCGCATCGAAAACGTGGGATAACATTGCTGCGTACGATGCCCCGCGTGTGAGATAATAGAGCTCGAAAATTGAATAATTAGCGGCTGTTACCACTTGTCGCTGCAATTTTTGCGCACGCCGCGCCGTTTCGCAATATGCTGCTCTATTCTCTTGTGAGACAGTGTCAACAACGAGTGACAAGCGACGTCCAATTTTATAAATAAATGCGAACCATCAGTTTCGCGTTAAAAGATCTCTAAGTCATCCTCATAGCGAAGGGAAGAATGAGAAAACTTAATACATAAACACATCTACGAAAGTTCTGACAGGTGGAACACAAAAGTGTGTCGGCTCGTTCGCGTTTCTGTGGCTTGGCGAGGAATAAACACCGAGCCCGATAAAATCTGATTGATATATTATTGGCGTACTTAAGTGTTCGGCTTAGGTTGGGAGAACAAGGGCGTCATTAACGAAGGATCTCTCGAGAGCCGAAGTGGCGTTATCGCCTGCACGAAGATGCTACTGTCCCACTGATAACGATTCGATCGAATCGGGTCCGGCACTCGAGGGAAAGACAATTCCTGTCGCCGGCGGAATAATTATGTAACGTTTCTCGAAATAAAACGGAAACTATTTGCCAAGGGGAATCCTATTTTCGCCCGTGTCTTCGCATCGTTTCTATTTCGGAAACGCGTTCGAATACAGTGTCGTGTTGCGTAGGGTCAAGTGCGCTGCGGGATTACAACTATCGCACAACAATGATGACAGTGGTAAGTGAAACAACCGAATGCGCCGCAAAATGATCGATTCGATCGTTTCAGATTTTTGATTTCACAATAATTGAGATTATAAAGATGCTTTCATCGGAAACGATTCGATTCGTAAGTCCTCGACTTACGCGAATTCTTAGAAGCGAATCAGAAAACCAATCTCGAACTGTGAAATTCGTTTCTTGACTGCCAGAATGGGAGCTTTGTCGAGATCGAGAATTATCGGGATTGTAAGTACTACATGCGAGTAATGAAAAAGTGAACACGTGAGATTTTGTCTTTTGCTGAACAACCGCGAAACGTAGCCATCATCGACTGTCATGCACCGGTTTCTATGACTCGCGAGACACAGTGGGATGATCTGAGAGGTGTAAACCGGCGCTTTGAGCCTGCCATGTGGTTCTGATCGATCCGAAGCTAGCGAACGGAGTCGGACCGGCTGTGGCGAGGAAGAATTTGGCAGAACCGGCGCCGTTCACAGAGCGTTGTCATATAACGGGAGCCCGACAGTCTACCAGAGGAGGAGCGTGTCTACATATAGAGGTTGCCGCCGCTCGCGAAACGATTCAGTCTCGTCGAAGCCACGCGACGAGAAATTCGACGGGAGAAGATCGTACACGATACCGCGTCCATCCCATCCTCCGTGCAGGAAACAACTACGGATCCTTTCCGGGTGACCTTGTGACACCTCCTCTGTGCTATCTCTCGCCCCTCGTTTCCTCGAAAAAGTCTCACGGCGAAACGCTGTTCACGGTGAGTTCAACTCTGCTCTCTTCCGATGATACAATCTCTACGAACGCTGAAACTGTTTCGGACCCTCCATGACAAAGCCAAAATTCACGTGTAATCATAACACACCGGGATTATTACCAGGAACGCGTAAATCAATAATTCTATTATCCTAGAATACAGCGATGAACTAATGATATTTTCGACAATGCGCGTTTGTTTACTATCGCAGTGATACGTTCAGAAACGGAGTACGTGTCGTGCGACCTCTGGACGCTGATTAAATAGAATTATCGTCGCGGGCTACCGTGTGTATCCGGTAGCTTCAGACAACAATCTTATAATACTACGATTAATTGTTTTATGAGAATTGTTTTCGTTCGGAACGATCACACGGAAATGAACGGGTGTTAATTTCGCATCGCAGCTGATGAGGAAGACTGATAAGCAGGTTCCTCGGTATCAGAGAAATCCCTCAGAATCAACGAGGCTGAGTGAATCGGAACGACTCGCGGCGACGATTTACGACCGGTCCGACTCGATTTACGATCGTTTCTTGCTCGACGGGCTCTCGAATCCGCGATGCGTCTTGTTTGCGAACTGTAATTCACCGGTGTTTGCGATCGCGCCGTCGTATTTTATCAGACTCTAAGGCGACTGTCGTCGAACCGAAGAAATGCGGTCCGTTTGCTTAGGACGAGCATCGGTAGAATTCGAGGGTACACAGAGCGTGGCTCGGGTTTGTCGAACGATCGGTCCCTGGGACAGAAACCAATCCGGAAACGCGGACACTGATTATTATTTTCACGGGTAGCCTCGCTATCATAATCGAACCTGAGCTGTTCTTTATGCAAATCCAAAAAACTTGATAATTTTGACAAATTCACACTGCTGCATTAATGCTTCCAAGGCGTTTTAATCTCTAAACTGTTTCGAATTTTGCCCACTCATTTTTGTGGGAATGATCTTTGGCAATTGAACAATTTTTATTTTGCATAAAGACCCGTGCAGCCTACCCGTGAAACTCTTCTATGCTGGATTCAACCATCAGACCGCAGATGTTTGTGCAATGGTGGAATTTGATAGCAGTTTTAGCGTAAATTATGTGCACTCGCAGTCTAATGGTTTCAGCACGATTGTCGGATCGATCGAACGGCGGCATTCTAATTTTTCCACGATTGCGCTCGATGCTAAGTATACGGCGTAAATTTTCAGCGGACAGGCAGACTCGTTCGATAAATCACAGGCAGATATGGAGCAAGGTGGCGTCTCGATAATAACGCCGACTGGGATCACGGAAAATTCTGTAGGCAAATCGAAGACCATCGGGATCACGTTCAGTTCCAGACCCAGCCTGCAGGCCGCCAAGGAGAAGCTGAAGACTCCATGTGAGTACACCTGAAAAGATTCACACACATTCCAATAAAATATATCTACAAACATTAATTGCTAGACTGCGGATTGTTATTATTAAATAAAAATATTCCGCGTCGATTGCGAGAGGACAGGAATCGGTGAATCGAGGGGCGGATATTTTCGTATTCTAGAGAGATCGACAGCGCGAGGATCGCAACGATCATGTGGATCGGGAGCGTAACAGGTTGCCGGTGAAATGCTGGCGAGCGGGGAATGCAAAAGCAAACGGCGCGAAGCGAAACAATGTCCCTCGTGGCCTGGAAAGAGTGATTCCGTTCGCCTCGTGATATCGAACGGGACGGGTACGGGACAGACAGCCACGTGATCCACGTTTCTCTCGTTTTCCACGTTCTAGATACTTTCGCGGGGAACTTTCTTTCCGCCGCTGCTACGCGGGAAACGTTCTCTTCGAGCGAGAGAGTCCGATCGTTGGTCAATTTTCGTGCCGAGCACCGATTAGGATTCAGAATCGCCCCGAGGATCGCCTTCTCGCGATTACGAGACGCACGAGAGCGACCTACGATCCACGATCTACGGTTGCTACACCGGCGCGGCATTCCGGATCGCGAGCTCTTTCTCCCTCGAGATCGTTGACCCTCTGGCTTCTTTATCGTTTCTACTAACTGCATCCGAAAACGTACCGCAACCATTTTGCTGATCGATTCTGGTCAAACTAAAATTGATTTTCGTAGATCAGACAGTAATTTTTCAGACTACAGATTGTTTTACTATAATTTTCACAATAAATTGAGAATTATCTCTCGTCCTGTATCGCTTTCTCCCGAAAGAATCGCCACCATTTAAACAGCGGTCGAGTAAGAGCGCGGTATGTTGGCCGACCATCGCCTAATCACGGTAATTACCTTGCCCGTAATAGTTATCGGTCGACTAATTGGCGAATCGGAAATGTACAGTGCGGTTGCTCTTGAACCAGACACGAAACGAAACGCGAACAATACGTTCTTGTTGTTGCCATGGGTTCAAGTCGAAAACAAGATCGTCGATTAGAATATTACGTAGAAATTAGATCGTGGCACTCGAGATTGATAAATCTGTATCGCGGAGATCGATCGGCGATCCATCATCGTGGAAAGCTTCACGCGTGAAATCAATATATGTACTAATCTGCGATCTCTTGCGTGAGCAATATTGTTATCGTACCAGATAATTCGTTTGGACTTTAATCGTTATCAAATTTCACCTGTTCATTCTTGCCATGGGCACATGAAATCCACAGTCTAGTCATGAAATAGTCGCGAGAACCTAACGTACAGGTTTGATCATGAGGCGTAGTAGGTCTGGGTAAAAGTCGTTGAAGAACCTGTATCGGGGTTCACACTGTTTACAACGCAAAGTGGATCGGCTACAGAAGCCTGTCAGCTTCGGATAAACGGAACACGTATTTAGACGAACGGTAACGGTGGCAAGTGAGACAGTGGGTCAAGTTCTCGGCGAGCGGTCTGGGTCAACGAATTCTCTCAAGGTTCCACCTTTACCGTGTCATCATCTCGTTGACGACCCTAACGGTGTCTCTGGTCTGCCACCAACTTCCTGTTACCTGTCGTTCGACTTTCCTGCTAGAAAAACAGCCGAAACATCCGCGGTTCCCCGATGAATGGCCAGACGAATTTTCTTCTGAATTCTTTGGTGCAGCCTCGATGCAACGTTGCATTTCTTAGATCCTCTTCGGGAACATCGAGCTCTCAGAATCTAGGTAGCAATTGGTTCAATCAATTTTATATTAAAGATTAGTGTATTCAATTTTTTAAATTTACTCACCGCTTGTATAAATTAAGATCCCCGATTATTCGAATTAATTAAGTACTCTTACACTGAAATAGTTTCTGGGTCCATACTCGCGTCGCTAAAACCAAAAAAAATCAATTATTTTAAATTATTTAAAATTTTTATTGAACGCTCTAGAAAGCTAGAGTATACTTCCATAATTTCCGTTCGAATTTCTTTTTCTCCGAATCAAGGTGTCATGTAAAAACAAATTCTTCCTTATCGATCGAGGGTAGCGGAGAAAGAGAGGGGAACGGAAAAAAGTTGAACTCTTAATGAAGAGATGGCGCTCGAATGGCCGTGAGAGGATCGTTAATTAAGAACGACTCCGCTGGTGGGCTTTCCAAGCCCGAGACCTTTCACTATTTTCTAAATCCAGCCGGGCGTTACTTTCTCGATCCACAATTACGAGTAACTTTCATTGTAATTACAGGCAACACCCAGCTGCCTGTACTGCTTCGCAATACCATTTACAATTTACAATTAAGACGGGGAGAGATATTCATTTCCTCTTGAAGGGAAAACTGCATCTTTTTGCCCGGCCAGTTCCTCCTTTCTGAAACATGATACGAAACGCTAATGAGATCTACGCTTTTAGAACTGGAAAAAAACAATGGCTCGAGAAACAACATCTTAAAAAATAAAGAAACGGAATAATGGCTACACTTTCCTTCATTATTCTATAAAGAAAAGATTGTTAATTTCTCTAGATTTCATAGAAATAAAATGAATCCATGGCTAACTTTTAAAAAACGCGAGCGTCAGAGGAAAACTAAGTGTGCAAAGCAGACGGTTGCTATGACTTTTAGTAAAAAAAAAAAAAAGAAAGACAAGCATTGCGCGATAGATAGTAGCGCTCGGTAACAATTACTCTGCTCGATGTTATCAAGTCGATTTGCGTCATGGATTTATATAATCGTTGCAGTAATTCGTTGCATATGGATAGCGGTGTAGAAAATGGAAATTCATTGTGCGCCTTTTCCTGCACGATTTCGTCAAAAACAAAATGAAAGAGTGACGCTATAGTTACCGTATCCCCGATGACTCTATCGAGCAGATCGCTGAACCGGTTCGTAGAATAGAAATCGATAAAAGTTCCTGGTAAGATCTGACCCGCGTTGATCTCTCGGCAAAACGATGGCTCATTAAGGAAACGATTACTTTTAAGAGGTCAGCCAAGTTAGAATCCCGGCCACCGGAAACGGTTTGACCCAATGATAATCAAACACCGACCGGACGGGAATGCCAACGTTACCTTTTGCCAGAAATAAGACTGCTGCAATCAAATATTCCCGAATAAATATTCATCACTTTCATACAAGACAGTATTTCCAAGTATGAGTTCGTTCGACAGATAGCAGCAACATTTAGCGCCGTGTTTGAATAATTTCAGAGATTAGATATTCATGACACAACGCAGGCCAAGGAGCGACCATATACAAATACAAAGTTTCGTGGCTGCTCGAGTTTCCTCTTCGGAAGTCTATATTTTCAAATAAAACATTGAGCAGTTCTAATTGTACGTAATCCAGACCGTGTTCTTTTTTTTAACACGTGCATAAAATGCGACGATCAATTAGAAATCGGCAGACATTCGCACGATAGAAAAGCAACTGGAGGAAGCTTCAGTGATTCGGGAAGCCGATTCAATCATCGGATGATCGCTGTCGCTCCAGACACGCCGGATTCGCCTAATGGAAATTGCTCGTGACACGTGTTGCCTTCTAATCGTATACAGTTGACACACGGTTAATCACGGGAACTCAGCAGCAACTCGTGATTCCGGAGGAAACCTAACCTCGGCTCGCGAGAAACTCGCCGGAACCAAGTTTGCCGAATGATCTATCATAAAGTTCGGAGAATTTTCGCGGGCTAACCAACACCGTTCTCCTCGGATCCCGACTTTGCACCGATGAATTACGGTAGAATCTTCGGAGCTCGATATCTCTGCGCTTTTGTGCTTTCCGGGTGGAAGCCGAGTCTGCTCTGCGGGAAACACTGCTTGCTTTAATCGAGTTCTCGTCTGAAAGATAACAGTCTTAATTCTGGACGATTCTGCTTAATCGAGGGGAACGCGGATATTTTACATAAATCGCGATTGTTGAAAGTCTTGTACGGCCAACGAATTTCAATTAAACGATCGCTGAGTTGAAAAATTGCCCACGTTCACAGTGTTGTAACTTTACGAAAAAACGCCGTGGAGCATTCGTGCTGGTCTCATTCGAAAGCTTAAACCTTTTACTTTCGAAATCCGTTGTTCATTTTTCCCGGCAAAATTTTTTACATTATGTTACGGGTGAAAAAGTGAACATGCTTTATTTTTTCAATAAATTCTGCATATTCAAACGTTCGTGCTGAAATATCTGGCCGTAGTTTACTCGAATGAATAACAGGAATAGAGACGCTTTAATCGGCAGAAATGTCGAGATATTCCCGGCTGTTTAAGATTAGAACTAAGCAGTTGGTGCAAAATGGGAAATAATTATGCTGGAGAGTTACCTAACGCAGTCTCGGTTTCCTGTCGAGGGAGGCGAGGACCCGAGGCAGTCGGGAACCCTGGAACTTCCACGCAGATTCTCGCTTGACCCTTAACACCGTTAGTTTACGGGGTAATCACGTTCCAGCAAGTTCGCCCGGCCGAAAGTTCAAAAGTGCGGCTGCTTCGACTCGCAGGGTCGCTCGCTGTGCTCTGGAACTCTCCCTCTCTCCTTCTCGCCCCGCAAACCGGAAACCTGGCTCGAGACACTTGTTATTATCATCGTGTCGCCTGCGCTAGTCCTTCATTTACATAATCGTTTTTACTTTTTGTCGGCCCTACACAAATTTAATTACCCCGAAAACGATTTCCGTTAAATTCTCTACGACTGTAACACCTTAGGCAAATCTTCAATTATAAATAGAGTTCCACATTTTCTAGAGGGTGATTTGCCCGAGACTGGAAGCTAAAATCATATTGAGAAGCTGTTAAACATGTTGAAGAGTGTTTCGAACATGAATTAAATATATATGTAATAGTAATTCTATGTAGACCCAGATTTACAGATAGGCTACATGTTTGATTCACAGGGCTGACCAACCTGCTGAAAGAAGATGCCACCGGCTGGGAGATCCTGATGTCAACTCTCGCCGAGCTCGTCGGCACTGCTCTTTTGGTATTCATCGGATGCACCGGGTGCATCGGCAGCCTGGGTGTCGCGCCAAGTGTCCTGCAGGTCTCCTTGACCTTCGGCTTCGCAGTTTTGATCGCTATACAGGTAACTTAGACTTGTCTCAAAGTCTTCTATTACTTCTTACAGAATAAAAATGTAACCACGGTTTTGGCATGTTCTTGTGTTTCAGTGTGTAGGGCACGTCAGTGGCGCGCACATCAACCCTTGCATCACGCTGGCCGCGATGGTGTTGGGCACGAAATCGCTTCCGATGACGGCGGTGTACATCCTGGCGCAGTGCATAGGGGGTCTGATCGGTTACGGTTGCCTCGTGGTACGCAAACCTGTTCACACGAGATGAATTTGGACCCCTGACAGGCTTCAAAGATTAATCTTTTGTTCTCGGTAACAGCTGATCACCCCCCAGGAGCTGATTTACTCTTCAACGCCTGAGTCAGGAGCTTCGTTCTGCATGACCGACGTCAACGCGAATCTGTCGCCGCTGCAGGGATTCACCGCAGAGGCCCTAGCCACGGGGATCCTCGTGCTGTTCGCTTGCGGACTCTGGGACCACAGGAACTCGAGGAACTCGGACTCAGCACCGATCAGATTCGGCCTCTGCGTCGCTGTTCTCTGCATCGTCTTCATCCCGTACACCGGATGCAGCCTGAACCCTGCGAGAACTCTGGGTCCGGCTGTCTGGAACGGATACTGGAGCCATCATTGGCTATTCTGGCTGGGACCCATCACTGGAGCTTTGGTAGCCTCGCTGATGTACCGGCTATTCTTCCTGGACAACAGGAACAAGTTTGCTGGGAACGGAAGCCTTCAGCCTGTTGAGACGTAAGGAGGTAAGTCGAGACCTTGATAAAACCATTTTCAGATTTTTTGAATGAAAAATCGATTTTTCTTTACTTTTCTGTAGCATTCCGGTGGTTCATGGTTCGCAACTCGGACGAGAAATCCTGATCGCGCTCTCTTCTCTCTCCGTTTCCCTCTGACGGATCGGAAAGCCGGAAGCGGAGCTGGCTCTCCGGCTGGCGGCGATCTCGAAGAAAGATGTGGGGACCTCTTGGTCTCTCTTGGGGGAAGCTGAAGAATGCGTCGCGCGAGGAGGACTTCTCTGACTGACCCGCTCGTGTACAAACTGTTCATCATGTTAATTTATCTTGCGAGATTGTGAGCTGAACAGGAGGCGGCGCCTCGAACATCTTGGAAATCATCTATCGCGACGATGTTTTGTGGAGACGATGGTTTTACCTGAGTTCGAGTATATAGATATATATTGTATAAATTATTCCGGAAATGATTTGATATCGAGGGGGCGTAGCAAATTGACCGTGGGCGTGGCCGGTTAACGTTTCGGAATATTTGATGGATTGGAATAATATTTCCCAAAGGCGTGGATCTTCCTTGATACATTAGATTCTGTTAGCAGAGTAACCAGACTCTGAGGATCATTGTTGTCAACATCGAGGCCACGCCCACGCCGAGTCAAGACCACGTCCACTTTGAAACTGATTCACGTGCATTCATATTAGCGAGATCGATATGCATAAAAGCTTCCTTAGCAGTATTTTAATACCGATCATAGGGCGTGGCGTCCACAGTGGTGGGAGGTCGTGGGCGTGGTCTGTCAACGTTCACCTCCACAATTATGTAACCGATTGGAGTCAGCCTTCCCTGTCACGATAAATTCTGCTAGCTGTAGCAAACCATCGGAAACTGAACTTTCAGATCAGTTTTCAGAAACCGATCCCGGCATGTCCAGAACAGTGTTAGCCAGGGATAGGTGAAAAATATTCGCGGGAGAACGGTATCTCTGGCCGTGGTCGCCGGTTTTTCAGCGTAACGCCGCGCCGCGCCGCCGGCTCGCCGGACCACGAATTCGCCGCTCGTTAGGTCGGTTGTCCTTTCCGAGAGACAACGGCGATCCCTCTATCCGGCGCTCCGCCCCGCGGAACCAGCGTTGAAGCAGCGGATTCCGCGTGGAAATTCGAAATAACGGAATTAGTGGCGCGCGTCCCGGAAATTACCCGCGGCGGTGTCGCTCGCGGAAACTTTTAATTGTGCCCCGGCTTGTGTGCCGCGAGCATGCTCGCCGTTTCCAGCTACATCGACCCCTTGTTCGACCGCGGCCGGCCTGTAGTCGCTGGCTTTTCGAGCGAGTAACAGAGATGGCAAGCTTCCAGACTGGGGACACGCCGCGCCGTACAAATAAATTTGATACGTTTTACCAAACCTCTTCTTTTCTTCTTTGTCCTCTTCTTCGATCCAATCCTTTCACCTACAACAGAGAATTCCTGTTAATTCATATCAGCAACTGGATTACATATTATTAAGATGATTAACACTAAATCTGCAAGCGCCGATCAAATCCCGGTCTCAAATTATTTATTTCGATATTATTGAAATTAGAAGAACTCTTTCTAATCGATATTGAGAAATCATGACAATCGCAGTTTTCCTACCGGATGGCACCCTGACCTTCCCCACTCCCTGGCCAGACCCTCTGGAAACAATGTCCCAATTCTTCAGAGAAATAAAACCTCAGCCCTTGACTTTGCTTAAAACACGTCCGCGCCTACATACATAATTGGATTACCAGCAACACGGCAAATACATTATCCATGAAGACGCGATCTTATTCAATCGTGCCGTTTTAATATTTATAACCGTGTATATTTTACCGTGCTATTCTTATAATATGGAAATGCCTGTTTAACGTGTTAATGAGATTCCGAGCGTAGAGCGCCGGGTATCCGATCATTGCTTCGACCTTTAGAAAACAATTTCTCTCGTTCGACTGGATCCGTCATCGTCCCGGTACGCTAATTAATCGCTGCGTATAGAGTCCCAGCAATTAATCACTCAGCTCTCGTTTCTGACTGTCGTTCCGCGAATTTCTGAGCCACGCGACCCGTCATTGTGACTGTTTCTTATACATCAAACGGTTATTAGATGTACAATGAGATTGTTTAATGTTACAAATAATTACTATTACTAAAAAACAAAAGTAATTTCATAGATATAACTACATAGCTATGTTTAGTCATTTTTGGAATTTTCGGAAAATTAGAAACCGATTACAGTGTCTAAGCAAGAGGGTGAATGCTCAGGATGCAAGTTTCGAGGGTCCCGGCACCGACGAGAATCCCAACGCGCGAATATGCTTTTTTGTTGTTTATCCAACGGCATCGTTTGGCGAAAATAAACGTGGGACTCGGTTCGAGAGAATCGAAAATAGACTCGCATTGGTAAACGGGTAGCAGAAGGGGCTTGTAGATGGAGGATGAGGAGGAAAGAGGTGGAAGCGACGCTAGATGGTGGTTCACGTTGAATCGACGCCGAGCCACGTGCCATCGCGATAAATTGCGTACGCTCGTCTCTGGCGTACAGAGACGTGTTCAGTCTCGCGCGCTGCCTTCATCACGATCCATACCCTCGATCCTCCTCGATCCCCGTTCGAACAACGACACATCGGTGGCGGGTCAGTGCAGTGAGTGCCTTCGACGAACCGTCAGTCATGTCCTCGAACGATCTACGATCAGGTAAGCTGACTGATCAATCATAAAGAACCCGACAATCCTCGCTGATCTCTTAATCCTGTAAACATACTACGTTAACTATCCGCGGTTGGAGTCCGGGTTAATGAGCTACGCTATGTTTACTGCTCGGGAACCTGAGATAGCGAGAACGTATAAAACGTGATTTCGTTTTACCGAAGAATAATTACTTAACGAGGATTTAAAAAATTGGCTCTGACAACTGCTGATAGCGAGCAGAATAATGGGTCATTCGGTTTGATAAAAATAGCCGTGGCAATGGTACTATCGTTACAATTATAGAATGTTCATCTATTTCCATCATTGAATTTCAAACTAATGTCTGCACTAGCTGTACCTGACTTCAGCGAAAATAGCTGGTAACATAACTGGGGATCTGTACGCAAAATAAAAATTTGCATCGATTGCAAGGAACGTGCCTAGGTACTTACTTCTTCACTTGATAATTCCAAGCTTTTATCTGTGTCATACATGCATAAAATCCGCAGTCTATGCTAGGCAATATTATCACGTTAACAATAAAAGTGGTCTAAGTGAACATTAAAAAGGGGAATGAGTTTATCAGTTATTTCACATCACACTTTAGATAGATGTAATGTTACTGTTAATGTCTTTTTCCATTACATATCTCGAAACGAGGAATATATGACTTAGACCACTGTCATAATTATGAGCAGGAATGGTGGAACGACTCGAAGAGGTCGCACTAGAATGAAGTGAAAAGATTGAAGGGGTGATCGTGACCGAGGGAGGTGTCCCGGGACTCGTTGAGCCGATATCGGCAATTACAGCGACGCGGGCGAAGTTCTTGGCGGGAAACCGGTCGCGGAGTCAGAGGTTCTTCGTGGACGATGAATATTTCAAAAGGAGCAGACCTCGCGGATGCCTGTTTCCTGTGGAGCTTTAATTATTCATCGGCGGAGGCGCGTGGTTCTCTTCTTATCATCGCTTGGCCCGGCTTTTCTTCGCTTGTTTAGGTCCTCGGTCGCTTTCCTCGGTCCACGATAACACCTCGGCAGTAGATACCTAAGTTTCTGGGTCGGTGAGGACCGCACTAGCTCGCTTAGATTCCTAAAAACAGGAGGAACCTTGCCTTAAAGTGGTTGCAATATTTGGTAAGTGGATTAGCGTCGAATCATTACTGTGTGCTAACAATCTTCAGAACAACGTAGTACTTTCTTCTACGACTGCTTTTCTCCAGTGTACAGTATGGCCTCGGTGATTACTCTTTCGGAATCGGTGACGACGAACACGGCTTCTGCCCTAAAACGATAAGAAAAACCGGTTATAAGGTGGTTAACACGTCCAATGAATCTACTCTTTGACCAAGCTTAATAAGTGCAGAAGAATTAAAAGAGATTGCTTAACTCGATATTGATTCATTATACTGCCAGAAGCGCCACATACGATGACCCTCGCTATAAGCTCGCTTTGAACCCGATCAGCACACTCGTCGAGAGACGCAAAATCTCTGAAACGAACGCTATTAAAATTCATCCTTGTGCTAACAAATGAACATTACTTTGTTGTCTTAAAGCGGCGATCAACGTCGTCGATCATCTCTTTTGCATACCGACGTAGAATGCACACATCAGCCGGTACACGGATATAGATACACGTAAGCGGCGAACGCGTCGTTTCTATCAGGGTTCTCATGATCGCGGATCATTCAGTTGTTCCAAATGTTAACAGTACCTTTAACACGTGTAATGGTACTCAATGATAAGTGGCCGAGTGATGAACGTTCTGTGGCAAATAATAAGAACGTTGCGATGACCGAGAGGCGTCGATGGAAGATATCAGTGGCGATTAGGCGATCGCGCGGGTCGGGTCAATCCGAGTTTACGAAATCGCCGGGAGAGAGAGCAAATGTTATCATGTTAACCCCGGCGTCTGACGACGCGACTTTTCGTCGTGTTTGTCGCGTTCTCCGTGTTTGTACAGCGCCGGCCCCGATAATAGCTGGCATAGTTTGTCCCGTTCGCCTTTCAAAATCCCGTCAGCCCGCGTCGTCTTTATCGGACCGCTCATATTTCACCGCGGATGCTCCGCGGATCATGCTTGTTCCATAGCGCATCTCGTGATTAAACAATCCGATCTCTCCTCCCTTGAGGCCTCCGACGCAACATATAATTATGCAAATTCGCCGTAGGAATTTATTATGTTGGAAAAATCGCGGAACGTCTCTTGCGATTTTATCGGATGTTCGTTAACTTTGTAATGTTTCTACGCAGAAACCGTGAACATTCCAGTGGTGGATGTTTGGCTGTTGTTTCGTACATGTTTGGACCATGTCTGTGCATTTTTCGACCCGCGGGTAATTGAAAATGCAGCTGCAGTTGAATATAGTCAGGCATGAATGGGAAACTGGCTCGCCGCACGCGTCGCGACAGTCTGCGTGACGTTCGCAGTACATTTTCTGGAAACACGCTTTATCAAAGACGATGACACAGCTGTGGGAACGTACCGCCAGACAGACATGCGTGTCGGCGACAGCTCACCGCGAGACCGAAAGATGTCACGTTCAAGACAAGACTTTCCGCGGAACCGATCGGCTCATGCTATCAGGAGGTTGGTCTAATCTCTACTCGAGCTGGAGAGGGTAAATTACGAGGAGGCGGAAGCAACAGTCGGTACAGGGTGACTCAAACTTGGTCCTCCGAAATCGACATTCTTCATGAATGATTAACTAAGAATTGGTTCTACAGGCTGCTTGGAAAGAAAAGCCAGAGATTCGGAAAAACGAGAAAATAAAAGAGGAATAGCATATAGGGTGTTTCAGGACTCTGGAATATCGAACACCGATTTTTTAGCGTCCTGTATCACACGGCCGGGATTACCGAGAACAATTTATCCATTAATTCCTGTCCGTGAGAATCTCGGCCACCTCGGAGCCGGTCGCCGACTGCTCGAAGTAGACTTGTACAGCTCATTGTCACGATTCCTCGACAAATAGGATATCGAATGGAATCCTGTGACGGTAAATATTGACCCTCGCCAGCGGATCGTTAGTGTAGCATGACGATTCGAAAATTTAGACTTGTATTTTCGCTACCGTTGTCGCCTGCGCGCGGTTTATAGTTAGCACTGCCGCGTTCCGGAAATATTCGATCGTTCGAACAACGAACTTGACACGCATCGCGTGGGGTGGGGATCGATATACGCATTTCACGCGTATCGATTCGATGCACTGCGAGACACGATCGTCCTCGGATTTTCCAGAAATCGGTTTTCCTAATCGAGAAACAAACGGAACACTATTGAGTTTTCTACTTCGCTAGAGGGAACAGGTTAGTGAATAAAAACGATAGGATCTCGGAAAGAGGCGTTAACAGAGAGATATATCACCTTATCTCCGCTAATTCCATTCCTTTTGATTAGTAACGCTCAAGGACCTCCTCCGAGCGTCTGCAAACGTCCATTCGCATGTTCTGATTTCTCGCGGTCAAAGTCCGCCAGCCAAAAATCTGAAAAAATTCCAGATCGCGGATTAAAGTGTCCAGAATCTGTCGGAATTTTTTCAGAATTTTTCCATGGACCGTCGGTGGTGGAGCAGCCGGTATAGAAGCAGCTCCCGCGTTACATCAGATCGACCCGAAGGATTAATCGGTTCCCGTTATCAGCGGCAACAAATGGTCCACTTAGATACGCGCGAATACCAGATCTATTTCTTTGTTTTCTCTCTTTCTCTTCACTCTCTCTCTCTCTATCTCTGTTTCTCTGCTGTTCTCTCGTAGCTGTTTATTTTCTTTCACGATCCGGAACGCCCATCGTAATGAGAAACGTTGTTGCGCAACGGATCCTGTTATAGTTGTGGAGAACGGCTCGTGACCGATCGAAGGATCGCCGGGAGCACAAATTTTCCACGCGCGAATAATTAGAAAACGAACGCGGTAACGGACGTCCGATTTAGCGCTTCTCTCTCCGTCTCGCGCGATTTCTCGCTCGCGTCGGTTTTACAGCTTTGCCAATAATTTTATGCCGGCCGGCACGTTTATGGTAATCGCAGCCGCCTCTCGCCGCGGATCTGTTACCCCTTTGTTTATTTGCATCCTAATCGAGTTTTTCTATCCTCCAGAGCGAGGACTTGCATTTTTCAACGATCTAGACGGACTCACAGTCTCTTTGTACGCCGCGCGTTCTGCAACGTCACCCGCGTCTTCCGGTGCGCGAGTGCACGATCGTCACGGAAAATACGAAATTCTGTCGAACATCGATGCAGTTTAATTCGAGGGTTAATGTTACGTGGGAGCGAGGATTACAATGTTCATTGTCGCGAAAGCGTTTGGAGAACGTTTACTGCACTTTGAACGTCATTAAAATCTAATATCCATAGACTACGGATTTATAAGTTTCTGTAAAAATGAGTACATAGAATCTGACAGGGTTTTCATTTAGTTCTCGGCGCTGCGATTAATGAACTAAATTTTCATCTCGCAATCCATTCCGTTCGGGTCAACTAGTGCATGCAGCGACGAAGTTACAATTAGGAAAATCATCGAGTAATTAATAGGAGATTCCGGGATTTGTCGTCCGTTACGGTAAACAGTGATTTCCAGTCAATTTCCTCCGTGTACAGGACGCGTGGTCGATATTTAATTGATTTTTAATTCGCGTTGCATGAGTCCCGGCCGTCTCTGTGCGCGTACAATGCGGCCCCGAATCACCGTTTATCATCGTAATTACATAAAAAGGCAAAAACGCGCAGTCCCATCATCGCCGCCATCACCAACATTACTTATCTTTTTCCCAGAGCAGCGATTCGTCGACGCGACATAAAACGCTGCGTGTTGCGCCGCAAATTGCAGCTTCATTGTTGCGATCAAGATCGAGATCGTCTCATTCTGCACAGAAGCGCGCGATAACGAGCTGAAACTCGCGCCGGTCACGTTGCCGATTTTTTTTCCCGGAAATTAAGGGAGTTTTACTGCTGTGAACGCTTCCGGCAACGCCTTGATGATCCTAATCGATGTTATAACTTGCTCAAATTAACACGTTCACTACCGTTGAATTGTTACATTATTCTCGACTCATTACAATCATTATAAGAGGAAATGTGTTTCCAACTTCCGGCTCTTGTAAGTTTGTTGTTTGTAACAAAGTATTATGCAGTCTTTATAATTAACCGTTCGAAAGATGTTTTACTTCAGACAGACCCAGCTCGATTCAAACTGAAGTTCTCCATCCCCTATCTACTCCATCTGGATCAAAATTCAGGTATCCAGGCGGGATTAGACAGATCCTAGCTTAGACTAGACGTAATGTACAGGATTCCACACTGGAAATCAAGCTTAAGCTACTTCGGAACTTGACCTGGCCTAGCTCGATTCGCGAGTTCCGTAGTCTCCACCCATTCTGGATCGACATCCACCAACCCACGAGGTCCTGGAGTCGATCAGAGTTGGCCTGGAAAGTGTGCTAGACAAATCAATCGGTAACTGGCCGCTAGACTCATCGATCGATTATCCAGTGAACTTGACTACAAACTTCTCGGGGTTCGCGATCGCTGGAGAAGCTATCCAAGGCGCTGGGTATCCGTGTCAAGGCAGTCGATATTCATCGGGTCTCGTTGAAATGCTCGGATATCGGTGCCGTGGCCGGTTGTAAATTAGTTTAACGGTGTAGCTTCTGGCTGGAATATCGATGCAGGAATTCCTAGTCGCCCTCTTCTGCATTCGCCGACGATACTACACCGACCCTGTACAGGGAAGTCGATCGTAAATCACGATCTTTCTCTCCTCTCCGTTTCGCTCTTTGAAATCTCTTTCACATCAAAGTGAATTACATCAACTCTAAGGACAGTTTGATTTTGCATAAAAATTCGCAGAGATCCCACTTTTGGGAAGGCCTGTAGCTCGCGAGTGCTAGTCCACTGGCAGAATGCTCGACTATCTGATGACCCACACCTTTCGACTGGACATGTTTTACGTTCCGGGCAATTCTTTAAAATGTTATCGACGTACATTTCGGAATGACGTCTGGTGCGCAACGTAGTTGCCAGCGATTAGTTGGGAAACTATCGTGGTACGAAGAGGAGAGCCACCACAGGCGGCTCTCTCTGCGGAGTTGACTGGTGTCAACGGTAGTGGTACTTGTCTTTCGTGCGGCCGTCCTCGTCGAGCGCCACGCGCCAGCGCGAGGCTCGCCACGCTTGTAACTTGCAATTTTACTCGGTCGGTGGAAGTGGTTCCGAGTGCACGCGATATTCGTTCGACTACACGCCGTAGGATGCCTGTAGATTTCGGTAAGGATTTTCTTCCGTGACCAACCAGAAGGGCCTTCTTTCTCGAAAGGAGAGCGAGCGGGTTGCTGGTCGTCTGCTACACTGATGATGGCCGCAACGAGGATTCGCGGAGTCTGCGTCGCGGGTTCCCAGCGATCTTCGATCTCCCGTTCCGCCGATATAGGACAAGGCTACAGGCTCGTTCAGAACTGATGCGCGGAGTCGCGCGAATCCACAGTGGTTTGCTACTAGCGCTTCATGATTTTGATTCGTTCAGTTTGAATAAACCTGTAGGGTCCATCGAGGATGACGCAGGAGCTGTTACTTTGTTTAGGATCCAGTAAAGGTTGGAGTCTTGAGGTCATTGAGTCTTCGTGCACCTCGACGATTTTGAATCAGCCTGTAGAATTCGGTGATACATCCTTCTGTGGGTCTCTGAAAGGGAAATCATAGCGTTTTCAGAATCTTGTGTACCTGCTCACCGATTTTGAATCGCCCCGTAACGTCTCTCACGAGACCCAACGACTTTCTCCAAAATAAAGAGGCAATTATAGGGACCAGAGAATTGTTGAATTCGAATCATCGAGTGTCTCATTAATTTTGAATCGCCCTATAGAATGCATCAAGAGCGACCCAATAATGGACTCTTTTTCTTGAGGTTTCCGAGAGGCGGAGTTGATTCGGGTCGATCTTTCGAGGAGGTTTTTTGGTTTATTAATTTCTTTGTTCTTCTCACGGCACGGTTCTGCTTCCTCTTCCTGGCCTTGTTCAGACCCCTGTCTATTTTCCGAGGTCGATCACGAGTATCACGACCCCTGCCCGCGTTGCAACCGCTCGCGAGCGTTGCATTCGGGTCAGGCAGATCCGACACTAGAGAGACTTAGGCTTTCGAAGTTCTGTATACACGGGGACTCGCGTAATTAATCAAACAGTATTAAAGTAGAAAGACCTTTCCGAAACTGGACCAAACGAGTTCAACTTTTGTGGGAAACTGGATAGACCAACATATTGCACAAAGAATAAGCTTACAGAAGAAAACTCTGATCTGGTCCTGATGACAGTACACGTGTTCTTTTGTTGCAGGCTTCAAGAAGCTGGTGGAGGGTGGCGGGAGTGTGAAGAGCACAATGTTGGTAGGGTTCGCGGAGGTTTTGGGTACTGCGATCCTGGTGTTCGTGGGTTGCATGGGCTGCGTGTCTACCCTTGGAGTGATCCCGACGCACCTGCAGATCGCGTTGACGTTCGGCCTGGCGGTTATGATCGTTATCCAGGTCAGTGGGAGCAAGGGTATAATATTACGTACCTCCGTATCGATTGCTGCTTAAAAACCATCGCGGGCCCCGACAAGATATCGCGGCGTTATTCGCGCGTTGGTTTATCGGGCCGCTTCACCGCCGGATTAAATTTAATCGTCTTCGAGCGCGGTAGATATGATCGAAGTTCGCTGGAGCTAATTGCTTATTAAATTTCTGATTCTGATACAGTTTACATGCGTCGGCCGTTGTTTTTTACGGTCTTGACGTCTTTTCACGATAACAGGGCGACTGGGTAAATACCCTAAAGCCGTTCAGAGATTACCGATGATCGATTGCTACATTGCACATTACTCAACCCGTTGTAATCCAACTATTCCTGCTGTTCGCAGAGTCTCGGACACATCAGCCATGCTCACATTAATCCGGCCATCACCGTGGGGGCCATCGTGCTCGGCAAGAAGACTGTCTCCGAGGGTATTGTCTACCTTGTGTCGCAGCTGGTCGGAGCCGTCACCGGGTACGGGATGCTGAAGGTGGGTTACGAGGTCTCCAAAGCATTTGCAGGACTTCCAACAGTATCTTTCCGTCTCCGAAGCTAGCAGATCCTGTACCTAACATTTAACCATGTTATTCGATGAACAATAACTATAAAAATTGCAAAGAAACGATTCAGACGATCAAGTACATGTTACCAAGAGAGACACGTCGTGATGATGATTATTTGACCTTGCCACGCCCTTCGGGAGTCACCCGAACGTCGCATTTAAAGTTGCAAATGTATCATCGCGATGCTTTTCTTGGTACAATCATACATCATTCGCCTGAAGCATTTCTTTGGGAAATGATCGCGAGTAAAACCGGACATACTTTATATAAAAATCGATGACGGATGAAGCAACAGAGGGTGAGGTATCATCATAGCAGTGGTCGGAACAAAGAGTGCCGGCAGATGTCTCTAGGCTGTTCCCGAACGAGTCTCCCGCGGAGCGGATTGTTTTTTGAAGAAATGGGCGACGCAGTGCAGTAGTGCTCGATTGTCGCGAGAGTATTTCGGGCAGAATAGGGGTAGAGAGCACACAATTAGGCGATAAAACGCCACTGAGTTTAGTTCTTCGTCTCCTAGGGAATCGAAAGTTAGCGAGACGGAAGAGATCGGTCACGGACAGTCAAGTTTGCTAACTGTTTATCTATCGAATGTGAATCCCGTAGGAATTTCCTCAACCCATTATCTCGGATACGGAGCGTAATTTTTCCGTACCCAGAGCATCATGCTATCCAGACGATGTCTGTACAGGTCCGGCGATCTTCGAGCTGGCGGAGGGGAAGCGGGAATATTTGTTGGCTCCGATAAGACGGTCTTAACTTAATTGGAACTTTGCCCCCGCGACATTTTATTGCAGATCGAGACCTCGAATCGCCTAATCACTGTATCGGTAGCGTTTGCGCGTTCGTTGTAGTCACTCAAGGAGAGCTTATGCAACGCTGATCCCTTCGCAAACACAAAAATACAAGTGCTAGATCGCCTTCTCGCTCGACTGATACACCAGATGACTCGGAAATTAACCAATTTTATCTCACACGCTGCGTTGAACTTTCCGATCCAAACACTGTTAAGCTATCATCTGACTTAGCGCAGTCATTGCGTTAATGTTCCTATATGCAGCACTCTGATCCCTTTGCAAGCATATAGATCGATAAATCAGTTCACCTGGAAATAGACGACTATTAGTATGAGACAGTAGATCTTCGTGCACAATGAAAAATTATGGTTGCAGATGGCGAGTCCGGCGAATCATCTAACAAGCGTCGGGCCCGATGACTCGAACGCATTCTGCGTGAATCTTTTGCACGCGGATGTGTCGGTGATTCAGGGTCTTTTGTTGGAAGGAATCGCGACCGGTATACTGATGCTGGTGGCGTGCGCCGTCTGGGACTCGAGGAACGTGCATAACACGGACTCGGTGCCGATCAAGTTCGGCCTGACCGTGAGCGGGTTGGCGTTGGCTTTCGGGCCGTACACCGGCTGCAGCATGAACCCAGCTAGGTCGTTCGCCCCGGCCCTCTGGAACAATTATTGGTCCCACCATTGGGTGTACTGGTTCGGGCCGATCGGCGGCGCCCTGCTGTCTTCCTTCATCTACAAGCTCACGTTCGGCAACAAGGATGAGCCGCAGGAAGAGAACCTGCCCGAGGCTGTGGCGCTCAACACCGTCAACTCCCACAAGTAACCGGCCCCGGGTAAGTGGACGCCAAACTGGCTCGCTATGCACGTTCGTAATGTCCTAGAACAGAAAGGTTTTTTCACATTCGACTTAAGTCGGTACACAGTGAAGTCGACGGAGATTCGGTGAATCTTGCGTCGTTTATCGGCTAGTTCCTAGCAGGTTCAAGTTGATTTACGGCCGGTTCGTGGTGGTTGGTCGCGCACGTAGGCTACGGGTGTATGCAAAATCGGGTTTCTCATCGCGCCGTCTGCTCCGACCCCATAAAAATCAGGATCGTCGCGAGTACAACGCGGCAGGTAGGAGCGTGCGCGGCACAAATTGGAACCGGGCTGCAATTTCGCGGGACGACGACGTTCCCCGTTAACGGGCGTCCCCGTTTGACTTTAAACGAGGCTCTAAAGCAAACGGGCGCCATGTAAACGTCGTGCATCAAGGCTTTTCGCGTGACGCGGGATTATCTTGTAAGGGCGGCCGGGGCCGTAAAGGTCGCCGATAAATCGTTCGTCTGGAAAGAAAGTTCGGCGCGAAACCGGTTTTACGGTGGTCCGTGGGTTTAAACCGTCGACGACGATCAGGGAGCAACCCCATATACTCTCGAGGATCAAGCCTGGATATCATAAATTCCCCCCGCGGCATGGATTCTCGTCGAATGAAAAATGGAAAACGGATCGGGGGAAAATTCGCTGTTCCAATTAACGGAATTCGAGCATTTCGCGTGCGTGGCTATCCAGGCCGCAGACCTTCGAACCTAACAATAAACTCCGACGCGCGGCTCGTTGCGGCTCCCTGTTATATCGATCCTGTTAAAAGGCACGACCCATTTATCGCAAACAATTATCCGGGAATCGCATTACACCCCGTTGCGTCCTGGATAATCAGCTGAAAGGACTCCGGCAACGCTTCGGTAATTGTTACATATCATACGCGACGCGACGGATCGCGGAAGTGCTCCTCTAATTATCGAATCTCCTGCTACATTAATCACGGAATCGCTTCGATACGAGAACCACGGTACTGCCTCGGTACTCGGTCACGTTGATTATTCAAATGTAAAGTACAGTCGGAAGAATCCAGTACTACCATTCTGAAGAAACAGTGCTTTAGCAAGGATCCAGTATATACCGTACGTTCATTTAACAAAGTGGTCAGGACCGAACGTAGCACGTGTCGTAAAGAACAAATTAAATGGACAAGTAGCGAAGCAGTACCGTATTTCCTTGAGAATCTAGCACATCTTACGTTTAACAAAGAGATTAGCAACGAACGTAGCACGTGCCTTGAGGAATTAAACGGGCAGACAAGCGAAGAAGCAGTACCGTGCTTTGGCAAGGCTCTAGTACATCCTACGTTCATTTAACAAAGAGATCAGGAATGAATTTAATCCTCCGTGGCGCAGGAAGGTAATGGACGGAGCATTAGCGTACTATATCTGGTTCTCCGGTTGTGTTTCAGGTTCGTGGCGAGCAGAAGCGGTCGAGGTGCAGCTCGATCGACGTTTCCTTGGAGAAACCACGGGAGATTAAGCGATTAATGGGTGGAACAGCGAAGGCGGCCGCTTTCGAAGCCCGCGGAACATCCAACGATAGTACGTAGTTGAGGAGCTCGGAAAATGAGCCGTCGACGACACACAGGGCTTCGATCGCAACTTGGCCACCGCAACTACCGCCTGAATCATCCCGACCAGCCCATCAGATCGCGATTTTCGCAAGACTGTCGCTCGTCGGTGTCGTTCTCACCTCGAACGTGCGAAAAACGCGCTCCTTGACGAGCACGCGGTCGAGCCACGAGCACTAACTCGCGCCCAGTGCTTCTGAGCCGCAAGGTTGTCGCGAACACTGTTACATTTTATATTTTTTTGCGAACCTGAAGCGATTCGCAGCACATTCGACTGGCCGGCTTGCGGCTCAGTTTCACGGCGCCGGGATCCTCGGTTGAACGTTCGGTGAACCTGCCGAACAGCACCCTATCCTCCGATGATTTTTGGATATGTTATAAAGAGACAGCGGATCCGCATAAAGATCCACAGTCTATAATTATAAATCTGAAGAAATTTGCACAACAAATTGGAGGATAGTTCTACAGGTGCACCGAACACGTTCCCGGATGATCTCCGATTCTCGACGATCTTCGTCCCGCTATGCAGGGTGTCCCATCTTCGCCTGTAATATACAGAGTCCGAGACAAGCGGTGTCGGACTCGCACGCTGTACAGAATAATTGTTACGTTTTTACCGATCTGTCGAATCGCGACGACATAAAGCACAGTCCATTCACTTGTCCATTCACACACAGTTCCGCTCTCTTTCTCCGGTAGTCGGAGCCGTGCGCGATCACCCGCGGCGAAAGCAAGAAAAAGGAGACGGTACAAAGAGTAATTTACGCGCGCCGATCGAACAATTGGAACGCTGCGTTTTCGTTAACAATTACCGCGAGAGAGAAGGATACAGAGCGTGTGTGTGCGAGGGAGAGAGAGAGAGAGAGAGATACAGCAGAATTAATTTCACGGCAGGAAATCGATCCGGCGAGATAGTCCGATACACCGTTTTTCATCACGAGCTGAAAATCTCGGCCGGGAACGGTCCTGTTTAGCCATAAATAAATGAAAGAGAATGACGCGCGGGGCTCGATTGCGCCGATACACACGCCGTGAAATATTTAAAAGAGTAAGCTGGCGAATGTTCACATAGTGCAAGAAAGTGAAGAGAAAAATTATTTTTGTAGCTCGGTAAATTAGCGAGATTTTCCATGTTTCCCCGCTTTCGGGATAAAAACCCGAGGCTCCAAACTAATATCCATCTCTGCGAGGCTATTAACAGGATATTGTTACATCTAATGCCTTCATCCTCCCAGAGCCTTTCTTGCTCGGTGGTGTTCTGCGCTGAAACTGCGAGTTCGCTGGCTTGTAAAGCAACGTGTACGAAATTTTTGCACGCGGCATTGGTTTCGAAAAACACAGCGATCCAAGAGCGGATTAAACGGCGGAATTTTTAAAGGCGATACCCCGGTGTTTGCGC
The DNA here is from genome assembly GCF_051020765.1 of Lasioglossum baleicum. Taxonomy (NCBI): domain Eukaryota; kingdom Metazoa; phylum Arthropoda; class Insecta; order Hymenoptera; family Halictidae; genus Lasioglossum; species Lasioglossum baleicum. The sequence continues at coordinate 5,524,479 of NC_134948.1, read as the reverse complement.
GGGCACATAGCTGCGCCGGGATATTATTGTTTCGAAAAATGGTGTTCCCGAGGCCGGCTACAATTGTATTCGCCTTTCCGGTTACCGGGAATGGATAGGAATAAGAAACGGCGGAAACAGAGAGATAGGGAGGGAGAGGGAATCGAGCGAGCATTAGGACCAGATTGAAAATTGAATTATTAACGAGCTGACTGGCTCTCGGCATGTAAATCACACGGAAATATTACTTTTCTTTCCCGTCGGATAAATTCAAGCTGCGACAATCCCTTCCTTCCCTTCCCCTCTTCGAACTATGCGCAAAGTATTTCTATGAAATGTTAAGGTGGACAACTCGCGCTTAAACATTCGGCGATGTTTTCACAGCGAAACTGCACGCTCCACTCGTAGATTTATGTTACATTGACAACCGGACCGCGAATTTTTGTATGCAAATAAATTACTATCAACCGGTGCGCTTGATGCACACTTTCGTTATCGGTCTCATTACAATGGCAAATTTCGATGAGGTACGTTGGTGGACCGGAGATGATAACATTTATAAAAATGCATGGATATTCGCGCTCCAGTAGACCAGCTTCGCATTTGTTCCGAATTCATCATAGAGCGATAAACGTTGATCTTGAGCCACATGTTGCATCCAGGATCGCTCACGAATTTACTGTAGCCTTTCCGTGCAGTCCGTCACGCCCGATCGAAGCCCGCGTTGTTATTATGGTGTTTGAAGAGGTATAAAATGCAATCCTCGTGTGCCAGAGTTCTGTAGAGCGCCAGGCGATTCGAAATTGGAGGAAACTTCGCGATTTGCCTCAGATCGCTTAGAAAGCGTGTCGAACGACCCGCCATCGAGCACCGTCGACGCCAATTACACGGAAAATCTCGCGATGCGTTCTCGAACCCGCTCGCTCGATCCACTTTCCCTTCGACGTCTCATAATTGAGTCGCTGAAAACACACACGCAAAAATAACAGTAAAAATACCGAAAAAAAGAGCAATCAGGGCGCAGAAAATAAAAGCCGCCGCCGCCGCTCGACGCCCGTGTTTACTGTGTCGAGAATTTTATTTGCCCGCGTGACTTCCGTTGTAAACGGGCTATTTATTTTACGGGGAAATATTTTTTCCCCGGTTCCGTCCGGTTCGGACGTTTAATATTCATTCGGACGAATGTTTTATTTTTCAACGGGTTGAAACACCGCCGTTTTTTTCGGGGGCGAAAAATATTTATAGAGACTGCATCTCCATCCTCCCCCCTGCTCCTCTCTCGCCCTCATCGCCCCCCGTTGCCCTGTTCATTTGCATATCGAGTTCCTTCGTTATTTATACGCGGTTCTATTAAAATACTCGCACGGCTGTTCTAGAACACATGTGATAGTAAGTTAATTTAGAAATAATTGGCGAGTAGACGCTGGACGGTGGCAGCTGATATTTCAGCCGTTCACAGGCCAAAATGATTAATACGTATCGAGCTGTTCATGGTTCACCGGCGGAGAGCCTGATCGATGCTCATTTTCATTTCGCATGAGAATCCGCAGTCTATTGATTAGGCTTGATACCACAGAGTAAAAAAACATTGTTCCATAAACATTCCGTAGTTTTTACTCTCTGGAATTAATCGATTTTGCAAATAAGAGACGATATATTTTGTTAACAATTTTCTAGATTTGTATAGACCCTCGTTGTTTCTAGAAAATAATATTCCGACTCGAACCATGTATGTAAATGCAATTTCCGCCATGTACAGAAAAAAACAATGTTGAAAAATTCGATAGAATAAATATGCATAAAACAATACAAGGGAAACAGTTCATTGAAATGAACGACTAATTAAAAAATGGCCAAATTGAAACTTACAAACTGCATCGACAACTTCGCCCGCGCGCGCGCGCGCGTTCCGCTCGACGCAACGTCCTTCAACGGTCCAACACGCAACGTTTGGCACTCGACTCAATTACGGTCTTAATGTAAACAAACGACGCGAGTAGGGGAATTCACAGACAATCCGTAAATAATTGAAACCTGTGTACGTGGAGAAACTGGTTATTCCAACACCTTCGTTTCGTTGCACATTTGTTTCGTTTCGCATGGCCTTCAGATTTCGTTCGATTTCTACAGATTTCGATTTTCTAGCCTATACGATTTTTCTGCGGGCACTGCAACGTTTCCGACTGCCCCAAAATGGTCTCTTTAACGTCTACATATAATGTCTGAGCTTTATGATTGTTTCAGATACTTACTCAACTAACAAATCATTTATTATGTGCATAATAACGTGGCGTTGTTTCACTGTAAAATAAACGCGCGAAGAGTTCGTATTTACTACGGTTTGCTTGTTGTTAGATTCGAACTGCGCAGACTCGACCGGTCCGTTCGACTCGGTGGTCGTTCCCCCTCCACTTTCTGCCGCGCCGTTCCCTTTCCAGAACCATAACCTGACCGTGAACAACAACAGACGCTAACGTATTCCGAAGAAGAAGCGTCGTCGTCGTCTGTCCGAATATTATCTCATAAATGAATTAATCATTAGTCCGATCTCGGTGCCACCGCGAAACCCTTCAATCAATCACGCGGGAGACTATTACGGCACGTCGGACAAATTTAATCTATAAACCGCAGGACCACAGTAGTCAATAGATAACCTCAAACGACAAACGCGTAGTTTCCCGAGAACATTTCCTCTCTTGGTAATAGTCGCTAACGACATTATTCTCCTGTCATATTAGACAAATGACAGTGAAAGCAGAATCGATTTTGATGGACATAGGATAGGTGCGAAGCGATTGTCGCCGAACACGCGTACAGTCGGTGAAAACAGTTCGAGAATGTCTGCCGCACTTTCACGCTTGTTTATCTGACAAAGAAATCAGGGAATTTGCTTGTAGAATTTTGTGTATGCACTTTATATCCCCGACGCCATTTCACAGATTTCTCTGTGTGTGTTCCATTTATATTTTTCATTTATTTGTACTTTCTAGCAAAAAGACGTAACAATGTTATCATTTTTTCCAGTACATATCTGTTCAGTGTTTGTTATACGTTCAAAATCTGTGTTGCTACACTGTTATTTTCAAATGAGAACAGATAATCGATCTGGATCTGTTACCTGCTTCCGGTACTCGGATCCTTCCGTCAGTAACTGTACAGCTCAATTGACGGTGTAATCCGAATGAATATTGACAGCTATTGACGTAGTCACTTCCGGTTATTGCCATCTTGGAAATCTACGTCAAGAGATAGCTGGAGACAGCTCTGGAAACACATGGAAATAGAAGATATGGTAGGTACATACCGGTGATTTTCGTAGTTAAATCATTTCAAAAAGAACAATAACGCTATACGATTATTAGGGACGCTTCCAATCGCGCTAGACAAAGTTTAAACAATGAAAATGATCGAATAGGTTTCCGCGAGTTTTAACAGGTCGAACGATTTCGAAAATTGTTCAGCGTTAGCAATTGTACAAGAAACTGTTGTCCGCACTTTCTCGTATTACTTACAATTAGTGCACGCGGTACAAGGTTGCAAAACTGACAATTTACAATCTAATAAAATCGATTTCTTAGTCCGCTTTCACCGGTTTACCGATCGTTTACGCTTTTTGCTTAGTCTACTTTTTTGCAGAGTACTTCAATTATTTTATTATAGTTTAGAATGTTCGGAGGAATTATGTATTTATGTATATGAATTTTTTTAAAAGAACCTTTACGGTTTATGTGGGTACCGTAAAAACGTTTACAATCGAAGGATCGAGAGGTTTAATTATTTAACCCTGCCGTCTTCCTCGGGTCTATACGACCCGAGATGAAGTTTACGTTATCATAAATACTGCATATACTTTTGAATATTGTGGTTCATCATTATACAGATACATGGATACCCGATAATCAAATATAGCGGAGAATGTTTACAAAGTGTCACACTTTCCCATCGGGTCACTGTGACGCAAAGGGATACGAAAATGCAGTGTAAGTGAGGAGGACAGCAGGGTTAACAAGTGTGGGATTAAAATTAATCAACGACGAGTATACGCGTCGAACGCAGGGCAAGTGGTCGTATTATAAATTTTACGAAAAACGAGGAAGACATTTTTATTTGATAAAAAATTAACAATTCATTCTTGAAAAGGTTATTACTATTGCATCGCAATAGAGATTTGGATTGACGTGAATACACGTCGAAAACAGTTAACTGGTTAAATCGAACAATTATAAAAATGTGTAGAGATGCGCCCTTTGTTTAGTTTAGTTTAGTTTATTCTTTACCCCACATTGCGCAGAGATGGCGTTGGAGAACCGGAGTTCTATTTGCCCAAAGCAAACCCGTCTTTCGTATTACTATTCTATTTTCTGTTTTGTACTTTTCAACAAAATGTCTCTTGCTCCCTATTTCTCTTATCCACTAGTCAGTCAGTGACTATTTCTATTTTGCATATTGTTATTGCACTTATCAGCAATAGAGTATCAACCTTATCGTATATATTTTTTTTTTCCTCTTTTTTTTCCATAGGTTAAGTGATATTGGGGTAGATCAGTCTTATGTATAAATAGACTTAGAATCTAAAACTTGGTACTTAATATTTAATCCTTTCGTCTTAAATTTAATTTGTACTTTGTATCTCGAAGAGCACCTTCTAATTGCACCTTTTATTTGGTTGTGATATGTTTAAATAGATTTATCAATTTGTAACAAGAAGGCTGCTATTGACCTCAGGATGGTAACATCTTTTTTACCCAATATTTTGGATACTTCCTCTTCTAGATCTATATCTTTTCTAGCGAAAAGTCTTAATAGTTTTCCTCTTTTCCTTTCGTAAATTGGACAATTCCAAATGATGTGATCTATATCCTCCATTTCGTGACCGCATTCGCATTGTGTGTGATTGATATAATTTTTTCTATAAAGTGATGCTGCTAAATTCTAGTGGTTAGATCTAATTCTACTTAGCATGTTTACGGAGCGTCTTCCTATGTTTTTTATGGCTTCGAACCATGGTTTTCTTTTGCCAATATTGTTGTCAGAGGTATCAAAGTATCTTGTCCCCTTATATAATCCTTCACTTTTGTGTTTCTGATCGGATTTTTGCCACCTACTGTCTATGATATGATTAATTACATCGTTTGCTGGTATTTTAATGTCCTCATCCTGTTCATAATTTGTTCAGATGCGCCCTTGAGGGGGGCCGAGAGCGTCGCGCGTAGTCACGGCCCTGCGCGAACCATCCCTCTCGTTTCCCCCACCACAGGTTCCCGGCAGCGGCGCCTACCTCGCGTCTCAGTCTTGCGCATGCGTTTCCTTGTGATCCTCTCTCTGTTCCACGGTGTTCCCCCACTTCGGCGCTAGGCGATGCGCGGGTGAACGCGGCCGGTACGACAGTCCTTCCGCGGATTGCGGATATTGTGTCGCGAAGGCTCGTGTGTCTACGGTGTCCTTTATCTTCGTCTGCTTCGAAGAAGGATTCGAAGCGTCCCCGGGTTCGGTGTCCGAGTGCAGTTAACCTGTCGACGGTTCTCAGGATCGTGCGTCGTCCTCGACAGGATTGTACTCGTCGTTCTCAGGGTCGTTTCCGTGCAGTGGTGCGCCAGTGCTCCCCTGTCCGCTTCTCGAGGCAGCGCTCCTTGCTGCTGCCGGACTTCGACACCGTACCGGTTTGTTTGCAAGGTTAGGTTCCGGCCGCGTCTCTCTCGCCGCGTGCAACCCGCGACAGACTCTAATCGGACGTGTGCTCTCCCTTCTGCATACAGTGACTACTCGACACCACCGACGACCTGTTTGTGTGTGTTCAACCCTGATAGGATACTCGACGACACCAGCCGAGGATGACACGCCTGGAGAAGCTGCACCAGGACCACAACCACGCCTGAGTCCCTCTCGGTGAGTACAGTGAACCTTGAATTTCAAATTTCAGTGGGGACGCCCCTCGTGGAAAACGCGTCGTGACCCGTACACTGTACCCTGCGATTTCGCCTGAGAAAAATTTGCTTTGTTCTCCGAAAATTGATCCTCGGCAATACCTTCGCATTGTTTGCTTCTGGCTTGGGAATACAGTGGACCCCGTATAACGCGACTGGAAAACTTTCCAACACGTCACTTTATCAAAATAAGTTTTTGGCCATTTTATTTTTTCGATAATTGATAATCGTGAATTGAAAATATAGTAGATAAGTCGTACGTGTAATGTTAAAAGACCGTGCAGACGTATTTCGTGTGGCCGTGGATGCACCAGGCTGACGGTTTATTTATATACAAATTGATAATAGACTGACAGTAGCCGGGAGATTATTCGGTGTAAATACGTGTTCGATGTGTTTTTATTTTTGCCAAGCCAGAACTGCATTTTGAGGCAGCGTGGGTTCTCAATCTGTCCTCGTTCACTGGTTGTTTGTTTGTTTTCTTTCCGAGGTAGGCTCGGCCAAGAGAGCCAGGAACAGATGCTCCCCGGTACGTTTCTTAGTATCTGCGCCGACCCGACGGGAGGTCCTTTGTCAGGCTCGTTGGCAGTGCACGGTGGTTTAACGAGCGAATCTAGCCGAGCAAAATTCTTTTTATTTCTACCTGTTCATAATCATTTTTCACAAGTTAGATAAACGAATTCCACGTAAGCAAATCAATCTTCCAAGCTTACCAATTTTTTCTTAAAATCTCTTTATCAAAGCATAATAATTAAATATTACAAATGCCTTGTTTTCGAAGTCTAGGTCGGCTAGCGCCGCATTTTAAACCCAGCGTCGACAGCCACTCGATGCCCTGCTCAGCTCGCATCGCCTTGGAACTTGGAACGTTGATTGCAACGGTTGCCCGTTTACGCGATTCGGAATTCCTATCGCGTTTCGAGAGTAGTACTAATGCTAGATCGCGGATCCTAGTTTTCGTTAAGACAATCAACGTTCCACGGTGTAGGTACTTCCAACGCGAATACAAATAACCGTGAATAATCGAGAAGCCGGGGATCGTCTGAATCCAGCAGACTCGGTCCTGATAGTTAGACCGTGGATTTTATGCTTTTATACTCGTTTCTCTAATTGTGGACGTCGGTAACAATTCAATGAATTTTAACCAGCTTTCTACTTAATTCCGAGCATAATAGAGTAGGAATTAGTATTTGCATATGGATCTGTGATTAATTAGCCATAGTTGCCATATAATTATCTCAGCTACTGAAATAATTGGATTTCTTTGTCCTGAATAACTTCTTCCAAGAAAGAAAATTATGAAAGGGGATAGAGTGGATCGTATTATTTTTCGGTGGGCTCTAGAATTTTTCTAAAGGCTCCACTATTTTTCGGGGCAGCGGGATACAATAGAATTTTAATTGAAGAAAGATAGAAGGGTGCTGAATTCAACTTGGATCTAATAGACTGGTGTGCAGGATGTAGTCAGCGTTGGTCAACCCCCAGCTAGCTAGTATAGCAAGCGTTGATAAGAATGGCCGGGCGGAAACCGGTTCTAAAGAAGTTGGGTCGTCGAATCGGTGACAAAAGGGCCAGGAAGTTCATCTCCGGTCCAACAGAGGAAACGCGTAACGAAGTCAATCATCTTTGCTTGCTCGCTCGCTCTCGCCCCTCTTGGACTCGGTATTAATTAACTTTTCTGACAAGTTATTAGCGCGACGAGATCAAAGGGGCGGCGCGCACCGTATTCCTCTCGTCCGTTCATTTTTTCCCCTTTCTTTCTTTCTTTCTTCCTTCTCGTCCGTTTTTCTTTCCGACCAACGCAACGGAGCTAGATCGCCGAACCGTTACCGCGTGTAATTAAGACGACCATCGCGTGCCACGGTATCCCCCCCCCCTTAATTACCTTGTTTACAAAACTGCGTCGTGGAACGTGTCACGAAAGAGACCAAGCCCGGAAGCTGGCTATTAAACACTGCCTGCCATCGCCGCGCGCGGAATCGCTGATCCGTTTAGAGTTTAGATGAAAAAATTCGGTTTCCGTTCGAACAGGAATGTGCCGAGACGAACCCGACTCTTCGGCAGGTAACGGTCCAAGAAGTCCTTTTGTCCCAGGCTCTTTTGTTGATGATTTCCCTCCCACACGCCGCGCCGGGCCGTTTCGGTTTTTCGGGCATCTGTTCGGGTTTGCTAAATGGGTTCCTGGACTTCACGACTTCTCTGCAGGCACTGCCATATTTCTTTGGGCAATTCTAAAATTTTTCTATGGTCCCGCAATTCTTTCTGTGGATTCTAGAATTTGTCTATAGGTGCTAAAATTTTTTGGAAGACCTTCGAATTGTTGCAGAGGCCCTACAATTCTTTCTGTCGACCCTACTGTTTTTCTATAGACTAGAATTTTGATGTGGACTCTAGAATTTTTCTGTGGACTCTAGAATTCTTCTGTGGACTCTAGAATTTTTCTGTGGACTCTAGAATTTTCCTGCGGACTCTAGAATTTTTCTGTGGACTCTAGAATTCTTCTGTAGACTCTAGAATTTTTCTGTGGACTCTAGAATTTTTCTGTGGACTCCAGAATTTTTCTGTGGACTCTAGAATTCTTCTGTGGACTCTAGAATTCTTCTGTGGACTCTAGAATTTTTCTGTGGACTCTAGAATTTTCCTGCGGACTCTAGAATTTTTCTGTGGATTCTTGAATTTTTCTGTGGACTCTAGAATTTTTCTGTGGACTCTAGAATTTTTCTGTGGACTCTAGAATTTTTCTGTGGACTCTAGAATTTTCCTGCGGACTCTAGAATTTTTCTGTGGACTCTAGAATTCTTCTTTGGATTCTAGAATTCTTCAGAGGACTCCAGAATTTCTCCATGACCTCTACAGTCTTTCTGTGGGCTCTACAATTCCCCTGCGTGCTCTGTACACATCCTGAAACTTCGTCTAGATCCCTTCTTCCCGGCTCCGGCCCCCGTCGAATTTCTCTCGCTGCATTCGACAAAAGAGTACGGTTACTCTCGGATCCATTGTGGTCTCGGTCTCGCAAACACCTGTCCCCTGGTTCCGAGGTGTCCCATGGCATGAAACAGGGTCCGAGGGACTCGAACTTGTCGAGAGGAGAGAGAGAGAGAGAGTTGCGCAATAGTTCGGTCCAGTCGTCGACGGCCAGCGGAAAGTTCCAGAGGAAAAGAGGAGGTAAGTTTGTCTGGAGTATCCTTCGTTTCGTGACCGTAGCTGCTGATGCCATTTGTTTTGGAACTGGCGAGAAGGCACCACGTGGCTTTGTATCTCGCGCGCGCGGTTTAGAAACCGGATTCCTCGTCTGTGTCGAAGAGAAAGAGAACCGGAGGGACTGGTCGCCAGACGAGAGAGAAAGGATCTCGTCCGGGGATCGAGATCGAGATCGAGATCGTGGTCGTCTTTGGCGGGGCCATTTTTCTGACCTCGTTCCACGGCTCTCTGCCCCTTCTCTTTCTTTGTCCGACTCTGTATTTTCCGCAAAATAATGCACGATGAATACACTCCGGGACAAAAAGATAGCACATTTTAAAATTAACGTAATATTTATTTATTTAACATTACAACCAAGGTTTTATTTTTACGCATTCTTGCAAAATATCGATATAAACAGACACAAATGAAATTGAATTGAATTTCGCCAGCGTATACAATTTTATTTAAAAAAAAAAGAATTTTCAAGGAAATATGGTGTGACAAAATGATAGCACATTTAACTGAAAATTATGTATAACAGTACATCAACGAATGATAATTAATGCTTAATATTTTGTGGCCCCTCCTTTACATTTAATAACAGCCATCATTCCCTTTGGCAAAGATTCATAGAGTTTTTTAATGGTTTTTTGCTCTAATTGCTCCCACTCATCTTGAATACATTTTTTTAATTCGGCAATATCTCCAAATTGTCTGCCATTTCTATATACAGCTCGGGCAAGATTTCCCCAACAATTTTCAATAATGTTCAGGTCGGGTGATCTTGCTGGCGAATCTAAAACGCGAATTTTTTCTCGAGAAAAGTACTCTTTTACTACTTTTGCTGTGTGTACTGCGGCATTATCCTGCTGAAAAGTATACTTCTCTCCAGCAAGTCGTAGACGCAGTCATAAAAAAATAATGTCGGTATGCGATCACTGTCCATGCAGAACGCTGACTATTGAACAGCATTTTGCTCGTCGCGGTCCTTCCTGGCGATTAGGCACACGTTCCTCGAAGAAGATTCCCCGGTGGCCTAATCAGTCAGGCTGCAAGAGGCCCGCGATACCGAACGCATTGCATTACCTCGTCGCCTATCGATTCTCGACCGGGGAGGAGCTATCAGCTTTCGTTGCTATGCGATATCTCGACGATATCCGCGGGAAGTGAGAGAGAAAGAGAGACAGAAGCACAAAGAAAAGAAGAATAGAAAGAGAGAAATGGTGATGGGGGGAGAGTATCGGCGACGGATAGGAAGAACCATTTTTCTCGTAGACTGGTCGGCGAAACCGCGAGTGCGACGCGCCCTCGGTTATCTGTCGCGCGTCAGCCACCGGGAGAATTTATTTTACGGTCCGCCGATAACCAGACTCCCCCGTCGACGACTGTCTGGAGCCTGGTCAACCTCCCCGGACAGAGAGAAACAGAAAGAGAGAGAGAGAGGGGAGAGAAAGTAATCGTCGCCGGGAAATCGAATTTTCAAGCCAGTCGGGAAAAACATCCGAGTTTCCTGGTCGCAACCGGCCGCTGCTTCGAATCACGATCCACTTCGGCAAGGACGACAGGGTTTAATCGACCTTCGGCATCCAATCGAGACCGAGGAATGTTTAAGAGGTCCATCCGTCGTTCCATACGGTTTCGAGAGAATTTTTCAGAGGACTCGTTTCGGAGACTTTACTCTGCTCAACAAAATTATTGGGCTATGTTCTAGGAAAAATTGATCCGAATGTGATGAGGAGTTTGGGATTAAACCGTACCAGGACACAAAGGGCGATTGTCTTTATCGATTATACTAAGGAAATCTGTCGATATCACTATGAAGAATGGTTGGCAGAAGGCAACAGCGATCAAGCAAGCAAGATAAGAACGGAGTCCGCGCACGTCCCGTCTCTCTGAAAGCGTATACGTCGTGCGGTAATCCAATTTAATGAACCGCCTCTGTGTGCGTGTAATTATCTATTCACGGTCGGCCCGTTCCCGCAACGTCCGCCTAATTGCCTAATAACCGCCGATGGAAAAAACGTTCGGAGTCCTCGAGACACAACCGAGAGACGAACACGGCACAGCAAACGCGCGTGTAATCCGATCACACATTAATAATCGCGATCAAACCGGCGGCAGGAACCGATGTCGATTCGATCGCGAGTGTACTTTCAATAATTGTCAATCACAATTCGCCGGGAACAAACTCGATCGTCGATACCGTTGTTGTTTACGCGATCGTCGACTGCCAAGTACTTACCATTTAGCGATCGAGTGTCTTCTATACATATTTTATTTCAATCGAACTCTTGCGCGCGCTCGCGCCTCCGCCCGTAACTCGGTTTTCGGATGGTGATCGTGAGAATTATTTGAAACACCGTTTCATCTGGTTCGAATGGGCAAGATAAGGAACAAGAGAGCTCGGAGGTGGGCGCATTAAACAATCGCACGAACAACACCTATTGAAAGAGCGGGAGGCTACGTGCGCTCATCTACCGTTTTGTTGCGCAACCCGTCCCGATGCCCGGCTAATTAGATGACTAGCTGAAAACTTAGTTAACCATGTAAGTGGGCGAGCATCGGGCCGGCCCTGTTAAAAACTACCAATCAGACGTAAGCCAATTATGATCACGTAAATTGGCTCGGTAAGTTCCGCTCGTAAACAACAAGCTGTTCCAAGAAATTGTTGATGCGCCACAGTAATGTGGAAAACATTGTACAAGCCCGAGAGAGTCCATATGATATAAAATATGAATACATACGTGGTTTTCAACTTCCCGGAACTATTCGAGGAACAAGGAAGTTTCTACATTTGGCTTCTCCGTTTTCCTACTCGCAAATACTAAACAATTTACTCATTGTCGCAAGATAAGAGTTCATAGTATGGCTTAGAAAAGAGATGATAGTAGTGGATATGATAACTAGATAAGAGATAATAGTTCGGCTTAGAATATTCACTATTCACTGTAGGAATAAATGATGGTACAACTAGGAAAATAACGCTAACTGATATGAGAACACCAGGGAGATTTGTTTGCTACCAAGCCCACCGCGGATTCGAAGATTGATCATTCCCCTTTAGTCGTTGCATATTGTATCGGATCTATTGTCGATCTAGGCGTGACCGGGATTTTTTCTGCGGTATCGGCGGGAATTCCTGGTTGTTAGGAAGCCGAGACGGATAGCCGTAATCCGGGAAATAAACTGGCGCCGCGGTCAGCCTAGCGTTCCGCAGATTTATTCTTGCGGAGGCGTTCGGGAACGGTCTCGCGGATTCTTATCCGATTCCTGGTTTCCTCGGTGTCCCGGTGCCGATTACAGGGGACACCTCGAGGCAATCTCGGGCCCGGCTTCGAAACAGTGTGCTGGGGGAGCCGGTTTTTCGAAATAAAAGAACCCGGGAGCCGCGCGACGGTTTATGGCCGCGTATAAATCGCCGCAGCGGCTTCTGTTCTCTCTCTCTCTCTCGCGCGCGCCATTGGCCTCGCGATTTCGGGAAATAATTTTCGGGGAAAGGAACGTGAGCTTCGATCCCGAACACGGCCGTTCCGAAATATCGCTGACGATTCCATCGCGCCAACCCGAAACGCTTAGGTCACTACTCTCCCGACTCTTGTGGATATCGGAGTCGGACGCCGTGAAAGCGACTTCTCGTCCCGGCGACGACGACGACGACCGCTTTTGAGGCGTTGTCTCGAAACCGCGTGGGAAATTGCGCGTTCTATCGAGGCCAGGCGCGCGTTTCCAGGCCGCTCGGGACCCCGAAAGGAATTCCTTACGTCGTTGAATATTTATCGTCCCCCGCCCCGGTGAAATTTAATTAAAATCTGGCCGAGCCCGCCGCGCCGTCTCTCGTCTCGCTCGGATCCGCGCCATTCAACCAAGAAATTTTATTGTGGATCCGATGCCGATCGTAATTAGGCTCGCCAGCGGCTTTGCACTCGACTGACCCCCTCTGAGGTACCACTACAAATGACTATAATATATTTCAACGCAGTTCCTGCATCATTAAACTTTTTGTCTCTTACTTCGGTAACTGACAATTGTATAAGTTGTGCGAACTACAGAGAATTCACCCGTCTAAAAATAACCGAACGCAACGCTGGCCAAGTTGTGTCCCTCGTTCGAGAGAGTGCCCGTGTCGATCGGGCGAGATTGTAGTTGTCTGTGCCCTTCGTTTCCCCCGGATAAATCGTTTTCCTTTCTCCGCGGTTTGCGAAGGACACGGCCGGTAATCGTTCGTTAACGATCCGAATTCTTTCGGCCGGGATCGTTCTCGGCGTGTCCGAGGCCGTTTGAGCGTGTAAACGCGTACGTTCTGGACGGTTTGACGAAGCCAACGACCTACACCGCGCGCCGTATATGGCTCTCCCGAGGCTCTCGTTCGGGCTTCTTTCATCGCGTTCCTCTCCTCAAGCGTGTAACCGCTTATTAGGAGATCCTTCCTCTTTCCTCCGACCTCGAGGTTCGTCCCTCCAAGCCGAGAGAAAACCGTCAACCTTCTCGCCAACCTAGGAAAAATGAGAATCTCTTGGTGATCCACCGGTGAAATCGGTTTTCCCGCGACAACGTCCGAAAGGCTCCCCTTATACGCGAGACTTCCGTCGTACTACGAATATAACCGCAGTTTGACGAGGCTAAAAAAATACTAGAGCAGTGATTCTTAAGGATGTTCTGGAGGTATATATGAAAACGCAAGAAAATTTTTGAAAATTTGACAAGATATAATTCTTACTAAATTAATGCAATCACAAATGTTTGGGTTCGATTCACTGCACCGTTTAAGGATTATAGCAACTTAAAGTTTGCAGATATTAACACGTCTTCTTATGGAGAATTCATAAAATTCCACTGGAAACCCTACTTAAACCTTGAAAAAACGCAACTAGAAACTCCAGTTTTTTAAAAAAATATTTAGTAAAAATTATGTAATTAATTATGTTCAAAATTTATTCGGATTCACTAAACATTTACAGAGCAAAAAAGTTATAAACTGTTACAAAACGTCAAATTTATCGTGTTGTCCACTGAATGTAGCTACAGAGGATACAGTATTCGCGAAAGTTTAATGCAAAATATACGCATGAATGGCTTTCATTGCCATGTATTGATGGATTACGAATTTCTTGTACTTTTGTCTCCCATTTTACCTCCAGAACATCCTTAAACTGTGGTCCGCGAAACAATTTGTCCGCGAACAATATTGACATTTTTGGTGTGGGTGCCGAATATGGCACTGGGTGTCCTATTACAACTGGTACTTTTTTGGTCGAAAAAGAGCATTCTGAAGTAATCAAAAAATGACAGCAACAAAAAGTGGTTAATATTTGGGCGTTTTACCCTACTTACCCGGAACGAAAATTTTAATAAAACGCTATTTTCACTGCACTGTGGTCATCCGTCGGTCTTACTGGATGTACCAGCGTTGTTAACAGTCATATGTGGAACTCTGCTATGAAAACGTTGCTTTGAAATATAAATAAGAAGCAATATATAAAATGATTTCCTATACCATGAATTCTTAATATTTGCCGTTCAAATAAAAAATGCCAATAACTACTGCAGTGCCAGCAATAGTACAGTTCACCCTAGCGCTGAAATCGCATGTGAAAATCTCTTTCTCATCTACTTTCGCTCGTCCACATTTTACTGGACCGTGCCGAGTCTTGGACTCCAGACAGTTTCTACCTACCGCGGTACATATTATATTCGATTTTCCTGTAACCGCGAACGCGAAACGGCGTAGGTACGCCTCGTGGAAACTCGAGTCGGTCTCTCGCCTCTCGCGTTCTCGAGTTGTCCTCCTCGAGGCGGCGGACGTGTCTTCTTTCGGTCTCGAGTTTTCGCGCGGAAACGGGATATCGTCCGTGCGTCGCATTCGGTGCTGCGTCTAAAAACCGATTCCCCATTAGCCGGTGTGCCTGCTGGTGAGTTATCCAGAAAGCGAGGCAGAGATTCTCCGTATAAGACGATTAAGACGTCGCGTTTTCCCGAGGAGATATTTCCGAGAGCGAGATAATATTCGATTACCTTGTTGGGTCTCTCAATTTCTAATCTTCATATTTTCTCATCTGGAAGAGACCTCGTCTGGAATTTTTTCCTAGTTTGGTACGAAAGAGATTGTCAAATGCGGTTTTCAGGATTGTATTACGCGAGGTTCTACCTGTGTTCTAATATTTTTTTTTAGCGTCTAATAACGCGATTCTCTCGCAATAACATATGAAAAATGCGAGATGGAAGGCGCAGCAAAGGAGGAGGGTCCAGCTCACTCTCTCTTTCTCGTTGAAAGCTTGGTGGTTAGAACGCCCTTTAGAATTTTTGACAGTGCCCCGCCTCGGCTCGGCTCGTCCATTATTCCCCGTAACGCGTTACTTTAACGTTAAAGCGGGCCGTTCATTATATTAATTACGCACGAAACGCGCGCGTCAGCGGGGCGCTCGTTAACCCTGCCGCGTGCTCATTTGATAATACGGAATCGCGATACCAGGCAGCCGGAGGAACAAAAATACGAGAAAGAGACAGAGAGGCGGAGACAAAACGGGGACGAGATGTGAAGGAGCAGTGAAAAGGACGAGAGGACCCCGGGCTTATCTTTTTCCCGAGTGCCATTAGCCGAGCGCCGTTCGAGCAAGAGATCGCTCGTGGAAACGCGGAATCCTTTATTTCGCGAACCTTTCCAATTACCCGACACCATCCAGCCGATTATTTCGTACGTTTCTAGCACGTTCGTGTCTAATTCCTGCGATTCCATTATACGACCAATCTACGGTCCAAAGAAAGCTGGAAAAATGAAACCAGAAATGCACAGGTCCTTTGTCGTGCTGAAAATCTATCCGCAATTTCAGCAGCCCCAAAAAATTCTAAAATATAGGTCGAACCTTGTCCAATTCAACGCCGAAAATCGCATTTGAAAATCTCTCTCGTATCTTCCACAAAAAAAATCCGCAAAAAGTCCCTGCAGCGAGCTGGTCCGAAATACGAAGATTACGGCGCCGCTTCGGGTGGAGAAAAGTGGAATAAAATGAAATGCGATGAATAACGACGGAATGTCAGGTAGCAGAGAGTTTATGGATGATTCTGATTAAGAGTTCCCAGCGGCTGCGATCCGATAGTGGTCCTGTAGACCTTGTGCGAGCGATCGAAGGAGAGTCAGACTCGACGAGACGCGAGAAAACGATTCTTCGGCAGAGCTGGGGTCGATAACGAGGGTTGCTGATAACTGTTCCTGGTGTTGGGGTTGTAGACGGACAGGATCAGCGTCTCCTCCCTCGGGATCCAGTTCTTGGACTCGGTTTTTACGAGGTTTTGCGTGGGAGATCGGGGAAATCCGGCGATTGTTGGCGGAAAATGCGATGGTTTCACGAGAGTATCCTCCTCGACCGGGAGGGCAACGAAGGCGAAGAAGGGGTGGGACAGGAGAGAGAGGAGTGGGCGGAGATATAACGGGGTTGCGGAGGAGAGGGCTCGCATTAAAATTCAAATATCACAGCCGAGGAAGAGCCCTCGCTTTGAGGTCCGTGGAGCACGCCGGGCCAATATGAATACATTACAACGTGTTTGCATCCCAGCCCCGGGCCGGTAATGCCTTCTATTAGAATCATGCTGGCGCATTTTAATACGGGCGAAAAGGGGGACGCCACGGGGCGGGGCGGGAGCGCTCGAGGGGGCGGGGCCAGTGAACCGTGAACCGTGAATCGTGGATCCGTGAACCCCGCCGCTCCTGCCACCTCGCTAGAGAGAGAAAGACACACCCCGGGCTTTTCTCGCGTTGCAAATTACCGGCTTGTTCTTGCCAAATATCGACGACAGCCGCCGCCGACTCTGCCAGGATTCCTACGAAAACGGACGCTTTGGCGAGACTGTGGCGCCATTTCGAACACGTTAACCCTTCACGATCCAACGTGTTCCCTCGCTTTTATTTCGGAACTTTGTATAAAGTGATACAGTTCTATTCCATAGCTCTGCTGGTTAACCCATTTTATTATTAACTAAACTCCCTGTTATCCGGTCACCGCAGTCGTTGTGGATTGTCGCTTTAATAAAAAATTTATATATAACCATATCATATTTTATTATATCACATCTATATATTTCTTATTTCATTTAAATTGGATTCCAGAAGTGTTATTTATGAATTTATTGTCATCTATTGTCATGGCTCGAAAGTTACCTCACAAACCGTTTTCAAATTGTGCGTATACGCAGTTGCCTATCATCTCCGATACATGTTCTATCAGGTGTACCTCAAGGCTCCCACCTCGGTCCGCTACTATTTATAATTTTCATCAATGATTTCACTACTATTTTTCAATATTGTAAGATCGATTTAAATATTCGCAGACGATTTAAAAATCTTCTGCAGCATCTCGTCCTACAATGATGCTTCCAGATTACAAGCAGACCTAGATCGTTTTAGTGAGTGGTGTTGCAAGAATGGTATGGAACTCAATATTGAAAAATGCCATGTTATGCGGTCTTCCCGTCGCTCTGTACCATTCACATATCCTTACCGTCTCAATGATTGTATTCTCTCCTCAATAAGTGAGGTAAAGGACTTAGGTATTCTTTTCTCCTCAACCTTGAACTTTTCCAAACATATTCATAACCTTTGTTAATTCCGCATCAAGGACACTCGGGTTTATACTACGCTTTTCTACTGATTTTCACTCAATACGCACAATTAGATTGCTATATATTGCCCTTGTCCGTCCCCAGTTGGAATATGCTTCAGTTATATGGTCCCCGAATAGCTTAAATTATGAAATCATGCTAGAGAGAGAGTGCAGCATAAATTTCTCAGGTGTTGTTCTCATAAGATTAATAATCCTATGTCAATCTTTGATCACGATTACTCCACAATATTAACCATAGTCAACCTGGAAACATTGTCTGCTCGCAGAAGAGTATCCGACCAGAGCTTTATTCTTAATTTAATTAATAACAATATAGACTGTACCTCTCTCCTTATGCAAATCAATTTTTACGCACCTGAACGTGCTTTGAGATCTCGAGCAGGTTTCCAAACACGTAAATGCAAATCCACGTATGGATTAACCAATCCTATAAATCGAATTATTGCGAATTCCAACACTCTATATAATAGTATTGACTATTTTAATGGGTCGTTACAAACTTTCAAAAAAAAAATTATGCAGGATTAACTCATAATATCAGTACCTTTATACCAATAGTTTTTTTTTGTTTTTTTCTTTTATGCATGTCCTTTCCTAGTAATTTAGGTTAAGTCTTTATTCTATTGTAAGTCTTTACTCTATTGTAAATGGACCTCGGTCCGTGCATAATAAATAATAAATAATAATAAAAAAAATTTTTCCGGACCGAGACAGCTTCGACCGCAACGTTTTGAATGGTTCCAGAGATTTAGAACACCTTCGTTGAACCGTCCTGTACGATTCCGGTCTCGGACTGCGCTCGGATCGCGATCGATCGGGATCGAAAGCGATCGGGCTAGGTCGTCGACCCGCGTAGCAGCGTCAACCTTGTGCACAGGGTATCGGTCGTGTTTTCGCCTCCTCTCGCTCGGTCAGCGATTGTCGGGGCCCGTTTCTCACGGTCCCACTCCCACCTTCACGTTAGGCACGATCGCGCGAACGAGTGGGGCGTACGAAACAGCAAAACATAGCGAAACGCGGTCGCGCGATCGTGAAATATCACGCGCCACGCCAGGCCACGTTGCTGTTGCGGGTTAACGTTGTTCCAGGCCTGGAAACGGTCTCTCTTCGTCCGCTAATCCGGCTCTCTCTCTCTCTCTCTGGATCTTCTCGATCCTCTAGGCTGATTAGGTTCGCCCCGAAGCGGCGAACAAGTTCGAAGAAGAGCTGGATTAGATTCGGCTAGGGGCGCGAACCTTAATCCGACTCGTCGAGCTGGAACTACGCTGCGAATCTGCATAAGAGACTCTCCTGGAATGGAAACGGCCCGACTGGATCAGGCAGAGTCCGTGTTTAACCCTTCCGCGGAAACTGCACGCGATAATCGATCAGTAATGCAGCAACCGCTATGATAGGCGCGATATACCAGCCGATTTTAACGCAGAATGGATCGTAATTAAGTAAATCACGATGACATATGCACACAACAGAATTGATGCAAAATAAAAATTTTTTGCATCTGTGATGGTAAAAAGAATGGACTTACGATAAATATTGAGTTACACCATTTTCATTAAACGACTTATACAGGGTCAGTCACCTTACGTTATCATCTCGAATATCTGTGTTGTCTTCAAAGATACGTAGATTTCTTGAGGACAAAGTTGAATGGTATAATGGGGAGCATAAGACAAAAGAATTGTTGATTTTTTGTCAGTTTTTTTCACAGATTGTACGAAGGTCACCTTCATTTTTTCAAAAATGGAACCACCCATAAAAATAACAGCGTGGTGCACTAAACTATATTGATATGATTTTATTTTATTAAATTTTTCTATCTATTCCGACACCAATTTTATAACGGTAGAAATTTTGAACTAATTGCTTAAAATTTTGAAGAAAAATTAATCGTTTAACTGGATTTTATGGAGAACCAGGAAAAAAATTATTTTCTCCTTTTTAGCGCTTTTTAATACAAGCGTGGTGTTTAAAAAGTTTGCTAATATATTTTTTACCATTCAACTGTGTCCTCAAGATATATGTATAATGTATCTTTGAAAACAACAAAGGTATTTGAGGTGATAACGTTAGCTGACTCACCCTGTATACTACAGAGAAAATACGGGATTGGGAGAGAGAGAGAGAGTATGGGGTTCGTAGACGCGAGAGACAGATGGACTTAGTAATTGCGTACGGTCTCCGAATTATTTGTTTACGGCTAAACGAGTGGCTCCACGCACCGAGAGAGCTCGTACGCAGTCAAAGGGTTAATTGAATGTAGGCAGAGGTCCATCGTGGCGATCCGGAGAGTTCCTGGTGAGTTATCGGAGTCCGGATCCGGTCGAGAGCACGCCGTTCCGTTTCTCTCTGTCCCTCGGTCGAAGAAACGAGCAGCTCGGAAAGAAATAACGAGACCCCTTACTCATTATTTTCCGGGTAAATACGTCGTAAAAAAGGGGGCCAGCGGCGCAGCGCGGCGCAACGGGTGAAATTAGCTGGCGGAAACTTGAAAAGGGACAGGCGAAAGGAGCCGCTAATTGGGTTCGTTCGAGGGAAAAGCCCTTCTTCGGCCGACCGAACTCTGCTCTTCCAAGCTTCTCTCCCTCTTCCTCTCTTCTGTACCCGTTCCGTGACCGTGCCGTTCCGTCCGACGATCCATTCTTTCCATTAATCCTAACTGCTAGTTCTCCCGGACGTTTCGACGCTCGAAACCGATCGTAAATCCCGGAGGAAGCATCGATTCGACGTATACGCGCTCTCTCGCTGGGAGAAACCCAATTCCCGGAGTCCCGGACAATGGGATATAATCGATCCCGGTCCGGACGAGGCCAGTCAGCGCGATAGATCGCAGTATTCAAAGATCGAGGAGTCCAATAGGAGTATAAAGGATCGGGGTTCGATCGAGTCTAATAGATCCCAACAAAAACATCCTGTAAACAGGGGGATGTAAAAGGAGGTAGTGCGAGAACTTGGTCGGGGTTCGATCGAATCTAATAGATCTGTGAAGAAAAGACTGGAGTGTAAGTCAGCAGATCCATGAGAATGGATCAGAGATCTCGAAAGGGAGTAAAGTAGAGTCTACCAGTGATAAGAGTCCAACGAAGTTCATCGGAGGCTACCCAGAATCCATGCTGGACCAATGTCAAAATTGCCACTGCAGAATCACCGCTAAAGGGTCGGAGGGTCCAAGAGCCCCCGGTTGAATGGAGAACGGGTCGAATGGCTGCTAGACTGAAAGAGTCTGGAGAATTAGGAGGTTCCTTGGGTAGATTTTCGTTTTGCGGTTGTCGGCCGCAATTACCGAGCGACTCATT
This sequence comes from Lasioglossum baleicum, assembly GCF_051020765.1. Taxonomy (NCBI): domain Eukaryota; kingdom Metazoa; phylum Arthropoda; class Insecta; order Hymenoptera; family Halictidae; genus Lasioglossum; species Lasioglossum baleicum. The sequence continues at coordinate 5,503,485 of NC_134948.1, read as the reverse complement.
TGGGTGGCGGTCGACGGGCAGACCTCAAAAATAGAGAAACCGATGTTTTTTCAGCTTTTCCTTAATTAACGAGACAACGAAAAGCGAGACCGGGTCGGGTCGGCACAAAGGCTGTGCGAGAAAGGGAGAGGGAAACACGGGAAAAGCATTGTCGCGATCATAATTACGCCGACGAGCGCCAGCAACGATACACAGAGTCCGTGCGTTGTTAGCAGACGTTAAGCGTTCCTTAAGGCCGGTGGTCGTGATTAAATTGCGCGCGCCACTCCTAATTGAACCGTGAATCCCGCGACCCCGCCCCTCGAACTCGATGCAACCCGACGGGACGCGCAATTTATTCGGAACATTCGTTCTAATTAGGTTTAATCGGATCCGAGAGCTCCGAGCCGCTAGGTCGCATAATCTGCCGTGTCCCTCGAAAAATCGAACGAAACTACACTACGCAGTCCTGAAGCTACGGTTGAAATCGAGATGTGAAAAACTAGCCAGAATTTTAAGGGCTCGAAGATTCGAAAGAATCGTTCGACCTCGATTCAACTCTCGGCAGTTTGGTTCGTGTCGACGCCGGTTTCGATCTTGTCGCAGAGTCGAGCGAGAGGGGTCCACGCCGGTTCCGTGACCCAGTTCGCGAAACACGGCAACAAACACGTCCCGAGGCGATTAATTTACTTGAAAAGTTTCGTAATCAGACCGCGAGCGGCGTCCCTGGTCTCTCGCGCGCGCAGATAGGGCACAACGCTTTTAATATAATTTATGCATGCCGGGGAGTCTGAGCCTCGACGACGCGCTAACTGCTCCTCGGGATCGATACACCGGGACTCGAGAATCCGCTGTGATAGAGTCAATCCCTTGCGATCGTTCCCCCGAAGCCGGTGAACTGCCTAATTAATCGCACGGTGGCTCTCGAAGATCGCGCACGATAACATTTAATCCTAGCGAATCATTTTCTCGATACCACTTCGGGGATTTTTTGGAAATTTTTCCTGCACAGAGGAAACATGGACGTGTTCGGAAGATTCGAGTGATTATGTACACCCCCATCTTTGATAGATGAGCTTGGCGGGAAGAGAATCCGGGTGGAAGCTTTCTTCGGGGATCAGCAGATAGGACGACTCCGAATCACGGACAAACAGTGGATCAAGCCGGCTGAGCGCGATAACGGGCTTAATGGCTGCCGGAACCGGAAGCTGAGCCTTTGTCCCGGCGCGAGCGATCGGTCACGCTCGATCGTTCGTTCGGCCGTTCATTCGTCCGCATTCGTCTCGTCGTGTAGACAACTAGGTGCTCGAACAACCAGCGAATCGGAACAAACAAGCTCTTAAAATCGAAATTGAAAGGCCGTCGAACGCTTAAGGGGTTAGTGTAGGCTCTATTTGTAACTAGAAAATTACTAGAATCTTACTAGAAAAATGGCTCGAAACATGGGTTTGCGCGAATCGGTTGTTTGTCCTTATTTGAGCTAATTGTGGGCTGGGTGAGGGCTCATTCGAAAGAGGAAGGTTCATCACACACGGGTCTGGTCATGATTTTAACGAGATTATGTTTATATCTAATAATATGAGTGTCCAAAGTGGAGTAAAAATCTAGGAAAAAAAACCAGCAGATTTCAATGCATTTTTCTGTCTCCAAAAGACTTTTTGACTTATATTATGACCAGACCCGTGTGTGATGAACCATCCTCTTTAGAATGAGCCCTGACCCAGCCCAAAATCTGCTCAAATAAGGACAAACAACCAAAGATTCTAGTAAATAGCAAATATCTAGCAAATAACTAGAATCTTACTAGATTTTCGATCGAAAAAGTGGGTCTGACCACTGAATATAGCTACGGAGGGTACAGTATTCGCAAAAGTTAAATGCAAAATATACTCGTGAATAGAGCTTTCATTGCCAGTATATTGATGGATTGCGAATTTCTTGTACTCTTGTCTCCCATTGTACCTCCAGAACATCCTTAAACGAATTATCCGGTTGCTTAGCGAGCTCGATCTCTTCAGGGTTCCAGACTGGAAGACTCTGTTAATATGTTCATTATCTCGTAGTAGAATTGCATTTCGAAGACACACACGGCTCGCTCTCGGCGTTCCCCGGTTCGAATTTCCCAGCAATCGATCTCGCAATCAGAAGCGAGGGAGAAGGCGGTGAAAACGAGTTCGAGGATGATTCGGCATAGGCGTGGACCGCGCAACAGGCTCGCAAAGAGCTCGCAAATTCCTCGCGAAGAGTTCGCGAGCGTGCGAGCGTGGCCTGCGGTTCTTAGTCGCGCATCCTGCCGCACGAGAGACAATGAATGGCGACGGCGCAGCCGGTTATTAAGGAGCGGTTTTACCCGGCTGCTTACCGTCAGTCGGGTCGCTGTCGGGTCGCTGTCGGGTCTGCCGTGGAATCGCCGCCAGCACGCTCATAATCCGGCCCGGCAAAATAGAATCCGTTCGCTGGCGCGCGCGCGTCTGCCGACGAGAGGAGTTCAGGGAAATTAATTCGCAAATTGCGCTCGACTCGCTAGCGCAACGGAGAGAATCAGAGAGAGGGCGAACATGTAGAGTAAGTGAGAGAGAGAGAGAGTACAGAGAGACACACGCCGTGACGCTAACGGTTCACTAACGACCGTGACCAATTGCTCGTTTCCGACCGCACGATCGCGCCCCGCCGACTATTTTCATTATTCCGTCGCCGACAGGTAAACGACCGTCTCTGTCCACGGCGCCTCCCACTACCGGACGGCTCTTTGATCGCATGGTGATGGAAACTGTCCAGACGTTTCACGCCCCAACCCTTTTCTCCGCCCTGTGTGCCACCCTTTCGGTCGGTGCTTCGGGGACACCCGGTGTGCACCGGGATATTTCTACTTCGGAGCTCCTTTAGTCTTGGAATCGTTCTACCGAGCTCGATCTCGTTGGAAATATCACAATTTTGTGGGCTTTTCCGAACGTTCTTCCGGGACACCCGGTATGTCGGCACAAAGATTTTGCTGTTCAGTGGTTCCTTGGTCTTGGAACGTTCGTTACGACGGTACTGCCGAGCTCGGTTTCAATGGGGAAGCGAAGAGTTTCGTTTTGTAGAAACTTTCGACAGATATACGGGGTGTTCCATTTCACTGGAGCCGGCAGAACTTTCTGCATTAAAACCGGCGAATTATATTCAACTCTCTCTCGTTCTCCCGAAGTGGAAGAGCAGCTCGACCAGGTAAAAAATTCCAGTGAAATAAGTTGGCGATTTGTTCAATCACAACATTTCATTGCGTTAACATTAATTGCCTTGCCTGGTTTTTCATTGCCCGGACCTAACCCAGATCCGAAACGAGAAGCTTCGGGCGAGTCGATCGAGTAAAAATCTGGCGGATATACTAAACGAGGGCAACCGCGCGGCGAGGAAGTTTCACGGCGCTCGGTTTTCCGCAGGGGCGGATATTGCCGTCGTAAAATCTGCGCGGCGGCGATCAGTTTCGAAAGTTTGCGCGGGAAAAACAGAGTCTAAATTAAAAATTACGCGAGCCTTCCTCCGCCGGGCAAACGCGGAACTTTCTTCTCAGCAACTTCGGCATCTTTCATGAGCCGGGGGCGGGAAAAAAACACAAGGGGCTCGCCGCCATATCCGCTCTGAGAAAACTTGTTCCAACAACTAGCGGTGCCTTTGTTCCCCGAGAGGCTGGTGTCTCAGAATCGCTAACTGGTCGACCACTTTGCCTCGATCTTCGTAATATCGGCTGTCGCTTGATTTCTGGCTCGGTCATTGCAAAGAAATTAGCCGGAGACTAGAAACCCGCTAGACTAGAGTCGAAAGTCCAGCTAATGGGCTCCACATCAACTCTGTCGAGCTAGATCGTCTCCGGATGCACGATTTAATGCGATCGTACTTGCGACTAACTTCTCTTTTCGGGTCCCAGGGGTCCTCGAGTTGGATCATTGAGCCGTCGGTGTGAAGAATTAGCGATCAGAACTTTAACTTCAAAGAATTATCCAGATCCCTTTAGTCATTTCGATCCCCTAAATTAGTGGAGGGTCAACGTCCCGCCTGATTATTAGTCGAGGGGTCTACAAACCTGACGAAGGGTCACCGCAGGATTCTGAAAACGAAGCAGAAAGAGCAAACAGGTCAGCTAATGGTCGCCTCGGCCCCGTAGAACCTTGGTCGGGTAGATTAGTCGGATTTATGGTGGGTCGCGTGGTGGTTCTACACGAACGACTTGGACCCATGTCGCGAGAGAGGCGCTTTTCCGGTGTCGGTTCGCTCGTGTTCACCCCAGAAACTGATCGATGAGTCCGATGATCCAGCGAACGACGACGCAGGGTTCAAAGACCAAGCCCGGGAAGTTAATGACTTTATCGGGGTACCAGGGAGAGAGAGAGAGCGGCTAGGATGTAGGGTCGCGTGATTTGCGGCGCGAGAACGGAAGAAAAATCGTCGCAGATAACGGTGTATTTACGGTGACGGTGGTGCTGGCCCTGGTCTCGAGGAAGAGTCGCTAACGTTATTCCGGTGTCGTGACTGCCGCTGCTAAATCAGTATACACACCCTTCCGCGACGTAACAGGCGTCGCGACGACCCCCTGCCAGTGCCTACGTCACCGCCACTCGATACCGCACCAGCCAGACCCACCTTGTCAACACCTGCACACACCCCTAGACCATCCCTCTGCTAGGAGTCTCCTGGGGTCGCAGCCCTTCGAACCATTCAGACTCGGTTCTGCAGTCCAACTTTGCTACTCCTACCTGGAGACACCTGTACAGATCTGGCGGTGAATTATTTGCGAAAGATTTGGCGAGAGTAGTTTACTTTTCCACGTCGGAGGTAGCTCGACGGTGCACAGTGGGACGAAACAGGCGATTCCCTGGACATGGCTTTTTCATCCAGTTATTCCTTTATAAAAATTTAAATGGGGGTCATACTCTATGTATTTTTTCGTGCTGAATCGAATTGGTGAAGTCCGTTAGGTGACAGGAATGATGCGAAAGAAGCTACAGCGCATTCATAGAACAATGATCTTGGATTTTTTATTTTCACATGAAACATTTCATGGTTACTTAAATATGTACCGAAGGATTAATAGTTGATAATAATAATCAAAAATAAACTTAAATATGTACTGAAGGATTAATAGAATTTAGTTTTTGTTTGATTTTTAAAATTTTGTTTAATGTTTTGTAGGTATGATTTGTTTAATTTTATAAACAAATTAAACATACGAAACAAAAGCGCAAATAGGAACATATAAAAGAAAAGTAAAATAAAATCTCTACTTAGCAACTGAAAAACATCAGAAATGATATAAGTAAAATGAGGGTACCTTTTTTTTTCATTTTTTTAAAAATGAAGTTGACCCTCATATCTCCTTGACGTCTCCATCTATAAAATTAATGTCATATCTAAAAAATTAATGACATCAGATTACGAGCGCCTCGATATCAAGTAAGTTTGGTCTGATGAATTTTCTTCTATCTTCAAAAGCAAGCGAGTTATTCAGGTGACCTGTTTATAGTGCCCCACCCTGTACATTGTTTCGTTGTCTTCCTTATTTACATTATTTCGTTATCTTTGTTGTTAAGTATTCTACACAGAACACTGCAATTGTATGTAAAACTCGTAACACGTCATAGAAATATGGAATAAATACCCTCCTTTTATAATTTACAATCCTTATTCGATCATATGCATGCAATGAAAATTCACAATTCCAACAGTTTCAAAAACCATTCCCTGCACACGGATACGTAAAGCTGAGAACTGATACTGAACGATAAGAGCAGAATTAAGAAATACATAGTCAACAAATACTGCGTTTTGCTGGACTTTGACCCTGGAAACCACTTGTTCAAACATTATTTCCGGGAAGAATCGGACGAAGTCGGGAATGATTTTTGCGTATTTCTCTCTCACTAAATACCGACTGTAAACACTTGTAAAGTCTATTTTTCGGAACAAATCGGAACTTTTTTGTAACGCGACAAAATGTACGCAAACTGCCCACAACGTTACTAAACGTCAAGTGTTAAACAGTAGTACAGCCGTTTTTTATTTCATTCATATTTTTCTCAGCTCAAATACATCTCATACGTAGGAAAAAATTATACAACCACATTACCAAAAGATGGAAACTATTAGGAAAAAATTCATTAGAAAGATACGGTTTCATGAAAATTCAAGTCTTGAGCTGTCGATTTCAGACACATATGCCGGAAATATAGCGTTATCACTGACATGTCCTGGAATGTCCCCACATTTTACTTGTTCCAAAAGCCTGGGAAACGATCCTATGAGCTCTCTTACTGGGAGAAAGAAGTTTGAATTTTTCGTCCATGTCGGGGATTTTACATAAGTCGTCCCACTGTGCGGTGGTCGGCCGGCAAACGAACCTTCGAACAGAAGCGTCCCCGTAAATATTTAGATAGGTCTCAGCACGCAAAAGACGGAGCAAAAGGGCGCGCGCCGATAAACCGTCGATTCCCTGGACACGTTCACGTGCTCCAGAACCTTTGCCAGCTTGTTAAAGATGCAGGAAAACCCGACAGGGAGAGTGGAATCTACCTGGAGCTAGAATGGGACAGGATTCTTCCCCGTTGAACCTGCGTGGAACGGCTCCTCGAGACTCCGGGACGATCGATGCGCACCTGAAGACAGGCCCGACCGGTTTGTTGTTGTACCAGGTACCTGTGTGCTCCACACGAGTCCAGGCGTTAAAGCAAAAGCTAAGGGACCTGGGGATAAAATAATTGTATAATAAAAATAAATTTTTTAAAAATACCACGTTTTTAAAACGGACTAAAAAGTATAATATAATTTTTCCTAGCCCCATACAGATAGTCCTGAAAATTTGTAATTGTGAATTTTTAATAGCTATGAAAATACGTGTATGATTTAACACGAAAACGGGTGGGGCGCATGCAATAGATAGTTGATGCATGAATAGTTCACCTCAATCACTAACAATTTTATTGCATTGCAAATTCACAATCACAAATTTTCAGGACTATCTGTACGGGGTTAGGAATCTGTATGGGGTTAGGAAAAATTATTTTATACTTCTTAGTCCGTTTTAAAAGCGTGTTATTTTTTGAAAATGTACTTTTATGTAAATAATTATTTTCTGCTCTTTTTAGTCTCGCGTGTGTGAAATTTTTGAATCGATTTTAAACATTCTGATGAGATTATAACAGGGACATGTAGTCAATTTCAGACGGTATTGCGACCGCGTCATATCGAAAACAAACGCCGTGGTAAAATAAAGGTTGACGGAGAATCTCGGTGTAACTGTTCTTCCGCATGGTAAACAAACATTATAGTATAATGATACGTAGTAAATTTGTAAACACCGCACGGACCTCGAATGTCATCGTCAGTGGAGTGGGGATGAGTCAGAGTGGGAACGCGTAGTGGAGTAGGGAGCGCTGTCGCGCGGAGTGGGGATCGCTGAACGCGATCACGTAATACCGAGCGTCGCGCGGGGATGTGTAACGGTTAAATTTAATATCTCCTAAACGCATAGGCTTCTAAAACTTTTTTTTAAATATTCCATTGTCATCCAGTTCTGAGCTATGTTTAAAATTTCAAGTCTCTAGCTCATCGGGAAGTTGGTTTAAAATCAGACAAACGGAGAGACAAGAAAGCGAGTTAATAAAATCGTGGTAATTTGAAAGAATCTATGTTAAACATTTGACCAACGTTAGGTAAAGCTCCCCTAAGTGCACGTCGACGGTCCGACTCGGCGGGCAAGTTTGGAGGTATCGCGCCGAGGCATCTGGACCGCGGAATGGAGAACTTTCGGTCGCGTTTCGTGCCGGTTTTCGTCTCGAGGCATTAGAACGGGGCTTACCGGAGCTTCGGCAGAGCCTGTCGCGGCTGCTGGCCGATCCTCGAAACTCTCCGTACTCTCTGTTCGACGTGTGTCGTCTTTCGTAACGAACGGCGTCGCGACTTCGTTAATGCCGTTAGTTACGGGGACTAATCCCATCGACATGCAGAAATTAGATTCGGCCGGATGCCGTTAGGGTGTTCCGGGATGCTGAACCAGCACCAGCCGCAGAACTTTGCGAAATCTCGCGCGATCAGCCTCTCCGGTTATGTTCGTCTCGATCCCTCACGATCCGCCGAACAAAATCAGGTGTTTCGAATTTCTTCTGATCTTCGTGCACAAGATAAATCGTCAACATCAAAACAGTAGCCATATAGAAGATTCCTACTCTTTAACACTTTACCTGCCGGAAGCCTATTACATAATAGGATTTTCAATGATCTTGCTGCACGAAACGAGAGCATTGAAATTTTCTTTTACATTGCAATCTTAAATAGAACTATTGGATGATGTTATTGAGGGTGACTTGTTGGTTCACAATAAAAATTGCTGCTGCTATTGAAGGTTCCATTAAAAAGTGTTTAACCATGTATTCTTCAAAATTATGCAATAACTTGAAAATCGGAGATCAGTGTTCTTACATTTTTTTAACAAACTGGAGTAGTTCGAAGATGGGGAGGTTCTATCATCGGACGAACGGTTGGTTATCCAGGGGATATTAAAGAACGCGGAAGATACGAGACTCGGGACGAACTAATTATTAACGGAGGAACTTGTTCCTCAGGAAAATAATTTCCTCCTCGGAGCAAGCCACGCGAGAAATTTCGAGACGCGGCAGACGAGCTGCCGGAAGTAACGAGGTTCGAGAGACGGTGTCTCGAAATCTTGGCGGATTCGCGTAATATTGCATGCGTGTGTGGAAAACGGAAGAGACAGAGAGATAGTTGTGCGTGCGCTCCGTTACGGAAGGAGCGGCTCTGTCACCACGGGATCCAGTTTCCATGGATATTGGTTATCGATCGCGACACCCCGTGCCGCCTTTATCGCGCCCATCCCATTCTGGCCTACCCATATACCCCGTACCCGTTCCCCGTCGCGCATCATAAACTTCGAACGGGAAAAGAAAACTTTATGCATGACATTATAATACCTTTGTCTCCCGGGCTCGCGCCAGTCAAATTTCGCGGAGCGGTTTATCGCGTGTTCGTCCAGAATCACCGCGCGTCACTTGGATCCCCTATCAACACGATCGTGGATTCGCAAAACCGCAATTTCCGAAAACCGGGCCTATCTCTCACGGCGCACAGTGGTCTAAACGGGCCATTTAGCTGGACAAAATTATTCTAGCATTATTTTAAGACTTAAAGCCGTAGTTAAGTAGGTAATTGGATTCGTCTTGGCATCATCTACAACAATATGTAATAAAGAATACTTACAAGGGAACATATTCAGATGCGAAATTCGGATTTTGATAAAACTTTGGGAGTTTATAGTTCTTTGAAAAATATTTGATAAGTATTTTTTTTTATCGGCAACCATCCACTTTGAAGGAGCGATAACAGCCCTCAAAGTTGGGGGTCAAAACCATACTTTTTGAGATATCTCGGGAACCAGAGGTCGAAAAAATTCGAATTTTTTTAAAAATTGTGTGTTTTTCAATGGGCAATGTAGTCGCGCAAGGAAATTTTCACAAAAGTTGTTTGTTTAAACAATATATTAAAAATTTGGTTTCTTTTTGTGGTTTCTCTATATTTATTGTTAGTTAATTTTAATGTAAACTTGGGTGCGTGATCTTTGATCCAAAATAGGGGATACATGTAAAAGTACATATCCAACCAGGTTTTGGCTGCGAACTCCTGCGAACCTGGCTCTGCGACCAATTTTTTCTAACTACAGTCAGACGCGTGTATCCGTGTACGCTCTTTAAAACGGAATAACTTTTCTAAACTTTTACCAAACGATCTGATTTTTTGTGATCAATTAAATGCAGTTGTTTACTAAATAACGTGCAAAAATATTTTTGAAAGGATAGCAATTACGTAAAAAAAAGGCAGTTTAAAAATTTTTTTTATTTGTCCCCGTATAGAAAATTTAAAATATACGTTTAGTAGATCTATCTTAGTTATATATATATATATATACTGAAAATTTCATCGAAATTGATTAACATACACACGAGGTATAAGTGGTTAAAAGTGGTGAAAATCTTGGTATGTACACATATGTATGTACACAGCTCTTACGGCTCCTGGTCAGTTCCTGCATACGAAAATGCGAGTATCTCGAAAACTAAAAGCGACCCCCCTATATTGGAAAAGGAAAAAGTTGTTCAAAATGTTGAAATCTATAACATATTTAAATTTCATCGAAATCGGAGAATAGTAAAACAAGTAAAAAAAAAATTTAATGCGAAAAATAAATTAATTAATAAATAAATAAATATTTATTTTCTCGCCGCATAACCGTTGTACCTGTGGCATGCTTTCCACAAATTTTCAAGCAAATGTGTCGGATGGTTTGGTTTTTATAGATTTTTTCCCGTTTTTTGGCCATTCGTCACACTGTTCTATTTCTAGTCTGTTTGCTTAATACCATTTCAAGTATTCAATTTTAGTATGCTGAAATAAGAGTTCGTAATGTAATAACCAATATTATGTATAAACAATCATATTAAGTTCATTGTTTAATATTTCGTTTGATAATATGAGAAGTTTGCCGGGCACCGAACGCGACAGATGTCCGCCGCCTCGTAAATACTGGATCGAATTCGCGTATTCGGAGAATGTCGCTTCTGTAAGTTTTCTGTTTTTATTGAATTATTTAAGTCACGTGCCTTTTCTCCGGTTGTCGGTGACCACGGTGGTCAAATTGATCTTTTTTACCTCGAATCTGCCCGGGAGATTTCGGCAGGAGGAAGATTTAGAAGGATCGCGGTTAAAGTTAGCCCATAGGAATTCGTCGCAGGCACACTCACCGTGATTAATGCGTCATCGGTGTTCTCTGGGGTCCGAAAACACGCTCGACCCGATTCCGGGACAGCTTTCGCGGCTCGTAGACTCGATTAGGCGCTAGTCTCACAGAAATAGTGTGTTCCACGACCGAAATAACGCGCGCAGTCGACGCCTGGTCGAGTCTGCTCGAGTCCCATGAATGACTGACTGGCCAGGTGATCATCTACTTGATGGTTGCGTAACTTTACTCTCACCCTGTTCTCCGGTCCCCGGCGGAACTGACCAGCGAATTTTATCGTTGTCTTCGCAACGTTCTCTGGGATCTTGATTAACATCGTACACAGCTGTATTCATCAATTTTTTGAAACATACTTTTGTAACGTTTTGTTCATTCAATTTAATCGTGATAGCAGTATATTGTTTGGCTACTTTCATCGTCCCGAAATAGGAGATATGTAGTCAGCTGGAGATTGCAGCATTACTGCAACAAATAAAATATTTTATTTTCAAAAATTACTGCATGAAACAAAATATTTTATTTTCAAAAATCACTGCGTCAAATAAGATATTTTGTGTTCGAAGTTGTACAGACACTGTAAAATAAATGGGATTATTTACTACTAGCTTTTGCCCGCGGCTTCGCTCGCACAGAAAACCGTTTAATGCCCTCGGAAATTGATATTGTTTCTCCATATAAAACCTTTCAACCCCCCATTCACCCCTACAGAGTTTTAATTTTATGTCATGCCGCAATCCTAGATTTCAAAACCCCTTTTCACCCCCTTAGGGGATCAATTTTTTAAAATGCCGAAATAGGTGTTTGATTAATTATATCAAGGAGCATTAAGACCAAGTATGAAGTAAATCCGACGACGAACAAAATATTCCTCGTACAAACGTTGCAACCCCTTTTCACCCCCTTGGGGATTGAAACCTCTGTGCAAAATTTCAGCTTTTTCTAAGTCCAAGGGTTTAGCCTGGGCGTTGATAGGTGAGTCAGGACTTCGTTTTTATATATATAGATTTATAGATTTATTGGGTTGGCAAATAAGTTCGTTCGGTTTTTTACATTGGAATAAATCACAAAAAACCGAACGAACTCAGTTGTGCCCCAACCCAATACTATTTAAAATATTATTTTCCCCAGCTCTGCTGTGGTATCGTTTTGCATTAGAAAAATGCCACGAATATGTTGGTGAAAATTCCATAGAAAAAAAATAATGAAAAATAAAGAAGTTTGTCATCGGATTAGTTATGTTTACACTTCTCGGCGACCGAGGTCTCTCGAGCTCGGCAAAACTCGAAGAATAGTATCCCTGGCGTATAAATGATCCTGGACAGACCCGTGTTGCGGACTTTTATCGATAATATATTGTAGTTCGTTGCTGTTTCGGAGTGCGAAGATATTCGCGATTGTCGAGGCTGGAGGTTCGAAGTTCGCGCCACCTGTTACAGGACGCGCGGTGCTTGCGAATTGCGCGGGTTAGGCGAAAGTCGAGCAGCTGGTCAGTCATTCACGCTGTCCGGCCTATAACGTGTGGGACGTTAATTTACGCGGCGGAGACGTAAACGAGCGAGCTTCCACGTTATTTCGGTCGTTAAAGCCCCCGCTCTCGCGTGCAGCATCCCTGACGACAACCGGTCATAGTTTATAGTTCACCCTGAAACTGTGACGAGATCGTTGACGGGCCCTACGATCGCTCGCGAAACACTAAATCTCTGTTCTCACACGACGCGTTAGAGCGTGCAGCAACAACTGCCGCTTTAACGTAGATCAGGCGAACCCGACGTTTTCGGGCGAACATGATCGAAAGAATCTAATCAATTCAGAAAAATCGAACTATAATTCAGTCCGTAATCGTAACGATTAATAAAGAGCTTCATTTCCAGAAAGACTGGAGAAAAATATGTAACTCCTGTAATTTTTATGATTCTGCACACATTGAAAAGTATATAAAAAAAACTTTTTACAAACCACGCCTATATTAAAATGCACTAAAAAGGAGAAAATAATTTTCTCAGACATTGGCGACTATAAATAAAAGCGTGGAGCGCTGAACTATATTGACGTAATCTTCGTGGGCGCTCCAGCTTTTATTTGTAGTCACAAATGTCTAAAAAAATTATTTTCTCCTTTTTAGTACTTTTAAAATATAAGCGTGGTTTTTAAAAAGTTTCTTTTTGTATATTTTCTATTTTCTACTTTATAGTCTTTTTTAAATGGAACGCAAGATATAGTAATACTGGTATGAAATAGTAAGATATACATATAGAAACGCAAGATGTGGAAATAGCGCGAGATAGAATGAGGGGACGACTCCGAGAGACGACGTCTCTTGATGGAGTCCGAAATTGACCGAAATGTAACTGAATGAACGGAACACCACAACCACACTGGATCCTTCGGTGCGAAGTGGGCCAGTGGAGTGGGGATGAGTCGGAGTGGGAACACGTAGTGGAGCAGGGATCGCTGGCGCGCGGAGTGGGGATCGCTGAACGCGATGAGCGTCGCGCGGCGAGGTGTAACGGTTAATATAAACATTTTCTTTTTCTCCTAGACGCAGAGATTTTTTTAAAAAATTTGTTTTTCAATATTACATTATCATTAAGTTCTCAGCTGAAGTTTCAAGTTTCACGTCTCTAGCTCATCGGGAAGTGGTTTAAAATTCGATTACAAGATTTGACGCATACAACTCGGCAAGCTAATATAAGCGTGGTAAAAAGATCACACACATACGCCACATACCAACGAACACGTATGTAAAATCCCAACTGAAAAAGCTGAATAATTTTTCCGAAAAAAATTTATGAACGGCCTCAGAAACAAGAATGATCCTCAAAGAAGATTCTCCAGGCTTGGAGCTGAGGTGTGCAAGCAATTGCACCTTGATCTCACCTGTTCACCAACGAACGATGGTGTGTTGCGATTTTGGGAGTGAGCATATAGTAGCTGAAACTCGGCGATGACGGTGGATCGTCTACGGCTGGTCGGAAGGAGCGGATCCGTTGGTTCGATTAAAAGCAGCTCATCGAATCTCGGCGTGCGTCATCGCGTCGAGAGTCGTTGCCAGAGTGCCAGGGAGTTTTAGAGCTCTCTCTAGCCAGAGCGAGAGAACGTGACCACTATCTAGGGGAGAGAAGACGCGGCGAGTTGACGCTTGTCCACGCTTGTGCGCGAACTACACGCAGTCTGGCTGTGCGAGTCGGTGTCCGTAGCTCGGTGTTAGTTGGCCAGATTCGTAGCTAGGTTGTCTGGCCGATGGCCTTTCGACCCGAGCGCAGTTTTGCTCGCGAGGACCGGCTGGTTCGTTGCACGCTGTGTCCACGCTCCTCTTGTTGTGTGTGATCGCGGACGGACACCTTGTTGCACGCTTCAGAACGGAACATCCTTCCCCGGGCATCTTTCCGACCGCCTCAAGGACACTGTCTGTCGACAAGGTAGCGTTCATTCTCCCTTTCAAGGAAGTACACCATTTTTGGAACTCCCTCAATACAGTTCAATCACTCTAGAATCCAGAGTCTAGATCGAACACCCAAGACTGAGGGTACCTATCTCTAGACTGAGGATCGTTCTAGCTCTATACCTGTAAGTCTAGCTCGATTGTGTCTCGACGAAGCTCGAATTTGTCGGTTTGGGGTCTTTGCCCACTAGACGCCTCCTCTGCCTACCTGCGCCATCGCTCCGTCCCCGTTTTGGGTTTCTTCTATGTATTTCAATGGGGCTGCGCCTACTATATCTGCGCCTGCAGGTATATGGCGCCATTGCAGGTATAGCAGGCGCAATCCCATTGAAATACACAGAAGAAACCCAAAACGGGGACGGAGCGATGGCGCAGGTAGGCAGAGGAGACGTCTAGTGGGCAAAAACCTGTAACCGGATAAATCAGCGCGGTAAAAGTCTGCGAACCTCGCGCGTTCGCACAACAAGACGTTCGCGTGGGCAGCTTAAGCTCCCCTCGTCAAACTAAGGACGCCTAAACGGCACTCCAAGCGTATTTTGAAACAGTTACGATCTCCTCGTGCTCTCTCTCTCTCTCTCTCTCTCTCTCTCTCTCTCTCTCTCCATCTTTCTCCCTCGCAAGCTTTACGGTTCCATTATCGTTCAGGTTCGCGCTGAAATCTCGCGAACGTTTCGTTTTACGATCCCCCGACGTCTACTCTCTGGTGCATCTTCTTCGAATGCGACACGTCCCCGCGATTCAATCTCGGTTTCGACGAAATTTTCATGCTGGAAAGTGGCGCACGCTTAAATTTACACGAGCCTTCTCTCGCCATTCAGGGCCCTGTGCACCCGGTGCAATTTTTTCTTGTACACGAGACCGCTGAAAATGGAGTAAGTTTTAAATAAGATAAGAAATATATACATACAGGGCGAGGCGCAAATTAGTCCCCACGATTTTTCAGCCCCTTCGGATGGTCGGACAGAAAAATGTTTCTTACCAAAGTTAATCAGTATTTAACCGACAAGAAATTGCAATTTTTTAAAATAAAAAAAAATCACTGTACCCAGTACACTGGGTATTTTTAACTTCATAATATTGTAGGCGACGTCAAAACGAATTCAACGACCGACTGTACGATGACTTTCAGATGACATTGAAAGAAAATATCGCCATGAATCAATTCTCAATCTACCTCTAAAGGTAAACAAATGAACGTAAACATTGCTTCAGAACTTAACTCGCAAAAAACCAAATTTATACGGAGCCACATTGAAAACACAAATGTTAAACGCGTGTACATGTAATTAAATATTAAAATATTAATATTAATATAATAAAAAATAATAATAATAATATAATAATAATATTATTTAATATTTAGTATTAAATATTACGAATATTCTGGTAATTGATTCGTGGCGATATTTTCTTTCAAGGTCATCTGAAAGTCATCGTATAGTCGGTCGTTGAATTCGTTTTGACGTCGCCTACAATATTATGAAGTTAAAAATACCCAGTGTACCATTAAAAGATATGACAGCGACCTTGATTTTTTTCTTGAAAATAGATTTTATTTTATTTTAAAAAGTTGCAATTTCTTGTCGGTTAAATACTGATTAACTTTGGTAAGAAACATTTTTCTGTCCGACCATCCGAAGGGGCTGAAAAATCGTGGGGACTACTTTGCGCCGCCTCACCCTGTGTATAAATATGTTGTTGATTGTCGTACGCATCGCAGTCGATTGTTACTACAGAGAAATGACAATCGTCCGCGATTTCGTCGAGGGAGTTCGCTGTTTCTAGAAACATTGTTCTCTGTTCGGCGGTACACGTTCGCGGTTTCTGTTGATCCGGGAAAAAACGCGTCCCCCGCGGCCGCTTCAAAGACGAGCGTCCCCCGGAGCGATTTTTCCGGGGCTATATCAGATTTAGTCGGTTTTATCGGGGAAGTTTATGCGACGGTCATTAGTCCGGACGCGCAGGGGGACCATTAATTCGCGGGGAAAATAATTTCTCGTGCAGTCGCGCCGTCGCACAGAGTGGTATTTGGCCGATCTAGCTGGCCGAAACTATTGCAACGTTATTTATGGTCTCAAGGTCATAATATTATATATCGTTGAACTCGTCTTAAGATCAGCTACAGCATTATGACATAAACAATACATTTTAACAATTAAAAAATCAAAGTGACCTTGGATTAGTTGTCGTAAAAAAATATTTTCGAAATTTTATATGTCCAAGTTTGTAGATGTCTGAACACTGTTCAACTTTTGTTCCAAACATTTTTTTAAACAATTGCGAATTTACGCTTTATTGTATTCATGTCTGCTTCACTGTAAGAGTCCAATGTCATCAAGTAATTTTCGACAAACTCCAGCTTCCCATTAATGTCCAAGTCATTTTGCGACTTCATGACATCAAATATCTCTTTACGAGTTTTCCTAATAATGTCAGATGGCTCTAACACAACGAAAAATATTGTTACGTTTAAAATAATCACTTTTTGCACTTTTGGACTTAAATACTTATAAATAAAAAGTTGGTCCGAGGTGGTGCGTAAATTAATATTTTTTAGAAAGCACATACGGTATACTTTCACTACGATAAAACAAGAAAACCCTATCGAACCGTACAGTATGACAAAATACGTCGAATGTAAATAAATTTCAGTAAAAAATGTAAAAGTAAGGACACGTTTTTAACCATTAATAATACATGTAATTAACAAGTAATGACTTACAATTTATCTATAAAAATAAAGGTTATTACCTCGTATTACCGAATCCATAGTCAAGTATTGATTTTCAGTACACAACTTAAAAATGTCACGAACTCTGAGAATACTTCTTTCGCACTACGAACGGTTCTAAACGGACACTCGAGACAACGTATGATTGCCGACTAACTATTGCAGTTAACTTGCATGGTGAGGACCAATAAACAATGGGGGTTTTCCCGTGGGACTACCAGGCTTTCCCAATAGACTGTCATTTTTTACCTGGGGTAAGTTTGGGAAATGGACTTTTGGCCAGCTAGATCGGCCAAATACCACTCTGTGCGTCGCTTCGTTGGTTCGACGCGGAGAGAACGGTTCGCAACGGAGACAAAACGCGCGCAGTTTTACCGGGAATGGCCGATCGGGGACGCCATTTGTCGCCGCGCAAGAATGGTTCGGGCAGCTGCTGAAAAACGACGGGTAATCTCGCCAAAAAATATACACTCGTTCCGGTGCTCCTGTATTAGTCCACGCGAGCGCTTATGTTTCTCTTTCTCCCTTTTCTCTCTCTCTCTCTTTCTCGCTCTTTTCTTCCTTTCTCTTGTTCGACGGAACAACCGATAAAAGTCGCGTTTCCCCGAGGTTCCTCTCTCGGTAGTCCCGGAGAATTATTCCACGCTTTTTCCGCCGGTCGACGACGGCTTATCGAACCTCTCGCTTGTCCTCCCGGCTCGATAAAATCGAGTTTAATGGCGCGCGCGACTCGCCCCGCGGAAAGATAATCGATAACAGAACGCACTCTGCGTCGCGCCGCGCTCCGCTCCGCGCCGGGAAAAATTGGCGCGTGTAGCAATTTGCTCGAGGGCTCTCTGCGAGAGAGCACGCGGAACCCCGGAAAATAACCAAGTCTCGCCGATCCCGGAGACAGAGGGACACTGAAACGCGAGAACAGCTGCGTCCGACGCGCATAATTGAAACGCTAATGACCGAGAAAAACCGTCTGAGCGATATCGTCAGCCGGGAGCACATTTTAATCGGCTCAGGATTTCTTGCAAGCTCTGCGAACCCAACTTGTCCGAATGTCTGAAGCCTGATTTTCGAAATGGCACAATCGAATGGCACAATCAAAAAGACCACAAAGTGATCTTGTAAAATTTCGGTACAAACTTGAATAGGAAATGTTCAATGTTGGAAGCAAGCTCTCCAATTGGTGTTCCCTCCTTCGAGTTAGGGTCCGGCGCAGACAATGTTAAGAACTCTGGAGCGAGAAGGGACAGGCCATAATCAGCCTGTAACGAAGACAACAAGGACTTCCTGCATGCTTACGAAGTACACGGGTCGCCGGTAGTGCCGCTCTTACGGTACATATACACGGTGTCCAGGAAAAGGGAAGAGGGCTCGATTAGCCTCGAGGCATCTGCCGTGGACTTCCTGCCTCGTTAACAATCCCTTCTCACAGTCAGAAATTCCTGTTGCTTCGTTGTCTCTTACAAGGGCGTCCACGGCAGTACATTCAGGAAGACCTGGTACTTTCAGGAAAACCTGGTACTTTCAGGAAAACCTCAAACTTTCAGGACAACTCGGTACTTTCAGGAAAACCTAACATTGCAGACACAATCTCACCACCGGTTTTCCGCAGACCCGACCAGCATGATTCTATCGGGACAAGTCCCTTGAGACCACCCAACTGGGATCTTCGCACGTGCCCAAGGTATTTCAGATCCAGCCCAGACCTTTCAGGGAACCTAACCAGGTTCTTCCAGCAAGCCTAATCCCTGAATTGCAGAAGCTACGGAGAGCAGGATCAATTTTTCCAATCGACGGCACAGAAAGGAAAGTCTCAGGGCGTCTAGCCGTCGTCGACCGGATATTAGCTCCGCGGGGCGTCGCGGCGCTTCTAACGGCGCGTTGTTCGCGTCGGTGTTAGGCGTCGGGAAAGCTAAAAAAAAAAAAGAAACGTCGGTTCGGCAAACACCGGTCGAACTTCAAACGATTCTGTGCCGGCTGGTTCGCGACTCGACTCGACGGGACGCGACGCGAGCGAAAAGCAAATCAGAGTCACTGCCCCTTCGATGTTCCGAAGCCTATACACCGGGTGTCCGCGAAGTACGTTGTCGCCGGGAAAATTGCACCGCGGCGGAGTCGACCTGTGTGTTCCATATTCAGCGCACAGGGTTCCTCTACACCAGCCCCGTGTTCGATTCCATTTCCATAACTTTCCATGGGCGATGGGCGAGCGCGTGCGCCCGCGATTTTCGACCTTAAATGCAAACTCGATTCTCTCTGTGCTGGTCTGGCGCAGAGAAACGGGAGAGGGCAAAGGGGAGAGGCGTATAGAAAAGCTTCGGTCCACCCTTCATTTGCAAAAGAAACGAGGATTCTAATAAAAAGGCCGGGCTCATAACGGCGCGGCGGCTCGCGGCAGGAAAACTGGCGGGTTTTACATTCAGCTGCGCGCGCGCGCCGGGGAAAGTCCGTAAACTCGTAATTAGAATCGGCCGGCTAATTCGATTCACCATGGAGAGGAGTGGGGAGAGGATCCGGGCAGCAGCAGGTTCTGAAAGCACCGTTCTGCCTGGGAACGAATACACGCCGATGCACGAAATTCAGAATAAATTTATTAGCCCGCGCGGCGAGGGCTCGCGCTCTCTTTCAGCCGCTCGTCGCTCCTGCATACCGGGTGTCTCGTGATCCCCAAATTACCAAAATCGCTGTTCAGTGTTGCAGAATGGATTAGATCATCCAAATTAACTAGATTTTCTGAAAATGTTAGGTGTTCAATAAGAACCAATAAATGACTGGATTAAGGGGGCCGTCTCCTAGCAGATGACGGTCGCGCGTGAACACTCACACACCGCTGGAGTACACTCACACACCGCTAGACCACGTGTACGTACGCGAGAATTGCTAGGATCAGGGAAATGCGTTCTGAGTTCTCGATAATGCAAAGACGGGCGTTTTTAGTAGTCAAAATCGCTAGATAAAAGATCAATCTAGCGCGCTGTTTGCTTCAAAAGTCGTTCTTTTACGTTTCCGAGCAAGATTTTGCAATATTCGGCTGCATGTTGCCCGTCGGAGAGGTTAGTACGCCGGCGTGACTGCAGCGCCATCTAACGGGCAACATGGACGCTGTCCATTCTTCGCCGAACTCGGCCCACGGCCTGTTTACAGTTTTTTCCCGCACGTTACAAACTTTTGAAGACGCGCAATTTCACATTAGGTCTTCACACAGTCTCAGCCAGGGGGTGTAAGCTGAAATGGAAATAGTTGGTCCAGTATATGTAGTTCGACCCTAGTACTGAGGTGGCGTTGGTGTCGCTGCAGTTTTTGCGATACATATACCAAAATTTTCAATGCTTTTATAAGATCGTCGGTGGGCCAATCAGCTAAAGAGTTGGACTACCAAGCGATAGACCGAGGTTAGAATCCTGTTGGGGTAAACAGTTTTTTTTACAACCGTCTACCGCTTTATATCTATATATACTGCCATTAGTTCGGCCCTACTACTGAGGTGGCGCTGAAATACTGGCCACTTCTTTAACACGGCAGCTTGCACCCCCTGGTCTCAGCTCGAGTAAGAATTTCTGAATGGCGTCAATTACGTTCTCCGAAGAGTACGAGCCGGTAGCAATCGCGTCTGCTAAATTATTTCGGGTCAGTACACACCGGTTCGAGAGATCCTCGACTTGCCGGATATCGATCTACCGTCGAGATTGATCTCGAAGAACGGGGTGGGGTCCGTTGATCTGCGGGCGAAGCCCCGAGGAACTTGGTGGCCGGGTTCCCACGCTCCCGTTGCCCTTTCAATCAACCTAATTGCCGTTCGATCCAGTTCAGGCCCACGGCGACGTCTCCCGTTGTTCTCGCGACGACGAGTCTTCCACCGTGTCGAGGATCGCGAGAATCATATGCAACCGTGGCCTGTTCGATTCTGGTGATAACGGAGTGCGAAACAAGCTGCATTTAATTCGCACGGGACGATGGCGTCCCCTGAATATCCGAGCAGGCACGTAGCGAAAGGTCCGACTCCCACGTGCTCTCTCTCCTACCCTTCGATACTCTCCCATGGATATCGATGTACCCTCTCTCTCTCTCCCTCTCCTCCTCCTGCAACCCGGGAAAGGATATCGTTTCTATTCCGGTGCCTATTAACGCTTCAGCGGGCTTGCGCGCACGGTTCGCTGGAAAATTGTCTATCCGCGACGCTACCTACGGAAACAAACGTACTTGTTGCTCGCGCGGAGTGTACGCCGATCTAGCCGGCGATTTTTACAGTGCTCGTTCTCGGTCCGACGGCTGCGGGAATCGACTCGACGTTTTCATCTACCTCGCGAGCCGCGGAATATTCCCCCCGGACTGGTCTAATCCAAGCGCTGAGAGTCTCTCGGAAAATCAAACCAGGTCTCAGTCTTACGGACAACCTAACCCGAACATTCAGATAATTTCCGTGCCCCGCAAGTTGTCTCCTGGCAGGAATTCCAGTCATTCCACCCACACTTTCGGTTCTAACCGAATTATTGGCCGAGAAACGGGTTCGTTTTCACGCTGTCGAATCGTCGGTGGCGTCGACGTAGGCTCGGTTCCCACTTGTTCGGTGTACAGGAACCAACCCCTTGATCGATCATCCCCTGGTTCGCGCCGTCCCTCTTACTGGCTCGCGTCCCCTGTCATCATCGTCCTGTTGCGGAGGAGATAGATTCTCGAAGAAACTAGGGTCGAGAGCGGACGGACAACGGAGCAGCTCCTCGTTCCACTCCTCTTCTGCATCGCCTCGCCTCGCCTAGTCTCGTCTCGAGCGAGTCAAAACACCCTCGGGCCACAGAACCCGTCAACCCCTTTCTCCCTCTTTCTCCCCCTCTACCTCTCGCACCCTCTGGTACCCTCTGGCACCCTGTGGCCCCCGTCTCTCCCTCCCCTCCGGTGCCCTCGACCGACGCTCGTGTCCTCTCTTTCATCGTTTCCACGTGTGAGTCGCGTGCATGGACGGGTCGGAGCGTGGATTATATCGGCACATGCGCTCTGAGCGACGGTCGCGCGTCGCCGGAAAAGCGGATATAGCCGGCGGCCGTGTCAAAACTATTCCGCTCGGGCCGACAGTTTAGTACGGCGTGGTTCTCCCTCGCGGACGCTCCGTCACTCGAGGTTGCTCCTCTTGGTTTACGGTTCTCGCGACGCGGTTAACCCGGCTACGAACCACGTCCAGTTCACTTCTTCTTCTTCTTCTTCTTCTTCGACCGAGTTCTTCCGTGCTCTCGCGAAAGTCAGCAGCCGACAGACTCGGTGAACCAGTCGATACAACTCGGATACCCAAGACACCGCGCGGTCCAGGCTCCACCAGAAGAACCGCGCCGCTGATCGCGCCCCAAACTTCTCCAGGAACAAGGTAAACACGCTCCGTATTCTAGCTGGGAGCAACCGGGAAACCTGCACCGAACTCGATGGAAACTCATTGGAGATTTTCCTACTCCAAACGTCCATGTAGAATCTCCAGACAAATTTTAGTTGCTCCGAGTATTCTGAAAGGGCTTTCAGGAAAACCTAACCCAGGCAGAATTCTTCAGAAGTCTGAAGCCATATCAGACCCTTCAAAGGGAAATCTAATGCAACCAGACGCTTTCAGAAATAAGCTAACCCTGCCAGGTCTTTCAGACTAATAACTAACCTTCAGAAAGGCCTATCCCGGCTCTAATCTTGCGGGAAGCCGAAACTCAAACTCAACATTGCAGGGACAGCAACGATGCTTTCAGGAAAACCTAATCCAGACAGAATTCTTCAGAAGTCTGAAGCCATATCAGACCCTTCAAAGGGAAATCTAATGCAACCAGACGCTTTCAGAAATAAGCTAACCCTGCCAGGTCTTTCAGACTAATAACTAACCCACCCTAACCTTCAGAAATGCCTATGCCGGCTCTAATCTTGCGGGAAGCCGAAACTCAAACTCAACATTGCAGGGACAGCAACGATGCTTTCAGGAAAACCTAATCCAGATAGAATTCTTCAGAAGTTTGAAGCCATATAAGACCCTTCAAAGGGAAATCTAATGCAACCAGACGCTTTCAGAAATAAGCTAACCCTGCCAGGTCTTTCAGACTAATAACTAACCCACCCTAACCTTCAGAAATGCCTATCCCGGCTCTAATCTTGCGGGAAGCCCGAAATTCAAACTCAACATTGCAGGGACAGCAACGATACCATCTCAGAAGCGTCGACTTCGATCAAAATTTGACGGAGCAGCTGTAGCTAAGTTTGTACGTGTGCTCTCTCTCTCGCAGGTAGAATTCGGAGCGTGAGCCGCGCGCGTTGTTTACGGATTAGTCTGCGAGCGTCGCCGCGTCGAATCGATATTCGGAACTGTCATTAACATACGAGTAATTGGTATTGCTCGATAAAACCGCGCGGCTCTGTTCGACGGATCGAATCGAATCGAACCGAATCGTATGGAATCGGCAATACGATTATTTTCGACGTATAAATCCGTCGAGAGCTCCACTTCTCCTTCCGCGGCGGTGTCCGCTTGCCGGCCACGTTGATTGTGTTTCGGCGTAACGCGCTCGTTCGTCCCTGGCCAGGTTTTGTACGTGATTTTCTTCGGCCGTGATAAGCCGATCCGCTCCCCCGCCACTCGTTTATTAGCATACGATAATTGGCAGGCTGTCCGTTCCCCCGGTTTTCCGCGCTTTCCCAGCTTTTCCGAGCTTTTCATTTCCCGTCGACACACGCGCAGTGTGAGGTAGAGAGAGAGAGAGAGAGAAAGAGATGAAAATCGGCGCGTAACCCGAGCCGTTTCCCTCACAGCAGATTTCCGTTCCGCGGTTTTTCATATTTTCCACCGGTTCCAGCCGGCCGGTTTTCATTTCCATCGGTTTTCTCGCTTTTCTGCACGTGCTATCACACACACACACACGCTCTCTCTCTCTCTCTGTTTCTCTTTCTGTGCTCTCTGCTCTTCGTGCTTTTCGTTCTGCTACTTCGTTCTCTCTGTAACCTGCAAACTGTAAAGAGTAATCCGAGCTCTCCCGCCGGAGCGTTGCAACAATTAAACCGACACACGGGTGCACCCAGAGATAGCAACCCGCCGGACAAAACTATATTTTCGTGTTTATCGACTGCAAATTGAATTCAAGAGAATTGGCACGACTCTTTCCAACGGGCTCTCCATTTGCCCCGACAGGGGAACACAGTTGTACCAACCAGTGGAATATTTCCAGATCATTTTACGAACCCCTGGATCCCGTAGAATTGAAAGAGGAAGAATAACGTGTCTACGTTAAAATTAAATAACATTTTATAGTTGTGGAAAAGACCCGCTGCTAAATGGTTCGCCGTACAGTGGGGCATTTAATTTAATTTTCAAGTTACAATAGCACCGACTGCAAGGGATTAACTATAATTTACTGACGGATAATCATGGATTCTTGAATTTTCATATTCCGAGCCTCCGCTACGTTTTCAGGGCCGTGACTCCACTGCGCATTCCCCTCATTTGTAAATATTTTTTTACGTTTCGAAGCGGGGCTTTGAATTTTTTTCTCCGCACGTGGCGGACGTTCCGAGTAAGGGAGGTTAGAAATGGAGCGCGCAATCTCCGAGTCGCGAATGGTAAATTAACATCCGCGCGTTCGACGGGTCCGTTGGCTGTGTCCCCGTTCTATCTGAATGCGATTTTGTCGGTCCGAAAAGACCGGTTCGAAAACGCCGCCGAGATCCGGACAACGGGGCGGTTGAATGATATTCACGATTGAAAGGAGTTCCGGCGTGTCCCCGTGTAACCGAGCAGCGTGGAACTCGCGAAAACGAATCGCGAATATAAACGGACGACGGCGCACAGAAAGCGAGAGAGAGAGAGAGAGAGAGAGAGAGAGAAAAAGAGAAAGAAAGAGAGACGCTCTCCACTCGAATCGCGCGCCACCAGCAAAGAGAGTCGCGCTCTTTGAGACCCGTTCCACACCTACTCGAAAGCCTCGAAGGCTTTGCACAGTCCGTTGCTGTATGAAACTCTTGCTCGACGCTCGGTTTCCCGCGCTTTCCTCCTCTGTCGCGCCGTTCGTTTCTATTCCGCGGCTTTTCCTCGCGACAAGCGGTCTCGCTTTCGCCTAATCGTATTTCCGAAACCTCTGCCATTAATTTTCACGACCCGCCTCTGTCGGGCTCCGTGAGAAAATCTAACGAGGAACATCGTTTAAAGTATTAGAGAGCCTTCCCAGCTGCACTGCGCGTGCGAAATATCCAATATGGCGGCACGTTAAGCGCCGGATTCGCTCACCTCGCGACTTTGAATGCAATTTGTAGACGGACGAGTGGCCCTGTTCTCTGGAACATGGCAGATTCTGCTTCTCCTCGAGTGAACAATATTTTTAAATGTTTATTTCCAAAGGTGCAAGGTATCTGCGAACACAGAGTGTTCTTGTTGCGTATCGGTTTAGGACTAGTACCTTTGGTTTACAGTAGAAATTACACGGCTCCACCGGCCGTAAATTGAAAGTGCACACCGGGACAGTCTCCTCGAAGCGTCCAGAGGAAATTCTCGAAACGCCGTCGAGGAGGTAAATCGAATTAAGACGCGGAGGAGGCGCGAGCTTGTCCGTACGAATTTCTGCCGGGCGGGTTCTTTCCCATGGTGTTCGTTTTGCAACCGGAGAGGCCTTGTCCTCGGTCTCCCTGGCAGTTTCGTCCGAGAGCATGTCGAGCGAATCGCGATAAAGCACCCTCGACACGTCTCGTCGCCGGACAAAAGGATTGCTGCCGGGAGACCGTTCTTTCCCCCGCATCCGCCGGCATTTTTCCGTCTTCCGCTTCTGTTTTCTCCCCGTGGTTGACTCTTTCTCACCCCGGAAAACCGAAATCGAAGGTCAACTGGCTCGCTCGCTCGTTAAATCGACGGCTCTCGAGCACCCTTCACGAGGAAAATACAACTTTGCCGGCTACCGTGTTTTGATTCTGGAGGGTTACAGAGGGCTCCAGATGATTCTAGAGGATTTTAGAGAAATCTAGAGGATTTTCGAGAGTTCTGGGAGGTTCTAAAAAATCCTCGAGGAGTCTACATAATTATTCTAGAAAATTCTCCACGATTCTAGAAGATTCTACACGATTCCAGAAAATTCGGGGATGTTCTATAATATCCTAGAGGAGTCTACATAATTATTTTAGAAGATTCTACATCATTCTGCAGAATGCTGTAGGATACACGAGGTCTACACAAATAATAGTGGCTCGAGCAGCGCAACACGAGGTCCAGCCGAGTTCTGATTTCGCGGCCTTATCTGTCAGCTGTCTGGACGAGCTACCATGCTCCCTTGTTAAATATTTAAAGGGCGCACGCTGGTTCGATCGAGACAAGAATTGCGAGGGTTCGCTGGTGTATCTACCAACCGTATAGTGGTCGGCTGGCGCGGCCGAGGTCGCGGTGACTGTCGCGATCGATTATCGCGTGCGAACCGACCTTACATCGGGACAGAAGGTTTCTCGGAAACCGTGTCTCTGGTTCACCAGGTCGTATTTATTGTTCCCGGCGGAATTGGATTGCGGCAAATTGCTGTTCTCGAGCGAGCGAACGCCTTCGAGAACGCTTCTGCACGGTTTCTCTTTAACCCCTTTCCGAGCGAATTACAAGCCCCGTCGTGTCACGGCCGAAAACAGACCCGCCGAGTCCCCTTTAACACAGATTGTGTCTCTCTCTCTCTCTTTCTCTCGGCTACACAGAAAAGATCCCTCTCGTCGCTTGCTTTCAATCCTTGCGGTCCTTCAGACAAGAACCAGCGTTTACACCGGGCGCCTAGAATCACAGAAAAGAAAAATTGTTCTGGTTTAATTGAACCTCGGGGAAGGAAAATGTCTGCAGCATTACGTTGACGTACGGCGAATTATTAATTTAGAAACCGCCAGCCCAGGGTTACGAATCTGCTGATAGATCAACAACCAGCTGATTCGATGAATTTTTCAGCAGCGTAGGGTTATCGTTTAACCCCAGATAACTAACGTTTCGCGCAAATGCCGATAGGAACATCTGAATCTTGCGATATTGGATGGACCATCGAATGTTCCGTAAATTCGATATCCAACTGTTTGATACATCCTATTTCTTTATCAAGTGTTTCTATAAACATGTTTTCATAAGCTTACACAGTATCTCACTAGACTTAGCGAGATTGGATCGACTGTGAATACAAGATTAATATGTACCAATCTGAACAGCAGCTTAAATTCATTTGATCTCTCCGATCTACGAGAAAGATACAGCGAAAATTCCGAGCTTGAGAAAAGCGTTGGGACGATAAACCGAGTGCATGGAGCGAGACAGTACCGACGAATCAGTTGAAAGAATTTCCGTGGAAATTCGGTTTCAAATGAAACTTGACCGATTTTTCTGGTTTTTCGATGCTCTGGAGCATACAGCGAGAGAGATAGATAGAGAAGAGGGCCATCGGGGAGAGAGCCCAGTGGATTTATTAGAGTTCGGCCGCGGAATCTCCGTGAGATCGTTCTTGAAGATCGAAATGCGGTTTCCCAGGTGCGCTGTGCTCGCATCGATCGCGAGCCCGACCAATTTCCCGTCGAAAACAGTCAGTCATAATTTTCGCGGACGTTTAATCAACCCATGTTCCGTGCTCTTTTTCTCTCCAGCCCGCTCGTAATTCATCGCCGAGGCTATTTACTTTTGCTCTTCCCGTTGTTCGCCGCTCGTCCCGCACCTTTTCATCCGTGACACTCGTTCCGATTTCCACGGAACGATATCCGAGGCAATAATATACAACGAGAGAACGAAAGAGAAAAAGACCGTACCCGAATGCTCGATAAATCGTCATGGCGTCGCGTTGCTCTGGAAAAGACAAAATTGCCAAAGCGTTTTCACATTCTCGGTCGATGGCCCGGCTATGAGGGATCCGCGGGACTCATCTCTGCGTCGCCTAAATATCAAATTACCAGGCTGCGATTTAACTCCAGTCAAGTTGGAATGTGTTAAACTTGACTCCAGTTCAAGCTGGTCATTTGATATTTGACTCAAGTTAAGTTTAGCCAGTTCCAACTTGACTTGGATCATGTTTAGCCAGTTTCAACTTGACTTGGATCATGTTTAGCTACCTCCAACTTGACTTGGATCATGTTTAGCTACCACGAATTTGACTTGAATTATGTTTAGCCAGTTCCAACTTGACTTGGATCATGTTTAGCCAGTTCCAACTTGACTTGGATCATGTTTAGCTATCTCCAACTTGACTTGAATTATGTTTAACTAGTTCCAACTTGACTTGGATCATGTTTAGCCAGTTCCAACTTGACTTGGATCATGTTTAGCCAGTTCCAACTTGACTTGGATCATGTTTAGCTACCCCCAACTTGACTTGAATTATGTTTAACTAGTTCCAACTTGACTTGGATCATGTTTAGCCAGTTCCAACTTGACTTGGATCATGTTTAGCCAGTTCCAACTTGACTTGGATCATGTTTAGCCAGTTCCAACTTGACTTGGATCATGTTTAGCTACCTCCAACTTGACTTGAATTATGTTTAACTAGTTCCAACTTGACTTGGATCATGTTTAGCCAGTTCCAACTTGACTTGGATCATGTTTAGCCAGTTCCAACTTGACTTGGATCATGTTTAGCTACCTCCAACTTGACTTGAATTATGTTTAACTAGTTCCAACTTGACTTGGATCATGTTTAGCCAGTTCCAACTTGACTTAGATCATGTTTAGCCAGTTCCAACTTGACTTGGATCATGTTTAGCTACCTCCAACTTGACTTGAATTATGTTTAACTAGTTCCAACTTGACTTGGATCATGTTTAGCCAGTTCCAACTTGACTTGGATCATGTTTAGCTGCCTCCAACTTGACTTGAATTATGTTTAGCCAGTTCCAACTTGACTTGGATCATGTTTAGCCAGTTCCAACTTGACTTGGATCATGTTTAGCTATCTCCAACTTGACTTGAATTATGTTTAACTAGTTCCAACTTGACTTGGATCATGTTTAGCTACCTCCAACTTGACTTGGATCATGTTTAGCTACCTCCAACTTGACTTGGATCATGTTTAGCTACCTCCAACTTCACTTGAATTATGTTCAACTAGTTCCAACTTGACTTGGATCATGTTTAGCCAGTTCCAACTTGACTTGGATCATGTTTAGCCAGTTCCAACTTGACTTGAATTATGTTCAGCTAGTTCCAACATGACCTGACTTGGATCATATTTAGCCAATTCCAACATGAGTCGAATGAATTCCAGTTCCACCTCGACTAACCATGGGTGTCCGTTTGTTTCAGACCAAGTCACCGCCCACGTGTCCCATGAAGTCGACGGACGTGTCTAGGCGCGGGGAGCGATCGTCGACAGTGATCACCGATTCTCGATTAGCCGACCACAGTTTCGGCTGGTGGTCGAGGTGAATCGAGACCGGAATAGACTGCCGCCAGAATCGAGAGCCAAGCTGCTCGTCCAGCCGCCGGACAATGTACAAGATCTTGAGACGCGGCTCGAGCCGCGTCTTCGTCGTCTGCGCCGTTCTTTTGACGCTTCTGCTCTGCCTGTACTACGTCAGCCAGGCGCAGACACCGTCCCAAGGCCCGTCCGCGGCGATCATCAACGAGGAGCTCAGGTATGAACGCGGGCCGACCTCGATCACACCTGACTACGTCGAGTCCCCAGACTCCAAGGTCTCACTGGATACCTGTCCCATCATCGTGCCCAGAAACGTCGACATCGATACCCAGCAGGAGTTCGAGACCTTCGACTTCCAGGTGAGTGAATCCTCCATTTTTTCCTTAGACGACATTTGATAGTGCAATGCTTGGCCTTCAATTTAAAGAATGGTCATTGATCGGTGGCGGGTCTCCTGGACCAAGGGTGGTCGATGTCCTTGACGGAGGATTCTGAGAAACCGGGTCAAGCCCGAGGAACCAAGACGTTCTCGATCGGAATTGTGGTACGGGAACAAGCGGCATGCAATTATCGGCGAATCCCGGGCTCTCGACTAATTCCTATGCATAATCGATCGGAATATTTATGCCAGCGATGCTTTGAGCGTCGGACCGGCGCGGAAATAGCTCAAAGACATCGCTCGTTCCGGCGGCGTCGCGTCATTAGCCGACAAACTTTCCTTTCTTCGATCCCCCGGGAGTCTGCGGACTTTGTCGATTTAATGGACGCGCTACTCCACCACCCCCGTTTAATAAGGGATTTTTCTCTCGTGGCTACGTCGCTCGGTCGAAAATAATTTACCAGTTTGTCCTCGAACCTCGAAACTTGTCCAACTATCTCGAGACCGAGGACTTATGGCTGTGGAGAGTGGCTCTCCAGCTAAAGAGACTCTCCTCGTCGAACGAATAAATTCAATCTTCTGTTCTACTCACTCTGCTCAACTTTACTTCGTTCCAACTTGACTCGGATCAAGTTTGCGTCGGCTTAACTTGACTCAAAACAAGTTCAAGTTGTCCTAACATGACACATATCAAGTTCAAGTTGTTCTAACATGACACAGATCAAATTCAAGTTGTTCTAACATGACTCAGATCAAGTTTAACCTCTCCTAACATGATTCAGATCAAGTTTAACCTCTCCTAACTTGACTCAGATCAAGTTTAATCTCTCCCAGCTCTACCGAGATCAAGTTTAGCCATTCGCAACTCGCCTGAAAGCCCTGGCACGGTAATACCGAGCGTCGCCAGCGACAACTAATGGATTCCTCGTTAGAGACGAAGCTGGTCGAGCGTAACCCCCCGGAATTAGGTGGACGAGTGTTTGCGTTGGCGTGCTAAATAATTTTCGAGGCCGTGTCTGGGGGAAAGTGCAGAGACAGCGGTTCGCCGAGGCGACTCAATTAAACGGCCGACCTCCGGCGAGCCTGTAATTCGTTTTAATTGCAATTGCTGCCGGCCGAGTGCACGCGACCCGCGGACGTCGTTTGGCTCGCGATCGATCAAGAGGGGGCACAGGTTCTCTATGGGGCGGGGGGCTGACAAGGAGGTAGAGGGAGAGAAAAGGAAGTGACGTCGACCCGTTCTCTGTCTCTCTGTCTGCGCGGTCCTCTTCTCTGTGTTTGCCGAACAGAAAAGTAAAATGGTAATTATTTTTCTCGGCGCTCAGGTTCGATCAATTTCTACACTAAATGAATATAGCTTGAGGGGCATGAAACGTTATAGTCCGGGTTCGAACCAAATAACGCTTCCGATTCGGGTTTGAATCTGCAAAGATGCCAAATGCTATTTTATTGGAGGAAAACAAAGGTGGAGTGTTTCGTCCCAGGCCCGCTAGAGGACTCATCAGTAAGGGCCTGGGACGAAACACTCCAACTTTGTTTTCCTCCAATAAAATAGCATTTGGCATCTTTGCAGATTCAAACCCGAATCGGAAGCGTTATTTGCTTCGAACCCGGACTATAACGTTACATGCCCCTCAAGCTATATTCATTTAGTGTAGAAATTGATCGAACCTGAGCGCCGAGAAAAATAATTACCATTCTTTCAAATAGTGCGATCGCGAAAATACCTCCTTTATTTAGAAAAGTAAAATATTCTTGGCGACGAAGATGGTCCACACGTAGCTCCCGGAGTCACGTACGAACAAGAGGGAACACGGGAGGGAACACGAGAGCCGTATCGATTTTCCGCGGGGAATCGAGGGTACTCGAGCTCCGTCCCCCGGGGGCAGAAGCGAAGTCGAACGGCGAAAGTCGCGGCCCAACGATCACGGAATCCGAAACGATCATTATCAAATTTTAAAACTCGGTACATCGATAGTTCTAGGGACCACTATTTTGAATCGTCCTGTACATTGGAAGAAATATTCCGACCTTCCCGAGCACGCAGTACGGAGGCCATAAGAAGCCTTTTCCTCATCTGCTACATTTTAAAACTCGATTGCATCGCGGATCGGTCGCCAGGCAGTATTTCACGGGCAAATTTGTTGTTTCCCGTCGTGAAGCGCCGGGTTGTCGAGGTTTCGTGCGCGTCGCGTGTCGCCGAGGGTGGCTTCGAAGGGGTTCGAGGGGGCTGAAGGGGCTCCCGGTGTCTGCGAGGCTCACGACCTAGCAATCTAGACCCCCCTCGCCACCCTGTCCCCCCTCTCCGCTCGACGGAGAGACCACGTTTCGCAATTTGCTTAAGCAAACCTTTCTGGAAATTCATATCCGTCGTCGGCTCGTCTGGTCGTCGTCGTCGTCGTCTTCTTCTTCTACTTCTTCTTCCTCTTCTTACTCGGGCACCCTCGAAACCGTTCCCGTGTTCGTGCCCCTTTCCCTTCACCCTTCACCCCGCAGATAGAGCTCTGGCCATCGTAAGCCCCCCTTCAGACCCCTTTTGGCGGCGGGCCAATTACTTTTGGATTTTCCCGGCTGCCAAATCTCCCGCTTTTTAATCCCCCCTCCTCTCTGTTTAACTGCGAAGGACTCGGATCAGGGAAATCGCCGGGTCACGCCGACTCTAATCTTGATACCTCGTACAGGTCGGTTCAAAAATAGTATAACGAACTACGAGTACTTCGAACCACCCTGTAGCATTTGAATCCTCGGAGATCACGATATATATATATATATATATATATATATATATATATATATATATATATATATTATCTAATTTTTTGTGAAAAACACTACTGGTCTAGCCGGAAAAATTCCGCTGCTTCCTCGAGCTTTCGACTACAGATTCCCATTCGGATTTCTCATTAGCTCGATTAGTATATCGGTCGGCGAGAGCTGACCAGAGGCACGCCGGTTCACGTTTCCACGGTTATTCGCGCGTTATATTGTAATCCGCTCGGACTCCGCAGGAATGCTCCTGCGGAGTTCAATTAGAGGGTTTCGCGTCGTTACGCGCGGACACGGCCGGAAACCAATGCTACGAATTAGAGACCGGCCGCACTGTGGCCGCCACCGAAGTTACAGCGTCTTGTCTTGGTTTCTGCTGCATACCCACGGAATAATAGCATTCAGACAATTCTACAGAATTTTTACGAAGACTCTCCGCGAGTCCATCTCCCGCTGCATTCGCAGAAGCGAGACGACCGACAAGATGGCACGTTCGGAAATGTTCGCAGAGGTTTTGGAGGAGCCTGTACGTTGCACAGTGGTCGATTTACTCCAAAACGTGGCCAAAAATAAAAAAAATGAATTTTCAAATCAAGAGTTTTGTATACGTGGGTTGGCTACTCTGATAGTTGGGCTATTGGATGGTTAATGGAAAAAGGGCCTGACCTTTCCACCTGAGCGAGAAATTCAGTCCGAAAGTGACCATCGTTCAACTAGCAGCTACGCACAGTAAATCGTTGAGTGAGAAAAGTGCCCAGAAGTGAATATATTTGTATTATATCCTACTAATTTTTATTCTACAATATGGAGGGTGTCCCTGGAGATAAGTAAATCATGTTTATACATTATATAAAATGCAAGTAACAATGGATAATGTAATATATAAAATATGACAAAATTTCATACGAAAATTTTGGAAACCTAGGAAAATAGTTATGATCTACATCGATCTGAACTATGCGACTTGTACACACCTTTAGTTTACATTATCACCTAGTAGGATCAACAAAAAACGGCTGCCCCGATGTGCCCCCCCCGATTTTTTTGCTATTTTTGTAATGTACTGCATGTGCTGGAAACCCGCTTTTTGTGATTTAGACCTTATTTCATGGTTTAAAGTAATATTATTATAGGTCGTTGAATTGGTCTCGATACCAGTTACAATATTATAAAGTAAAAAATATATGTTAATATCTAAAAATTTGAAGTGACCTTTTTTTTTTTAATAAAAAATGATTTTTTTTTAAATTTTTTATATTAGAATTTGTAGAAAAGTGAATACTGATCAACTTTTATTGGAAACATTTTTTTGTCAGATCAAACATATTTGTAAAAACTTGTGAAAATACCGGTATCGCGCTTGTTCCTTCGCACGGAGGGTTTTACGACAGACCGTATTTCTATTGTATATACTTAGCTAGTTTAAGTGGCCGTGCTTCTTGAGGCATCCATTGCATTGGAAAAACCGAGAAAGTACCGATATTTATTACGATGTCGGTAGAATATCGGTTATACCGAAACCGGTATTTTAACGATTTCAAGCATTTGCTGCTAGTTTCTTTGTCATTTCAGCTTCGACGGTTTCTGTTTCGGTATCCATCTTTCTACGTTGATCTCTTTTGTTTTCAAATTCTATTTCTGGCCTTCCGTATTGTCATTTCTGTCTCTTTTCTACTCTTCAGCTTCCGGTGTCAGAGTTGTAGAAATTTCCAGGAAGGAACTATTTTTGTTTTAATAAAGGATCATTTACACGGCGAGTTCCAAATAATATTTTTAGTTATTGAAGCACTATTATCTAAGAAATTTAGAAGTTCTTATCAATTAACGGACCATAAAAAAGGAACGCTTCAAAATTTGATATATGTATTCCGGAAAAAGTGGTTGTGAAAGTTAACAGAACTGAAGTAAGATTTTACCAACAGTCCGACCAACGGCTGAACGGTTCCCTTACATTTGATCTAATTTATAACCTCCCATTCTTCAAAACACATATTTAAAACAAGAATTTCTTCTTCTACAATTTAGTAATTAGCCGGCTACTTGTGTTCTTTATATAATTTGATATTAGATTCACATTTAACAAGACAAAAAATCCTGAGGTATCAAGTTTCAGCTGTATTTGATACTTTCTTTCTACGTACATCCGCCATATTGGTTCCGCCATTTTGTTTTCTGTTCTTTTAATTTCAGTTTCATAATTAACGACTTCGGGAACCCCAAAACACCAAGTTTTGTCCCATTCTGACAGTTTTCATAGGTTCAATCTCGATTTTACAGCCGCCATTTTACTTTTTTGCGATTTTGATTTTAGATTCGTAATCAGCGACCTCGAAAACCCCGACATACCTAGTTTCGTATAAATCAAAGAAAGATTTGATTTTTGGCCACGTTTTGGAGTAAATCGACCACTGTGCGTCGTTCGGATTCAACACGCAGCCGCCCCGTTCTTTCTCGCGACGCTCCTCCACGTTATTTCTCTCTCCTCGAGGCGCGAACTGTAATCACCGCTCCGCGATCGATTCGACTCTCAGAATCCGAAGGTACAGGCCGTTCCATAAGCTCTCTATCTTTTCCTCTCGGCTTCTCCCGGTCTCTCTCGCCGGGCGTAGATTCGATTCTCGGTAAATAAGGATTCGCCGGTGTTCCGGTGTCGGCAAAGCAGCCGAGATATACGATCGCGGATTCGATTTTCTCGCGACTCCCCGGCTCTGTGTATCGAATTTCTAATCCGATCCGAGCTCTCGTCGGGCACGCGTCTCCTTCTCTCTTTTTTTTTTTTTTCTTAGACTGTTTCCGATAGGAGAGCGAGAGAGAGCCCGGCTCCATGCACCGATGAAATTGAACCAACGCCACCGGGTCCCCTGAAATATTAATAACACCGCGACGTGTATCGAATCTCGCGGAATTAAACATTGATCGTAGAGAACTACCCGGCGGATCGATCCCGACACGTTCCCGGACCGGAGGAACGCAAAACTCGCGTGATTTTATTCACCTCGGCGGCGCATTCGCGGAGGATTGCTCTAGAAATTCTAATTGTCACGCGGAGATTGAAAATTGTAAATATCCGGGAAAGCGGAGCTGCAGATTTTACGCAAATTGGCCGTTGAATGTGAAACCTGCTGTACAATCGATTCGTTCCCGTGTAATTTTGGGCCGCGAACGGATAATCTGGGCGATGAACATGATTTCGTAATGAATATTCTGCCGAGTAATTCCGCGACCGCTATGATCTGTGTCAACTACACACGAACCGTGGTTACGTTGAACGAACGCAATTTCAGCTGGATAGCGCACAGCGTTGCGTCATCTGCGAGAACTCGTCGTCGCAAGGATCGCTTTTGACGAGCAGAACCACGGAAAATCGTTTGACTCGATGGAGCGGCGGTGATCGTTGGATCGTATGGATCGCATAGATCGCGGGGAGACTCGACCTTGAACTCGCTCGCGGAAATATCCTCGAGGGAGCCGCGCCACATCGCGTCGTGTCGGTCGGGGATCTGATTAATTATGTAATCCCAGTTCGTTAACCCGCTGGCTGCTTTCGTTCCGCAGCAAACACGCCCGAAGCTGTTTCGCGTCCCTTTGTCCGGTCCCCGTTCGTTTACCCGGCGGACTACCCGTTCGACTACCTGCCACAGGTCCGGTCGTTCCGTTTCGACGATCGATTCGCGGACACGGTTCCGTTCTTTTCAAAGGATCGAGGGAGACAGAGATAGAGAGAGAGTCGCGCGGTGTTGCTGCGTCGAATCACTATATCTCGCAGGGATAATTACGCGACTCGATCGATCCGGGTCCAACGGATATCCGTTAATCCTTTGCGAATCAATTCCATTCTATCCCGGTTTTATTTGCCGAGGAGAAATTCCGAGCTGAAGAAGCGGAAAACGGGCTGGACCTCGTGTTCCGCTGGTTCCGGCAATTATTTTCGAAAAAGACGGTCCAATAAAATTTCGAACCTTCTCTTCCTCTTCAGGCTCGGCTTTGTTCCTCGCCTCGAGCTCACTGGTGCGAGGATTTCCTCGCGAGCGGCAACTGCGAAATAACAGGCAAAAGGGCTCTCTGGCCCTGGAAGTAGTTCTAGCGAGTGTGTAGTCGAACGGATGAACGTAGAAAGTTCGGGTAGACAGTAGTAGAAATCGATAAAATGGTCGGGCTAATGAAATTTAGTGGAAAGAGTCGAAGGATACTCGGGACAAGACGCTAACCAGTGGCGCGGGTCGGCGATGTATCGTACAGAGGCTGGTAGATGGTGAGGATAGTAGTAGAGGTCGATGATTAATGGGACAGTCGCGCTGGAGACTGCCAGCAGGTAGTAAGAGTCGAAACATTTCCTTCGTTCTACGCTGAGGGAAAATAAGTGGACCGAGACGAAGATTAGTCGGACGATGATAAACGAGACTGAGGTAGAATTAAGCAGTTTGCATCTGTCAATGTGTTGAAGCATCAAGTAGCACGAACTTTTGAACTGATCGGACGCTAAATACTGTAGATGTTGTACTAATCAGAGTTGGGCAACAGTTTGATCAACGATTGACGAATAAATTTCTACAACTGGTAATCTTTTTGGACGAAAAAGAGCATTCTAAAATAATCAAAAAATGACATCAACAAAAAGTGGTTCATATTTGGGCACACTACTCTAATCGTTAACCGAGAGTAACGGTTTTTCTACATTAGTCGTTAATTGCGATTAATTATTACATTCCTTTTAATCGTAATCATCGAAATGAAATACCGAATCAAAACTATATGAATACTGCAAAAGATGTAAACTGAGTTTAGGCGTATTGTCATTTGTTCTGTAATACAAACTCTGTTTACATGCTTTTATGTTTTTGTTTCGATGATCTCTTTTTTTTGATCAACGATTAACTTCATCAATCGATTGGATCAGTCTCCGATTTTTCGACGATTTCTTTTTTTAATCAACAATCGAGACGATCAACTTCATCAATCGATTGAATCAATCGTCGATTTTTCAATGATCACCTTTTTTAATCGTGCACATTAATCAATCAATCTTGATTAAAATTTTAATCGATTAATGCCCAACTCTGGTACTAGTCAGATTCTAAGTAGTACGAATGCGGTATTACCGGCACATATGTTCATCAAGTAGTATAGGTCTCAAATAGATCAAGTAGTACAGGTCTTAAACCGACCGAACACCGAGTAGTGTATACATTAAACTAATCAGGCATCAAGTAGTACAACTGTTGCATCGATCGAACCCGAACTGCTTCAGCTTTAAAACCGATCAGGCGTCCGGTAGCGTACACATTAAATTAATTCGACATCGAGTGGTACAGCTGTTAAACTGATTAGACATCGGTACAAACGTTGCGCGTTGCATCGATCATCTTCCAAGCGGTATAAATTCTAAACAGGTCGGACACCGAGGTTCGAAACTAATCGGTACAGGTTCTGGTCAGACATTCCGGGCTGCGAAAAGCTCGGTAATTGGATTTCCCGAGTCGAGAGTGTTACGGATAGAGAATATATTCCGTTCGTTTCTCACAGGAATCTCTTCCAGATCGTCTCTGGCGGGAAGCGTCCTAGATAACCTTTCGAACCCTTTGATTTAGGACCGAGCTCTGGCTCCGATTTCGTTAGAAGTGACAAAAATGAGAGTCTGGCCCTAAGCCCTAATCTCTAAGCGCGATTAGATAATGAACAAAGTATTCCATTCATTGTAGGGGTATAAAAACCCCTTAGATTCTCACTCTCGGGGGTTAGTACTGCAGTAGACACGTATCGCGTCACGTCGTGCTGCATTTCGGAAAGTTAACTTCTAACGAGATCGGGCTAAAGTACCTTTCGGATCAAAGTCTAACATTATAGATTCCGTTTGTTCGGTTTATAGTCTATTGGTCAGTGTTGAAGTTGTTTCCGAGTCCCCCGCATTGCCAGTGCGTGAAAACCGAGCACCGTAGTTTAGGTAAATTCTTTCTTTCACATTTCATATCTTTTCCTCTCATTTCCAATCGCGACACGTACACACTTGTACTACAGACTTTTATAAGTAGAATATATTTGTGTTATTGGTAATTAGAGCAAGTTCATTGAATCTATAATTATCGTCCAAAATCCTTATATAGTAATTGAACGTTCCCACACGATACAACCTTACCGCTCGGGTTGTATCATTTAGATTATATTAGTGACGAGGTCTACTAACTATCCTAGCGACTCCCTGATTTCGCATCAGGTTCGTCCGCATCCTAACAGCTTCCTGATTTCGCATCAGGTTCGTCCGCATCCTAACAGCTCCCTGATTTCGCATCAGGTTCGTCTGTGCTTTTATCCAACCTCCCAGCGGCTCCCCAATCTCGCATTTGGTTCGTCCGCGCTGTTCTACAACCTCCTAGCAGCTCCCCGGTTTCGCATCGGGTTCGTCTGCGCGTCATTTCCTAGTGACTCCCCAATCTCGCATTGGTTTCGTTCACGAAGTTTCACCTTCCCAGCAGCTCCCTGATTTCGCATCAGGTTCGTCTGCGTCTGATTCCATTCCTAGAGGCTCCCTGATTTCGCGTCAGGTTCGTCCTCACTGTCTACATTCCTAGCGGCTCCCCGATTTCGCATTGGGTTCGTCCACGAAAACTATACCATCCTAGCGGCTCCCTGATTTCGCGTCAGGTTCGTCCGCATCCTAACAGCTCCCTGATTTCGCATCAGGTTCGTCTGTGCTTTTATCCAACCT
The DNA here is from genome assembly GCF_051020765.1 of Lasioglossum baleicum. Classification (NCBI taxonomy): domain Eukaryota; kingdom Metazoa; phylum Arthropoda; class Insecta; order Hymenoptera; family Halictidae; genus Lasioglossum; species Lasioglossum baleicum. Next base: position 5,464,358 of record NC_134948.1, on the reverse strand, counting down.
CCCAGCGGCTCCCCAATCTCGCATTGGGTTCGTCCGCGCTGTTCTACGACCTCCTAGCAGCTCCCCGGTTTCGCATCAGGTTCGTCTGCGTCTGATTCCATTCCTAGAGGCTCCCTGATTTCGCGTCAGGTTCGTCCTCACTGTCTACATTCCTAGCGGCTCCCCGATTTCGCATTGGGTTCGTCCACGAAAACTATACCATCCTAGCGGCTCCCTGATTTCGCATCAGGTTCGTCCGCATCCTAACAGCTTCCTGATTTCGCATCAGGTTCGTCCGCATCCTAACAGCTCCCTGATTTCGCATCAGGTTCGTCTGTGCTTTTATCCAACCTCCCAGCGGCTCCCCAATCTCGCATTTGGTTCGTCCGCGCTGTTCTACAACCTCCTAGCAGCTCCCCGGTTTCGCATCGGGTTCGTCTGCGCGTCATTTCCTAGTGACTCCCCAATCTCGCATTGGATTCGTTCACGAAGTTTCACCTTCCCAGCAGCTCCCTGATTTCGCATCAGGTTCGTCTGCGTCTGATTCCATTCCTAGAGGCTCCCTGAAATCGCGTCAGGTTCGTCCTCACTGCCTACATTCCTAGCGGCTCCCCAATTTCGCATTGCGTTCGTCCGCGTACCTTAACTAACAAATTGATACCATTTTCCTGGGTTTATAACCATTCGCCGGCCACTCGTGCTACTCGCGGCCCTGGCTCGTAACAAGAGATACAAACGGCTTTGGAAAAATCTGCGAGCCGGAAGTATTGTTCGCCGATGGTTTCCCTTCGGCCTCGGATTTCTCCGGGAGAAGCATAGGTTTTCCCGAGGGCGTGAACGTGCGCGCACCAGCGACGGGGCCAGATCAAAGAAACATTAGCAAGAATCCTCTTTTCACGGCGGCGTTCTTTGTAACTTTATAATGACGATCCTTTTATCAGAGTCCGGCGCGCTCGCGCACGTAACGAGAAGGATAGAGAGAGAGAGGAATTCGCGATACCTTCGAAAGAAGCCTTTTCCCACGCTCCATTCTTTTTCGCGCTAGACTCCAAAGCGTCCTCTCTCTCTCCGCCACCTGCTCGCCCGTGTCGTTCGCACGATCCGGAAACCCTTGGCTCGGGTTCAAAGGGACAGAGCCCGACCCGGCGAGAACCCATTACCGGGAACGGTTTCGCAGGTTCGCGGGTTTATCGCGGTCCGCGCGCGCGCGCGGCTCGATTAATCGGCGGCGGCCTTTAATTATCGGCCGGCCGATATAATCGCTTAATAAGCAGCAATGCGTTTTAGTAAACTGCCGCGATAACGGGCAGGACGCACAGTCGGTTTGCCACGGTCCCTTTTACCCGAGTGTCCCGATAAACTGGAATATCGAACGGCTCGATACCAGAGCTGGGGAAAATAGTATTTTAAATATAGTAAATAGTAAATATACAATCCCATTTATTTTACAGTGTCTGTACAACTTTGAAAATAATTTTCGACGATATAGAATCTCATTCAATTCAGTTTTTTGCTGGCAAAAATCAGAAATTTCATGAACATGGACTTATGACACTGCCTGAAAGGTGGCGAAAGGTCATCGACAAAAACGGACAATACATAATTTAATAAAGTTAGATTTTCGAGTAAAAATTTCGAGTTTCCCTTCTTATTTAAAACCCGCAATCACTTAGTTGCCAACCGAATATTTTAGAGGAATGATTATTTAATCCTTTGTCATATCATCAAGTGGAATCAATTTTTGGCGTTCGATTGCGATTGAAATATTTTTCGGGATCGTCCGAGTGCAATTTTCTCCTAATCGCGATTTATTTATTCACCGATTACCAAGGCCTCGACTGTTCGTACGATTCCGAATGGTGACGGGTCAACGGGCAGAGAGTACCGGGGGATGAATCGCGCGAGATAGATGGGGCGGACGAGAGGAAAAGTGGATATCGAGCTCGCGCGGAATTTCCACGAGCGAGCGATCGCAGCTGACGTGAGAAGTGGCGAAGAACTATGCGAAATTCCAGGGAATTCCTGCAGGTCCCGAGGGGGTTGAGGGTCTCGGAACGGAGACCAGAAATATGCTGCAGTCGCGGCGAGCCGGAGAAAATGGCCGGCCCGGAACGCGGAGACGGCGGCGTCTTCGACGCGGCTTTTATTGGGAAATTCATGGTGTACACGTACGACGGCCAGTGCAACACCCCTCGCGCGCGTGACACGGAGGATCAACGATTCGTTTATGAATTTTGCATCCTCATCCCCTCGCACTCTCGACTCCTCTCTCGTCGTTCCTGTTTCTGGGGAAACAAAAAACGGCCAGACAGACCAGTCCTCAATTAGAGACGGATTCTCGAAGACGACCGTTCTTAATTGAATCGAGTGGGGGGGTGGTCGGTCGACGGCGGAAAATTACGCATTCAAAAGTTTCCGGCGGCCGTGGATTCCCGGGGAATTAAATTGTCGCCCCGGCGAGAGGACGGATTATGAATTTTTCCTCTCGAGAACACCCACCCCTTTCGCTAGAGAGAGAGCGTCGCTAGCAAATAGGGGTTGTTTTGTAAAAATAAAGACCGGCCTGTGTCGGACGAGGAGCAGATATTGAAGGAATAGAAACGCGTTCAGGTCGGTCAAGTTTCCATCGAACGTGCACCGAGTGTGCGAACTGGTGCGCGAAACTCACCCTCCTCCTCCTCCTGCCGCCCACCGTTCGCACCCCCTTTGGCGTACGATACGATTTCCATTTGCGCGTGTTTCACTTTGCCGTCCCTGGTCGACGTGCGACAGTGTCACGCTCGATGGAGCGGTCCCTTCGGTGCGTACACGATAATGGAATGCCGGGCGACGACCAGGTGTCACGTACCTGGACGGCTAATTCCAGGTCAGACGACGAAATTTCGATACCGTCCGCATGTGTGTGTGCTTGAGCATGCTCGGCCGTGCTCCCGCCGTGACGGGAATACGGGAAACGGACAATGCGAGGGTAACGAGGCGGCGAAGAAACGTTTTTCTGGATGGACGGGCCCGGCTCGATCCGATCTCGCGCGCCCTGCGACCAAATAGATCGAAAATCAGTAGTACGGGTCCGTGGAATATCGGCCGCGAGCTTTTTTCGAACGGTTGTTCGCCCCATTTTTTTATTTTAGAACGCTTCACAACCTACTACATAAGGGTGGGCGGGTCGAGGTCGAGGCTAAGCTTCCGATTACGTCCATGCTCAGAATTGGATGAAGTTTTGGAAATAGGTTATTTTTTTATTAGAATAATGATTGCCAGAAGGATGTTTGGCGACTCGAAAAAAATGTTGTATCATTTTAATGTCAGTCTCTACCTTACCGACACTGCTCCTGGATTTTCCGCTCCCTCCCACCTAATCCGAACTCATTCTGATCGCATAATCTTCCCATTGTAGACATTCAATTAATTGGTTTAACAATTGGAATTTTGGAAACACTTCATATTAATCTACAGAATATACAGTAAGGAGCATAACTGATTCGACACACTTTAAATCGGAATAACTTTTATATGAACGGACGGAATAGAAGAATGGATGGATGGAGGGATGGGTGAGAGACGTAGGAGAACTGTAAACCAAGTCCAATTTCTTAGCCGCGAGGCCGAAATAATTAAATACTACTACTAGTCGACAAGTGTGGGCGATATCATCGTTGAAACGGTTGAGACACTGTAATATGAATCCGCGTACTAGGGTTCAGTGATACAAGCCACGCATTGATCAGACACCGACTACAACTGTATTTAAGTACTAAGGAACAATTTATACTCCGACGGAAACAAGGAGAGCTCTGGGAAATTGAATTACACCTGTCTACGTACAGTCGGACAGTAGGATTCAGTGGCGCGAGTCATGCATTGATCAGACACGGACGACAACCGTGTTTAAATAGCTAGGAACAATTTATACCGGGACGAAAACAAGGAGAGACAATCGAGAAATGAAATTACACAGCGGTATGAATCTGCGTACAGCGAGACGCTAGGATTCAGTAGCGCGGATCGTGCATTAATCAGACGCGAAGTCAACTGTGCTCAAGTGGTAAGAACCAATTTATGCTTCAGCAGAGGCGAGGAGAAATAGTCGGCGGAGTATGAGTAGGTAGTGGCGCGAATACGCGAACGGTCGCACAAGGGAATTCAGTGGTACGAGTCGTGCGTTGGTCAGACGGCCGAATAAATTAGGCAGAAACTGTGCAGAGTATAACGTACAGGGTGGATCTTTTCATTCCTTCAAAATTTATACTTATCCTTTTAGAAACAAATTCAAATTTTCAATTCAGACTTTCGGTACACCCTGTATCTTTTTCCATTGACTTTCTTCAGCTTCTCTCTGAACGTGAAAGGTACATATGCAGGGTCATAAAGAAGTTCCATTTCTGAATCTAACACACAGGGTGGATATTTTCATTCTTCCAAAATTTATATTTATCTTTTCAGAAACGAACTTAAATTTTTAATGAGCCACTGACATTGAGTACACCCAGGATCTTTTCCCATTGACTTTCTTCAGCTTCTCTCTGAACGTGAAAGGTACATGTACAGGGTCATGAAGAAGTTCCATTTCTGAATCTAACGTACAGGGTGGATCTTTTCATTCCTTCAAAATTTATACTTATCCTTTTAGAAACAAATTCAAATTTTCAATTCAGACTTTCGGTACACCCTGTATCTTTTTCCATTGACTTTCTTCAGCTTCTCTCTGAACGTGAAAGGTACATATCCAGGGTCATGAAGAAGTTCCATTTCTGAATCCTAACATTCAGGGTGGATCTTTTCATTATTTCAAAATTATTATTTATCCTTTCAGAAACAAATTTAAATTTTCAATGAGCCACTGACTTTCGTTACAGCCTGTATCTTTTTCCATTGACTTTCTTCAGCTTCTCTCTGAACGTGAAAGGTACATATGCAGGGTCATGAAGAAGTTCCATTTATGAATCTAATGTACAGGGTGGATCTTTTCATTATTTCCAAATTTATATTTATCCTTTTAGAAACAAATTTAAATTTTCAATGAGCCACTGACATTGAGTACACCCAGGATCTTTTCCCATTGACTTTCCTCAGCTTCTCTCTGAACATGAAAGGTACATATGCAGGGTCATCAAGAAGTTCCATTTCTGAATCTAACGTACAGGGTGGATCTTTTCATTCCTTCAAAATTTATATTTATCCTTTTAGTAACAAATCTTCAATGAGCCACTGACATTGAGTACACCCAGGATCTTTTTTCAATGATTTTCTTCAGCTTCTCCCTGAACGTGAAAGGTACATATGCAGGGTCATCAAGAAGTTCCATTTCTGAATTTAACGTACAGGGTGGATCTTTTCATTCCTTCAAAATTTATACTTATCCTTTTAGAAACAAATTTAAATTTTCAATTCAGACTTTCGGTACACCCTGTATCTTTTTCCATTGACTTTCTTCAGCTTCTCCCTGAACATGAAAGGTACATATGCAGGGTCATCAAGAAGTTCCATTTCTGAATCTAACGTACAGAGTGAATCTTTTCATTATTTAAAAATTCATATTTATCCTTTTAGAAACAAATTTAAATTTTCAATGAGCCACTGACATTGAGTACACCCAGGATCTTTTTCCATTGATTTTCTTCAGCTTCTCCCTGAACGTGAAAGGTACATATGCAGGGTCATCAACAAGTTCCATTTCTGAATCTAACGTACAGGGTGGATCTTTTCATTCCTTCAAAATTTATACTTATCCTTTTAGAAACAAATTTAAATTTTCAATGAGCCACTGACATTGAGTACACCCAGGATCTTTTTCCATTGATTTTCTTCAGCTTCTCCCTGAACGTGAAAGGTACATGTACAGGGTCATGAAGAAGTTCCATTTCTGAATCTAACGTACAGAGTGGATCTTTTCATTATTTAAAAATTCATATTTCTCCTTTTAGAAACAAATTTAAATTTTCAATGAGCCACTGACATTGAGTACACCCAGGATCTTTTTCCATTGATTTTCTTCAGCTTCTCCCTGAACGTGAAAGGTACATGTACAGGGTCTTGAAGAAGTTCCATTTATGAATCTAATGTACAGGGTGGATCTTTTCATTCCTTCAAAATTTATATTTATCCTTTTAGAAACAAATTTTCAATGAGCCACTGACATTGAGTACACCCAGTATCTTTTTCCATTGATTTTCTTCAGCTTCTCTCTGAACATGAAAGGTACATATGCAGGGTCATCAAGAAGTTCCATTTCTGAATCTAACGTACAGAGTGGATCTTTTCATCATTTAAAAATTCATATTTATCCTTTTAGAAACAAATTTAAATTTTCAATGAGCCACTGACTTTCGATACAGCCTGTATCTTTTTCCATTGACTTTCTTCAGCTTCTCTCTGAACGTGAAAGGTACATATACACACAGTGACGAAAAAGTTCAATTTCTCAATTCGACAATTCTCAGCGTGATTTTGCGAGTTCTCCGACGAGAGTTCGTTATAAATAATCGAGGGAAGAAAATTCGCGAAAGTTGAGAGAATCGCGGGCTAGAATGGCGGATGTACGGCTTCGCCGTCGAGTTGGTCGTTTTTCGCGCGATGAACTTCTGACATGGAATGGTGAAACGAAGCCTGGAAAGAGGCCTGGAAGGTGGAAGGTTGGAAGGTTGGAGGAACGGAAGAACGGCCGGAGACGCGGCACAGACGAGTCGAGGGAGAAAAAAGCGTTCGCAGAAGTGGTCCTCGATGAATCAAAGCCCCACCCCTCCGTCGGTTCTTTTCACCAGCAGGATGTACTTATCGCGCGTTTTATATGGGGTGCGCCTGAAAAACCGTTCGCGGAGCACGTACCGGACTTCCTTTCTCGCGATCGTTCGCTTTCGAGGCCAATAATTCCGCTCGGCGGGCTCTTCCTCTCGACCGGGGTACGCTCCACGTCATCCCCGAGGACACCCTAAATCCTGCGTCGAGAGAATCAATTATCGAAATCAATTTTCCCGGGTGCATTGCGAGCGAAAATATATTCTACGATTTCAAGGAAAAACTACGATTTTACTGTACTGCGCTTTTCGATGAACTATAATCGAATGGCTTCAGCGGGAAGGGATGCTAGGAGATGACGTCAGAGGACTTTGCTCCTCCAGGACACATGGCCAGGGGTCGGCAACCTTTTGAGTCGGAAGAGTCCAAAATTACAATTTACAAAATTTCAAAGTTTTTAAAGAGCCACAAAATTTTTCTTGCCAACGATAAATAGTACTCGCATAAATAAAGTTTTTGGATAAAAAAAAAACTAATCTATTTATTCATAAGAAAAAAATATCTGTTTATTCATATATAAGTAGTGTTTTTCACAAAAAATTAGATAATATGTATGTATATTGTATATATGTATACATACATATTTAACTTTGAGAAGATAATTCGCTTCTAACTCTTTTACTTGAAACAACAAACTATACGTCACAGCCAAAGCACTGGTGAAGACGCCAAATTGTCTTGCGTCGGCAGAGTTGGGCAAAATGTAATTTCAATTACAGTTACAATTACTTGCCAATTACTGTAATTTGGAATTGCAGAAATACAATTACATGTAATTGTAATTGGAATTGCAATTACTTGACGAATCACTGTAATTGTAATTGCGGTCCGCAATTGGTTGAGCGAAAGTAATTGCAATTCCAATTCCAATTACATGTAATTGTAACTGTAATTGTTAGTAGCAGTTACAAGACTTACAAGTAATTGCAGCTACCAGCCACAATTACTTGTAAGTCTTGTAACAATTACAGTTACAATTACATGTCATTGGAATTGGAATTGCAGAAATACAATTACAATTACATGTAATTGTAATTGAAGATGTAATTAATTACTCATGTAATTAATTCCTGCCCAACTCTGTGCGTCGGAAGCGAATTAAAGCCTACATAGAAACATCCGACGACGGCGTCATTCGAGAGCTTCCGACCACGGTGCATTATACAGGTGTGCCGACTTAGCATCTCTGTAATGGCAGATGAGTCGTAATTCTCTGGCAGCCGCCAGACGGCGCATGGTTCCAGGTACCGCACGTGTGCGAATGAGTGTGATTGTGTGTATTCAGCAGATTCCCCGCGATTGCAATCTCATTCGCACATGTACAGTACCTGGGACCATGCGCCGTCTGGCGGCGGCCAGAGAATTACGACTCATCTGCCTCAGTTTTTTGAGGGAAGTCGGCACACCTGTATAATGCACCGTGCTTCCGACGGACTGACGACAGTGACGACTCGTGTCACGGGGGAGGGGTGCGGTGAAAAGCGAGTACAAGTGGCTGAGAGATAGAATCGGGTCCCTAATCCTCGTTAATCAGTTCAGAACGATTTTTAAATGTTTTTTTTTTATAAAATAAATAATATTTGGGTATGGAACTAAAGAGCCGCAGCTTCACATCCAAAGAGCCGCAGGTTGCCGCCCCCGGCACATGGCGAATCGATTTTCGCGGGGGCGGAGGAGAATGTAAAGATGGGCGTCGTAAATAATCGGTGGGTGGTTCTCGGGTGTCTGGGGATATTCGCTAATTTATTTGGAGCCCCGGCTGACGGTGGACGCCGGATCGCGTTTCACTTTCGCCCTGGAATCTTCTGGGTTCTAACGTTCGACAAATGCGCGCCGCTCGAATAAATCTCGCGGCCCTCCCTCGCCCTCGAGCGTCTCGCGTGCAAATGTTCCGAGTATCGATCACGGAGCCGACGACCGAGGGAGGGCCGCAGATCGCAGGGAAATAATGACAAAAATTAGAGGGCGTGACAGCTACAGGCTGATCCAAGTGTTACGTCCCGGAGTCTGACTTTCGCGAAAACTATCGTTCCGCGGCCCATTCCCCTTACTGGACGCTCTCAAATGCGATACAACCTTTTGTCCACGCGGCACGTTACGTCCGACGTCTGACTGGGAACCACGACTTTCGCGAACATGCGTATTCTACTTAACGCTTACGGTAGATTCGCCCCAAAGCGGCGGACGAGAACAGAGATAACTGAGACGGCGCGAATCTTCGCAGGGAAATATCTAGCAACTTATCGGACAGTTGAGTATAGCGATCGGTGAAGACAGGCAGGCTTCCTTTATGCGAACTGCTTCCGTTGCTCGCTGACGGCTGCAGTCGAATCAGGCTGGATCGTCGTAGGAAGGACGATGATCCTCACTCGTCCTGGGAAGATCACGTCGTCGGTGATCCTCGGTTGGCGGGAGATACCCCGCTGTTGTCCTCCGTCCCGCGTTCGTTGACGCGCACGAGCTTTCGTAATTGATAGCGACGAACGCGAATTGAATAGGAAAGCGCGAGGATGTAGGGAGAAGAACTAAGCGAGACTCACTTATTAAATTAATAACTGGGAATATATTTGTAACGTATGAAATGAAATTATAATGAACTAGAAGCGCGTGATATAGCAGGACCGCTCAAAGGCGGATGAGAGCGAGGACTCGTCGGAGTCCGGACCGGGACATCCAGGAGGCGGCGAGCCTCGCTGGAGTCTTGAACGAACGTGTCAGACTGGCTGTCCGAATTGAACTGAACTGACTGAACTCTTTTTAGGATCGTGAGGTCGAATACATAGGTGTCTTATTTTCTACCGGATGTCTCGTTAGACATAACGCTATGGATGTTATGAGAAGCGCGCGATTAATGATTACGGTGAATGCTACGTGATACTGCTACGGGGAATACATTAAGATATGATTACACTGTCCAACAAATTTCAACTTTTTTCATGATCTCAATATACTGTTGGGTCCTTCTTATAGAGTTTTTTGCGCTGATTCCGAATCTGTCCTTAATTTTTCTCCTATACGCACAGTTTTTGAAAAACATGGCTTTGAAAAAAAAAACATATTTTTCAACTTTAAACAAATATTGTGATGTTATTATAAAAGATATTGAATTGTTCTTTACAGCAAAAGATTCTGTAGACTTTTCCGAATACATTGATATCCAATATTAATACATTATGATTGTTTAAACATGTTTAAACAATGATTAAAGACGGAGAGACACCACTTTTGCACCAATTTTTGAGGATATTTTTCAATTTATCTCAAAAAACACCAAGTCCGCAGAGCCACAAGAAAGAAACCACATAAAAATAAATGAATGGAATAAGACCAGAGATACAGGCTGATCCAAGTCGATCCAAGTAAAAATCGGTTTGCGGAATAAAGATAAATAAAGAATGAACGGACTTGATCGAAGGAATGAACGATTGAACGAAGTCGCGAGAGTAGGACCACAGGTAGTCGGAGTCAGGCGATCCGGAAAATAATTCCTGGTAGCTGGAAATACGGTTCGGTGTTTTATTTGTCGCGGTGGGACGGGGTGGAACGCGACGCGGGGTCGAAGGCGAATCAAGGGGGCGGTGGCCCCGAGACGTGTTCCGCTCGTAAAAAGTTGGACCGCGTTGTCCGAAGATAGCAGCCGGCCCGGGCCAGCCTTATTGTGCAGCGAAGCGGCGACGATGCTCGGAGATTGTGTAGCAACTTCCAGCGGACTCGCTTTTGTCGTGGAAACTGCTGGAAGAGAGCCCCGCTCCGGATCCGGGGAACGAGCTTTATCGCGTCGCAGAATGTAATCCGGGAGTTGCGCTCTCAAATCTACGGAACGGAATTCAACGGGGGAACAACTGTCGGGAGAGCGTGTCCCTTTGATCGCGGATCGATACCCTCGACCATGTGCCCGGAGAAATCTCGAGTTCGCGAAAATAACACACACGAGGGCACAGAGAGATCGCCAGCGAATCAATCCGCGGGATTCTGTATTCCATAGACGCACGAAAGAGTTTGGTAACTGCCGGCGAGATTCTATGAACGGATGAACCGAGATAAGTATCGTCTAGTCGGAGGATTAAGTAGTACTAATCGGGGATTCCGTCGGACGCCCGGATTCAGTGGTTGACCTGTAATCGCGGCCGGAGATTAGGCGATGAATCACCGCGTGAGAAAACTCGGAGATCAAGTGGCGCGAGTCAGTATTCGAAGGAAAACTTGGAGATCGAGTGGCGCGAGTCAGTATTCGAAGGAAAACTTGGAGATCGAGTGGCGCGAGTCAGTATTCGAAGGAAAACTTGGAGATCGAGTGATTCGAGTCGGTGCGTGAAGAGACTTCTCAGTAGTACGAGTCAACCACTGGACAATCCTTGAAGTGTTGTTGGTCAACCTACGGGGAAACTTCGGGATCAAGTAGTACAACTCAACGTATACGTATAGCGGAGGTTGGAGCTCTGATGGCGCAGACCAGAGTGTGCAGGGACTGAACAACCCTTAAGGACTAAGTGGTGTTGATCAACGTATGGGGAAACCCAGATCAGGTAGTACAGCTCAACGTATGGCGGAGATTGGAGCTCTGATGGTGCAGAGTGTGCAGGGATCGAGAGATTCGGTATAAATCGACGTGGTAAAGGGTAGAATTAAGGGTGACGGTCCGAATTTGACCTTGGCCGAACGCCAGTGTAGTAGTACCCTCACACACCGTTAGAAACTGTGTACGTACACGAGGTTGCAAGGGTTTCGTAGATTCCACTATACGTCTCTATAATGCACATTTGGGGCCCGTACGTAGTCACAATCGATAGATGAAACACCCACCATTGGTGCTGTGGTCCGAAAATGGCCTACTTTTGCGTTTCCGAGGCGTAATTTTCATTATTCGGCAGCATGTAGCGGAATTCGACAAACATTGGACGGCGCGACAGTGCTGCCACAGTCAAGACACATACATTTTCTTAGATATCGAGAGATTTAGGGTTTCTATAGAAAAAAATGAACCGGAGCACACCAATTCAGTGACACATACAATGTCAATGCAACCTTTATTATGTTAAACTATACGCGTTTAAACAAAAATACCGAAATCTACGAATACGGTGGAACTACATCCCTAAACGGGGGGTTTCGGCACAAGTATCAGTTCCATTTTGGCATTTTTAGCTTGGAGCGGTAGTGTATTTCTGAAGTTTTACTCACTGTTTTACCGATACAGTGACTGAATCGGTAAAACAGTGAGTTCCATCGTACTACGTAGTTTTCAAACTGTGTGTTTAAACACGTATAGTTTAACATAATAAAGGTTGCATCGACATTGTATGTGTCCCTGAATATGCGGCCGGCTTCATTTTTTTCTATAGAAACCCGAAATCTCTCGATATTTAAGAAAATGTATGTGTCTTGAGTGTGGCAGCACTGTCGCGCCGTCCAATATTTGTCGAATTCCGCAACATGCTGCCGAATAATGAAAATTACGCCTCGAAAACGCAAAAGTAGGCCATTTTTGGAGCTGACCGCAATTGGTGGGTCTGTTATCTATCGATTGTGACTACGTAGGGGCCCCAAATGTTTGAAAAGTGCGGAACCCTTGCAACCTCGTGTACGTATACAATGTCTAGCGTTGTGTGAGGGTACTACCACACTGGCGCTCGACCAAGGTCAAATTCGGACCCACACGCTTAAGTAGTGCGGGTCAACGCGAGAAACCGGCAGATTATGGGACCGACGAACGATGACGCGATCGACCAGTTTCGACGGTATAACAACACAAAAGGAACGGTGGCAAGCAGGCGGGATTTGTTGCGAGGAAGGAAGAGAGCGTGGCATCCGGCTCGATCCGCGGCTCTCTATTCGCGGGAGGTTGGTTCGCGTGACACCGTGACAATGAGGTAAATGCACGCTAGGCTCCTTTGATCCTGGCCCCGCGGCCCATTGTTCCAGGGCGTCTCATTGTTCCCCGAGAGAACTTTCGAGTGTGCCAACAATAAGAAGCGCGTGTGCTGGTGGGGCGCGGGAACCTCGCAAGACTACGTTTGCGTATTAATTCCCGACGTGCCGGCTGTGTGCTGGCCGAGAGCTAATACCCAGACGCCCCCGCATCCGGTTACGTTCGCCCGGCTGATGCGAGTGTACTCTCTCGGTTTGAAGAACACCGGAGGAAACGCATCGCGACAGCTCTCCACTTCCACTTCCAGTCGGCTCTTGGGAGAATGGATGGCTGATGCTTCAGGATTCGAGAGTGCAGGATGGATCTAGGGTTACGGGAACTGTTAGGGCCAGTGTCGCCAGAAAGTGACCGAACGAAAGTCACTCGAGGGGAATACAAGGTACCCCCTCTCTGATGACCAGAGGAATATGTGACACGTTGCGCGTGCGCGATGGAGACGCAACAACGACTGACATTTCGCAGGTTTTAGGTTATTGCCGCGTATCGTATCGTACCTATTATGTACATGTACCTACTTAATGAAATGAATCATGTGGGTCGTTCTTTATTATAAATAAAATTAATTGTAACATGTGGGAGTTTCAGTCGTGACGCGAAGTATGAATGCTTACGATACGTACAATTGAAAAAATCTTGAAATCTGTATGTATGTAGTACCGAGTTACGTTTCAGTAAAATCAATAAATCATAATATATTTTAACACTGTTAGCCCTCATACGCTCCACAAAAATAGTTGCATAAAAGAGACTGGGATAATAAATTCACTCGTTTTTCTTCTACACGATAAATTGACAAAATATGTTTTACTTTTGTAACGTTACATTTTAAAGAAATACAACTCGCAACATAGACATAAAGGGATCAATAATTACATAGTATGTGAAATAAGTAAATGGGTGAATTTTACGCGGGGCAATAACCTAAAACCTGCGAAATGTCGTGTCATTGTTGCGTCCCCATCGCGCACGCGCAACGTATGACATATTACCCTGGTCATCAGAGAGGGGGTACCAGGGGGTACATCATTTCACCGTGACTCCCCTCATCTGGCGACACTGGTTAGGGCCACCTGTGAGGCTGCCGTTGGACCTTGGAAACTTAAATGTTAGGTTTAGAATGACGATGCTCGGTCTGATGCCTCAGGATTCGAAGACAGGATAGAGCAAAGCCAACTAGCAAGGCGAAGCAGAACGCGTTCCTTTTGTCGAAGAATTAATGATCGACGAGTAAGGGTTTTTGCTCCTCGGGGGACCAGCTTGCTTGGAGAGCCCTTATCTATTTTATATCCGTTCGCATAAAGGGCAGCAGTAGTTCCGGCGCACGGAAAGGTTTCTCAAAGGACCTTCCCCGGCCGTTCTTTTTATTCTCGTTCGCCGGGGAGGAGCTTCCTACTCGAAGAGTCGAGACACCTCGGGGGTTGGAACCGAAAGAGGGAGAAAGACAGAGGGAAAGGAAGGGAAAAGTGGATGGTTGTTTGAGCCGACAGAAATAAGAGGCGCGCTCTCGCTCTGATTTGCAAAGGCATTTCCGGGATTACTCTCCTTCGGCTGGCTCAACTATTTTTATTCCTCTTCCCTCGTCTCTCTCTCTCTCTCTCGTCGAAGCAGCCCTTCCTCTTCCGGCGTGCACTCGCGAACGTTTCCCTCCGCTGGGAACTCTGTCCTCCGATCGGAACAATGTTTAAATAAACTCCTCGCTGCCTCGGGAAAGAGCGTGCTCGATTCTCCCGGCTTCCTCCTCCCGACGAATTGTCCGCCACGCGTCGTCGATGGAAAAAGCGAAGCATCGAACAACCTCTTCGCCGGGGGAAAAAATCTCCTGACAGAAGTATTTTAGTAAAAATAATAATAATAAAAAATTGGTTAGGGTAAGAGGGGTAATGGAATTATTTTTATTATTGGTTAATAAATTGTGACTCCGTGTAATTGTAAAGCCAGATGAAATTAAAATAATAGAATTTAATAAAGGGATATCATAAGGATTAAATATGACAATATTTTTAGGGGGCCATATTATACCAATTTCAATATTTGGTGCAATAGCACAATGTAAGTAAGTTTAAAAAAAAGAGATAAAAATAAGATAAAATTTATTTTTAAAAAAATTTTTTTTTCTCTTATTTCTTTATTTATTTATTAATTTTTTTAAATTCATAATTAATTTTATATTGAAAATATAATGTTTTTATTTTTTTAAATTCATAATTAATTTTATATTGAAAATATAATGTTTTTATTTTTTTAAATTCATAATTAATTTTATATTGAAAATATAATGTTTTTATTAAACTATATAAATTAAAGAAATACAAATTTAATAATTTTTTTAAGAATTAGAAGTTCTTAGTTTAATTTTTTTAGTATTTTAGTTGCGTATTTTACCGCAGATTTGCCTGGGTGCGTTACTCGACCAGCGATTTCGTCTTGTCTCCTCTTCTTGTTTCACGTGTGTTACATTCCGGACCTTCGTAGAACGTTCCCCGCGAACAGATCCGGAGAGACAGAATTTGCTTTGGGGAATGAAACGAGATTATTGTTGCAGCAGCCGTATGTTGTATGGCGTGCGGGTTAATTGCCAGCGATAATTGGAAAGATTGCCAGGAAAGACGGCCACGGTGACGCCGCGGAATTGCACTGTGGCCTCTGTTTGCCGGTCAGGCCGCGCTTGCCCGCGAAATTAACCTTAATCAGCCTCTAACCCCGTCATCGTTTCGCTGGTGGATAAACCGATTATTAGCGGCACGAGCGGCTCTCGTGACATCGGCTTCGAACTTGACCCTGTGCGTGACCTCGTCCGGAAACCTGACACGCTGTCTCGTCGCATTTTACCGCGCCAGTTTGCCTCGTTGCCTCTCGCTCGGCTCGTAATCCGTCTGCGAAATTCCAAGCAAAATTCCAATAATTCTGTAAAAAAATATCCAGTGTTCTGTTTACTATGTAACTTATAAACTATTAAGCTTTCCTTTTGTTTTCCGATCTGGAAATATCAGATTCCGATTGGAATGTAATTCGAAGCGGTACCGAAGTCTCTTACGGTCTCCCGTTGCTGCGGTGGTTTCTTTCGGGATTAGCCCGCGAGAGCGCAATAAAAAGAAAGTGTGCCGTCAGCGCGCGGCATTTTCGACGTCCACTCGAGGAAGAATAGCAGATTAGAGCCGCGGCATTACGAGTCGTAATATCCGGCCGTGCGGGCCCATGAATGGAGGAGATTACAGAAATTCATTTGCCTCTGAATAACCAGGAATACGTGTCTCGTTTCTCCAGAATAAACACCGAGAATTCGAGGCCCCGAGATTCAACTCGACGGAGAGCTGATCGCTCCGGTGGATCGCGGCCACGCGGTTCACTCTCTGAATGAACAGATCAGACCACCGGATAACTCCGTGGACTCTCGCGTATCCATTCCGCCGATTTTAGTATCTCTTTTCACCGTGACAGCCACCTAAGTAACCATATCAGTTGCCGAACGAACGAAATTCCCGAGGCAGAGCATTGGGTTTTTATTTGCTTAGCCGGAGTTGGGCAAAAATTGTATTTAAATGCATTGTCTCTTTAAATTGTATTGGGTCGTCCGGAAAGTTCCCGCCGATTTTTAGGGTAGATTGAAATCGAAAAAACTTGTACTTAGAATTTAGTTTATTCAATTATACATTCACCATTTTGTTCGATGACCTTTTGCCATCTTTTGGTGAGTTTCATTGTTCACCTCTCGTAAAACGTTTTCGGTTTATCATCGAAAAACTTTTGCAAGTGCTTTTTGCAGTCCTCCAATGAATTGAAATTGTTTCCGTCAAGCGAATTTTGCAAGGAGCGGAAAAGATGGTAGTCCGAAGGTGCTAAATCGGGACTATATGGTGGGTGCGGTAAGACATCCCAGCCAAACTCCAGCAACTTTTGCCGGGTAACCAAAGACACATGTGGTCTAGCGTTGTCTCGGTGAAAGACCACACCTTTACGATTCACAAGTTCTGGGCGCTTCTGATCAATTTCTTTTTTCAAATTCTCCAGCTGACTACAATACTTGGCGGAATCGATGGTTTGGTTTTGCGGTAACAGCTCGTAGTACACGATTCCCTTCCAATCCCACCAGCAACAGAGCATCACTTTCTTGACATGGATGTTAGCCTTTGGAGTGGTTGTTGGCGGCTCATTCGAATGACCCCATGACCGTTTTCGTTTAACATTGCTGTAAAAGATCCAGTTCTCATTGCCCGTTATCATCCGCTTCAAAATGGATCGTTCTCGTTGCGTTTAAACAACAAATCGCACGTTGAAATCCGGTCCATTAAATTTTTGTCCGTCAATTTGTGCGGTACCCAAACATCGAGGCGGCTAACGAAGCCAAGCCCCACCAAATGCGCATGAATGGTCGAATTGGATACTTTCAGACTCTCTGCCATTTCACGAGTGGTGATTCGTTGATTACTGGTGATTAGGGCCTTGATTTGGTCGTCATCAACCGTGGATGGCCTACCAGAGCGTGGCCGATCTTCGAGATTAAAATCGCCATCTCTAAATTTTGCAAACCAATCGCGCACAGTCCGGTCACTTACAGCATCCTCTCCGTAAACGGCGCATATCTTTTTTGCCACTTGAACGGCATTCTTGCCTTTTTTATAATAAAAAAACATTAAATGTCGATAATGGAATTTTGGAATGCCAAACAAAAACAATTGAAGCTATGATCATGGGCAATGCATGAAAACATTGGCGAAAGCGCCATCTAATAGAAAATGCATAATAGTAAAGGTAAATTCGGCTGCATGTTGCCCGTCGGAGAGGCTAGTACGCCGGCGTGACTGCAGCGCCATCTGACGGGCAACATGCAGCCGAATATTGCAAAATCATTGCTCGGAAACGTGAAAGAACGACTTTTGAAGCAAACAGCGCGCTAGATTGATCTTTTATCTAGCGATTTTGACTAATAAAAACGCCCGTCTTTGCATTATCGAGAAATCAGAACGCATTTCCCTGATCCTAGCAATTCTCGCGTACGTATACGTGGTCTAGCGGTGTGTGAGTGTACTCTAGCGGTGTGTGAGTGTTCACGCGCGACCGTCATCTGCTAGGAGACGGCCCCCTTAAAAATCGTGGGCCATCAGCCGGGGGCGTTGATGTTGATACCGGCTTCGAAGTCAAGGGTCCAAAAGCGGTTTCGACCGGCGCGGCGCGGTGGTCGGACGAATCGATAGTCCAGCATCGCGATAAGCGGTCCGTCGGTTATCGGTGTCGGCGATCATGCCAGAATCACGCGAGCTTTCAACGCTGCTGCTGTGCTGGCCAAGCTACGGGACGCGACGGGGCAAATTGAAATTAAGCCGGCCATTTTTCAAGCCGGCACGAACGGCCAGCTGTGTCCCGGCCACCGAGAATCTCGACAGAGAGTTCTCTCTTTTCCTCGGTTATCGAATATCTCGATACACCGGGCCCACTCGCCGGGGTAGTCCACTGTTGTCGTATACGTCGCGAAATAAACGTCGCAGAATCAAAATGCCATTTCCCAGGTCCACAAAGCTAATTGTTCGCTATATTTTCCGCACCACCGTTACGTTATATTATTTACGCTTATCACAAAGAGTCTTGGCAACAGCCACAGATTATAACCTATTACAGAGTTACAAGAAACACTCACCATATTCTTGAATTTTTTTTTTATTTTTTAAATTCACAACTGAGCCGTTCACGGACCAAATCGATTAACTCCACTTTTTTGAAATATGTTAGATTTAAGTGTCAAAGCACTTGGTTCAGTCATAACCTTTTTTAAACGACAAGATTTTCTTTGGTCGCCGAATAATAAATAATTCATTGCAAAAGCCATTCCGAATAACTCCGTACTCGAATATAAATCGTTGCAATAATGAAATCCGAAAGAAACAATTAATGAGTTACCAGTAAATTGGCTTGAAATGCACTAGATGAAATTAGAAAGGTCAAAACCCTATCTTATTCATTCTGCACGTCTTGATACATATGAAAGCTACACATCTGTATTTATGCATTATACGATGTTTATTTAAATTTTTATTTTAAAGGGAATTTTGGAAAACAATGTACATATAGTACTTCGTCAAATTTGGCAAGTGTGCGGCTCAACTGTTACTCGTACTTCCGATACTGAAATTTTGTGACGTATTCCGATAAATGTAGTTTCACTTCATCGTAAAAAGCTGAAATGACACGGCAATTTTTGATGCCTTAGAGTGTGAGCTTTCGCTGTCCGGCAGAACCGATATTCCGCTTGTACAAATCGCTATCGATGGAGATAGCGGTCGAAACGCGGTGGCGGCTCGCAAATTCTCCTTCCGTCCAGGCTCCGGGGAAAAAGCTGCGCCGACACTCTGTTCACAGTGGGATAAACCGGTCGAGAAGTGTACCGATTGTCAGCCGTCACCGATGAAGCGCACGCATCCAATTGACATGGCACATGGGTAATCCGTACATCTGCCTGCTCCTCTTTTTGCTGAATTTTATCGCACAGCTTACTCTCCTCGGCGAGACCGTGTTCTCGGGCGATTAACCACCATTAAGGGGTTAGCAATTCAACAATTCTGTTCATTACACACATTAATCAGGTTTGAAGTTTATGTTGTTACGTCCCGGAGTCTGACTTTCGCGAAAACTATCGTTCCGCGACCCATTCCCCTTACTGGACGCTCTCAAATGCGATACAACCTTTTGTCCACGCGGCACGTTACGTCCGACGTCTGACTGGGAACCACGACTTTCGCGAAAACATGCGTATTCTACTTAACGCTTACAGTAGATTCGCCCCAAAGCGGCGCACAGTGCGGACAAAAGTCAAAAATGCAACTATTTTCCATACCTTATTTGGCTTTACTAATCCCTTCAGATATGTCTCTAGTGTATGAAACAAATGCCGGGAATCTCAAATTTCCACAACAAACGGCAGGAATCACGGTTGCATAAGTGGCAGAGAGCTCGTCAGAGAGCTCATCGAAGAATTCACGCGAGACCTGGCCCAATCAATTGCTGATTTCCTATAATCAATAACTTTGTCTTGTGTTCGTTCTTTCAATTTTGAATATGGAAGGTATCGAAGCAAGTGAGGAATATCCATTTGTCCTGTTTCATTAACCGTTAAAATAGTTTCATAGCAATAATGAAACACTAAGTCAGAATCAAGTCACTATTTTTTTGAGCTTCAAATTCCGAGCCGAACATAGAGCACAGCGCTTGTAAAGAGAGACCGCGCGCTGCCGAAGCGACTGCGACACTCCGCGTCTCTTCCTCTCCCATACGCTGTCTTTCCTTGCGCCCGAAACGTTCATCGTCGATTAAACCACTAAATACGGTTGAAATTACATCGTGCTTGGTCTCATTTTGATCAGAAAAATGCCACAAGTATATTCGTGAAAGTTCCATAAAGAAATAAGTAATAATAAGAAAGATTAAATATTGGTGTTACATTGTGAGGACGCACGGGCCTTTGAACTGTGCCGGCGACTGCGACTCAGCCGAGATCAGATTACTTCGCATCTATAGAAAATTTATTGTATATCGCCGGTAGTTGTCGAGCGTGGGGACGGGATCGGTGGTCAGTATAGCGATTGTTGTATTCCGGATACTCAATATAAGTATATTTATTAACGGACGCCGGAGAAGAAGATTACTGCCGTCCGATTTTTATTATTACGCTCTTGTTGGATGGATACTGTCCTTTTTATCGGTCGGCGAGTGGCGCTTTTTGCTCGTCGATTTGCCCTCGAGAAAGAGAGATGGAGATAGATAGATAGACGCATTTTCCTCTCTCTCTCTCTCTCTCATTCTGGCCGCTGGCAGGTCCGTAGGCGAAACAATGGGATCGAAAGCGAAGCGTCGTCACGGAGGCTGCTCGGCCCTCCCGCAGCTATAATACGATCGGGTCGGAAACTTTTTCTATTACCCCGGTTGGAAAGTTCTCTCGAAGCTATCGAAGTATCGACGCGTGCTCGGCCGCCCCGAGAACAGAGAGAACTCTTCTTTTTTTTTTGTTCTCTCCCTCGACCCCCATCACGCCGCTCGCGTTTATCTTTCATCGACGGAGGCCGGCGAAACGCCTCTCGATCAATTTATTTATAAAGCTCCGCCGACGGAGCCCAATTAGGGATACACACTATACCGCTGCTCGATGTTATACCGTGCACGACTACAGTGGTCGAAATTTCTATAAAGTCATCTTCTTTTTCATAAATATTTTAAATATATCATAATTTTTGTTGATTTATCGTATCTGGTCTTGTGCCTTGTAGACACTTGGATAGAGGGACTGCGTACTCTAGACCGCTGTTTACTATTTACGTTTTTTAACATTTCTTTCTGTGTGGCGCAGAAATCAAGTGCGAAGTTTCTATAAAATCACTTAGTGTTTCTCTGTATTCTGAGCAGAGAACTACGAAGAACTGCGAATATTCTAAAAGTATTAGTTTTAGAACTCACAGAGATCCTGTTTGAAGAAAAAGCATCAATCGATGCTTATAAAGATATGGGCTGCTCTAATCGCGCAATTGCTAAGAAAACTAATCGGTCATATACTGTGATTAATAATCGTATCAATTTACTTGAAAATTACGGAAAAAATCATCTTACAGATAGTAATAAAAAATAGTCGAAGAGACAACATTCAATATTAATGAGGTCCGCAGCTAAAGAAAGGAAAAATGCAGCACAATTTCGAGCTGAATTGGAGCTCCCAGTAACAACAAGACGTGTGCAACAACTTTTAAATTCTTCTGGACAAAAATACAACGTAAACCAGGCCTCAAAGAAGTACATAAACCGGCCCGTATTGATTTCGCACGGGCACGAAACACAGTGACTTTATAGAAATTTCGACCACTGTACTCGCGACAACACTCGAGAGCCGGGTGTTCCCATCCGATCTGATTCTCGAAGTCCCTGGAAGTTTGGCTCGCACTGTGCTCGACTATGCTCGACTATGCACGTGTTCGAAACACCTAACCCCAGACTTCTCTATCCGCCAGAGACACACTCAACGGCATACCACTACGAACTCTCGGCGAAGAGCAATCGAGCAGAAAAGAAGCACGCGAAACACAGCGGTGCGCAGCCTCTAAACAGCGTTCAACTCTCTGAAACAAAGTGTCTCCGGCAGACCGGCATTCTTTTTCCCCACTTATCAAACCCGGTTCATCGGCCGGAATACGCTGAGGCTCTCTTCGCGAGAGTAAAAAGCCACCAAAGAGACCAGACGAGAGGAAAGAGAGAGAGAGAGAGAGTCCGGTTGGCTGTTCCAGCGTCAGCCGACACGACACTTCGGCACGTTTAACACGGGGAATTGCACTTTACGCGGCGGAGGATCGGAGGGAAGGCAAAGGGAGACATTCTTGTCGTTTCCTGAACGGGAAAGAGAGAAGGGACGTCGACGTCGAAAGCGAGACCCTTCCGGCGCGGAAAAACGCCGAAGGGAAGAATGAAAGGGCGAAGTATCTACACCGCGGTGGGGGAGGGCTGGCTTTTAACGCAGGGGTTAGATTATCCACCCCCGCGATCCACCAGCCTGAAACACACCGGCTCTCTGAACGCATTACGGTCTTCCCCGGAAAATTGCAAACCTTATGATCCCTCGAAACGAGTATCCGCCGTTCCTCGAAAAGCAAATACCACCAAAAATATCGTGTGTGTACAAATTAATTAATAAACCAGCTTACAAACAGTTGAGAAATCTCTAATTTGGCGGATGAAAGATTTCACGGAGAACGTTCTTTGAGCAGGAACTGATAGACACATCAATTTTAATACTGGAACTACCGAGGTGAAGATGAAGCTTGTTCTACCAAAACCAGTCAGAATGACTGGTCTTTAAAAAATATGTAATAAAGAATATTTTTATATTTATTGATTTATATTATTATACAAGCTTACAAAAGAGGAATATGTAGTGGTAATTTTCCAGCTTTACACCCTCTTTTCATTTTTCCCAACTGGATCTTGTATATTTTCATTTTCGTCTTCTTTACGTGAATTAAAAATATTTTTTAATTCACTACTAACTTGTATTAACATTTAAGAGATACGTGAACATTTTTGCGAGAACGATGGCTGGCACGGATAGCAGGGCGATATTGAAATCCACGAACCCTCTGTTTTCGGATGCACCGCGGCCCCGTTGTGTCGCTGGCCGCAGGAAATCGAGCCCGCTAATTAATCACCGTGCCGCATAATAAGCGACCTGATAACGATACCATCGCCGCTTCTAAATTCGTAACACGCCGCCGCTGTCCGCTTACGTGGCCCCCCGATAAACAACAGGGGTTGAAACAACTGATCCCGCGGACGCATTAAATTATTGTTAAGGAAACACAGAGGGTGCGGCCCGAGCGGGGCCGGCAAACTTTCTGTTTACCCTGTTACGAGCGTGACAACTGGACGGATTGCGTGCTCCGCTGTCCTAGAAACGAACCCTTTGGGTAATTGCGCGAGACAGGGTAAACCGTGGTGTCGTCGGACTCTTCGGGCTGGCATCCGTCGATGCCGATCGATTCCAATTTAACGCTCGTCGAGTAAAAATGCGACCGAGACACGAGACACAATTCTCTTCCCGAGACGTTCTCCGTCCTGAAACAATAAACAAGGGAAAAAAAAATATTCACATGTTACGTCCCGGAGTCTGACTCTCGCGAAAACTATCGTTCCGCGACCCATTCCCCTTACTGGACGCTCTCAAATGCGATACAACCTTTTGTCCACGCGCGGCACGTTACGTCCGACGTCTGACTGGGAACCACGACTTTCGCGAAAACATGCGTATTCTACTTACGATGGTAATACGGCTCGCCGATTTTTTTCTAATACAGAACTATCATCACAAATAACTGGAATTGATCAAGAATTAATTAAAAGATTCTATATCATATTACAGGTATTTATTTTTTAAAAAACTTATATATTTTTAATATTATACACAGAGAGAGAGAGAGGAGAGAATACTCTGCAAATTATTTTATAATTTATTATGATTGCTAATATTGACTTGTAATAAATTAATGTAATATTAATTTTAAAAATTCATATTTTTTCTTCGCAGGGAAATATTTAGCGACTAAATATTATTATTATATTATTATTATTATTATTATTATTTTGGAATTGGTTTGAGGCCATATCTTATTTGTTTGAAAACATTGATGTCAAGCTATTCGCTTATATGATTTGGCGGAAATGAGTTTTCCTATTGAAATTCAATAGTATTAAATATTAAAATAAGTTCATATGATATTGGCACTATTCAATAGTACATCTTATTGAATCAACATATATTTTTTTTCTTTCGACAGGATTTATTTCTCTCAGTGCAGAGAGAAAAATATATTCTATTCCTGTGAAATATAATAATTTCGTTCGGGGCGGGGGGACTACTCTCTCTCTGTGTGTTTCCTTGGCAAGTTAAAGTGCAGGTTAGACACGACACAGAGAGAGAGAAGAGAGAGGAACGAAGCCTCGGGGAAAACGTTGGCTGTATGCAGGAGAGCAAACCGCGAGTCGGAAGTCCGCGGTAGCCGCAAGTTAAACAGCTTTCCGTTACCGTTCGCATTACCCGGCGACGTGGTGAAACGTGCCCTGTCCCTGACTCTCCGACTAGTCTCTCTCTCTCTCTCTCTGGCATCCCTGGTTCACTGGTCGAATGAATAATGTGGTCGACGTGTACGGCGACCCATAACCGGTTTGCGCGGCCTGCCGCGACCGTTGGAAACCTCTGCGTCGAGCTGTCGCCGGGTTTCGGGTTATTTAAGGAAGAAAACCATGCGCAACGGGTGAGAGCCGACTGGAGGAAAGGGATCTGCTCGATACGGATCTCTCCGTACGAAGCACGCGGACCAGATTAGCCGGGACGGAATCGTTGAAATGGAAACGAGAGAAAGAGAGAGGAGAGAGCGAAGGGATGATCCTGGAAATAGACCCGGGAAATTAGAGACGGAAAACGCGCAACCCGCCGAACAGTTTGAAAATCGCGTTACAGGCTTCGTTGTGCCGGATACGATGAATAATACGACTCCGGCGTTTTATCGCGGTATCGACGAGCGAATATAAATTACAAAGCGTGTTCATCGCGCCAGCCCATGGAGCAGTGCGACGCCACTCGAAACGGAACAGCTGTATTCTCGAGGATAATACCGCTGGTACGCGAGGATTGCGCCTGTCGTAAAAAAAAAGAAGAGAGAAACAGAGAGTCTCACTGACGCGTGGAACGCAACAATATCGTTATCGTAAAACGTTTATGTGTGGATCGGAGCCCGCGCCGTAACAGTTTCATATCTTTTTCACGACGTGTCTCGTCGGGACGGGCAACGACTGCGCCCCGCGATTTGCTCGCGAGTCTCTTCCCTGATATAATTAAACACGAGGGCATCGGCTGCCGGAAAGAAAGAATCGAGGCTCATGAAAGATTCAACGTTCAATTCAGTAGCAATAAGCAGCCGCCGGAAAGATGGCTGGCGGAGGTTCGAGGCCTCGGCTTTGACGCTGCGAGAGGCCGCCGACCGGAAACCCTGATTCTCTCTCGGCCCCCGCAGCTCTCTCGTATTTTCGATTTCCATTAGGTTGTATTCCCAGAGCGGGCCGCCGCGCCGACAGCTGTACTAGCGCGTTGCACGTGACCCAATTGAAAAGTCGATACCTTAGAATTCAGGGGAAGCCAGCCGGGTGGGCCAGGTCTGTCGTTCGTCTTCTTTTCGCGCGCCGCTTCTTTGTCGCCTGGCTCTCTCGAGTCCTCCGAAAGAAGCCACCCCCGCCCACTTGATCAACGGATCCAATTCCCCGGGCCTTTTTCTTCCTTCTCCTTGCTTTCTCTCTCTCTCTCTCGCTCTCTGCATATCCGAGCGAAATCGATACGCGCTCGATCATGCCGCGTCCGAAGTGACCTAACCGCGAGGACCAGATGGTCTCCTCGGAAATACGAGAGGTTCTCCTCCGGCGAAGGGTTTCCTCTGAGCCGTGCTTGGTTTTTCAGGTTTCTGGGTCGGTGTCGGCGCGAGAACATAGGGAACGGGACACACATGCGTCTCTCCTCTCGTAGGGTTTCCTCGATTAGGCGATCGATCCCCGCGACCGTGGAGGTTAGGGCAACGGGCCACCAGCCGTAATCCCACCAACAGAGAGAACGGGGACGAAAGCAAGCCGCTTAGACCGCTTCAAGTGTGTCTCGACCCGCAAACCTTGACCGAATCTCTCGCTCTCTCGGCCTCAACCGACTCCCAACGCCGCGCGACGCGCCTCGTGCTGTTTTCCACACACAGCGGCACCGAACGCGCTCTATATCCTCCGTTCGCCATCAGCACACCCCAGCTATCTGTCGTTTCTTCCCCATTGATCCAGCGCACCCTACCGTATCTCGCGCCTCGCGTCGCCGTTAATGTTTTATGCGACGCCGATTTTTAGTGCCCCCGGACTGCCAGCGACAACCGGATCTCTATAAAGGCAAGAACTACGAGCCGCCGTTGATCGCTTTTCGATTTTTCTATCACCGGAACGGCGCACAGTGGGACGACTTATGTAGAATTCCCGACATGGACGAAAAATTCAAACTTCTTTTTCCCAGTAAGAGAGCTCATAGGATCGTTTCCCAGGCTTTTGGAACAAGTAAAATGTGGGGACATTCCAGGACATGTCAGTGATAACGCTATATTTCCGGCATATGTATCTGAAATCGACAGCTCAAGACTTGAATTTTCATGAAACCGTATCTTTCTCATGAATTTTTCCTAATAGTTTCCATCTTTTGGTAATGTGGTTGTATAATTTTTTCCTACGTATGAGGTGTATTTGAGCTGAGAAAAATATGAATGAAATAAAAAACGGCTGTACTACTGTTTAACACTTGACGTTTAGTAACGTTGTGGGCAGTTTGCGTACATTTTGTCGCGTTA
Source organism: Lasioglossum baleicum (assembly GCF_051020765.1). Classification (NCBI taxonomy): domain Eukaryota; kingdom Metazoa; phylum Arthropoda; class Insecta; order Hymenoptera; family Halictidae; genus Lasioglossum; species Lasioglossum baleicum. The sequence continues at coordinate 5,437,769 of NC_134948.1, read as the reverse complement.
CAAAAAAGTTCCGATTTGTTCCGAAAAATAGACTTTACAAGTGTTTACAGTTGGTATTTAGTGAGAGAGAAATACGCAAAAATCATTCCCGACTTCGTCCGATTCTTCCCGGAAATAATGTTTGAACGAGTGGTTTGCAGGGTCAAAGTCCAGCAAAACGCAGTGTTTGTTGACTATGTATTTCTTAATTCTGCTCTTATCGTTCAGTATCAGTTCTCAGCTTTACGTATCCGTGTGCAGGGAATGGTTTTTGAAACTGTTGGAATTGTGGATTTTCATTGCATGCATATGATCGAATAAAGATTGTAAATTATAAAAGGAGGGTATTTATTCCATATTTCTATGACTTGTTACGAGTTTTACATACAATTGCAGTGTTCTGTGTAGAATACTTAACAACAAAGATAACGAAATAATGTAAATAAGGAAGACAACGAAACAATGTACAGGGTGGGGCACTATAAACAGGTCACCTGAATAACTCGCTTGCTTTTGGAGATAGAAGTAAATTCATCAGACCAAACTTACTTGATATCGAGGCGCTCGTAATCTGATGTCATTAATTTTTTAGATATGACATTAATTTTATAGATGGAGACGTCAAGGAGATATGAAGGTCAACTTCATTTTTAAAAAAAATGAAAAAAAAAGGTACCTCATTTTACTTATATCATTTCTGATGTTTTTCAGTTGCTAAGTAGAGATTTTATTTTACTTTTCTTTTATATGTTCCTATTTGCGCTTTTGTTTCGTATGTTTAATTTGTTTATAAAATTAAACAAATCATACCTACAAAACATTAAACAAAATTTAAAAATCAAACAAAAACTAAATTCTATTAATCCTTCAGTACATATTTAAGTTTATTTTTTATTATTATTATCAACTATTAATCCTTCAGTACATATTTAAGTAACCATGAAATGTTTCATGTGAAAATAAAAAATCCAAGATCATTGTTCTATGAATGCGCTGTAGCTTCTTTCGCATCATTCCTGTCACCTAACGGACTTCACCATTCGATTCAGCACGAAAAAATACATAGAGTATGACCCTCATTTAAATTTTTATAAAGGAATAACTGGATGAAAAAGCCGGAAATTGAATTACTACGAATAGATTTAATTAGATTTAATAGAAGCCATTAAGAACATCGATGTATCCGGTGAAATGATTCGATTGACTTGACAACATTTATATTCTATTTGCGATCGTTTCCGGTGAAATGATTCAATTGACTTGACAACATTTATATGCTAATTGTGAATTTTCGGTTCACCAGATCGATTCTGGAATTCCACGTTCGAAGAACGCGTTGAGAGAAAGAGAGAGACGTGATCCGCCATAAGAGCGAACAGTCGCCCGCCGAACCGAACGACTCGATCGTATATCCACGAAGCGTTTCCGGGCCGCTTTTTTTTTTTTTTATTTGCGACGGCACCTCGGCGAGCAACTAACTCGATTCAGTTAGCCACTCGTCGAACACGTCCGCCGCGCATCGACCCAATTATTCACGCCTGACTCGGTTGGGGGAAAAAAAGGGTGCGGGTTCTGTTCTCTTTTTAGAGTCGCCGGCGAAGACGAATCGGGGTGTGAAGTCGACGATTAATAATATTTTCCGGTTGACTCGACGATACACGACGCAGAACCGTGTTACCTAAACGATCGGCTTCGTTTCTCTGACCACTTTCGGGCCTGGCCATTCATTGACTCGAGAGATTGATACATACTTGAGATTAGTGTTCCCAAAAGTGTGGTACATGTACTCCTGGAGGTAATAGGAAGAGTTTGGCAAGCTCTTAACACTTTATCTACCGAAATTAGTAATTGTGCTGTACCAAAAGAAAGCATAGAAATTTTCTTTTACATTACAATGTTAAATGAAACGATTAGATGACGTTATTAAGGGTGACTTGTTAGGTCACAATGAAAATCGCTGTTGCTATTGAAGGTTCCATTAAAAAGTGTTTAGCCATGTACCAGTGTTGGGCAAAATTTATTTCGAATAACGAATAAAGAATAACGAATAAATCCCAGGATTTATTCGAGAATAACGAATAACGATTTTATTCGTAGCTAACGAATAACGCTTTATTCGTTATTCGTTAGTCACGAATGAATCCCGGGACTTTTATTCGTTATTCGTTATTCTAAATGACGGCAGCGAATAAGAATAAAGGCCGGAGAATATTGTTTGATTGACAATCGACAATCGACACCCGACACCTCGAGGCTGAGGCCGAGACGAGCTATGGATTGATGTTGACGATTGATATATTATTGTTAGTGATTAGGTTAGTAGTGGTGACCGACCTAGGTCCGGGACTGGGACCTTCGTTATCTTTACACATACTTTGTTGCCACGATACACATAAGTACACGTCGCTGGTGCCGACTGCCGAACCGAGTGCCGCGTGCCGCGTGCGATGTCGGTGACGCGATGTCATTCGACACCATTATTCGCTGTGCTATGCTATTCGAATAAATTTTTATTCGCTGGCTTATTCGAATGAATCTTTATTCGCTGGGTTGTTCGAATAAATTTTTATTCGCTGGGTTTTTACGAATAAATTTTTATTCGCTGGGTTATTCGCATAAAAATTTTGTCGAATAAAAATTTATTCGAATAAAAATTTATTCGAATAACCCAGCGAATAAAAATTTATTCGTATTTTTTATTCGCTGGTTATTCGAATGAAATTTCATTCGAATAACGCCCAACTCTGCCATGTACCATAGATTTTTTAAATTATGCAATAATCACCGGTCGGTAATGTGTTAAATAGTTTCTGAAGCAGCGTCCGTTCATTGGCGATTTTCAAGTGTTTCAAGGATAATTGTGTAAATTCTTGTATTACAGAAGTTTTTCGAAAGTCCCAGCGTATCACTTAATAAACCTTTACACCGAACTCTAGCGTTCGAACGCGTTCGCTCGGTCCTCTACGTCACTCTACGAGATCCTATGGGGGAATTGTTTACATTACTGAGAGTGTTTATGGGATGCTGCAGATAAGCCTTCGACTAAATGGTCTCCTTCAAATCGGTATTCAGTTGAAACAGTGCCATCAGAAAGTGCAGAGTAAACTATTCAGAGTGTCTATTACATTCTTTTACGTTATACAGTGTTTTATAGATAAATGTTTCAAATGTCTGGCCTTTAATTGCCTCACAGTCAGAGAACTATCGGGACTACTGCGAGGTTTACCCCGCGAGGGGCCAAGCAGCTCAAGAAGCCTCGGTCGCCGAGAAGTGTAGCATAATACGGGTCGTGGGTATACATATCGACGACCGAGGCCCTCGAGCTTCGCTGTCCTTCTCTAAGTTCGACAAAAGTCAACGAAGGGAGGGTATCCCTGGCCGGACCAGTGTTTGGACAATTACCGATAAGATAAAACGCTGTATCTCTTGAAAAAGCAAATAAAAAAATAAACCGCCCAACGTGGGGCTCGAACCCACGACCCTGAGATTAAGAGTCTCATGCTCTACTTTTTTTTTTTTTTTTTTTTTAACATGTTTATTGTTCAAGTAGTTGTACATTCTTAATAATTAATGGTAACAACAAACATAAAAAGTACCAGTCAGTATCGCTATTAATATCTAAATGCTCGCTCGCGTGCGAGACTCTTAGTTATACATTCTTTGGTTGTTGATGAGAAAGGAACTTAAACTTAGACTAGACATAATAATAAGTATATATTACTTAACGTTCTATGTGTCAGGCGAGGGGGAAAAAAAAAAATAAACTATTATTGCAAAAAACCCCCTTATCAGTCTTGATGGATAAGGCTTAAAAACTACTTAAAACTAGGCTTAATTGTAGGTATATTTACATATTTACATATTTACAGTTTTTTTGCTTTAATGGCGCAAAAATTAGGACTGTTAGTAACAACGAGTCTTAGTTATTAATTTGGATCGTAGCTTGGGTGCGAAGTATTTATGTTCTAGGTTCGGTGAGGTCTAGATTGCTGATGTCGTAGTCTGGTTTCTTGTATTAGTTCAGTTCTTCTGTTGTGGAGATCGTTTATGTGTGTGTCTTCGGGTGAAAGCCACCAGTATTTTTTTCTGTCGAGTCTGTAGAAGTCATAGTAGTCAATTGTCGGGATATCTTGTGAGAATTTAAATCTGTCTCTGTTCGTTTCAAGGTCAAGGTGGTGGTACGCAATGCGTTTATCGGCTTTGTTGCGTCTCCAGTGGTAGATGAGGTTTATATTTTTTGCATTCTGGATTAGTCCTAATTTGTCGCAATGTAAGAAAGCCTGGGGGGTGGTGTAGCCATTAGAGAGTTGACGTTGGGAGATTGCTGGATCTTGGTGCACTAAAGATTGAATTATACTGTTGTCTATGGTGGGAATTTTACTAAAATAGTTTCGGACTGTTTTTAATATGAATGAGTCTATCCTAGGGATCTCTGCTGCGTTATATAAAGTTTTGTTGCTAACATGGTGCTGCCAGTTAGACTGTTGCGTACGGTATAGCTTGAGGCAAGCTCTTAGGCATTTCCTTTCTAGGCATCTGATTTTTTCCATAGTGGTGTGATTGCAGTTCCACCAGATGGGCGCTGCGTATGTGAGGATTGGGCGGACTAGTAACATATATAGAATAATTTTTGTTTTGTGGGTCAGGTGTTTGTTGTAGAAGATACGGCTGTGGGCCTGGAATGCTTGCCGAGCTTTGGTGGTTTGGATGTCTGTATGCTTATTTCCGCGAAGAAGGTAGTCGATATGGACTCCAAGGTATTTCACTACTTTTTTGTGGGGGATGGTTTTAAGTGTGTTGGTGCCTGGGATTGTGGTGGATATGCAGAAGTCTTTACTACCCGCCTTTGGTTTGGATGAGAGGTGTTCGAGGGGTTTCCTGAAAAGTATCGTTTCGCATTTCGTAGGATTGAGTTTTAAATTCCAGGCCATGAAATATTTGTTGACTTTCTCAGTAAGGGTTTCAAGATTATCGCGGACAGTTTTTACTTTATTGCCTGGCGTGTAGATTATGAGGTCGTCTGCGAAGTTTAAAGCATAGGAGGAGCTATTATCATTAAAATTGAATAGTTTGGGAAGGTCACTTATGAAGATGTTGAATAGGATTGGCGAGTTTACAGTGCCTTGTTGGAGTCCTTCTTGGATATTAAATTCTTGGGAAGAGAGGAGCTTACCGTCCCAGGTGGCAAAAGTCTTGTCTTTTATCATATCCCAGATAGAGAATAATAGCCAGGTCGGGCAGTTTTTTTTGTTTAATTTGTACAATAGGCCATTGTGCCATACCGAGTCGAATGCTTTTTCTAGATCTAGGAGGGCCGCTCCCACAAAGTGGCTCTTAGAAACGATGGTGTTTAAATCTGAGAAGAGCTTGTGGATGGCGTGGGTTGTGGAATGATGGTGTTTGAATCCGAACTGGCTATCTGGGATGATGTTGTTGGCTTTATTGAATGTGTTTATATTGGTGTTTATTATTGCTTCATAGACTTTGCTCATGCTGGGGGTGAGGCTGATTGGGCGGTAACTGGAGGGTTCGTGTGGGTTTTTCCCTTTTTTGAGAATAGGTAGCACTTTTGCCTGTTTCCAGGCTTTAGGGAAATAGCTGTGGTTCAACGAGTTGTTAAATATTATGGTTAAGTTATGAATTATATTTTTGGGTAGGTGTTTAAGGACAATTGGGGGGATGTTGTCAAGGCCACAAGATGTTTTGTTCGGGAGATGTCTTAAGATGTGGTCAACTGATCTGTAGGTGCAAAAAGGGTAGTCTTGGTTTAGTACGAGCGTAGGGTTGGAGGCTCTGTTGGAGTCGTCGAAGGTGGTGAAGGTTATTCCGTCTGACCGGGCTATCGCGAATTGTGTTTTAATATCATCGGCAGTGGAGTCTACTATTCGTTTAAGCGGGGTGTTGGAGTTTAGGTAGTTAGGAGAGTTGATTGATTCGTAATGAGCTCCTATTATGTTGAGCTTATCGGTTGGGGATGAGAAGATGTAATTGTCGTTATTACTTGCAGCGTGTAATAGATTGCATCCGCTCCTACGCAGTATGGATTCTTGGTTTTTTGGGATATGGAGGTCATTTATGGTGGTAAAACGTTTTGGTCGGAACATAGCGTTGATGCGGGGGAAGAAGGAGTCGGAGTCTCGGAAGTCTATTTTTTTTGTCATGTTGGTCCAGTATTGTTCAGTCGATTTTCGAAGTTCAGATTGGAGTTCTGTGGTGGTTGTTTTCAATAAGGATTTTGTTATCTTAGAAAGCGGTTGTTTGAGGTGTGGGTCCTGTCTGCGTTGATCATGTAGTAGGGAAACGAGGGAACTTTTTGTTTTTTGGAGTTTTCTGATTCTATTGTTTAGGTATTTTTGGATGCTGTTGCACGGTTTAATTTTAGGGGTGTTCTTGGAGATGGCTTGGGAAATTGCATTAGTGATTGTTTCGAGATGATTGTCTATTTCCGGTATTGATAGGTTGCGGTTGGTCGGGATTGGGTGTTTGTAGGCTTTGGCGAGCTTCTCGGTGAATCGAGACCAATTGGTGGCTTTATAGTTAAATCTGAGAGACTCATGGTTCGGTGGCCAAAGGGGGGTGTCGGCGGTGGGTATTTGGAAGATCAGTGATAGGGCAGAGTGATCGCTGTCATATGGGAGGGTTTGAGCTTTACCATTGATGTCATTAACTAAGGTGAGTCTGACGTCGGTAATGCATATGTCCAGGAAGGATTGGGCCGGCTTGAATGTTGGGAGAGAAGGGGTTATTATTTTAGCTTTATATTTTGTGGAAGAGTCGTCTTCCCATTGACGCATATACTTGCCTCTCTGGTTGTCGACTCGGTCTCCCCAGGCTTTTCTTCTAGCATTTAGGTCACCCGCGGTAATAAAAAAGTTGTTTGCAGAATGGAGTTTTAGTTGGTCGAATAGTTTATTTATTTCTGTGATAAATAATTTTCTATTGTCAGTGTGTGCGTATGTACTTATTAAGAATAGATTATTGTTGTTGCTGAGCCTAATTTTAATGGCTGTGAACTCTAGTATTTCAATTGATGATGGCAGTTTGATGATTTCTATTGGTATGTTTCTTTTGATTATAATGGCGGTACCACCACCTTGCTTGGAGTTGGGTCTGTCTGTTCGGATTATATTGTAGTCTTTGAAGGAGAGTTTGTGTATGGGAGTGAGTTTTGTTTCTGAAAGGAAGACCGCGTCGTGGTTGTGGGTCTGTAGAAAGTGAAGAAGTTCGAGTCTCCTATGGTTTGAGACTATAGAGTTAACATTTATAGCTGCTATCCTGATATGATTTGGTGGGTTGTTGAGGGGAGCGTGTTTTATTTAGCGCAGATGGAGTTTAATATAAACTCTATTTTTTGAGTATTGGCCGCGACTTGGGTTGCTAACGTCTGGAATTGGTTGTTGAATAGATTTATAATTTCACCTTTGAATTCCTGCACCCATGTTGGAGGTTGGGCGTCTTGGTGAGCGTGGAATTGATGATCGGTTTTTGGACCAGTCCGCTGAGTACCTCTGGGCAATGGGACGGTGCGGTCGGTGGGGAAAGCCTGGTAGTCTTCTGTTGGGAGCGGCCTTGAATTCCTGGTGGCTTGTGCGTAGGAGAAGTTGGTTCTCACAGCTGCAGCTAGGGTGTTAATCCTGGATGTAGTGATTAGGTGACGTGTAGAGATTTGCTCTTTTTTCTTTTGGAGGGCAAACTTGATGAAGGGGCAGCCTTTGTATGAGGCAGGGTGTCCTTCTTGGTTGCAATTGGCGCACTTGAGAGCTACCCTTTTCTCATTTTGTTGGATTGCACAGTTCCCTGGTTCGTGTGATTGAGCACATTTCACGCACCTGAACTGTAGGAAACAATTCTTGCTAGAGTGTCCGAGTCGTTGGCATTTTCTGCACTGGAAAATGGGGGGTTTTCTTAGTTGTTCCCATCTGACTCGCTGGTGGGCCAGCACTTTAATTTTGTATAATTCCTTGGGATTGCTTTCAGGAGTAATTTGTATAAGGTGGTGGTGACGGTCAGGTTGGTTTCTGTCGAATTGGAACCGGGACAGCTTTATTATTTCTATATTAGGAATATTTAGCTCCGAAATTTCCTTCAGGATCTCATTTTCGGTGAAATCGCCTTTGATCCCTTTTATGATAATTGATCTGGGTCTTAGCGATTTTGGTGTATATGTATAGTGGGGTATTTTCATTTCTACTAAGTGATTGATTGTTGGTTGGTGGTGTTCAATGTTGCTGAGGTATATGGTGTGGTTTTCCTTGTCAACTTCTTTGACGGTAAAATTAGTAACCGGGATGTTAATCGCTTTGAGGGTGGTGATTAGGGTGCTCAGATTGGAGTTGGTTGTGTAGATGGGTGGTGGTTTTATACTCTTAGTTTTTTTTGTCGCATTATCTTCTGTGTCGGAATTGTTGTTAATCTGGTATTCTTCATCTTCCTCGTTGGGTAGTGGAGTGAAACGATTGGTGATGTCAGGGTCCGGCTTGCCTGTATGGTTTACTGTTGGGCCGTATGGTTTAGCAGTTTTTTTGGGGGTTATCCATTTCTCTGTCGGTAAGGTAGAAGTCGCAGCGTCAAGTGCGGTTGAGGTGTCCTCCGCCAGAGGTGGAGGCGACTCTTGCTTGCGGGCGGCATTGAGGTTAGGAGTAACCTTTATTCTAATAGAGGCTGCATTGTTGTCCTTTAGGAATTTCTTATACTGCCTATCAAGTTCTAGTGAGTGAAGTTTGGGAGTTTTTTTCACCCTATTCATAGGTTTTGTGTTGTCTATTATGTTCTCTTTGTCGGAGTCGTCCGGCGAAAGAGTACGTTTGGCGCCATGTGGGCCGGCCATGCCTGTCTTTACTATCACAAAGAAAAGAAAAAAAAAACTTTTTTTTTTCAGGTGGATGGTGGGCGATAAGCTGGTCTTTATATCACTTAGCACTGCGGGGGCCTGTGGGGCCGGTGGGAGGGCCCAGAGCCCTTCTCACTTTAAAGAACGATCACCTATTCTTATTCTTTAGCGCGCGATGAGATTCGATGTTGCTTCGGCGAACGGTCAAACGCGACTCCAGTCTCATGCTCTACCGACTGAGCTAGCCGGGCGTGCGAGGTACGAATTTTGTTATCTATTAAAATAATATACGTTTCGCGGACGAACGGAACACGTTCTCAACCGACTTCAAAAAAGGAGGAGATTACTCCATTTTTTTTCCGCTTTTTTTCTATGTATGTTCACCGATTACTCCGAGATGGATGGACCAATCGGGACGAAACCTTCTGCATTTTGTAGGGCATGTTTCCCCGATTGGTCCCTTGAAAACAAATTTTACATTTTCTCATTCTTTGCGGATTTTATTGCAAATAACCAGTAAGACCGAAAAACCATTCTACGGTGTTCTACAAATTCTGCTCGTTCCACTAAAGTGTGAAATAAAACAATTCCATAAAACAAAATTAAACCGACATCGAGAAAACGCACTAAAAATTATGAAATAATTTAATAAATAATAATCTTATCGGAGGGGGGCGGCGCAAAATTGAAAATTTTCGACACTGTAAATTACGAAAATCCTTAAATTCTTCTACGTGCTTTCACATATTCATGTATCTTCTCTTCCCACCTATTGATTTCCAACTCCACCATATTCCAATGAAATCATAATCAGCAACATTGGATAATTTTCAATTTTCCGCCGCCTCCGAAAAGATTGTATTGTATTTAAGTTCGTGTGTGTTCACATCAATTAAATGGAAATTAGTTCATACTTTTTAGTGCGTTTTTTTAAAATGATTTTTGTCCATGGTGTTCGCGACACTGTGCGAAGGTGCGAGCGTACGTGAAACTCGTGGGGTATCGGTCGGGAACGACGGCAGAATGGCTGGATTAAAGATAATCACGTATCGAGCACGGTTACGTCCGCGTAATGCGTCCTAATGGGCCGGCTGGGCCCATGTAAATTACTTTATCCGAAAATACGGACGAAATTGCGGGGACGCATTATCGCACGATGCGTCATCGCAGCCGCGATCCATACATCGCGGGACCGGAATGAAATTTACGACGGCCGTTATACGCGTATTTCGGCGACACGCCGAAAGAGAGAGATGAGTGTGCGTGAACGCGTTTGTCCGTTCGTTCGTTCGCTCGCTCGCTCGTCGGTGTGCTCACAAACCTGGAAACAGAAACGCGCTTGCGTTTCGTTCGACGCCGCGCCGCACAGAGCGGTATTTGGCCGATCTAGCTGGCCAAAACTATTGCAACGTTATTTATGGTCTCAAGGTCATGATATTACATATCGTTGAATTCGTCTTTAAGATCAGCTACAGCATTATGACATAAAAAATACATTTTAACAATTAAAAAATCAAAGTGACCGTTACGTCCCGGAGTCTGACTTTCGCGAAAACTATCGTTCCGCGACCCATTCCCCTTACTGGACGCTCTCAAATGCGATACAACCTTTTGTCCACGCGGCACGTTACGTCCGACGTCTGACTGGGAACCACGACTTTCGCGAACATGCGTATTCTACTTAACGCTTACAGTAGATTCGCCCCAAAGCGGCGGACGAGAGCAGAGATAACTGAGACGGCGCGAATCTTCGCAGGGAAATATCTAGCAACTTATCGGACAGTTGAGTATAGCGATCGGTGAAGACAGAGGCAGGCTTCCTTTATGCGAACTGCTTCCGTTGCTCGCTGACGGCTGCAGTCGAATCAGGCTGGATCGTCGTAGGAAGGACGATGATCCTCACTCGTCCTGGGAAGATCACGTCGTCGGTGATCCTCGGTTGGCGGGAGATACCCCGCTGTTGTCCTCCGTCCCGCGTTCGTTGACGCGCATGAGCTTTCGTAATTGATAGCGACGAACGCGAATTGAATAGGAAAGCGCGAGGATGTAAGGAGAAGAACTAAGCGAGACTCACTTATTAAATTAATAACTGGGAATATATTTGTAACGGATGAAATGAAATTATAATGAACTAGAAGCGCGTGATATAGCAGGACCGCTAAAAGGCGGATGAGAGCGAGGACTCGTCGGAGTCCGGACCGGGACATCCAGGAGGCGGCGAGCCTCGCTGGAGTCTTGAACGAACGTGTCAGACTGGCTGTCCGAATTGAACTGAACTAACTGAACTCTTTTTAGGATTGTGAGGTCGAATACATAGGTGTCGAATCAGTCTCCGATTTTTCGCTGATTTCTTTTTTAATCAACGATTGACTCCATCAATCGATCGAATCAGTCTCCGATTTTTCGCTGATTTCTTTTTTAATCAGCGATTGACGATTGACTTCATCAACCGATTGAATAAATCGTCGATTTTTCGATGATTTCTTTTTTAATCACCGATTGACGATTGACTTCATCAATTGATTGAATCAGTCTCCGATTATTCGACGATTTCTTTTTTTAATCAACGATTGACTCCATCAATCGATCGAATCAGTCTCCGATTTTTCGATGATTTCTTTTTTAATCACCGATTGACGATTGACTTCATCAATTGATTGAATCAGTCTCCGATTATTCGACGATTTCTTTTTTTAATAAACGATTGACGATTAACTTCATCAATCGATCGAATCAGTCTCCGATTTTTCGCTGATTTCTTTTTTAATCAGCGATTGACGATTGACTTCATCAACCGATTGAATAAATCGTCGATTTTTCGCTGATTTCTTTTTTAATCAGCGATTGACGATTGACTTCATCAACCGATTGAATAAATCGTCGATTTTTCGATGATTTCTTTTCTAATCACCGATTGACGATTGACTTCATCAATTGATTGAATCAGTCTCCGATTATTCGACGATTTCTTTTTTTAATCAACGATTGACTCCATCAATCGATCGAATCAGTCTCCGATTTTTCGCTGATTAATTTTTAAACAGCGATTGACGATTGACTTCATCAATTGATTGAATCAGTCTCCGATTATTCGACGATTTCTTTTTTTAATTGACGATTGACGATTAACTTCATCAATCGATCGAATCAGTCTCCGATTTTTCGCTGATTTCTTTTTTAATCAGCGATTGACGATTGACTTCATCAACCGATTGAATAAATCGTCGATTTTTCGATGATTTCTTTTTTAATCACCGATTGACGATTGACTTCATCAACCGATTGAATCGATCGTCGATTTTTCAACGATTACCATTTTTGATCGGTACACATTAATCAATCAATCTTGATTAAAATTTTAATCGATTAATGCCCAACTCAGACGATGACCAATCGTATTCTTATATTACTTAAGTCTGATCGTTCCTGTACTTGTGCTACTTCTATTCTGATCTGTCGTCGATCAGTACCACTTAAGTCTGACCATTCACTTCCACATTCTCCTTAAGTCAGCTCTCATACCGTTCGCAGTCGAACCAATCTCCGACTTTTACTATTGCCATTAGAGACAGTGTTCCCGCGGCGAGAAGAAATTCGTTCGACGGTGCTCGGCCGGATTCCGTGCGGATAAACGGGAGAATAGATAACCGTAGAAATAAGAGAGGAGACCGGGTTATATCCTCAAGGGGCGTGGGTGTGAGGTTCTAATTTCGTTAAAGGCGCGTAAAGGCGAAGGAGTAAGATCGAGCGGACGGAAAGGAAAGAATCTTTCCCGTCGAATAATCCGCAGTGAAAGACGACCTGGCTCGATGGATTAGGATCCACCGACTCCGCGCTGTTTAATTAACGTTCGCCGGATTAAGTCTGTTGCTGGGAAAACTCGGCTGATCACGGAATAATCGATCGATCCCCGTAAGAAAAGGGAATTACCCGATTCCGAGAGAAAGGGCGATGGAGAGAAGAGGGAGAGGATAGGTAGAATGAAATGCTCGGGGAATTTTCAAAGCCGTGAACCGATATCGATAAGAAATTTGTCGGGGGCCGACCGAGGATCCGGGAATGCTCGGCTTTGCCCGAGAGAGGAGAACAATGGACAGTCGTAGGGCGGATCTTCTTTTAATTAAAGCGAGTTTATTCGTTTATCTCCGGGGCTCCTTTTAATTAAAGGAGCCGACGGGACGGCGCGGCTCGCGGCGTGTTAAAAAATATTACGCGCCACTCGGGGAGGATCGCGCAAATATTTCCCCGCGAGAAATGTGCCCTCCCGCGGCTCGTTTGGCACGCAGCCCGAGAGTACACTAACCAACGCACAGTGGGGTATTTCGCTGAAAAACGGGAATAAAATATTGCAGCGTTATTTATGGGCTCACGGTCACAATTAAGTAGGTCGTTGGATTCGTCTTGACGCCAGCTATAAGATTATGAAATAAAAATTGTACTTTAACATTTAAAAAATCAAAATAATTCTTATTTTCTGGCGAGAAAAATTTTTTTTTCAAATTTTAAATATATAATTTTGTACATGTTTCAATACTGTTCAACTTTTATCGGAACCATTTTGTCGTCAGATTATCCGAACTCTTGAAAAGTAGTGATAATGGAATGCTTTGATTACTATGTACTGAGTTGAGATAGGTGTACAAACTCTTCACAGATTTTATTCTGTTGTCATCTGAATTAGTATTGTTATGAATATTTCAACATTACCAATCATTCTGTAAGTTTTTTTTCGATTTCAAAACTTTATTGACGATTTTGGTGTACAATTGAGCTGAATTGAGCACTCCTTCTGGTACCATTGCACTCTATAAAGCTTTGCGATCATAGTCCAACAAAAAAATCTTCCGAATTTTTCCGAATTCGAGAGTTATAACTAGTTTAAGTAGAAATGAGCATGGAAAGTACACCTGCACCGCAAACTCTCGCGGTCCAACGGAAAACTAAAATATAACATAAGAGAATATAATAGATGCTCTCAATAGTTTGCTCAGCACTCTATGATGGAACTGTTTTGACTGAATACCGCAAGGAAACGATTGAATCGAAGGCTTCTTTGCAGCAACAATGTAAACAAAGATCCTCGTAAGATCTCGTAGAGAATCGGGCGAACGCGTTCGACCGCGAGAGTGTGCGGTGCAGGTGTACTACGCGTACGCTGCGACTTTCCATGCTCATTTCTACTTAAATTAGTTATAACTCTCGAATTCGGAAAAATTCGGAAGATTTTTTTGTTGGACTATGTTAGAGTTGATGCGTGGATATATATTCACAGCAGATTGTGTTCATTACAATAATAATAACTGGAATATAAAAACGTGGTCGGTCTATTCACAGCGTTACATCCCGCTATCTCGCCATATTAGAAACAAGTGAAGAAGTCACTTCAGCAGTGAACACACCGTAGTTCTTTCACTCACACCAGATGACTCTGTATGCAATCAGTCGGGCGCGAATTACAAATTCGTTTCTCAACAGACTATGATCGCAAAGCTTTATAGAATGTAAGGGTACCAGAAGGAGTGCTCAATTCAGCTCAATTGTATACCAAAATCGTCAATAAAGTTTTGAAATCGAAAAGAAACTTACAGAATGATTGGCAATGTTGAAATATTAATAACAATACTAATTTAGACGATAACAGAATAAAATCTGCGAAGAGTTTGTACACCTATCTCAACTCAGTACATAGTAATCAAAGCATTCCATTATCACTACTTTTCAAGAGTTCGGATAATCTGACGACAAAATGGTTCCAATAAAAGTTGAACAGTATTGAAACATGTACAAAATTATATATTTAAAATTTAAAGAAAAAATTTTTTTCGCCAACAAAATCAGAATTATTTTGATGTTTTAAATGTTAAAGTACAATTTTTATTTCGTAAGCTTATAGCCGGCGTCAAGACGAATCCAACGACCTACTTATTTGTGACCGTGAGCCCATAAATAACGCTGCAATATTTTATTCCCGTTTTTCAGCGAAATACCCCACTGTGCAACGGCGGAAACGAACAATCGTATTTTCCGCAGCTATAATTATGTACGCGAAAATATGAATGCCAAGAAACGGCTGGTCCAGAGAAATTCTCTGGCAAACGGATGGGATCTCCGAGCGGCTGTTCCGGTGGTTTTTCCAGAACGTCCTCAGCTATCACGGATATCAAGGGTATCGGAAGCGCACTCGATCCATCAGGATCCTCGCGTTGATTGATAACAGACCGAGGCTCGACGGTTTGTTCCCATCCCCTTCCTGTCCGTGTTGTCTAATAGCACGTCAAAGGAGACGCTGAAGCGTCAGGAGCGTCTACGACAGGGAGGCAAATGGGTGCATCCAGTGCACTAAGCATTCCTTTGTTCCTGAGCCGTGATTGACGCGGAATGCAGCGCGCTCTCTCCAGCCACTTCCCGCTGCGAGATCCTACAGGCAGTGCCAAACCGCGTGGACACTACGAATGTGTCCGCTGGAATGTCCTATGACGCTATAACATCAACCATCATTTTCAAAAAGTTTTAGGATGACGGGTAGTTCAGTGTGTAACAAATATGTTTCGCGTGGTTAACAGACAACGAATATAAATGTTTATTTATCAAAACAATAACACATAACAATAACGAAATAAAACGAAATGTAACAATAACAACAATAACGAGAAAACTAGATTATAACGTTAACGACTATCACGTACTACAAAGTACAAAGATATAACGTCACGTAGCGCGGACAACTCTAGAGCGATGCGTTCTCAACGAGTGCCACAAGCTTTCTGGTCTACTGGTAAAAATCCTTTTTGGTGGGAGGATTAGCAACGTGGGAAAAACCGTTAAAATAAGGGGAGGAATTCTCCGTTCCTCAAGAGTAAGGAGAAAGTTTTCTTCCCCAAAACAATTCAAAAATCGTCGCTGCCAAGGACATTGCAACGGTTGGGTCAGGGTTCTTGCAATCGTCACTTTTACGACCGAACCCTCAACGCAACCGTCCAACGTGCACACTTGAGAAGGATGGAATTTCCGCGTCCGGAAAGTCCCTCTTTCCAACGCACCATGTCCACTACAAAGTAATAAAATAGTAAAAGTAGTAAAAGTAGTAAAATGTGAATGTAACAAAAATGTTCCAAACTTGATCTACGATTTTTTCTGGTCCGTTGATGCAGCTTCAAAATTCTGATAACAATCGAACAAGATCGTTTCGCGTGGATTCAATGACCATCGGTTTTTCCGCAACCCTGTACTCGGTAAATTTTTCACAGCCCCGGTACTTCCTGTCCTCTAGCCTATAATGGTTTTTGTGTTCGGCACCCGCGCTCCGCCTTTGAAGGCTCGATTGTCCCTCTGTTCTCTCGATCCTTTTCCCTTTCGCCGACCCGTTCGTGCCTTCGTCCCGAGGGACCAAAGATCCTCCCTTCTCCCCTCGCCGCCGTCGTCGGGCTAATGGCGATCGAGCTGATAATCCGTTTCCCCGCGTTTCCGGTATTGGAATCGAGAGCTTCGTCGCATCTGTGCTCGGGAGAAGACCAATCTCCGGGTCGATTTAAGGTGAGCGCATACTAGAGGGTCACGGGAAGGCCGCGGATAGTCTCGGGAAGGCCAAAGCCGCCGATGGACGTCCACGCGGGAAGAAATCTCTAGCGGTCCGACGGCTCCACAGCAGGGAGCAGGGCTACCTGCTGTGCGCGGCAGAGAAAAAAGGTCTCCGTGGGCTCCCCACCTCTTTTAGGGAAAGGGACCTTTCTTTCAGGGAGCCCTGCTCCCTGCTGTGGAGCCGTCGCGTCGGCCCGCTAGAGATTTCTTCCCGCGTGGACGTCCATCGGCGGCTTTGGCCTACCCGAGACTATCCGCGGCCTTCCCGCGACCCTCTAGTATGCGCTCACCTTTACAAGCCTCGTTTTCGTATTTCGTCTCTCCGTCCGGTGCGGCGCGTCGTTGACTACTTTCCGGCGGTCTCGTCCGGCTAATAATCGATTTTCGCTACTTGTTCGTCGCTCGTCGACCTGTACACTTGTGGGTCGCCGCTCGTTGACCTGCGCTGCTTGTTGTCTCATCTTTCGCACGATCTGCGCGGGTGACTGTTCGTTGATCTGTGTGCTACTTGTATAGTCCGACCATTCACTGACTTGTACTACTTGTAGAGTGCGACCATTCCCTTACTTGTTCCACCCGTAGGCTGACTGTTCGTTGATTTGTACCACTTGTATCCTAGACTCTTTATCTTTACTACCTGTGGGTCGCTGCTCGTTGACATGCACTACTTGTACTACGACCATTCTCTGTTTCGTTTCACCCGTGGGCTGACTGTTCGTTGATTTATATCACTTGTATCTGGACCCTTTATCTACACTACCTGTGGGTCGACCATTCCTTGACTCGTACTACTTGGAGTCCGATCAACCCTCGACTTCCTCGTTCCAGATAATAATCCGCGAACTCCCGGCAATCTGAACATGGAACGATAATGTAATGGCTGCGTAAATAAATGTTCTAACCGAAACACAGGTGTCAGTATAAATAGTAGAACAACAGTAGAATGGCATCACTCATTTCTCGCGAGCTGACTGTTCGTTGATTTATATCACTGGTATCTGGACCCTTTATCTACACTACCTGTGGGTCGACCATTCCTTGACTCGTACTACTTGGAGTCCGATCAACCCTCGACTTCCTCGTTCCAGATAATAATCCGCGAACTCCCGGCAATCTGAACATGGAACGATAATGTAATGGCTGCATAAATAAATGTTCTAACCGAAACACAGGTGTCAGTATAAATAGTAGAATGGCATCACTCATTTCTCGCGAGCTGACTGTTCGTTGATTTATATCACTTGTATCTGGACCCTTTATCTGCACTACCTGTGGGTCGACCATTCCTTGACTCGTACTACTTGGAGTCCGATCAACCCTCGATTTCCTCGTTCCAGATAATAATCCGCGAACTCCCAGCAATCTGAACATGGAACGATAATGTAATGGCTGCGTAAATAAATGTTCTAACCGAAACACAGGTGTCAGTATAAATAGTAGAATGGCATCACTCATTTCTCGCGAGCTGACTGTTCGTTGATTTATATCACTGGTATCTGGACCCTTTATCTGCACTACCTGTGGGTCGACCATTCCTTGACTCGTACTACTTGGAGTCCGATCAACCGTCGACTTCCTCGTTCCAGATAATAATCCGCGAACTCCCGGCAATCTGAACATGGAACGATAATGTAATGGCTGCATAAATAAATGTTCTAACCGAAACACAGGTGTCAGTGTAAATAGTAGAACAACAGTAGAATGGCATCACTCATTTCTCGCGAGCTGACTGTTCGTTGATTTATATCACTTGTATCTGGACCCTTTATCTACACTACCTGTGGGTCGACCATTCCTTGACTCGTACTACTTGGAGTCCGATCAACCCTCGACTTCCTCGTTCCAGATAATAATCCGCGAACTCCCGGCAATCTGAACATGGAACGATAATGTAATGGCTGCATAAATAAATGTTCTAACCGAAACACAGGTGTCAGTATAAATAGTAGAATGGCATCACTCATTTCTCGCGAGCTGACTGTTCGTTGATTTATATCACTTGTATCTGGACCCTTTATCTGCACTACCTGTGGGTCGACCATTCCTTGACTCGTACTACTTGGAGTCCGATCAACCCTCGATTTCCTCGTTCCAGATAATAATCCGCGAACTCCCAGCAATCTGAACATGGAACGATAATGTAATGGCTGCGTAAATAAATGTTCTAACCGAAACACAGGTGTCAGTATAAATAGTAGAATGGCATCACTCATTTCTCGCGAGCTGACTGTTCGTTGATTTATATCACTGGTATCTGGACCCTTTATCTGCACTACCTGTGGGTCGACCATTCCTTGACTCGTACTACTTGGAGTCCGATCAACCGTCGACTTCCTCGTTCCAGATAATAATCCGCGAACTCCCGGCAATCTGAACATGGAACGATAATGTAATGGCTGCATAAATAAATGTTCTAACCGAAACACAGGTGTCAGTGTAAATAGTAGAACAACAGTAGAATGGCATCACTCATTTCTCGCGAGCTGACTGTTCGTTGATTTATATCACTTGTATCTGGACCCTTTATCTACACTACCTGTGGGTCGACCATTCCTTGACTCGTACTACTTGGAGTCCGATCAACCCTCGACTTCCTCGTTCCAGATAATAATCCGCGAACTCCCGGCAATCTGAACATGGAACGATAATGTAATGGCTGCATAAATAAATGTTCTAACCGAAACACAGGTGTCGGTATAAATAGTAGAACAACAGTAGAATGGCATCACTCATTTCTCGCGAGCGATTAATCTCGTGACGTACACGTCCGTCAGAGAGGGACCGATAAAAAATCTCTCGAGATCCATGCATAATGCTCGCGAGGCTTGAATTACCAGGGGCGCGATGTATTCCGTTCTCACCCCCGGTGGTTTCACGACCCGCCCTTAATAATCGTTCTCTTATCGCCCACACGTCCGTGTATTCTATTACCCGTTCCATCGAACGAGTGGTACCGTCGCGTCGCACTGACGGCTGCGGATCGCGCGCCTCGAAACTCGGCACGGCTGTCGGACATTCCAGCCGGGTCGCTTATCCGACCCGGTGATTAATTATTAATTAAAAACCGCACGGTAACGCGCGACTGCGTGTTCGCGTGGAAATTGCGAGGGACGCGCACCCGCGCGGAGAAACCGAGCGGAGTTTTTGCGCTTCGCCGTCTCGTCGCAATTTGCATACCGCGACAGTTTTTCACCTTAGATACGCGTCCCGCTCTGTCCGTGTCCGAACGAGCGTAATTAATGACAGCATCAAGGCTCCTGCGACGCGTCCACGGGGACTGGCTTGTTTGTCTTGCGCTGTCACGAGTCGGCCGCCCCTCTTAAGGGGCTAGTATAGGCTCGATTTGTAACTAGAAAGGAACTAGAATCTTACTAGAAAAATGGCTCGAAACATGGGTTTCGTACTGAACGTTGTTTGACCTTATTTAAGCAAATTGTGGGCTGGGTGAGGGCTCATTCGAAAGAGGAAGATTAGACGCAGCGCGCTTTTCTCACGAGGTTAACGAGATTATGTTAATAACTAATAATATGAGGGCCCAAAGTAGAGAACAAATCTAGGGAAAAAACCCGCAGATTTCAATGCATTTTCTGTCTCTAAAAGACTTTTTTGGCTTATGAGATGAGAAAAGCGCGCTGCTTTGAACCTTCCTCGTTAGAATGAGCCCTCACCCAGCTCAAAATATGCTCGTATAAGGTCAAACAACGTTTAGTTCCGAACCCATTCTTTCTAGTAAGATTCTAGTTATTTGCTAGATATTTGCTATTTAGTAGAATCTTACTAGATTTTGGGTCGAAAAAATGGGTTCGGAACTAAACGTTGTTTGACCTTATACGAGCATATTTTGAGCTGGGTGAGGGCTCATTCGAAAGAGGAAGATTAGACGCAGCGCGCTTTTCTCACGAGGTTAACGAGATTATGTTAATAACTAATAATATGAGGGCCCAAAGTAGAGAACAAATCTAGGAAAAAGACCCGCAGATTTCAATGCATTTTCTGTCTCTAAAAGACTTTTTTGGCTTATGAGATGAGAAAAGCGCGCTGCTTTGAACCTTCCTCGTTAGAATGAGCCCTCACCCAGCTCAAAATATGCTCGTATAAGGTCAAACAACGTTTAGTTCCGAACCCATTCTTTCTAGTAAGATTCTAGTTATTTGCTAGATATTTGCTATTTACTAGAATCTTACTAGATTTTGGGTCGAAAAAATGGGAGACAGAAAATGCATTGAAATCTGCGGGTTTTTTTCCTAGATTTTTTCTCTACTTTGGGCCCACATATTATTAGTTATTAACATAATCTCGTTAACCTCGTGAGAAAAGCGCGCTGCGTCTAACCTTCCTCTTTCGAATGAGCCCTCACCCAGCCCACAATTTGCTTAAATAAGGTCAAACAACGTTCAGTACGAAACCCATGTTTCGAGCCATTTTTCTAGTAAGATTCTAGTTCCTTTCTAGTTACAAATCGAGCCTATACTAGCCCCTTAACCCTGGACAACCGAGCTACCGCGCGTGCGAAATTAAGCCGCGACAAAAACGGGAACCGGTGATCCGAACGTTTTTAGTCGACAATAAAAATCTGTTCCTCGCGGGCAGGAACATACGTGAAAAAGTGAAATTGTCGAGCGCGCGTAGCAAACGATTGTGACGATCGGACAGACGACTAACGATTTTTCTCTTTTGCCGCAGCCGTCCTGGATGAGGAGCAGGGAGTACTGGGACGACAGTTTCGAGGCCAGGTACGCCGAGCTCAGGAAGGATCCGACCAGGCCGCCTCTGAAGGTAAGTTCCAATATAATAACCGTTCGGCGGGGAAATTTTACGGGGATTTCGCTATTAGGGGTGACGCACAGTGGGTAAAATCGACGTTCTAGCTGTTCACGGGCTAAAAACTCAAAGTCCTCGTATCGATTTTTAACGAATGCACAATGTTTCTTAAAATGTCTATTACATTCGAAAACGATAATATTAATTAAAGCTATTGAAAACTCTCGTTACAATAAACGTTCAAAGATCAAACTTTTTCGGATACGATTTATCACCGAAAAAATTCCTTCTCTTCATAATGATGTCCTGGAAAACCTACTGAAGATTAAATGACCAATTTTTTTTTTATATGAAGAATGTATATCTATGTTGAGAACGCACCAGGAACTAAACATCATTGTTCATAATTTATTATAAAAAAAAAAATATTTAATCAACTAAGGAAAATTGTCGAAGTTTTTCACCTTTGACAAGGGATAAGTTAAAATGTCCGAGGATGTGTCCATGTTCTGACAAAGTGGAACATTTTCGGCAAGATCTCTTCTAACAGATCGTGCAAAATTTAGATCCATTATAATCCATTATCAGTACACAGTCTTTTACAAATATCGATACAAAAAATTTCAAAAAAAATTTTTTTTCAATATAAAACTGCGGTCACCTTCATTATTTATTTATAACTATATATTTTTTGTTCAATAATGTTGTAGCTGACGGCAAGACGAATCCAACGACCTATTTAATGTGGTCTTTATGTATTGAAATAATGGTGAAATAGGCATGAACAGCTAGAACGTCGATTTTACCCACTGTGTGACGGTCCGAATTTGACCTTGGCCGAACGCCAGTGTAGTAGTACCCTCACACACCGTTAGAAACTGTATACGTACACGAGGTTGCAAGGGTTTCGTAGACTCCACTATACGTCTCTATAATGCACATTTGGGGCCCGTACGTAGTCACAATCGATGGATGAAAGACCCACCATTGGTGGCCTGGTCCGAAAATGGCCTACTTTTGCGTTTCCGAGGCGTAATTTTCATTATTCGGCAGCATGTAGCGGAATTCGACAAATATTGGACGGCGCGACAGTGCTGCCACAGTCAAGACCAGTGGCGCACCCAGGATGTAATCTTGGGGGGGGGGCCGAGTTAAACCCAGCCCTAGGTTTTGCGTGATGACCTTATTTTTAAGCCAAAATATTTATCATCGGTACCCAGGGCTATTCCGCGATTTTAATTTTGGAAGCTGAACATTTTTTTCTTGGTGGGGGACTTGGCCCCCTGGCTCCCCCCCCTGGGTGCGCCACTGGTCAAGACACATACATTTTCTTAAATATCGAGAGATTTAGGGTTTCTATAGAAAAAAATGAACCAGAGCACCAATTCAGGAACACATACAATGTCAATGCAACCTTTATTATGTTAAACTATACGCGTTTAAACAAAAATACCGAAATCTACGAATACGGTGGAACTACATCCCTAAACGGAGGGTTTCGGCACAAGTATCAGTTCCATTTTGGCATTTTTATCTAGAAGCGCTAGTGCATTTCCGAAATTTTACTCACTGTTTTACCGATATTTTACCGATACAATGACTGAATCGGTAAAACAGTGAGTTCCATCGTACTTCGTAGTTTTCAAACTGTGTGTTTAAACACGTATAGTTTAACATAATAAAGGTTGCATTGACATTGTATGTGTCCCTGAATATGCGGCCAGCTTCATTTTTTTTCTATAGAAACCCTAAATCTCTCGATATTTAAGAAAATGTATGTGTCTTGACTGTGGCAGCACTGTCGCGCCGCCCAATATTTGTCGAATTCCGCTACATGCTGCCGAATAATGACAATTACGCCTCGAAAACGCAAAAGTAGGCCATTTTTGGAGCTGACCGCAATTGGTGGGTCTTTTATCTATCGATTGTGACTACGTAGGGGCCCCAAATGTTTGAAAAGTGCGGAACCCTTGCAACCTCGTGTACGTCTTCTATATATATAAAAGCGAAGTCCTGACTCACCTATCAACGCCCAAGCTAAACCCTTGGACCTAGAAAGCTGAAATTTTGTACAGAGGTTTCCCTTATGATCTATACAAGGGATAAGAAAGGATATTTCGAAATTCAATCCCCAAGGGGGTGAAAAGGGGTTGCAACGTTTGTATGAGGAATATTTTGTTCGTGGTCGGATTTACTTCATACTTGGTCATAATGCTCTTCGATATAATTAATCAAACACCTGTTTCAGCATTTTAAAAAATTGAACCCCCAAGGGGGTGAAAAGGGGTTGCAACGTTTGTATGAGGAATATTTTGTTCGTGGTCGGATTTACTTCATACTTGGTCATAATGCTCTTCGATATAATTAATCAAACACCTGTTTCGGCATTTTAAAAAATTGAACCCCCAAGGGGGTGAAAAGGGGTTGCAACGTTTGTATGAGGAATATTTTGTTCGTGGTCGGATTTACTTCGTACTTGGTCTTAATGCTCTTTGATATAATTAATCAAACACCTGTTTCGGCATTTTAAAAAATTGAACCCCCAAGGGGGTGAAAAGGGGTTGCAACGTTTGTATGAGGAATATTTTGTTCGTGGTCGGATTTACTTCATACTTGGTCATAATGCTCTTCGATATAATTAATCAAACACCTGTTTCGGCATTTTAAAAAATTGAACCCCCAAGGGGGTGAAAAGGGGTTGCAACGTTTGTATGAGGAATATTTTGTTCGTGGTCGGATTTACTTCGTACTTGGTCTTAATGCTCTTTGATATAATTAATCAAACACCTGTTTCGGCATTTTAAAAAATTGAACCCCCAAGGGGGTGAAAAGGGGTTGCAACGTTTCTATGAGGAATATTTTGTTCGTGGTCGGATTTACTTCGTACTTGGTCTTAATGCTCTTTGATATAATTAATCAAACACCTGTTTCGGCATTTTAAAAAATTGAACCCCCAAGGGGGTGAAAAGGGGTTGCAACGTTTGTATGAGGAATATTTTGTTCGTGGTCGGATTTACTTCGTACTTGGTCTTAATGCTCTTTGATATAATTAATCAAACACCTATTTCGGCATTTTGAGAAATTGATTCCCTAAGGGGGTGAAAAGGGGTTTTGAAATCTAAGATTGCGGCATGACATAAAATTAAAACTCTATAGGGGTGAATGGGGGGTTAAAAGGTTTTATATGGAGAAACGATATCAATTTCCGAGGGCATTAAACGGTTTTCTGTGCGAGCGAAGCCGCGGGCAAAAGCTAGTATACAATGTCTAGCGTTGTGTGAGGGTACCACCACACTGGCGCTCGACCAAGGTCAAATTCGGACCCACAGCCTTAACAGACGTTCCCTAGGTGCACCTCGGTCATCGCGACGCGACGGGTGCACTCGTTATCGAAAGCTTAAGCGTTGAAAAGCCTCGGGTTCGACACGGTCGAGTAAATCAACGAGCGACGACCGACCAAATATTGAGCACGAAAGCAGCGCGCGCGCGGGACGAAAGAGGCTGGTGCAGCCGCTTTCGGGCAGCTTTGATGAAGCATTCCCATTAGTGGCCCTGCGAAGGGCCAGGGGACGCGCACGAACTGCTGGTTAAGGGACGGGCTGCGGCTAACAGCGTACAAAGGTTCGCAGAGGAAACCGCGGCACGCGGCGGCAACCGACGCGGCTGTGCTCTGAAATACGCCGAAATGCGCCGCATACACCAGAGATTTTCGACCGCTGGCTGTCCAAGGGGTTTCGCGCGACTCCGAACTACACGACTGCAAAATTATCCGCCGTTGCGAAACGTTCTTCCAGCCGGGTTGCGCTCGAACGTGAACGTACAAGCCTGTCCGCCCTGTCGTTGACCTCTATCACTCGTTGCCGGACCGTTCGTCGACGTTACTACTCCTGCTCCGACCGTTCTTCTATTTGTACCACTTGCGGACCGACCATTCTTCTGGTTTTACTACTTGTAGCCTGATCATTCGTCTGTCTGAACTACTCGTAGCCCGATCTTTCGTTTACTATCACTACTTACAGCCTGACCTCGCATCGACTTGCACTACTTACAAGGAGAGTGCAAGGTCGACTAAGTCTCAGATTTGATTGAAACTTTGTACAGTTATAGATGATGTATACCTCGTTATAGGCGCAGATGCTCAATAGTTTTTAAGATATTTGTAATTAAAATTTTTCATTGGCATCAGATGGAAATTGCTTGGTTTTATGGGGACATTAATCTGATGTTGGTAGCCTTTTTTGTAGGTGGACGCGTAAAAGACATATGAAGGTCAACTTTATTTTTTTAAACGGAGTGCGGTATTTTTTGATACATCAATCGACGCAGCTGGACATTCGTTATAAAAAGGTACTGACCTATGTGTGTCGAAAAGTTAGTAGTTCAGGAGATATTTCAATTTAAATAACTCTAAAACACCATTACTGTCGTACTAAGACGTTGCACAAGTAAGTAAACGCTAAAAGTCTTATTGTTGGTACGACAGTAACGGTGTTTCAGAGTTATTCAAATTGAAATATCTCCTAAACTACTAACTTTTCGACATACATAGGTTAGTACTGCACAACTTTCATCTGAAACATTTTTTTGCGTGTAATCAATATTTTTGGAAATGTTGTTTGAAATATCGATCGCAAGATAATGAAATGTATAATATTCAAATGTTCTCGGCGCAACGGTTCGATCAGTTAATAGGGCAGATATTTTAAAGTTTCTGGTTTTACATTGTGAAAATATATTTTTCAGACGCAGTTTTTTCTACTTTCTTGAAAATGATCTGAATGAAGATCGAAACGTTGAAAGTTCCTAACTAACGTGCAAATTTTGCTTTTTTCCTATTAACTGATCGAACCGTTGCGCCGAGAACATTTGAATATTATACATTTTTGGAAATATTCGTCTGTAACGCTTTCCAATGTTCACCCTGTGTATTCATGGTAATTGAAAACCTTGAACGATGAATATCTTAAAAACTATTGAGTATCTGCGGCTATAATGGGGTATACACATTAACAGGAGAACGAGATCTATAACTGTACAAAGGAGTTTTCAATCAAATCTGAGATTCATCGACCTCGCACTATTCTTGTTAGACATACACTGTACGCTGACCTAGGATTCCTTTACTTTCACTTCTTACGGCCTGACCTTAAATCGGCTTGTACTACAAGCACTCTGACCATTCGTCGACTTGTGCTACTTACTCGATCCGCTGGTTCTCAATCCTCCCGTTCGACTGATGGCAGGATTTTCGGAAGAATACCGTGGCCAGGGATCAAAAACCTAACCCGAATCGGATTCGGTTCTCAATAACCCGCTGTAACCCGCGTAGCTTCGGTAACCGGTTACTAGATGGCCAACTGTAACCCGGTTAACCGGTTGAAAACCGTAACCCGAATCGGTTTCGGTTTTTGGTAACCCATGAAACACTGTAACCCACACTAAGAGCGGGTTTTGAGTACGCAAAGTTTGAACTTCTTTTCTTATTTATAATTATGCTTTGGCGCCAATCAGTTGAATTTATCTAGAAATCGATTTTAAATAATATGAGGACAACTTATTATTGATAAAGAAATTTGGTAAAGAAATTTGTATTTTAGGTAATTATGAAGAGTATGAATGTTGTGTGTTTCGGAAGGAACGTATATGTATACATATATAATAAGGCAATAATGAGCCAAGAATGCCTGGTATTATGGTATCGTTGTTGGAGCGTCGATTGGCAATTGTTTGACGCGGAACGGAAAACGAAACGAAGAAAAGATTTATCAACTGTTTTTCGATTTTTTATTGTTATGGGTTGCCCATCCATCCCATTCTTATTTCACACGTTGTGTTGAAAACATTTATATTTATTCAGATTGTTTTTATTGTGTGTTCACGTTTAACTAGTGACATTATAGATGACATCATAACACTTTGGACAAACGAATTCGATCTTTAATTTTGAAAATTATTGTTATTATCTAATAATCTAATTTAAAAAGCTCTTTTCAATATGATTATTACCTGAACCTGTTTATTTATAATACGTTTGCTATAAATACTTTACGATTCGGGTTATATTCCGTGAATCTCTGTTTAATAGTGAGTAACCCGCTCCGAGCGGGTTAACCTGCTCTCTCTAAGATTTGAGAACCGTTCCCTCGAGGATAGTATGGGTTACAGCGGGTTACAGTAACCTTCCTTGGTTAACCGGGTTTGGGTTAGGGTTAGGCGTCGGGTTAGAATCCCTGACCGTGGCGCGTTTCGGATTCGGGAGGCCGACGAAAGAGTGCGAAGTTCGAGGCGGGAAGCTCGATCGCGTAATAATCGGATCTGCGTAATGAAGCGGCACGATGCTGACGGGCACGACGGATGGAAGGGTCCGTTTACAACGACAAGCAACCAGGGAATACAGAGAAAGAGAGAGAGAGAGAGAGATAGAACCGAGGAGTGCAAGCTTACCGAGCGTGCAGCCGTGTACGTGCTTCCTGAAGCCTCAAGGCGGGTTCCGCGCGTCGAGCAGACGGGGACGAAACTTCGTTAACGAATCTCTGAAATGCCTCGGATGCGTCGGCTTAATTAGCTCGCGAACGTGAATGCTGGGCTGCCGTTGCCAGGCTCCGCCGCGACGAGACGCGACTACGCGACTGTAAACGCGGCTACACAGTCCGCAGCCCCCGGCACCGGTCGATTCGCTCGAATTTATGTCCTGACCTCCGTGCAAGTTCGACAATATCGAAAACTGCGAACCCGTTCCCGAGAGCTCGCGCAACACGTCTCTCTCATTTCCACGGTAGTGCCTCTCTGCTGATCCGAGACTTTTCCATAAGGAATGACGTTCCCACGTCCCGTAAGCAGAGACCCGTCTAGAAAATAAATTCTAGACGGGAGATGATAGAGGCAGTAGATTCATTTCGTTATTCTCTAGATTGATTCCAACGATAGGAATCTTTGAATCAAAATAATTCTTTCAGGTTATAGTATAGTAAAATATAGCAGGGACCATAACTGTTGTAACTAGACTGCGGATCTTTATGCAAAATAACAATTGTCTGCATCGATTGCAAGACATAGAAACCAAATTGAATGTTATTTCTTCCCTTAACGATTTTAATAGAGGAGAAATTATATATTGGCATTTTCAATTTTTTAAATTTTCTAACAATTTTGCATTTCATCTACTTAATTTTGCTATAAATGCATTAAGATCCGCAGTCTAGTTATAACCAAGAAGAAAAATAGTCGTAGGATAACAAGTAGTTCATCGATTAGAATCGTATTGGTTACAGATAAGATTATAAATGACCGAACATTTTTTGTCTTGTTGGTAAATGTTATCGTTGAGAGAAATTCATTTCGAGCACTTATAACTATAGACTGCGGATTTTATGCATTTATGATAAAAATGTTTCATGTTTAAAATCATTTAAGACCTTCAATGTATTGGTTTCAGCTTGCTAGGATAATTAAAAGAAGAATATAATTTTTACTTGGCTCCTCTGTCCTGCAATCAGTGCAAATATTTTCTTATTTTGCATGAAGATCCCGCAGTCTACTTATAATGTGAGAAATTTCATTCGACCGTTCGTAACAATTATCGATAAGAGAAATTTATTTCGATCGTTCATAACAGTTATTCGATGAAGGAAATTTGTAATAGTTATTATTAAATAGTACAACTTTCAAATGGTAGACGATCAATTATTTCATAAAAAAATTTTTATTCGTAAAAGTAATTGATTTGAAAATATGTACATATTAACATTTATGAAATCGGGATGACCACTCCACTTCCGCAACGCGAGATCGTGGTCCATCGTGCGTCCTCGGTGAACGTCGTGTGCCCCTCGGAGGGCGATCATCGCAGGCCAATCACGCCTAGGGGAAAACCGGCATCTAGTCTGGAATTCATCGAGGTCGATCGCGCGGAAACTTCCCGATGAAGATTCATAAGCGTCCAATTTCCCTAGGCCGCTGTTCCGCCGTGGCTCTTTTTCCCCGCAGTTTCTCGCGGCATCAGCGAATATTTAACGCGATGCTTCTCTCTCTCTCCTTCTCTCTGATCTTTCAAAGAAAAAGAGAAAGACAAAAAGGTAGAACTGCTGCGACAAAGGATTACAATAAACCGATACGCTCGTGATCATCGTTGGAAGCCGGGGCATGCCGAATCCCGAGCATAGTTCGCCGACGAATCCCTATTATGCATCCCCGTTTATTACTGGACCGCGCGATGCAACCCCCGTTCCGAACGTTCCGACGCGTTTCACCGGGTTGCATCGCGTTGCACCGACGTCCGATCGATGGCGCCGGCTACAGATTGTTTGGGAGGAAGCCTATTCAGCCGCGAAAGAGAGAGAGAGAGAGAGAATCGGGGAGGGAGCTCATGAACTCCTACGTGGCCGGAATAGCCCGCGAGCGATTCGAAGAATTTCATTTTGTACGGTGCTGCCCCGATAGTTGATCACCGGTCCGTCCGATTTCCCCTCGGATCGATTCCACCGTCGCGTCCCGTCGCGTCGTCTAATATCGTCGGAATTGTCCGACATTTCCCGTCGTCGGCAATCCGGGACAACGGGGGACAAGCAGAGAGGCAGTACCGCACAATGCGGACGACAGATCCAGCATGCGAGTCACGCGATCCAATTCGCAGGCTCCAAAGGCCGGCGTTAATTACGCGACCGAACCGAATGCCACGGAACCGAACCGAACGGTCATCTCTCGCGTTTAATAATCCAGCTGCTGCTGCTGCTGCTACTGCTAGCAAAACCAGTTCGACGATATACTGATTTGTATGCATGACACCATCCTCGGCTCAGCTCGCCTGCGATCAGAAGACCCTCCGACACACGCCCCTTAGCCCTTCGATCCCTTCACAGATTCCAACACCGTGATCAGTTCCGACGTAGTTTCCCAGACAACTTCGTCAGCTACTTCCGGGAATCACGATCGCACGACAATCGCCCGCGGAGAGAGAGAGAGTTCGATGGGGAATTTAGCTCCCCGAGGACCATCTTGCTCCTCAAACCCCTGATAACCGAGCCATCGTGCGGGGGACGAAAAAGGTGGATGCACATCGAGCAGCACGATTGCACACGATTCGACTACTGCTTCTTGTAGAAATGATCGTTTTACTTATGTGTGAATTGTTCTCCAAATCGATTAACCACCAGTCGATTTTTCTTTGCATTTTACTATATGTCTATGTAAAATGCCATAGACATATAGAGATAGACTGCGTGGCCTGAACGAAGCGCTGAAGCCCACAATGGCGGCGTGCGAGAGAGAGAGAGCATTAGCCGGGGTCCATAGCGCTCTCTTTCTATATGATGTGTCGACACATCAATTAGAAAGAGAGCGCTATGGACCCCGGCTAATGCTCTCTCTCTCAATCTTTGTACCGCGCGCCGCCATTGTGAGCTTCAACTCGCCCATAAGACGGCGCAGTCTATCTCTATATGTCTGTGGCATTTTACTGGCGACCTATTCATTGGAGACTAGAGGGGAGTTGTTGCTCGCGAGCTTCGCGAGTAGGGTTAGTGGTACCCATTTTATTTTTGTGTACGTGACGAAATAAATTTAAATCGAAATTAACTAACTGGCGAATGTTTATAATGTCGACAATGTAAATTGCTATTGAAATATTGATTAAAAGCTACAACGTTCGTTCTTTTGTTGTATTGAAATATGATTCTAAAAGCACTTTTAGTTTTCCCCGAATTTTCATGTTTCCGGGCAACTTTTCCAATTTTTTTTTAAATCTAAAAACCTGATTCGGATTACAACGAACATTAAAAAAAAAAGAATTAGCCAAATCGGTCCAGCCGTTCTCCCGTGATGTCGTGACCAACGAACAGCATTTGATTTTTATTATACAGGGTGTCCCAAAATTCGTGAAAATCCCGAAAGGGGGTGGTTCCTGAGACCATTTCAAGCGACATTTTCCTTTGCAAAAATGTTATCCGCGGCTTTGTTTAGGAGTTATTAACGAAAAACACGGACCAATCAGAGCGCGACCTAGTCGGCCCGGCGCGCCAACTGTCGATTGGCCGACTGTGCCAACTCGCGTCTAGGTCGCGCTCTGATTGGTCCGTGTTTTTCGTTAATAACTCCTAAACAAAGCCGCGGATAACATTTTTGCAAAGGAAAATGTCGCTTGAAATGGTCTCAGGAACCACCCCCTTTCGGGATTTTCACGAATTTTGGGACATCCCTGTATAGATTATTCTTAGTGGCTCTTAGTGGATCTACATGCAAAATAAAAATCTTCTACCTGAAGTGCAGCAATCTTTGAGCCGTTGATTTTTATTTAAAGTGACATATAAGTCCATTTATATTTAAATTGGGATATTTACAGTAAACGTACTGATTATTCAAACTGGAGCAACTGTCCAAAAAGTGAGGTTAACTTTTTAAATATTAATTAATACTAATTCATTAAAATTATCTTCATCACTGCGTTCGGACATTATCAATAATGGACTGGACTCGGGCCACTTTCAAAGTGATGTTTTTAATTATTGATATAACTGCGAAGATTTGTGTATCAAAAATGTTATCGTATAGTCTGAATATTCTGAACCACAAAATGTTGTTTATGACAGCTTACTTTCAACAAAAAACAATTGACAAACGGACTTGGACCACTTTCAGAATAATCGACTCATTTATCTTCTTTCTTAATCTGTTTAACAGGTCGGAAATAATGTAATAATGTTTTTACTGTCTTAAATTACAACGAGTCATCATTCTGATAAATGCGTAAAATCCGCTGTCTAATTAGCAGACACGGTACACTTTCATATTATATCATTTACGTTCCAGAATTTTAACGTGGATAGACTAATACAAAAGTTTGAGAAGCTTTTAAACCTACGAACGCATATAATTTCGTGAATTTTCTGTTTTACCTTGAGGCAAATGAGCGATTCACGTAATGTCCGTGTCTCGCGTTTACAGACCTCCAGGTGTACGTCACGCATACTTCGCAGGGTGCGGCGTTTCAACTTTTATTGGCGAGCGTTCGAATACTTTCGCGAACCACTGTACGCCCCCGTAAAAACCAGTCTAGCTTGTAAAAATGTCGGCCCTCGGTCTCTTTTCCCCCAGATAAACGTAATGGAACGGTCGCGGAGCCCAACCACCCAGGGTCTACTTACCCCCAAACCGCCCTCTCTCAGAGTCCCTGTCTCTCGCACTCGCGACCTCTATTCCTGCAACCACCCGAGGCCACTTGCTTATTGATGTTTATTTATTAAACGAGATTGCATATTTTCGAGCTCGCCTGGAAATGTCCCTAGACGACGAATAGTTCCCTCGAACTTCGGAATTCTGGTTGGAGAGTTCGAGTCTTCCGCGATACACACACCCCCTCTCACGTGTTCCTCCCGCATGGTTGCTTTATCGAACGAGATTCCTCGGGGGAGAAAGAGTTTGAAAAATTCCCTAGATGCGCCGACAGTTTCTGCGATGAAAATCTCCCTGGGATTTGCCACGGAGAAACTCCTTTGCATCGGTCTTTCGTTGTAATTCGCTGGCTTCGCGACTCGGTTGTTGAACGGATCTTTTACTAAAACCTCGATTCCAGTTCGCAAGAATTTCAGATCCCAGACTTTTTCACCAACTGCTAGATCGGCCGGCCGGACCAGTGTGCGCTGGCCCTTTGAATCGCGATAAGAAACCTCTGGCCGCGCCGGGAATCAAAAGCTTCGAATATTCCCGCGACAACCTCGGATAATGATATCGCAGCAGATGGGGTGGGGTGGGGGGGAAGGCGGGGATAGAATCGCGTCCGCGTTAGGGCATTGTTGTGCGCGTTTTCGAGAAGGACACCCCCGGCCTTGTCGCGCCATTGTGACCCGGCCGACAATGGCCTGATGAGCCGGCATTGTCGAACTTGTCGAAGTCAGCCGCGACCAGAGCCGCGAGATGAAAGGCCCTGGACCGAAGCCGGGGGAGGAGCACGACGGGGCTCGATGGAATCGCTCTCGTCCGGGAATCCGTCTAAACATTTGTCCCGGTGAATCGACGGGATCCCGATCAAAGCCGACCATCTCTACCCCTCTCGCTCTCGCTCTCTTTTCCCTTCGGACGTTCGCGGCGAAAACCCCTCGGGCCGGAAACGCGATTCATCGACGCCCGGGCAGACGAAGAGCCTGCCATTTTCTCGCCAGGCTCGATTAAAATCGGTCCTTCAGCCCCGCCGAGCACAGTCCTTTTGTCGAGGCTTTTCTTCGATGGATTGACATTATGCTCGTCGTTTTAAACACATCACTTTGCCTTCGTTTATCATTGCGAGTTCAAATAAGTCTCCGCCGTTTTCCATCTTAAATTGGGCACTTATTGCGAAAGAACGGTACCTTATGTGTTTTATTCGAAGTACATCGCTGGCCACTACTTCTCCTCATCTTTCTGGCAGCATCCGGATACCGCGTCGGACGAACGTTTCATCTTTTGACGCTATCCGTGAATCGACTCAATTTTTGGTATCTTCATATAATGTGAAATGCTGCTCAGACAGGTGATGCGTCATCGATCGAAACAAGTAGTAATCGGAAGGAGCAATGTCTGGCGAATACGGCGGGTTGGGTAAAACTTCCCAATTAAGGGGGCCGTCTCCGAGCAGATGACGGTCGCGCGTGAACACTCGCACACCGCTACGTACGCGAGAATTGCTAGGATCAGGGAAATGTGTTCTGATTTCTCGATAATGCAAAGACGGGGGTTTTTATTAGTCAAAATCGCTAGATAAAAGATCAATCTAGCGCGCTGTTTGCTTCAAAAGTCGTTCTTTTACGTTTCCGAGCAATGATTTTGCAA
The DNA here is from genome assembly GCF_051020765.1 of Lasioglossum baleicum. NCBI lineage: Eukaryota > Metazoa > Arthropoda > Insecta > Hymenoptera > Halictidae > Lasioglossum > Lasioglossum baleicum. The sequence goes on along the minus strand of NC_134948.1, from coordinate 5,403,823 downwards.
TATTCGGCTGCATGTTGCCCGTCGGAGAGGCTAGTACGCCGGCGTGACTGCAGCGCCATCTGACGGGCAACATGCAGCCGAATATTGCAAAATCATTGCTCGGAAACGTAAAAGAACGACTTTTGAAGCAAACAGCGCGCTAGATTGATCTTTTATCTAGCGATTTTGACTAATAAAAACCCCCGTCTTTGCATTATCGAGAAATCAGAACACATTTCCCTGATCCTAGCAATTCTCGCGTACGTAGCGGTGTGCGAGTGTTCACACGCGACCGTCATCAAAAATTATTTTAACCCCTTCTATTATTTGATCCCTCGGATCTATTTTTCTATTCACCATAGGAGGATTAACAGGAATTATATTATCAAACTCTTCAATTGATATTATACTTCATGATACTTATTACGTAATTGGACATTTTCACTATGTTTTATCTATAGGGGCAGTATTTGCCATTATTGCTAGATTAATTCACTGATACCCAATTTTTACTGGATTAACTTTGAATAAAAAAATATTAAACATTTTTTCGTTTTGACCGGCGCCGCAACATGAGGACGAGCATTATCATGCAGAAGAATGATTTCCTCGCTTTCGAATGATTCCCAATGATTTTAAACGATGTGAAATCGCTTGTTGAGTCACTGATAACGCAAGTGCAAGTTCTTCTTGCGTTTGGCACGAATCTTCATTCAATAATGCTTCCAATTCCGCGTCCTCGTACACTTTCGGCCTTGCACTGCGTTCTTTGTCTGCGACATCAAATTCACCGTTCGTAAACTTTTGAAACCACTCACTACAACTTCTCTCACTTAATGCAACTCAATCGATGCGCCTCAGCTGCAGATGTCTTCGAATTAAAGAAGTAAATCTGAACGTCCCGCAGATGACGTTTATTCGGCTCAAAACTTGACATTTTCGTACGAAAAAAAAATATACGATACACAATCGCTAATATTTCGAGGTTATGTTGTGCAACCTCGCGATACGTCGTCTTACATCTGACACTAGCCGCCGTAACTTATTGCGCTATCCGATTTCTAACGGCGGAGACTTATTTGCACAGCCAATACATTGCTGTCTCGCGTGTTTTCAGGTGATCCTGGTGCCCCACAGCCACACGGACCCGGGATGGCTGAAGACGTACGAGCAGTACTTCCACAGTTCAACGAGGAGCATCCTGAACAACATGGTCTCGAAGCTGCAGCAGTGGCCTAACATGACCTTCATCTGGAGCGAAGTGTCCTTCTTGTCGCTGTGGTGGGAAAGGTGAGAGAACGTGTTCGTCGTAAAAAAAAAAAAGAAAAGTATAACCTTGGCTCTCTGTAAGCTCGTTACCGACCCCGAACGGTGTACTTTCGTCTCGCCATCTGACGTCCGGTCATCCTCCAAGTACTGCTTTCAACTTGCAACGCTTGGCTTGTCTTCCGCGACAATCGTAAATTGGTCTGCGTGAAGTGTACGATTAGAATTGCGTTCGAGGAAACATTTTTGGAAGTTGCAGGAGGGTTGATGAAAACTACTGACGAGACGGGAACAGTGGGAGGATTCGGGACATTGCCAGGCGACCAAACGGAATAGTCTGGTCGAGGGAGCCAGGTTTTTACGTCGGCGTTAGGGCCTTCCTTGCACGGCGTCCCTCGAACGACGACAGTCGTAAAACGGGCCATTAGGACCGGCAGATAGCGACCGGAATGGCACTACCTCGAGAGAGCAGTTAAGACGTCCCCTGGAACAGAGAATATTCCCCAGGCTTTCTCTTTTAACGATCGAAAGAACGCGCCGGGATAAAGATGAGGGAGTATCGCCGGCATAAAGGCATCCAGAGGGGAGGGTGGACCCCGAGACACAGCTTGGGGAAGCTAGGAAAAAGGGGTTTTTTTTCCTAGGAGCGACGGTGAAGGATCGAGGGTTCTGACCGTTTCGTCAAAGACGAGCGGAATTCGAATATCGCTCGATAAGAGGATAACGGGAAGGAGAATCGAACTCTGTTTGCGTGGGACGCCATATTGGAAACGCCGGGCTTGGAAATGGTCTGTTAGGGGAATAACGACACGATTCCGTTGAGATAACATCGATTGACGTTTGCTCCTTCCCGGGGATGGAAAAATGATACTTTGTTCGACTGTAACGTCGGAAGAGCCTAACATCAAGTAGCTCGTTCAAGACGGGAAACTGAGCTTGTTACCTTCGAAGAGACGAGATACTCTTCTTCCACCTACGGGATTCGAAATCTCTGCTGGGTTCGATCAGAAAACTAAACAACCTCGCTGAAACCTTGTTAGAAATCTCGAGGTGGATGCTCACAGCTGGCGGCCATCTTGGAACAACACTGTCGATAAAACAGGTCCTCCAGAACGGGAAACAGAACTTGTTATCGGCAAAGAGACCGAGAAGTACTCTTATTCCAGCTCCAGGATTCGAAATCTCCGCTCGCTTCGATCAGAAGATCAAACAATTTTGCTAAAATTACAACAGAAATCTCGAGGTGGACGCCAGCAGGCGGCGGCCATCTTGGATCCCCGATTCGATCGGGAGCGAGCTGGGAAACGTAGCGAGATCCCAGCGATTGTTAAGAAGGAGCCCGCGGTCTTACCTGGAGGTATAATTCACTTGGCCAAAGGGGGTTAGACGCGAATACGCTAGCAGAAAACTGAACAACCTCGTTGAAACCTTGTTAGAAACTTCGAGGTGGATGCTCACAGCTGGCGGCCATCTTGGAACAACACTGCCGATAAACAGGTCCTCCAGAACGGGAAACAGAACTTGTTATCGGCAAAGAGACCGAGAAGTACTCTTATTCCAGCTCCAGGATTCGAAATCTCCGCTCGCTTCGATCAGAAGATCAAACAATTTTGCTAAAATTACAACAGAAATCTCGAGGTGGACGCCAGCAGGCGGCGGCCATCTTGGATCCCCGATTCGATCGGGAGCGAGCTGGGAAACGTAGCGAGATCCCAGCGATTGTTAAGAAGGAGCCCGCGGTCTTACCTGGAGGTATAATTCACTTGGCCAAAGGGGGTTAGACGCGAATACGCTAGCAGAAAACTGAACAACCTCGTTGAAACCTTGTTAGAAACTTCGAGGTGGATGCTCACAGCTGGCGGCCATCTTGGAACAACCCTGTCGATAAACCGGTCCTCCAGAACGGGAAACAGAACTTGTTATCGGCAAAGAGACCGAGAAGTGCTCTTATTCCAGCTGCAGGATTCGAAATCTCCGCTCGCTTCGATCAGAAGATCAAACAATTTTGCTAAAATTACAACAGAAATCTCGAGGTGGACGCCAGCAGGCGGCGGCCATCTTGGATCCCCGATTCGATCGGGAGCGAGCTGGGAAACGTAGCGAGATCCCAGCGATTGTTAAGAAGGAGCCCGCGGTCTTACCTGGAGGTATAATTCACTTGGCCAAAGGGGGTTAGACGCGAATACGCCAGCCGCGGCCTACGCGACGGTGATATATAGGCCTTGTAATTGTGAGTTACATCGCAGATAGCCGCCGGCGAACGTGTAACGGTGGGCGACTTGTAATTTCCAGCGATACAATCCGCGATACAAATCATATTTATTGCCGGTTGCATTCCAGCCGGACCGGACCGAACCGGACCGGGATTTACGCGATCCGAGGTGTGCCGCGTCGCGTTTCCGCGTCCCCGTTGCTCGTAAACCACCAATGAATTCCGGTTTACTTCTGTTTCCGGTTTTCGACCGCGAGAGACCCGCCCCAACAACCACTGGATTACCTGTGCTTTGCGGCCATTTTGCGCGATCGCAGGCGGTCTCCGCGAGGCTTAGAAATTCGAGAGCGAACATTCCTACGAGATCTCGCAGCATGGTGACGCAGATTGTCCGGAAATAGCTTCTACAATCAATTACAATAAACTAAATAACAAATTCAAGAAGGACGTCTTACAATTACTGAAATGGCACTCCATGCCTTTATCCAGGTTTCACGCTGGCGTTTCAAGGCCATCCATTGTCATCTATTTTTGCCAGCGCTGGTTGGAAATGAGGTCTGAAGATTGAACAACTCCCTTCTCATTCGAGTTGGAATTCAGGACCAGCATTCGGAGCGAGCATTTCGGGCTCGACCTCGATTGTTAGCGGATCGTCAAGACACAGGCATTTCGGTGTGGGGGAGGTTGGAGGTTTCAGGCCGTTTAACCTTGAGCACGGGGATCGAACGCGTCTTGACTACCAGTGGAAAGGAATTCGTCTTCGCGACCTCCGCTCCGGTTATTACGCGGAAACCGCTCCCGGGGCTCCGTTTGTTCCCGGGGTTGCGGTCTCGGGGAATTGTTTCGATGGGAACGGCGAACTCTGGGCGTACTTTGCGGGGAGAGAAAGTAGACTTTATTATAATCGCCGGACCCGGCAGACGTTGCGGTGTACGCCTACAACGGCGAACAAAAGCCGACCCGTGGAGCGTAAGTGGCCGCCGCCATTTCGACGCGGCTTTTCTCCATACTTTCCTGCTGAATAGTCGATTCTGTAGACCCTATCGGTATACTAGTCCTGGAACAATTGAAGACAATGCTCTTTAAATGCATCAGACGTAGTAAAATGTCCGGGTTATTTTGCGGATAAGATATTTATACTTTTTAATTTTTTCTAATGACATATTATTCTTTTGCAGCGCTCATCCCACGAAGAAGATGGTGGTGAAGAGGCTGGTGAAGGATGGCAGGCTGGAGATGACCACTGGAGGCTGGGTGATGACCGACGAGGCGACCTCGCACATCTACGCCATGCTGGATCAACTGATCGAAGGTATTTTTTCGCCGAACCATTCTCTCTGGTGCTGTAACAAATGGAAGCTGAACAATCTTCTTTTACAGACTAATTGAAGCTGTAAAAATTACCCTACCGCTAGCGCCTGTTCCTCATTTATTTGCCAGCTGTTCGGTCCCTGAAAATAAAAATTGGTGGTGGTTTTGACGAAAAGAATGTTCTCTGCGTCGAGTACCGAGCAAAAGCGAGGAGAGCCGGTTGCAGGAAAAAGTGGAAGGAAGATGGCGGTGGATGGGGGTTAATATCCAAGCGGGGAAGCGGGGCCGGAAGTGGAGGATGCTCCGGACGTTTCGCCTCGGAGGAGAGGAGGCGCAATAACCGCGAAGGCACCGCGTCTTCTTGAGGAAGGGATTTCTCGTCGATCCAGGGGACGTGCTCGAGTGCTCGAGTGCTCGACGGCTGCTCGCAATAAAGAGGGGCGACCGAGGCACCCTCCTCACCCCCGGCCCTGCACACCCCACTTCGACCTGGTCTCGAGAAAATTGCTCTCGTTCTCCCCTAACGCCCTCTGATTACGGTTCCCGACGAAAGGAAAAGGATCCGGAGCACGGTTTAATGCCGCGAGAGATTTTATTCTGCTCGTGGAATTCCACCGATTACCCGGGGGCTCAGGGAGGGATGGAAGCCGGTACACGGATCCCGAGACCGCCATCTTCCGCGATAATAATTACCGCGACCGCGAAAGCTTTTTCCGGCGAGACAGATTTTTCCCTTCATCTCCGCCGACGGAGCTCTAACCGTGTTGCCTTGCTAAGGGGTTGCGTAAACACCTTGAAGCTTGGAGAAGAGGGTCGGTGAAAAGAATTGTTCGTTCCTGAAATATCATTTCTACTGTGAAGCGTGTACGTACGTAATGTTGTGCATACGATGCGTGTGCGTCGCGTAAAATGATCTGTCGAACGCAGCAGCGATTTCAAGATGGCCAACAGCGGAACAATGCCGGCCGGCTGTATTAACTTGCAATTATTAGGCCTCTGAATATGTATGCCAGGTTCGCGCTTGTCCAGGACGTTAAATTCCCCGGGCAGACGCGGTCAATACGTGTGTGTCGCTATTTACACGCCGACGTATCGGCAAATATTCGCCGCGTGAATATGTAACGACCGGGACGCAACACGTTATACGACCTCGCCGGAACGTCCACAGCTATTTCTCCGTGGCGTTCCACCGTACGAAAAGCAAATTAGAAATACGAACCCTAAAAAGAAAAACGATTGACGATCCTGTACTTGCAGGAAGGTCCAGACAGAATAAGGAATAAAAAAATAAGTTCCTCGGAGAGTACAAACGTCGAATACTTGGAGCAGAACCGGTGCACGGGACTGCGCTAACAAGCAAACGATAGCGGAGCTAGATATAGGCGAACGGTCGCAATTAAAGCGACATCGAGGAGCGGACTCGGTGGATTAACCCGCTCGGAGCTCTCACCAGAGTCCGAACCCGAACCCGAGCCCGGGATCCTGTTCGACGGTAGATAAGCGAGCGAGCGAGAGCGCTCTCGCTAGGAGGGCCGTTGATATCGACAATTGCAGAAATCGAGATAACCGCGATCCACCTAGGAGCCCCGGTGCTCCCGCAGGAAGCACGATAATAACCGGAAGTGCACCGGGACGAGTCCATTACCGAGAGACCGCCTCGCTCGTTTCGGCGAGCCGATGGAAATTAGCGGCGGCTAACGAGCGGCCGCGTTATCTCCTGACCGATTCGATCTTCCGAAAATCCAGCGAGCGCGACGTTCCTTCGACCCTGTTCCTCCGAAGACCTGTACTTCGCGAAGACACCCGGTATACGTCGAGCTCGCAAACGGACACCGATATTGGTATTGGAGACGATGAGGAGAATTTTGGACACCCGGTGTGCGTCTTGGTAGGATCATGTTGAAATGCCCTCTGGACATTCGTGACTCCAACCGAATGGTTCGCGGTCGTTACTTTTCGTTCACCGAGTAGTTTTTCTTATCGACAAGCTGAACGGAGCCACAGGGGTAATATAAATTAAAGTCCCGCAGCCCCAAAAAGACGAGGGACGCTGCCCGGGGCTGCATAAAATATAAACTACTCGTTGCGGATCTCGTTCCGAGAGCAAATTAACGAGAACGCTTTTTAATTAACTACCTAGAAACGATTATTCTAACGCCGCTGGGAATGGTCTCCTGAGAGATGATGTATATTTGGATCCTGGATTAGGTTATACGGTTATTCTTGCCGTCCAGGGGGAATTCGGATGTGTCCTAGGGATAAACGAATGAAGGGAAATATTTTGCACATCGCACGAGCAAGGAGAGACTATTTGAAAATGCATTCTAGTTCTTTGTCGCCGACTAGGGTAAACAGAGGTCATTCCAAGGAGTCGTCTTCGATATCCTCGCGAAATAAAAGCAACAAGTGGGGCGCGGAGTATTTATTATCCGGCGCGGCGCGGCGTTTGCTCTTCCGGCTGACTAATGCGACAGCTCGCCACTAGACGAGTCTGTCAGTAGTCGAGGTCGACGCTCTATCGAACCGAACCGAACCTGTCAGACTCTGACAGTCGATGACACACACCGGTCGCCGAAGGTCAGACAGCCTGAGAATTTCATCGACGCTCAATTTTTACTCCGGACGACATTCTTTCGACCCTCTAAAAGATTGATTCGCGGCTAATCCACCCACGTTTTCTCCTCTCAATGTGTCACCTTTATCGCTCCCGTTTCGAATCGCGTCGCTCTTTCACCGATAGTCATCTATAGGTCACGCTGCTGGTCCTGATCGTGCCTCGATCAAACATTTACGATCGCTCCGACCCGGACCGAAAAACCACCCTTAATACAGACCTTCCGAAAAATTCACGACACGCTCGCTACCGCCCTCACAGATATGTCACGTTCACAATCTTACAGCCTACTTAAAGATTGTTAAATTAATTTCATACACTTTGTTATTTGAAGTCATATTATACAGCATAATTTACTTCGACGTCAGACAATAAACAATACAGTGCTGTCCACAATCTCACAGCCTATTTAAAGATTGGTAAATCAATTTTATACACTTTGTTATTTGAAGTCATATTATACAGTATAATTTACGTCGACGTAAGACAATAAACAATACAGTGTTGTCCACAATCTCACAGCCTGCTTAACTATTGTTAAATTAATTTCATACACTTTGTTATTTGAAGTCTTATTATTCAGAATAATTTCCTTCGACGTAAGAGAATTAACAATATACAATATTGTCCACAATCTCACAGCCTGCTTAACTATTGTTAAATTAATTTCATACACTTTGTTATTTGAAGTCATATTATTCAGAATAATTTCCTTCGACGTAAGAGAATTAACAATATACAATATTGTCCACAATCTCACAGCCTGCTTAACTATTGTTAAATTAATTTCATACACTTTGTTATTTGAAGTCATATTATACAGCATAACTTACTTTGATGTAAGACAGTAAACAATACAGTGCTGTCCACAATCTCACAGCCTATTTAAAGATTGGTAAATTAATTTCATACACTTTGTTATTTGAAGTCATATTATACAGCATAATTTACTTCGAAGTCAGACAATAAACAATACAGTGCTGTCCACAATCTCACAGCCTATTTAAAGATTGGTAAATCAATTTTATACACTTTATTATTTGAAGTCATATTATTCAGAATAATTTCCTTCGACGTAAGAGAATTAACAATAGAATATTGTCCACAATCTCACAGCCTGCTTAACTATTGTTAAATTAATTTCATACACTTTGTTATTTGAAGTCATATTATACAGCATAACTTACTTTGATGTAAGACAGTAAACAATACAGTGTTGTCCACAATCTCACAGCCTATTTAACTATTGTTAAATCAATTTTATACACTTTGTTATTTAAAGTTTAAAGTCATATTGTTCAGCATAATTACTGGCATCGATTACTTCGCCACAAGAGAAACAACAACATAGTGTTTGTATAAAATACTGAAGGTTTATTAATGTCCACCTGGTTTTCAACCCCAACGGTTCCTCGACCACTGAAATTTTCTTCTTCTTCTCGAATAAATATAAACCGACGGAGGTGCTAAAAGCGTTGGCGATTAAACTCGCTGAACGTTTCTTTGGCTCCGGGGTTCTCGCGGGTTGTCGTCCACAGATTCACCCCCTGGATGGGGGTCGTTCTACGCGCGCGATAACTCGCTTAATGCACACATGTCGTGTCTAATGAGTTATAATCAGTCGAGCACCGGCTGAGTGTAGTTTAATGGTTTGTTCCCTCGTATTAGACCAAGCCACACCCTTCGTCGTTGGCACCCCCGTTCCCGATAATCCTCCGCCCTCTTACCCACCCTGTTTCTCGCTCTTTTCATCCCTGTCGTTCATCTCGAAGCGTCGAAATCCGTGGATTTTCGATCGCAACTTTTTCCAACCCTTGCACGCAACCCCTGGAAAATACTCGAGACCCTTTAACGGCGATCTCTCTCGTACGAAGGGTGGCTCTTTGTCCCGGAAACTCTCCGACAAACGGCGGAAATGATTTCCGTATCTTTGTTCGACTTTTCAATTTCCATCCCCCTCCCCTCGAGTCCGCATTACTCACGGCGAATTTAAAAAAGTTTTTAATCAATCCCGAAGACAATCCCTTCAGAAATTATTTCAGAATTTCTCCCCCATCTCTTCTTTTTAGTTCCGAGGCTCCTTTCAACCCCCAATACTTCTGGGAGAATTTTCTCAGGAACGCACCCTCTTACGGGAAAAATTCTTTCCAGCTTTTCAATAGATTTTGCGATGGAGAATCGGGTGGGAGCGCGTGTTTCGATCCAGGTCCAGTCGTCGCGGCACTAATAACGCTCGCTGGCCAGCCATGGAAACGCGCAATTTGCGACTCCGTCATCCCCGAATAATTAACGCAATTTCCAGCGCAGCGTCGGCCATGGCTCCGCGATCGCAGAGAGCGAACGTTCGAGAGCGTGCTCGAGCTATTCCGAGCACGACGGAGCCGCGGATGCCGGTCACACTTGGCCAGGCACAATTAGGGACAGGGATAAAACGTGGCCCTTCGAGCGGCCTCTACATCATCGTAATTGCTGTCGCCGGACGTCAACCTTCCCACCAGCTGCTCCACTTCGAATACTCAGGATCAGGAAACAAACATGCTCCACAAGGTCGGCACAAATGCTGAGGAATATTTTACGAAGAAAAAGGTGGTCCACGGTTTCGGATTCTTGCGTGTTCCGGTGGAATTCAGCGAATCTGACCGAGCAGACGACCGACTTTCGATACGGTTGAAAAAGCAGAGAGAGCGACGAACGCGATTCCGCGGGCACAGCTGAAATTTATGGCTCGTAAATTCCGCTCGGGGACGCCGAAGCGACGAAGCGGGGCTTCGGGACGAGTCTTATCGGAGTCCCGCGGGATCCACGGGGAACCGGGTCACCCAAATGTTCCCGTGACGGCCTAATTTCGCCGTGGAGCCTCCCTCAGGACGCCTGTTTGCTGCGCTGTTCACCCTTTTTCGGGTCCCCTCGTCGGAATTTCATGAGGAGTAACTTTGAAGCAAGAAAATCTTTGACAGTCGAAAACCGGGGTGGAGGAGGAGGACGACGCGTCCCCTTATGCCTTCGCAAATCCGGGGAACACCGGCGGGCGCATCAGCGACAATCGCGTTAACACGAGCGCTCGACGCGCTCGTTGTTCCGTGCACGAAACTCGGCAAATTTCGGGCACGCTGAGCCACGATCGCGTTAATGGCTCCGGGAATTACGGGGATGGCCCTGCTACCCACCCCCTGGCTCCTCGTTCATTTGTTTGTTCGGTCGTTTGCACCGGGTTGCAAATTAATCAAAAGATTTTCATCTCGTACGTTGAAACTAGGGCGACTATCGACGCAGACTATTTTTATTTTGCATGAAGATCTGCAGTCTGGTCATTGGTACTATACAGGATATCCCAGCTAACTTGACCACCTTGAATATCTTTGTTATTTTTAAAGAACGTCAAATGTCTGACGGACAAAGTTGAATGGTAAAATAGGCCTCATACGATACCAAAAAAATTGTAGTTTTTATGTAATTTCTTTTAGAGATATGAAGGTCATCTTCATTTTTTTAAATGGAATGAGGTATTTTTTAATACATCAATATACCAATATATCAGTATACTGAGACGTTACATTAGTAAATAAACGCTAATTGCTTAGTACGATATAGTAATGGTGTTTTCGAATTATTTAAATTGAAACATCTCCTGAACTACTAACTCTTCGGCATACATAGGTCAGTACCTTTTTATAACGAATATCCAGCTGCATCGATTGATGTATTAAAAAATATCTCATTCCATTTTAAAAAATGAAGGTGACCTTCATATCTGTAAAAAAATGAGCACCATTTTACCATTCAACTTTGTCCTTCTGGCATTTGCCGTATCTTTAAAAACAACAAAGATATTCAAGGTGGTCAAGCTAGCTGGGTCACCCTGTATACAGTCGGTGTACAAAGTATTCGAAGAACTAATTACCTTTTCAAAATTGGACCCAACAGCTTGAGTTTCTTTTCAGACGTTAGACGGATTAGTTTACTAGCTAATGTGTAAATAATTTTTTTTTAATTGTTGGTCGCAATTGCGAAGGAAATAGTGAAGGTCACGATTTTTAAATTTTTTATCTGTACCTGTAATGAAAATGTAGAAGGCGCCTCTTTGGTAGGTCTAAGTAAGTTATACACTTGTACAAAGTTTCATTGAAATCGATCGAGGATGTTACGAAATATAATTGATTGAAAATACCAAAAATCGTAAGAATCTGCGATTTAAATGAATGGTAAACCGTAAATTCAAAGATTTTTACATCTTACAATATGCCCATAGCTTTTTTATCCGTCAACCAATTTCAATGAAACTTTGTAAGAAGACGCATATTATTCGCTTAATAATTGCTATTGTTTTAATAGGAATTGCAAATTTAACTCTCTTAGATACATTGGTCTCCTGTACGTATATTTTTAATTTCATTGAATTTAAACTCACACGGACTTGGGCCACTTTCAAAATAAACGGCTCAATCTTTATTATGCATGAAGATGTGCAGTCTGGTCGTTGGTGCTGTATAATTCACGGAGACGATCATTTATGTGTGAACATAAATAATTTACTGACATAATTTAACTATTCTCGTAGATTGAAACTAGGACGACTATTGACGTAGACAATTTTTATTTTGCACGAAGATCTGCGGTCGAGTCGTTGGCACTGTATAATTCACGGAGACAATATCATTTATTTCCACAAAAATAATTGACCGTATCGTCCGAATCTTTATCGATGCACATTTTTTCTGGAATAAAATTTTGGAAGTTCGCGCATTCGTGAGGGATGGCAGACTCCGAATAGGGCGCGCGTGGTTCGTAATCGATGCCTATTTATCAGCTCCCTCTCCGCCACAGACCTCGCATTCCTCGCCGACCAGACAATCCTGTCTGACCCCGTACAACAGCCGGGAGTTAATCCAGATTCGTTGCCACGGGGGATAGAGACTGCGTTTCGGGTTCTACGTTGACGATTTATCGCACCTGTAACTACACAATGTGCAGCAAGCCACGTGGATATTCCGCTCGACGCAGCATCGCAGACACTCTCGCACAGAATTGATATTTGCCACTGCATCCGTGCCGTTTCGAAACCCTACGCGTACACCAACAATCACTGCAATTCCTCAGCAAGCCCGAGCAAGTTTTCGCCGATCCCAAAACCTGCTCTGAAGCTCCACAATTTTTTTACACACTCTGCAAATTTCGGTACCCCCACTATCTTCCACCTCGCGGAATTTTTTAACGTTCCTATAAATTGTTTACAGTCTACCCGTATCAGCTCCAGTAATTTTTGTAGACCCTGCAAATTTTTCTGCAGCCTCGGAAAATTCTTCTCATAGATTCCCTCCGTTCCGCGATCTGTTCGTCGGCCCTTTTCCCCGAACAAATATTTGTTTGTCTCGATGAGATAGATCTCTTGGCACACGGAATCCCTCGGTTGGTAAATGGCGAGTACGTATTTCGCAAGGGATCCGTTGTTCCCCGAGCCGTGTCTGTTTAAATGAACATCCGTATAATATTTACCCGGCTCACGATAAATATTCCGCGATCGCGACGACGATGAGGATAGCCGACGCTGAAAGAGGGGAAATTCCGGCTTGAAATTTAACGAGAACCTTCGTCGTTTCGCGCGAGAACCCCACACCCCACTTCTCTCTTTCTCTTCTCGCGCACGCTGTAGCTTTCAGTGTCTTAATGGACAACCGCTCAAAAGACTCATCCGAGCGTGCTACCTCAACACCAAACACTCTGAAAAGAAACGCGATTCCGTGGAACAATACCGCCGAAGACGATTTACTAAATAACACTCGATTAAAAGGAATGTAGAACGAGCCGTTCCTCCATTTTATGCTACACTCCCGTACAATAATGACTCAGGATCGCAATGTGCGAACAAAAGAAATGCAAGAGAAGAAATTTTGTTGAACCCTTAACCCTCTGCAGTCATTCAAAATTAAATATTTCTTCCAAGCTAAAATAACTCCATTTTACATGATTCCTTTACAGGGTGAGTCACCACCTGAAATATCTTTGTTGTTTAAAAATAAAAATTTTCGAACTTTTTTTATTGCAAATTTTATAGCCAATCTGATCGACTTTTGTTGAAAATATTTTTTTAATTGAAAAGGCCAGCCTCATTTTTTTAAATGGTACTTTAAGGTCACCCTAAGGTCATGGTATACTAGGCCGTTGAATTCGTCTTGATACGGGCTATAATACTGTCAAGTCCAAAATACCAAGTGGCATTTAAAAAAATATAGGTGACCTTGATATCTCTAAAATAAATCACATAAAAACAAAAATACTTTTGGTGTCATGTGAGCCCCACTGAACCATTCAACTTTGTCCTTCAGACATTTGGCGTGTCTTTAAAAACAACAAAGATATTTGAGGTGGCAACGTTAGGTGACTCACCCTGTAAATACCCTCATACCATACTTAAATATCTAGTAATCGATTAGATACCAACATGTTGAATAATGTAAACAATATTTTGAGTCACCACTCGAGTGCTGAGGGTTAAAAATAATTGGTAAAGATAAATGTCCGAGTCAGTGTCGTTGTATGCCTTAATTGGGTGGCAAGGGGATATTTATCAGGTATTAACAAAATTCTAATTTCAGGTCACCAGTGGCTGAAGACGAATCTGGACGTGGTTCCCGAGTCCGGTTGGTCCGTGGACCCGTTCGGCCACGGTGGGACCATCCCCTACTTCCTGAAGGCGTCTGGAGCTTCCGGTACCGTGATCCAGAGGATCCACTACGCGTGGAAACAATGGTTCGCCAAGAAACAATACGGCGACTTTGTGTGGCTGCAGCCTTGGGACCAGACAGGCGAGGCGGACATGCTCACCCACAATCAACCCTTCGACATCTACAACATCAAGCACTCGTGCGGTCCTCATCCTCACGTCTGCCTGAACTTTGACTTCCGGAAGATCCGTGGCGAGTACACCGAGTACTCTGTCAGAGCCGTCGAGATCACGCCGGTCAACGTGAAACAGATGGCGGAGCTGCTCCTGGAACAGTATTCTCGCACTGGATCGTTATTCGCTCATAACGTGGTGCTGATGCCTCTTGGCGATGACTTCCGGTGAGCATCGTCCCTTCCTGGAACCCCAAACGTCCTCGACACTGTAGAAAGAATAATAAAAGCTTTTAGACAAAGTAGGATGGGGTAATTAAGGGGATAGACTCGTTTTTCAATACTTATTTCTCAATAATGCATAGATGAAGTTTTTCAGTAGTCAAAAGCGCTAGATAAAAGATCAATCTAGGCCACGTCGTCCTCAAAAGTCCCATTTTTAGGGTAATTTGCACTATTCGGAATCATACAGCAGCGCATGTAGCTATTTTCATGAAGCTGTGACAGCTATATGCTGCCGAATAATGCAAATCGCCTCGTAAACGTAAAAATAGGATTTTAGAGGGCGATCGCGGCCTACATTGATCTTTTATCTAGTGCTTTTAACTACTGAAAAGCCCCATCTTTGCAATCCTAGAAAGGAGTCTACCCCCTTAACACTTTGACTGCCACATTGTAACCCTAAAAATCATCTAGTTATTCTAGTACACTATACTACAGTTTCGAGAACATTCCAGAGTAATCGTACATCTCTAACGAGGCTCCCGGTTTCAGGTACGACCACGCGGTGGAGTGGGACCAGCAGTACACCAACTACAAGATCCTGATGGACTACATAAACAGTCGCCGAGAAGAATACAACGCGGAGATAGTGTTCGGCACGCCTAAGGACTACTTCCGGGAAATCAGAAAACGGGTGGAGTCGTTCCCGACCCTGCAAGGCGACTTCTTCGTCTACTCGGACATCTTCAGCGAAGGCAGGCCAGCTTATTGGAGCGGGTACTTCACCACGAGACCGTACATGAAGATTTTGGACCGGGAGTTAGAGGCGAACCTCAGATCCGCCGAGATTTTGTACACGATAGCGTTAAACGTGGCGAAGCAGTCCGGCAAGGACTTCATGCTGTACGAGACGTATTTCGAGAAACTGGTCAAGGCCAGGCGGAATCTGGGTTTGTTCCAGCATCACGACGCTATCACGGGCACTTCGAAGTCGTTCGTCATGAAGGATTACGCTCTGAAGCTGTTCGAATCGATCTCGGACACCACCAGTTTGCAGAGCTTCGTGATCCAGTCGCTGGCCGGGACCACCACCAAGCAGAACTCCGTGTACGTGCTGGCGGAGTCGGACAGGGACAGTTACGAGAAGCTGCCGAAGAAGATACCGATCGGAGTGAACGGCCAGGAGACCAAAAAGATCGTCCTGTTCAACCCTCTGGCCCAGCCGAGGCAGGAGGTGATCAGTCTGAAAGTAACCTCGTACAAGATCCGCGTACTGGACCCGCAAAAGAACCCGATCCCCTATCAGATAGCTCCGGTGATGAACGCCACGAGCATCACCCACGATGTCTACGTGCTGTTGTTCGTGGTAGAGCTGAAACCTCTGGCGATAGTCACCTACCATCTCCAGCAGATCGACAAGGTACCCGTAGAAGCGATCTCGACGGTCTACTGCAGCCGGTGCGGCAAGGACAACGTGTTCCCCATCAAGCCGATGCAGGTGGGCGACGTGCAGCTCGAGAACCAGAAGATGAAGCTGCTGTTCGACGGTCAGACCGGGTTCCTGAAGCGAGTCACGAAGAAAGCGACCGGGAAGATCATGCAGTGCGCGATACAGTTCGCCGCGTACACGTCGGCGCAGTTCCACAGCGGCGCGTACCTCTTCATGCCAGACCCGAACCTCAGGGACACGGACAAGGACGTTCTAGAAGCTTACACGCCTCACCAGAAGATCTACATCGTCAGCGGCACGCTGAGCTCCCGTTTAACCGTCGAATATGGGAAACTGTTGACTCATCATGTAGCCATTTACCATAAAGAGGGTGGTCTAGCCGAGGCGATCTACCTGAGGAACATCGTGGACTTCGAGACGCCGCCGAAGAACCGAGAGACGGAGATGTTCATGCGCTTGCAGACCGACATACTGAACGGAGACCCGCCAGAATTCTACACCGACTTGAACGGCCACCAGATGATCCGGAGGACGAAGATAGAGAGGATCGGCATAGAAGGAAATTACTTCCCCATCACCACGATGGCGTACATCGAGGACACCAACCACAGGCTCACTCTGCTGGTGAACCACTGCCAAGGAGCCGCCAGCTATCAGCCAGGCTGGCTCGAGGTGATGCTAGACAGGAGGACTCTCTACGACGACTCGCGAGGGATGGGCGAGGGTCTACTCGACAACCGCAGGACCGTGATCAAGCATTGGCTGCTGCTCGAGGACATCGCCGCCGGCGAGAAGGAGAAACACTCGAAGCCGTCCTTGTTTGCCAATCATTTGAGCAACGCGCTCAACTACCCGGTGAACATGTTTGTGGTGGACGGGACCGAGGCCGAGATCAGCATGGCACCGGAGGTCCGTTTGCTGAGCCAGAGCTTCCCCTGCGACCTTCACCTGCTCAACCTGAGGACCAATCATGATCAGAAACTGCCAAACTTCCCGGTGAACAGCGCGCTGATGGTACTACATCGGCAGGGATACAGCTGCTCGGTCGGGGTCGACGTCGCCTTGAAACACTGCCCCCTGGCCGACCGGATCACGCAGGGGACATCGTTCTTCAAGCTGGCCAACCTAAACGTCACGCAAACCTCGCTCACCGGAACCAAGACCCTGCAGAGATTGAAGGACGGTCTGCAGGACGTCGGACTCAAAGCCATGGAAGTGGGCACGTTCAACGTCAACTTCGTCCAATGATCTTAAGCCTGATTCTCGGGGCGACGAGCGCCGGGAAACGTTGCACCTTCGTCAGATAGCTGACAACCAGGTGCACGCTGCTACGAGGACACTGCCTCTCCCTGTCTCCACCACCTGGCAGAACGATTCTTTCTTTAGCCGACTTTTCAGACTGCGAGTCTCTGCGCCGAAATACTCCAACACATGTTTCTCGTTAATCGTTTCTACTGGTCAGTGAAAGATTCCCTAAAGGATCTAGCGAAAAAAAAAACACCATTATGCATTTACGATGAACGCGCGGAGATCCGCGGTACACCGATCGTATTGTACTACCCCTGGTAATGAGCTTCGAACCGAACGCAAACATGCGAAACTAAGGACAAACGACGAAGCTTATTGCCAGGAATAGCACCACTCTTTTCTATAATCGCGGTCGGGTCCTTCCTCCGATCGCGAGGACGAAGGACCCGTGTAAATAGCGTACAGGACACTGTATATACATACGACAGGCTGCCGTACTCTACGCCCTCGTTTTTTGGTTCGGTTTTACCCTAGGTTGAGGACAACGATAGAACGCTTTGGGGGGATGGAAAGAGAGAGAGAGAGAGTCCCGTAGAGAAGAGAAAACCGTGCTCGCTGTCCTCTAACTTGATGTGTGCTGCTATGTTTCTTGCGTGCCTCCTCTAGGAAATCGTTGAAACGTTTCTGTCCAACTGGCCGAAGCTCACGACCCCTACCATCACATTTTAGCTCTGTCCGTCGACTTTTCAGATTGTCAATTATCATTCATAGACACCTCTGTGACACCGCCGTGGTGGGAGTCGGGCGTCGAAGGACCCAACGTTCGCATAGACTGAGATTAATCAAACGATCCAAGTGCATTTAGAGGCCCTTGAAACCTGTACAAAGCCGTTAGGATGTCTGTCCCCGGGAGACGGGCGAGAACAGCAAACGGGATTTGCTGGGAATGGATCATTTAACTTGATATCAGATCGCGAAGAGTATAAATAGAGTCGATGTCGATTTAGATCTCTGTTTCTTTTTGTGGGAAGACCTCCAGGATGTTTGCAAACCCCGATCAAGTGAAATGGCCCATCCTGCAGATTGTATACATGCGCAGGCTGGCTCAGCTAAATGAGATCATCTGAACAATTGCTTTATTTATTGCTGCGCGAAGACACGTCTCTGGACATAGCTGGAAAGCGCAACTTTGTCTCTTTTGAGTTACTTTATAGAACGACCTCTCTTCTGGAACGATAACTCGAGCAGATGATTGGAGGGTACCATTCGGTTGATACATCCTGCGCATACACTTATATATGAATATATTGTACATATCAAGCCACAACATTTATGTTAGACAGTGTATTGTGATAGGGGGATATAAAATGTAAATGGTATACACCTATTTTCATATGTGAAACGTTTTACTCGGGGACTCTCTCTCCTTCTCTCTTCCCGCCCCTGGCACGTCGGTGGAAACCGCCATCTTCGAGGATGGAGGATGGTCTTAAAAGCTCTTCCAATTCTAGCGGGGACACAGTTGTTTAGTTAAAGTCAGGGCTGGCTGCACCAGCCAGCCGGAAAGTACCTATTTTTTACTTCTGCCGACGAGAGCGGCCGCCACAGCGGGTGGTTCTCCTGTGAACGCCTTGTCAACGGATAATAAGAACAATGTATTATGACTGTGGATTTTATGCATTTATGACAAAAATTAGTAGGTGTAATGTAAAAGAGAAAAAATATATTAGAAAAATTTAAACATACTATTATAATATTCTCAACTTAAATTTCTATTTCACTCCAGTTTGTCGCAATTCGGGTAAGAGATTTTTATTTTGCATAAAGATCCGCAATCTAATTATGTTAAATTCGATTCGTACATGTTATATTATCGTTTCTCCTGTGGATAAGGTGTTGATGAGATCATTTTCTTGTGAATCTATGCCCACTGTCGCGACCATCTCCTCTTAATAAGCGTTTCCGGTTGACGAGATGGGTCCGATGAAGCGTACGACTGACTCTTGTAAATAATAGATTAATTAGGGGCAAAACAGTCGTACAACATTCGCGCGCGTGAGCTCAGTCATGCTGTTAGGACAATGGAGAAGGAACTGTGAAGTGTAATCGTTTATTTTTGTGAGTTGTAGCGAATGTGTGTATTTGCAGCAAGACGTTTTTAATTGTAAGAAACGACATTCTTTGGAATACTTTGTTTTAAACGATTGAAGGAGACATTTCTTGTCGACTTAACGTTGTCGAACAGTATGAAGGATAATTAACAATGTGGGAGACTCTCTTAATTAAATGGCTTCAGAAAGGAACCACTTGGAGAAACGTTAACGGGATCGCCGGAAATTCATAACTGTCCTTGTAACGATATTGTACCATACTACGTGTTTTGTGCTGTCTCTAGAGAAGAAAGATCTATATTAAAGATTATATATGTATACACATCTGCACATACAGTCATGGTTGTACGCGTGTGTGCTAAATGTGTGTACATAGAGATATATTTGCAGAATCACACACCACCACACCAGGATATATTCCTTATGTTACAATGTAATATTATATTTATTGAATAAAGATAGTAACTGACATATTTTAATTAGGCGCGTTCATTTCCTTATCATCTATACAGATTAGCTCTGGACAGTTCGGACGTCTGCCGTTAGATGGTTACAGTGTTTTTGTCAGTGAAACCTAAATAAACAATTACGAAAATCTGATCTATTATGAACCACTAGAAACATTTTGAGACCAAAAATATTGACTTTGAGCTTGATATTGGTTTTGTATTGGTTTTTCTATTTAAATGTTTCCAGATTTCATAAAGATAGATTAATAGATAGCGCCATCATTTGCATTTTTGACGCCGCACAGTGCGGACAAATAGCCAAAATTCGGCACTTACTTAAATTTAAGTAGTAACTATATACTTTAAGATACTAAAACTATTTGAGTAGTATGATAACGATCTTCCGGTGTCTGTACGAGACCTATGTTCATCCTTGTCGCATCGACCGTACCGTCCTCGCCCGAAACATGTATTTTCTAAATTAGATTGTTATAATGAACGCCTCTCGTTTCTAAACAGATAAATCAGTCAATTCAAGCGTCTAATCTGCGGAAATTATTAGGTCTACTTCGATACGCTGTTTGTGCTGAAACGTTCTGTGTATGTAGCTGTTATCACTTGGAACTTTTCCACGAGCTATTTAGATAAGATATCATTAATATTAACATAAAATATAATTGAATTACTTCGGTACATGTCCCTATCAATCTATCTGATTAATCTATATCATTAATTTCATGCAGATGTTCAGCAAATACCTGTGATACACAATGAAAATAATATCCATGTCTTGAGTAAATACAAAACGACGATAGGAGGTTCTTGACAGTCTACCGACAACTGCAGATTACATGAGAAGACTGTGTGACCGACAAATATATACAATCGAACATAACAGGAGATATAAATCCCCACCTATTCTATGAACAAAGACTATTTATATCGCACTCAATACCAATCAATAGTCTTAGAACAGAGCTGTCAGGATGAAGCTTTCGTTAGCTGCTTGTCTTGCTACCACTATCTGCCTATCGATCTGTGGCTCAACGTTTGCCACAAATAGTAGCGTACCTCTAGTTGTAATTACCTGGGACTACAAGGATGCTACGCAAAAAGGTAAACCTCTATAAACAATTTCAACAAAGTACAGCACTAGCTCTTCAAATATGAAATTATTTTCAGCATGGGATGTTCTACAAAATCAAAGAAGAAGCGCTCTGGATGCGATAGAAGAAAGTTGCACTCTCTGCGAGGAACAGAGATGCAGAAAGACTGTGGGATTCGGAGGTAGTCCGGATGAGTCCGGAGAAACCACGTTGGATGCATTAATCATGGATGGGTATAACATTTGTTTCCTCTCTGTATAATATATTTCTTGAATGTTGTTATCTAATTGTTCTTGTATTAACAGAGTCACGATGGACGTGGGTGGTGTAGGACTTCTCAGAAATGTGAAGAATGCTATTTCTGTAGCTCGGAAAGTTCTCCACAATACTAAACATTCCCTGCTCGGCGGAGAATTGGCAAAGAATTTTGCTTTAGAAATGGGATTCAGAGAGGAGTCTCTGCAGACACAGGAGTCCAAGAAGATGTGGATGGATTGGAGAGCTAATAATTGTCAACCTAATTTCTGGAAGGTATAGATTCTCGATACAGTCCGAAATCATGTCATAGGAACTAGGGCTGTTACTTTCCTTCGGAGATCTAAGCTTCGATTTCTGAAACTTCGAAGGTGATGAGAATCGAAGTTTCGAGGCTTCGAATTTCGAACCTCCGTACTAAATGATTAAAATATTAAAAGAAACGGACTTTCAAAGCTTTGAACTTCGAAATTTCGCTGCTAAGTTATATTTGATACAATTACAGTGAGTGTAAAAAGTGATTGAACTAATCGATGATTAAACCACTACTTTTACAGAATGTAAATCCAGACCCAAGGAAAAGTTGTGGTCCATATCGTTCCATGGATAAACAGGAATACACAATAGAGGAATATGCGTCGGACGTGGACGAGGACAACCATGACACGATCGGAGTAATTGCGATAGATTCGAATGGACACATAGCTGCAGGCACCTCGACCAATGGAGCCAGAAACAAAATTCCTGGTCGCATCGGGGACTCCCCTATTGCAGGTGCAGGTGCATATGCTGACCAAAAAGTTGGTGCAGCCGCTGGCACAGGCGACGGCGATGTAATGATGCGCTTTCTGCCCAGGTAAATAGTCGAGAAAACATCAGACTGCCTGAATATGCAATTTTTAAATGATATATGTTTTTCCAGTTTCCTAGCCGTGGAAGAAATGCGACGAGGTGCGAGTCCATCTGCAGCTGCAACCACAGCAGTTCAAAGAATCGCTGAACATTATCCAACCTTCAGGGGTGCAGTAATTGCATTGAACAAAGACGGAGAGTACGGAGCCGCTTGCAACGGCCTCACCCATTTCGATCATTATGTTGCTAATCCTACATTAGGAGTAACAATGAAGCAAGTAAATTGCATAGATGCACACATTAATGTCGTGCAGAGCAGAAAATGAAAGTGTGATTGCATCTATATTCTTTCCAATGTATTGTATTGTTTAAAAAAAATTATTAATACAATGAATAAATAAAGAAACACGATAAAAAGCATATCTGTGTATTTATTTATTGAACCGTCAATTTTTCCTACTTCCCGATTTCGACACCTTGAAAAACTCAATTTTCGAAAATTTTCGACCGTCTGACTTGTCGTCGAGTTCTACTACTGAATTTCGTGCCACCTCCTTCGATATCATGTGCTCCTAATACTTTCTCAATTTTCGGGACTTTCGAAAATTTTCGCCAATTTTCGGCCGTCTGACTTGTCGTCGAGTTCTACTACTGAATTTCGTGCCACCTCCTTCGATATCATATGCTCCTAATACAATTCCAATTTTCGAGATTTTCGAAAATTTTCGACCGTCTGACTTGTCGTTGAGTTCTACTACTGAATTTCGTGCCACCTCCTTCGATATCATGTGCTCCTAATACTTTCTCAATTTTCGGGACTTTCGAAAATTTTCGACCGTCTGACTTGTCGTTGAGTTCTACTACTGAATTTCGTGCCACCTCCTTCGATATCATATGCTCCTAATACAATTCCAATTTTCGAGATTTTCGAAAATTTTCGACCGTCTGACTTGTCGTTGAGTTCTACTACTGAATTTCGTGCCACCTCCTTCGATATCATGTGCTCCTAATACTTTCTCAATTTTCGAGATTTTCGAAAATTTTCGACCGTCTGACTTGTCGTTGAGTTCTACTACTGAATTTCGTGCCACCTCCTTCGATATCATGTGCTCCTAATACTTTCTCAATTTTCGAGATTTTCGAAAATTTTCGACCCTCTGACTTGTCGTTGAGTTCTACTACTGAATTTCGTGCCACCTCCTTCGATATCATATGCTCCTAATACTTTCTCGATTTTCGGGATTTTCGAAAAATTTCGCCAATTTTCGGCCGTCTGACTTGTCGTCGAGTTCTACTACTGAATTTCGTGCCACCTCCTTCGATATCATATGCTCCTAATACAATTCCAATTTTCGAGATTTTCGAAAATTTTCGACCGTCTGACTTGTCGTTGAGTTCTACTACTGAATTTCGTGCCACCTCCTTCGATATCATGTGCTCCTAATACTTTCTCAATTTTCGGGATTTTTGAAAATTTACGAAAATTTTC
This sequence comes from Lasioglossum baleicum, assembly GCF_051020765.1. Lineage (NCBI taxonomy): Eukaryota > Metazoa > Arthropoda > Insecta > Hymenoptera > Halictidae > Lasioglossum > Lasioglossum baleicum. The sequence goes on along the minus strand of NC_134948.1, from coordinate 5,380,425 downwards.
GGCCGTCTGACTTGTCGTTGAGTTCTACTACTGAATTTCGTGCCACCTCCTTCGATATCATGTGCTCCTAATACTTTCTCAATTTTCGGGATTTTCGAAAATTTTCGACCGTCTGACTTGTCGTTGAGTTCTACTACTGAATTTCGTGCCACCTCCTTCGATATCATATGCTCCTAATACTTTCTCGAATTTCGGGATTTTCGAAAATTTTCGCCAGTTTTCGGCCGTCTGACTTGTCGTCGAGTTCTACTACTGAATTTCGTGCCACCTCCTTCGATATCATATGCTCCTAATACAATTCCAATTTTTCGAGATTTTCGAATATTTTCGACCGTCTGACTTGTCGTTGAGTTCTACTACTGAATTTCGTGCCACCTCCTTCGATATCATGTGCTCCTAATACTTTCTCAATTTTCGGGATTTTCGAAAATTTTCGACCGTCTGACTTGTCGTTGAGTTCTACTACTGAATTTCGTGCCACCTCCTTCGATATCATATGCTCCTAATACAATTCCAATTTTCGAGATTTTCGAAAATTTTCGACCGTCTGACTTGTCGTTGAGTTCTACTACTGAATTTCGTGCCACCTCCTTCGATATCATATGCTCCTAATACAATTCCAATTTTCGAGATTTTCGAAAATTTTCGACCGTCTGACTTGTCGTTGAGTTCTACTACTGAATTTCGTGCCACCTCCTTCGATATCATGTGCTCCTAATACTTTCTCAATTTTCGGGATTTCAGAGTCAGACGGTCGAAATTGGCGACGGAAATCTCGAAAATTGAGAAAGTATTTTTGAAATTTTCGGAAAAGATGTCGAATTCGGAAATGGTTATGTAGAAGGGTAGGGAAGAAAGAACACATTAATTATTGTAATGTTGTTTATTTACCAAGAAAATTACAATATTAAATGTACATCATTTTTGGAATTACCGTCGGTGGTTTAGGTTTCTACTCCGATACACAGTCTCCGCCATTACCATCAGTTGTCATAGTAATCGGGAGTCTACATTACCAACGACGAGCCAGAAGGAATTGTGGTTTCAAGCAGCTACTGATAGATGGCTAGGGTCCATTTCATCGTGTTGACAAATTTGACATCTTCCTTGGTCTGATATTGCTGTTAAACAATTCAATGATTTATATTAGCGACTCTACCGAGCCTGTTCCGTGAATTTGACAATACTAATCGTAAGTAGCATATGCTAATTTAATTAGAATTCAGAAAAGAAATATTACCCATTTGTCCAACTGGTTGTTCAGTTTCTCAGTAAACATAACCTCAATTCCATTAAAGGGATCCAACCACAACAAACACAAAAATGCCGGACACAACGGAGGAAGACATGGGGATGTCCGTGCGTTTAACGAACGATGATTTCCGCAAGTTGCTGATGACTCCGAGAGCATCGGTTCCATCAGCAACCCCTGCATCTGTACCTGGAACTGCTAGAGATGCTAGCGCCAAGACTGCACAGACTCCAAATGTTAGCGGTGGTAGTCGAGCAGAGCTCAGAAGAAAGAAGAAGAGCTTCTACGCCAAGTTGAAGAAGCAGGAAGAAGATAAGATGGCAGAGCTGGCGGAGAAATACAGAGACAGAGCCAGGGAACGTAGAGACGGTACCAACCAGGATTATCAGACAGAGGATCCAATGAACAGTGCCAGCGCGTATAGAGCTGTAGCGCCAGATTTGAAGTCGGGTATGGACGCTGCCGAACGTAGGAGGCAAATGATCCAACAGTCGAAATTCTTGGGTGGTGATATGGAGCATACTCACTTGGTGAAAGGGTTGGATTATGCTCTTCTGCAGAAGGTACGAATCCAAATTTTTTAATCCTTAGCATTCGAACAGCAACTGTGAGAGATGCCACTAAAAATTGCTGTGCTATTATTCAAAATATTGTTTACATTCTTCAGAATTTAAATATATCAGTATCTAATCGATTACTAAACATGTAGATATTGTCCGAGGTATTGTACCAATTACATATTCATAAAATTTCAAAAATAATAGGTAATGGAAATATTTTGGGTCGGAAGAAATGTTTAATTTTCGAGTTAAAACAGCTCCGAGTGCCAAGGGTTAATAAACAATTAATTTCCATACCATAATACCGAGAAATAAATAAAGCTTTTTATCATTTAAGACGTGATAATATTATCATATCTATTAGAAAAAATAAAAGGTAGAAGGGCACAGAAAAGAATCTTTTTTCGAAGCAAGTCTTGCTCGACAGGTACGCAGCGAGATCGAGGCGAAAGAGCATGAGCAGGAGCAGGAGATGGAGAAGCTGGTGAAGCCGAAGGACAAAGTGAAGGAGAAGAAGGAGCCGGAGAAGAAGGATGACGAGATGCAGTTCAAGACGAAAATCGGTCGGAACGTTTACAAAACCGTGATGACGATGAAGTCGAAAGTGGTCGAGAGGAACGAGTTGTTCACGCCGGGTCGCATGGCCTACATAATAGAGCTGGACGACGAGAACGCGGACGTTGACATACCGACTACCCTGATCAGAAGCAAAGCAGATGTGCCCACAGTCGATAACACTCCCACTTTGACGACGAACGACATAGTAATCAACAAACTGGCGCAAATATTGTCGTATTTGCGGCAAGGTAATCGTCACGGGAAGAAGGGGAAAAAGAATAAGGATGGTAGATCAAGGCCGGACGACATGAACGATATGGACATCGCGCCGAGGCCGCAGGACGAAAGTATCTACGGGGATATCGGGGACTATGTTCCTGCGATTGGCAAGAAGGATTTGATTCAGTCCAGGGAGAAGAAGAAGGGATCGTACTTCGACAAACCGGAGAATACTTTGGATACGGATGACACTGCGAATGCTCCTCAATTACCAAGCGTTGCACCACCGACGGTGGACACCAGTGCTCCGAAGAAAGGAGCCTTGCTGAACAAGTTGGCAGCAGAGCCTGAAGGATACGCGGAATGTTACCCTGGTTTGGACGAGATGCAGGACGCGATAGACGACTCGGATGATGAGGTCGATTACACGAAAATGGACCTCGGCAACAAGAAGGGTCCTATCGGAAGATGGGACTTCGACACACCGGAAGAGTACAGCGAATACATGAACAACAAAGAGGCCCTGCCGAAAGCAGCGTTCCAGTACGGCGTGAAAATGGCTGACGGCCGAAGGACGAGGAAATATAACAAGGAGAAGAACGAGAAGGCAGAGTTAGACAGGGAATGGCAGAAAATTCAAAATATCATGAACAAGAGGAAACCGAGTACCGTGATGGACGGTGGATCGGAATTCAAAGTGCCGAGATATTAGAGCAACCTGAACCACGCTCTTATTTTTAATGTTAATCTCGATGAATGTAATTAAATGTATATCCTATAGTCTAATAGTGTAAATAATCGCTCTTTTTGTCATCGCTGTGCTTATGTAAACTGACAACAAGATGAAAATGACAGGTTTTCGCCGAATCGCATTCTTATCAATATTTTTGCAGAAATTACGTCTACGACGTTATGCCACACACCGTCAGCGAGAATGTTTCGATTCCAGATTCGAAACCGACTCGAACCAGTTTCAAGACTGGTCCAGTAAACAGCTTATCAATGACCAATGACCCACGATAGGCGGAATCTTTCAGACAAACCTGTTCGTACTGGTCCGAACTTGAACGCGAAAATATATCGCAAACTATATTTACATTACAATATGTACACAAAAATGATGCGCAACTTCCGTGGTCCAATGTTGCACCATGTTGCACCTTTTCGCTGAAGTTTCGAAACGGTTCCTGATATTTCGATCATTTTGCGATCACGGCGTTTCATTACTGTAAAGAATAAACAAATTGAATATTTCATTTACGATTCTTTCCTTTTTTATCTACCATACCATACTTTTACAAAACGGTTTTAAATCTTTATTTGACACTAGGTTTGCGGGACGCGTTCTAATATTTTTAATACGCGATTATCGAGATTATAAAGCGCGTCCGAACAAAAATTATTTCTTCGAGTATGTATTATCAAAAATTTGGATAGATACATTCTCGTTATTTTGACGAAGTAATGTAAAATAGTCAGGTTAAAATATAGTCCGACTAATGAAAAAAGTATAATAAAATTTAAGACGAAACAAAAGAGATCTTAGACAATATTTCGAATAATGGTACAGCAATTTTTAGTGGCGACTCTGAGTCACAAGTCGAGTGCTGAGGGATAAATGAAGAACGACCCCATACGGTAGACTTTTCGGGATTATGCAATACAAATGAAATTGCAAAATTCGCCGAATTTGCTGGTGGGAAGTACCGTAGAACACGCGTGCCGATTCACATTAGCTTATCGAGAGCTCTCGAAGATAAGTGTGAATCGCAATTTCTCAGCGACTTCTTGACCCCCGGCTGCGCGATACAGTTAGCTTATATAAACGCACTGGATGGAGCCTGGTTCAGTCGATACCTCCGAGCACGTTGAGGTGTTACAATAATCAAGTGTTCAAGTGAACGGTCCGCAAACGAGCGCGGTAGACGAGAAAGTGAACGTGGAACCTATCTCTTGATGCTGCTGCTGAAAAACTTTCTCTCCTGGCGCCCGTACGTCGTGAGTTCCGTACGTAACTCTATTCGAAATTACATTCTAATCCGCTAACGCAAACGGTGTTTGTAAACATCGGTAACAACTCGGGGCACCGAATACGGTACACCAAAAATATAACAACAGTAGTCTCGGTGAAGGATAGCATACGGTAGAGGTGACAGCCCGGAATCGCATGATTTAGAGGCACCGTTCGCATCCACCACCCCGGTTCTCCTCCTTATCATATCTTTTCTTTGCAGCTTGCTTAACAAACACAGCACAAGCAAAATTTGACAACGATCGCACCAATTAGGTAACATTCGGAGGTATGTATATACGAAATACATACCATACAAACTAACAGGCTGTGCGTACGTGTCCGTACACTACCGGCCAAAACCATTGAGAATCCTCTATATATAATTTACGTACAATTTTAAAAGAAAGATAAATTTCTATTTGGTTTCCACGTCTGGCAATTAACGCAAAAAAATTATATATACGCATACAAATCCGCAGTCTAGCGAATAACGTCTTGTTCAGTTTGGTTTCTTATTGAATTAAAAGAATTACTTATAGTTGTTCGAGTCGTTTAAGCGGACTATAGAGGTACTAAAGTTTCGGCCAGTGGTGTAGCCGTCGCAATAAAAATCGGCATTAATTGGTTTCATTGAATCGCAGACGACGATGGCGCAGCTTAAAGTGGCCATTATCGGCCAGAGTCCGTTCGCGGCGGAGGTTTACAAGCTATTGAGGCAAAATGGTCACCAGGTCACCGGTGTCTTCACGATTCCCGACAAGGGGAGCCGAGAGGATCCGTTAGGTAAAGCATTTAATATTACGACAATTCGCGAGAAACGCTCGTCGACAAACCGGTGACCATTTTTTTACATTTCCATACACAGCGATCACAGCCAAGGCGGACAATACACCGGTGTTCAAGATCAAATCCTGGCGGAGCAAAGGCGTGATGTTGTCGGAGGTCTGGGACCAGTACAAGAGCATCGAGGTTGATTTGAACGTGTTGCCATTCTGCAGCCAATTCATCCCCATGGAAGTGATCAACCATCCTCGCCACAAGACCATATGCTATCATCCTTCCATATTACCCAGGCATCGTGGAGCTAGTGCTATAAGCTGGTTAGTATAGCCCGAAATCTGAATCCTTGTTATGAAAGAGCTCGAGAGTTCAGTGGACATTGTGCCACTGTGATTATATGCGAGCGTAACAGTCAGATAAGTGGATAAGGCGGGCGTGAATCAATCGGTTGCGTGTGCGTGTGGTCACGGAACCGGTTACGGATCCGTTTCTCGACGTATCGAGTTTCTGCATTCCGAATGAACGCCGATAACCGATAACAGGAAGCATATAGCATTAAGTAGGATTGAAAAGCGTCGCGATTCGATAACGTAGCTAATCTAATGATATCTTGGGATTAATCTGGGCGCAGTCTCGATGCTTTCAATGGATACTTGCACTGTCTTAGGATGCGTGCTTGTTACCTGCAATTAATTATTCAAGCGTTAATAATTCTGTGAGACCTTGACTTGAGAATAGTGTAGATTCTCATTTTTCAATAATGCAAAGATGTGGCTTTCCAGTAGTCAAAAGCGATAGACAAAAGATCAATCTAGTTTACGAGGCGCAATTTGCATTATTCGGTAGCATGTAGCTGTCGCAGCTTTATGAAAATAGCCACATAATCGTAAACGTAAATATGGGACTTTTGAGAACGATCGCGGCCTAGATTAATCTTCTATCTAGCGCTTTTCACTACTGAAAACCCCCACCTTTGCATCATCGAGAAATGAGAAGGCGCATCCCGCACCCTTGCAATGCTAGAAACGAGTAAATGCAATAATTCCTGCGACACTTTTAGGACCCTGATAGAGGGAGACAACACCGCAGGCTTCTCCATATTCTGGGCCGACGACGGCCTCGACACTGGGCCGATCTTGCTGCAGAAGTCCTGCAAGCTAGAGGCTGACGACACTCTCGACAGTGTGTACAACAACTTCCTCTACCCTGAAGGGATCAAAGCGATGGGAGAGGCGGTGGATCTCGTGGCGAAGGGAACTGCGCCGATGATCGTCCAGACAGAAGAGGGGGCCACTTACGACCCGATGTTGAACAAGAAGGAGCTTCAGAAAATAGACTGGGCTAAGTCAGCTAAGCAGGTTCACGATTTCATCCGTGGTTTGGACAGTACTCCGGGTGCCTGGACGACGATCGACGGAGAGGAAGTCCGTCTGTTCGGGTCCAGTCTGTGGACCAATGACCAGTTGCCGGAGGAACTGTCCCAGGTGACCGTGGAGGATCGTGTAGGTATTCTCCACGAAGGAGGGCTGCTGATCCGTGCCGTCGACGGCAATCTCGTGAACGTGAAGAGGATCAAGATCGGAACCAGAACGATCCCAGCCCAGAAATTCGGCCAGCAGTGCGAGGAAACGGCGGTGGATTTCACGGAGGATGAGTTGAAGTCCGTCGAGATCTTGAAGAGGATCTGGAAAGGCATCCTGAACGTGGACATCGAGTACGACACCGACTTCTTCGCCTGCGGTAAGGGTCTAGACTTGAATTGGAAGGATTAACGAGATTAGAATTCTATGGAGTTATTGGTCGTAGGTGGTGCAAGCATGGACGTGGTCAGGATGATAGAGGAGGTGAAGGACAACCTGGGAGTCACGTTGCAGAACGTGGACGTGTTCATGGCCCCGGTGTTCAGTCAGTTCGCCAGCACGGTGATCATGGCTGCGCGCGGTGTGTCCGCTTCTAAAGATGTCAAGTACGACGCAGTGGAGATCCAGGCGAACAACAGGCAGCTCAAGTTCCCCAAGCAACTGTTCATCAATGGTGAATTCGTGAATGGTCAGGGTACAGCCATACCCACCATCAACCCTCACGACGAGAGCGTCATCTGTTCGGTGGAGTGTGGGTCTGTAGAGGACGTGGACAGAGCGGTCAAGGCTGCCAAGAAGGCGTTCGAAGAAGGCGAGTGGAGCAAGATCAGCGCTAGAGAGCGCGGAGCTATCCTCTTCAAGTAAGTTACTACTTATCAAACACTGACCGGTGTAATCGAATCAATAGATTGCGGATTTGATTACTAAACAAATTCTTGGAAATGTTCAGACTGGCGGACCTGATGGAGGAGCACAAGGAAGAGCTGGCTACGATAGAGACCTTGGACTCCGGCGCAGTCTACACTCTAGCCCTGAAGACTCACATAGGCATGTCCATAGAGACCTGGCGCTACTTCGCCGGCTGGTGCGACAAGATCCAAGGCTCCACGATACCCATCACCCATGCCAGGCCTAATCGCAATCTGACCATCACCCGCAAAGAACCAATTGGTGTGTGTGGTCTGGTCACGCCCTGGAACTATCCCCTGATGATGCTCTCCTGGAAGATGGCGGCCTGTTTAGCAGCAGGGAACACCGTGGTGATGAAACCCGCTCAAGCCTCACCTCTAACAGCTTTAAAATTTGCTGAGCTCACCGTCAGGGCTGGATTCCCGCCTGGTGTCGTGAATATAATACCGGGGAATGGCAAGGTGACCGGAAACGCGATCTGCGAGCACCCTCTGATCAGGAAGCTCGGGTTCACTGGGTCTACGGAGATCGGACAGTCGATCATGAAGTCCTGCGCCGTCAGCAATCTGAAGAAAGTCTCTCTGGAGCTCGGGGGCAAGAGTCCTCTGGTCATTTTCGAGGACGTTGACATCCAGCACGCTGTCAGGGTCGGGATGAACAGCGTGTTCTTCAACAAGGGAGAGAACTGCATTGCCGCCGGTACGTGTGAACTGTTGTAGTAAACTGTTTGTGCTAATTACGCGGTCCAACAAATTTAAATACCGTCAGCCCTCCTAAAACGCGATTAATTCAGAATTAGTACAGATCGAAATTTTTGTTCCGCATTATATAGGAGGGTTTACTGTATCCCATTTAGCAAACTAATATTACCCTGTATACTGGCTCTTACTCTAACTTTTCAATGCTCCGAAACAGGTCGCCTGTTCGTGGAGGAGTCGATACACGACGAGTTCCTGAGGAGAGTAGTGGAGGAGACGAAGAAGATTTCAGTAGGCGATCCTCTGGACAGGAGCACGAGCCACGGTCCCCAGAACCACAAGGCCCATCTGAACAAGCTTCTGGACTTCGTCCGTAGCGGGGTCCAAGAAGGAGCGACCTTGGTTCACGGAGGCAATAGAGTGAACCGTCCGGGATGGTACTTCGAGCCGACGATATTCACGAACGTGACGGATGACATGTACATAGCCAAGGAGGAGTCATTTGGTCCAGTGATGGTGATCTCGAAATTCAACTCGAAGAACTTAGACGAGGTGATCAGAAGAGCGAACAATACTGAATACGGACTGGCGTCCGGTGTCTTGACCAAGGACATCAGCAGAGCATTGAGGTTCGCCGAGAAGATCGAAGCTGGCACGGTGTTCATCAACACGTACAACAAGACCGATGTCGCGGCGCCGTTCGGCGGCTTCAAGATGTCCGGTTTCGGCAAGGACCTCGGCCAGGATGCTCTGAACGAGTACTTGAAGTCGAAGACCATCACCATCGAGTACTAAATTAATCCCGAATGTATTATTCACGTTACTGGCGAGACTGGTGCGAATCGATGCATGCCCAAAGGTGAATTCCACCTGAAATTGTGCGTGTAACGTTACCGCGAGATCTCCAGTCATCTCATACTGCATGTATCTGTATCTACTCATCTGTGTTACATCTACGTACGTCGTTCTATTTATATAAATAAATTGGAAAGCTTTTTTACAATACACACTGCGTACACCGTTGCGCGGATGGACGCGAGAGATGCTCCCACGCGTATACGCTACACAAACGGGTTTTTTTTCCATGGGGGCCACCGTAGGATCGTTTCGAGGCTCCAGATGTTTCTACCGTGGTTTTTTGTCCGGAGACAAGTGTGCGCTCCGTTTTTCTCCGCTCGGTCGCCGGGCCGTTACGCCATTCAGCTTTCCTACTGAAACTCCCCCTCTATTCCACTGCGCTCCGCTATTTTCTTAGCGGATCGGTCCAGACGCAGGCTCCGCTCTTCGTAGAAGCGTCCTTGAAAAGAAATTATTCCATGCCAGTTGCTGCTCCATTTGATCGGACAGTTTCATAGATTATTTGCTACTCACCAACTAAGCAACCGAATTTTTAATTGATCAACCATTAGAAAACTGGGAGCAGGGAGCTCCGGATTAGGTTTCATCATCTCCAACTGCCGCGCCGTATTTTCTAGGAAAATATTCTTTGGGTTTAGCTATGATTTTAAAACAGTAAGGGCCGAAACGTTTTCTACAGTTCATAAGCTAGCAAATGCGGAGATCTACGTTGTAGCGATAACAAACGAAAGAACAGAGATTGCGGTTGCACTGAATTCAAACTAATTGCGGTCGTCTGTTGATACGCCGTGACCGAACGAGAAGCGGAAAGATCTTCCCCCATGGAAGTCGGTCACGTGTTAAATATACCTGGGGGTCAGGAGAGCCCCCATAAAGGCTCCCGAGTAGAAGAAGTAGGTGTGCATGGTCAACAACCCCGAGAGTGGAACAGCTGTTCCTATAAACATCTCCTCTCCCTTCTCTTCTTTCTTCGCTGGAAACCCTTCGAAGCCACCCCTGGCGAAGTAGACGCGCATAGGAGAAGCTGTGCTCCCCTGTTGGCTCCTGGGAAGGATCACAAAAAGTCCGTGGTGGCTTTCTGAAAGTCACGGAGGCCATTAAAACATATTTAAACGAAGACTCGTTCTCTTCCTGTACAAAAATGCAACTAACACGGTAGGAAATTCTATTTCATCTTGGGAGCACGCATCTATGTGCTTAATTTAGACAAAAGTAGAATAAATGCACTTACACTCGAGCTGCACAAAACTCGAGTAAATTTTTGTGGCAAGAGTGCCGAGAGAATAATCGAGTTTGGAACCCTTCTGGGGTGAAACAACGAAGCGCAGGCTGATAGGAGAGGTGTTTCCTTGTTTGCTGAGGAGTCAGGCAAGCGCGCGTGACCATTTGCCACAGTGCCAAGAGGAAATTCCGGGGATCGGATCGGGCTGATTCGACGACGGCCGGCATTATTCATCGTGAACAGGAAATGCAAATTTTTCTGTGGCCCTGGCTGTGGCCCCTTGCCTCGGGACACTGCCCTCTGACCCTTTCCCATTCCCCCGATCCTCCTGCCCGCCCTTCTCCCTGCAGTCCGACACAACCCGAGCTACACGTTGAATTTATCTGGCCGCCTTCTTTTTTCCATCGTCGCCTTTCTTTCCGACTGGACCTCTAGTAGATCAGATAACGCGTTCCCGATTACGAGAAAAACGAGCGCCTCAGTTCTATTCCTCTTTCACGTATATCCTCTTCCTACAAATAAAGATTACCGTTCAAATTGCATAATGTCAGATTAAGTCGAGTCATAAATAATTCTCAGCTTCTGGGAAGAAATTGTAATGTCGCGTTTGTTATCCTAACGAGTCATCGTTAGACTGCCGATCTTTATGTAAAGTCCTATTGTTCTATATGCTACTTTATGAAAATCAGAGCGAGGCAGACATCTGTCTTGCTTGACAGAAGATATATCGATAAGATCTCTATACAAAATAAAAATGTTCTGCTTGAATTGTAACGAGCTGGAGTAAAATTGACTCAGGCTGAGAATAATACGACAGTATTTTTATAATCGCGTAGAAAAATAATTCGCCAGTCCCGTGGGTATCGTCGGCGATGCTCCCAGGACGGTGATAATCGTTGCAGCAGCGTGTTCAGCGTGTCGAAGGTGCCGAAAGCATGATTTCTGTGCCCTTCGGCGACTGATTGGTCGCTGGCGCATCGCGTCGCAGCGATTCAACAATCCAGAGAGCGAGCAGGGTCCCCTCTTTCACGGAGTGTCGCACCACGTGTTCCTCTCTTTCTCTCGGAATCCTCCCTTCTTCTCGGGCTGTTCCGCAAATCAAGTTCAACGTGTTCAGTCGCCCTCGGGATCTCGCATGGGGTGCCATGCGCTCATCTTCGCGCGCGCGTTCAACGGATAAGATCTCGAGGTCGAACAGAAATCCGTGAGAAAGTGTGGGTGTGTATGAAAAATCCATGTTTTCGACGAGTTTGACCCTGTACGCCGCGGTGGTCGATCAAGCTTCATGGAATCCAAAGAGATCCCAGGTCGTTTGCACCGGATATACACGCGAGTATCGTTAACAGTGTCTCGAGAGAGAGGAAAACGCAGCGGGTTATCGAGCACAAAGAGCCGCACGATTTTCCTGGGTTCCGGTTGATATCGCGCTGGGCGGAAACAAGTATCTTTCTGTAGACCACGCGAGTTCGGTAAGCCGATCTATCGGGTGTGCCGCGAGGAATGGATGTGTCTGCGGTCCGTTATCTTCCGCAGCCAACTGTTGCTTGTTGTTCCTGCTCTGCGGTTGAGAGTCGCCCTTGCTGCACCTACGAGATAACGATCGAATTAATACAATCTCTATCGGGCGATTGTTCCGCAGTTTTCAAAAATTCATGGCTGACGCTTTTTTAATAAACCTTTCGATTCTATAAATGCTTCGACACGTGTTTCCATGCGGCCACGAACGATGATGACTCCAGCCGGTGTAATATTCAGAGCAGCGTTCGACGACCAGCAGGCGGTTCAATTATCATTGGAAACGGTTCCGGACACGGCAGCTGTCTTGGTATTTTAATTGCGCCGCGAATTAAGTTCCTAGACGAGTCAAGGCTCGGTACGCGACTCGATGTCGGCCAAGTGTGTCGCTTCGGATCGCGTGTACTGATCATCAACAGAGACTCCGACTCGGCTAATCGAGAGGGTACAAAACTTTCGCTGGAAAAAAATGAACCGAATCGCAGCGACGCTGGTTCGTTGCGAGAAAACATCAACTGACCCGGCGTGACTCATCCCGGGTCACAACAATGACATCAAAGTGGGAGAGATTCCCACTCCGGTGAGGAATCCTCGTTTCAGCTTCTTTTTCGCGATCGAGTCGACAAACTCTAGCTAGTCGCCGGAGCAGCTGTGAGCGTTATCGGAGTAGGAAAACGGACCAGGTGGTGTCTGCCTCCGAATACGTTTCAAGAATCCCGCAATCACAACGTTCGCTTTGTGAAGCAGCGAATGATGCTGGCGATCACAATCTCCTCTTGTTTACCGATAATAGAGGGTCTCTGTGGCTGCTCCAGGGACTGCCTATACTACTCGGATCCCATTAATTGCGTATCACTGCACGCGGAAAACCTCCGGATCCTTTGTTCCTCTTCCTGAGTTACCGCGTTCATCGTGGTGCTGAAAATTTATTGCCACCGCAATCTGGTGCTTGCGAGATGGTCTCTGCGGGATTCAGTATCTTCTAAATTTATCTTCCGAGTATCTCCTGATTCTATCTCTTCGAACTAAAATTTGATAACAGAATATAACAAATTTCTCCTCTTTAAATATTGTTTAGCGTACTAATTTATCATGATATTAAAACAAATACTACGGTAGAGGCAGAAAAAATTCTGAAAAATTGTGCTTCTCCGAAACGAGGTCTTGAAAGTGGATGCTCTCGGGGTCCGGTATCCGGCGAGGTCTCTCGAAGCAGATTTATGCGATGCAGGTCCTTGGTCGTCGTCTGGCGAGCCTCTCGGGGCAGCTGAAACACTGTGAAGCCCGAGGAGGACATGTTTGTCGTCGCACGGTGTGCAGCAGATGTTCGCGTTTCACTTGACGCCAGAAAACGAAACGCTGGCTGCGTTTCTGAAGGGAACTTCGACGATAACTTTGCAACGGGAGCTCGCTCGAGGTGGTCCAGACCGAGCGAGGGGAGGGGAAACATCCAAGGGATGAAAGCAGTGGCCGCTAACGTACCTGAAAGACCGTGCATCGGTGATCGATAGCATCTCAAATCCATCTTGCAATATTAAAAACCACAAGCTTACTTTACAAATCGAGAAACAGGGTCGAAAAGTTCAAGAAAGGAATATCGTTTGTTTTTCGAAGGATGTTTTTTTCTCGACGGCGGCCGATCGAATGACTCGTTGGCTCGCGGGTCAAGCCCGCCACCGGTCTCCCAGTCGGTTCTTAGCGTTAAAGCCAAATCTGGCAAGGTAATATCTCGGTTGGTGTACCAGCTATCCGCCCCTTCCTGTTTCCTCTCTTCGCGAGTTCCCCGGCTAATCTCTACACCGCAGAGTTTCCTGTGGGTGGAGATGCGGAGCCAGTTATAAAGTTTCTGAGCAAGGCTCAAGGAGCCTCAGACGAGAAGCGTAGTTCGTCGAATCCGCACCGATCCTGCACAAGGGAAAAAACCAGCAGAAGAAAGAGGACAGTTTCGAGTGTGACTGGAAGACAGATTAGGAGAGTGTAACAAACCAGACGACTATACGTATAGTTCCGAGGACTGTGTGCTGCGAAGGAGGAACAACACGAAATTTGAATATTCGGGACACGTTGCGGCTCATCATCGGGCAACTTTGCTTTCCTTTAAATGCAAGCTGCCCTCTGAAGGGCAACATCGTGCTCGGTTGAACGCATCGGCAGTGCATCGATAGTACATCGGCCGTTTAGTTTTGCACGCGGTCGCGCTTCTATGTGTATGTGTGGATTTGTACATGTGTGTCGGCTGTGAATGAGACTGTTTGTACAGGCGGAGAGGGTGAATCGTGCTACTGGAATAAATCATTCACGCAAAACTCTTCTGTCTCTTCTTTTCTCGCATTCTCTCGTCACACTGTCTGCCCAACACCCTCGCCGTACGATTTCGATGCTGTTAACAAGTGTTCTCTCAATGTCCTATCGTCTCTTTAACTTCTACTCTCAATTTGCAAGCTAGATTCTACTCGAACTCGTTTCTATCAAGTCATCCCATAAGTAATGTCGTTTTTTTTGTATCTGTGGTTTAAGGAGAGAACGTTAATAAGAATTGAAAACGTACATTAACTTTCTCGTTGAACAATAGATAGACATTGCTTATGGGATGGCCTGTTTTCACAATTTAAAACATCGAAATTGTTCGGAATACGGCGAGCGTGTAGCATGATCGATGCTCACAAACAAAAGCAAAACGCGGCTCGGTTTGCAGATATTTATTTCGTCTTAAACAATTAAGATCTTACGAACTAGAATTATCTGTCGGGAGCGTGTGACCGTGCAAACGATGTTGCGTCAAACGAACAAGAGAAAAGAAACGTCGAACGGAACGAAAGAATTCATTATAAATATGGCGCATGCACGTGACTATCTCCTTCTTGTCATCGCAATTTTTCGGTATTTCATTGTTCGCCTCATATATTTCATTTCCTGTATCCGTCACTGTCGGAGCGATCGGAAACGCCTGTGTGTTAACACTTTTTCTTTCCACGCCTGTCGAGCTACGAATTCGCCAACGATCATTCGATTTACAAAAACGAAACGCTCGGAGCTTGCGGCTTATCGCGAATACAATATTCATATTGTTATGCGGGGTGGAGGGTGCAGCTGGAATCACCTCGATTGCGCTGGAACTATCGGTTTTAATGAAAAACGTTTCGTTCAACTGGAATAATTGCTTGCGCAGTAATCGCAACGGTTCGAGTTACATGCTCCACCCTAAACGCGCGCGCGTTTGTGTTTAATATAATAAGGCAATTTCGTTTTTAATTCTTGTTTCCGCTTGAAAAAGTACCATAAATACGACTCAGAAAATCAAGAAACACGGAGCTCGCGTGACAAATTTAACCCCTATAAAAAGTCAGTCTCATTTTTTCATCCTTAGACGTACCTAGACGCGACGACAGCGTGTTCCCGCTTGCGATCTATGTACAATAAATTCGGCGTGTCCCGGACCCCGACGGTACGCATGATCTTCGCACACTTCGCGGTGACGATCATCGTCGACCAAGCTCAGGCAAAACTTCGATAATAAGATTCGTGTCCAGGCTAATAACTTGTCTTTAAGTTTACAGCCGTATAAATAGTCGCATAATACGCTCTTGGACGCGATACACAGCTTTCTTTTCCTGCAAACCTATCCTGAACAGATACCGGTGGATTTTAACTGAACGTGGAGGCTACAGTGACACAGCAAACCCAGGACCGTCTTCGCAATTTTAACACTTTACCCACCGAATGTATATTAACAATATCTTCATCCTTTTAATAATTTTTCGTCATTCCACTATTTTAAATTTAACCTACTCGCGCTTTCGTTATGAATGCATAAAATCCGCGATCATTGTACCATTCAAAATTTTTGTTTCGAATAAAAGAGATTCAACAAACCGATTAAAGCTGTCTACCTTAGCTATTCCAGTGTCGCAGCACAAGAATAACCTCCGATTTTCAAAAGACTGTGTCGTCCCCAGTAAGTAAAGTATTAAAACGAAATTGGTCTAAATGGAAAATGAATCTGAGAGAAAGAGAGCGACATTTTTTCCTGTTTTCACAGCCTAGCGAGTTCGCTATCTCACCGCATCGTCACTCGCAGTGTGCAACCAATCCTCCGTTTTAAGTACACGCGAATATGATCGTCTAAAATGAACGGTTCCCCCGACCGACGCGCAAAATAAAATTCGCTCGACGGAGCGCAATTACATGCCACTTCGTTTTTTCCCCCGTTTCGCTGTCCATTTTCTTTCTTTCTTTCCCTAAACCATCGGTGCCGGATGCCGGCATGGGAAACACGGTCTCTCTCTCTCCGTATGTACGCTGACTCCGATAAAATTCTTTTCTCTCTCTCTCTCTCTCTTCTCTTTTTCTTTTTATACATACGATCTCGTACCAACATTCACACGTACATACACGCAGGCACGCACACACATTCTCTCTTAACGTTAAACATTCGATAAAGTTTCAAGTTAGAACCATTAAAAAGGAAATGTACAACAACGTGTAGAACTCTTCAGCTTCCGACATGAACGCACCTCTACTGCTTCACCGAATTATCCTCGAAACCACCGGTTCGAGAAGTAAATCGCATCTCCATTTTCCAATTTTATACACGAGCTCGAATACAACCCTCGGAGCACGTGCCAATTATTAAATCTACTATAAATAACCGACGAGTTGTCTGAGAAATTGGACGGGTCGAGGCAGACCCAGGCACCGTCCGAGGGTCGACGGATATTTTACAAAAGATTGTTCGCTCGATTTAGAAGACGAAGACATTTCCTCGCGGGGCGAATGCAGAGCGAACTTTCACCTAAATAGCTCGGTGGCCAACATCGTTTTCTACCTTAACTTTAACCTTTTCTATCCGCCGATACTGGGTCGTGAGCCCGTCCATTCAACGACAACGAATGTGTAAAATACAAGAGTATATACATTTATTCACGTTCGCTTTTCTTCGAATTACGGTACTGTATCGACTGGCTTGTTAATTCGAATTGAACAATTTCAGATACTTCAATAAATATCGAAAGCACAAATTGAAAATCAATTTGATTCGCTCGTCGAAGCTTCGCGCGTCTGTTACTTCGATTTACAAAAAAAAAAAAAACAAAGAGTTCTACCCGCGGAATAAATTCAATCAAATTATCTAGATGAATAAAAACAACGAACGAGTTCATTTCTAGAATAAACATCTTTCCCACTGTCCACCGGAAACCGAGCGGTTCGGAGCTCGATCTCGCGGTACCCGCGACTAAAATTTGATTACGGGTCACGAGTGACCCGGTGTCGGCCATTCACGAGCCCAATCGAACGGCACAGTATTAAAGCTACGACGAAAGAGAATCGGACTCGTTAACGATAAAAAGAAGCGACGCGCGCGATATACGGCAGGCATGGGCACGGATTGTCCCGAGCGACACTGTCCGAGCTCCTGGAGCTGCGAGACCACGCCCACTGGGGCCACGAGCGAATTATAGACACTCCTCTACATGCTATTCTTTCCGAGATGTCTTTTGCCCCGGAGTATTGCCCCCTGGAGCAATCCGGAGCGCTCGCAGAGCAAAGAGCGCTTGTCGCCCCCGCCTGGTACACAATGATGAGCTCAAGACGCGCTTCGAACCCCATAATCCCTAATCGCACACTGAAAGCCTGGAAGTACCTTAGGGTTACATTAACGTGTGTGAGCAGAGGTGACTAAACGACAGAAAGAGAAAGAGAAACATTAGAAGAAAGAGAAGTACAATAACTTACGGATAAAGACAATGGTTAAAGTCTGAAGAACAGGTGAATATTAATATCGCACGACTATTATCTCCTAACAGTTTCAAGGCTTTCAGTGCAGCTTGTCCGAGGAATTTGCAACTGTACCGAGGCACCCGAGAGCCTGACGGATGTTGATTGAATCTATGAACATTTCTCAAAGGCTCTCGTGGCTCCGGCTCTCTTGTATAACGTTCGAAGCGTTCTACGCTCTAGGGAGGGAATCTGCCCATCGCTGGACGTACAATACTAGGTGTTGCGAGCTTTGGTACAGGCACGTAGAAACATATTAAATACTAGTACGCGCAGAATAATTTACACACGTGGTGGTCAGTCAGTCCCCGGTCGTTCGTAATTGGCTATACGCGGTGGATGAACCGTTTTGAACGGTTCATCGACGCGGTCCGACCTCCTCTGGAGGCGGGCGGAGACCTTGGACCAGGCATGGGCGTGGCGACCACGCCTACTCGAAGCTGGATATGTGTATTATTGCAAGCGTAAAAGATTTTACTTGCTGAGCAGCAAGTGAAATTTTCTCAGCTAGCAATACAGGTCTTGCACTCGAAATTAATCCTCTTGCAGATCGTATTCACCTTTTATCCACTTGAAGGAGTGAAATAGAGAATTTAGTTTACGAAACGCTGAATACGATCCGCAAAAGGGTGAACTTGGAATGCAAAACTTCTTCTTCGACGTATCCTAGCGAATCCAGATCGCCCATGCCCGTCGCCGGATCAACGGACTACCGCTGCAGCTCGATCAACGATTACGAACGACAGCCGTCGCTGCGGTTTGCCTCCGTTGGAACGGAGAAAGGTACGTGGTGGCCGATGGTGTCTTGATCGCCGGCTGCTCGACGCTAGGTCACCAGAAGTGGGATTGCACGTAGCCGCCCCCCATGCCGATGGGGTTGAAGCGATGCGGATGGATCTTCTCCATCCTCATGGCACCTGGACCGCCGCTGCCGCCGATGAATCCACCGTGGGGACCGCCACGGGGCCCGAATCCTCCCGCTCTGCCAAGCATCCCTGGCCCGGCTCCGCCTCCTATACCCATCCCGCCCATCCCGCCCGGGCCGTTGATGCCCCTGCCTCTTCCTCCTCCTCCTCCACCTCCACCGCCTCCTCCCCCGCCAAGGCCGCCGCCGCTACCTGAAACATTCCGGGAGAATCAGTGGAATAATTCTCAGCACGATTTGTTTTTCACGATTTTTCTCCTCTAGAGACCGGTTTTCTCATCGGTCTTTTCGCGTAAAGGGGTGGTGGTGCGGGCCGGTAGAGAGAAAGGTGTTGAATAAAATGGAGATAGGCTCTTTGTTTCAGTTTCTAGTGTTTTAATCAAATTTAACGAGCGACTACAGCATCACGCGGACCCGTAGCAACGAGGATAAGAAAGGTATAAGATACTTATGTGGTAGGAGGGCTGAAAGAACGAGTGTCGAATAGTGCACGCCGGTTTAACTCTCTCTCTCTCTCTCTCCCTCTCTCTCTTTCTCACACACTCACTCTCTCTTTCTTTTTTTTCTCGGATTGCGTTGTTTTGTCCTGATGATTCTTCGGACGGTGGTCGAGTCGAGTCGAGTCGAGTCGAGTCGAGTCTCGAGAAACGTGCCGTTTTGTTGTGTTTGCTGCCGGTGTGAGTCGACCGGCTCCGACGTTTTCGAATTGTTCTTCGAAGAGGGCATTTTTTCCCACGGCTTTTTATCGTGTTTCTTCGTTGCGAACCGGAGAGTACTAGGGCTTTCTCTGGTTTTCGTTGGAAGCTCCGAGGGTTCATTTTTATTTTGTCGGCGAGTCGGAAGATGATGGCGTTCTGTAGAGTTTGTTGGGTCTCGTGAGAGATCATCAGTACAAAAAGTAGTACAGCGGCTCGGGTGGATCGCGCTCGGATGTACAACACATTCAATAAATGTATATATTCGCACAACAAGTTACGCGCGTCTGCCGTTCACTCTAGCTATCATAGTCTTCTAATATCGATGTAAATGGCGATACGTGTTCTTGGTGTTCTATGTACGTGTCTGTGTGTTGCGTGTACGTGTGTGTCATTTACAACTATACGGGGATGCCGGAAACTGTGGAATGGTCGTCTAGAACTCTGAACGGTTCTGAAATTTATGAACACACAGAAACATTCGTAAATTCCTGAGTTTATTATTGACGTTGAAAATAATCATGCTGGTCCAAAGTACCGGACGATCGGGAAATCAATATTCCACGGCTTCTACCCCCGCGCTACACTCAGATTCAACTTTAAAGGTAAAACGTGGATCGTAGGATCTGTTCTCGTATTCTTTTCGTTCTTCCTCCTCTGCACGAGCTAATTAGCGACCTCTCCCTCGAGGAGGAGAAGTACGATGAATGTTATTATTGGGAATGTCGCAGGCATTTTCGAGCGGGTCTTTTCTAGCGAGATTTCCGTTCGGGATATGATATAATATCGTGTCTGCCTCTCAATTTCGTCGTTCTCGTCGGTCATAGTGATCGCGGGACAACCACGTAAGGAACACTGTATTACGAAACACTTAACACATCCCCGAGTCTGTTCAATACTACTTCTTTGATCGAGAGAAACCGCGAGAGGGGAGGAGAAAGGCAGGAGGAGAGCGAGGAAGAGAGAGAGAGAGAGCGCCGCAAGTTTTCCTAGTTTTCTTTTTTCTGTTTTTTTTTTGTCCGTCTTTTCTCTCCGAAACGCCCGTGTGACACGCGAACTCTCCGAATTCGCACGCAATTTTTCCTCGTGTACGTGTGTGTGTGTAATTCTTTGTTTTCTTTTTTTCCGGTTTCCCCTTTCGTTGGACCGTTTTCTTTTTTTTTTTTTTAATGGTTCTCTCGTTTGACGATATTTGCTTTTTTCCTTATCCGTATCACAGCCATCGTTAGCACTACTGGACTTCAGAATTAACCATCTCGCACGGTCCGTTTCTTTTTTTTTTAAAACGTCACGGTTCTTCGACTACTTAACACGTTTTTAAAATTAGAGAACTCTTCGGGCGTATTTACAATGCGTGTCTTCTCGACGTCGTTGCAACGACTCGCGTCGTTCCTCCGGAAGCAAAGAGAGTAACATGGAGTTCGTTTAATTATGCCCCGTTTTCGGTTTCGACTTCTCTCAAGCGAGTTGTGCAATTCTCGGGAAGTACTGATATAGAGAATATATATATATACGTATATCACTGTAAATGCACACTTATACTTTTCTATATTGAATAATACAGTTCTCTATAGAGGAAGAACGATGCGAGCTCGCTTCCGCAGCACGAATATAATAATTATATTCTGAAGAAATATACTCGAAAAACCTTACTCGTGTCTAACTTAACTGCTAATTAAATTCTCGAATATTCAATAATCATATTTCACTTTTAAATATCCAGCCTCGCCTTTTTTTATCATCCCCCTTTGTTTATACTCGTACGCTTCTCTGAATGGAGATGATATTTATTCTCTCTTTCTCTCTCTCTCTCTTTTTGTCTGTGTGTATGTGTGTGTGTGAGAGGATATAGGAAGAACTTCACAACAGACGCGCAAATTTTCTTTTTTTTTTTGAGAGTTCTCTTCTTTTTCGCGAAACACTGCTCAAATACCGGCGCATTCGCAATATTAAATTCCTAAGAAAGATTTTCTCTGCGTTTTTTCCTAAGATTTTTCAATCGATAATATTCATATATTTTTCGATCGGGGATGCACAACCAATTTTGCGTCATTGACTTTCTTTTTCGTATATTATTATACGGTGTTACACGTCCGGTGTGTGTGGTTCAGCCATTAATAATAATTTTAATATTTTTAATTTCATTAATTGATTGATGTTATCAATTATCATTAATGGCTGAACCACCGGACGTGACAATGGTATTAAATATATTCAACGTTAAGCAATTAATAATATAAGCGAATATATCGTAAGAAAAAGTGGCAAATTTTACTGAAAAATGGTTTTCCATGTTCACCGGGATTCGAACACCGACCGTTCTAGTGGTAGTCGAGTGGCCTCGACGATATAGCACTTTTATTTTCGTTAATATTGCTCGCGTACATAGACTGCGTTCTCGAATCCGCTTATTGCTGGACGGTGCGTGTCCCACGTGGCGATAATCATTACAACAACAACAACAATAACAACAACACGTCCCTTCTAAAATGCAACAATTCGCGAACAATCTACCGATGAGAAATGCAACTCCGAACGAATGCGTAAGGGTTGTACATGCCCGTTCTCGATCAACCGCATCTGAACGCGATTCTATACTGATTTAGTCGAGCAAAGGTCTCGACGACAAACGTCGTGGCCTCCTACGTCGCAACGTTCGAACGGAATCATAGTGATCGAACTACGATATACGAGAGATAAATATACGCGCAATATTCGCGAAAATTCGATCAAAAAAAAGGAACGATTGTCAGGGTGTGTTTCGTGGGAGATACGATTTTCTTTATCTCTATCTAATCAGGACCTAAACCTCTCCTGCACGCGGAAACGTTTCGACCGATTTTCATATAATATATATATATATATATATTTCATATATAATATAGTAGGATTAAAAGGACGAAAGTTTAGTAACAGCGAAGATCGTTTAACATCTCTCAAGAATAATCGCGATCGTGCTATTATACCTCGCCACCAGACGATCGCGATTGTTCTTTCGATTCGAAGCCGACGCGGAACAAAGCTTCAAACGTCGACAGAAATCTCTTCTCTTCTCTTCTCGTTTAATACTTTCGCTAGCTACGCCGTCCGTTTTCGGCGGACTCTCGACGAAACTTGACCGTCATCGGGTCGACGGTCGTAAAAATTGTGTAACGTGTTTCGACTACTGAAAATCACCGTCAAAACCGGGGGGAGGGGCAACGTCTTATAAGTCTATCTCCTAAAAAAACAGACTTCCTCGTGTGTCCACAGGATCAGTCTCTGAACACGTCCGAGGGTTCTCTCATTGCACAGAGGTTCAACGCATGGACTCGTGGAGCGATGAAACACATGAACTCAAGAAGAGAAAAACGCGTGAACATTTGAGCTTCGATAATACATCTGTTCGTTAGAATAGATTTCATGTAGTTTGGTTGTATTTTCTCTGCTTCCGGGTCTACGCGTTCAACCGCCACAGACAGACTGGTCTTTTTCGGTTTGTTAGGTAGGTTTCGTTTACAATCGTTGAGCAATTTGTGTCATCGTTATTCTCGAGTTATATAGACAGGAGTAATAATATATATATATCTATACTCACTCTCTCTCTTTCTCACTCTTTCTCTCTCGCTCTCTTATTCTCTTGCATATCCGGCGAATATCATCGTAAAAAGAAAATTTTAAGCCTTTAGGAACCCGTACGACTTTTATCGCACTTCAACCAACGCCCCCGGAGGACACACTTCCGGTGGACGTCGCACACGCCAACACGCTGCTGCTCTTTTCTCTTATCATACAAAACGTAGAACGAACGAGCGAGCGAACGAACGTCGCCGTTCAGAAAAATGAAATGCTGTTTTCGCCTCGAGTCTAAACGCTAAGAACTCATTCCGCGTTACAATGTGATAAACAACAGCCGTGGCTGGTGTTAAGCGCACTTAAATCATGCCAATATTCATCGTTACACCAGTGGGAGACTCGTAATCATAAAGTGCAAGGTTAACAACGTACGATACAACCGAACTAGAAAAGCATTTTCTCTCTGTTTAATAAAGATAATGAACATAACGCTGGTATTTAATCCTGGTCGTATACAGACGTTCTCCTTCGTGGATTGGCGAGCATAGAAATGAAAATGGCATGTTAAAGAATTATTTCGAGACATTTAAGAAGTATGTATGGCAACAGTATTGGACAAAATTGTTCGGCCTCGCTCCATATACATATACACGCGCGAGTCTCTTAACTGCCGTGTACAACCTTTGCATTAATCGAGTTTACAGGAAACTTCGAGCATGTTCGATAGTTTAGTCGCGGACGCGTCCAAACAGTTTTGTCCATCGCTGCAGCAATAATTGCTTGATACTGGACACAGCCATGCATGGAACAAATTTTCCATTAAAGCCACACGTTTCTGCAAATGCAATCTGTCCAGAGCTAACCACGGATTAGCAACGACGCTCGCTAAAGAGTAATTATTCGCAGGCATACAACAAGTTGGTGTGTCAGGCAAACTGCGGGTTCTATGTATTGCTGAAACCAATCAGAAGATCACATTTAAATTAAAATCTTTTCGAGAACAATGCCACCGGAGATGAAACGTTTCAGCAGGTGATCTGCTGATTACTTTGAGCAATATGGATACATGTGTACAGAAATATGTATCAATATGTACATTCATTGTGTACATAGGCATGTACATTTCTATACACATGTATGCGATAAGTACAATAATAAACAATTCGCAAAATGTTGTGTTACACAGAATCCTACTGAGAGCACATAAAGAGAAGAGATACGATTTTCTTAAAACATAAACACTACAGGCGTTAATCAGTCGTGATCCAATTACATAATTAGACGAGAGGGGGGGAAAAAATACATAAACAAATGAACATGAAGAGAGACCCTAAGTGTTTACATTAATTCGAGGATGATGAAAAGAGCATTAATAACAGTGTTTCTTCTCTTAACAGAAAATGTATTTCCAATGTTTCAAATGATATGTAACAAAACATATACATAATACATTATGAGATACCTTACAGACAAAAAATATATGAAAAAAAAACAACGAAAAAATACATATAGATCCGAGGTATATAAGTAAGTATACATAATTTGCCGACGCGGAAAAAGAGAAAACTATAGGATGAAGTTTCCGATGTAGCTTTGAACAAAGTCGAGAAACGATTAGGCAAAATCAATAATAACAGCAGTGGCGCGGCAACTAGAACAACAGAGTTGCAAAGTTCACTGACCCAGGCAACGTCCAAAAAACACAAACTTCTAAACCAGCCTTTTGTGTGTGCAAAATACATCTTAGCAAGTGTCTCTTTTTTTTTGGTCTTTTTTGTTTTCCGTTCTTTTCAACACAAGCTGCCACTCTGACTAGCCACGAGATACAACGTTTTTTTGTTTTTTTTTTTCGTTCGGTTGTCTGCTTGTCCGTCAAAGGTATATATATTTATCATTGCACACGAAACAACACATATCTTTTTTTCTATCACAGTAGCACTACACATTTGCTTTCATTCGGGTGTCCTTTCTGCGAAGGAGGAACTGTGGCCGAATATCACTGGCAAAAAATCTTCCGTCACACATGTGATGTAATCTCAACCTCATGCGCACAACTTTGACAAAACTCGTCAACAAAACAGAAAACACAGGAGCGGTGTGTGTAGGAGGAAGGAGACAAACAATAGTAGCGAAAAGAAACTTATGTTCTCCACAATATTCACAGAACATTACTGTACTGTACTGTATAACGTTGCGCGCGTTTATTAGAAACACGCAAACAGCAATTTGAATCTTCGCTGTACATTGATTTAGATGCAGCCATATCTGGCAAATAATTCAAATGTTAGAAACAGTGTTTTCAAATTTTCGGCGCGCCGTCAACGATGCGCGCTCGATCTTTCCCGGCGAAACCAGCAAAGATCGATATTGCATCGTTAACAGCGCGCCACCAGAAACAGCATAATCAATTAATAATACGTGCGCGCGCGTGTACACCTTGCAACTACGTTTAACACAATTTATCCCAAAAAAAAAGAATGATCGCGTTATATGTTTGCACATGTGTCGCCATGAGAAAAGAAAAGAACGAAGATATTAATACACGACAAGAGATTTCAAAATGATTAGCTAACGAGAAAGAGAGAGAGAGAGAGAAAAAAAAGAGAGAGAGAGATAGTGAAAGAGAAAGAGATAGGATGCGCTCTATTGATCAAAAAATTCCTTAAATATTGGTGCTTCTACAATTCCAACAATGGCAATAATGAAACGAACGCACTGATTTACTGCGACTCCGGTAAGAAAGATTTAGAAAAGAAGCCAAAATGCAAGTTTCTCACCTGACAGTAAAAATCGATCGTACTTCCTGCTACAATTCCTAGACTGCGGATTTTGTGCGGTTATCATAAAAATGAGAAAGCAAAATACAGAAGTATGAGCACATTAAACGAATTTATAAAGCATGTTATTACATTATAGATATATGAAAGGAAGGAACACATTTTCATTGACCCCCTAATTCCCCACAATGGACTTGGAAAGTTTCCATTTTGCACAAAGATCCGCAATCTAATTATAAGTTATCGAAAGATTTTAATTGTAATACTACAGTAGCGAAACCCCTCGATCTACTACGACCGTAAGCGATAATTTTTAATGTCAGGCTGCAGAATAAAGAGGTACGGGCAAGGCAAATAATCTATGGGAGACTGTGAACCACTTACCTCGACTCTGATTGTACCCGGCTTGCCATCCCGCGTAATACGCAGCCTTTTGTTTCCCATGTTCCTCCGCGATTTTTACGCTAAGCGGCTCCGATCCACCCTCTGGTATCGTGCCGTGTAGTCTCGCGATTGCTTCTTGCGCCTCTTCTCGCTTATCGAATCTACAAGACATAAAATAGGATTGAAGAAAACCTGATACTCGTAAAGAGATCCGTTGGCAGAGGAATAACCGATCCTCTGCCAGGTCTCTGGGATCTAATACAAGATTTATCAAGAGCGATCTAGAGCGTGCTATAAAAGTGGTCCCGTTACGGATCCCTAAAATCTGCCAAAATTAATAGAAATTGTCAAACTAGTTTCGCTGCTATTTCCAGCCGGCTGACACAGTTTTCATACTATTTCCTACAACAAACCGGTGTGCCGTTGCACGCACAATCTGTGCTTTAACGCGGCTAAGTAGGTTGGTGGGTCGTCGGAGCGGGGTAAAATCGCAAATTATGCAAGTGAAACACGCGCGTCAGGAGAGACCGTGTAAAAATAATTTGGCAGCAAAGATATACACGCGGGGGAAATAAATACGCGTATGACATTATATTCGCTTGGCGAGCAATCATTGCATAATGACGAAGCAGTTTCTGACACCGAGGGAACAACTGCTTCGTCACCTCGAGGCGCGCTCGTTCCAATTTTCTAAAGACCTAGGCGCCGACCACACAACGAAAACATTTAATGCTTTAATAATCGTCTATCTCTCATATGTTACTGCCGTCGCGTCATATTATATTACCAATTATGACAACAAATGGCACACTGCCAACAACCATTAACTTATAACTCCTACTGGCACACCGGTTACTGTTAACTACCCAGATTAGCCTAAGTATTCTTTGTTTTTACCTGACAAACGCCACACCCCTTGGCAATCCAGTAAGTTTATCCTTCAAGATATTCTTTTGTACGATGTTCCCATATTTGCTGAATATGTCGTCGATCTGACTCTCAGTTATGTTTCTATGGAAGAAAGCAGAAGTTAAGATCTGTAGAAGTTTAATTAGTCTACTGTTCGCATGTTGCAATACCTTGGTAAATTTGTGACATAAAGGTTTGTCTCTTTGATCTCCTCCCCCGATGGCCGTGCAAAAGATACCTTTAGCCTTTTGTTCTGGACTTGGAGGCCATTTAAGGTATTTATGGCTGTGGCTGCGTCTTCAGCTTTCGCATAGTTGACAAATCCAAAGCCATAGCTGTAACCGGACTGTACAAGAAACAAGGTATATTGATTTATCGGCAAATATTTTGCTAGGATGCGTGTCACAGATTTAACTTACTTTGTAGTCCCTCATTACGCGACATGACTCCACAGGCCCAATCGTTACAAACAAGCTGTACAGATCTTTCTCGGTCATACTCTGTGGAAGATAATTAATAATCAAATTTGTCCTCGGCTCATCAAGACTTTTGCTTTGCTGTTGCTGTGGCTGTAATTGTTGTTGCTGTTGTTGGGGCTGAAGCTGTTGTTCTCTTTGATCCGTCATGTTTGAAGACTCCGCAGAATTTTGTTCGACTTGCTGATTCGCAAGTTGATTCTGCTGGTGAGCGGTGTCGACCGGTCGAGAGTTCTGTCGCTGTGGCTGCTGCGTACTCCAACTGATACATCCCAGCAAAACCATGGATGGGGTCAGCAAATACAAAAAATATAAACAAAATCATTACTACGTCTTCCCCGTGTGACGCCATGATCGTTGGTTGGTCTGCGCGCTTTTCAAATACTCTCGCTTTCTTTAAGCAATTGAAAATAAATAGAAAATAAATCTGCATATATACATATATGTATATGATGCCAGACCTGTGTGTCAGAAACAAACAAACAAAGGCAAGTAAGGACAAAACAGAACCAGCGAACAGCCACGAATAAAGCAAAACTAAAATACAAACCAATATACAACAGAGCACAATATTCGCAAAAGTATGATCAAGATTCAAAGAAAGGTTACAAAGCAGAGTGGAACTGAATGGCAAACAATGATCTTACGGACAAATAATTGTGTGCAAGACAATACGCGAGAACACCGTCTCAATTACATTTCTCTATAAAAAAGAGTACTTTGCGCGAGGTGGTATCCGAATCTAAAACGCCTGCATCATAACCTGTTAACGTACAAAATCCAACAACGTGATATTGCTAAACAAACAGCGAGCACAGAAACACTGGTAAATACACGACTGTGAACCCGAGAAGCGATTTCAGAATCGCCCGAACCTCGACGGAAATTTGTTTAAGTGAGAAAAGAAAAAAATACAAATAAAAACAAAGGTACATAGTACGCGGCTTCATTCACGAGAAATTCCACGTACCGGAACTACACGGCTCCGTTTGTTTATTGTTTACAGGAGAGCACCGTGATTTTTAGCGGGGATGAGACACACACAACACCACGCTCAGATTCGCCACGAAATTAATAACCCCCTCGACGATTCCCCCGTTTCCCGATCAACCATTTCAAAAGAGCAACGCTCGCTCGATGGGAACCGAGGAGAACGAGAAAGAAAGAAAGAAATTGTCACTTTTCGCGGGACACAGAAACGAGAGTGGAACCGAGTGGCCTTATTTTGAAGAGGCCCGGGGAAAAGCGAATGGCCCGGCGGATTCGTGAATCGACCAAGCTGTCAGACTACGGAGGGAGCGAGAGGAAAAGAGGCCACGGGGACGCGTGCGAGTGAGACAGAGACGGAGGGAGAGGGAGTGAGAGTCAGGGTACCAGAGAGAACCAGCGGGAACGAGAAAGAGAGGCGGAGGAGGGAGAGGGAAAGAGAGAGAGATAGATATAGGCCAAGAGAAAGAGAGAGAGAGCAAGACATACGTACCGAAGCAGGAGGGAGCGTCACGGTCAAAGAAACACAGCGAAGGAAGATCGGTGAAAAGAGCAGCACTCGCAGTTGTCCCGTGTGTCACGCGCGTATGCGACGCTTCACTGTACGCTGACAATTATGTAAGCCAGCCACGGCTGCATCGTGGGAATTCACAAGTCTTGTTATCACCGAAGAACGTTCGTCTCCACGGTTACGTTGATACCAGAAGGAGGGAGTGTTTCGATGCACGAGGCACCGAAGAACGCAGCGAGAAAAGACTCGCGGAGGAACTGCACCGAGGACCACACGATCCAAACGACGTACGCAAACGTACTGAGCCCCAGCCCTGACCTGCCTCTCGCGCGCGGCACCCTCTCGCGGTACACACTACCCCCACCATCTGGCGTTTTCACCGCGGAAATGTGTGACGAGCCTGCGCATAACACCCTCGACCCGTCCCGCCTAAATTTTAGACCCGGCCATTATTTAACCCTTGCAGCTCCGACGACACCTGGGTCCCCTGGGACCCACAGTTTTTTCACCCTGTCACGCCACCCTCGTATCCCCCGTGACCACGGACAATCTCCTGCCACACGATTTATTCCTTGCTCCATTGTCAAACAATCCCAAACATCAAGTTCAATTCTTCGCACTGGAATGGCCACTTTAAGGCACCACAAAAAATTGGCACATTAAGAATTATTTAAGAAATTGATCGAAATTTCAGTGTTGTAAATACGAGTAATAATAAACTCATAAAAGGTAATATATCATAAAAAATTGGCACATTAAGAATTATCTAAGAAATTGATCGAAATTCAGTGTTGCAAATACGAGTAATGATAATAAACTCATAAAAGGTAATAAATTATGTGCGATCTTAAGGCACCACAAAAAATTGGCACCTTAAGAACCATCTAAGAAATTGATCAAAATTTCAGTGTTGTAAATTATACGAGTAATAAACTTCATAAAAGGTAATAAATCATGTGCAACGGAAATGTTGGTCAGAAAAAATGGCTTGGTTGCGGAGTAAAACAGCTTCGAGTAAAAGGGATTAACTTGTTTTAGTATTGAAACCACCCTCGATATCGTAACGTGATAATCTTCTCCGGGATTATTATTCAAAACGATTTTTCAGTCGATTTTCAATATGGCATAGTCATTGAGCCTATTAATAGACTTCCGGTGTTAAATGTCTACAAATCGACCAGTGTACGTGATACCGCGTCTATTGAATTTCAAATTGAATTAAAATTGAAGCAAAATGCGAAAGTGATATTCGCATAGCTCTTGGTCGTTTTTCGAATAAGAAACTTTAGTTGGAAGCACGTGAAACGGTTCGATACCTGTATCCACGAAATTTCTGACGCGTGTTTATGCCAATTAAGAGTTCATGCCAATTTCTCCTCTATTATTCTCCTCCCTGTTCCCCGGACTTGCGATTTTTAAATAGACCTTAATTCAAAAGAAAAATTCCATACGGCGGCCAGATAACCTTGCACACTTTATATGTAAACACGATAGAGATCCACAAAGAGACCCGTGCAGTGAGGGGGGAGGGAGGGGCGGCGAGAGGGGAGGGAGAAACTCAATGAAGCGCGCGCCCTATATATTTTCAAAATCGATTTTCTCAGAAGCGGAAAGTCGCACAAAAAATGTTGCCCGCGGTTTTTTTTCGTTGTTGTGCCATATAGCCTTGAATAGCGTACTTCCGCGACTGCAGTATTTATTTTTCTTTAGACACAGTGACGATAATGAGGCGTACCTTGGCAACATCTACCAGTAGGGTACTACGAACATCATAAATTAGTCTGACAGCGAAATCTCGTGTAACACAGAGAACGGAAAGTTTAAATTTAAATTAGAAATCAGTCGCGGAAACTAAAAACAATGATTCCTCTATTCTGCTTTCTGTGTTGGTGCATGCAGCACACGCTCGTCATTTCTTATGCTCTATTTTGTTTCGCGAAACGAGGTTACTCTATCAATCGTTGACATCACTCCGAATCCCGTAAAATATACGGGAGACATGTAAAGTCCATTTCCGATGTATTATCTATGCTAAAAGAATAAAAGGTTACAGGAGAAGGAGAATTGA
Source organism: Lasioglossum baleicum (assembly GCF_051020765.1). Classification (NCBI taxonomy): domain Eukaryota; kingdom Metazoa; phylum Arthropoda; class Insecta; order Hymenoptera; family Halictidae; genus Lasioglossum; species Lasioglossum baleicum. Next base: position 5,349,417 of record NC_134948.1, on the reverse strand, counting down.
AGAGCATTATCCCATTTCCATTCGGAGCTCCATTTTCACCTTTTATTCGAGAATTTTATTTCCCTCGGATTCTATAGACATACTAGACTATCCGGACACACTGCAATGCGCTATTACGCAGCCGCTACCGGTGGCCAGTCTGCGGTCCAAACTGTCACAGTTTCGATAGAAAAAGCGATGCGCAATAGGGGCAGTGTAAACAACAATAATCCCAAACACGAAATTCTCTGGAAAGTTTGTTTGGATCGGTTCTAACCTCGATTTAAATGCTCACGGCCAATATACATACAATTGTAATTGCAAAATTGGTAATGCGCTGCACCACGCGAAAGATAAACACGGAGGAGAAATATGTATTTCAAAAATGAAACTCACCCTGTTTTCAAGTTCGAGGCATCCTGCGCAACTGTTCGCTCTTGATCGTCCATCCCGCTCACTCGTGAAGCATACCACTGACTGTCAACGCGTTCCCCGCTTCCGACTATTTTTCATTTCTGCATGTTAATCCTGTCGCGTCCGAGACGCTGCCTCTTCGAACCGGTGACGCATTTTTGCCGCACACTTTCCTTTGCACGGAGGCGACAATAATGCGAGCACTTGCCCGTCGATTTTCAGTGACTATGCCTTCGTAAATCTGGATCTGTCAACGATTAATTAGTAGCTTGCCGATGACGGATACGTGGATGCGGGAAAAATGAACCGCGAAAACTCATCCAAACTCATCGCACCTCGACGGTCTCTTGGTTATGCGGCGAATCGGAAGCAATTGCCACTCAATTTTGCAAACGAATAACAAATAATAAAAGCCGGCCGTTTTTCTATCTTTCCACTGTTTTTTTTCAAACGAACAAAATGCTACATGCATGAACGTAGGTCGGGTTGCATCGAAGCTTGCAGTAAAGGTTAGGTTCGTGCCATGGGTTCGTGTAGGAACATGTCCCTCCTTTGGCGCCATGTTTAACGGGATTCGAAATTTTTTCCTACGACAGAACATTTTTCACGATTTAAAGAAAAGTCGAATTCTTCGTCAAACGAACAGAAATATGCATTTTATTTTTGTAAGTTTCTTTCGCATCACTGCATATAATACATAAAATCCGCAAATTAAATTATTAAATATCCTACACGATAAAAAATTTAATAAATATCCACAATCTAATTATGTTTCTGAATAATACCATAAAAGCAGAGAATAGAAAGATGATGATCGAAAGAATAAAAAACCAGAGAATATTGATATTAAACCTTAAGTGTTCTTATATTCAATCGATATCCTTGTTCTGCATGTTTATTTGATATTGCATCATCGGTAATAATTATCAATATAAATACGTATAAAAAGGTATAAATTATACATTATACATTGCATGTACATGTGAAAGCAGCTCAATATCATAGGTAATACGTCACGATAACTGTGTAGGTACAAATTGCTACCTCGATGAGAATCCAATAAATATTTCAATTATAAGTTGCACAAGGCACGCAATTCCGAATGCGTTGCTAGGAAGTGAAGAGATCATTGTGGAAACCTTATTAAAGAATCAGGGGGCAATTTTATCTCAGCATGGAGAATCCTTTTCTCGTGAAACGGAATGGTCTGCACTGTATGTAATGCGTGTTCGATCCCGAGGATGTATGCACCGGTGTTTCACTGTTTTCCTTATCCCATGCGTGCCTAGGGGACTCTATGCCGAAAGGACTATACAACTTTGTTGGAGTCCGTCCTAACAACTGACGAGAACGTGTCTGAGGTGTCTGCAGTTTGCAGATGCTGTTCGGCGATTGTTGCTCTTCCAGTCTCTGCCGTCTGCGTGTTGAGCTTTTGAATTTCTGAAAAAGAAATAAGATGTTAACAATATGCAAAATGATCGAGCAAGTTGTGCAACTATATTGTTCACTTAAAATTGACTTAGACCTGGGAAATAGTCCCGAAGGTTGTGCGTACGGAAGATATTGTTTTGGATAGTTTTTCGGCTCCGCTCCGCAGAGCCCTTCGCGAATCCGCTGACATATTTCCGAGCGTCAAGTTGTTCCAGCTTCGATCGCTCGTCTGCTTGTCTTTCGGCGTTTTCTCCTTGCACGAATCGCTGGACTTGTCCTTCTCGAACCGATCCTGAAGTCGTCGCCTCAAGTTCTTCGAGTTCTTAGTGATCTCCGGCGAATTTCTCACACTCAGAACTTCCCGGTGGAATGTAAACGAAACGCTCCGTGAATCCGGTCTCATGGTTTCGACTTCTTTCTTCGTCTTCCTCTGGATTCGTAGACCAGCCACAATCCTTCGGACTCGTTCACCGTATATTGGAATTGTACTGCGAATAAATAACGTGAACACCGAACGAAATCGTCTTCATCCCTCGGAATCGGAATACGTTGGAAGAGAGCGTCCGTTGCCAACCGTCAGTGCCCAGAAAACAAGAATGGCCGCGTTGCAGCCGATCAATTATCGCAGCTTCCGATTAAACATTCAATGAAAATGAACGCACATTATGCTAACTGTGTTCAGAAATGAAAAAGAATGTCGAATGTATTATTCGACGACAATGTTGCGTAAATGTAGAATTTAAAAAACAGCGTTCCTCAACCTACGCGCTCTTCTAGATAAATTAACGACCCAAAAAATATAATGTCTGAGCTAAAGCGAGAAAAAGAATCGATTTATATTTTAGAGATTTTTTAAACTGAATCGTAGTTTCCATACATGAAAGTTAATTGTTAAAAGAATATTTTATACAGATCGTACGGCAAAATGGTTGAGAAGCGCTGTCATTGAATATTGATTTTCCAGGAAAGTTTAATCGGTGAAGTGTTCAAATTTAAGCGCCAGGGACATTCAAAATGCTACATTGTTATCGATCCTAAAGAGAAACATCCGGGAAACAGTTTAAATTTGAAATGATTTTGAAAAAAATGCAAATAAATTGCAGCAAGTGGTTTGTAATTTCCGAGCACCAAAAATTTCGAGAGCATCCTTCTAGATGGCGTACGAAAACTGTCAAATCAAGAAGATACCGTTGAAACTATGATATTGTTTATTATTATTGACAAATTTTATTCTACTGTTTATCGCGACCTTGTTGTTAGATAAGAATCCAGAGTGGTGTTTGATTGGGTTTGATTCGCTTGATCCCGTGCAAGGGAAATACCTAACAGAGGCAATGCGTGAACGATACTGATTTAACCTCTACGCTTGGTAAACAGGAGCTTTCTGAGTAAAAGACTAGAGGAAAATTATCAATACCTAATCGCTTCGATCTGTATAATGACGCTACAGATATCTTGATAACGAAAGCATATATTTTAATTCACCGCACCTCGCATACACTCCGATTCGGCTGCGGTAACCTCAAACATGAGTTACAACAAAAAGGTATCGTACTTTTATAATCCTGACGTCGGAAACTTTCACTATGGCCCCGGGCATCCGATGAAGCCTCACAGGCTCTCTGTAATCCACAGTCTGGTGCTTAATTATGGTCTGCACAAAAAGATGCAGATTTACCGTCCCTACAGAGCCAGCACTCACGACATGTGTCGTTTTCATTCAGACGAGTACGTAGAGTTCCTACAAAGAGTAACGCCACAGAATTTACAAGGATATACTAAGTACCTCAGCCACTTCAATGTGGGGGATGACTGTCCTGTGTTCGAAGGATTGTTCGACTTCTGCTCCATGTACACAGGTGCCTCGTTGGAAGGGGCTACCAAGCTGAATAACAACTGCTGCGACATAGCCATCAATTGGAGTGGAGGGTTGCACCATGCAAAGAAGTTCGAAGCATCCGGCTTCTGCTACATCAACGACATTGTGATAGCAATCCTGGAACTATTGAAATATCATGCCAGAGTTCTTTACATAGACATAGATGTTCACCATGGGGATGGAGTTCAGGAGGCATTCTACCTCACGGACAGAGTGATGACCGTATCGTTCCACAAGTATGGGAACTACTTTTTCCCTGGGACCGGAGACATGTACGAAATCGGTGCAGAAAGCGGGAGATACTACTCTGTTAATGTACCATTGAAGGAGGGCATCGATGATACTTCATATGTGCAGGTTTTCAAGCCTGTGATATCTCATGTGATGGAGTTCTTCCAGCCCACGGCCATCGTGCTACAATGTGGCGCAGACTCACTGGCTAATGATCGTCTAGGTTGCTTCAGCCTCAGCACTAAAGGGCATGGGGAGTGTGTCAAGTTTGTCAGAGACCTGAATGTTCCTCTGCTCACCGTAGGCGGGGGTGGGTACACCCTGCGCAATGTTGCTCGCTGTTGGACCTACGAGACCTCTCTATTGGTGGATGAGCAGATAAGCAACGAGTTGCCTTACACTGAGTACTTGGAGTACTTTGCACCAGACTTCACTCTGCATCCTGATGTTGTCACCAGACAGGACAATGCAAACAGCAAGCAATACTTGGAAGCAATCACGAGACACGTGTACGATAATTTGAAGATGATACAACATTCTCCCAGTGTTCAAATGCAAGACGTTCCTTGCGATGCTCTGCCACCGGAAGAGGAAAGGCAACCGGAGCCAGACCCAGACTCTAGACAGAATGTACAGGACACTGACAAAATGGTCGAACCAGCCAACGAGTATTATTCGGGAGAGAAAGATCAGGATAAGATGGACGTGAGCGAATCGTGATAAAGGAACGAATGAACTGCCGATATGATTGACAATGGAGATTGCTCTAGACTCTAGAATGTTATGATAGAGGAATGCAGCATTAGAAACGATGTTTATTGCTGAGCTGGTAATTGTAAATACTTTGTAAATACCTTGGAGATCATTAAAACTATTTCTTACTTACAATTAGATTCGGCTGTGTTTGTTAAACAAAATCCTGTCCTTTGTTAGAGAGTTGAATCCTTCGTGAATTTTTAAATAGTATTAGGCAAGTTTATTGTTTTATGTCAGACAGCATATTGTCTACAATGGTACAACAATGACGATGAGGATGATATTAATAGTAGTAGTAATAATCATAATAATAATCGTAATAATAATAATAAGAGCAATAACGATAACGTTTCCTTTATCTCTGTTTTGGGGCTATTTCTCGCTATATCACAGAGAACTTAATCCTCGTTCGTTCGTTCCTTACTATATATCTCGAGAATGAGTGTATATAGAAACATAAACGATGCTCTCTAATAAAATTTGCTGCTCCGGCTTCTCGTAGTCTACTAAACCTGACTAATATAATAAATTAGGTCGCTTTTCTTTTAAATTAAGGCGCTTCGTTCTGTACATTGGTTTTGTAAACTTTACAAAAAAGTTTCTCGAAAAATAATACAAGTACAAAAATACTCACGGTACGAGGAACGGAAATACTCGACACACTCGTTTGCATTTGTTTTTTTCTTTTCTTTTCGTTTAGAAAGCATGCAAAAGACCACGCGGCGTAGAAAAATCCTTTTGCACACAATACGGTAGCATGTAATCGATATAGTTGGCTCTGCCAAGGAGGCACTGAAGCATGCATTTTCACGCGCAGAAGACATCGGTAAAGCTTAGATTCTCGTGTTTCCTCTTTGCCCCGCCGATCGGCGGGTTTCTACAAAATCCCTGCCTCTAATTCTTTGTCCTTGTTCTCGCTCTACAGTATACCGTATCATACGTAGTACCGTATATACTACCGAACAAGTATACTGTACAGCGAATATACTATATATATAAATATTTATATATATATATGCGTGTGTATATAAATGCTCAGTCTCATAGTAAAAGAATGAAAAGCAATTCCATTTGGTGTTTAGTCTTCCAACGAGTACTCTGCTTCGAATCGCTCGCCGATCGCGATTGAAAACAGCAATCGGGATGTAGGCAGTGCTGCTGTGATCCAGCGATCCTTGGAAAGATCCATTAAAAAATAGTCGTCGCGAAATTTTGCCCTATAGAAAATTTGTCTTCTTCCTTTTTGGTTGACTAGATGATCTTGTTCTCATTGAATGGAGAGGAGGACCCGCCTCGGTGACACGGAACACCGACCACACACACACTATCAACAATTTACGTCTCAAAGTGTTTGTAAATACTGGTCACGTATGTCATGACTTGTTGCCAGTCGGGTCGCTCCAATTGACACATTTCACCTATGTTCTATGAAAGGGAGCAGATTTTCATTAATGAATTCGACGATACACAACGGTATAGCTCTCTGCCCATTCCCATCAAACTTACCAAAGTGGTGGGTATACCGACGCTCTCCGCGGCAGAGAAAGCGATGGAGAAGTTTCGTCCTTTCTCTACCGGCGTCAACGTATCGTAGGGTACCTTGTGTGGTAGGTAAGAGTGTAGGATGGCGCATAACGCCAGGCCATCGTTCCACGAGCTACTGAAATTCGTGATATCGATATTCCGGTAGCCTAACGTTTTGTTCTGACACCATTTGAGCAATGCGTTTCGTTTCGAGCCTCCGTTCTTAATCAGTCCGCAAAGTGGGTCTTTGCGCTCCGACAAGTCTGTCACGCTGTTCCGACGCACAAAGTCGATCGCCTTGGCGTTCAAAGCGGCAGAGTCCAGCAGCTCACCAGGGCTTAAGACCACAGGTGTTGACTTGGTCTCTGCGTTTGGAATCATTGGAAGAAAACGTGGCTGAGTTGTTGTTATCGTATGTATGTTTTTGGTCGAATCAAGCGTGGACAGCGTGCGAGCGTGTGTTTTTATGTGTCACAGAATATACACTTGATTCAATATACAATGTGAGTTATACAGTCCAACGATATATGTAAACCCATACGTGTATACACGCGTAACAAAATGTTTATCTGGTGACTAAGCAGCGATAGCTTCAAGAGCGCAGCGCGACTGTGTGTCTACTTAATGATTCAAGTTACCTGACAACGGCTTTCTCGTCATCACCGCTTGTGTTTTATTGTTATTCGTCGAGTTCGCCGTGCAGATTAAGTTATTGATCTGCTGTTGATCCCTGAGCGGTGCCTTCAATGTCATTATGTCGTTCGTTCCAATTGAGTTCAGGGATGACGTAGAACTGCTGCGACTTCCCGGTCCTAATTACAAAATCGTATATTAGTTACTAGGCTTTAAGCATTGTAATACGTTCAAGGTAAAATATTTACTGTACCTGCTTTAGCCTGTTTGGTGGCGTTCTCGATGCTCTCGATCAAACACTTCACCGACAGCCTCGAGTCCTGCCTGGAAATATTCGCTTTTCGTCGAGCTGCTATTTCCTGTTGCACGCTGGTCAACACGCACTGTTGAGTCTCGGTCGGAGTGCTGGCAGGCCTCTGCGGCGGCTGTTGTATCACCTTCTGATTAGCTGGAAACATTGCCAGAATGTTGACACCGTCTACTGGACCCGACCGTCGATCGAGAAAACGAAAAGAAAAGCAATAAGCACTATGTATTACATATAATCAAAAGATAAGCACAAATATAACGAAATCAAAAGTAGAATGAAGGAAAAAACAGAAAATAGAAACGCTAGAACGAAACTCATTCGAGTCTTCGGATTCTCAACGTAGAGTTCATACGTATATACCAGTTCTGTATTTACACACGACTTGTATACCAATGCACGGTACGACCAGGGACAAAAACATAAAGCAAATGGATAAGAAGACAACACTAGAGAACGTGTGTGGTGGTGGTTACTGATTTGAAACAACGTGAGGTGGTAAGAGGTAGGACCTAGAAGAGTTGTTGAGGCTAGAAACAAGAAGGGTGTACTTCGGTGGTGTGTCATTTGCTAGAGTATAAGAAACCAGGACAGACAATATGGGATCGAATTCTGCGATGCAAGCAACCACGTTTTTCACACTACTGGCCGACTTACGGTCGCGTTTTGTACCTATTTGCCGGCCTGGTCTCAGTTCCACGTCCTCAATGATCGTCTCAAATTTTTCTCTTAAAGACGACGTCCTCCCTATCAAAGTCTTATCCTTGCCGTTGAACAAGGAATCGTTTTGACCGCCTTTGCTATTGGGGCTTACATCTACGTCGCTCTCGGGCGACTGTTTCTCATCAGGAATCGCAGAACCACTTACAATTTGCTCCACAGTCGATTCGGCGGACTCGGACAGATTAGTGTTCAAAAACTGTATACGTTTCAATCTATTCGCTTCGCACAGGCTCAAGCTCCTTGTCCTCTGCGGCTCACTCGATATTTTTTGAGTTGGAGATGGCGAGTCCGAGCCTCGAGTATTCTCCTTCAAGTATGAATTCATTTCTTTCGGCGTCGTTGGCGAGTCGAGCGGAGATGTAGGCAAATTTTCCAAGGAAGAAAGAATACCTACAGTTTTCTCTTTCCGAGTGGCTTCTGTGTTAGCCTTCTTTGTATCAGAATTCTTATATAAGTAAGATTCGACTGGTACACTCTGCGGCCTCAAATACGATTGGTCTGTCCTATTCCTGTAATGTATGGCACTTCTCTTAACATTATCATAATCGTTGAGCAGCAATTCTTCATCGTTTTTCGATTTCTCACGAAGGTCGATGCTCTCCAGAGAAACGGAGCAATTTTTATTCCACAATTTAGTCCTGGAGATATTGCTCTTCGGAACAGTCTCCAAAATTGAGATTTCACCACCAGTGTTGGACTCAGTCTTGTTCGGAAACAACTTGCGCTTTTTATTGAGAAAATCGTCGCTGTTGAACTTTTCCTCTGACTTGGGAGTCGTGTCGAATTCCTCTAACAAGTTCTCCTTGTCCTTTTCCAGCTCTGGGTTACTCAATGTCCGAGATTCTTGTTCCGCGATACTGTTGGTACTTCGAGTACACTCTTGCAACACCTTCCTCATCCCCGGGTCCACCTCGAACTTCAAATCGTCCATCGCGTTCTCCACGCCGGAGAAAACATAATCCATAGGAACGTAAAATTTGCTATTCGAGATACTAATGCCGTAGGAGTCCTTCCCCATGTTCTGAATACCTTTTATATCCTTCAGGAAGGATGATTTCGCAGCTGCGCTAGTCACGTCTGATTTCGGATGACCCTCTGAACGCTTCAACGATTCGTCGGATCTCTTACTATCGTCCGTGAGATTTTGTAAGACGCGCGAATCCTCCAAACCGCTCAGGACCTTGTCCACATCGAAGGCAGGACAGAATTCGATTTCTTTGCCAGAGATTAGCTTTTCGTCCAATTGAACGGGCTCCTTGGAACCCGTTAATCGAGCGTGATAGAGCGATTCCGTGCTTAAACGAATTACTTCGGGAGTGACCGAGTCCTCGGGCTCCTCGTGTTCCGAGTTTTTATCCGTGTGACACGGATCCGGGTCGTTCGACGTGTTAATACTCAACATACCCTTCTTAGAGTCATGCCGCTTCTTAACGATAGTGCGGCCTCGTTTTAATATATTGCTCGCAGGTTTGCGACTATTTTTGATCGTGCTACCACCGTATGTCTTATATTGGGGGACTGGAGTGCTGGCTGTCATCCGAATGAAAGTTGGAAAAAAAAACAGACAACAGATATTGCATTAATTAATACTCCGGCTCGTCGGCGACGAACAAAAAGAAAATTATAAACTGGAATACGCTGTACGCTTCCCTAAGAGCATGTTAAAATAAGTAAACGTCTGTCCGTCGGGAACAAAATCTCGGTTCGGGACCGTGCGACCTCACTTACCTTTATTGAGCTTGTCGAGCTGAGCCTCCAGTGCTCTGAGCTTGTCCCGCTGTGCCTTGTTCTCCATCACGACCCGCTCCAGCTCGCTCTGAGCCTCAGTCTTGAAGTCGTTCGCGACTCTGACGGTCATCAACAGGTCCGTTTGGAACTGCTCCCACTCGACGACCTCCTCCTGCCTCAGCTTCCGCTCCTCGGCCAAGGCTCTTTCCAACTCGTACTGTCTCGTTTGAGCCTCGCGCTCTCTTCGTTGCGCCTCATTCAACGCAGCCTTCAGCTCCCTTTTATCCTCTAAATGCCTCTGACATTGCGCTTGTAATTCCGCCAGGGAATCCCTAACGAGCTGCAACTCGGTGCTCACGGACAACCGTTCGTCCTTCAGTTGGTCCAGCCGATACTCTAAGTCGTCGATGGCCGATTTCGCGTTGTTGCGGGCTACCTACAAGATATATTCCACATCAGTATCCCTGTTCAAAGAATCTACTAATTGTTACAATTATGATTTGTACTTTGTGTTCCTCTTGGAGCTGCGAAAATTGATCCTTAAGTCGATCGTGATCGCAATGCGAGCGAGCCAGTTGCTCTTGAAGAGCCGCTGCCTGCGTCTCTAATGTGTCTTTCTCCCTCCTCGCAGCGTCCAACAGCTCGTCAGCCTCGCTCTTGCTCTCCACCTGCCTAGACTGTTCCAACTCTTCGATCTTCGCCCGTGCGTTTTCCAGCAAGGTAGCTAGCCTACTAATCTCTATGCTTCTGTTCGCTCCCTCCTGCCTGGCCTCCGCCAACTCCATGTCCAATTGCTTTCGTTCATTGCTAGCTACCTCTACGGTCGACTCCAACAGGTGAACGCACTTCGTTAGACGCTCCGTTTCCGTGGCGCTAACCTCCGCGGCGGCTCGGAGAACCTTCAGCTCCGACGTCAACTCTTCCTGCTTCTGTAGCAGCGACTCCCGTTCTTCTTGAGCGCTCTGTGATCAACGAATCTGGTCAATACGCTGCTGTACTCCTCACAGTAACACAATTTTAGCTGTTAGTGTGCGTACCTTTAAAAGATCTACTAGCTTCTGCTCCCTCTCCGTGTTATACCCTTTAGAAGGCTCTTGTGGCTGTTCCTCCCTTAAAAGCAGGCCTTGCAACGTGTCCACCTTCGATCGTGAGTCTTCCAGCTTCTCTGTTTGCCTGCACAACGATTCCAGGAGCACATCCTTCTCCTCTGTCAACCTTTCGTTGTCGGCTTGCAACTCCGTAAGCTGTGCCTGCAAGGTGAAACCAAAACATGATTGTTTATTGTATCGTTACCGGATGCATCGATGTTCGCATGCCCTAAATTCGTACTTGTAAGTCGCTCAATTCTTGTATTGTTGCTTGCAGCTCCTCGTTGGTCGAATAATGTGTCTCCTCCATTTGCAATATCCTATCCTGCAGACATGCGACAGAAACCTCTGATACAGAACTGGAAGAGTGTTTGTCCCAATCCGGGGTGGTGCACTGAGCGCTGTCATGAGGCATGGACGTAATAGGGGTAGTAGCTTCATCTTGAGGTATAGCTATGGACGCCGGCGCAGAGTTGTGTAGTCTAGACGCATCCAACAGCAGCTGTTGCTTCTCCGAATCGGACAACGGAGAGTGAGCTACGTCTCTGAGCCTCGCACGGAGAGTCTCGTTCTCCTCTGTCAGACGTTCTAACTCCAAGCTGTGCTGCTCCTACGTGTCGAAGCAGAAAATACAAATGATTACTTCGCGAGTTCAATTCCTTACAAGCTGTGAATTATATTATTGTGCGAAAACTATATTTTTGTTTGGGGAAAAAAAAGAGCACACGATGCCTGGAAAACCGCTTATGTAAAAGAGAACATGGAGGCCGACTAGACTCTAATTACTCGGGCCAAACGATACAGGGAAACACGATATGCTCAGCTGCACGGTGTACCGTGACAATACCGAGAAATCGTTCGTCGATTCAAGGCGAGCGATTTTTCCACGATCCCGACCAGAAACGCGGGCGATAAGTGTCACTGATCGAGGTTAGGTCTGTAAACCGTTACCGCGAGCGTTTCACTAAACGTTCGAGAGGCTAGGCAAACAGCCGTGCACTCACGATTCCTCGTACAAACGTAAACAATTTCGAAAGCAAGGTGACTCTTGTCGTTTACCGTAGACGAAGAGAGACAACGTTTTTTCATAGCGTTCGCGGTCGTTTCGCTTCACAAGCTTTCCCTTCCTTCGTAAACATCCCCACGCTTCACGCCCTCTGCCTCAAGTTCGAGTGCGCGGGACTTCGACGTTAACCTTTTTAGGGCCGGCATTTTTCCATGCAACATTGTTTCACTTTTGCAAATATATACATTGTATATTGTATTTAGAAACATGTTTGAAATCTTCGTCGCGAGTCTGATTCGATATTACACGATAACGGGATAAACGCGTGCACTCTGAAGCTTAATAATTGATCCAAATCAAACACGAATCGATAAAAAATCAAAACACAGGATTCTCTTATCGACCGATCGGTAAACATTCAAATGGTTCTACGAACGATTACGAGAGAGCTCGAGTTTGTATTTTCTTTCGCGGGAGACTACAATAAAAAGCCTGTTTACAAACGTTTTTTTTCATTTCCTGTCTGAGCTGCAAGCCGATAAGCGAGTTTACGAAAGCGACGATCATAAAAAGAGGAAAGAAAGAATGCTCGGATACATCGTTCCCGCCAATAAAATGACTCGGTATCGCGGACCGGAGCCGATGAGATTACAGCCTCCGATTACGTAATGTCCGCTTTTCGTAATATCGCGCTCGGCTCGAGAGGAAATAAAGAAAAAGAACACGGATCACCCACGTTCGGCTTGGATCTCGCAGTCGGTCGATGGCGGCTCGAAACCGCCCTCGATCGACGCTGTTTCCCCGTGTTTGTTTTCCTTGTAAGGTCGACGATATTACGCGACATCGGGGATAGAGGATTCAGGTGGGAGGATCGGGTCTGAACCACGCGCGGACTCCACACAGAGGGGGAAGCTAAACGCGGAGTAAACGGGCATTGAAGTCTCTCTGGCGTAACTTCCTAGACAGCTCCGATCAATTATGTTCACTAGACTGCGAATCTTTATGCATTTATAGCAAAATTGTGTAGATGAAATTCAAAGTTGTCGGAAAATTAAAAAAATTCAAGATGTCAATATATGATTTCTCTTCTATTAAAATCATTATGGGAAGAAATGACATTCGATTTAGTTTCCATTTCTTGCAATCGATGCAGACAATTTTGATTTTGCATGAAGATCCGCAGTCTAATGATCACTATACGCAAAATAAAAATTGTCGGCATCAATTGCAGTAAACAGTAACCATATAGACCTCTCTTTAACCCTTTGCACTATAATAACGAGTTAGGACGGAATTTCATGTATCAGTTTGCAGGGCTTACAGTCTCTGAACGTCGATCATAGATGCTTCTGACGATCTTACGACAGTCTCATGGCCAGGGTGACGTTTTCATCTAGGTTAGGGCGACGTTCGTCTGTGATCGAGGGCGGCCGATTCGCCAAGCCACCCTTCACGTTATTTCACGGGATTTACCTTGATCGAAGTGAGTTCGGCTTGCAGCTCGCGTAGATTCTGAGCGTCGCAGGACGCCTCTCTAAGATTGGACTCGAGCCGACCGCGTTCCTTGCGCAACACCTCGATCTCGCGCTCAAGCTCCTGCATCCTGGACCCCTTGGCGGGTCCCTTCGAGTTGTAGTTCCCCTTCGGGTTCCCTTTGGAGCCTTCCTTACCGAGGGAGCCCCAGTTCCCCACGGGAGGGTTCTCGTTCTTTGCTTCGAGCGAGGAGGCGCTGGCAGCCTGCCGCAGCGGGACGTGCTGTTGCTCCTGTTGTTGTTGTTGTTGTAGCTGTTGCGGCTGCGTCGGTTGCTGCTGCTGCTGTTGCTGCGCCGGTTGGTTTTGTTGTCCTCTGCGAAACAGCGATTTGAACTTCATCATGGTCGACCGTCACCGTTTCACTGGGCACTCAATCGTAAATTCATTATTCCTACACACACGCGGAGGGGGATAGATTACGGGGGACTCGATTTCGGTGACACGGAGTCTTTCGCTCTCGGTCACGCTCGTTCGGGGAACATTATTCTGGAGGACGGAGGAGTACACGTCCCGAGGAATTGTTCGATCACGTTCGATCCTCGCGGACGAGGGCAGGACGCGCAAAACGCGATCCCGGTCGATAAGAGACTCATCTCAGAGTCCACCCTGGACTGGCTGGCTCGGCCGATAACTGTCAGGACGAGTCCTACGGACGATCGCTATCACCACTATCACGTTACTTCTCACACAGGATCTGTCTACAAATAAAAGAGAGAGTCGCAGACCACTTTCACGGGAAAAGAAACACCGAATATCTCTCGGAAGACGAAGTCGCACGGAGTGGGGCGAGAGGAGATGATCGGTCACCGAAGAATCCGAAGAAGATACACGCGAGACGCCGCGCTGCGACCTCGAGCCACTTTCGTCCCGGCTTCGAGGATCCTCTCGGAATCACTGAACGAACGAGGAAGATGCTGGTCCACTCGGATCCACCGAGAACGAGGGACGACTAACCAACCACGGTCGCGTTTCCATTTCAGCATCCGACCACTTGTTGCACCACGGCGGATCTACGACCGCGCGGCCGCCTCTCGCACTCGTCACGTAGTCGCCCGTTCAGGAAACGTTCTCGCACTCTCCTGACCGAGTCCCGAGTCGGTCATGTCACGGGGAAACGACACTCGCTCGAAGAAAACGATCGGCCACAGGAATCACTCGAACGTGTCGAACGACCAAGACAGGTTCGCGATCGACCGAGCGCCACCCGAAAGATTCATTTTCGACGCACCACGGGGAACGTCACCGCACGACACGATTGTTTCACTTTCAAAGGATCGAGCGACTCAGCCGCGACAGAAACGAACGATCGAGGACAATGCTCAACCCTCGAGGACGCATCGGTAACTGAACGCGAAACGACGAAACTCGAGAGACTACCCCAGACTACCCCCACTACGGCCGTTGCCCCCACCACGCTTTCGTGACAGTAGGCGCAGGGCTGTACGACGGTGAGGCCCGTTCCGGCCGCCCTGCATGAATAAATTGTGAAACTTTTTCACAATCTATCGCATTAACCCTTTGCGCTCGAAGCTATATCAATTCCAACACGAAATATTTCTTCCGACCGAGAATAGTTCTCTTCTATATATTTTTTTCTCGTAATATACATACGAATGTTTAGTACTTTATTAGATACAAACAAAATTAACAATGCAAAAAATATTTCAAATAATGATGTAGCAATTTTTATTCGCGCCTTAGAATCACCGTTCGGGTGTCAAGATATCCATGCAAATTTTTAGCCATATTTTTGTCATGTACACCTTTGGGTAAAATAAATCTGTTTGAGAAATCTCCCGGGTAGGGAGAATAGCTCGGGTAATGTGAGAACGAAAAGTAATAAAATGTCCACGTTCCGGAATGCTTGGTGATCGGAATGGGGGATGAGGGTAGGTCCCAGGGGTTCCCAGAACAGCGGGGAAGTTCACAGCTGAGCATTTTTAACGCACGACGAGTGAATGACGACGGAAAAATACGTTGATACTGTAACGACGAGGAGACTCAGCCCGGTCCATTTGGGAGATGGGTTTTCCGGCATTCCAGCGAGCCTCGTGGATCGTTATCGACCTACGAGGATAGATGGGGGCCAATCGGGGGAGGCTAGTTTTCATCGGATCGAGGAAGTGAAATTTCTCTTACGCAAGATTCTGCCGGGTTTCTCCAATCGGAGCAAACGCTCTTTCCGTTCGCCTCGATAAGAGGACGCGAGGTATATCTCTGAGAAAATTCAGAACAGAATGTAGTTCGTCAGCTGGAAGCGTACGAACGTGGAAAGTGGTGCAGCTTTTACGGCCATAAAAATCTGCTAGATATTCTTGTTAACGATGGAAAGTATTTCACGGGAGAGTGTAGAAGACTGCCCATGAAGTAGCCGATTCTCCGTTTGGCCGTTCGACGTGTTGACAGAAAGGGGGCTCACGGGGTCCCACAAAGGTCCCAAATCCCTAAAACGTGGCGAAAACCTGAAGAGAAAAATTATTTCACGTCCACGTTGGTTTCGGGATTCAACGAAAAATTGATTTCCGTAGTTTTGCAGGAAGGTACGAAAGGGCCAGCGTTTGGTGAAGTCGATGGGCATTCGATTGGGCCGGTGATGCGGCTCGATCGTTCGTCTCGTTGGTCGATTTTTCAGCCGACCGAGCAGAGCAGCAGAGAGAGAAGAAACGCGGAGGATGAAGAGAAAGAGGGATAATTGCCGCGGGAGAGCTGGTGGGGCTAAGACAGCCTGTACGCCCCGGCCCCGGCCCCTGGTCCCGAGTCCCGGTACTCTGGGAACGAGTACATACTCCGCGGAGGATGGAGGATGGTCAGACAAGCGCCGAGGCTGGGGAAGGGAAGTAGAAGCTGCTTAAGGAGGCCACGGAATCTGCAGACGTCTCACCGTCGACCAGTTTTCTCATACGGTCGACATATGGTATGTACCCGGTGGCCAGAACTTCTCCGGGACACTGGACTACCTGCTACGAGCCGAGTCTCACTGTTTCAGGGACGATACACGACCGATCCGACCCCCTACAAAACACATTCTCTTAGCTACTTCTCCTGTCTCGTTAACTTCGCATTCCTGAGCTAGCAGCGACACATTCCTGAGCTATAAGGGTGACAGACCTTGGTCCCGAGCTTTAGAAGGCTTTCTACTTTGAGCCACAGCTTTAGGAAACCTCGTGCTTTGGCCCAGATCATCTGGATGACTTTATGCTCCGATCCCGAGTCCTGAATCTCAGGAGCAACGTTGCCAGACGGTGTATATTCCCCTCTACCGCTAAATGTGGCTCGATTCTCTGCACGAGGGGATACGTGACGTCACATTATTCCCGCTACGAGGAGAATCGAGCCACGTTTAGTGGTAGAGGAGGAAGCATTTCGAGGGGAATACACATCGACATCGGCTGGTAACGCTGCTCATGAGTTAGAGCCAAACGGTGCTAACTGAAGCTTGACCGTTGATATCAACGTTCAATCTTTGCTACACACCCATTGAGAACGCGATAAGATAAGCCTCAGTGTTTACAAATCTCGCCGGACTGTGAATCTGTGAATAGAGCTCTTCAGAGAACGTTGCTTTATCAGAAATTCTTCATTGATGATGCTCGATACCATTTAAGTAGGCCTGGATAAATAGGGGCAAGATGAAGTTGCCTTTGGGACTGTAGAATCTGGAGAGACCAGTATCACGACTGCATCAATCTGAATCTGGAATCATTGGAAGGCTGTTAGATGATTTGTCATCTGAACGTACTGTTTGTTATGTACCACTTATGGTAGAAATAGAATCTTGAACGAGATCTTGATACAAATGCGAGGTACTTTGAAATTGGATCTTAATTGTAATTTTTCCAACGATCCACTGGGTTCTACGAACGGCTGAGTATACCGGGTGGCCCGGGTCAAAACGATCACCGAAGATCAGCAGGGGGGATAGCGGAGGAATCGACGGATAGGC
Organism: Lasioglossum baleicum; assembly: GCF_051020765.1. Lineage (NCBI taxonomy): Eukaryota > Metazoa > Arthropoda > Insecta > Hymenoptera > Halictidae > Lasioglossum > Lasioglossum baleicum. The sequence continues at coordinate 5,332,242 of NC_134948.1, read as the reverse complement.
AAAATCTGATTCCCGATGGTGCAATGCGACACCATAGGCGATTCCACGAGGAGGGAAACGACACCGGTACTAACTTGCAGGCGCGAATGGCTGCCGATACACCTGATCGCGTCGCGTCATAATCTAACAGGCTCGTAAAGCCGGCTTGTTCGCCGTAATGGGTCCCGTGTCCGCGACACTATCGCTGCAGTTGCAGTCGCGGCGTGCGCACAGGGACGCTGTGCTGCACGTGTCCGCTCGCGGAACCGGTATGCAGCGTCGCACTTTTTCCACGGGATTAGCGGAAATATGAGTCTGCCCGGCGCACTCTGGGCCGGAATCGCGAGTAGTTGGACAAAGTCCATGCCTCTGTTAATTATACGTTATTAATTAGAAATAATGTAATTTAAAATTACAAACAGAACCGGTTCAGGGGTTTTTGGGTCGTAAAATCGGACTCTGGAATTACTTATTTGCAAGAATGAGAACTGCGGTTGAACCCATTTTGTGGTTGAAAATTTTTGAATAAACTCCACCTATTTCATAGGAATACTGCGCGACGTTTCTCGTCATCGGGAGTATCTTTGGACCGGAGGCCGGCGCGGTTCAACGTCGGTGAAAAAATAAGACCGTGGTCTAAATGCGCGCTCCGGCGGATAACGAGTCCGAAATATCGTCGAAACCGACCCGCCCGGGACAAGACCCGGGATCATAGGGCTCTCTGTTCATAATGGAGTCATTGTACTGGGTGTTGCGAAAGTCCCCGGCCGCGGCGTGCTCCTCTTTTTCTCGTTGTTTCGATGATTCATCGCGGCCAGCCTAAAAACGAGAACTGTTAGAATAGCGTCTCTCTGTTCCAGCCAGAAGACCGATGCAGATTAGGTGGACGAGGAAGAGGGTTACCTTTGTGACCGGTTGGGGTCAGGGACCCGGGGTCTAACTGGACAAGGTCGCCACTCTCCGACAAGAGAGCTTGTGAGCTCAGATCAGTGGAAGCTGATTAGCCGAGTTATGGGATTCGCTGCACAGCTTTCCGTTTTACAAATGAAATGATTAGCAGTAAGAGACTTTAAAGAAGAAAGATCTTGAACTAGTAGACAACTGCAACTCGTACACACACACACAGCAAGTCATTCCCGAGTCTTCTGGTCACGAGTCCGAGTGTATTCTTGGTTCGGTAATCAGCATTCAAGGCGGACCGTCTCGCTGTCCCATCAAATCACTCTACTACAGATCCCCTAATTGTCCGGAGCAGTGTATGATTACGTTAGTATTTTCTGTGTGCGCGCTCGTTCGCGGCTCGAACGCCGGATAAATATCAATGGCGGTGTAGACGCGTAGACTGATCGATGCATGCAACTATTTATGTCTGACCGGCGTTATTCATACCTCGATTAATATTCCACGCGGCTATCTATGCAATAGTCGTGCGCGAGCCTGCTGCTGCGTTCTCAGACTCGTTTCAACCGTTCCTCCTCTAAAGAAGTCGTCCTACCTTCATCAATGATCACAAGATAGCTAAATATCTAGGCAAGCATATATGTATTTAGGCGTCTTTAAGACGCCTTTGTGCTATCTGAGTAGGTAACTAATACTTATTGGCAACATTCTACACAATGAACAATCAATGCAAAGTACACTCAGAAAGCAGATGTACCAGCGGTGAAAATCAAAGACATAGCTTCGTGGACAGTGGGAGCTTCTCTATTGGCAGGACTCCAACAGAGCCACTCAGAGATCACCGTCCCCGAATGAATGAAAGCACGTTAAGAAGTCAGACGAGCATCGTGTCGAGCATTGGTCGGAGTCCGGGCTGGAAGGCCTTTGAATAAGGGCAAAGTCAATTGAGAGTTGGTCGCGAGCACCAGAGAAAATAGGGATTAAAAGAACGGGGCAGCATGACGTCAGCCGAGTCGTTCGAGCGCAGCGACTCACGGTCTCTCGGCCGATTAACGCTGCTTTATTAATGTATCTAGCCTCCGGAACGCGACGAAAACTTCTTCCGCGGTTTATTTGCGCAAACGATCGTCGTTTGCACTGTGACTCACGTCGAGGCAAACGCCGATTAGAGAGCCCTCCTTCAAAACAGAAGTTACGATATCTTATTGTTAGTTGAACTTCTGCGAAACGCTGTCGAAGTCTATCGACACTCGGCAGATTAGGAATGATTTAGGTTCGAATTTCTCGGCGGATTCCTTCGCAGAAATCCTTTATCCGAAACCGCGCACGACACACCTGGCGATAACCGTATCTTCTTCTCTGTCGGAGATAATGGCGGTCGTGTGCTTCCAGAGAGTTTCCCGAGGTCTCTAGACCCGGATAAGTCGGTCCGAATGTTCGACGGTCACGACACCGCGGCGAAAGTGTATTCTGGCGTCAGCCTTGATCCCATTCACAGCCTCTTCGCACTCTATTTTAATAACTCCTCTTCTCCCTGTACTCTTCTCTCTGTCCCGATATTTCTGTGGGACGATGCCGTGCGCTTTTCGCACGGTTTCATCGGTGCCGGCTATTAGGCTCGCGAACGCTTAGCCGCTAATAGTCCATTAGATCTGACGATACTTGTTCAATTTACCGAGCGCGGATACACTTTATCTCACGGTTAGAAGAGCGATGGGAACACCTAGAAAAACGAGACTTCGTAACACACTGCTCGACTGAAAATATTTAAAAATATTTTCTTGTCTTACAGCGGGAAGTCTGCCCTTTACAATGACTATTGAAAAAGTGATCTACGATTTTTTTGTACAAAGTTATAGCGGGTCAAAAATCAGATCCTTGGAGCAGTGTGTTGCCGAAGACGAGAAGCTGGAAGTTGATGGCGTCAGCCAACGGGGAGTCGTGTCCCATAAGGATCGTGACAGCGTGAGCGACGGGATGGCACGGATCACAATTCGGTGGCGGCTCGCGGACGGTCGCCTGTGGAGCCGTTCCAAGACAGTTCCAAACGGAGTTAGCGCGGCGCATCGGGTCGCTCATTGACTTCTGATTCACTGGGTATGTAGGTCGTTCGACGCCGCGCCGCGGCCGAGTGCCGGTCTCATTGTCAGAGTGGGTCGTCGGTCTACTCGGTCTGGCGAGAGAGCGGTCGCCAACACTCCGGGCTCCGCGAGAACCGGCGTGCTCGACCTCTAATTAAGTAACAAGAAGAGCAGACGTCGTTAAGCCGAGGAGACACGTGCGCGCTATGCGGACACAGAAACGCGTAGTTGCCGAGTCCCCGAGACAACTTGCATCCTATCTGATCCTGATCATCTTTGGTCCCGGGCTCACGCCAGGAACCTAAACGTTCAACGACGAAAAATCTTGTGTGCTACTTTGAAGGGTGAACCTGCAGAACAACTGCCTATCCACCGATTTCGATGATCTTTCGATTTGCTATAAATAATTGAGTAGATGACATTCAAAATTTCTCCTATTTCACTGATTGAGATTGAATGAAAGCGGCGGTCTCCGCAGGTTTACCTTTTGAAGATCACCGAGTCCTCACTGTTTAGAACCAGTATACAGACTCCGCCACCTTCCAAGCTCCGAAGAAGAGCTTCTCTGGGTCCCTACAACAGGAGAGGCAAAGCTGAGAGATCAGAGGAGAAGAAATTGTGATGCAGACGAAGAAGATGGTGAAACCTCGATCAGGTAGCGTTCGCGTAAAGATTGCTGCGCGCTTATCAATGAAGCATTACATCAGCTCGAGGTAATACAGCCTTAGCTCGCAGCGTTAGTTAGATTAACGAGCAACGAATCGGTGGATGAAGTCACCGGGACATATCTCTCCCCGCCGACCAATTGACGTCGTTTAATCCATTTGGTCGTTGGTTCGCGACGGTTAGGTGGTTTTTCGAGGAGACTGGCCCGCTCGGAAGGGAGATGTCTCGTTCGCGATGAGACTCGTGGAAGACCGCCCCGATAGAATCCTACTGTGAACGCTGCTGGGGAGAAAGTGGTTGGTGCACGGGGCTTCGAAACGCGCAATACTAGACTTCCACTTTTCTAGGTCGAGCGAATCTAGAAAATGCAACGGATGACCGGCGCGAGAGAGCTTGTAATTAACGGTGGCAGTAATTGGGTACGGTTGCGACTGGTCGGGCGTCTTCCTCGGCGACAGAATACTTGTCTCTCGGCGCAGTGAGAATTTCATTCCCTTTCTTCTTTCTTTATTTAGACTGCGGATCTTTATGCATTTATGGCTGCTGAAAAATTTTCAAAAAATGCCAGAATACATCCTTCGACAGAATTTAGTCAAATTTTGATGTATTTCAGATCTACAAAGCCACTGAAAATAATATTTATTTGGTTCCCCGTTCTTAAAAATCGTCTCGAAAAATTGCAAATTGCAAATTGCATAAACTTTTGCAGTCTAATTAGTCTAATTAATAAACCTACAGTTTATTCAGGTGGATTCTTTTTCCAGTGAGAAGACTGCACTGGAAATATTCCCAGAGGTGCCGGCGGGATTCGAACCCGCGACAACGGTAGAATTTCATTCTTGTTTTCGTTTCTTCGAGCCATTCGTGAGGATCGAACTGGTGTGCATTTTCCTGGAGAAACGTGATCGCGTCATTCTGCCAAATACGAGCGGCGTTCGACTCACCTTATTAGCGGGTCCCCTATCCTCGGCAGGTGTCCGTCGCTAGCATGCTTCGCTTTCCTGCTCGCTGGCCTTTTCGGGCTGAAAAGCGACGTGATCGCGTCCCTTTTTCTCCCAGCACCGGACGCCGGCCTTGATTCCGACTTGGATCTGAAATCCACAGCGAGACAGATCACCGTTAGCCGCTGTTCGATAGAAATCTTGGGACTCGTGGCCGGCTCAAGGCCACGCCACGCTTTTGCTCTGGTATGCGCACCTGAGCTACTACAATACGCGATCGTTGAATAGTCGCCGGGATATGGCTTGTGCCGCTTGCAATTATTTGCACAATTGGCGTTAACGCAATTAATACTGCAGGCGCAGTTGAAATGATAAATGCGATGAATTATTGCACAGCAGGTATGGATGAATCATCGTGGTAGGTATAATTGAATTATAAAGATCTCGTAAGACAGTGATCGTAATAAAAATAGCGAGCTAATATTGGTACGAATGCTGCGATGGATTGCATGGGCAGTATAGTAGGCGCGGTATAGTATCGTATTGCGTAACATCGCCGGGCGAAGACGTAACGCGGAAGATAAAGCGGTTGTAAATAACGTAACACCGTAGCGAACATAGTAGCTGGAGCGACGGGTTTCAAATCTCTCAACAAAGAAAACGATTTGCATTTTTACTCCGCTGTTTACTGGCTGTCTCGACGGCCATTGTGAAAAATCATCGTACGAGTAACACATAGTAAGGGGCTGCGTTGAATATTCATGAGCCACGGAGAACAACGTCGTCAGATTCTCGGGGAAAAACTGCGACGCGAATAACCAGACACTGTGCGCGGCGCAAGATTGTTCGCCGCGTAGGCGGGTCAACCTTTTTACTCAGGCGTCGAGCCGGTTGCATAAGTCAAGGGGCGCTTGGTAACGCACCGTTCCTTATGCATCGAATTCGACGAGTTCTCTCGTGCTCTGACAACTAGCAGCAGCAGCGTTAAAACCGGTGACGATAGTTGCTCGTTGTACTGGATTCACGGCGAGCGTGCGTTCGGAAACGTGGAACACCAGTTTTAACGGTTTTATCGCGGCGAACGATTGCGATATAAATTGAGAAGCTTGATGAGGTCAGCGTAACAGCTGACCGCTGGTCAATGCCCTCTGTCATTCGATCCGTCTACTACTGACGATCTCGTAAATCGGATCGATTTCACGTCGCAAATAGCGTAGATAATATTCTCAATATTCTACGAATGTACTGCTTTTCACTAAAAAGAAAGAAAAAATTCATTTTAGTCTATCCAATTAATCCCCCACTTTAATTCCACTGTTCCTATAGCAAGCTACAGAACGTGCACAATTTTCAATCGATATGTCCGACGATAATCAGCGAATTTCATAGAGAAAAATGTAGGAAAAAAAATTAGGGGACACCCGGGTTTGAACCGGGGACCTCTCGATCTGCAGTCGAATGCTCTACCACTGAGCTATATCCCCGATGTTCGACTCGTCCCTCAATTTCCATAGCATTCGGCCAATTATTTAACTTTTAACTGAATATTTACTTCGCCGGTGGTCGTTCGAATTTAAATCGTGCATTGATAGAAATCGAAGTTGCTACAGGTACAACGGGAGAGTAAAGGACCGTTTCGCGCGGAGAAAGCGACGCCAATGGCTGTGACAAGGAGATAACGGAATTTCTGGAAAAATAATTGCGCGACCGGTTTCCGAGTACGTGACAAACGAGGCGAACCTTGCTCGAGTAAGCCAATTACGATTGCATTCGCTATCCCGTCTTCGATTCCAGGGAAATTCAAACGTTTCATCGATAACTGTTGTCGCATCGTCAAACGGGGATCGTGGCGCCATCTACCACAAGCTGGCATCTTGTGGTTACATCGAAGTCCTACTTTACCTCATGCGAGGGTAAAACAGAACCTGCACCACGAACGCTGATCGGACAGGAAATTCTGAACACATACACCGACGGTAATACATATCAGGTGTAAAAGTAAATTTTCTTTGTTTTTCTCTAGATTATACGAAGTAATTAATTTCTCTTGCTTGAACAAACATAAGTTCATTACTATGAAGGTTCTGATCCACGCTAAGAAACGAGTTGATCATACGAGATAATAATTTGTCAACAAACTGATCTGCGATACGATCTTTTACGTGTGATTACACAAAAGTGAAATCATGATTGCGACAATGAGATATATAAAAAGTATCCGAACAATTTTGTACGTGTTAAACTCGAATTGTTAGACATCGTTAGCCAACCAAAACAAACAGATGTAAGATAAGTCGTAGATTCCGATTCATAGGGTTTCGCAACGCGTAGGCATCGGAGCGGGAACAAAAAAAAAACAAGAGCGAATAGTCCAGGTGTTCTATTACTCTGTTTACGGGGTAAACGAGTAACTTACCGATTTTTAACGGACTTGTCCGCGATCTGTACTGATCCTGTCGTCCGTTTAGAAGATGTCCGCCCGCCCGATTCCGCGGGCATTCCGCTTCGAGCCTGAAAGAGACAAATTCCAATGGTTAGAAACCGATGTTAACGAAATAGGCGTACGATTATATCGCTGAAATAAATAAGGATCTGCGCGAACGGTACACATGTAGGAGAAGCGACGAAACCGCAACCGTGACATCCTTGAGAGGATATCTTCTTTTACTAGAGCATAATTCGATCTGTTTTTGCGGCTAGAAACGAAACATGCGGCAAATAATTATAGAAACGAAGGACGTCACTCGGAAACGCGAGACTGCGACCGGTGCGTTGCAACGTAGGTGGAGGTGTGCACCTATGCCGGAATCACGGGAATAGACGGAACAGCTAGAAATATATCGTGGACAAGGACAGGGTCCCGCATTTCGGCTGTACGGCCGTACCGTGGATCCTCCTAAAGCGTCCAGTAATTGCCGGATCATTTTAGCGGTGACGGCACACGCTGATGATTCACGAGAATTGAGGAACCGCTCTAAATCTCTCAGCTGCACTGAACACATCCGATCATTATCCCTAACACTGTACCACGGTCGTTCAGGCTTCGGATCGTTCGCGAACGCGGTCTAAGTAATACTGCACGACTGCACACAAAGATGATGGAATTTCAGGTGGCGCGTGATAAGAAACGAATCGGTCGCGATAAGTCCAATACATATATAGATACACGCTCGAGAACATGTCATTCGCAGAGGAGACAGATAACAGTTCCCGCCGAGGTTTTCGGGCGCAACCGGTGCCCTTTCCGAACTATTTTCTCATCGTTAGGATTACAGACGTCGAGCGATTACAGATTGGTCCGGAACTATTCGAGCCCCGGTGCAATTGATTCACCCTCGTCTGTCCCTCGTGTCAACTTCATACGGTTTTCCTGAAATAAGTTCTGTTACTTGTACGTAAATTTGCCCGAAACTTTCATGTTTCTAAGATGTAAATGTTAGCTCATCGATATCAACAAAAAGACATCGAAAAATAACTGTTCACCTTGTTATTTCATCGATCTTTAACCACTGTGTCAATAATTCGACACCGAGGGACAGATTCAGTTCGTGAAATGACCTATTCATACAATTTCGTAATGTTCCCTGGCGAGGACGCGAGCAACATTGTTGGACCAGCGTTTGAATAATTCCAGGCACGAAAAGTGCGGCGATCGTGCTGCAGCAATGCTGAACGAGCGATTTTCAGCGAGGCTCGATCAGAAGGGTACGCGATCCGTATACGTAGTTGTAAAGGTTCATCGAACCCTAGCCCCGCTCGTACGGGTTCTCGGCCAATAATAAAGATGCATGCCCAGTACGTAACTACGTTCTGTACATACGTACGTAAGTACCACCCTGCACTCGTGCCCCGCTCAAACACAGCGCACGCTAAACCACTATACACAAGGTGATACAGAACTCCGTGATGGAAATCAGAATACCATGGGAGACTGCAATTCCGTCTCGGGGCACTGCCCGACCAAATTACAGATTTTAAATGATACACTACCGCGGTCTCCTCGCGGAAGGCCATCCTACGGGCATTGATACAATTTTACTCAAACGAGGCAGTCGATATGTACATGCGTAATTTTTCTAGTCATTAACACGTTCGCACATCATGAACAACACAAGAGAAATTTCTAATCGTTATAGATGTAAAGAAAGTGCAAGGTGTTAAGGACGGTGAAACTCGACATGGATCAAAGCCGTTCCCTCCCCGTGCGTGCGGCAAATGGTTTCGAAAATGATTCTAACGATAGAAAATTTCGTTAACGGTGTGCGCGCGGCGTCGTTATGCTCGGCGAACGTCTCTGTTTTCCGGCAGCAGAGGTGAACGGTTTCCAGCGCACGGTGTGCAGGCCAGGGAAGCGTCGAAGGCAACGGTAATTCATAATCAAACGGGTAAACGAACCGTGCGCTCGCAGAAGAATTAATAAACGTGCGCGTAGAACCGCTCGCGCCTTCGTGCTGCTGCCGTGATACATAACGATACAAGATACATCCACTCCGCGAGGATCTGTGCACGCAGAGCCTGTGCACACCGCGTGCACACACGACCGGTTACTCACGGCTGTTTGCGAGCCGTGCGCTCGCGATGGGAACTGGAATTCCTCCTGGCGCGGATCGTTCCTCGAATCGCGTGCTCTCTTACATAATTGGCGAACTGACAAATTCCCCGATTCCCGAGCACGTGAATTTCGAATGCGACACAGTTCGCTCGCACGTTCGTTACGGAGCAATGCGCACAGCCGGCTTGTTGACACGTTGACTCCCGAGCAATCATCCCCCAAAATCTCAAAAAATCAAAGTAATTAATCATTGTATTTAGAATTGCAGAGTTAAAGGTTCTCGGAGGGATCAATTCTTGAACTGTTTTACATTCTTCAAGCAATTGTATCACGAATAAAATGAATTTTTCAAGATACCCGGAGAATTGTTGCAGCTGTACATATACGATCGACGCGGCAATCAACGTGCCTCTGCATTAATCGAGTCTCCTCCAACGCATGATCCGTCTAGTTGTCCGCCGGGCAGGCAGAGGTATTAACTTTTTTGTCTCCTTCGTAAATAGACCTTGGAGAGAATGGATATATCGCCAGGTGCATTAATTAACCACCGTTCCAGCGACCAGCAGACGAAATTCAAAACGTGTTCTCGTACTCGGGTGAATCGGCTCGCAGACCAGACGGAGACCGCGTAGACGGAATTACAATCGCCGTTAGACGCTTTTCGTTTCTTGCCGCAGGGTGTGGCGGTGATAGACTTTTTCCTTGGCCTACACTTTGTGCTAGGAACACCAATCGGCCTACGTGCTCTTGCACCGTCTCGCTAGGCTAGTCTCTGAACCCTGACAATTTTCTGCGGGTTCTCTTAGGGCGAACAAGAGAGTCTTGTTGACCATCTAGCCACCTATCATGCTATCTGTTAAGTCAGAGCAAAAATTTTTGCCCGAATGTTCGCACCAACATAATAAAATGCTCGCTGAGGACAGAACCGTAGAGTGGTCCTCTAGATTTTCTAATTGATTACAACCGATGAATTTCGAGCAAAGACACGTCTTCCTCCGCGAGCATAGTTTCTCTAGCCTACACAGAACGGGCTCTAAGGATCGAATGGTCGGTCGCACCTGCACATAGGTATCCAATGTTAGACTCCACTGGTCCCCGGTTGGCGAACCGTAAAACGCCTGCACCGCTTTGACCGGACAGCCTCGGTAACGGGCGAAACAGCGAGAACAGACTAGCTAGCGCAAACGAGTGAGCGGTGTTGTCCCGATCCGACTCGACTCGACGCGACTCGATCCGATCCGCGCGATTCGGCAGTTCAATGCGAACTGGCTACGTTCGTGCCATTCCATGGCACATTATCCCGTGAGTGACCTCTCCTGGCCGTCATTCCTTTCTTCCTTCCACCGTCCGCGCGCTCGCTGTTTCGTCGCGTTTAACCCTCCCCACGCTGCCGCCGCGAGAACAGTTTGAAAAACGCATTGCACCCCGGCTGCATTTTCGCGTTTTCTCAAGCTTGGCTCTTGCCGGACCTTCTGCCTATCCCGTTAATGCCCGCGAGTGCACTCTCTTATTTTGAACACGTTCCCTGCCACGGTGGTCATCGAGCACCGTCGTTATTAATTCGCTTAAAAAAGGATTGCCATCAGTAAATGAGGAACTATCGATTCTAATAAGTAGACTGCGGATCTTTATGCAAACTAAAAATGTTCTGCATTTGTTGCGGGAAGCAGGAATAACATAAAAATTCATTTCATCCCTCAATGACTTTGTTATATTATTAAATTTTTCTAATCTTTTACTGTTTTATATTTCTCCCAACAAATTTCTTCATAAATGCATAAAGATCCGCAGTTTACTAATAAGCCAATAACGTTGTATTCTTTTAACTCGCTCCGTGTCACGATAACTTTTTAAAATTGGCGTTAAACAACAGGCAGGGTACCCGTTAAAAAAGAGGGATCGCGACATGCAGGTAGAAGTCTTTACGATCCGCCTTTCGATCCGCGACGACCTTGCTCCGCGGCCAACCTTCCGACCTAATCGCCGTTAATTTGATTTGCCGTTCGCGTTCCATTAGGTAACGAGGGAATCCTCGCCGACTACGTCGCAGAACGTTCAGCCCGCGTTCAGAGAGCACTGTCGCGCTCCAAATACTTGTTGGTGTCTGCCCACCTGACGTGATTATGGCTCGCGGCGTCCCACGTAGATCCAACCGTGGACCACTGTCGGTGGACTTCGATTTTCCATCGTGGGAATCCATGGTTCTGACAGCCGTTGTATGTTTAGTTCCCTTGTCGACGCGATTTCTGCAAAATAAATACTTGGAATTAGCTTAACTCTTTACATTGACCTTGACCTAGCCCTCAATGTCCTTCAGATGTACTTAAAATTGACTGTTTTAATGCAAGTAGTTGATCGAATAAAAAAATCGATTTTTTTCGATATCTCTTTACTTTTCTGTATATTTGACACTGGTACGTTCAGAGAGGCGATGCAAATGATTGAAAGTTCGATTGGAAATCATAGCGGAGACGTTGGAGAGTTCATGATGACGGGAAGAACGAGCCCCGGACAGGAACAAGTGATGCAGTCGAGATTAACGGTATAAACACCTGCGGAGCGTGATTTCTAGAATGCGGCTAGGAACAGCTGGTAATCGGCGGGACGATTCGCGTGGCGAATCGAAGGGACCACGGACAACGTTCTACGGTTACTTACAAAGCGGCGGACTACTCGGCCGGGGCAACGGCACGCGTGCGTGATTTAGCATGAAGAGGAGTCGAACGGTGTTTTCGGAGCTGCTGTCACCATTCGAGGGAAGACGCGGCGGCGCGGACAGAAGCCTCGGAGCAGGCGCTGCGAACGACAGCCGGCGCGAGACTGCCGAAGAACGAACGCATCGTCTTCGACTTGGATGGGCAAAATGGATGGATGGATGGATGGTCGGCGTGGCGAACAGCTATATAATCCATGAGGGACGGCCCCGCGCGCTCGCGCGACGTGTAATCTGAAAATGTAATTTACTGTCACGTTTCGACCTTCGCCTGGCTCGTCGTCCGTACACTCTGATCAAAAAGAAAGGGTCGTTTCTTTACCTGTCCAGCGAGGACAGGCTCGACCAATAAACCCCAATACACTATCGCTGATTATTTTCGACCCTGCCCGACTAGACTACATATGTCGGTCAGCATATGGCATTCGGCATCAGGATAGATAAGATACGCGAACAGTAGCGCATCGACCGAATTATCCCACGAAATTGAACCGCGTCGTTAACACCATGGCGCATTGGTGACATGATTCATCGTGAGCGAAATATCCACTCTAATAATAATGCAACCACTCATGGACACCCACGAACACAATCGTGCCATTGTTAAATCTAGAAATTCATAAGTATCGAATTTCCAGTGTCTCCGATTATAATCGGGAAATGATGTCACGACACGTGTTTTCATTTGTCTGTTACGACGGATCTGGTTCTACTAGCTTTTTTCTATAGTTTGAATTGCTGTATAGCCCTAGGGTAAAGGTACCAGTTACCGGATATTTAGTGACGACTTGAGAACGACTGCAAAAAGTTGATACACACATGCTACGTCGAAGCGTGGATACCATGGGTGGAAGCGGAGGTCCGTCGGGACACGGCAAGCCTTTTCATTCATGTCCGCAGCCTCGAGACGGGGCGAGGGTTTTCCATTAACTGGCCCAGACCTTCCGGTCACTATTTTCTCTGTTCGCGGGTGCAGGTGTGCGTGTGCTGGCAGAAACTAGCCAGCGCATCTCGGCTAATTCGCTAGTCGGTTTTCCTGGCAAACTAGAGCGGCGCGTGCTAAAGATAGGTCGCGGGGATCGGCGGTGTATGCACGTAGTACCGGCGCGGTGCACAAGGGCGACCTTGGCCTTACAAGTTTATATAACGAGGAAGCGAGCGAATCGCCAGCTCAGTCAGAGTCGTCGTTTCGTTTCGATCCACCGATGCGAGACTCGGGCCACGACAGAGCTCGCTGAAACAGTAAGACGCTTCCCAGTGCCCCGATTGGATGATTTTTTCATGTTCTCGTTCCTCGTTCGATGTCCAATAGTACACACCGGCGCGGTGCGCAGGCGACAACGATGAGGATCGCGCCAGATGTCCTGTGAACATAGACACGGTGTACACCGCTGTAACCTGGTATCTTTACCCGACCCTGAACAGTGATATCCCGGTATTGAATGTGAGATAGGTGTCTCGCGAGAAGGATCAACAAGACCGTGTTCCGCTTCATCGCGACCATGGTGAGTGACTGCGAGCGTCGTTTTTGGCGCGTCAAGCACTAAACCATGCTGTTGCACCTCTGCACATTTTAACGACATTTAACGCTGCTGTCATTACGCATAATTTTCTCTCTGGCCCGTAACTAAAAATAATCTAAAAATATGCAGGATAAAGTCGACGCGATAACATTCATTGGGAACGCTAGAAGCTAGTACACGTGAAAACATATAGAGCTCTCTGTACCTATGTATGTCCCCTGCGAGTTCCAAACATGGCACTAACAAGAAGCCAATCGACGCGAGCTGTTTATTAACAAGACTACGCGGCCACAGCGTCGCCCGCGCGCCTCTCGTTCCATGGTGTTTCATCTCGCGGATCGAGAAGAGACTAGATGAGCATTCGTCGCGCGCCTGCCTCCAGGTAACACGGCGGATCTAGAAGAGAGAAACAAAAAAACACACGATGATGCTGCATCTGATTCTGTTCTGGGCGTTGGTCGGCCTAATTGGCCAAGTGCACTGCAAATGCAGCATAGCGCCGATCGCGGACGACGAACGGTCGATCGCCTACGCGTGCACGCACGGCGACCTGAACGACCTCGACGAGATCTCCAGCGACGCGGAATGGATAGAGTTCACGGTGTCGCGGTTCCATTACATACCGGACAACGCGTTCTGGCGGTTCAAGAATCTCCGAAGGCTGTCCTTTTACAACTGCCACGTGGACTTCATCGCTCCCGACGCGTTCGCCGGCCTGAACCGCATTGAATGGTTGATATTCCACGGGACCAAGATCCATGTGGCGCGGTCCGCGTGGTTCCGTCACCTGACCAACCTGAGGAAGCTGGTCCTGGACAGGTACGTTAATCATCTGCAGCTATTTCGCGTCGTTCTCGTAGAACGTTAAGAAAAACACAAATCGGTTGTGTTTACGAAGATTTCTCGGAAGAATCCCGTGGGCCGGAATTTGCATCGCGGATGCGGAAAGAGGCGCAGCGTTTCCTTGTTTGCAGAACCGCGGCGACGCGAAGCGGCGTCGTTGATTCCATAGAAAGTCATAGATTACGTAAAGCCGCATAATCGTCCAAGGGAACGCTATGTCTGCAATCAGAACACCGTTTAAAAATGTTCATAACACCGTCTTGCAATGTATCATAACATCGCCTATACGAATACAAATATTTCAGATGCGGTTTGGTGCACATCGAACCCGACGCCTTCCGGATGTTGCCGCGCCTTGAAACTTTGGGACTGCGCGACAATGATCTAGATTGCTTGGCGACGGAGGATCTAGTCTATTTGAGATCGTTGAGGAGCGTCCGCATCGACGGGAACCCTTGGCTGTGCGAGTGCCGACAGAGACTCGACAAATACTTCCGGGAGAGGTCCATTAGCTTGGAAACGGACTGCTCTAGAGAGGTTCACCTGTGCAGGCGATACCAATGCATGACCCAAATTGGATTCCCCATACTGCCCACCACCTTCACCACCCATAATCTGAATACATACAATAGGGTAAGTGTCCTTCATCATAGCCTCCAGACGGATGCCTGCTTTCCTGTAATTAATATGGGTTTACTCCTAGTAATTAAGCGACCAATCAAATTAGAATTCGAATCCTAGGAGATTCAAATCCATAATATGGTAGTGTTAACGTACTCACAAGTTGTCCCTCGAGACGGGACAGGGCCAAAGGGTGTCCCTGCTCGCAGCCAATGGCTAGGCCGCGACGTCACACGCTTCAGCCAATAATTCGGCTAGAACCGTATGTCCGAGTGGAATAACCCAATCGGATGGCTTGCTGCCGCATTTCTTTCGAATTCCTGCCAGGAGACAACTTGTAAGCCACTAACAGTACGTAGCCCCTAATGGCGGCAACCATGCTTGCAGGAATGGACGTCGGTGCGCGGGAACGAGTTCCAGACGAGCGTGTTCACGTCGCTGGACCGTCTTCCGGATAAGACCAGTTGGATCGAGATTTCCGGTCTGACGATCGACAAGCTGCCTCGTTATGGTTTCTTCCGGTTCGGAAATAGCTTGAGGAGCCTGGACCTGAGAGACTGTCACATCCGCGAGATCGAGGACGGAGCTTTCGCAGGGTTGCACAGGCTGCAACGACTCTCGCTGGTCGGCAACCATCTCCGACTGATTGGCGTCGTATGGTTCCGCGATCTCCTCAACCTGCAACAGTTGATCCTTCAGAATAACGAGATCGAACAGATCGATAGGACCGCGCTGTGGCGAGTGGGCAATAGTTTGAGACACCTCGATCTCCGAAACAATAGGTTACGTTGCATCGCCGTCGAGGAGCTGGCCGAATTGAAGAAACTCGAACGTTTCGATGCGACCGGAAATCCGTGGCTGTGCAGCTGCCGCAGCAACCTTCAAAGTTTCCTCACGCAACGGACTGTTGGATTCGAGATCGACGCGGGTCGATGCTACGAGAACGAGAACGATATTCCGGAGGCTGCCGGGGGGTGGCGCCAGCACCAGGTACAATGTGGAGAACATTTGTAAAATGCAATTCTTTACTGTATAGATCGAATCCAAAGCCTATTATCAATAAGAAAAAAAAAGAATAAATTAACAGAGTTGAGAATGTTTAATTATAAGATTGTTTCTTCAACAGACCACTTCGGATACATCAATTACAACCGGAAAAGTTCACTGGACCTCCTACGAAGATAGCGTTATGCATTCTAATCTGACGATCGTCAGGCCTCGTCCGCCGCCCCCGTCCACAGAAATCCCTGTGGCTACACCTCCATCGGTTATCTATACCGGACGATGCTACCCCGAGAAAGGCCACGACGGATCCAGAGCGATCTACACCTGTCGAGCGATCACCTCGATGGAAGAGCTGACCGTGATACCGGTAACGGTCCACTCGATTCGCGTGATACTATCGAAAATCAAAAAGGTTCCGGGGGATGCTTTCGACCGGTTCGATGGTTACCTATCGAAGCTCGAGCTACGCGACTGTGGTATCGAGAAGATCAACCCTCGGGCCTTCCTCAAGCTCTACAATCTCGAGTATCTGTCGCTGAGGAACAACCAGCTAGATGCAGTGACCGAAGACACGCTACGGGGCCTGTCGAATCTCAGACACCTCGATCTGTCGCACAACAATATTTACAGGATAGAAAACGGCGCGTTCGACAACGTGCCGTACCTGAACAGCCTCGACGTGTCCGAGAACTCGATGAACTGCATCGGCGTCGAATATATAGCTAAACGGTTGCGATACCTGTCCTCGTTGAACGTAGCCAATAATCCTTGGAGCTGTCTCTGCGGGATCAAATTGACGGAATTCCTAGACGCACGCGGAATCCGTTACGACAAACATTCGTTGGTCTTGAGGGAGGACTGTTACGCGACGGATATTCCCGCTGTAACCAGCGCACCGCCGCCAACGCCAATTCCCGTACCCGTCTGGAACGAGACCGTGGAAGGAACCTGCGTTACCGTCGATGATAAGGCAGGTATCCGTTACCGATGCATCGGCGCAAACTTGCCGATGCTGCAGTCATTGCCGGCGGAGGTCGTTGCGATCGAATTCCACGAAGGACACCTGCCGCGTTTACCGGCAGAATGTCTCTCGAAATTCCACAATCTTCGAGAACTTGTAATTACGAATTCAGGTCTGACCACCATCGAACAAGGCGCGTTCGATGGTGTAAACAGACTGCAGAATCTAACGATTCAGGACAATCCGCTGGAAATGATCGGATCCTCGTGGCTCCCGCTCGAGAATCTCGAGAGGCTGGATCTGCGCGGCAATTCGATTAAATATGTCGCTCCAGGAGCATTCCGTAGGTTGACTAGACTCGAATATTTGAACTTGGAGGGAAACGACCTGAAATGCATATTCACTAGCGATTTGAACGAGATGCCGGAAGTCTACATCGTCGAGTTCTCTGGAAATCCCCTAAAGTGGAGGTGCAGGGTGGAGTTGGAACAGTTTCTGGAAGCTCGGAAGATACGTTTCGTACGAATCGAGAATTCTTGCGAGGGAAAGAAGCTTGTGAGGAATCTCTTGCTTCAGAACAAGACCGATGGCTCGTTCGATTGCCCGTCCGATTGTTCGCCAGCCGATCAACCACGGTTTCATCGTTTTCTCGTTCCCTTTTTAGCTTTATCGCTGATGGCGGCGCGGTTCTATTGACCACGTGACCGATCACCGTTACTTAATCACAAGTACAATAATCTACAAATGTGTTCATTGATATTTTTTTATATTTATTGGATACTTATCAGCGTGACATTAGGGCGGAGCTTTAGTAACGCACATAACGTAGCCGCTGATTCGACGGGGACAAGTGTGGAACTTGTTCCGAAGAAACGAAACTTTTTATTAATATATCCGTTCTACGTGTACGCCATACTTGTACATTCAATAGACTAATTTATCCTTCCAGGAATAATGTTAACATTCGGTTGTGTAATTATCTCGAATCGCGCTAGAATAATTGTGATTGATAGAAGCTGCGCAAATAAAGAAATACATAGCATAACTGAAAAGCGACTTTCATTTCTTTTTGATTTATCGAGGGAATTGGTTTTTTTGAAAGAATGAAAAAATGTAAAATTTGTTTTCAAGGCACCAATCGGGAGACATACCCTACAAAATGCAGAAGGTTTCGTTCCATTTCGGAGTAATCGGTAAAATACATAGAAAAAAAAAGCGGAGAAAAAATTGGAGTAAATTCCTCCTTTTTCGAAGTCGATTAAAATTTTTTCCGTTCGTCCGAAACGTATATTATTTTAACAGATAACAAAATTCGTACCTCGCACGCCCGGCTAGCTCAGTCGGTAGAGCATGAGACTCTTAATCTCAGGGTCGTGGGTTCGAGCCCCACGTTGGGCGATTTATTTTTTTATTTGCTTTTTCAAAAGACACAGCGTTTTATCGATAATTGTCCAAAACACGGGTCCGGCCAGGGATACTGTTATTTGACTTTTGTCGAACGTAGAGAAGGATAGCGAAGTTCGAGGGCCTCGGTCATCGATATACCCCCGACCCGTATTATATTACACTTCTCGGCGACCGAGGCCTCTTGAGCTTCGTGGCCCCTCACGGGGTAAACCCCGCAGTAGTCCCGATAATTCTGACTGTGAGACAATTAAAGGCCAGACATTTGAGACATTTATCGATAAAACACTGTATAACGTAGAAGAATCTAATAGAAGCTCTGAACAGTTTGTTCTGCACTTTCTGATGACACTGTTTCAACTGAATACCGATTGGAAGGAGACCATACAGTCGAAGGCTTATCTGCAGCATCCCATAAACACTCGCAGTAATGTAAACAATTCCCCTATAGGATCTCGCAGAGGACCGTTCGAACGCAGTTCGGTGTAAAGGCTTACTACATGATACACTGCGACCTTCGAAAAACTTCTATAATACAAGAATTTACACAATTTTCCTTGAAACACTTGTGAGTCCCCAATGAACGGACGCTGTTTCAGATACTATTTAACACATTACCGACCGGAGATTATTGCATAATTTAAAAAATCTATGGTAAATACATGGCTAAACACTTTTTAATGGAACCTTTAACAGCAACAGCAATTTTCATTGTGAACTAACAAGACATCCTCAATAACGTCATATAATCGTTTCATTTAAGATTGTAATGTAAAAGAAAATTTCTATGCTTTCTTTTGGTACAGCACAATTATTGAAGATCCTATTAATAGGTTAATTTCGGTAGGTAAAGTGTCAAGAATGCAAAGCGCGCCGTAAAATATCTTGACTTTCGATTTATACTATTTCACGGGTGTAGAAATAAAACAAAAACGATATTGAAGCCTTATTCTACAGACCTTTAACTACGTTGGACAGCAAAAATTTAGAAATCGACTTTTTTCCGCATTCTCGGCCTAATACCTGCTAATACCCCACTGTGCAGCGATGACGACTCGAGAGCGGTGTGTACTCGGTGAATGTCGCGAGCTTTCTGCTGCTTTCTGCCTGGCCAAAGCCGCCAAAGGATCCTTCACTTTGGTGGGCGAGTTGATGACGTCACGGAAAATCCCTTGTCCCTCAAGGACGTGGAGAAATTAACGCATCTGGTAACCGTCACTGTCAAGGACTTTTCACTGACCTGGCAAGGGATGTGGCCATCATTACTTTTATGGCCAATCCTTCAATTCGGCCACCAGCAGTGCGTATTTGGGAAAGGAAGAGTTTCTGCGTCCGGGAAGTCCCTTCTTTCCCACGTACAGAGTCCGCTACAAAGTCCAATAAATAATAGAATGATAATTTTGTTGTCCAGAATAAGAAAAATTGAGATTTGTGTGAATACTTCTGAAATGTAAAATCAATCACGTTTATAAATATGTAGGATCAGATACGTTAGAAAATAATACAGCGGTAAATATGAAAAATAATATATCGCTTATTAATTAGAAAATACAACAAATACAATCGACTAAACTTTCACGTTAGAATCCCCGTCTGAGATTTACGTCTCTGATCATAAACGTCTTTCCCTGTTGACGCGTCGCACTCGAATAAATCAATATCGTGGAAATCACCCTACATACAAATAATTTCGCTAACATTAGAATCATTTGTACAGTTTTCTACAATGTATATATTGTAACATGCTGTACATAAAAAAAAGCTCGGACATTGAAAAAAAAAAGAAATTGAGAAATCCTCAAACTTAGCAGAGCGTGGTTTCGATCCACGGACCTCTGGGTTATGGGCCCAGCACGCTTCCACTGCGCCACTCTGCTACTTGTGTTTTCTCTAGTAATAAAGTTATCTTTCTCTATCGTGAATAAAAAAAATTGATTCGCTATACATACTTGAGGATTGTTGGAACATCGTTGTAGAAAAAATGTGTAGAATAAGCAAAGTAAAACGCCGCTGCGTGCGAACTGATTCGCTTGCCATTTTGCAACCGCGGAGCTGCAATCCTGCGAATCCAGCAAAATAAAAAATGCGGCTAGTTGCGAAAGCCATCTTAAAAACTGTCTTTCTCACTGCACACATTATTACTGCAATTTGATAAACGTAATTATTCTACTAATTTATTACAATGATTTATTCAAGCAAATTTAATTTTCTGGCTTTCAATGTTCTCAATAAATTATAACTCTAAACTAGTCAATGTAAACGTTCGTGCTCGATTTCTTACTATATTTTAACACTAAAACTACCGGATGAGTCAAAATGACTTGCTCCTGATTTGTTCTCCTAGAAATATTAAAATCTATATAAATAAAAATCAAATGCTGTTCGTTGGTGAGCGCATCACTTGAGAACGGCTGGACCGATTTGGCTGATTCCTTTTTTAAAATGTTCGTATTAGTCCGAACTAGTTATAAATATATATGTTTTTCTGAGAAATTTTTTTAGTGAACTTCTCTATTCGAGTACATATTTAAACAAAAAAGGAACGAAATCGAAATAAATGCAAGTTTGTCATTATTATATAAGGCCATGTATGCCAACTGCGTTTAGTGCTCGGTAGTTCTGTATTACGAAATCGCGGGTACGAACTTTTACACAGACCTAATACAATAATGAACATTTACTCAAATGATAAACAGAAAGAATAAAATGGTTTGGGGAACTTTTATAAACCCATGTAATAAATGTACAAGGTATATAGTAGTAACTATATTTTTTCGTACACAGTAATATCAAAATGTACATTGACCCATGTATAACAAGAATGTCGTAGCAACAATGCAGCAGTTACGAAATGCTTGATCAGCAATTGTCCACAATGCCAGGTAACACGATGTTCACGCACCGAATTGCGAAACCGCCCGAGGGCCGGGTGGACTTCGCATACAGGTGATTCCCTATAAAACGCAGAATTGAATTTGTCGATCATCAATTCGATCGTAAAAGTGATAGAGTATACACGGTCAACGATGCGTCCCAGCGTGTGCTTTTCAATCTTGGTTCTGGCGGTTGCTTTGGCCAAGGCAAGTCCAGCAGTCAAGCCAGCGGAGAAGAAATCATCGGTGGAAGATGCGAAGCTCGAGTCCGAAAAGGAAGACCTGAAGATCGAAGACACTGGCTCGGACAAGGACAGGGCCAAGAAGTCAGCTTCTTTCAGCGTGGCGATCAAACCAGCAGGTTTCCTCCAGACGGTTCAAGCTCCCTGTAAAGGTAGCCAACAGGTTGTTCCAAGTTCCAACATTGCTGTTCAGAGCGAACCTGTTGCTCAGTCGGTTCAGAGTTACAATATCGTTCAACCTTCCTACGTTCAATCTTCCTACGTTCAACCTTCTTACGTTCAACCTTCCTACGTTCAATCTTCCTACGTTCAACCTTCCTACGTTCAACCTTCCTACGTTCAGCCTTCTTACGTTCAATCAATGCCTCAGGCGAGTATAGCTCTGCCTCAGCAAATAGGGGGACCTATCCAATCCTTGCAAGTGGTTACATCGTCTTCCAAGCCTTGTGCCGAATCCGTTCCATCAGTTCCCCAGACAGAGACCGTACCGCAAGTTTCGGTAGAGAAAACAAACTCCAATTCAGATTCGGAGGAGGTACCCAAGGAGCAACTGAAACCTGAGCGTATCGAATTAGCGCCAGAACCGCTGCCAGTACCGCAAGAAACTTTGGCAATCTTACCAGCCGCTCCTTCCTATCATGAACATTTATACGCTCTTCCATCGAGCTCAATGGTCATGTATCCTGAGCTACAACCGATGGGATTGGCCAGTCTTCTTCAAGGTTCATCGACACCTCTTCCCGTTCATCAATGCCCGTGCCAGAACAACATCGCTAAGTTCAGCGAAGCCGCTATAGAACCCATGGCTGTTAAAGTGTTCCCCTACTCGTCGACAGTTGCAAGATCTCCAATCGTAATGCCACACAACGCCAGAATGCATATTGTGACACATGTTAGTAATAATAATTGTTCTTTTTCTGCTCAACTCTGGAATTTGTTGCTCACAGATCTCTACTTTCAGGATCACGGAATGGGAGTAAGACCTCGTCACAGTCACTCTCATATCCACGCCCACGTCGATGTGAATGCTGCTAAACCCCAGAGTTTCGTTGTGCCAGCCAGTCAATACAGCACCCCAGGATTGGTGGACGTTAGCGCTACCTCAGGAATCTCCCTCAACCCAATGACGTACAGGGTAGCCTCTCCAATACTTGCTGGTTCTCTCGGGAACTCGGAGAACTATAACAACAGTCCACTGGCGTTCGAAGTGAACGATCTTATGCAGTCGAATAAGGTGCCGAGGGAGGTCAACTCGTCAGCGAAGATGGAAGAGGTCAAGCAGCAAGCAGACGACAACAGAAAGAGTATCAAGGAAGAAACTAAACAGAACTAAAGTCGACGATGAATCGGAGTATAAATAGTATACGATGCCGAATCGTAGTATGCTCGAATATAGAATACGAGAGATGATTGTTCGTTTTTTATTTTTGTATTTGAAGAAGAATCAGCCAATAAAACGATAATATAAACTTCTACACAAATTCATGTACTTTTACCAACTACTTGCGCTACTTTCCGAGACACAGAACTCATTGTTGGATTCCTTGTACACGTTTCTTAATATAGAATTGCTTCTAGGTATGATCAGAACGTTCTTGGAAGAAGTCTCGTTCAAGTACGTCTGCAAGTCTGATATGCTAAATCGCGCCCACGCGCAAGTACACGAATCCGTGGACGACTCTTCGTCAGATTCGCTTGGACCTTTAATTGAAAAATTAACGTTACTATCTTTGCTTCAGGAACATGGTTCTGGTGGCTCTAACCGGCAATAGCTTTCAAATCTTCCTCCAAAATATCCTCGTCAATGTTTATCCATCGCGTGATTTTTCTTCCAGTTTCAGAACTCACGCGCTTTAAAATACACGCGATTTTCTCCATGAGATCCGGAGGATATTTGACTCGTTTCAAAATTTCTTTGTCCACGGACCAGTCGCTGCTTTCGTCTCGCTTGCACTTGCAACAAGTGCAAGAGTCTGGATGATCAGAATCTCTGCACCCATCGTCATAATGCGGTGCTGAAAGATTGATTGTGGAATGAATAAATAAACGGGGACAGGTGAAGAATAAATCTGCCATTACCTTCGCATTTCAAGCAGTAGCAACATCTGCAGCCTGGTTGGTGATCCATGATCAGCATGCTCGACACAATTCTGACAGCTGACTGCAACAAGCTCTTTCTTAATAATCTTTTAATCGTCGAGAATTCTAATAACGTACGTGCTGCACTTTGACGTCATCTATCCTATTGTAAATGTATTTGTAAAATGTTCGTTTCGGGGGGGTCTGTTGGGTGGGAGGAACCGATCCTTGCAAGTAAAGGCTATAAGGGACATCACGGTACTTTTTCTTGCAGCGGTCGCCTTCGAATCTTGCAAGATACCATCTATGATCAACTCTGTACGGTCTGACGTCTATGTCTTCTTGGTTTAATACCTCCGAGATCAACATTCGTTTGATGATCTACAAGAGAATAAGAGGGTCGATGCTAATCTTTATTTGAAATTTGCGCGAATACCTTGCCAACCGGGTGACCGATGGCGTTGCCAAATATTTTCAACTGTCGCAAAAGAGGAGTTTTCTTCAGTGTGTATAAAAATTCCACCATACCAGCATCTGTGATCTTGTTATGGGAAATATCCAAGGATAGGAGCTTCGAGAATGGAAGGGCGTAACTGAGCGATCTGAAAATATTGTTTCTCGATCATTCGTTATCCCCTATACACATCTTAAAATAAAAAAGTTCTTCTATGTAGCCTCCCGTTAATACTAGGCTTACGAGACCCGTCGAAATGACAGGTTCTAATATTCTTAATATGCAATTATTAAGATTGTAAAGAGGAATTATTTACCAAATTTATTTCTTTGGGTATATATTATCGGAAAAATGGCGAAAAATTTGGATGGACACATGCTTTATGTTCATAAAATAATGTGAAATAGTTATTTCTAGAGCTCCGTAAACCTAGTGTTAATACCGATACCTTGCGCCGTGATTAGTTATGATATTGCTACACAGTATAAGAACTCTCAGTTGCGGCCTTTTTTCAAGCCACTTGGCCAGATGATCTACACCGTGATCGCCTATGTTGTTGCAGCCAAGATTCAACAAGTGCAGAGTATTATTGTAGATTGCATTGGACATCATGGCTTCGATATCGTGGCAACTGAAACTGTACTTTTGCAAATGCAATGCCAAGAGAGTAGTATTGTGCTGAAAATGTATAAGTATAATGATATATGAATAAGGAAACGCATGGTGCAACGTTACTTTGAGCATGTGGCCAATGACACTGGCAAAATGAAGAGAATCGAAGTAGTACATGCATCCTGGATTCGGTCGGCTTAAGTCTAACCATTTCAGAGTCACGTTACAGTGTTCCTGATCCTGGCTCAATACCATGATAAAGTATATTAAACTGGAAGCTGTCTGATCTACTTCTGCGACGTTCAATCGGAGGAGGTGCTTGTTTTCTAATACAAAGTCGGCCACGTGCATCGATGCCTGGAAAAAATTGTATAGCATCACTTGAATTAGAGAAAATAAAAATAAATGGATCACTTACATTGATGCCGAATTTATTCGCTTTTAAATTCAAACTCTTAATCTCTAGGTGATGCTCTACTTTCAACAAATATCTCGTTCCTGATTCGGTGATGTTATTATTCTGAAGATCAAGTTCCTCTATTTGCTTGTACGCCTGACGTAAAAGAAATGGTAAAAAGTAATCAAATCAAAGTGAACCCAATTGCGTAGAAATTTTGTCACTTACAAGAGCATGATCGATTAAATTTACAAAGCCGTTGTTCGAAATGTTATTGTTCGCTAAATTAATGTAACAAATATCCTGATGATTCTCCAAGAAAATGGTCAAAGCTGGGATGTCCGTATCCTCGAGCACCCTCCTGCAATTATCCCCAAAGGACTATACAATTTCAAAGATTGTAACATTTTTGCTGACCTGATTTTTGCATGTACAGTAGATCCACGCATGTCTAGTCTCCTTTTCGAGGTGCAAGTTTCTTTGCAGAAGCATTTGAAGAACTCTTGGTTGGCCAGTTGCGAGAAGTACGGCGGTTTCAATCGTTCAATAGCCCTAATCAAGCCCTCACGGTCGCAACTTTGGCTGCAGAGGCCGTTTTTATCTAAACATTCGTCTTCACCAAACTTCATGATGATTTTCTTATTTCTTTAGACGTTCACGCGAATTTCACCGAATACCATTCTGTCCAGAATGGATCCGTTCGAGGAGTACCAAAGGAAACTGCAAAGTCAGAAACACCAAGTGATCCCGTTGGAAAATATTTTCCAGGGTAAATTGAACATAAACAAATAAGAAGCACTATAGTAACGGTGATCGAATTTTGCCGATTGCACAGCATACTGTGAGATGGATCCAATTTCCCAAGAGGAGGGTTTGGTGCTTCTACCGTTGACGCAAAGCGACAAATGGTTGATCAGCGCACGCATACTCGACATGGTCACGCTGACGACAACCGACACAGGACTCGCGTTCTTCAAGTTTCGCAAAAGAGCCTTATCGTACGACGAGTACTTGATATATCTGAAAGACCTCGCGGAGATCGGCGATCTGGACTTCGAGGATATGAAGCAGAAACTGCAGGCGTCCGGGTTGCCCAGGACCGCTTAATGTGGAGCTCAGTTCACGCTATTGTTTATAAACTTTATTCTTGAATAACACTTGTACAGTGCTTGCGCGCACCTTCCTCCAGTAATATTTACATTTGTCGCGAAGTAAACCTCGAAAATAAGAACAAATCAACGATTTTGGTAAAACAATGGAGATTAGTAGCCGACGATCACCAGCTGATCGATACACACTGTATCGCACGGTGATGTCCAAAACGACCGTTCATCGACACGGAAGAAACACGTTCTTCAACGCATGCTGAAGATCGTTTTCCGTGTATTCTAAAATAATAAATAGACTGCGGATTTTATGCATTTATAACAAAATTTAAAATAGTAACATGATTAAACAAATTTAAAAACTTCAATATATCCTTCCCGTCGCAGAAAAATTTTATTTCGCATATAAACCCGCAGTTCAATAATAAATTACCAAGCGAATATTGTAGCTGAATAAAATAAAATTGCTGAGACAAATATGATTAGAGTGACGTTCCACAAAGCGCGTGAAGCACAAAGAAATCATATCAAGCTGTTCGGTAGCTGTACCTCTACGACTACGGTAAATCATAGTTGGAAGCATGACTTCTCTCTGTGTTTCTCACAGTATCAAAAATAAATTAATCAGAAATCAACTCGGGAACCGTTAACGATAACAAGCGGTTAAACCGGGGTGTACAAAAATAATGTAACATCCTCTTCGCTTCGAGTCGACTGGTGGATCACAGAGTAAATTTGTATCTTTAGCGAGCAGAAGAGAAATACTTTTTACTTCTCGTTGCCTCTTTGAGAAACATGTAACACATTTACTAGAAAATTATGTATTTTTCTGTATCCATTTCAGAGCGCTTCTAATATTCCCAAGCGTGACTCTACCGAGGAAACTCGCTATTAATTGGTATTCCGGCATAGTACGCCTCCCGCAAGATCTAGTCGAGAGAGATCTACGGTAGGAATTCGTCTGGATCACTGTGTCCGCCTCGTCCCCGCCGAGAAGATTGGACGATAGTAGCGCGGAGTTGCGTCCCTCGCAAAGTACTTTCGTCGTTAAGCACAGAAGCCATTGCATCACCTGTGCAATACAATAGTCGATGAAGAACATTCAATTGCACTGACCTAAGATCTTTCATAATGTTTCGGTTGCTCACCTCATTGCTGGACGGCAATTTCTCTTCGCTGCTGAACCACGCGCTTGGTGCCCACAAGTACAATTGCATGATAGTCGCTGCAGTTTCCGTATCGAGTCTCTAAAATCGTATACATAATCGCGTAGAATCCAGAGGGTACAGCTAACAGCCTAGGTCAGGGAGATCCAACTTGGGTAATAAGTTGGAACAAGTTGGAACTCCCTGGCCTAGATTAACAATGGTGTACCTTGTACAAGTTCCTGGACAATATATTTTTGATTAACGCAGAAACCAGTGTCGGCACGTTGTTTGGTAAAGCGGGGAGGTCCGTCTCGTTGTAGCTATGGTTCTTCAGAGATATTTCATCTTTAGCATTGCCATGGAACGGATTTTTCATACCAAACATCTCATACGCGATGGTACCAATGGTCCACAAATCAGCTTTCGTGTAATTGATGTGGGTAAACGGACCAGGTTCGGCTGTGATCACTTCCGGTGCCATCAGCGCAGCATTGCCACCCTTGTCGACGTCGTGGGTGCTGTAAGGTAAGTACAATCCATGGCTTTTGTCGGCAAGACAACACCCAAAGTCCGTTATCACCAGGGACGGACAATTGTCGGTTTCTTCGGACAGGTCTAGCAGAATGTTGTCGCTCTTCAGGTCGCTACGAGAAGAAAATATATACATACCGAATACTTGATACTACGGTGTACTTTCCTATATCGACTTACCGATGTGCAATGCCGTGAGCGTTCATGTGAGCAACGCCCTCCAACAACTGTGCTAACAACAGTATCGATTCCCTGGTGTTCATGTTACGATCGGCTAGATATTGTTTTAACGTAATGTCATACCTACAACAGAGAATTTCTATTGTCCGATTTGTTCGCAAAACATATACACCTTGGTATACCGTGCGCTATACCTTTTCATTAGCAGGAACAAGCTCATGTTTCTCCCGGACCCTTGGGGATTGATACGCGCAGGTAACGCGTCCGGATACATTCTAAAGGAACCAGGCAATGCTGGTACTCTATCGGCGAAAGCGTAGTACACTGCTACAATGTTCGGATGCGGCGGAAGCTCTGCTTTCCTCTCTGCCATCTTAGATTCCCAATCGGCTAGTTCCTCGTTATTTAAATGTTTTCTAGCCGGTACAGTTTCTCTGTACATGGCTCTCAAAATAGAGAGCGCGTTAGATTCAGTATCGTAATTAAACATCATTTTTAATGCCAACGGAAATGCAGTTACATCTGTGGTTTTGTCATCGATATTCGGCTCATCTTTGTTCCCATTCGATTCCTTGAATCTCGTTGCATAGACAACAGCAGAGCATCCCTTAGCAATAGCAGGGCCAATTACGAAGTCCTCCAATGATAAAACTTTTTCATCCTCCCTGACCACCTCGTAATTTCTATCGTTTTGAGGAGTATTCCATTGTAATTTTGAGACTGCTTCCTGTAAGTACAAGTTTAGAATAGAACTATATTTCTTTCATAATTCTGTTCGAGGTGAATCAAAGCAAATACCCTAATTTCCCAGCAGACACCTTCCAATTCGTCATCCTTCGTTAATATGCCAGTTCCGGATGCCAGGGATACTCCAACCAAAGCGAAGAAAGGTGCAGAGTCACCAAAGACAAGTCTGGTAGCAGCTCGTCTTCTTAAGTCCGCTGCCAAACTATTGGTGACTCGTTTTAGGATGTTATCGACGAAGAGTCGTCTAGCATGGGCTCCCAAGTAACCAAGGTGTCTTCCTGTGGTCGACGCATTGTTGTTACCCTGGGGCAGGCAGCCCTGGGATTTGCCTATGTTTAATATAGCGGTAATGTAGAAGTGATAACCTTTCGACGAAACTTCTTTAGCTCTGTAACCTTGTCGGAGCACAGAAACACCAAGAACTTCTACAGAGATCGCGACGACAATAGTGACATTTTATGGTCTCAACGAACGACACCGAAAAAATTGGAAAAACTCGTAAAAACGATTCTCGCACGATTAATTGTGAAAGCCGACGATTGGGTCAGTCTTGACCCGTGCACTAGCAACAACATTTACGTAAATCTACATTGTTATAGTCAAATTTAACCTCTGCATAACTGACCGTGAAGACCGACGGTCGGGTCGTTCGTGACCCAGACACTAGCAACAACATTTACGTGAATTTAAATTGTTAGAGAGGAATGTAACCTATGCACAACTAACCGTAAGAACTGATACTTGGGTCAGTCGTGACCCACACTAGATGTCACAGCAGGGAAATTTACATTTTTTTCAAATATGTTCGAACGGTATACCTAAGGTCTTGGTTATCTGTTTCAAGGTCCCCGACAGAGTAACGACTCGGGACAAATACATGTCAGGATCGATCGACTCACCTACTTGCACAACGTGTATCTTGCCGTGGTTGATCCTTGGATGACAATTAGCGTAGAAACAGTCGGTATTCCGGACGGAGTGCAAGAAGGCCCGACCATTTTGGAAAAGACGGTGCGCTACCGTCCGTATCGACATCTCTACGGGGCTCCTGGCCGAGAAAGCCCAACGGGCCACTCCCCCAGGTAGAAACGCCTTCGCCGCCGAAGGCAAACCCTTCACCAACGTGAGAATCGTTTTTCCTGCTGTATTCCTCTTCTTGACAACTGCGTAGACGACCCCGTGGAGGACTCGTACCGTCGTACCTGGCCGCGTCCAATCTACGCGCTTGTGTTTCGTTTACTACCAGTTTACTACCGTCCTGAACTCTGTCGGACATAATCGGACACCTACCAAACACAGTAACGAGATTACGAGACATAAAATGAGGTACCTTGATCACCCCGCCTAGTTTCGCAAAATTTGTTACGATTTGATTTTGAAAAACAAATGTATATAGTGGTTGTCAGGAAGAACGCCGCATGTCACATACTTTCACTTGCCAGATATTGCCGTTTGAAGTTCCGATCACTAATGCTTTGACATAGGACATCGGTTGAATTGCATTATTTTTTTGAGCCTTTCGAATTTGCGTTTTCATGACTCTTTTTCTGGTAAATACATAAATCCTATACTATAGAGCTCAATCAATGCATAAACTCAAATTTTTGAGATTCTGGCATGCGGCGTTTTCCCTTGCAACTACAGATATAATATATGTGTCGTCCTGGACTCTATTTCTATTTACTGCCACTTTCCCACCAGTAATAGTTCCCACAAATTTAGGACGTGGATACGCTACTGGTTTTGGTCGCGCAAGCGCGTGGAAACCGCACAATATCTCATCACCTTCACTGTCTGGCTCGCAGTACCGTATCTATCTATATATATGTATATACGCACATTTATTCTTCACAATCAAATAATTTTTGCAAAATTATGCAGGGTGATCAAGATAGCCAATTTTTTTCAAACATTTACATTACGGATGCTAAATTAGCCGTGCATGCGCGAAAAAACCCGTTCCATATCTGATCACTGAACAAATCGTCTATTTATACTTATATACAAGCCACCGCATATAAAACGGTCTTATATGACAAATAGCTGCTTTGTCTGGTAATGCAAAATAACTGGGGAAGTCGCTGGGAAGGGAGAAAAAAAGATACCGGTTCTGAAGTACTTCGATACGTATACCTTTTACGTCTCGGGATCGAGCGTTCAAGGTGTCATTGTATTGAACCATCAAGGTTGTGTGGGGTCCGGTGTAGCCCCACGCGAATGCAACCGGTCTTACACTGAAGTATTAAGGCGCTTTTATTTCGTTAGCACGCGATGACGAATGCAGTAACACGCAAATAAGGAGACGCTGTGAATAGACCATTTCGCATACGTAATCGCGAAAATTAGTACGCGTACGCGACGGAAGATTCGTTAAGGATTAATCATAAGAGCACTTATCTCATGGCGACCGAGATAAGACGTTGGTGCGTATAGACATCGCTATTTCATTTATTAAATAAACTCTTGACAGAAGCAACGATAAGCGTACGAAGTTTAGTACATTATAATCTGATACTTTCGTTCTCCAGTTGACTAGTAACGACTCGACTGCGGATTTTATACATTTGTGACAAGAATGAGTAGATTGGATGCAAAGCAATGAGGGCGTTTAAAGAATTTCAAAATGCTGTTCGATTTTCTCCAGCTCGTTGCAATTATCCCGAAAAGATATAAATGTCTGTGCTACACAAAAATCCGCGGTCTAGTAATGACGGTATCTGTACTGTCGACCGTAGTTGTAGAAAGATCTGCTGTCTATGGGGTTGCAGGTGTAGAGCGCGTCTCCCCGTGTGCCGCTCGGGCAAGTACACACGGCGATGTGGCGTCGAGGAGTGCAGGATGCAGTCGGCCCGCACTCCTTGCCGGTGCAAGGATTCTGGCAAGTGAAGTCGATGCATGCTTTATTGTCGGGACACTCGTTGTCCGTATAGCACTCTCCCCTTTGGCAGCTGACCAACGCATTGCCGATGTAACCGGTGGGGCATGTACACACGGGTCTCTCCTTGCCCGTGTTGTCGTGTCCCGGCGTGCAAATAGCGTTCGCCCCGCATGGATTCGGCTCGCATAAGTCTCCTGATGGTATTAATAACACGTTCGCGATTAAGCGCCAAAAATATTCGACGTCGTGTTCGTCGCGCAACGAAACTTACTCGCTTCGAATAGCCTGCAGCTAACGAATGGATTGCCAGTCATGTGTTTCGGACAGCTGCAGACCGGAGTGATGCCCCTTAGATTGCAATCAGCGTTCACGCCGCATACACCGTCGCAGGGGCTCATGCATTTTTGATAGAGACAGGCGGGTTTGTTCGTCGGACACTCCGAATGCGAGGTGCATTCCGGGTGACACGTTAGCAAAGGGTTGCCCAGCCAATTCTAGAAAATAATCATTGTAATTGTCGGCTCTGTATGTGTCCTGAACATTGAAACGTTGTGTACAGCAATTTACCTTTGGACAGCTACACACCGCCTGATGATTAACCACCTTGCACTCAGCATTCGTGCCGCACTTGCACGGACTTTCGCACCGGAAGTTCGCTGAGCAAGCGAGGTGACTCGGACACTCGCTGTCGCTCTCGCATTCGTGACGGCAGCCGGTCAAAGGGGAACCTATGTACCCTGGCAAACAGCTGCAGACAGTCACCTCGTTGACCACCTCGCATTTTGTGTTCAGGCCGCACGGATTCGGCTTGCAGGCGGCTTCTGCAAGGAGTCGGTTAAGGATCCTATGAATTGCAGACCCCGTAACTTTTGTGCAGGTATACGTACGAGGATCAGCTACACGGCAGGAGGTGAAAGGATCTCCGGTCTGTCCTGGTGGACAGTAACACGTCGGCATGTGGTCTCTCGTCTCGCAGACAGCGTTCACGCCGCAAAGAGTATCGCAAGGGTTCACACATCTGTTGTTCGTGCAGACCTTGCTGCCGCTGCAGTCTTCATTTACTGCGAGAACGACATAACAATGGTTTAGTGAACCATTAATTCATGAAATACTAGGATACTCACTCTGGCACTCAACTCTGACGCAACGCGACAGAGGATCACCCATGTGTAGGTTCATGCAGGAGCAAACTGGCCGGCCTTCGCTGTAAGTGCATCTTGCGTTCACTCCACAGGTGTAAGAATCGCAGGTGCCTAAAAAATGTTCGAACATATACACGGAGAATACCAGGATCATTTTAAAGAATCGCTTACTCACTGACGCTTCCAGGTGTCAATATTCTTGCTTGGTAGTATCCGCCATTAACGATCGCGACGGACGAGAAAACTAGCAGAACTGCAGCCTGCAAGCGATCCATGGTTCTCTGGGTGTCCTACGAGAGCAGGATTGCAGATCAACGAGCGTTGAGCAATTTTATGGATCAATTTACCTCGATTGAAGCCTGGCTGTGCTCCGCAACGAGACCAAGCGGACTGAGTCCTCGGTGAACGCGGAGATGATCATGATCGGAATACAAGGAGGGCCCCACCTTTCTCAGCCTTCGACCCCACTTCAAATTTAGCCTACGCGTGCCCCTGACTATCCTTCGATGGGCCTCGCCCACGCTCGCCGGCGATCGTTGTACATTTAAATGACGGTCCGGGAAACGACGTATTCTCTAAACGGAACAGATCCTGCTACAAGAACACACGAGCGAGTTTCAAGTTCATCCGAGCGATCACGAGAACGAAGGATAATGTATTCCTGTTGATACCGATGCGATAGATTGAAAATTCTTCCGGACTATGTCCTAATTAGAACACGTCTCCCTCTCTTCGGGAGAGAAACGTGTATGCTGACATTTAGGAGTACGTATTTCTTTATGGATCAGTTTTCGTCGATTTGAAAGTGAAGCTCGGTGATTAAGCTTGCCACAGCTCCACATTCGCCGTCGGACAGACAATCGTTCCGCATACCCTTTCGCGCCAAAAATGGACCTGCTGCTGACACAACGATACCGAGTGCACGGTACGATCATCGACGGAATAGTCATCTCGAGCGTAATCGTCGCAACGATCACGTAAACCATGTTACACATCCGGGGAAAACCGAGCGAGTCCGAAGTTCGAAAACTTAACTTAGAGAACACGTGTAGCAATGAGAACGCTGAACGACATTTACCTAATACCTTCATATTGATTTATTATAATAATTTAAATAACTTAATAGTTATTATGCGTTGTATAACAAAGAAAATGCTCTTCCATCGTCGTAGGAGTAAATCTCGAGACATTGTTTCCCCTAGTTTTATAAAAGTACACGGTAAAAAAGGAGCGATTACATGATTTGAAAAAAAAGAAAGAGAGAGGGAGAGAGAGAGAGAAAAAAAAGGGAAGCGGAAGTGTTTTAACTACACCAGTTGTTTTTCGAAATCGTAAAGAATCTCTAAGAGACGGATAGATCTTCCTTACTCCGTTTTATAGGTGGGTATAAGAAATCTCTCGCTAGACAATAATCACTCGTATAAATATATGTGGTCGCGGTAAAATTGTCCCGTTTCCCGTGTATTGTTGTGTTTGATTATCTTCGGTAAACGGTGCGTGTCGCGTCAAGAACTTAAAATTGAAATTTCACAAGTGGGCTCATAGCTTCCAACTATGAGATTCTGTGGGCCTTGAGCATTAATGCGATAGCTGCAATATATTACGAAAGAGGCCGTGTTGTCGCGTCCCCCGATTATTCCGAGATTTGATTTTTTATTTGATTAGGTATGCTCTCCAGGAATTCCTCGTACGCCGCATCTATCTCATCGTCCTCCGGCGACGTCCACACCTCGTCGTCGAAACGGTCGTCGAGTATTCTAAACGAACAGGAGATAATCGTGATCATTCATCTGACCATTGGTCTGGCGTTTTTCCAACGACGACAGTTTACTTACAGGTAATCCCCGAAGTTTGTTGTACAATCTGCAACATCTTCCAAGAATTTATTCTCCTCCGGGGTCAACACTTTGCCGTCGGGCCCATAGAACACGGGTTCATTGAGTGATTCGTTCGCCTCTGTGGTTTCCGTGTTTTCGACTGTAGAATCTGCGGTAGGAGTATGACCCCAATCGCCGATTCGTAACTGGCGAACGCTCTGCACCATACGTCCCACGTGTGTATCTACTCTACCAGCTGTTACGAGCTCTGTTAGCGCTCGCATCATGTTCTCCATCATCTCTTTCCGGTGGTCTCCCTTATCCTTCTCCAAGGTGTGACCTGCCAACTGTATATTAACGTGCATTCGATTGTTCTATAACGTAATACAGGATGTAGCAAAAATAACTCCTTAACAAAGCCATGTAGAAGTACAACATTTTTGGGACACCCTGTATGATTGAATGGGTGTCTAGTAGAAGGACATGCTGCATCTTGTAAAACAAGAAGACGTAAAAACAATTCGTCGCTCCATGTTGCAACGAAAGCTAGTGTAACATTATATAATACAGAACCAAAAGAGCATCATTGCATGGGAAGGTTCATTTCAGAAATTTTTTACAGTACGCCTTTCTTCCAGACATTCATTCAAGTATATGAATTTCTTTAGAATGGAGTTGTGTGTACCTTAAGGGCTTGACAGATGTTCTTCACGGAGTTCGGTGCCGGTTTCTTCAATATATTAACGATAAGTTGGATCAACAAGTCTCCCAAACCGAACGCGGTCTCGAGTTCCATCTGGATGACCAGCTCGGCTAGGAACAATATCAATCCGTGGCATTTCTTTTGTTCCTCTTCCGTGTGATCATCCTTTTCCTTCCAACTGGATGATTGGCTCTCTGTTTCAGCCTTGCACCTGTTACCCATTTAAACTTTAGAACGGAAAAATCTGAAAGAAACGTTGCAGGTGCTAAATTTAGACGCGACAACTTACAAGGTATACAAAGTCTCTCGGAATAACTTCTGTTCTGTAGGCATTGTAGACATTATTTTGGCGTCCAAAGACGCACACAGTCGAGCTCCGCTGTACCGAAAGTTTCCCTCATTTATAGACTGAAAATCATACGAAATATAAATACGAAATGTTCTATTATTCATCCGAGATGAATGAACGAAGACCACTCACCGGCTGAATGATCAGTTTCATAATTTCTTGCAAATCGCCAGGTGACTTTAGATGACGACTAATCTCGTTTATGAGAGATGGCACGATCGATGTAAAACGACCTGGATTCAATATCAAGGAGTGTATAACGCTCATTAGTTTCTCTTTCGTGTTAGCCAGTGTAGAGTATGAATAATTATCTTGCTCCAAAAACATCTGCAACAGAAAACCGATTAATGTCGTATTCGTGTATACCTTCTTTTCAGATTTTCCATATATTACAATTCACCTCGAACATATGATTATGATTATATCCTCCTGTATCTTCTTCGAACAGTCTATAGTTCTGAGTATTCGCGTTCTGTTTTGCTCTATGCTGTTGCGAGAAATTATCGCCTTGCTGCCCATGATTCCCTTGCTGATAATGTTGTGGAGTATCATAATTGCATCCAGGACCTTGACTGTGTTGCATCTGAAACGTCTGAAGCGGTATCTCCCGTGCAGCTTGTATTCTATCTTGGGCCGAAAATTTGTGTGCATATCTGTCGGACGACTGTTGTTGCTGTACAAAAGAAAATTTAGGGGTTCAGCAGGACAAAGATACCAGTGGAGGAGCTTCTTCGATGCCAACGGATACTAACCGGTGACTGTCTAGGAGTAAATTTTGGAACAAATACTGGAGCATCCACGGACAACGTCGAGTTTTGTATGATATCGGTGAATTGGTCGGGCTTCTCCGACTTCCTTTGATCTGTATCTTTGGTCTCTCCGGAAGCTGCAATCGAAGCGATCGATGTCAAAAGGAACATTGGCAATGGTGAAATACAGTAACAGATGTTTATGCAATTTTCAAGTTTTCTAGATAAATTTTTAGATTTGTAGATCCAGAATAAATTTTTTAAACACTTTTATATAAGCCATAAATGCATAAAGATCTGTAGTGTATACATTAGGTTCTCGCTCGTTGCATTTTGTTTGCGTGAGGTGGGAGACTATAACATCGTAATGAAAATGGTAATTTCGTGGACGTATTGCGACTATATTTTTGAAATTGTATATATGTACGCATTGATCGCGGCATTGATTCGATAGCGGGGAGTTATAGGTGGGAAATTTTGTGCAATTGATGGGACAGCTCGTTCGTTGCCTCGAACCTCGGATTTTGCTTGAAATTTCGATCGCGTTTTCCTGTGACGAGCGAGTACCTATTTACTGTGGAACAGAGAATTCCAGAGACCTGTTGTTTGCGTTCCGGGACCAGCACGGGGTCGCCTGAGTGCGGACACCTCGTGCGGGGCGGAACTCCATGGTCCACGACCTCGACCACGTCCCGCTCCCCGTTGATCCATATCTCTGTCAACGGAACCGTCTGGTCTAGGAGGATCCATCCTCTCCGCGACAGAAACACGGAGCTCCTGATTCGACGACCGCTGGAGGTTAGGCTGAAACGAGACCGGCGCGAGACTGTCACCCGCGAGCGAATCTATGACGCACCGTTCGCAAGGGTGCATACAACACCGGCATAAGTTCGACGATTTCGTCGGTGCCAATCCGTTAGGTTCGTTAACCAGGATAAAACGCGTGCGCTGCTTTGTAAACAGAATATTGAAGACCAATCGCGATCGGTTCACGTTCACACCAGTTCCCTGTTGGATCGACTACGATCGATACTCAAACACGAGAAGTTAGTTGACAGGCAGCCTGGCCAATTTCACTTGATCAACACCTATATATGCACTTTGCGTCACTCCGCACAGTTCGCCACTGTTTAATAAAATGCTCGTCCAAATCGACAGTTTTTCTAGCACTGTAAAATGAAAAATGTCAGTAACATAACGTGCCAGCATGTGCTGTGCGCATTTTACGAATCGTTCCACCAGCAGATCCGGAATGGAATGTTTCCTGTTCCTCCGGAATCAACGATTTAAATCGTCCGCTTTCAATTTGTAGGATGTCATCGATTAATATTCAAAACGTACTACATCTATCATAAAGTGCATTCCTTCATTCCTTCAGCTTTAATTTGAGCCTTCGAACGTTAGAAAATTTCAAAGGGAAAATATTGAAATACGAATCATTCCTGCCGTTTTTCTCGTAATATCCAATATAAATTTCGTCAGAAATTATCTGCGCCGTCCAAGTAATGGTAAAACGCTGAAGCCATTAGTCAAATTTACCGACGGATTTGTAGGCAGATGTTGGTAAAGCGAATCTCTGTTGTAATATTGATTGCATTGCGTCTTTCGAGAAAGGTTATGTACGTACTCTGTTGGTTTGCGCTCGGCGTTTAGTTTAATTTCAGCGTGATTTCATCGGAATTGTCGGCGTTTTAAAAGAAGACTAATGGAGCGAAGTGAAGAAGAATGGTCGGTGGATTGTTCGGACGATGAGAAATACGAAACCGACGGGAAAGTGAGTCACATTCGCAGACACGCCGTTCGTATTTTTACATTTAATCGTTATGTTAACATTTTTTCTCGCGCGTAGAACGAATGGAGCCTAAAGCCCGACGATATATTAACACTGATCGAGGCTCTGGAAGCGAATAACAGAGTGTTGGAGCTCGAATGGAAATGTCCTGGGCGGAGAGGTCCATCCCCTATTCTTCCAAACAGTCGTCAACAGGACAGCGGCTCGCAAGAGTACAAGTATAGAACAGCATTCTTATACCCTAATGTATCTAAATGTATCTTGTTATTCGAATGTTTCATTCCGTTCCAGAACTGAAGAAAAGTCAGACTTCGACTTCATGGACGAGATGTCGTCGCCGAGACTGCCGGTTAGAAGAATCGGTGAGAGCACGCCGAAGGGGAGCGCCAAGAAGAAGACTGCCAGCTTCAACGGGGTCCTCTCGACAATGCTGCGTCATCGTAGATTGGAACAGCAAGAAATTAATTTGAGTCCAAAGAAAACTGAGTCTCCCCCAGTGCCGAAGACCTAACAAATTTAATCTCTCTTTCGTACGAAAGAACAGGACCAGGAAATACTCAAATTGTTGTCGAACGGTTACATGGCGGTTGGTTGAATAAAATAGAATCAAGCGAAAGATGCAAACGAATTTATTAGGGAGTTTTAGGCTCTGCCCAGGCTGGGAAGTCTTTGGCAGAGTAGACCCAGCTGCCCCAAACAATGAAACAAATACTTTGTACGATGAGGGCATAGATAGAGGGACCGCATCCTCCTAACATCAGCACTTTTGTTTGCATCCGGCCTATCGTGGATACGAGAGCGTTCGGTGGTGTACCAACCGGTAACCGGAATGAATACGAGCACATTATGGTCGCTGGTATCATCAAGTACAATGGGTGAATCCTCATCGCCACACACTACAATGAAACGGAAGTTGATGAATCGCGGTGGCTGTTGAAACCGTGATCGATTCAACATACCATTTGAGCGACAACGGGAAGGGTAATATTTGCTATACCGACATTCGAGGTGAATTCCGTGATCGTACCGATGAATATGGATACTATGATGAGAATCAACACGGGTGGCAGTACTTCTAATGGTACGAGAGCGTTCCCGATACTTCTGGCCAGATTTGAAGCGACGCTGCCTTTGGAGATCGCGAAACCACCTCCCAACAGGAACATCAGACTCCACGGCATTTTCGATTGGATCACTGGCCAAGTGATCAAACCTTCCGACGACCGCACCGGTCTTTTAGCAGCTGAGGGATTCATGGCAGATGTAATTAGTGCGCTACTCGGGTGGATCTTAATACTCACGATCGCTGCTGAAACTGTAAATGAAGCTGGGATCTTTCGGGATGAAGAACATCAGGATGGAAACCAATATAACAGGTGTGGAATCCCGGATATCACTGTTCATTAGAATAGGAAATTGGGTCATTGTTCACTGTTCATTAGGATAGGAAATTGAATAGCGACAGAGAAAGGAAACTAAAATAGATATCTTACATATCCGTGATCAATTCAGACCATCCAACGACAAAGCCAGGTTTACGGAACAACCACAAGATTATGCAAAAGCCGAAGAGGATGGCGACACCGGATTCGTGGAAACTTATAGGGCCTAGTTCCTTGTACCTTCCCTCCATCACCTGTGGCGCGATTACAATAATAATGATGGTACAAGGTAGGAAGCTAAAGAGGAAATGGATAGTTACTGAAGCCCTACTCGATTAGTGATCTCTAGTCCTTCCGCTCCGATGGTCGCTACTTGCGCGTCCTCGCTGTTCGGTCTTAGATATCCCATGAACATTATGCGTAGATAGAGCCACGTCAGGAACGAATTGATCAGCATTTGAGGAATATTGGCCAACATCCATTGCGTGAAGTTGATGCCTTCGGCTTCCGGGAAAGTGTTCTCGTATATTCCCTTGAACGTAAGATTGGTGCCTGTACCAACGAGCGTTCCGGTGCCTCCGAACGTCGAACAGTATGCCGAAGCCATCAAATACGCTTTGGCCAGGTTCGTCGGTCTCAATTCCCTACGAACGTTTATACCCTCTGATTCCTAATCTCGAGATTCCGTGCTGCATACTTACGGTTCTTCGTTCGGGTCCTCACTACTAGTTACCGAATCAAATACTTTACAGAGTCCAGCCTAAACACGTAGATGACAAAATGAAGAGAAGCTAGTGTAATTACAGGCTAGTTAGGTTGACTGAGACTGATTGCGAGACGAGATGAGCCAAACCTGTTCGAGTTCCTCCAGGATCGCAAAGATGATTGGTAACATCATAGCTGTAGCCGCGGTATTGGACACCCACATAGATATGAAGGTAGTGACGGCGCAGATACCGCCCAGCAACTTGGCATGACTACAGCCGATCAGCTTCATCCCTCCGAGGGCGATCCTCAGGTGGAGTTTGCTGTGCTCGATGGCCAACGCGAGAACC
The DNA here is from genome assembly GCF_051020765.1 of Lasioglossum baleicum. NCBI lineage: Eukaryota > Metazoa > Arthropoda > Insecta > Hymenoptera > Halictidae > Lasioglossum > Lasioglossum baleicum. Next base: position 5,291,817 of record NC_134948.1, on the reverse strand, counting down.
AAACCTCCTATAAAGACCATTATGGTGTCGTTTATGTAACAGCTGCAAGTCTCCGCCGTGCTCAGCACCCCCAACGTTGGGAACAACACTATGGGGATGAGCGATGTAACTGCCATCGGAAAACACTCGGCAATCCAATATGCAGCCATCACGAGAATGGTGTACCCGCATCGAACTTCCTAAACACATTGTGCAAATAGCAGACAAAGAAAGAGGGAGAGAGAGAAATTGTAATAGAGTGTTTGTTTCCGGTTTGGTCATTTCTGTATTTCATTATGCGGTGTACGTACTGGGTCGGGGTAGATGAAAACGAACGGAGACAGAACAACCGCCCATGCCACGGCGAACACAATTTTCCAATAAATTTTGAGAAATCTTAGCGTCAATGTTAATTTGCTTTCCGGCTGTTCCGTGTCTTGCGCCGCTGCTCTAGCAGCCATATTTATTTACAATTTCCAAATTAGATAGTATTTAAACCAATTTGTACATTATTATTTGTTCACGATCTTTGTAAAAAATGACTGCTGCGATTAGTCGCACCCGACTTCTCTATATCATTCATGTTTATATACTTATGTTAGATAAAGATGTGTACAGACAGTATACGCAGTCTATGTATAATACAAAATACAGATTTTAGAGAGATATGTGTGTTGTTTCTCTTATTCGTTTTTTTTCCTTAGAAATTTTTATAATTTATACGAGGCTTGGCATTTACAACATTTTAAACAAATAAACACGAATGATTATTGCCGCTTTCCCCGGAAGGTAACGTCAGCGGCATCTGTCGGTAAACGCTGAAGATAATGGATTGAACTAGTTTCGGGGTGGTTTCGGGATTTGCATTACATCTTGCGGGGAAAGCGGCAAGAATCATTTTGTAACGTAACTACAAATAATGGAATTAGAAATAATAGTATCTCGGTGGTTCCAATGAAAATTTATTAATGTCCGACAGTTTAAATTAACGCTACAAGAACACTTCTCGATACTATCATATAACCAAGCAGAAAGGTTTGAGATCATTCCGAAAAAATCGATAAATCCCAACCGACATGTTCGAGGGGAATGTCCGGAGATTAAGGGTCGCTTCAGATCAATATTAAACTGCTCTCTCGTTGAGATTGTTCAATGTTCCAGGGCTGAAATTGAAGCTGGAAGAATCCGCTTTACGATAGAATAGTGCGATTTAGAAATAATTTCAATAGCGAACGGGAAATAAAAAAGGAACGGCTCCTGTCCGGCAGAGGGGATACTCGGACGGAAGGGTTTCTTTCAAACGATTTTTCCAAGCTCTCCCGTGGAGGTTTCCCAACTTCTGAGGGCTTGAATTAAAACTCAAAGAACAAGCCTCGCGATCGGTCTAATGCCAATTTATAACAATTAAATTTAATGGAGAAAAGCAGACGAATACTGACGCACCCTGTAGGATAGTGAGTGTCGACGAAAGCGTTAAGCAAGGGGATGCAAGGAGGAAGGAAGAATCAAGAAGGGCCTGCAAGATCCTCCGGGGTCCCTCGATGTTGCGGACCTTCAGCAGGGTCATGCAAAACGGGTCTGCACGCACAGGGGGCAGGTGGGAAAACCGAAGAGGATGATGTATCGTCAGAGGGTAACGGCGAAGGCAGGACACGGAGCGCGAGTGTGCAGAGGGTTTGCAGCGGAAGGGGATTAGCGGAGTCTGGCAGCAGCAGCAGCAGTAGCACTGTCTGGGGGGTGGCAGGAGCAAACAGGGTGGCTGGAAGAGATCGTGGGGGCTACGTTGGAGGCAGTGGTCGTCAGTCGGAAGAGAGAGGCGGTTGTGGGGCGAGGTTGTGTTGCGGGTGAACTCGTGGGAGAGAAGGTGGAGGAGGCGCGGCGGTGGAGAGGGAGAGAGAGAGAGAGGGCGAGGGTGAGGGCGAGGGTGTCTGTACGTACACCGAGAGAGAATCGATCTAAAACTAGGAGTCGCCGCAGTAACCGCTGGGAGGAAGCCACTGTTACAATTTGCCCCCATATGCGCTAGTGAAATCTTAGATCGGGTAATTGTACGCCGAGGCTGGCTAGAATGAGGTGTTCCCGCGAGGAGGTAGTGGCTCGCGTTCGGTCCGCGCGTTGATCACGCGAACGAATCGCCAGCTCTCTTCCGGTGGTGTGTTTTCGCTCGGACACGTAACAATTCGCACGGGGACGGCCCAGAGGCCGTCGAGGAACACGGCCGGACGAGGAACAAGGTCGGATGAAGATAGAGAGAACTGTAGGTAGAGAACGCACAGTGACGGATACGGGCGGACAGAAAGACAGATATAGACGGAGAAAGAGAGATAGATGCTGAGAGAGAGAGAGAGAGGTAAAACAGTCACGTACAGACATACACGGACGCATACATACACACAGAGAGACATGCACACACATACGATGCAGGGTAGTAGATCACCGAGAGGGATGACTGGCCACCCCACCCTCAATTAGAAAGAAAAAAACACTCGGCAAAACGAGGAACCAAGGGAAAATCGGAAAGTGTATTTTTCGTCGAGAGGTTCCAGGAGAGAAGCAACGGCCGCGAGAACGTTGAGAAACAAGGGGAACAGAGGGAGAGAGCGACGGGTGCAGAAAAGAGAGAGAGGGATAGAAAGAGAGAGAGAGAGAGAGAGAGACACAGGCCGTAGGAGAAGGGTGGAGAAGGAGGGAGAGAGAGAGAGAGAGAAAGAGAGTGAGAGAGACCGAGCAAAGGGTGGGCGGACAGTAGTGCACGAGAGCATCCCGTCGCCACGATAATGCGACGTGCAGCTTCTTTGCTCGTTCCTTTTAAATAAGTGCTTGCTGGGACGGTCCCTTACCTGCAGGGATATGACGTAATGGCAAGAGAGGTACGCACAATTCTTTTGCTTTCTCGTAATCCGCGAACGATCAAACTCTGCCGCGCGAGCCTGATCTGTCAGCTACTACCGCTGCTCTCTGCCTGTGCAAACCTTTCTTCACACAACAAAATCCATAGTCCTGCATAGTAATTTCGATTTACCACGGTGAACTGGTGCATCGTCCCCTTCGCCTACGATCACGCATCCTCCGCCTCCGGGTATACGCATCCGACGCGCACCCTCGCTCAGACTTTGTCGCATAGACCGGTGCTAGACCACGTCCCGTCTCGATCACTGGATCACGGTGCTCGATCCTGGATCCCGGAACAGTCCTGGATCCAGGCCCGCGACCCGGACCGTAGCCACCCTTTTAGGTTATGCTCTCGGGGCTGACCTCGATCTCGACTCTCGACTCTAGGCTCGCGATCAGCATTGTTTATCAAGAGTTCTCCGGAGACGATGTTGCGCGTCGTGTACGCGATTCGTGCACCCAGTTCGTCCCCGTGTGCGGAATCTTTGCTTCGCGTGTCCTTTCGTCTTGGATGAACGCGCGTAGCATCCCCCGAAATTCATCCCTCGGCATATCATCCTACCCCCCGTGTGATATCCCGTGCGCGACCGTTCTCGCCGTCCTTTCATCCGATCGGTTACCCGAAAATGATTGAATCAGGTCAGTGTTTTCGACCATAAGTTGCGCCCGCGTCTGCGCCCTGCCCGCCCGCTCTGCGCCTCCCTGTTGAAAACTAGGGACAACCCAAACATAATACTCTGCTGGCTCTCGGTGTGTCGTCGGGGTCTGCACTCTCTGTCGTTGCCGTTATTCTAAGCGTCGACGGCGTGCTGGCCCGCAAGCCCGATCCACAGACCCGTTAACCTCGATAATCGACCGATCGGTGTGCCCTACCTCGACCCTGGGCCGCTACCCGTGGCCCCGTTCCCCGTTTTCGGCTCTCGAACCTCTCCTCGGAAAACCCCCCTCGGAACCGTCCGGACACAAAACACGATCCCAAACCTCGGACTCGGGATATATTGTTTTTGGTCCTGCACGTCCCACATTCGCGGACCCTCCGGCTCGATGTCTCCACCCCTTTCGCGAAGGGGCTCGAAAAAGAATTCCTCGCAAGATTTCACCCCCTTCCTTCCTTCCTTCCTTCCTTCCTTCCTTCCTTCCTTGACACCGCTGTGTCTCCGCCCCTCTACCGTCGCGGCGTACGCTGGCCTGACGTCATTCGCGTGCACACACACGATTGTTGAAAAAAAATAGCCTGGCGAACACGCGAACGCGTTTTATATATACATATATATGTATATAAAAAAAGGAAAAAGGCAAAACACAACAACAACAAACTGGCGCAAGGATGTATGGGTATTCGATAATAATTTCTCTACCCTCGTTCACCGCCCCCCACCCCGGGGGGTGGTGCGGCGCGCGCTTTGTTTATAGTTCGTTCTACTTGGTTATCGCGTATAAAACACCACCGTCCGCGGCTACAGAGAGAGAGAGAGAGAGAGAGAGAGAGAGAGAGGGTGCGGGACGTCGGCCAGAGGGGGCGGGAACAGGGGAGTAAATTACTTGCCTGTTGACCCGGCGCAGACACTTCGGTTCGCTTAACATCTAGGCGATAAGCATTCTCCACCGGCGGGCTCGACGGTTTTACGGTTTCTTTACACGCAATTACGTCTCGTTTCAACCTATCCACCCATTGATAGACTCCTCTTCTCCTTCTCTTTCGCGCTCGGTTTCCTTTTTTTTCTCTCTCTCTCTCTCTCTCTCTCTCTCTCTCTTCGCTCCCTCGAGGCCTCCTAGGCGTCCGCAACGGGGCTTCTTCCCGCGATACACACCTTTTCCACACCGCGCGGCCGCCTCCTCTCTTTTTACCTTTTCTCCTTTCCCTCTGTGCTTTCTTTTTCTGGAACACACTCGGCCCCGGTGGTGTGTCGTCGCAAATACTAGCCCCCGGAGGAACGGTGCGCGCGCGGTCTCGCGCCGCTCGCGATTCTACACACGCATTCTCTACAGCTTGTTGCATACTGTGCTTTTCAGATGATTGTACACGGTGTAATCTTCCCGTTAACGTGTCCGTGAGACTCGCCCCTCGTGCTCTCCTCGAATCGATGCTTAGTTTGTCCAAGTTGCGGTGCGCTCGCTGAGAAATAAAGTCGCCAGTTATTCTATGCCTCCTTTCTATGGTTCGTTCTTTTCTCGTAATACATCACGGCCTTTTCGTTGCACCGGGTCGCGGGCGCGGCGACTCGCTCACGCTTGTTCACGCAAACACCCATTCCGCGGAGAAGCTCTGTCCACACCGAGGCATGCTTCCGTGTGCGCGCGTAGCTGCACGCGTGCCTCTTTGCCGCCTGTTGTTTCGATATGATCCTCGTCGGAAATGAATGCTTTCTGTGAACGAACGCGCGAGTCCTCGCAGCTTCTGCTGGGTCGGTCGGGATAACCGGTGATTTTTGTGCAGGAGTTACGGAGCAAGAGACCTTTTAAGATATGGGACAGCTGGCGTAACGTTAGGAAGGGACTGGTTGTTAGCAATTTCGAGGAACTGATACACAGGGGTAAGTTCGCACGATCCCGAAGAGATCCGGCCGAGTCTGAGATCGAACGCTGTTGTTCGACCTAGGCAACGGAATTGTAAAGCTATGCCCACACTGAGGCAACATCGAGCAAGTTGGAAGCAATAAGAGGCGACAAGAAGTTGCTCGACGTTGCGCCGGTGTGGACACAGCTTGAGAGGCGATTCTCACAGCACGACGTTTCTGTCGCAGGCAAGGAGAAACTAGGCGTTCCGCAGAACGAGAATGTGTCACTGGTGCTAGAGTCAGACGGGACCCAGGTCGAGGACGGCGAGTACTTCAAGACCTTAGCGAACAACACGATCCTGCTGTTGCTGAGGCATGGTGAACGCTGGTGTCCGACTGGTGTTGACATCATACGCGCCGGTATCTATCCAGAGTGTTACAACAAGAGAGATTTAGTAAATATACGAGATGTCTGGAGAGAGAGAGAGAGAGGATTAGAGGGTTAGAGGATCGGCGACGGTCTCCGCTGAACGTTGCACCGAACGAAAATAGAAGATTCGTCGGGGCACGAACCGGGTAGGAGCGCGGCAAGAGAGCGGTCGTCGAAAGTAGGCAAACAGGCCGTTTCGGTTCGGTTCGTCGAAAAGCTAATCAAATATTCGAACAGCTTTCGTCGCTTGCACAAGAGAGGATCATATTCCCTTTGTGCTTTCTTCGACGCATTGTCGGGCTTATTGTCGTGTCTCGGTGTCGATTCTAGGCTATGTAGTTTCCTATTTACTATATCGGTCTATCCCCTAGAATCGTGTCTTGCTTCAAAGTAAATAGCCCCGACGAAAAAGCGAACGGTGAAATTGCTCATTCCGTCGAGCATCCTATAAAAATTCGATCGAGCCTTGTCTTCTGAAACGTGGCGCCTCGTAATTCCTCGTTCGCGTTATGGTTTCCTGTGAATCCGGCGGCGCGCGAGAAAAGAATATCGGGTATCTTTCGTTGGTCTAATGCAGCGCTCGGAAATTTTTACTCGCGACAGCCGAGAATCGGAGACTATGCGTCCCGCGCGTCTCGCTCCCCGGACCGGCCCTAGTGCTCGGAGCTGCTCAGGCGCGTACCATTTCGTAGGCGCTATTCGTGGTGCATCATGATGACACTCGTGTCAATAGGTTTCCTCATTACACTTTGTCAATGCGTTTTTTTTTGTTAGTGCTATCTCCTGTAGGCCTACTCCACTATGTCGCACGATAATTTCGTACAACAGCTGTAGAAAATTAATTAGAAAAATAAATTCACAAGATAAATTAAAAAATTTAAAATTTAGTAGGCCTACAGGGGATACCACTAACAAAAAAAAACGCATTGGCAATAGTACCTCAATGGTAATGCGGAAACCTATTGACACGAGTGTCATCATGATGCACCACGAATAGCGCCTATGAAATGGTACGCGCCTGAGCAGCTCCGAGCACTAGGGCCGATTCGGGGAGCTAGACGCGCGGGACGCATAGTCTCCGATTCTCGGCCGTCGCGAGTAAAAATTTCCGAGCGCTGGTCTAATGCTTGGAACGCGTGATTGCGAGGCCCGCGATAATAGAGACGCCGGGCTCGTTCGGGTTCGTCCTCCATGAATAGAAGACAATATCGATTCATAAGTACAATAAGACAAAAGTACAGATTCGTTCGAGGGGGCGATCAGATAACGATCTGTTCAACGGGCATCGGCGTACGTCAGCCAGCGGCGCTACAAAAAGATCGATACGCGTTCACGTGCACCAGAATTTTGATAACGTACCGACCACGGCTTTGATTCTCTGACCAGGCTAATAGTCCATCTCACTTTTCGGTCATTACCCATCTTGAATCGGTATGGACGGCACAATAGTCTCCTCGCGACAGGCAAACGTCGCTGGGCCCCTTCGGTAGGCAACCTAGAGTAGAGACCTCAAGCTAGCAATCCTATGTAGGCCCCTCGATGTAGGCAATCGGAGATAGGCAAGGAGAAATGTCCCCTTGATATAGGCAACCGTAGACGACAGCCTAGAGTAGGCAACCCGCACGTCGTCCCTGAATATTAAAGATTGCTGACAGGGTATTCCCCGTTTTGCAGCGATTTCAGCGATTCCGAAAATAGTCTGCGAAACGATCCACGCCCTGGAGCTGCACGATGAGACGCCGTCGTGGAAGATCATGGACAATAAGGGACGGGTCACCGTCGTGCTGCAGTGGGACCCGCGTTCGTCCACGTCGTCCCAGGTGCAGCAACAGCAGAAAGGGCCGGATGCCGCCAGCTCCAAGTATTCGCCGACAAAGAAGACGGATCTGAGCAGCTCGCAGCGGCCGTCGCTGGTGATCCAGACCAGCCTGGACAAGCTCAACTACAGCGTGAAGCCGGGACACTTGGCGGGCGAGATCGGTCCCAGCCGTTACACCAGCCCTCAAATTACTGTGATAAATCATGATGACATGGTACGCTAACAACTATCCCTGCTGTCTATCTATTCCCCACCACGCGTCGGGTATCATGCACTCTGGTTTCACCGTGAACGCGAGGCTTCCGGGTGTTGTAGGCAAAATCGTGATCTCAGATCCTCTAACAAGTAAAAACACGTCAATTTTTCTCTAGAAAAGATTCGCGCAAGACAGGGAGTTCCAACATGTGGCTCGCGAGCCACACGCGGCTCCTCCCCTCACTCCTAGACTTTATCGTTGCCGTAGAACTTCGTCCCTGTTCCCCTGCCGCTATGCCGGCCCACTAACTCCACGGCTGTACGTAGAAGTGCGGAGTGGTTTGGCTAATGGCGGGGACCTAGCGGTTCTCGGAGGGGAACAAGTTGGAACTCCCTGGCGTGAGACGTTCGCGTGGCACCCGGAAGCTTCGACGTGGTTCCCCATCGCGTTGTAGCCTCGCGTAGCGCAAATGGCACAGTTTAAAATAGTTGCGGTGGTCGCCGACAGCAGCAGCAGCCGCAACCGCAGTCCCACGGGATGCCCGGCCGCCTGGTGAAGCAGGGTACGAACTCGTTCGACAGCACCACCATCCATATCCACACGCCAGAATGTTCGAACCACATCCACCAGCCGGTGGTGAGGAACGGGAGTCCCGTGAACGGCGCAGACAGCGGCGCCAGCGGGGAATGCGACTTCCACTGTTGCGCGTTGCACGAGGAGGGCCGGAGGATCGCTGTGCACAAGTCGGTGGCAACGTCGCCGATCCAGGACGCCCAGCATCAGCAGTACCAGCAGCAACATCATCATCCGCACCAGCAGCAGCAACAGCAGCAACAGACACAGACGCAAACCCCGTCGCCGCAGCCGCCGTCGTCGTTGTCCGACGGGACAAGGCGGGTCGGCCTTGCTAAGGGGCACGTCAGGTTCTGCGACACCGCGGACGACGACTCCGGCGGCTCCCGATTGGCCACGGGGAACTCGGGGGGCGGGGCTGGGTTCCACATGCGCCACCATCACAATCATCATCATCAGGAGCACGACAGCTCCGAGTCCGAGACCGAGAACACGATCATGGAGGACGAGATCGTGACCTCGGAGAAGTTTTTACTGCTCATCGATCAGCTCACCGTAGACCAGAAACACCTAAGCATCAAGGACATCGGTATCATACTGGAGCGGCTCAGCTCGAAGATCGTGGACGTCGAGCGGCTCGACCGCGAGAGCGAGAGCGAGGAGTGTTACAACTGGACGATCAAGGCGATCATCAAGGGGGACGTGTTGAGGGAGCTCGGGGTGATCTACAACGGGAACTACTACGCGATCTCCGAGCACCCCGGCTACAAGGAGGAGTCCGAGGAGAATAACGAGGATAACGAGGAGGAGGAGGAGGATAGACTTTAATATGATGCTGTTTTACTAGATAGATAGATAGATAGTTAGATAGATAGATAGATAGATTATACACCTATTAATGGTTATTATTAAATCTAGTTATGTATCGAGCTGCGCGGGGATTTCGCGAAAACGATGCTGCTCGCGAGGACGGGGCCGCGAAAGACGCGGGACAGAAAACGGTGAGGGGGGTGGGGCGCGAGGGGTCGGGGGGGGGGTGCGGTTCAGGACCGCGATGACAGGCGTGACGCAGCGACACGTGATTTTTTTCAAAATGTTTTCATAATAAAACGCGGACGGGACACGTCGTGCAGAGGCGAAGAAAAGAGAAGAGCAAAAAAAAAAAAAACAGATAACAGAACGATATGAAATCATACGATACCTTATAAACTTAGCCCTAAAGACGGTTGTTGAAGTATGTACTTATTAAATAGTATGTATACTTGTAGGAAACGTTTTTTGGATTACGGACATTGATTCCGTAACCGTCCACAACACTGCCCTATCGAAAAAAAAAGAAATTGAACAGAGAAGAGGACAGATTACGAAGATGTTGAAAAGACACAGAGGGCCAGAGAAAGAGAAAGAGAGAGAGAGAGAGAGAAACGAAATGATCATTTCGTGATCGAGAGAAAGATTGATCCTTCGATCGAAGATCGAGCATGGCGGTAGAAGAGAGAAAGGAATGCGCTTCTCGATAAACGAACGACTAGCCAGAGAGAGACGCGAGACGACAGAGGCTGAACGAAGTGAAGAGGAGAAGAGAAAACCACGATTCAATCATCGCCGACGTAAATTCTCCTAAGATTCTCGTCAGAGATCGCGTGATCGATGGGTCGGGCATCGTTCGTCCGCAAAGCAAAACGTTCCCTGACGAACCTGCCCGACCCGAATCGCATAGCAAGCTAACAGCAGCGGTGAGAGTGTGAACGGCTCGTTTGATTCGCGTCGAACACACGGGTTGCCTCTCGCAGGGGCAATCGTGTCCGCGACACACCGGCCGCGCGGTTGATCTCGATCGCTCTGTCGGTAATGCAGTGCTCGCTCCATTCTTACCGATTTTAGCATCCGCAAGCAGCACGCTCTGTTTCAGAAAAGACGATCGCATTCGTAAAACGGGTGTCACACTGTGCCAATTAAAAGAAACGGGTATTAACTAGACTGTGGATGTCGCGCGCTCACAATTGTCGACAGCTTGACACGGTTCAACGTGGTCTCGATTTCGCTTATAGAGCATCTACAAAACTCGTGCAAGAACGACCGGACCACGGCGGTCTATATATTCGCGTATAGATTTCGGTGGATCATCCTCGTCGGTAAATTAAGTTTATCCCATTACCGACCGAGCGACCTACTTATCGATCCCTGCTTTTATCGACCGATCAGCCGCGCATCTCGCGCATCCAGGAGCGGGGAAATTTGAACGAACGCAAAACGAGAAACGCGAGGAAATCGATCGAGCCGGTTACAGCTAGCCCGGTATACATACACACGTACATGCGCTCTTGTGCACACGCAAACAGGCAGACACACATTACAATGCGATTGCACGCGATTACGGTAGACACGCATGGTAGAGAGGAGATTCTCGGTTCGGATTTACGTTAGCGGATCTTCGCTATGTTAAGTGATATACCGATGATACATACGTATATAAGGGAACCGAGAGGCGTACGGACCGGCCGGGTCCGCGAAACTTTGCAATTTTAATATATTTCTATTGTAAGTATATTTGACACTGCGAGGACACACGACGGGGAAACTAATTCGACGAATGCGGCCAGGCGATTCGACCGATACACGTCGTCGTTGTCATCGTCGTCGTGCGAGCGCGACACACTTTATACATAACGATATTAAATAAACATATAAATATATAATTAAATACATGTATATATGTATGTATTTATGTATATCATATATTCCCTCGATATATATGCTATGCATGAATATATATATATGTATATGTTGGTATACATAAAAAGTATAAACCACGCTCTGTAGAGGACTCGGTGCTCGAGTGACGAGGAGAGAGTGCCACCGAGGGAAGGGATGTACGGTTTCTTCGGTCCGTTTCATTTCCGGTTGGTAAACGGGTGAAGGTGGGCCCCGGGGGTGCGAGGAAAATCTCGAGCGTGAATTTCATGAACGCGTGGCCGCGTGTTTCTGCGTGCATGTGTGCGTGAGAGGTCGAGTGGAAGAGAGCGAGAGAGACAGCGAGAGAGAGAGAGAGAGAGAGAGATAGCCTTCTGTTTCACCGAGACCGTCGCTTTCTCTTCTTTTCGAAAAATAAAAATGATCTTCCTACCTTTTCTTTCGGTTTTCTCCGAGTTTCATTTTGTTTCTTCTTTCTCTTCCGAAAACGAGAATGCACGCTGGAGTGCTCGTCCCCGTCGAGGACGCACGTTCTCCAGACGTTCAATGAGATATTATACATATATCCCGTTTCCTCGTAATCGTAGCGCCACTCGAACCGCTGACAAAGAAAAACTGACAATGGGATAATCGAGACAACTGACTAATAAATAACAGATACTAATAATAATAATAATAATAATAATAATACTAATAATACTAATAATAATAATGATGATGATGATGACGATGGTGATGGTGACGAGGATAAAAGAAAATAAAAATAATAAATAATAATAAAAAAGGAATAAAAGGATTGTTATAAGTTGTAACTGTTGTTTTTTGGTACACGCAGATATTACATTCGATCACCCAAAACAACATGGCCACCGCCGTTGATTATTTACGCAGCCCCCTCCCCACCGATCCCATTTCTCTATTTTTCCTGTCGCGCGATCGATCGACTCGATCGTCGATCGGGCCGATCTACACGGCTGCTCGTGAAACGGGCGAATATTGTGCCACATCGAGAAATACTCTGCCGAAGCGAGGCGTTCAGAATAAAAACGTCGAACTCCGCGCAACGTTGTATCGTTCCGCTATCGTGGGCCCTTTTTTGGGGGGGTTTTAGGGAGGGGGGCACCGAGACACAGAATAAGTAACCTCGCATTACGATTACCTCTGTGTATCCGAATCGGCCACGCGAGGACAAGCCTCGAGGTTGAGAGCAGGGTTGCGATATGCGAGTCTCGCCAGGCCCCTTACCCTTCCGCCCCTCGCCCAGCTGCGCAGCGAAGCCCGCTTTTGCTTCCCCCACTCTTCCCACTAAAGCTAACTTAGCTTGCTCCAAGTGGTACGCGTCAGCGTTAGTGGAAAGAGTGGGGGAGCAAAGGCGGGCTTCGCTGTGCAGCTGGGCGAGGGGCGGAAGGGTAAGGGGCCTGGCGAGACAGCGAAGAGGGAGAGAGCGAATCAGAGAGCGGGAAATGTGTAAACGATCGAAATCTGTGTACACTGTTCACAGCGTGTTCTCGATCCTATCGACTCACGACTCGCGACCTGACAACAGTCCCAGAAACGGAAATGGTCAGAGGATTATTTATTTTCCGATTTCTCCGTGACTCGTCCGGCACACCCATTCACGCTAACACTGCCGAGACTATGCGAGTCAATTTGTCGAATCGATATGGGGGGCGGACGAGGAATCACACGTTCATCGATTTTCAGCGAATAAACAATGTTGTACGCTCCTCGGGGGGGAAGGTTCACCCATTTCAGATATTTGTTCGACCGTTCACTCCTCTGTAATTCGATGTATGTATCTGTTTAAGATTACGAATAAAATGCAATTGAAAATGGGTGCAGACTAAAGGGAGGATCTTTCGCGTGTTTTTGAGGAGCGTATGAGGGTGACTTGTTGGTCGATCGTGACTCGATAGGCGTTCCCGTTTCCGGCCCGGCCCCCGCGAGCTCCCGGAGCACGTCGGGGCCAGGGGAGCGAGCGTAAAACGAGTCGAGAGAGTCCTCGGGAAGAGGAGCTCAGCAGGAAAAGAGAGAGAGAGAGAGAAGAGAGCGTGGATGTAGAACGAGAGAGTCTTCCCTCGCGCGCGAGACACGATGGATTCCGTACGAAGATAATATAATATAAATATATAAATATAACTATACATACAAATAAATATAATCACGATTTGCAATCCTACTGTGCACTGTCAAAACGAAACATAATGAGAAAAAATGAAATAGCCTGCGAGTTAAGGGTTTTTTAACATGCATTACGAACGATGTACTGACTTTTTTAATGACGTTTTATCACGTTACGGAGTACTATATAAATATACATATATAAATATATACATACGGAAGAAGTATTATGCAGAAATATATACATATATATATATATATACATATATATATATATATGAAAATGAATATATACTTACACGCATACACACACGTGAACACGACACACCGCAGAAACACGAGCGAATGTTCGACGACAGTATTTGATGAATGATAACGCCAATAAAAGGAAGAATGTACATAATAAAGAACGGTATATAAACAATGCTACGTTCTCGAGACCCTATGACCCACAAATAGAAACGCAATTGAACGAATCGCGGGCGCCTTAAGATCTGCTATGCATCTGCGTGCGCACAGCCAAGCCACGCGTGTTGCCTACATCGGGGGCCGGGGTGGCTCGACGCATGCGCGATGTCGTCACGTCGCGATGCCGAGTCGGTCGATAAAACGATCGAAGAGATTGATATGTCGGTAACTACGTGACGGTCGGCACTGCAGCGAGGCAGCGGAGTGCCTCGAACTCGCCTCGGAATCTCATTTTCAGAGAGGAATCGATCCCGGGAAATCTCGTTGATTGTTTTAAGGATATTCAGAGGTATTTGCCGAATGACGCAAGCCGGTTCTCCCGGCCTCGATCTTCGGCCGCGTTTCGCGAAAATGAATCGTGTCCCGAGAAAACGCCTCCCGTTCCATATCATCAGCTGTTCTTCTTATCTCCGCGCAATTTTCCGGCGGTTTTAATCTGCGGCCGGACGACGAAAAGGAAAGAAATTAAGAACGGAGCAGCGGCGTCCGCCTCGTCGCGAAGAAGTTATTAGCAAAAAGCTCGCGCGAGCACTTGTTCCGCTTCCTCGTTCTCCGCGGCGCGGCGGCGGGAAGCAGAGAATATTTTTATCTGACCGCTTCTCGCCGCTCGTAAAATACAGAAAGCAAAAGGTATAATCTCGCAACAGGCGACGGGACAGGGGCGGGCGGTGTGTATTGATCCACGGTGTTCCATGGCAACGTACTCTCTCTTTCCTCGAGGACATTTGTTTATCGAACCGATACTGCCAATCGTTTTTCAGACCGTCGATCCTCTTCAATTTCTCGAAAATCTGCCGGCTGCGAGAGGGGTGTCGATTCTTTCCCACCCCCGACGAGGGGACGCTCTCATGCTTATTGAACCGATTTTGATCGATCTCGCGAGAATTCGATTTCCTCGGAGTTTCGAGAGGTGAAATTGTATACAGGCTGTTCGACGACTACAGGCGAGAAAAAATTGGGGAGGGGGGGTGGTTGCATGATTCCCTCGCTGGTCATTTGGGGACCCAGCGATGTTCTGAAGATTTACAAATTAATCGTTCGACGACATTGAACCTAACCACTCTATATGGAATTATCGAGCAGGAGTTAATGTCCTTTTACTTTACAATCAGGCTCACATAAGTAATTCACTTGTGATCACGGCAAAATGGTGTCCATATATCCATTGTGTCCATAAATGTTGAATGAAATCCTCACAACTGCCAATATTTGCAAAAATGCGCATACGCAATATGCGTACCGGGTTCGCGCCCCTCTATGACGTACGCAACGTACGCCTCAATGTTGTCCGGGTTGCCGCATTTTAGGCGGATTTTTAATTGCTAATAACTAAAGGACGAAACCGAGAGCGCAATATTTTTATCGTTCATTTCCTTCTTACATTCCCATGGAGAACCACCCCTTAAATTTTCTCCTAATTGTAGTCGAACACCCTGTACAGTAATTTTTGAAATGATTCACTTCGTTGCTTCTCGTAGGTTTTAAGATCCTTCGGAATTTCGGGGAAACCGGGGTTGATTGATTTCTTGATCGATTGACTGGAAATCCTGGATGCCCGTTGGCATCATATATAGCGACCCGGGGGCAGGGCGTGAGGTGAGGTTAGCGAAAAAAATGAGTATTCCCGGTATGCCATTCCCACGGCAACCTCGATTCACCGAAATGTATTTTAATTACGGAATGATTTGCTGGAGTGCGAGCGCAATCCGAGCGAATTCCTTGCCTCTGACGTCACCGATGCGCGCACACACACGTACACACATATACACCAGCATCGATTATTCGATACACCGTGCTTGAGAAAATCCACCCCTCTCTCGACCAACCCCGCACCTATCTCAACAGCAGCTTAATTCTCCGTCGCTAATTTATGACAATTACTGACCGGTTTATCAAACAATTATCTGACCAGATTGTAAACTAGATGAGGGATATTCAGCCGGGGACAAAAACGATCGAGACGGAACGGAAAAGTATCCACGACAGGATCAGACTAGTACACGCACAGTCGAGAGAGATTATGGCCGGGGTGGTTTGCAACTTTGTTACCCTTCGAGCGTTTTCCAACATCCCTCCGGCGAGGCGTGCCCCCATTTTTCTCGTGAAACTGTGAGAATTCCGAACGAGAAATTAGCTGGCGGAACGGCGCGTGTTTCGACGCTAGTTTTAACCATTAACACCAAATCTACCGCGCCTTAAAAGTGACTGGTACATGTTCCCTTATAAGAGTGGCGAGATTGATTTTTAACCGATTTCGAAAAAAAAGGTTTCTCAATTAGATCTGTGTGTGCCATTTTTTTACGTTTTTTTCGCTTTTTTTGTATGTATGTTCACCGATTACGCTGACATGGATGGATCGATCGAAATGAAACCTTTTGCATCTTGTAGAGTACCTGTATGTCCCCGGGGTGGTCCTGTGCAAAAAAATTTGCATCTTTTATTCCTTACGATTTTACTTGCGAAAAATAAATTACTGCATGTATGCTCACCGATTACTCCGAGATGGATGGACCAATCAGGACGAAACATTTTGCATCTTGTAGGGTATGTCTCCCGATTGGTCCCTTGAAAACAAATTTTGCATTTTTCCATTCTTCGCGGTTTTTATTGCAAATAACCAATAAGACCGAATAACCATCCTACGGTGTTCTACAAATTCTGCTCGTTCCACTAAAAAGTGTGAAATAAAAAAATTAGACAAAAAAAATTGAACCCACTTCGAAGAAACGCGCTAAAAAAATGCACTGAAAAGTATGAAATAATTTCCATTTAATTGATGCGAATACACGCGAACTTAAATACAATACAATCTTTTCGGAGGCGGCGCAAAATTGAAAATTTTCCAAATGACAGATGTTGCTGATTATGATTTCATTGGAATATGGTGAACTCGGAAATCAGTAGGTGGGAAGAGAAGATACATTAACATGTGAAAGCATGTAGAAGAATTTAAGGATTTTCGTAATGTCCAGTGTCGAAAATTTTCAATTTTGCGCCGCCTCCGAAAAGATTGTACTGCATTTAAGTTCGTGTGTATTCACATCAATTAAATGGAAATTATTTCATACTTTTCAGTGGATTTTTTTAGTGCGTTTATTCGAAGTCGGTTTAATTTTTTTTATGTAGACTTCGTGCGGCTCTTATGATAAAATAATGTGACGTCAAATCACTGATAAACTCATTGTTTCTTGAATTCTCATATAGACCACTTTTATAATTATGGGCGCAAATAAAGTACATCGTTTCCGGCGCATCGAGTGCACATTATCGAGCAAATGTACTGCTTAATGATTTGTTGAATGACCTAGTGGTGCGAGTCAACGAATGGTCGGCACGGATCGAGGATGGGAAAACAGCCTTACCGGATGGAAAGTTTGATCTCCGTGGCGGTGTCTGTGACGTCGAAATGATCCATTTACGAGGCTGAGAAGCGGCTGTTCTCGGTTTGATCTGTGCCCCGCAGTGGCGTAGGTCAATTAATGATCAGACGTAGCTCGGAGTGAAGCACGACTGGAGCATCACAGAGGCCTCTCGGCTGTGGGATGTATATTTCGTCGGATCGGCGGAAACGGCGTTGAGGAGAGTTCGAAGAGAGAGCGAGAGAGAGAGAGAGCGAGAGAGAGAGGGAGAGGGAGAGAGAGGCGTTTCCGCGTGGCACGGCCTCCCGCTCGTAATTAACAACGTTAGAAGCTCGAGCTGGCAGAAGTTAGTGCCTGTTGTCGGTACGTCTACGGCGGCCGTACCGCGGAAACCGTCTCTCTCTCGAATGCGAAACGCGCAGCACGGGAGCAAGGCTCTGGTAATCGGGAATTGGAACTCGAGCGTAAAATAGCATTTACACGCTCCCCCCCTCCCTTGGAACTCCCTTCGTCGAATCACCCCCGTAGAACGTTAATACGGTTATGACCGCGACGGTAATTATAATGCGGCAGTTTCGAGGGGCCTGCCAACGCGAAAGGCTGAAGGTTCGGTTTGATTGGCACCCTTCGGCCTGACCTACATCGCGGCGGCAAACTTTCTTCCTCCCTTTGACTCTCGGTGGAAACACTCGGAGAGGCGAGAGCGGAGAGAGCGAGAGAGAGAGAGAGAGAGCTCAGCAGCTGGCCCTCTTTTCTTCCGTGAAGAGACGTTTAATTTTAACCTCGTGCCTTTTTGCCGGCCGTTAAACGTTAACGCCCGCCTCCGCGACGGAGGAGCTGGTCCGTTGTCGGTGGCCTCCGGCTGTCCAGTCGGTGTCCAGATATACGGACCTCCATTTCCCCCCCAAAGCTCACTCTCGACCCCGTGAAATTTTCAAATCGATTTATTTATTGGCTGTTGAATAAAAACATCAGGCAGACGACGACACAGCCGGAGCGGCGCGCTGCCCAGAAATTTTATTCATTGCAGCCGCGCGGCAAGGATCCTCTCTCTCTCTTTCTCTCTTGTGTGGTGTCCCTTCGCGATTCCCGATTCTCCAGGTTAACACGCGGGATACCTCCGAGAACTATAAAGAGGGCAGCGGTCACAGCGGGACTGATCATAAGACTGCGGAATTCCCTGCAAAATAAGAAATGTTAGTTCTAATTGCAAACAGGAGTGATACAGGAATTCTCTTCTTACTCTAATGATTTTACGAAGCTGAAGCTACCATTTATATCATCCACTCGTTTTCCACTGATTTGCTCCTGAGCACACCCACGACGAACCCTGCACTTTCCTAATCCCCAGTTGTTATTGTATGAGGAATCCTGATCCGACAGTAGTAAAGGCTTGTTACTGGCCAGACGCGTTCTCTCCGCGCCTCTCGCCGTTGGAACTCGCCACCGGTTGAATGTTCCCTTCCTGCTAGGACGGAACTTTTCCTCCTCTCTCTGTTGCTGTAGTTTTCAAATTTATTCACTTGCTAACTGCTAAACAGGGTCTCGGGAATATTCCGCAACGGTGCCGGTCCTGTTATCGGACGGACAGAACTTTCCTCTTGGCCAAAGAGTTCTTCCTATCCGCGTCCCTGATTTTCGAATCAATCGAGCCGGGAACATGGTTTTTCTACCTCCGCCCGGTAGCAGCAGCGCCAATGAAGTCGGTTATTGTTCGGACATTGTTGTTTTGCGATCAAGAAAAACAACGAAGCTCCAGAGAGAGAGATGAAGAATGATTTTTGTTCGACGCTGTTCCACACGCAAACCGACCGCCATGGCGTCCAACGGAGTTCGCGAAATCCCAGAAACGGTCCTATTAAGCGAGCACCCCACCCTCGTAAACTCGTTCAGCCCTTTAACTAAACTCGCGCGGCGGCGGTGGCTACGTGTTCGGCAAATACGAATTTGCCGTTAGTAAACTATGGATTTCGGTTTCGGTAAACTTCGTCTCAATTTCGAGCGAGTTCGTCGCGGCCGTTTGCCCTCGGCTGGCCGGCTTTAATTGCATCGGCCGGTCGCGCGATTATCTTCCCACCGTGACGACGCGTTTCGTCACCCTGTACCCTAATTCGATCGCGACTCGATACCTCGCTCGATAACGAATTCGGCGATCTATTCGGCCGGGTCGAGTTTCCAAACGTAAATAAATACACATACAGTTAGGAGCAACACTGATCACTCACACTTTAAATCTGAAGAACTTTTTCACGAATGGACCAAACGACTTCAATATCTTTAAACATCTAAAAAGTATGTTGAAAAAATGCATTTGGTCGTTATTGTGAAAAACAATAGTAAAAATTGATTTTTACGATTTTTTAGATGGGCCGATAACGAAAATTTAAAAGATATGTTTGGTCAACTTGTATAAATTATATATGCTCCGAAAATTTCATTGAAATTGTTTAATTGGTTCACGAGTTATAAACGATCGAAAGTATAAAAAGGCCGAAAATCTTGAAAAACTGCAATTTTTACCATTTTTGATCGTTTATAACCCGTAAACCAATTAACCAATTTCAATGCAATTTTCGGAGCGTGTATAATTTATAGAAGTTCAAATTTTCGTTATTGGCCCAGCTAAAGAAGTCGTAAAAATCAATTTTTACTATTGTTTTTCTCAATTCCTACTAAATGCAGTTTTTCAACATATTTTTCAGACGTCACTTATTAAACTAATTATTCTAGCCTTACAGAGAAATTCAAGTCGTTTGGTCCATTCATAAAAAAGTTCTTCTGATTTAAAGTGAGTGTGATCAGTAGTTTTGCTCCTAACTGTATGGTAGCCATTCGATTGCGACAAAGTTGGAGTTGCAATTCTCAAATACGTACTAGCACTAGACAGTCGATCTTCATGCAAAATAAAAATTTTCTATCTGGATTGAAAAATAAGTAAATAACATTAATTTGGCTATTTTTGAGGAAGCTGCAGGATGGTCACACATCTGCGACACTGAATGATTTGGACTCGTGTATTCTCCAGACTTTTAGGAAGATCGTCCTTCGGTACCGATCGCTCGATCTTCCTCGCTGCCACGATGGCAGTCTCTAGTGTTTCGTAGAGAGACCGCTTTATAAATAGCGAGGCAGCTATCGCGGCCGGCGCATCGTTCGAAGAATAAGCGGACCGCGACAATCTAAATACGCGGAGACACACGCGTGAATGACTCTTTCACGAGGTCTTGAATGTGATCCGCGTACCCAGCGCGGCGATCCACAGCCTCGGGCGAGCGTCCCTCTTTCGCGACGTTTCTGCAAATACCGGGCCGGGACGAGCCAGGCGCTGCCCTCTGGCCAGATGTGCTTCTCCGCCCATCGATATCGTTGAAACATTTGCTGCTTCCCAACCTTCGCTGGCTCCGAGAGCCTGCTTCTTCTCGTCGCGCGACCTTCTGCTTCATCCGAAAATAGCTCTGCTACTATTTGTTCGATCCGCGGAATCTTGGCCCGACGCGACGCGACGGACAGAGGACAGCTCGTATTTTACTTCCTTGAACGTTGACGGGGCATCCGTGCTCCGACTCGGCTATCTCGTCTGAGACTGTGTTGACCTGTTCCACTTCGTTCGTCACTTTTCTGCATTCGTACCTGCTGCGCATCGATCACTCGTTACTTGTCCATGACTACGTATTTAGTTATTCGCAAAGCGGAGTCTTCCGACTTCGATTTAAGCAGCCAAACATTCGAAAATTCCTGCGAAATACAAAATTGTCTGCATCAATTGTAAGAAAGCCTCTATCCCCTTCTTCAACAATCTCAGAAAATAATAAATATAAAATTTTCTACCTGAACTCTGCAACAAACTGCAGTGAAGACTAATGACGACATTCTCAAATTTTTTAAATATCTTCACCAGCCCTCTGCTATAATATTTTTTTATAATAAATGCATGAAATTCGCGGTCCACTGATTGCAGGGGCGGTCCGCACAATTTTCTAAATTCTCCCGGCGACGGAGCAGCGTGTCTACCGTTCCGGAGAAACATTTTTCGGTTTCACGCGATGAATTTACGTCTTTTGATCCGGGGCACGAGGAGAGGGGTTGCGCGGGCGAGGGGCCAGGCCGAATGCACGTGTCACGGTGTAATCATATTTTTTCCATTTCCTCGTTCCGCGATGACGTCGAGCGGTTCTCGGCCGATCCTTTCAGAAAGTCACGGGAACCTTCACGGGAGACGTGTTCCGAGTGTCCGAGGCGGCTGTCGATGTTGCGGAGACGGTCCGAAGAAAATTCGAGCGATTTCCGAGGAGGGAAAGTCGGCCGCGGCTGCCGTCACACGCCGGTGACTAATGGAAACCGGAGGAAATAACAAAATCAGATATATCGGGGGCGAACGGCGGGAACGGTTGCCCTGAATTACGGTCCCGCAAGTAACGCGCATCGCCACGTATATTTACCCGAGATTATGTAACTGCCGAGTTACAAGTTATTTCCAGCGAAACGGAACGCGCGATGCGACGTCATTTTCCTCTCGGTGCGCCGCGGTATGTGCGTTCGATAGCCGAGAATTTATCGATACGCGGGCACGATTCTCGTACGGCTACCCCCGAGCCGAAATTCTCCAGCGCGGAAGTTGTCCCAGGTGCGAGGGGTGCAGCTGGCTCCAGAGCCGCGTCGTCTTCGGTGTCTTCTCCCCTGGAACCATACCGATCGGTTGAACAAATTTTTAAGCATCCGCACTGCGTCAGAGAACCGTTGACCGCGAAGATGCAACTAGGCTGCCCGCGGTTTGCATCCGCCCTCGCATCGGCCCTGCATACCATAATTCATAATAACTAACGGACGAGCCTTGACGTCGAACCACAACCACGCCGAGCTTCCTCTTTGATTTACACACGGCTAAGTCGTCTCGCCCAGCTCATTTTTACCTGGCCCGCTAACGACCCACCGAGGTTCCGCCTCTGTGACCCGCTACAGCCACGTAACACTCCGAACTGTCAGTGACCCATGGTTGATCCACCCCCCGATCAATCACCGATCCGTACTAGTTTACCTAACAATAAGGAAATGTTGACTTGTACTACTTTGCCTGGTCGTCAAAAATCACATTGCTATGTCCAAAGATACACGTGCTACTTCGTCTGATAGATCGGCGACCTCTACTACTCCGCTCGAACGAAGCAGATTATGCTTTTATGAGAAAAATGTTAAATAGCTTGAGCCGATTAAAATCATTCTAGGAAGACTGATATTCCCGTTTCACCGGTACTTTGTACAATTTATAGAATTTTTATTTCAGTTTGGCCGAGAATACGTTGACCTGCACTACTTCGGCTGATCGCTCGGTGATCTCCGACCGCCCTGTCTAAACAAACACGGACTCGTGCTACTTCGCCGGACCGATTACCAATCCATACTATTATTTTCGACTGCATTGCTCCCCTTTTGTCCGAGCAATTGCTGACCAACGCTCCTCTTCCAGGCGACTCGTGCCATCGGGGAACGGCCGAAGAGAATCGCTGTTGTTCGGGAATGATTGCCGCGGACGAGACAACTGCGCCAGCACGTCAAGCATCCTGAATTCATAATCGAGTATAGTGGAGAAGACTTTTGTCGGTCGTGTTCATAGATTTTCTGGATCTCGCGGAGGGTCCCCGGTAACTGGACGGCAGACGATGCGATGCGACGCGACGGTACACGAAGCAGAACGCCGACGGGTCTTAATAATTTACGAGGGAACTCACGGGGCGATCTGATAATCCGGCGTCAGTCATTTTCAGAAAACTTAGCCTGGAAGCCTCGCCCCCTTCTTCTTCCACGTCCAGGAGAGCCCCGGAGAAAGCGGGCTCGGTCGGCCCGCTCTACACAGAGGGAGAGAGAGATGAAGAAGCAAGCGGCTTGCGACGGACGGCGTCGGCGTCGGCGTCGACGTCGACGTCGGCGGCGCCCAGTTATCTCGGTGAATCGCGCACGTAGACCAGTTTCAAGTAAATTGATTGCAGCCTAAGATTTCGCCGGGGCGAAACGAGCCCATTATCGTCCGCGGGAAAGTGGCTGGATAAGGCTGAACGAGCTTTCCTGCCCTTTCCGCTTCGGCGTGTCGTGGCTGACGCGCGCGTACCCGCCAACCCAAACCAAGCCAAACCAAGCCGTGCATCCTCTATCTCTCTCTCTCTCTCTCGACCCGGCGAACCGTAAATATTTATTACGTGTCACACCGGGCCGATCCGGGCCTCAATAATTCCATCGAATGCGAGCGGCTGACACGCGGCTAAACTGCCGATAATTGAGACGGAATAGAAACGTGTTTCCAACTACGAATCTCCGCGTTCTCGCTGATCCTGCTCTGCGTCAGGAACAATCATCGTACTAGCTGCCGCACCGTGGTCCTGAAATTTTTAAATTATTTTATTACATCTGCGATGAAATACAGAACTGTGAAAATGTCTAAAGAATTTAAGCTCATAAGAATGATGAAAAAAAGAGAAATAAATGTCTTACAATTAATGCAGACAAGTTTTAGCATTTTCGACAGTGATGTACACCTGCGAAAATTGATCCTTCAGCGAATGAACAGCTAATTCCTCTTCTCGTCCTGCTCTGTGACACACCAGGGTCAGGAACAATCATCGTCCTAGCTGCCGCACAGTGTGGTCCTGCAATTTTTAAATTATTTTATTACATCTGCGATGAAATACAGAACTGTGATAAATGTTTAAAGAATTTAAGACAGCGGTTTCCAACCTTTATGCTACTAGGCCTCCCTAAAAAAAATTAGTTTTCCGCGCCTCCATATTTATACCCTAATTTGTACTGTTACGTTACGATATGAAGTTTATTTAGTTGTAGATATTATGGTATGAACATTAATTTTTTATTAAAAATCTTGGCGTCTCCCCTAGCAATAGTTCTTCGCCTCCTCTGGGGGCCGCGCCTCCCAGGTTAGATACCGCTGATTTAAGCTCATAAGAATTATTAAAAAGAAGAAATAAATGTCTCACAATCAATACAATTTTCAATTCTGTATAAAATTTCTAATCGTTAGTTTGAACATTTTCGACAGTGATGTACCTACATATGCGAAAATTGATTCTTCAGCTAATTCCTCGATCCGGGGCACTGTGTGCGACGTCCCGTTCTACCCTAATTCTACTTGGCTGACCAGGCGCTGACTCGCTCCGCCGCGAGAGACACGTCCGAGAGATAAAAAAGATCAGGATTCTCCGTTGTTCCGGGGTCGCGCTCGGAGGTCCTCGGCCGTTGCGGACGATGCGCGATCAAGATCTTGATCCTTTACACTGGCCCAGTGTCCCAGCGGCGCGGCACGGCGCGCGGACGAAAACTTTGTGTAGGAATCTTCGCGGCACTTCGTCATCCGTTCCGCGCCATTTCCTTTATTTGTTCTCTCGCGCGCTGCAGGCCGCAGCGTCGCAACGAAATCCGCCGGCAACTTTCGACGATTAACTTTTTTCAGGCGAATAA
Organism: Lasioglossum baleicum; assembly: GCF_051020765.1. NCBI lineage: Eukaryota > Metazoa > Arthropoda > Insecta > Hymenoptera > Halictidae > Lasioglossum > Lasioglossum baleicum. The sequence goes on along the minus strand of NC_134948.1, from coordinate 5,267,324 downwards.
ACAGAGAGAAGGACGGGCTCTGGCCCGCGTATCGATGGCTCCGGCTCGCAAAATAAACTGCGCGTTATTAGGCCAGCTGTGCCAAACACGACGCGCCGGACTTAACGCTCCGTCGCGTGCCTTCTTTCGCGGAACTTTCCTCGAATGTCGCCAGCTCCTCGCTTCCGGTTGCGACAATAAAACCGGTCGACAGGATGACGAACAGCATCGCCGTGCTCCCGGTGCAAACACCTCCATTCCACATTCGCATTCGCCCTTTGAACTCGTCGCTTTGGGTACCCTGCGAATTATTAACGCGTCCCCTCGCCCCACCATTTTCGCTGGCGGGCTTTATGCGTTTATAACAAAACTGAACAGCTGCAACTCAAAACAACAGTAAAGAATCCAAGAGCATGCTACAACGATTGCAGAAAGATAAAAATTTATTCTGCATGAAGAGGCGCAGTCTGATAATAATTATTCATATATGTGGTCGTTTATGCGAATGAAATAAAACGCACAAAAGTCACGCGACGAGAACTCATTAACTCTGTAGAGAAATCGTAGATCATAGATAAATCATAGATAATTAAATCGGCACATGCGACGTTCTCGGCCACGTATCGATCGCCGATCTAACTTCGATCCAGCGAGACAGTGGACCCTTCGTTAAGAAATGTAACACGAACTGTGTCGTACTCAAGTGGCGTCGACGAGGATCGAGACGTGTAGATCAGCGGATAACAAGCCTGGAAATCCCGAGGCGGAATTGACCGCGTCGCGCGTCGATCGGACGGTTTTCGCTCGGCGATTGACGCTGATTTACACGCTGACCTCGATTCGCCGGGAACGCGAGCCCGGCACACACGCCTATCAGATTTTCCGGAGCCTGAATTTTCAACTTAGCCCAGTTTCAGGGGCCACGTCGCGAGCTCGCCGCATCGGCCTGGCGTGTGACGTTGACGGCAAAAAATAAACGTTTCAAACAGTGGCCTCGCGGCGTGGCGAGTTACGCAACATTCTGACGGAACGATGTTCAAAGAGCAATTCCCCGAAAACACTTGGTTGTTCGCCGGGGTCGTCCGTCGATAAATTCAAGAGCGCGGAGCTAATTACGGCCACGCACTCTTCTCGCCGAGTTCGACTATCGGGCCGAGCGCGGGCACACCTAATCCCTTGAGTTTTGAACTACGAGAATTACGAGGTTTAGTATTATTGCTAGGACCTCCGTCTAACTTTTGAGACTGTTGAGCTGGCACTCAAAGTGTTAGTTGTCCCCGGTTCTGTTCGACGTCGTCGCTAGCGCGTCGACAAATTCGCAGATCTTATCGTTCCGGGAATGGTTCAGCCGAATGTGTTACAAAGTATAGCGACGGTTCGCGGGAAACCGATAAATCGTAAGGAAGGACAGCGGAGTTTCGCAACGGCGATCACGCGGCGGCCGGATAAATTTAGAGGCGAGATGTCACGCGCCGAGGTAGCTAAGGAGCTGCGAAATTTCGTTAGCCGGAGCCGGGCTGAATAGCCTCTCGATCTTGTATGCCGGCCGTGTGTGCGCGCGCCTAAAAAGCATGAATAAGCCGCTCCCTTCATCCCCCAGAGGAGGAACACGGTACTTTCTTGCGGCGATCTTTTGTCCGTCGAGAGCTCGTTTTTCCCTTCTTTTTTGCGATCGACGTATTACTACCCTCGTCCCCGCATGCTCCCTCTTGCCGTCCTCTACTCTATCTCGCTCTTTCTGCACCGTCCGATCGCGTATATCTGCGTCTCTCTGCCTTCCAGAAGTCGAGTCACCGTTGGGACAACTGCGAAACCGATGCATCTTCTCGGACGAGTGAATTGGAGTCTGCTGCCTGCTTACGATCCGCTGGGATAAGTAGAGGCAGACGTCTGCGTAGCCGGACAAGTGGCGGGAGATCTCCAGCTGCGAAAACAGAATTGTCTCAGCATCAAAACGGTCGAAGTAAGTGTCCTACAATTAGTTCCACTCTTTTAATGATTCTACCGTTTGAAATTGCAGCAATCTTTCAGAAATGTGCAACATCAGTACGTACATTTGATCAGGGAAGTAGTATAAGCCGACGTGTGGTCAGACAAACGGTACAAGTTCCGTATCCGACGATCGACAATTGATCAGCGAAGAATCTACGTTTAGTCGGACGACTGTCACGGTGTTTGATAGAACAAGTGGAGGAGGTCTACGACTAATCGGACGACAGAGGGTCCGGTGGTCGACCGGATAAGTCCGGCGTCGAGATCGGTGTCCGACAGGGACAAACAGACCCGTTACAATCAAAACAGCATCAATCGACGGGCGGATCACTGTCAAACAAGTGGCATAAAACCGAAATACCATAGAAGCATCCTCGACACGGGAGAAGAGTACGGCACACGGACGCGGACACGTGCCACGAGGGCCGTGTGCGCGATCCATCGGTATCAAACCGAGGGTGACATTAATCTATCCGAGGGCTATCTATCACCGATATTGTCGAGGCTCGGGGCTCGGGGGCCCCGGCTGGAATCTTAAAAAATCCTCCCCCGGAGCATCCGGAACTGCTAAAGACGCCACTCTTATTATTATTATTATTATTCTCACGTGGAGGGTGCCTCGAGTCGGTCCAGCGTAACGCTGCTATCGGGAGCGAGACGGAAACAAAAAGACAGAGTGGGTGGAAGGGAGAGAGAGAGAGAGAGAAAGAGAGAGAAAGAGAAAGAGAGAGGAACACAGAGGCCGGGAGCTACAGCTCGCCGGGGTTAGAGTAGGAGAATCGTCAGCGGGTGCGAGGGAGAGCGAGATCGAGGGGCAACGTCCGGGCGACGAGGTCCAGCGGAGGTAACCAGGGATGCAGGGATGCAGGGATGCAGGTGAGGCGGCCAGTGTCCCATCTTTCGGGCAGGCGGTGGTTCGTGATCGTGTGGCATGGCGTCGCCCGGTGGAAAATGGTGCACCGGCTGCCAGAGAACACCGGGCAACACCAGCAGCACCAGCTACCCCGCTCTCGAGAAAGAGACCATGAAGGAGGTGTAGAAGGTTAGAGGAGGAGGAGGATGAACGACGAGCGGAAGAGTAGGGGAGAGGCTGTTCGGAGAGAGAACCGGGGAAAACGTAGCGAGGAGAAGAGAGGAGCGAGAAGCAGAGGCACACGGTTGGCGCTCTCTCCGGCTAGGGGATTTCGCATCTCTGTATCGGCGCCTGATCCGTGGCGAAGAAGGAGCCACGGTGGCCGCCGTCACCGCCACCGCCGCGCGTTATTGATTTGACAGGAATGACGGGAAATGGCGCAGGAATCGATAAGAGGTGGTACCAAGCCGCCGCGCCGCGCCGCCGGTAGCATTGCTGCTCGCTGGTGGTGGTGGTGGGTTGCTGCGCGGGTGTGCTGTGCTCTAGAACCCTGCGGGGGTGGAACAGAGAAGGAGAAAGAGAGAGAGAGGGACGCACAGAGAGAAAGAGGGAGAGAGAGGGGGTCACAGCGAGAGGAGAAACGGTCCGAGCAAGGAGGGGTTGGATTTCCAAGCTTCTCTTCTACCTTTCTCCTTTTCTCTCTCTCTCTCTCGCGCGCGCGCTTTCCCTCGGAGGGTTGGTAGCCTGTGCCCGAGGTGGAAAGAGAAAGAGAGAAACCGAGGGTGGACCAGAGGGGTTGGAACACCGAACACAGTGTGAGAGAGAGGTAGGGGGCAGAGCGGAGAATATTTTCATACTCCAGACTCCCGGCGTAGGTAGAAGATGGCAGCCGAGGCGTGATTCGAGGCCGGGATCTTCACTCTCTCTCCGGACGCGCGCGCGCGAGCAGGGGGTCGATCCTTCGACGTACGGACCAGAGATCGCGGGAGTAGTGCGCTAGCGTGGTGCATTATCGCGTGTCGTCCAGTGCAACCAGGGACCCGGATAGCCGCGATGTTCTAGGAGGACACCGTGTTCGCTCCTCTAGTAATATCGTCGCGTCGGGTGACCGGTTCGTTCGTTCTCCACTCGCCGCACCGTTCTCAGTCCTCCTCTTTCTACAATCAGCCTCTGTGTCCTCTCTTCTGACTCGTCGCCTGGCCTCTCGATCAAGTCGCATCGGAGGCCTGTCCTCTCTTCCGCTTCGCTCTCTCTCTCTCTCGCGCTTCTCTTCTTTTCTCTTCTGGCGTTTCGCCCTTTCACACGCGCATCAACCCTCTGTGTTCCTCTCATCGGTTTCTCTGATACATTTTCTCTCTCTTTCCTTCGCCCTCTGTCTTTCTCCGTTCGCTCTCTAGCATCCCCTCGTTGCCCTCTCTCCGCGATCCTCTCTCTTCTCTTCTATTTATCTTCCCGCGAGACGGCACTGTGTCTTCTCCTCAATCTCTCCCTCTCTTCCCTCGTTCCGGCTGCGCCTCTCGCACTCTCTCTCTCTCTTCTCTCTCTTTCTCTCTCTATCTTTCATTCTTTCTGCTTTCTATCTCCATCTCCCTCTGTCTGTCTGTCCGTCTGTCTATCTATCTATCGCTGTGCTCTCCTCTCCCACGACCGAACCCGCGCGTAACCCAGTCACAGTTCAGTCGTGTACTCATGATCCGACCGGCGACCAGGTAGTACCGCTGAATTATGCGCGACATGAGCACCAACGCCATCGTAGTAGTGTTTCACGAGCGTCACGTAAAATGGAATTAAACAATGTTGTTAAGACGTAAACATGTTTTGGCTACACTGTGGACTCTTTGTTCTCGTGATTGCCGTACCTGGATTTATTAACACCGCCGACAGCACGTCCAAGCGAGGTAACGCCTGCCTGCCTGTGTCTACCTTGCCTGCCTGTCTGTCTACCATTGCCTGACCCGAGAACTATACTTGCATGTGTCTATCTGTCTGCCGTCTGTTCGCCTCCGACGCCCGTAATTTACCTGTCCGTCTGTTTGCCCATCCGAGAGACGATCGCCCTTGTGTCCCCCCCTGCCACGCAGTACCTGTGCAACGAGAATCGATCACCCGTCAACAATTTTCTCGATCCTTCCTCCTCTCCCCTCTCCCCCTTGTGCTCCCATAATCGTCAAATTCCCCGGTTCTCCAACTCCCCGTCCCGCACATGCTGATAAACCCCTAGCGAAGGGAGACCTCGAGATGTTCGTTCGCGGAACAACGCGATTCCCACGGTTTTCCCAGGCTGGAGAGCGAGCTGCAGGCATGCTCGATCATAGGCGTGCCGGGGGATGTTGTCGTCCGGAAACACGGCCAGCTTAGGGTACAAGCTCTCGCCTCTTAGGCCCCTTCTTCCTGATTTAGCATTCGCCGTCACGCGATCCCGTAATTCCGTGCATTGCTCGCGTCGCAGGCCCGTTCCAGCCGCCTCCCTCGCTATAGCTCGTCTCCTATCGTCCGCTACCCCTCTCTCCTTCTCTCTCTCTCTCTCTCTCTCTGCTCGCGGTCGTTAATCGTCGTTCGCAGGCTGGCATGGCGTGTTCCGGTTACACACGATTGCCTGTTGCGGACCCCGCAAGCCAAGAATTTTCCCTCGATTGTTATCCTTCCCCTCGAGATTGAAACGTTTCCACCTAACCTAGCTCCTGCCTCTCCTCCACCATCCACCCCTTCTCTCTCCCCCTCACTCGTCTCTCTATCTATCTTCCTCTCCCTCTCTCTCTCTCTTTCTCTCTTTATGTTGCAACCGCTGTTCGATCGCCAAACTGTGATTCCAATTCCTTTCGTCATAGGTGCATTCGTCTTGCTGTCCCCGCGACTGTTTATTTTCGGCATAAGGCATTACCGGATTTGCTTGTAGAAAGCGTTTCCTCTGGGATCCGCGGGCGGAATGCTTCGGTCCGCCCGCGGATACACGGCGGATCCCGGATCGGACTTGAACGGACACGCGAGAGCCGCTGTTTTCGCCGCGGAACAGATATTATTGGCCGGCGTACCGCGCGCGCTATCGATCCCCGCGTATCCCCGTCGATGATGCATGCTCGCCTCCGCCTCACCTCCGCAACGCTCCGTTCCAGCTCGCTCCGAGCGAGAACGCACGCACGCAAACCGTCCGCGTCCCCGGTAAATAAACGACGACGATGATTTCGATCGTTCACCGCCTCGCGCCGGCTTTTCCGTTCATCGTACGTACAGACACACACACACACACGATTCGCGTGCCGGGCGCGGGGAGCCCGACCGCGAACGGAACTGCTGGCGAGCCTCGTTAGCGGTCCAACTCGATTTCGAATCGTTTCGTGTTCGCTCACGATCGACAGAGAACGAGAGAAGGAAAGAACCTTCGCCTGTTGAAACAGCTACTAAACAGGAGAATGTTGACAAATATTGAAATCGTCAATTCAGTCCCAATTCCCTTGTATGCTCCGTTACTTGTCCGCACGTTGCACGCTGCTATTCATTTCTGAGCACCTGAAATGAAAAACTGTTTTATAGTGTGTCCGATTTATTGCGGCTTGAAGTGTAGTATTGTGAGCTACCATCGCGAGGCATCGAACGAAAGTTGCTCCTCCGAACAAGACCATGCTGGTACCTTGATCACTGTTGGCTTGTCCAAGCATTTTGCTAGGACGACAAATAGGACCTCGTTCTCCGTTCCCGGGGGGTGGTCTATCGTCGAGGCACTACCGTATTAACGGGCCATCAATAATTGCCAATTAAGGCTCTTTTATGTACAATTAAGCGCTATTATGTAGAATCGCGTGTAATTAAGTTTCCGTCGGTGCGCGAGCGAGCGTGCGCGACCATCGCGTCGCAAACACGCCACGCCGCGATCTATACATTCGCGCGGACTGAATCGAGATTCGATTGATTAATCGTCCTGATTAATTGCTTGGCTCCTCGGCCCTCCAACCCATCCCAGCCGTTCGCACGCTCTACCTGTCGACCGTCGCAGAGGTATCTACGCCGAAATTCGGAAATTATGTTGCCCCGGCTAATCGAGTCCGCAAAAATACGGGTCCTCAGAAGGAAATGGACCACCGGATCGTCCAGGAAATAGGAAAGACCCCGCAGCCGCCTATGCGAATCCTTGCATCCTGCCTGAAACGCGACGAACGTCGTCAATATTATCCACAGAAATAGAGATACTTTACGGCTACAATGCTGTAATCATCATAAATCACTGCTGCTTCACTTTCCACCCCATTGAAGCACGCGTTACCATCGGCCGATAAACGTTACGCAGAATAAACATTTTGTTTGAAACAGTGCAATATTATTCTTGGATTCTTTTATTTAACGTTCTCACCGTTTCCTATCGCGTTTGTTCATTTTAAAAAGCAACAGGGCAGTCTGAATTGCTGAGAAATTAGAGCACAGAGGAGATAGACATCTTTTCTCTGAATTGCCACTTTCTTAATCCTCGCACGTACCTCAGGGTGGAAATCCACCCCTGTTCCGTTTCTAATCTTCGTTTGCTGTCTGCTTGCGTCGCAGGATGTGTTTCTGCGAATCGTGGACCTACGAATAATATAAATGATTGATGCGAAGTGTGATGTAAAAGCGGGTGAAATATTATCCCAGAATCTTTCGCGCAACTCTCCGAGGAGCGTACTAGAGTTAATAAATTACTGTCAGAACGATAATAATGACGAATGTATTTCCTTTTCTTCGAGATGATTATCGTCGTTGCAGTGCGTTATGGGAATGAACTTTACCTCGGAAGAAAGATTGCTCCTCCACCCTGGACGAGTTATAGATTTTCACTTCCATTCGACGCTGTTGCTATTGTTTCTGCCGGTTTCGGCTCTCTCTCTCTCTCTCTTCCATTTATTCCGTTTATTCCGCGGACATGCTATGTACCAGGGCTCGCTAAAGACATAGCAAGCTTTTTTCCAAGGAATACTGTCACCGGTGTTCGATCGCAGTTACCTGGGAGCAGTGGTTTTATCGGTTAATGCCCATCGACACGCGGCCGCGTTCCTCGCGACAGTTCTCACGTGTGCTTGCACCACCGAACCAGCTTGATATATACAGCCTGAGTCAGCTAAGTGTGCCACCGAAACTGTTTAGTATACGAAAAAAAAAAATGGTTGAAACGAAAGTTCTACGGTCTGGAGAGTATCGAGAAACACTCGAAACCGTATCATTTGCACTTATCGATCGAATACGCAGACGCATTAATGGAGAACATTTCGGGCATTACTTGCATTCAAAGTCATTCATAGAGAACATCTCGGCAACTATTTTTCACCGCATATATCCTTATAGTTTCTTATTCGGGATTCAATTCTCTCTTCAACCACAAGATCGAAACTTACTTACTTATAAGGAGAAACGAAACAGTAAAAAAAGCAATTGTTACGTTGTATGCTACTTTTAAAAATAGGCAACTTCCGTTTCAACCGTTTTGTCAGATACCAAATATAGTTGACGTGTAATTTAGCTGGCATACTCAGCTGAATCACCCTCTGTACACGTAGTGTATCGTCGGCAATAAAACCAGACCGACGCCGCGAGATTACACAAATTACCGAAAGGTACTGCCTATCGTTAGAACTTTGCAAATGGCGGGTCTCGCGAGCAACGACACGGCCGTCAGACTGACATTAACACGCTTTGCAGACATTCGAGAACGCTCGAAATATTTTCCTTAACCCTTCGGTGACGAGTCGCAAGTTACAATAATCTTTTGGTGATGCAGACTTTTTCATATTCGCCCTAGCTACCTTTAAATTCTAGAAAACGAACAATAATATGTGGGAATACATCGCATCTGATAATCTTCTGCAATGAACTTTGATATATTCCTCAGAGTCAGTTAAAGAACTAGATCCCCTGTGGAACATCCATCGACAAAAAGAGACAATTATCCCTCAAAAGAGAACGCATTCCTATCGGCAGCCTTTGATCGTTAACAATTTGAAAACAACGTCGCTACAACGCTGTGTTCGACGAGAGCACAGTAGAGTCGAAAATGCGAAATACAGTTCTCCCGTCGGGCGCTTCGTTTCCGAGAGAATTTCGCAAATTCTGTGCGAATTCAGTGGAAAAGGCGGACGATGGTCAGACATCCATATCGAGCTGCACGCGTGATCGGCTCGCGTCGTTAAAGCGGGCTTTCATCGACGAGTGATCGTGTTATCTTTCCTTTTTTCCTCTCATCTACGTATTTTTCACTTGTACTATCGTTTACAGTGTTCGCGCTCGTTCGTTGTCCGGTTCAACGTCCTCTGTCGCGCTAATCACTTTTATCTTTACCCGAGGCTCTTTCCTTACAGTTCTATAAATCACGTTTTTCTAAAACAGAGGTTACAGAGATTATGTCACAGTCTAAACGATCATTTCAAGGCACAAATTGATAAGCTAGAACTCACGCCAGAATTTCCACGTTCAACAACCATTTTCTCGGTACAGAAAGGACACAGGTGGTAAAGTTACAGCTGTTTGCCCGATTGGTCGACAAATTCATCAGTCTATTCCTGGTTCCCGCAGCTTCCAGCGTTAGCAAACATTCGGAATCAGCGGTAGCGCTTAGGGGATACACGCGGCAGACGTTGAACCGTGAATAACAGAAAGATAAACGATTCCTGGAAGCCGGACCCAGATCGGGCGGACCCGTTAAGGCTCCCCGTAATCTCTGAGAATCGTTCGCCGTTGTGAATAGCCGAGAAAAAAAGGGAAAGGGGATGGAAAATAAACGGGAACGAGGGTTGAGGGGGTGTTGGAAGACGAAAGGCGGGACGTTACAGGGTCGGGGGGAGGGAGGGGGGGGGCGAGAGGAGATCGAAATCCCCGGGGACACGCCGTTTGAAATTCGGTCGTTTAAGGGTTGAAGGATCCGTGCCACTCCCGTGCCCTCCGCCCCTTGCCCCGGGCCACCCTCTCCGGTTGCCACCCTCGTTGCCACCCTGGAGCCACCCCCGCGTCGCCCAGGGCGCCATATTCGTCACACGTTTACGGCAGAGCGGAGGAATGACGTCATCGAAGAACGAGATGGGTCACGAGTGCACTGACACGCATACCTACGTGCCGCGAGACCCGATTTCATCGTATCAACGGAAACGCGAATCGAAATCGATCGAGTGCCGGCCGGAGAGGGCTGCGGCCGGGGGTGGCACAGCACCACCGCCGGTGGTGGCGGGGATGTAAAAGAAACAGCCCGCGTGTCCCCGCCTCTCTATCGTTATAATTAAATTGAAATTGCGTGACGGCCGGAACACGCCCGTAGGAATCGCCTCTCCTCGATATTAATATTTTAATCATCGGCCGCTATTACGCCGCTGAGAGTCCGAGATACTCCGCATCGAGAGAACCGTTTGTAAGCACAGTGGACCAGAAAGAATGTTTTATGGACATACTATACGATTGACATAAAAAGCTGGCCGATAGGTACACGCCTTCGAGAGACTTGAACTTAATTATTTGTTATTTAAGAAATGAGATCTCCGATATTATAAGACTGTCTCCTTTTCAGTCTCGATCGAGTATTAGCGTATGATAGGACCTAATTTAAACCTATTTCTTGACATGAACATTTTTGAATTGATCATTGATATTTCATGGAAACGGCCCACTGTGCGACGGGACCTCTGATATTTCGTAGGGACTGCATCGTGTTTCGCTGCCAAAAAGGTGACGAGAGGGTGGCTCTGCTAGATTGCGGATCCTCTTGCGAATTCCTCTTTTCATAGATGGCTCCGTCTAGAAAGGAAAATGATCATAAATGCATTGAAATCGATATTGCTGTTGATGGACCCATTACAGAACCGTTAGCCGTGAACTTTCGATAATTAGGAGATAGTCACTATGAGACAGTTAAACGTGAACAGAGCGGAACGAAGCCCATCCGAATAAATTGATTAATCTGTTCGTTTCTCACCCGCGACGCGACCTTGCTAATCTGCTGGAACTTTCTCCTACATTCGGCCGGCCAAATTAACAGCTCTAATTAATACTCCGCCACCCTTCTCGCGCGAGGAGCAAAAAATGAAGGGGAAGAGAGTAGTTTGTGAAAAGTTCGTTCCGCAGATTCGTATCGGGCTGCTCGGAAAGTCTACAGAATCCACTCGGTCGGTTATCGGAACAGAAAATACGTGTCGGTGTCACCGTCAATGAATGGCGGTGCTCCGTTTCCGCGAACGTTTCCCCATAACGCGCTACGGAGGAATAAAAGAACGTGAGTTCTTAGGGAGGGATGGAACACGAGTGTGTGTGTGTGTGTGTATGTGTTTGTTTGTGCGCGTATAACGGGGTCAATTCATGGGAAGCCGGGGGATATCTAGTCCATCATCGTCGTCGACCCCGAAGAATCGCGCGATTCGTATCGTCGCGTCGCGGGGAAAAACACCGGGATCGCGAGCGATCACGATAACGATCCGAGGGGAAAAGGGACGCGCACGGTGCCTGAACATGCTAGACGGGCGAAACTTGAAATTCTTATCGTAAAATGCCTAAATCCTTATTCAAACATTCCTCCGGTTGATAGAAAAATAATTTTAAAAAACCACTTGAATGTCAAGTCAAAGAATACATTGAATGAATTAAAAAATACTGCCGTGTCGTTTCCAATTTGGAAACAGGTGTCAGCTCTTATGTCTTGCAATGGACATAGAGAAATCTCACTTTCCATAAAAAGTGGCCTCCGCCACGCCCCCATTTCCCTTCGATTTTGAATCGTCCTGTACGTCTTAGAAACGGCTCTGAAGTGGAAGGGACGTTAAAGGGCGAGCCTTTTGTCCCGGTTTCGTTCGTGCAGCACGCCGCACCGTGAATTGCACGTATTAGGTAAGTGTGGCGCGTTGCACAACCGCTCCCTGGTTGCGTTCCTCGCAAGATTGCCGACCTCTCTCTCTCTCTACCCCTCTGTTCCTTTCAGTTCTCTTCTACCCTTAGCAACCTCCCTTCAACCCCTCCTGAGGAAGGTTGGACGGCAAGGACGTCACCGGCCGGGGGGAAGGGTTCGTTCGGTGTCCACTTGAAATTACACCAGCCGTTCTCCTATTCTCGTCACACGCCGAGCCACCCCCGTCGAACCCCTAACCTCCTGTAGAAACAATCTCGACCTCGACGGATCTCCGCGGATTCTGCGTCACCTGCACATACGATTTTCCGTACACGATTAACAATTTTTTTAATGAATGTCGTCCACGTAGACTTAAATATTGGAGTCTCGCCTTTAAAATCAGTCTCGATGGAATAATAGTGATTGTTCAATGTTGCATGCCAGTGTATTACAATTTCGTAAAAAAGAATCGTGCAACAATAAACTTGAACTCAAGCTTCAAGCCTCTACTTTGACAATCCCATTATTCATTTTTTAGAAAGATACTAGAAGCAGGTTTGGTCGTACGTTTCATCCAGAGCTGAACTTATAACTCTTATGGGGCTGCAGCGTGCGTATACGGTTCCCTGCGACCGAAATATTGATTTTCCCGTTGCTCGGTTCTTCCCGGTCCCTGTGGATGATTTACAAGATCGGGAAACACCTTTCGGACGCATCTGTCGATCCCCAGGAACGCGGATAGAGCGGCGTGTGTCCCGGGAAATCTGGCCGCGAAAATGTTTCTGCTTTTTCCTCTTTTTCCACGGCATCTGCCTCTCCGCTCCCCTATTTTCACCCATCCCTCCCCCATTTTTTTCTCTTCCCCCCGGAGGAATCAATCGATCGCGGCGCAATTAATCAACTCGGCCCTGCCTCGACCGAATGATGGCTCGCGGAGCAAAGTTTCCGGCGTTCTTGTCTCGAGCAAGATCCGCGAGATTGAAATGGCAACGCGCCAGTTCTAATTCATTGGCCTTGTACGACGGCCGCTTTTAATACGTGAACTTTTGGCCGATTTCGAGGAGCCCGGGGTCTAGACCGGTGTCTCTCCCCCTAGAGGACTCGCTGCGACGGTCCGACCACGTTCACCGAAAAAAATACCATCGAATCCGAACGCTTTGGCCACCGAAAGCTACCGGTCCGACGACTGTGTGCTCTCCGGCTCTGATTAGCTCCCCTTAGCTCTGCCCATCGGATTTCCTTTGACAAACATTTACCGATTCTTCTAGATATTGAACACGATTCCAGAAGTCAATCTTTTCCACTAACTCCAGTTTTCGAAAACTTAAATTCTGAAGAGAAAAGATAACACACTTTCCTGAACACGACGGTATTTTTCTTGTAATATAAACATTTGGACAAGTTTGAGAAATGGTTAAAGCGACACGTCTTCAACGCCGCGACCCTTGAAACTCCCAACTGTGACCCCCATAGAATCTGAATCGAGCCCGTGAACCAGGGGAGCAGAGACGTGAACAGCAGCGATCGGTAACTGGAAATCGATTTGTTCGGGTCGGTGGAACGTTATTTGCGCGATTAGAGTCCTAGAAGCGAGGAAGGGGTCGCGGGATTGCAAGGGACAACCAGGGGTGAATTCTGAAATCCTGGCTGTTCCTCCTCCCGCGAAGGATAAATGTGCTTATTCTGCTTGAAAGGGGGCGAGCAGCGGGGGACGGGGGTGTTCCTAGGCGTGGAAATAAATCCGACGGAGTCGAAGCGACGATAATATCTGTCTGGGAGAGCACGACCAACCAGTCGTCGCCCCATTAACCGAAATATCCTTCCCACACCCCATTGCCATCGGGAGAAAGTTATTTCTTCCTTCCGGCATTTGTCTTCCGCGTGATCAGCGATCGACGCATTCTCTCTTTCTCTCTTTCGCTCTTTCTCTCTCGCCTCCTCCAACGGAATCGCTTCCTGGCCATCTTGAAAACGGTTTCGTCCACTCCATCCGCCGTCCTCGGAGCTTTATTACCTCGTCTATTGCAGAACTGTGTCCGTGGAACTACACTGGTAGCTAAAAACAATTTTTCTGTATCAGTGTTTAATAGTGCATAATATGCCTACAGAGAAGTATAGAGAAATCGATTTTTGGAACGGTCCGAAGAAAAATTGAGAACATCACTTTCTTTTATGGTATAAATAAAAGTATTCTAGAATGGTATGATTTTTGTTGTGGTGCAGGTAGGATCGTGATGCGGTTTAACTTTCGCAAAATTGATACGGCGGGGAATAACGCGCGATGAGAGACCGGGTTCGATCGATCGACAGGCGGAATAGAGAGAAAGAGACAGAGAGAGAGAAGGGGTGATAGGGGGGTGAACGTGACGAGTTAACCGGCCATCAAAGTTTCGTAATTGCGATCGTTCCGAAGGGCTCGAGACGTTTCGTGACGTGAACGAAAGCTTCTGCTGCTTCCTTCCGTCTTAATCGTTCCCGAACGGGAAGAATCGACGGAACGATCAAATTCAGTGACGGGCCGAACCATCCTTGCTCCGAGGAGCATTTAAATCTGCCACCGGCTGACGCGACGCGTGTTTCCGGTCACGGAACGTGCTCCCCGATCGATAAAATAGGGAACGCAATTCTCATCGTTGACAATCGCCTTACCGACTAACTTTTTCCTGGATCGCCTCGCGAGATAACAGGACCTACAGATTTTTATCGACCGTGAAAAGCTCGAAAAATTATTACCCGCGCCGCTGTTGATTGATTTTCCCGGCGTACAGCAGGTTTTCTCTGGAAAGTGCTGAAAAATAACTTCTGCAATATAATAATCACTAGAATTTCTTTTTCAATTCGTACCTATAATTCGAATCTCCTCCATTATGTCAGTGGTCACTAGTTTGTTGAGAATGATGTATAGTCCGAAGGATGCGAATCAAAATTGATCTCCTAGAGCGATAGTCGGCCTTGTGTAACGACGTCGCATGTTGCCCCTCGTTGCTGCAACCCGGTGTAGCCGCATAGGCGCGAGGCGAACGAAAATCTGGCTGTGGCTGTCCAAAGAAACTTGTGCACGACCCGATAATTCAAAGGCCCGGCTTTAACGCGCGGCGCGTCGAAAACAGGGGTGCACGGCTCTGTTATTCGTCACCGTCGTCGCCGGCGAACACCGTTGCATGACTGAAAACGCAATATCGAGTTAACGTTCGCGCCGGCAAGCCCCCCAACAAATGGAAACGAATGAGGGATCAAAGAAAGAGTTATTGCGAGCGGCGTCGCGCTCCACACACGCGCGAAAACCCACCGTTTAGCTACCGCCTCGAGGCTCGAGCACGCAATTTCCATCGGTGCAGAGCGGGGCAGGACGGGGGTCGGTTTCAATTCCACGCGACGAAATTCCAGTCGTCGATAAGCGATGCTCTTTCCCATTTTCTGAACGGTTGGTTTCTCCTCATAATTCACCGGCTCTCGTGCGCGCACGTCCCTCCCCCGAAAACCAACTGTCACTGATTTTTCTTGTTCGTGCTCTTCTCTCGGTGTGCTTCGATGGCCGCTGTCACGTGCTCGCGATATCGTTAGCCTTCTGTTGCATTCACCCTATGGAAATTATTAATGTAAATATCTGTTGCAATTAGAAATCCGTAGTTTACTCCTGATAGGAATAGGTGAAAAGTGAAGGATCAGAGGGATCTGAGAATATTATTGCACCGTTTGAGAGAATGACTTTCGCAGGAAACTCCGCAGTCTACTAATTAGTAATTACGCTAAAAACGACCACGCAAAGAGCGCCGGAGCGGCAGGGGGCAGTAAAACCTACCCGACATGCAAGAAACGAAAATCGACGGGGAAATTGTGGAGCCGTCAAAGTGTTAACCAGCAAATAAGTGAAATGCCCAAAGAGAATTTCGGTGTTTCCGCAGACCGTGGTTCTCTCCGGTCCCTTTCGGCTCTCGAACGCGAGCAACGCTGATGGAAAGGGGACAAGTGCGGGGGCGCGTCTGGGGCGCACATGCTCGAGCATATAATGAGCCTCGAGACGCCTCAAAGGGGCCACGGTTAAAGTTTCGATCCGTCCGGCGAAATTAATGAGTTCCCATCGGCTAACAAGGCGGCACTCGTTTGTAATTGAACGTCGTATCGGAGGAAGCATCGTGTCTGAAGCACGCGCGCGCGCGCTTGCAACCGTCCAAGCGAGCAGTCTCAGAGAGAATCGACTGCATTACTCTGGCACACCTTTCCGCCCCCGCGTGTCACCTGTCCACCGAACTTTTAACGAACTGTACGCGGCGCCGATGACGTGTACGCGCGACAGTAAAGAGCCTGCTCTTTAATTCTGCTCCGAATCGGGTCAGGGCTGCGCGGAGCCACCGCCTCGGTTAGGCTATTATTAGTCCCAGCCGATTTTCCCATCGAATCACGGAGAAGCCTCGTTACATGTCGGCGCCCACGACGACAGTTCCCGCGGGAACCTGCGATTTAATAATTCCAGGGATGCGACGAGCTCAAAGGCTGCAGTTTTCTCCGCGAACGGTATTTCCAAATGCCTGGTGCCTCCGACGCAGTCACGCGCGAGTCCGACCGGATATCTAAATTAAATTCCGTCGTGGAAGACCGTGAAACATCTTGCCATTACATAGAATTACGCCGCAGACTCTTACCTGGAACTGTGACGTCTTTTGACGCCACCTTTCGTGGCCGCCAATGTCTTCGACGTCGTGCGCATTTTCCAGAAAATCGGTAATCTCGTTACGTTGCACGGGCCGGATTGAAATTTCCTGTATCGAGTACTATCTCTCGCTCCGGGAAGACCTTCCTCTAATTTTGGTAAAAACCGTGCACCATCTTCCTACCTTCGCTTTCGAGTCTCCTTCGATTTGAAGCTGTCCTGAAAGCTTGGGAATTGTTAGAGACGTTCGATCAACGCTTTCATTCAGTTGCTACTTACTCGTTTGATCTTGGGGTGCAGACTCTCATACATCCTTCCAAACGCAGACTCGTAAACTCTTCGTTAGGGTCTATTTTGTTTCATCTTTCGCAGCAGTCTCGGTGTATGTATCTATACGGTTGAAAAGGTCAAGGGATATTAGGAGTGATACGAGGGTGGAAGCCGTATGGCATAGGGCCTATGCAAACAGCAACGAGCACAAGTCGAAAAAATACCGACACTCATCAGTCCAAGCCCTGCTCCCGACTAGCTTGCAAACACGGTTGACAATGGTCCGGGGCGGTGTCGTCGCGAGGGTTACAGAAAAATTACTTTCACGCTGGACCACGCGCGCGAAGGGTTCGTTTCAGCACGGCCCTTTGTTGACACCCGTCCGATATGTGCCGGGGTTGAGGAAACAGCTACCGGAAAAGCACAATTTCCCTTTTCTCTCCCGTGTGTTTGGGCGTCCAGGAGTGAAGAGCACGCCGACGACAACGCCTGCAGCCCGGACCCTAACACGGATCTTCCATTCCGGGGACGAGTTCCATCGATACTCGGCTGGGAACGCGAGACTTCCGGCCGCGCGACGTTCTTTTCTTCTTCGCCCGGACGTATCAGCACGCCGAACGAATCGTTTCTAATTGGTTCTCCGTTTACGACCAGCCTCGACGGTGGACGACGTAGTCCGACACTCTATCTCCCCGAGTTTGCGATCTCCTACAACGTGGGAATAATTAATAAATCAGTCTCCAACCCGCGGGTTTCCCTTTTGGGCACCTCTCACGCTGCGAACACACCAGCAAGTAACTAGCAACATTTTCTTGCGACAGCAACTTGAAGAAGCGCGTACACTTGTTCGCAAACATTATTAGAGGCGTTTACACGTGTCACGACCGTCGCTCTCGTAAAACATATCACGAGTTACTTGCCGGTGTGTTCTTACCTTGAGAACAAGCAGGAATTACTGTAGGGTTATGGGGTCGACCTCGACGACGTCTAAACGGGGGGGAATCGCTTGTGTTTAACGAAGAGGACAAGTGCAAACAATGAGAGACGGGCGCAAAGATTCGCGGCGGTTCGCGGAACGAGATCATGCAGTGTCCCCGTTGTTAAAAGGAATTACCATTTCGTCCGTGTCCTCTGCGTCACCTGGGCGACTCCGGTACATGTCCAGGATAACGGGTCGGGATCGGGACGGGCTCAGCCAGACCAGCTCGAGGAATAAACGGGGTCGTCGGGGCTCGAATAACGTTTCCCGGAACGGTCGAATCACTTTTGACCGGATGCCAAGCGAGTTAAGCGATGGGACGGTAGCCAATAAATACCGCGCGGCCGCTCTGTATTCCATCCGCCCGCGACGCGGCCAGGATCCCGGGGACAGGCTCGAATTGCCGGCGTGGCCGGAGTGCTCCTCGCGGAAATATTCCTTTTCGGCTTATCGGTCGAACAGCAACAAACTTTTACCGTTTCGAAAAGTTTCGCGAAACGAACGCGGAATTAACGCCGTGAACGGCCGGTCGTAAACCCGCCCGCCGGTTCAGCGCGAGGGTTAGCTACCCCAACTAACGACCCTTATCGAAAAACGATCCCCGGGCCAGTATCGAATGCGATTGTGTCCTCCGGACCGAAGTTTTTCAATGGGGCCGAAAAGAAAGGAGAGCGGTCTTGGAAAAAAAGCGCGACGTAACGAGCACGCCTCTCCGCTGGAAAATCGAAAGAGGACGAAGAAAAGAAGGCCAGGCGAACCGAGCAGCAACCGTGGGCGACCAGGCGACCGAAAGCGTGGTATTTGTTTTAGAATTCCTACGCTTTACCGATGTTCGAAGTGGCAAAGCGTTTGAAATCTGAAACGAATGCGCATAAACCTTCATCGCAGGCGACGGGAGGAACCTCCAGGAATACCACCGCGGGCTGGCCTGGACCCCAACCCGGTCGAATCCGGCCCCGCCCGGGAATCCAGTTGTCGATCTCCGTTTCCGGGAAACACCGCGACGAAAATATCTCTCGATGAGACCCGACCCGCGCGCGTCTTCCCAGGAATTCATCCAGATATTTCACTAGCCGGGGGAAATATTTCGCCGCTCGGAATTGAATCCGGGACGAACGCAGCGACATTTTTCTCCGTTCGCGTCTCTTTCCCGCGACTACGCTCTCTACCCTCTTCCAACCATTCGCCGGGCGGGTTCGATCTAGACCGGATTACCCTGCGAAAAGTTGGAACGTCTCGAAGGATTGCCTACCTCGATCGAAAAATATCGCGCGCGTTTCCCGTGCCCGAGGAAAATCCCACGCTGGTCGTCGACGAATCCGACCTCCTATTACACTCTTTAGCAATTTTTACGAGCCTCGGATATCTACCTCCGCGGAATCTCATCTCGACCGACTTGTGTTAATCCCTTGACAAGTAACGCGCGGCTGAGCTGGACATCTTGTGTGCTGCTGAAACGAAAAAAGTTTCGCTGACTTCGCGTGTTACGTTCGTAGGAAAGTTCTAGTCGGGACAAGAAATATTGCTGCGCTGAGTTGGAACGAAAACCGGGTGGCTTACCCTCTGACCACAATCGGTCGATGAGTGGCTGCATCGTCGGTAATCGAATCGGAAAGCAATCGGTACGTGGCACGAATGCCCCGTCGGTGTCTGAAATGAAATTATTAATTTAAAACGCGCGGTAGAAATAGGTTAGGTCATGCTGTAGTTCTGTGGCGAAGCATTATCTGCCGAATCTTTTACACAGCTCTCGCCTGTGAACGGCAACCCGGCGGACGCCGGTGTAACCGTGTTGGCGCGACGTGACGAAACAATCTATGCACTGCTGTACGTGGGGAAGTCTAGCCACAGGCGTATAAAGTACACAACACCGTCGGACGAGGATTAGAGAACCGAAAGTATTGTGTTGCACGGGCTTGATTGTGTCGCGCATCGGTGTGTAGACACAAAAATATTTGATAGGACGGTTGAATCCCATTTCCCAGCGAGAGAAAGCCGATAATTCGGACAGTTGGAATGAGACAGGAGAAAGAGAGAGAGAGAGAGCGTAGGAGAGAGGGTCGCTAGGCGCTGGGAAAAAGCATCCGAGCATCTCTCGAGCAGAGATTAGTTAACGAGATTACTTACGACTGTCAGCGCTCTGTAAGCAAGTTCTGAATAGGAGCGCATGGCGGCCCGACTCGACCGGCTCGGCCTGGCCCGGCCCGTGCCGCACATGATCTACTATGCAGTCAGCCGGCCATGTCGACGATATACATTCAGCTCTCCCGGCCCGGCTGTGGAAGTAGGCTGCACTGTCTGCGAAACGGTAATGGAACGGCAAACGAGCTGGGATGTACCCTTGGAACGACCCACCAAACAAAGCTCCTCCTCCCTCGTCCGAGCACCAGGAAATTCCCTGAAAAATGTCCATGCTATTTCGCCATCCGTGCTGTAATCGCGTTTTCTATTGCCCACCGCGAAGACACCGTGTATTTCGTCGTGATTAAACCGTGCCCGCTCAAGGATCCAAGAGACACGCGGTAGCCTGGTCTCGTCTGAGCTTCTCGCGATAACACGGGGCCAATTTCTTCTTGAGATACCGAGCCGACGGGAAGATGAAGACGAGAGATCAGACAGGAACGAACCTGGAACAAATTGGGAAACTAATTACCGCGCAAAGGATAGCACCGTTAGTCTATAGCGGACTCCGACTCCGTGATAGCCCGACAGACTTGGATTTTCTTCGAGTCCCGTCGAGTGAACGAAATATTTCATAAACGAAAGCGAAAGATAAATAGCAGCGGGATGCAAATATTGAAGGCAACATCGGCCCCACCCCAAGTTTCTGATTGTATATTTATTTGACCGTCTCTCCGAGCGAATGCAGCCCTGTCGACAAGCAGTTTACCCTATTTGCCTCGCGCGTTCAACAGCAGCGAAGCCCAGCCTCGGGACCCAGAGAGCGAAGGCTGATACGGAGGAACGTGTCCCCGCGATACAGTACCTCGTAAAATCTTCCTCCGCTCTCTCCCTCTCCTTCCAGTTTCATCGCCGGCCGTAAAAAGATAACGAGGACTCTGCGAGAGGAGACACGACGTCTCAACCGTCGAGACCGACGTCGCTAGACGATATATAATCCCTTCGGATAATCGTGAAAAAGTTCGCAGGCTATCCGTAAGGCTTAACTGCCTTCCACCCTCGCCTCGAGACCTCTTAGCTTTATTGCCCGCGAAAACGGCAGCTGTCGATTCCTTCGTGTCTCGAACTCTCTCGGTTATTGATTCTGTTTTCGTTTCCCGATGCGCGACCAGAAAGAGAGCAAGAAAGAGAGAGAGAGAGAGGTTAAATATTGAGAATTCGATTCGGTTCGAGCCGCCGCGCGTTCGCAACTGAACGCACAGTTGCACTTTAGTAGGGCGCCGCAGGAAAAAGTTAGGTTATGGCCGACTGGGCCTCCAGAGGCACGAGCAAGACGCACGAATAACTCGTAAATATTCGTTCCCCGAACTGCATCGAACATTATGGACGTTTCGGAACGGAAAATGGATGAATAACGAAGCGAGTGTTGATTTTTAAGGTCTCGTAACCCCGTCTGGCATGGTTTCTACGAAGAGTGGGAGTTATGAGCGTGTAAAGTTAGAGATATACGATCGGCAATGCTGTAACAATCATGAGAAGACTACTTTCGAGAGTATCTTACCTTAGACAGGTCAGTAGCGAGATAAATGTCACATCTGCTTGGCTTGATTTCCTTGAGCAAGTCAGGTTATGTGCGTTATCGAGATCACCGACAGTCAAGTCAACAATGAAAGAGACTGTGTTCGTTTCGAGTGTCTTGGATATCCCTAAAAGTGAAAGAAATTGATGATAAACTGAACTAACTAATGAGAATATAATGGCCACCTGTCCTGAATCTTGGTGCACCTCAGGTTGCTGCATTTGAAACGAAAGTGGCGAGGGTGGCGAAGACAGCTCGTCGAGAGGCGAAGCTATCGGCGTCCTTAAACCCGGAGACGTAGCCGGGCGGAGATCGGAGCACTCACGAGCGAAATAAACGGCCGTACGTGGAAGTTTAAACTTCGATTTGGAAGTTGCGCCGGGTAATTGGAAACCCGGAGGGATTATTCTACCCGCCGCGGCGAGAGTAGCATTTTAACGGCGGGTACACGATGGCGGCCGGTGCGGCCCAGCGCACGTAAGCCCGAAGCAACACGGACGGTAGCCTTTCGCAGATTGAAAGAGTCCCTCTCTTTCTCTCTCTCTCTCCCTCTCTTTCTCGCAACTATCTCTGGCCCCTAATGGAGCCGCGTAACGTTCGAGATAAATTGCCGCGCGGCGGAAGACCTTTTTCCCTGGCGCGCACAAACTATTTATCCTGAAACCGTAGGCGAATGCCGTTGCGCGCGGGAACCGTTCTCCTAATGGAACAACGAGAATCCCGGGAAACCCGTGCGCGCGCGCGCGCTATTGCGTTTCAACCGTAATCTCTTATCGTGGTGGCGGACGATACCGGTTATTCGTATCGCGATCATTTAGCCGTTAGCCCGTTCATTAATATCTCCCGCCCCACGGGTCCTTTCGAATATTTCGTTTTTCTTAATTTCGTACCTTTCTTCCTTTTTCTTCCCACGGCGTTTCGAAGTTCCTGTAACCGCGCGCCATTTTCCCCAGCCATTTCGGAGATAACCGGAATTCTCTCGTGGAAACGAGACCGGGTTTCTCGAAATTCGAGCAATTTCCCGTGTGCTCTGCGGAACGCTCATTTTTCCAGACGCGAAACCCGAGGAGAGCGCTAAGGTTACACCGGCCGCTTTTTAATCAAGGATCGCAGAATTTCACTGATCCAGCGAATTTCACCCAGCGATGTCAGAGGAGATCTTAAAAGATTCGAGGAAACATACAAGAAAAATAGAATTCTACCGAGGAGCGGTGAGAATGAATGATTTTTGCGTCACGCCTGTGGACGGCAACCCGTTGTACAGCGATGCAATTGCGTACACGTGGGTGAATCAACCATCAGGGATCGTAGAATCCAACGGTACAGTTAGAAATTCGAGAAAACACGAGCAGTAGCTTTCAATCCACTGCTAATAGCGAGATTGTTCATAGAAATATGCATGGGAAGTAGGGTGTCGTGCTAATTGTAACGCGCCTGAGAGCGGCACCCCCGTGAGCAGCGGTGCGATTGTGTGGCAAACAGCTGAGGCTAGGACCGATCAGATTAACGTGTGTGGGGTTGGATCTAGTCGCTGGGGAAACAAGAAAGGTTATCCAACGCGGAAACGTCCACGGTGGAAACGATAATAATTCCGTTGGCTGGAGTACCGACCCTTCGTCTCCACCTCTGAATAACAGAGAGCCGGGTGCTGGCCGGGACAAGCCTGCAGGACAACGTCAGCGTTATCTGTGAGAACGGCTGGCTCTTTCATTCGGGCCGGCCGCGGCGATACGTTCACGCAGCCCGGCCTCATCGAGCCTCTGTATCAGCCCAACCGAGAACAAAACACGGACAGACGCGAGCCCTTTCGCGAAATATCAGAGCCCGAGAGCAACGTAATTTCGTCTGTACAGAGAGAGGGAGAGAGAAAGGGAGAGCGGAGCGCAGCCAGCAGCGAGCCAACCGCCCTGGAAAAAACAAAGGGAGCATCGGGGCTCTGTCAATTAGGAGGACGATGGGAAACGCTCGGTTAAGACCGTTCGTTGGTCATCAACGCGCACCATTTTTTTAACATCGCCAATGGGAAACTATCGGAGGAAAATTTTCTCTCGTTCGTTTTTTCTTCCCCCCCCGCTCGTATCCTTTCTCTCCGGCTGTTTATTCAATCTTTTTTTCTTCATCCGACTATCAGCCTCTCAGGCGCACGATTATTTTCCAGCTAGCTTAACCCTTTGCATCCCCGTCCACCAGTCGTGGGAATAATGGCGGAATAGGGTCCTGGCAGGATTATTTCGTTGAATTATTTTACCTGGAGCTTTTCAGTTTGCCTCTTGTAATCTGATTGTTGGTTTTGTTCTTCTCTCGCGTCTGTCCTCTTCCTCTCTCTGTCTTCCGACAAAAGCTGCGCTGGTCCTCTTCCAGTGATTTCGGCTGCTCCGGTAATAATTCTCTCTCTCTCTCCCTCTTTCTCTCTCCACCACCCTACGCCCCTCTCTAGTCGCCATTCATCGTGAATTTTCTTCTGTTTCCACTGACCTCGCACCAGCAGATCGTTTCATACTTTTTCTTGCTTTCCGCATGAAATTCTTCCACTTCCGACGCCGCGGCGTTCGTTTCTCGATCTCACTGGAACAAAGCATCGAGAAATTAATTCTCCTATAAATACGCGGTTGGTTGTCTTCTCGTAGACTCGTGGGAACGGGAGCCGATCTCGCCGCGGCGGAACAGCTCGGAAATCTAAATTCCTTCGAGTCAGCCGGCCGATGGAACGCGTTGTTTCGAACTGAGGCCAAGGGATAACGAGAGGCGGGCCTCTATATCCGAGTAAAAATTTAATAACGAGCGTGCTCGATTCCCTATCTAGTTGGGGAACTACGTGGCGCGCATTTTTTCCCAAAGGTTAATTGTTCGCTGCAACCCATTTCCGCGGCAGCGACACTAACTGGAAGACATGGGCAAGGGTGGGAGAAGAGAACGTGCTGTTTGTGCCCCGGCCCGGCGACAGCAATTAAAGTTACTCTAATTGCGATGCCTGTAAACAGCAACGCGCTTCACCGTTCGTCCCCTGCCTACGTACTACCTACCTGTCCCATAAAATTTCGTACAAATCTTTGCCCCGTGTAAACAACCCTCCGAGGAACGACTAACCCCGTTATTAAACTAAGCCGACGCGGAATCGACCCATCCAACCCAGACCCAACAAACAATTGATGGGCTGAACCTCCGGTGACCGAATCCGCTGGGACCCCATCGTGGAAATGGCCCAACTAAACCGGCCGCTTGTCCCAGATTGAACTATGCTGTACATGGATCCGCCTGGAAACATATAACGTTCGTTATTACTCGACCAGAAATAAATATTAATTCTCTATGGCACGCCTACCGGTTGATCTCTCCGCACAGGCACACGCGCCGATGTAAATCTGGTTGCAGTTCGCAGGCGCACCGCGAAAATTACTCGCTGTCGTCGTTCGAATGTTTGTTCCGGATGATTGTTCCTATGCTTGCCTGTATAAACGAATGGCCAATTCTTGCCTTCGGGGCGAGGTCAGAGGATCGAACGATAGATCTCTGTTTGAATTTGGCTCGTTTATCCGGTTGGAAGGACGATGGTCGCGATAGGGAGCGTCGAAGAGCGCATCTGGGGTAGACCCGGGGGCGACAGTATAATACAGCCGTGAGGCGGGTACGTTTCTGTCAGAGCCACAGGCCCCATTGATTCTCGTTCGGTGGTGGTTCGATTAATAATTCTACGGGGGCGCGCGCGCAGTTCAATTACACCGGGGCCGAGTTTCACTCGTTGATCATAGAATAATATCGACCGGATGCAAATGCGCGACTATTAATTACACGACCGCGGAAACTGCGGCTATATACTGGCTCTGCACTCGTGTCCAACTTTTACTCGGGATCATCCATCATCCGGCCAGCGGGTGAATACAGGGGAGCATAGTTCGCGTATAGCGGCACGGATTTCGCGATCCGTGCTGGAAGAACCGAACATGCCAGGCCCCTACACGTCCGCAACACAATCTCGCTCGTTCCTTCGCTGATTTACCCTCGTTACCAGTCAGTCCTCTTCAATCCTAAAACACATATATACCTGGTCGAGTAAAAACGCTGCAAGATTGTTTCTCGTCGGACGGTAAAAATCTGTGTCATCGGCACTGGACAGCACCGAGTCCTCTCGCCTGCCAATAACACGCCGATCCGATCCGAACTTTGTCGATCGATCGTCCCCGAGCCTCTTTTTTCCTTCCCGAGACACGCCAGCCGTCCGAAACTCCAAGAAAAATGACCAGACACGCTGTCCCGAGATATCAAGAAGCCGTTCCTCAGACTGGCTGTAGTTTATCGTTCGCAGGCTTCCACGCAGTTACGATTAAGTGGTGAAAACACGCTCGAAAATCGGGGTCAACGCGTTGCGCTCCCCCGGGGAAAAGAGAACTTTACCCACAGCGGGTCACTGGATTTTTTAAATGAAAATTTAAAAAGCTCTCGCCGATATTTTCGAGTAGCAGCGAGAGAACAACTCCCCTTCTCGTCTGATCGATCGAAATTCCATGTTGACGGATCTTGGATTCGAGTGGGGAACCTTAACGAACAAGCATCGACTAATTATTGCCTCCTGTACTTTCGATGACACATATATGTATACATATATCTCGCCGACATCCGTCTACCAATAGGATTGGCTCCGCGCAACGGTCTCTGAACACGATCGGCTAATACTCTCCAATCTGAAAAATAATTTCAGCAATTATACAGGCAATTTTTACTGGCTTTAGTTGTCACACAAATTCAGCAAAGGGTAAAAATTACTTTGAAAATTCAATTACGCATCCACCCCGAAATCAATTGCCCCCTTTCCCGGCAAGTCGCTTAAATATTTGTGGAGATCTCTGGTCACGGAAGCGGTTGCGCCTTGTTTACAGGCTTCCGGGGTTTCTGATTAAAAACCAGCGTTCGTGTCTCCCTCTCTCACTCTCACTCCCCCCCCCCTCTCTCTCGCGGAACGTGTAACGAGAAATCTGCCCACCAGGGAGGAGCGCGAGGGCCACGAGAGACGGGGTGCAGAGGGGGTGGAGCGCGGACGGGAATGGGGAACGGGAAATCGTCGCTGGTTTCCTGCTCGTCCGCGGCTTACAATTACTAATGCGATATCTGCGGCCTCCCTCTCACCCTCTCTCTCTCTCTCTCTCTTTCTCGTTCTCTCTCACTCTCTCTCTCTCCCAGCGCGATTGCTGCGACCACGGACGAGATTACGTACGAATTAACCCCCGTGTTGGACGACCTCGACTCTTTTTAATATCGCGGCCCCGCGAGTTAGTGGGTCGTCGGCGTGTTCGCGTGAAACGCCTTTGTCGTGAGGGAATTCGGTAGTTTCGAAGCAATCAGGAGGCGTTGAAAGGCGCGCCGCGATTTTCAGATTAAAATCCTCGAACGCGCGAACGCCGCGCGCCGTTGGAATTAAACGGGATTTCGAACCCGTCGACGACTCCGGCCGAGCGAGGTGGGCGGGGTGAGGGGGCGGAGCATCGATCCTCTTGCGTAACACGCCCCGGTAACGTAACCGTCTTTCGTAATCCTCGTGGATCTCCGCGTAACGAAACTTTAAGAAACTGTCACCGACGACGTCGCTGCAAAGCTATCCACCGGGATGGATTTAATAGGCTAAGGATCGCGAGACCGTTGAATCAACGATGGTTGCGTAACGAACAACCCCCTAGACCCGTGACACACCGCTGCCCCGCCCACCTGCCTCCCACCCGGTCGGATAAAGTTCAATGAAACACGGAAAGCAACGGCGCGGCTGCTTGCTCCCCGATTGCACGAGGCTAGACAGAGGGAATGACCATTCCCGAGGAGCCACGATCAAAGAGATAGATCCCTCTCTCCCATTCTCTCTGGGCTCGCACCGGGAGCTAATTCCCTTGGGAACGGCCAGAAACACGGACTAGAGAGCTTCGGACGGGGGGCGGGGCCGGGCGAACAACGGGTTGCCCACGATACGGGATCGAATGATCGAAGAACAGCGATTCCGGAAGAATCGGGGTCTCTGTCTCTCCTCTCTCTATTTCTCTCTCCTCTCTCTCTCTCTCTCTCTCTCTCGTTCTCTCCCTCTCTCTCTGAAGCATAGAGACGAGGGCATCGTAGAAACGAGTGGCACTCGTCCGTCCTCGGTTCACGGACTTTCCAAAGGGGGAAGGATCCAAAGATCCGGGCTTGTGAGTAAATTCAAGCGGTATCCAGAAGAAGCGAGAGTGGGTAGCCCCGAGTGGCGATAAAAATGCTGGGTCGAGTATCGACTCGGACAGGCGGGGGGAGGGTTCCCCCGGGCTGAGGCTACGACGACGGTGGGGAGTGAAAGGAAGAATGAAAGAAATAATGGGGGTGAAGAGCAGCCGCAGCGGCGAACGGGGCGGGGCGGGGAACCTCCGAGAGGAACTCACGGTCTGGTGGCTCTGGCTAGAGCTGACGGAGTCGACGTCCTGTTTCTGGAGTTGTTCTTCGGCGGGGTAGAGGGGAGGAGGAGGAGGAGGAGGTGAAAACCGTTAAGCTCCTTTATGTGTGTGGGGAGGGAGAAAAAGCTGCGGCGGGTTGCGAGGGGTAGGGGATTGAAGGTCAGAGACTGTGGACCAGAGGCGAGAGCGCACCATCAAAGCGGCTCCATAGCCCCGGGAGCCGGCAACCCGTTCCTCTTCCCGAGTACGGGTCATGTCTCTGTCGAAGACGAGAGATTGCTCTCGGTTAGGGGTACCGGTACTCCGTCGTTCGAAGACGCGTGAATCCTGCCGGAGATATCCTCCTGCAAAAAGGAACCCATGGATGGCACTGAGCCGAAAGAAAACTGTGGGGACAGGGGGCAAATGGAGTGCGATCTCGTAGAGGCGACACGTAAATTCGTGCGCGCGTGGCCCAGTATCGGGAGGAAGAGACAGAGAGAGAGAGGGAGAGGAAGAAAGGATAGAGACAGCGCGGACTCCGGCCGCTAGAGGGAAAAGCAATCAATCTTTGAGAGGCAGATGAGTGCAGGAACCTAAAATATAGGGCAACACAAATTTAGTCTGGCTGCCGGTCCACGTCCACGTGTCGACGTGAATGCGCAACCGCCCGGGTTTGTAATCGATATTGCCGACAAGGCACCACGCCCTGCACCTGCGAGATGTGCGGGATATGCAATGGTACCGAACGCTCCGGGATCCGCGTCCCACTCACCCTCTCTAGCTCTCTCTCTCTCTCTCTCTCTCTCTCTCTCATACTCTCCACCGCCACCCGTAGCTCTCTATCTCTCTCCCTCGTCGACGTTTCAACTCCTCCCTCTTCGAGTCTGCTTCTCTTTACTTCCCCACCTCTCTCGCTCAGTCGCTCTCTCTCTCTCTCTCTCTCTCTCTCTCTTTCTCTCACTCTGTTTCTCACCGAGTTTCTCCTCCTCGCTCTCACCCCGTTTTCTTTCCTCCGACCCTCTAACTCCACTCCCACCGCCGCGTCTGTCTCCTCTTCTTTCTTTCTCCCTTTCTCCCTGTTTCTCGGTTCCCTCTCGGCCTAGTTATTCGTCTCTCCGTCCCAGTCTCCGTCCATCTACTTATCTATTTATCTGTCTTTGTCGTGGACCGACTACGATTATTCGGCCGGTTCTGCGCGAAACCGAGAAGCACGCCGGTGTGTCAGGGGGTAGCGATGCTGTTGGCGTTGACGCACGACTGGACCCACACCGTTGAATTCACTGTAGAAGCTGTGTTACGTGTCGTCCGGTTGTCCCCCGTTTCGCCACAGATTCAATTCAAACATCCTCCTCACAGATTTCAAGCCGGTTGTTCGAACATTTACCAGCTCCGTGTAACGGCCTGTAGCTTTCCCGGCATGCCTTTCACGCTCGAAAATCCGTCGGACGCGCTCGCAGGCCGCCTAAGCAGCTTGAAACTGGTAACGGTACAAAGAGGAGCAAGAAAAGCGGCGAGCAAAGCTCCGCGATTGAAACGAACGCGGGGGAAGGGGGGCAGAAAGGCGTTCTTTGGTCGTGCGATTCGACTACGAAGAAACGCCCCTGTTTCCCCTGCCCTACCTTCCTCGTGATCGTTGCCACGCGTTCAACGTTTTCGTTTGCCTTTTCTCTTTCTTCGGCAATGCCCATCATTCCCGTGTTTTTCTCGAGCATTCGAAATTGTTAAGCCGTGGCAGGATGGAGTAGCTAGTTCAGACAACGAACGGATAAAATTATGTTAAAACGACTCGTAACAGTTTTTGTACCAGATCGCAATTCCAACTGACCGGAGAATGACGAGAGGCATAGAGGGGCGATGCGGCACCGTTGATCCGTGACTGATTCCGCCGCGGGACCATTCCTCCGCGACTTGAATGTGACGGTGATGAGGGTGCAATTAGCGTTCGCGCAGCGAACTTGGTAATTTCCACTTTTGCCCAGCCGCATTCGGTCAAAGGGTATCCGACTAATTACGAGATATAGTTCGAGCGGTCGGGCATCATCGGTGGAAGCATGCCCTTACACGGGTGGAACCTTCTCCCACCGGCGCCGTTCGCGGGAACACTGAAAAGTTCAATCGCGTTTATATTAATAGGATCGTACCGTGCCAACGTTATAAATGAAATTGAATCGTAGATAAAAATCTAAGCGCTTCGCGCGACCAGTAGAACGGCGTGCTTTCGAGAGCCTCTAGGACATAAACGGTTAACGACCCGTCTCGGCGAGATAAGAATCGCAGTCGCCGCGATAATGGCACTCGTTGATCGACCCAACAGATCGCGCTAGGTGAATCGCTGTAGCGTGAGAATTTCGGTCGCGATTGTTGCGTGGGGATGCCGGTTGGAGAAGCAGAGAGCGAGCAAGAGAGACAGAGAGAGAAAGTGGCACGAAATTGTTAAAAGGCCTGCGGCTACGAGGAAAACGAGCGGAGTTCATCGGCTGCGAGGAAAGCTTCTCGGCATTCTCGAGCGGCGAGGCCAATTTTTCCACGAGTTAATCGCACGCGGTTGTTTTCGAGAACCGTTTGCTGATTTATACTCGAAAATCCGGAAAACAAAACTGTTTCTCCTGACGGAGACAAAGTACCTTGCCATGTACACTCCGGTTGCTGGGTCGTAGGGGTCATTCGGTCTCCGACACCTCGAACGAACATGGCGTCGATAATTCGATAAATAGATTCACCGAATCAACTTTTTTGATCATTTCGGATAATGACTAGTTACATTACCGATACGATTACCAGCCAACAATCGACTCCAAAGGAAAAACTGGTACCGCGTCGCGATCCCACGACACGATGCGAACGAATCGATAAAAACTAATTAAATTTCTGCCGCGTTAACAACCGGCCTACTCCCGTCTATCCGACGCTGCTGCTCGGCGACTTGTTCTGACCGAGGCTACAAACCGAATTCACTTCCATCCCCGTAAATCTTGCCACCCCACGTTCCCATTAACCCCGTCGCGTCGTCGCCACTACCACCCGTCGACGGTTTACCCGACAGATTATAGGAGTTTCTGAACCGTTTAATTTCATCGTGCGAACATTATGTTCTGCGACGCTGTTACACCGCGCGCGACCCAGGGACGACGGATCTTCGAGGAAAGCACATTGCGTGAAACACTCCCGGGAACGTTTAAGGAAAACTTCTCTGTCACTCGCTCTCAACCCTCTTTCCCTCTTAGTCGACGGGGTCGTGCTAAAATTAATTACGAACTTGCCACCGGCTGCGTCTCTCGTACAGTGGCTGTGACACGCGAAGCATTCGATCAAGAAGGAACCCTTTGCGTCCCGAATGAATTTACGCGCACTCGGCGAACACAGAAAATTTTACGGTTTAACCGTGACTGTGTTATTCGTTCGGGTCGTATTGCTCCGTCAATGGGTGCGATCCAAGTCGAACTTCTGGGCCAAGTGTTCCTTTCCAACGACGTTGATTGCTCGGCATATTGGTGAACCCAACTTTCCGGAGTTCGCGTGTCCGACTATTACCCGATGTTTCCACTTCGCGCCGGTGGCTGCAATTAATCAGCTCGTTAACATTGACTCGCAGTATTTTGAACTCGGCGCTGATAGCCGTGTGACAGGAGGGAATCGTGATACAGAGACCACGCACTCGCTGTTCATCGGTAATACAAACAGCCTTGAAGACTCGTAAGAGGGACGGGAATGTCGGCTCGCGAGGTCTGGTAGAAATCACCTCGGAGAGGATCGTTCCGTGAAAAGATCGGAAGGAGGGCAATATCCTTTGCTAAAGACACGCTGGCGGTTCGAACGGAGTCGGGAAACAGCCGGTCCGCCGACCTAAATCTCGACAGGATTGGAAAGGGACGCTGCATCTCCGACTATTCGAGGACGACCCGCGCTTCCACAGTAAACCGTCACGTCTCGTTGCACCTACCAATCAGCGACCGTCACGGTTCGTCGATTTCCTCCCAGAGAACGCGTTCACCGCATTCGACTCGTTGTCGGGGAACTTGCAGTGTCTGCGAAACCTCCTCCTCCCCACAACTCCCACTCGTTCTTCTATCCAACCGCTGTTTCCCTGCGTCCTTATAGCGCCTCTGAAACGATTTCTCGTACGATTCCAACAGAAGCCAACATTCTGTTTATTTATCTCCAACTTACCACCAAACACCGTGAAATGGGCAGACTTGTCAGCAGAGCTGAATCTCCGGTTGCCTTTTCGCACGGGTCCCCGATAGATAGGTGCCTCCTCTGTCGATAACGTCTGTCGATAAGTAATAACATCACCGACAGAGTAAATCTCCCTCGCCGATTATCCGATTATCGATAAGCTCGTAGAAATTCAATTTTTGTACCCTCGGGTGGACTTGAAAAATGTAATAATTCCGTGATCGTGTTCGCGTTTTATGAAATTTACGAGAGAACGTGAAAACAATTCTGTACCGAGAAAAATGGCTGTTTACGACGTTGTTGAGACATCGTTTTAGAGAAAGGTGAAGCGTGCGTTACACCCTTGAAGAATTGTTTTCACGGTTCGAATACGGCCGCGATAATGTACTCGAGAAAGTTAGCATAAGGGCAAGAGGCGAAAGATAAACGCAAAGAACGGACTTACAGATGTATCCATCGGATCGAATCTGTGGACAGCAGCGTGACGACGAGGGAATGGTTGAGGGCGAACAAGTTTTCCTCGGCGAAGTTTCATTGATGCCTGGCTCGGAAACTTTTTCATCTCAGTACAAACCATCTGTCCAAGGGGGCGGGTTTCATAAAATTCATAAAATGGACGAGCCGCGGGTAAAAAGAACTCGGTTTCCAGTGGCCTAGTTTTCGCGGGGTGGAATACGAAAAACAAGCCCCGGGCGATGAGGGCCTCGAATGGATGATAGTCAATGACGCCCTGGCTGTTTCTTTAGGGACGAGAGTGAGAGCAAGAGAGAGAGAGAGAGAGAAAGAGAGAGAGAGAGAGGAGGCCCCTCTGGGGCAGAGACTTTCACGGGCGAAGAGAAATTTCGCCGGGGGTAATCGACGCCCGCCTCGAAATTACTTCTGCCCGACCCCCCGGTTCTCTCAGGCCCTCTTTAATAAATCATCGACCAGTTATCGTGCGTTACTCCCGAATGAACCAGCGAGGTCTTTCCACGAGCTGGGTCAACGAACCGATCCACCGGTAACAGAGCCGGCAACGGTACCGAGACGACATTCAAATTACCATTATCAGAATCAGTCATGAGCTACTGATGGGCTCCGTTGAATTCTGGGTCTTTGTCGGCTCCGGTTTTCAGTTTTCCGCCGTACTGAACAGGCAAACATTTTAACGGCGGAGTCGCCGAAGGGCTGAAACTGATCCATTTCAGAGTTCCGGTTTCATTACTGGAAACGGAGAAGTGTTTCTCTGAGAATTTCTTCGGCGTGAATTGATTCTCAACCCTTTGCACCCGAATGGCCACTAAAAATTAGCATGATCGTGTACGAAAAAATCTTAACCCTCGTCACGTTTGCGAGTTCATTTAGTTTGCTCTATGCTAATCGAGCGTAGAGGGTCAACGAATCTATTTTTGTGCAATAATTCGGGTATTAAAATGAAATCCAGTTACCTTGATCGCTCGGTAGTTCCAGCATTAATATTATTTTCAACAACCGTGTGCCGAATTACCTCGAACAATCCTCTTACCGCAAATTTGCTGTGGTCACGGCTATGTCCATAAGCTGAGCCCCGCTTGCTCGCCGGCCATCCCTTTATACGTACAATCTGCCAGATGGTCCGCCGTGTTCTCTCTCTCTGTAACGCAAATATTTTAATATTATTTTCAACAACTATGCCGAATTACCTCGTGAACAATCCTCTTACCGTGGCAACGCGGCCGGAGTCGGGGCAACGCTGCCAAATCACCATTCCTATCATCCATCCTCTGCAACTCCCCCCCCCCCCCGCCACGGAATTCAGTTCCGCGAATAGCGAAATTCGCATGTTCTGAAATTAAAAGCGGAGGGTTGACAGAGAGGGGGTTAACGAAGTCGCTGACCGTTTTTCGATAACACGGATCGTCCCCAAAGTTTCCGGTGAAGTTCTAGCCCGGTCGACGAGAATTCCCAGGTAACCCATCCGAAATTCCTTGGGGTACGGAAGTTGGTTTCGCGGCGAAACGACGACGAGTGCCTCCCGTAGGAATTTTCCTCGCAAACTCGAGAAATTTTCCGACACCGGGGTGGAACGACCGGAATCTCTGGTTCCCGGTGGACTGTTCCGCCAGAACCACCCCCGTGTCTCCGACCCCCATGTTCACCCCCCGTGATTCGTCGCATGCACACGGGGGTAGCGACGCGATCGCGTCCTCCACGTTAATCGAATTATATGTTTCTCCCTTGTTCTGATTGTAGAAGCCGACTACACCATAGATGACTCCTTCTGGAACGAGGAAACTCCTGTTGGTGAGTATCCCAGCGCAAGCCTAACTGCTTCGACACTGAACTCATTCTAACAAGAATAACCTAATCCAGACATTCTCGAGGGCAGTGTTCACGATTTTTCAGATTTTTTTACGAGGAGCATTGTAGCTGATAAATTAAACAACTTTTAAATTAAAAATTGTCGGCAGTGTCCGAGAAATTCATTGCCCTTCTTGAATTTCTTTTTTCTCTGCTCGCTCTCGTTCCCTTCCTTTCTCTCGGCCGCGAAACCGTACCTACGCGCGCGGAGAGAATCTCGCCTCTAATTGCAGAGGAACGTCGACGACGACGACGTCGACGACGATGACGACGAAGAAGGAGACGATGACGCCGTCGACGACGACGAGTGTCCGACAGAAGCCGCCTTTGACGCGGGGACAAAGAGCACGGGACGCGAACGCAAAGTTACGAAACGATCGCGTAAATAGACAATGCGTAACTGAGAGAAGTTCCCCGTCAAAGTCCGCGGCGCTCCTCTTTGATGCTCGCCGGCGTGCATCTGCGAACAACTGCAACAGCAACTGCAACGCGAGCCCTACCGACCACCCTCGAGAGAGAGACACCGGTCGAACATCCGGACACAACCGCTTTTTCACCCGATCCTGTTGAATTCCGAATTTTACAGTCGCCAACTCGAAATCCCTATTACTCGTTCACAATCCAGTTTTGATTCCTGCCCCGGTTTCAAATGTACCAGCTGCCAGGTGAAGCGATTAGTTGTTGACTGTCGTTCAGGGGAGTCAGCATACGAAAGCTGCTTTCCGGATATCTGCAACGTAGAGACAAACATTTTACGATCGGTCGGATTTCATGGCAATTCGCCGTTTCATAAATCGCAGCGAAATTTTTCGGTTTCGTAGGGAATTCCCGGCCGGCTGATTGACCAATGGCGTCGCTGGGGCGTGATTGTTAATTCGCGAGGGGGTGGCGACTATTTTGCAATTCAGATCCGACAGGGACGGGAGACACGCAGCCCTGCTTTCCAGCCGCAGGTCCTTCGGTAAACGAAAGAAGATCACCGGCGCGGCGCAGAGACGATTTTCACGGTTGTCCGTCGGGGATCGAACGTTTCCTCTTTTCAACAGCCGCCTCCTCGGCGACACGGATTGGTCCTCCGCGAACGCACTGTCCCTCGAACCGTCTAAAATTTAACTCAATTTAAGTTTCGCGTTTCCAGCCAATCACCGTCGGTGTTGACTTAACAATAAACCATTCTCCGCGTCCGAGAGAACTAGATGTAACCACAGATCGAGTTTCCGAGAGGGAAGTGCTGCAATGCGGTCCCACCCCTCAACCCCTCCGTCACCACCCCCTACCGGAGTTTCCTTTGCGTACATTTCACCGGGACATCACAAGAAACCCGATGCGTCTCTTCCTCGACCCGGGTCGAGCCGACCGTTCACCCTGTTTCACCCCTTGTCGCCCTGACAAATCGCTTTAGACGCTACCCTAACTCAAACAGTCGCCTTTTCAGTTATAAACACGCTGGGAACATCATCCCTTAACACTAAACCGACCGGCGATTATTTAATGCTTGTCAAAAACCTATGATACACAGCTAAGAATTTCCTAACATGCTTTCAATTTGTAATTGCAATAATTGTGTAAATAAAAATGTGGAACCGGTAGGTTCGGTGTTAACGTGTTGCAACGAGATTGAAGAAACTGTTGCGCTAGTCGTACGAACTTTTTCTAGGGAATCGTTAACGACACAGAAGTTTTTCGCTGTGAGAAAGCGTAGGGCAAGGGGTGTTAACAGGCCGTAAACGGATCGTGCGACGCGTGCCTGAAAAACATTGGTGAATAATGATCCGTGCACTTGATTCTGTGCACGTGCACCACCGCACCGGTCTCGTTTAAATCGAGGCGTTCGCCCGGACAGTCGATAAGAGGATGGAACTGGAGGGTTCACGGTTCGAGGAGGCCCTCCACCGATTATCTCGAGTCAATCGTAGCTCGTCGCGCGGGCTGGCAACAGTTTACGCGAGGAGGAAACCTCCACGCCCCCCCCTGCTAATTACCCTGCTTTTTACAACTTCGAGAAACCTGGCTCGAGCGACGCAGGTTTCTCCGTCAAACGGCTGTATCTTCGTTGAAAAACACGTCTCCTGCATTCACATTTCTACCAGACGCTTCTCTTCGCGAACGGATTTTACCCCCATCTAGATAAAATTCGAAAATGTGATAGAGCAGCCCCTGAGAGTCGATTTCTGCACCGACACGCGTACACACGCGCTTCTCTAGAAGATGGAGCTTGGAGATACACACACGGACAGACAGACAGACGGACAGGTAGACAGGTAGACAGAGAGACAGACAGAAGGGTGAATTGGCAGGACGTTCGATTCACAGGGCGGGAAATTGATTTCAGGTGAGGTCGAACGACTACTGCGCGAGTATCGACAAAACCAAGAGCTAGTACATAATATCGGGGCCCATTTCTATCAGATCATCTATCCGGTACAGTTACGGCATCACGAGAAAATGGGGATATCCACGAGAGAAGTCAACATGCCGAAGGTAATCGCTTTAACCTCGGGGAACCGGGAACAGGCGGGGGGTATCCCCGTCGTCGTTCGAGGAACCGAGACAACACCGAAGGAAACACGTATTGTCTCTGCCTCTCGAACGTCTTGCTCTGCCCCTGCCCCTGAAGATCGGCTTTCCCGAAGACACCGATGCATGCGTTGTACCCACCCCTTTGAATTTCTTAACACGGACCTTTTATTCCGTTCACAGTTTCCTCAAAGAGGATATGCTGAGGGTGGATATCAAAATTATCGAGGCAGAACGAGAAGTGTAAGTGTAACGGAAGAATAATACAGACAGCGCGACTGTTCAGCAAAAATAGGCGCGATTCTGTCGGTCCCTACATTACTCGCCGTCGCGTAGGTAAAACAGAGGTGTCCCGTTCTTCCGTAGAAGCACAGACGAGATACGCGAGTAGACCAAACACCCAATGTAAAATGAACATGAATATTAAACGTATAACGCGAAATCAAGCTATTCGCTACATTTCAACTCATTATCACGTATTGGTCTCTCGAGGCCATTATTATTTTCGTGTCGCATTCGACGTCGCTGATAACTCGTGAATCTAAGCACAGATTCTGTATCTCGCATGTGACAGAACTATGAAACGCATATCATTGAATCACGATCACAAAACCAA
This sequence comes from Lasioglossum baleicum, assembly GCF_051020765.1. Taxonomy (NCBI): domain Eukaryota; kingdom Metazoa; phylum Arthropoda; class Insecta; order Hymenoptera; family Halictidae; genus Lasioglossum; species Lasioglossum baleicum. Next base: position 5,230,065 of record NC_134948.1, on the reverse strand, counting down.
GATATCGTGCTTGGTCTGCTTCTATACCTCGTCTGTGGTAGAAGCGCGACTCTGCCCCTGATCGACTGTTACAGCGAAGCAGCTGCATTACGGTGCGGTGTTTCAGCAGTCCAACAGAGCGAAATTATTGCATCGACGAAATCTACTATTTAAAGCGGTATTATACAGGGTGAGTCACCTAACGTTGCCACCTCAAATATCTTTGTTGTTTTGAAAGATACGTCAAATGTCTGAAGGACAAAGTTGAATGGTAAAATGGGACTTATACGATACCAAAAAATGTTTGTTTTTATGTCATGTATTTTAGAGATATCACCTTCATTTCTTTAAATGGAAGGAGGTATCTTTTAATATATCAATCGATGCAGCTGGACATTCGTTAGGTGACTCACCCTGTATAATAGAATTGTATCCCACTGGATCAGTGAAAAGAAAGAGAATCGCGCCCATTTTTGCATTCTCAGGCAGTCGTGCAATCTCAGGCTAAACGATCCTTCGATTTTCAGACAGGGAGACACTATCATCGGACGTCCCTCTTGATCAAGGCCTTTAATCACAAATTTCGCCTAGACTTAGAAATAAATGCGTAAGTGGAGTTTCCGCAGAAGCCTGGAGACGTCGTATCCGCTCGGTTTCTCTCTTTCTCTCTCTCTCTCTCTCTCAATCCCTCTCTCTATTTCTCTCTCTTTCTCTCTCTCCCCCTCTCTCTCTCTATTCCTTTTCGATGTTCCCCGACAAAGCGCGGAAGCAACAATGGAAAAGCAATTTACGAGAAACCGAATCGATACCAGTTTCCCCGGGAAAATATGTTCCCTCGCTCGCGCCTCCCTTTTCCCGTGACACCGGTCGGTCACGAGAAATGCATTTCACGGCGACGATTCTCTCTCTGTTCCAGGCAACTTTTAGCACCGAATCTTCTGCAAAAAGACTTTTTAGTCGGCGGCGCGGAACAAAGTTCTAAACAGGTAAGACGGAGACTAAAGGCGGACTACGGAGCGGGCGTAGTTCCTGTTCTCGTATCCCTCGGAGCGTATTACCCCAATGCCGGGAATCTGTTTCCAGGAGGTAGAGCACTGCTACTATCACGGCACCATCAGGGATTATCCGGGGGCCACCGCTGCCTTTCACACGTGTAACGGTCTCAGCGGCGTCATTCATTTAGGCAACGAGACCTTCGTCGTTCATCCATTCTACGGCGGCGATCTGTCGGTCAGTTTCACCATTGTCGCACGCACACTACGGTGATCCTTAGCTGTAAGGGTCGAAAGTGTTTGTTTAGTCTTACCCCGCGTAAACCGTGACACTTGCCGAGAGAGTTCTACAATTTTAATGGTCTCTAAGAGGTTGTTGTCGGAAAAATATATAACACGTACTCTTTCTTTATCGGCCTGCTTCCATGTTGAAAAAATGAACGAGTTTATGGCGCACATCTTTTTCTCACCGAGTGTCACGATATAGGAGGGTAACGACCAAACAAATGGAAAGTCGAAAAATTAGGACCACCCTGGAACACACTCTTCGCGCCATCATCTGCGAACGAGTAATCGTCACTGTTAGTCTCCGTGTTTCCATCGTGTGTGAATGGGATGACGATACTTTACCGAACAATTTAGTGCCGACCGATGACGATGCGCGACGCAGCTTGACATTGACACCGGGACTGATGAAAAGATGATTGCTCGATCAATAGATTCCCTGCTAATTTCCACCGCATAAGTTCGTTCGTTGCTCTCCTACTTGACCATTTGAGGACGAACGTTCGACGTACCGGCGCCATCAGGCTCGCGCGTCGAGTCCCTGAATTGCAAACAAATCATTCACAATTCTTCACAAAATAATAAATCTTTCAACTAGTCTTTTTATTTTTCGAGCGCATAACCTAGTACGTGTGTCTGAAAAGAAGATCACCGTCGTTATCTGTACGATTATAATTACCGTGGAAATAAAGGGGAAACTACGCGAGGAGAAGCATAAATTGCATTTATTGCAAGAAAATGCGGGGTCTCGGCAGTCTTTTCTTTTTTAAATCAACGTGACGGAAGCTCGAGCGGAGCAAACCGTTGTTCTTCTATGCATGAGGCTTCGTTATTATTCATAAAGACATCTCGAAGTAACAACGTGACGAAACAAGGAAGAGAAAAGCAGATACACAATTTCGTGACCGTGTTCGAGCGTGCAAGCCCTCCCTGTCCCTCTTTGTTTCTCACTCTCACACTCTCTCTCTCTCTCTCTCTCTCACTCTGTTTTTCTCTCTCCCTCTTTCTGTTTCTCTCTGACGGCGTAAAATCTCACAAGGTAGTAGAGGGGGGCGTGGCCGATGATCGATGGCTCCACGAAATCAGGGACTGTTCGAACTATCACAATTATCAATTAATTAGAAACTCAGAACTGGGTCAAACAAGCTATGCCCTGTGCTAACTTCCTTTCACTGGTTCTCTGTTCACGCCACACCCACTGCTGAGTAATCGGGGTAGTCCACGTGGTTACGAAACGCTGTTTACGCACCGCAAAACTATATTTTCCAAACTTCTTTTTTGCCAAACATAAGCTCCACGCTGAGCGGTCGCTTTCACCAGTCCCTTGTTTCACCGATATCGGGGAGAACACTTCTCCATCAACAAGTCGCGTATAAACAACTGTACGCTCAATTTGCTGTTGGACAGTGTAATTCGTAAAATTCTTAGAATAGCTTCCGGCAATCGTAATTACCGTGTAGAAATATACAGAGAAAGAGAGAGAGAAAGAGAGAATAATACTGTTCTCGAACACGAATAAGAGAGCAGCCAGCATCGAATCTAAACTATATGCAGACCTCTCTTTTAGCAGAAACATCCTCATGTTATATTTGAGGCTCGATCAAAGGCTAACAAAGGCTGCGCTAACTCGGGGAATATTGAGTGGCGTGTAAAGAACCGTCGGCAGAAGCATGTTCTGGGCCTATCGGAGAACGTTTCCGATCGATACAAGAGAGACGTCCGTGAGCAAACCAAATACATCGAAACTGCCATCATTATCGATAAGGCTATGGTACGATCGCCTTTTCTTCTGCCTCCGGAACCGAGAACTACGTACCTCGAACGAACAAACAATGAATTAGTTTTCTTTCGAACTCGCGGTACCGCGATAATAACAATCAAATCTGCCGTGGCCGATGATCGTCGAGTAAAGTCAAAAATCCACTGGCCAAATGGAATCAGGTCGCCCCGACACGTTTTCCCCGTCGAGTCTGTCGTTGTCACGAGGAAATATGTTAATGCCTGTATAGGTTTTGGCAAGGGATGACCCAGTTGCAAGAATTTGCGACCTGGCAGACCGTTTACCATCTTCAGCGTACGGATCCGGGGTGTGCACACCCTTGCGCAGATACTTCGATACCGGACCGCGATTAATCGGAACTAATTCGTACAATATCATGGAGAAATGATAAAGATGGCCGATGGAACCGTACCCTAAAGTGTGCCGTAAACATCGTCCCGTACAAATACAAAGTGATAGCTGGTTAGCAGAGATACCCTATAGAAAATCTGTCTATAAACACGACGAGAAAACGTTCCAGCGGCGCGACGTAGTTTTCAACGTATAAAGTATAAAGACTCTTGATGTGGAAGAGACGGAGGACAGAGTATAACGTCGAAGAAGGCAGTAAAGGATCCTCTGTGTAAGTGTGTTGGCGATCATCGACTCGCGGCAGTTGAAACGGAGGCCGGGTTCGGTTTTCGAGGACGTAGTTCACCGGTAATCGTTATCGTCGAAACGAATCACGACGCAGGATCGCCGGTTTTATCGGCGGATCCAGCCGTGAAATAAACCGTGGTAAAATCGAATCTTCTTCTCTGCTCAGTTCGAGAAGAGGAACGGTAGCACTAGAGCGGAGGTTGTCCACGATGCCATCCAAGTCGTCAATATCGCTGATTTGGTGCGTATCATCATCATCATCATCTTCTTCTTCTTCTTCTTCTTCTTCTTAATGAATAACTGATGTGTTTGGTTGCAGTATTTCCGTACATTGAACACTAGAGTCTCCGTGACATACATCGAAACCTGGCAGGGCGTGAACAAGGCGAATATCAGTGAAGGCATGGACATCAATCAAGCTTTGAGCAACTTGAATGCTTACAAGATGCGAAATATAGTCCAAGTCGAACACGACACCACCCAGTTGCTCACGTAAGTACACACAGGAGTAGCCTTGTTGCGTGCGTGCTCAAGAGCAACGCGAGTTGCGTGGACTAGGGGAGTCTAATCAGAAATCAGATTGAATAATTATTTGTTCTTGTATATTTGTTATTATATGATTTATTCTCCCGTACCTGCTTAAGCGTGTACCTTTTCATCTACACGGTTTCGATTCCGATAATTTTTGTTGTGAGATGATGGTATATATGTAGATCCCTAATTATGTATGCAAAATATTAGGTGTGGTCACTCAATAGTTTCAAACATATAAACAATTAAAGTTTCATACCCGTGAATCACGATTCTTGCTATGAACTATGAAACTTTAATTGTTTATATCTTTAAAACTATTGAGTAACTACACCTAATATTTTGCATACATAATTAGGGATTCACATACCATCATCTCACAATAAAAATTATCGAAATCGAAGTCGGACACTTGGGGTCCATCCCTTCTAAGAATCATCGTTGACATGTCCAACTTCCATTTGCAGAGGCGAAACATTTATGGGCGGCGAATCGGGGGTGGCGGTGCCGTCGTCCATCTGTAAATCAAGAGCCCTAGGAATTAGCGTTGATGTGAATTCGTACGAGCCCCATTTACTAGCGGGCACCATGGCCCACATGATCGGCCATAACATTGGCATGATCCACGACGATGAAAGTTAGTATCCCGTTCGAGAGGGAAAGACTTATACGCCCCCTAACTGTGTGAAACTGTCTTTCGACAAATTCCATTTAACACGTTCGCTAACAACGTCACGGATACGTGACGTCCGCAACTTAAAAGATAAATATAGTCAAGTCCGGCAGAGTTAGGGGGTTGATAATGGGACACGTTTGCTATCGAGACGCTATACTTGACTTTGTCGCGTTGACTCGAATCGTAGGGAAAAACTGCGTGTGTCAGGACTGGCACGGGTGTATTATGGCTCAATCAATCGTCGGCTTGGACAACGTGCAACCGTACAAGTTTTCCGACTGCAGTAAAAACGACTACACGGAGACGTTGCGTAGCGGCGAGGCTATTTGTCTTCTGAATAAACCGAACGAGGTGAGTCCGCTTTAAGAGAAAATAGAATCCTTCTACGCCGCGTATCGCAAGTCGGCGTAACTCAATTCTTGACAACGTTAAACACGTTCTTTTTTCCCCCCTTTCTTTTTCTCTCTCTCTCTCTCTCTCTCTCTTTCTTTTTCTTTCTTTGTGTTCCTGATGGCGAACGAAAAGCAGTTGGTGGGAAAGAGAACCTGCGGAAATAGGAAACTAGACGAAGGGGAACAATGCGATTGCGGATCGATCGACGAGTGCAAAGAGCTCGATCCATGCTGCGACCCGATCACCTGCAACCTCACCAGGGAGGCGGAGTGCGCGGCAGGACCATGCTGTAGCAAGTGCAAGGTACAATATTTTGGATACTCGACGACACACACACACACACCTTCGTCGTCTATTGCTTCGCTAGGATCTTCAGTCAGTCGTTGAACATATTCGACACAGTCTCCTCTCGCCAGGAGCAAGATCTACGTGACGATAAACGACAGTCTGATAAACGCGTTCGCAATTCGACAAGGCGAACGAACTCGAAGCTCACGCCGGCTGCTCTCGGTGGTCTTCAAACTCTGCCGGCTTGCGCGACCCTTCACGGGGTTTTTGCGATTCTTTTTTAAGAAACTACGAAGCGGTTTCTCTATGAACAGAGTTTGAAGACGACTGGTCTACAAGTAACTGGGAGAAACTAATTGTGTGACGCGGTGGCATTGTGCAGTTGTTGGCCCCCGGAGTGGTCTGCCGGGAGTCAACGAACGAGTGCGACCTGCCGGAAGTCTGCACGGGAAAGACCGGCCAGTGTCCGGTTGACGTTTACAGAAGAAACGGCAGTCCGTGCGCGGATAACACCGGAGTCTGTTTCAACGGGTTCTGTCCAGCCCTGGATGTGCAGTGCGAGCAGATCTGGGGCTACGGAGGTATCGCAGCGGACAAACACTGCTTCGAGCACTACAACTCGAAGGGCTCCTTGAGCGGACACTGTGGCACCGACTCGTCCGGCCACTACATCAAGTGCGAGCCAGAGTAAGTACCTTTCCCGACCGCTTGCTAATCCTTCCTCGATAAATATTCGGCACGCATTGTATTTTATATATCTTGTCTTCAGGAACGTCCGCTGCGGATCGCTGCAATGCCAACACGGCAGCAAACAGCCGATAATCCCGGGGTTCGATCACTCGCACATCGTGATGTCGATCAGGGGCGAGGAATATCAGTGCAAGTAAGTAAATAATCTGCATGATGGTCCTTACCCGGACGGACGCGTGTAATCTTGCTGCGTGTCGTTCTTCTTGGTCGTATAGGTCGACCACCGGGAAAGTCGACGGCTCAGACGTGCCCGGCATGGGGCTGGTTCGCGACGGTACATCCTGCGGAAATAACTCGGTAAGTTGCTGGGCTGACATAAACAGATTATGCAAAGCTGATACGCGAGACCGAAGCTGTTTGCTTTCGATCTGGCCGACAACGACAGCGGCAACAGCCGATATAATAATCGTATGTAATCGCTGCAACAACGGGACGCCGTTTCCGATTTGTTTCAGGTGTGCGTGAACCAGAATTGTACGAACATTTTTCCGCTCACTAACAAAGAGAGGTGTCCCAGTAATCACAACAACAACGAGTGCTCGGGCAACGGCGTAAGTACAAGAACTTCATCCTCGATGCTCGAAGAAAGCGAGACGGTCTCGCTTTCTTTCGACACGTCATTTAAAACTTGAACGCTTCGAGTGCCAACACGGTGAAGTGAAGTATTAAGCGATGAACATATTTCTGGAGGAGACGGCACTCGAAATGTTCAATACATCGCACGATGATTTAACTCGACCGAATGATTGCAGTACTGCACGAACATAAACACGTGCTACTGCCACGAGGGATGGGGCGGGTCAGACTGCTCCATACAAGAAGAGATCCCCACACCCATACCCGGCAACGGATCAGTTGGTAAAAATAGTACAAGTATTAAAATGGGGCCGAAAGAGACCCCCTACGGTAAGTTGCGATTCGAACAAGTCTTTCTCAAGCGAACTATCGATTTTAGAATAAACGTACGCGGGAAAGAAACTGAGAGCTGAGAGCGACCGTTTCACGCGAGACGTGTCGTTCCAGTTCTTCTTACTGTAGAATAAGAGAACCGGATCGCTGCGATTTACGATACGTAAAATCTGTTAGGCGACGAGAGAATTTAGAAATACTCACTCGAGGACACTTCAATGTCGGGATAACACCGAAGGATTTTGCGAAACGTGGCGAAGCGATCCGGTCGTATTAACTCGGTTTAATATTCACGATAATAACACCAAGAGACACGTCCCCCTACAATCTCCCGTCGGGAAACCCATTAGCCGCCTGATTATTTGGGGCCATACCATCAGCTGTGCACATAACATTCGATGCGTTCCTCCATACATGTGTGTAACACGAGCCTATGCGCTCTATCACTCGATATCACACACCTCTCCACGATAATACCCGATGAGATACATCACGTGTCCCCCGCGACCCGCCGAGACAGAGGAACGATCGCATATTACAGGTGAACACGGCTCGCTTCTACAGCTCTTTCGATACTACTTATGGCTTGTGTCCCTTTATGTCTCTAATACGCTTCCGCTCTACGCCTCGGGCCGAACCGATCAACCTCGAATTCTTTGAGATTTCAAGCCGAAGCATTTAAACAAGCAGACCAATTTCTTGATTAATCCTTTGCACTCGAACGGTGACTCTGCGACGCCAGTCAAACCAGCTCGACTTTCCACGAGTGCAAAGTGTTACTACCACGATCAAAATTCAGCAGATTACGTATGTGTGTTGTTCTATCAATTTAAGTTCTAAAAATCCAAGAGGGTGACTGTAGTCGCCTGTAGAATGTAGCGAGCGTGGAACGATGGGTAACCATAGTCACTGGTAGTATCGAAAGGAATAGTCAAATTTTTCCCATGATGGTAGGAAGTATCGTCGGGATGTCTCCGGCTGGTCCTCGGGCCGTTTACAAGTTGAACCGTACAGTTGCCTCGACGAGATTGGAAAGATCCCTGGGTAGAGTCCATATGTGTAGTCAACGCCTGATCATCAAACTATGTCTGAGTAGACGGTTTCCTTCTGTAGACAGCATGACCAATGTTTCAGGGAGAATTCCAGATTCGCCGGTACGCTGTACGTCCAATATGTTTTAAGCCTCGCAGCACCTGGAAGTAAAAATCGGTTAGATAGTTCGCTCTACCTTGGGGTACAGCAGATAGTTAGGTTCGAATAATGTGTTGAGTGTGCTCCCGACGGTATTTTTGACCGTTCGAGGCCTGAAATTGAAGGTGGAAGAATACAGTCTGTGATAGGCACGTTGAGAATCGCGAGGACATACTTTCCAAGATTGTTCAGCTCGTGTTCCGAATAAGTTTATCGCAAGACGAGAGCGGCACGATTAAATGTGATCGTTGCGAATTCCAGGTGTTGGGGGAACTTAAATAGTGTTGCTGTCACACTGGTAACTAACTAAAACGAAAGAACCGAGCGCTGAATCTTCCTCGTCCAAGCTCGCGCGTCTCGGGGATCATCGGTGTGGATCGAGAGCCGCACGGGTTTGGTCGGGAAGCGTTTCAGGTACAACGGGGCTACGGTTTCGCCTCTGTAGGAGCTTGTTCAATGGTTCAACTCTTCAGGGATTAGCGCGACTCGGATCCTCGGCCGAAGCGAGCCCCGAGCATTCGCTTCGGGATTGCACGAACCCATAGATGATTCGCTTATTGCGTGAAACACTGTGATTACTAGACTCTCGAGTTACGCGGTGATCTCTCGATCTTTTGATTCGCACGGAGCTTACGACGGCGGAGGATCAATAGTTACACGCGCCGCTCGAAAGACGCGATATTGTCGGGCGCAAGTGTAGGATACGAAGTGATTGGTCGTTTCAGAGGGCACTAACAACACCCTTAGCACCGGGTGGATGGTTGTAATCATGGTGGGTGTGGTGAAAGGAGTCTTCATTACTTTTGCACTAATGGCTGGTTGCTACAGGTACAGTAGCAAAAACATCAACAGAGTGCTTGGAAACTGAGAGCTCACTCATTGCGCGTGGGTTCGAGGTCAACATGTCCTCTCTGTCCTCTCGTTGTCAAAGTATCATATCGTGGCTAGCTGGATGATCAGGCATCGCACGCGGCCGTCAATGCTCTAATGATATATTGGATTCGTCTTAGCCTACTTATTCGGTGTTCATTTATCTCTATATACATATGTGTATACATACGTGTACATTATACGTACGTGTATGTACACACGTCAATATGCGTGCGTCTCGTGGATATTATATATTATATATATATATATACATATACATACATATATAACTGTATGCTCTACAGGCAGAAAGTCTCGAAGCGACAGGGGATTCGCACGACGGTCCTATAATTCATTGAATTTAAATTATTATATTCGAAATATTGATTTAAGGGAGGGTAGGCTCGTGCCGTCCAGTAAAAATCTCCCGAAAATCTGGATCTTTTCAAAGAGCTATAAACCAGCACAGGTATTCGAATAGAAATGTGGAAAGTCGTCTCATTCTCGGATGAGCAGTGCCCTCCTTTTAAATAGCCGAAAACTGAATTGACATGACAAAAGCTCCGCCTCGAAACATTTTGCCGACGACGGTGTGTTACATGTACTACTGTCTCCTCGATGGTATGCTCTGAATGTGCTCGTGCTCGCATAGTGCATCCGAATGATCACGATCGTCGTGACTATGCTGCACGAGCTGCGCGATCTATGTACGTCTCCACTTTCGTCGCGTTCCAGGGTATTCACAGCTCGACGTCCACCTAGCGCCAACGAAAATTAACAGATCAAAATCGATTTCTTCAATTTTCAATCGAGCAGTTTAATCGCTGTGATGTTCGATATGCTTTGCAATATGCGAATAAAGAAATCTTACCGGAAACTTACCAGAATTCGCCGTCCGTGCGCGTGCACAGCTTGAATCCCTGAACAAGCGAATCCCCTGGAGCGTGTAACTCAATACACGATCCATCACGAACGAAACGCCAATGTGCCAGCTGCTTGTATGCCCTATAAAAGCATGACCGAGGCTGATTAGCAAACAACCGAAAACCTCGTCGTCCCGTGATAAAGGATCGGAGACGGCGCAACGCGAGAGCCGTCTGTCTCGCATTGTTGAACGAAAAATCTCCATTTGACGATAGAAATATTCGATAGTAGCCGCGTACAATTATGCTCCCGAGAATCCAACTCGGACAAATTAACGCCCGACAGATGTACTCGATCCCACCGGCCTCGACAACCTTCGAGGCTCTCCACAAAAGACACATATATCAAATATTTCGAAAAGGAGGATGGCCCACGCACGCGACCGTCGCACACCTCGGCGAGCTCGAACCCCCACCACGTAAACCCGGGGAAAATCGTTCGTTGTTAATTACTTATCTCTCATTCTTATTTTTATGTACAGTTCCCGAGGAAGGAACACGCTAACTTTCAACTCTGAAGACGTCTTTGCTCTCCTCGTCCAGGAGAGTCCACAGAATGCTGCTTACGCGAGAGCTTGGAACTGTGTGACACCATTTACAGTTGAATCGCGAGACGTCTTCGGAGCCGAAAATTTACGTTTTCTTTTCGCCGTTTCCTCGAAATTCGTTCAAAACCGAAGGAGACGATCGATATTTACTTCCTTTGCGAACCGAATGGCGAGATCTGAAGCTTGCGGAGTCGCGCGAGGATCGCTGGCGTGCACCATCGTCAAACGATTACCGTCCAGGGATGGGCAAAATCGTTCCCTGAAAGCAGGATACAACAATCAGAATCTCAGCGAAAAGATAATTATTGTTACCTATATAACTTGACATACGTTTCACGTGGACAGTTGTCAACAGAAGAATCGACAGTGTGTCTCAATTCAATGGGGTGTTACAATTCTGCCCATCCCTGTCCAATGTCGAACGACGTATATATGTATATGTGCTGATTCTGGCTTCTCTGTTTCTTGTCTGTTTCTGTCTGTCACTGGTATCTCTGTCTGTCTGCATGCTGTGGGACGCTCGGATTACGAAAAAATGCAAAATAATCCCGGGTATCGATCTCGATCAATAACGCGCGTGGGTTGGGCTGATGATGATGATGATGATGATCATCCGACGATCATTGACACCGTGGCAACACGCTGGCACGATGCGACACTGACTGACTGACCGCGTGCGTCCGATCGTCACAGAGAACTACCACGGCTCTAACACTGTATATTTAGTTCTTGTGCTCATGTCGGTGGTAGGGGGTGTTTTCGTAGTATTTACTCTGATGGCTCTCTGCTACAGGTCAGTCGTAGTACATAAAAACTACTCCCTCTGTCTCAGGTTAGTGTGCAGAAACATACACGTAGAAACTTTTTTGTATGCGTATCTATCTATCTATATCTATACATCTCTCTATATATATTTATGCGGAGGACTCGGCGACAGATAGGCGAACGTCTCGGGGGCTCGATTCATCCCGCAATAAATCGGCCTAACAAACGGGCTCGTACTATCGTTCGGGTCTACGGATACTCGAACACTTGGAAGCGATCGACCGATCCCTATCTTTTTATATTTCGAATCAAGTCGCTCTATAACGAAGCTCACTCTACCAGCGATTATTCTATAAATTTTTTTAAATCTATGGCCCATGGCTAAGGATTTCTTCATATATCCTCCAACAGCAAACTTCGATCATAAACCAACAGCTCATCCTCATATAATTTTATTCATATTTTGTATAATTTGTTGTTTGTCACACTCTGTTACTTCGAAAAATAATTATTGGACAGCTTATTAACACGTTGAGTACCACCGCCGAGTTCATCATGTATGGCCGACATGAGACTCGTAGTGTTAATAGGCTTCCGATAAATAAAGTGTTAAGACCACCGAACACTCCGATACCCTGTCCAGTCAGTAAAAGTTTTCATGCCAGGCGATAATCGAGAGTAGAAAGATCGCGCGACTCGTCTTTGCAGCTGCGAACCAGCCTGCCGACGGCAACCCGGTCAACAGACCCGACTGAAAGCGGCAACCAGATCGACTTGTCCGGAAAATCGGTTGCCGTTGTTCAGGAGACTCGTCGGAATCACGAGCAACCTACGAAACGAAGCTGTAACCGCGCAGCACGATCTTTTTCCGCTCTCGATTATTCGTCTAGCATATCCGGGGTCACGAGGAGAATCATCCCCGAGATTTTCTCCCGCGCCGTCGCTGAGGGAACTGTGTACGTATATATGCACAGAGAACAATGATACATATTTACATGTATGCCTCTCTTTCTTTTTCTCCCTCTCTCTTGACTGACAACTCACACAGAAACACACACACACACACGACTACACGCCTACACACAGTGCATATATATATATATATATATTTACATGTATATCTTTAGAGTCCGTAACTGTTATTGTCTTTCTCTTTTTCGCTTCCTGTCCTTCAGTTTTGGTATCGATCTTTGTGTTCAACCCTTCTGTTCCTTTGGTTTTTCTACTTCACTGTGTGTGTGTTCTGTATCAGTCCACCGATTTAAAGAACAAACAAAAAAAAAAGAAACTACCCACACGCTCTCTGTGCCAATGATTTCTCCCGCAAAACGGACAATGGCTTCTCAAGCATCGCCGCAGCCGGACACAATACGCGCCGATACTCGTCGCAACGCACACAACCAACGATACCTCGAGAATAATTCAGCCGAGATGAGAGACAAGAGATATCTCGCTCTCTTTCTCTTTGTCTCTCTCTTTCTCTTTCGTCTCAGTACGACGATCAAGCTTTCCATCCATATTCCCCGTATCGCTGTTTGATCTTTGCTAACGACTATGCCCCCCACATCCCCCCAAAAAAACAACAGCGCTTGTGCAGCAAAACGCCGCGCCGGCGAACTTGGATGTATCAAAGTACACAGTGACACGATCGCTTCCGCAGAACCGCCTACACACAGAAGCTTCGCTCCTTAACCGATGGCCATTCACTATCGTGTTCACTGTATACGGTTGCAACAGGCTGATCGGACATACCAAAGAGAAACAAAATAGAAAATACGACAACCATCTGCACCTCGATGGATGCGCGAATGCACAGTTGGCAACAGGGGGGCCAGAGGTTTTCCCTTCTCCCGCATCCACGTCTCACGTATTGAGATTCATCCCACCAACGTACCAATAGTGGGGGTAAGTAGCATGAATCGCGACGTCCTACTCTCATCCCCACTACTCAACATTCTCCCCATCCTCAAAAATCGCTGGATCAGGGATTCCTTCAAATTTCCTCAATCTGGCAACGCTGGTCACAGAACAAGGAGAAGATATGCACCCTGCATTGCCAACTGAACATTTTCCAAAGTCTTGCTCCAGCCCGCGAATGCTATAGAGGTGCTCAATAATTAATCGAAGGTGCTGATAATTAATCTATGGCCCGGTAGTTAAAGGATTTACTGTCTTTAGTATTCGATGAGCCAGTTGCACCTCTGTGCAAGCGAACCACAGGGGCAACGTCGACGCAGAAGCAAGTGTGTATGATTGAGGACACGCATACTCGCATACTATGGTCCGGTGAGAAACGATTGAGGAGCGGCGAAGCCTACTGCTCTTTCGTCAACTGTACAACTGACAGACCCACTCTCCTTTCTTTCTCTCCCTCTCTTTCTCTGTATCTATCTCTATCTACCTCTATCTATCTCTATCTATCTATCTCTCTATCTCTATCTATCTATTTACCTCTCTCTCTTTCTCTTCATTCGATGAATTCGGTTGATGAGTACTGCAGCGAAGGACGGTTGGTCCCAGGGTGGCTGAAAAGGCCAGCTGCGGACGCACACCACTCAACTGGTTATCTGTTTTCGTTCTTATGCATGCTACCACCACCCCCATGGATCCCCCATAGATCAGCGGCAAACGCTTCGCTAGATCAGACAACATTGGAGCTATCACGCAAGCAAAACGTTCGGTTCCTTCTGGTGTGCGAATCCAGTGATCATCCGTCATGATCCGTCCCCGGTCACCTGTAAACATCAGACTAGAATCACAACACCGCCTAGTGCTTTTCAGTTTTTTAAATCGACGAGTCGAACACGTTTGAAATCGCATCAGTTGAACACTGTCAAAAACGAATCAATCTACTTGACACTGTCTCCTTGGAGAAGGCAGAAGCTCGAACCGAACGGGTTGCGCTTATTTATGATAGTATACAGCGCACGTTAAACTTATAATTTCTCAAAGGACTCGTGGACAGTATACGTGACCCGGTGTATCGGTTCTAAGACAGACAGAGCTAAGGGCGGATCGGGTATGGTGCGGGATTGTTTGCTGGGAATAGGTCACGTATGCTGTCTATCTAAAGATTTCACGCTAAAAGGAACGCAGAATTTCCCCAGCCCGTAGTCTGCATGCGCTTCTTAAACGATGTGTCTTCTATATGGTGTGTGTCGCCGATCACGGGAATCCGACAGCCACGTAATCCGGCATTTTCTCACAGAAGGAAGAGCACCGTCCAGAAATACGAGCACCCGTACGTGAAGAAACCGCCGGCGAAAAACTACACCAGCGTCTCGAAGAACCACCATCCGGAACACGAGGTGCTGGACAGCGTCAACACGAACATCCTCAACTTCCACAGTATGCCTAAGTACAACAGGTACGAGATAACAAGAAAGTCGAACGGCTCGCGTGAAACCTTTCGCCTCGGTCGATCCGCCGACGTATCTAGAATGACAACACTCGTAGGCCGCGGCATATCTAGATCCATCAGCGACGACTCGTAGTCTCGAGAAAAGGCTCCCGAACGGCTACCGGTATAGTTCACCTGAACCTCTCCTCCGTGGTTGTTGGAGAGCTTCGGTTCGACGCGAGAGAGAGCCTTCTCTACATTTTTTTTCTCTATCGTTTGTCTGTTCAATGTGCGCCGCGATCACTGATCAAAACTCTTCGATCTCTAAAAAAGGCATCCGCTTTCGTCGCGCGTTTAGCTCTAGTCATACAGTGAGCAGACAAAATAGATCTCTACGTATACTGGGCGAGTCACTTGACACCGAAATTTTCTATTTTGTAAGAGGAGAAACTCAAGGGGTCACCCTTGCATCGCGATAATATATCAAGACGTTAAGAAAATTAATGATCACGTTGCATGTGTTGTTTGATACGAAGAAACTTTTTGTTAGAAGTTCAGGTGGTACAGTTCGGTGACTCGGCCTGTATATTGTACACAATACGTAACGCTTCTCAGAGGCAGACTAGGGAAGACCCCTGCTACAGACTAGTGTTGAAAAATGATCCATCAACGATCGCCAAAGACACACATCTCGCTTCTACTTTATCTATTGGTTCTCCATTAATGTTCTGCGTCACACGAATTCACGTTCACACGACATTCATTCGACGTCGACAGAGTCTTGTCTTGCAAGAGGAGAACAAGACGGTAAAGAGACAATGAACGGTTCTTGCTCGAGGGTGTCGCGAGAACCGGCAACAACCGAATCCGCAGAACTATTTCAATCAGTCTAATATTAGGTTGGGACATATGAAATGTCCGATTTCGGAATGCAAATCAATGTATACAATTGTTATGTATTCTTTTTACACAAGTGAAGGAGTTAACTTATCGTCGTTGAACGTCGGACATTTCGTATGCAACAAGCTAATTTTCAAAGAGAGATCAAAGACGGTTCGCCGCGTCTCTCGAGGCACGACCCCGCTAAAGACACCGTCCGCGCGTCCCGTCTTCTACACAGCTTTGAACAACCCTTTGCGGTCGACGATCGGAAAAGGTGGAATCCTCGCCTGGCTGCTTGTCCACGTCGACGAGCAGCAGCATGCTCCCTAGTGGAACCCGACCGCAAAGGGTTCTAGAATCGTGGAATACCCGCGGCATGCCTATATTAGTATATTTCTAGCCGCACCGACAACCAGCGCGTGCTGTTTCTACCCCCGAATAACGTCGCCACCACAGACGGGCCAAGACTCAAGTAAGTCTCATGTGTCTCGCCGTTATGTCACCATAGTTGATCGATGATCTCTGACTCGAACACGCCCCCCCCCCCTTTGGCTCCCCCATATCTCCCCATAGGGACTAGCCAGGACTCGAGACCAAGAGTCCTGGCTTGTACCATTCTCGCCCACCAAAAAAAGGGGCCGCACAAAACAGTATAAGAGGAACTGGGCCTTTCGAGGCAGAGAGAGAGACACACTCGCTCGCACACGACTTGGATTAAAGACACACGCGATCACGGATGATCGACGCGACCTACCGATGTGTTCCCGCGATTATCACCGACAGAAACATGCAAACTATAGCTCTGAGACTCGACACTGCGAGGACGGTCTTATTCGTTCGCTTTCCCTTCTGGGAGCCTGACACGCGCTTACAATTAGCCCATTTTACAAGTCGATTACGCTGCGGCACAGTTAACCCTTTAGCAATAAGTGTTTTCTTTTTATATGTAGACTGCGGATCTA
The DNA here is from genome assembly GCF_051020765.1 of Lasioglossum baleicum. Classification (NCBI taxonomy): domain Eukaryota; kingdom Metazoa; phylum Arthropoda; class Insecta; order Hymenoptera; family Halictidae; genus Lasioglossum; species Lasioglossum baleicum. Next base: position 5,213,362 of record NC_134948.1, on the reverse strand, counting down.
CCTCTGATAATTCTGACAAGTTATAAATAACGTATTGATATCTTTAAATTCGTCCAATCTTTCCACTGTCTGAAACTTGACCTACTTATTTTCTTTTCTCGGTCTAGCAATATCGCGTTTAAAGCGTGCACCCACGTGCTTAATTGTTCGTAAGGGACGACGAGTATACCCTCCTGATTAAACAAGAAATTGCCGTTTCTTCGTGACTAGTATGCTCGTCGTAGACATTGAAAGGGTTAAGTGAGGCTGACACTTACGACGAGTATCCGGCTCGATTCGAAATACATAACGAGGGTCGAGGTGTTGGTTCTATTAGCGTACCGCATAACGGCACGATACATCCGGACCGAGTTTCGTGACGCCACGAGGACATTTCTCCATGCGTGGAGAATCATCTCATTCCCGGGATATTAGTCACGTTTCCAACGCATCTATCTACACGCAGACCATAGTAGAAGTTATATTACTTTCCGCTCTGTAACCGTGTAGCTCCGACTGCCCGTTCTCTCGTTTCTGTTCTTCCGTTCAGCATCGGCCAGCATTCTGCATTCCATCGCACACTGCACAGTGTATTTCCTCTCTCGAGTAGCATTTCTATCCCCGTCGGAAAGAACTACTCGCTGTTCCCTCTGTTGAATCGCGCGCGCGCGCGCGCGACGCTACGGAGGAAATACTCTGTGTTCCTCGCGTGAAAACGATACGGTACAGAATAGTACGACACGATCGAATTCTATCACAACGATGTCGAACTAGTCTGAACGGTACAGTACACACACGCACACATACACGTATATTTGCTGTGATATCTCAGTCCACGGTAGACAGGAAGAAAGTGCATGCGTAGAATTGTTGCTTGGTACTCTATCTCTTTCTCTCTCTCTCTCTCTCTCTCAAACCCTGACACTAGCATGATTTTTCTTTTGAATGCGACGCACTCAAGTCATCGAAATCGAAGTCTATCTATACTCACTCGCACAAAAATGTATGTGGCACATCCCAAGCATGCATCGTTATACTTTCTCTCACCCCGTCGGACCGTTACAAGAGAAGAACGTATTCGTTTCACATTGTACGAGACCTTGAGACGCTGTTCGCTTGTTAGTTGCACTCGCTCCGAACCCGACCAAATCGAAACCGATAATTATTATTCTTGTACCGCAGAGATTGTTGCCCGTGGGACGGTGAACTTCTTCTCGAAAATCTATTCTCCCGTTCGTAGAGAACGTCCGAACGCGTAGCTCGATCCCCGTCATCCACGGGCAACAACGTAACTAGACTGCAGATCTTTATGCGACATAAAAGTTATCAGCATCGGGTTGCAAGACACGGTAGTCGTTTAGTCTTATTCTTTAATGATCGTAGCAAGTTGAAAATGGTAAATCAACATTCTTGAATCCATTCAATCGTTCTAAACTGCGCCAACTTGTTATTCGCATAAAATCCGCAGTCTAAACATAACACAGCGTATACCGAAGAAGAAAACGGTGGGTGCTGTGTGACGGCCGTGGGCTGAGAAACGAGTTTCTCGCGTTCGCAGGAACAATCGCTCAAAAATATACAGATCGCTGAATAAATTCTAGTCACCTTGGTTTATGAGAAAATCGATTCTCTTTCCTTGCCTCTCTGTGTTTTCACAATCGTTTGGAAGAATAAGAACAATCGTGTTAGATTCGCGACGAACAGGTAAACTCGTTTCTCTTGAGCATCGCGATGCACCCGCAACTACGCCGGGAAATCGGTTGTTGAACAGAAGAAAATTCATCAGACCAATCGGCGAACGTGCGAAACACCAATTGTTCGTTTGCCTGACCATTTTCAGGGAGCATAAGATGAGGAAGACCGTCATAAACGAGGACGACGGCAGTACGGGAGGAGAGGACGCTGTCTCTTTCATTGATCTGCAATCGGGCGCCAATCACTCGCATGGAGCGTCTCAGAAGGGAATCTTAAAGAAACCCACTGTTTGCGGTATTGTAATAGTTGATAGTCCCGACGATGTTTCACGCGAGCCCATGGAGGGAAGGTAACCCCTGAAAAGATACATTCAAAATGAATTCATTCGGTTATACAAGATGTCCGATTTAAGAGAGAATTTGTGTACATATTCTTTTACCTAAAAACTATTCTGGTTTGTACAGTAGACTCCTCTTATCCGATCTCGCTTTAACCGGCCAAGACAGTCGTCGTCGATTGTCATTTTTTTTTTAGAGTAATGGACTTCATTCCATTTGAAACTTACAGTTGGGAGCCACGACGTATTCGAACACTAAATACCCGATTTACGAAAATGGGAAAAATGGAGCATGTGAAAATATCTTTGAGGAAAATGAACACTACTCTGCAGAAGTAGGAGCTTCAAGCTTTAAATTGAGTCCAGGCTTGCGGTTGTACCATTACGACATGACCACTATTTAAATATCGACAATTTTTCGAGAATCGGAGATGTAGTGTTCAAATACGTTTTGGATTCATGATACAGGGTGTGGCCGGACAGGTGGTACAAACGAGCTTCGTTTTCAAGAAAATCGAGTTTGAAATTGCAGCGAATACGTCTGACGCGTCTGATCATGATCAACCAATTCTACTTCCTGCGTATACAGTTACTCGAATTAATATTCGGACGCTCTAAAAAAGACGATAACTATTTTAATATTGTACTATACGATTTGAACTTTTTTGGGAAGCTAGAGCAATTAGTTTACTACAGGACGTGAGAAGAAATTTTTCCAAAAATTGCAATTGATCGGAATTGTTGAAAAAATACTAAAAGTTGCATTTTACAAATTTTTATGTGGGCCTATATTGAAAATTTAAAAAATACGTTTTGTAGGTCTTCAATAACCTTTTTTCTGTCCGTGACCTTGAATGACCTTGAGCAATTATAGTCACTGAATTCGTAATGAAAGGGATTGTAGATGTCTTGTGTAGATCATTATAGATGTTTAAAAAAGGATGGTTTGGTGTGGTATGAGTCCCATTTTACCATTCAACTGTTTCCTCGAGACATTTAATGCATCTTTGAAGACAACAAAGAAAGAGGTGATAACGTTAGGTGACTCACCCTGTATGTATACGATTCGGATTAACCGACTAGAGGTTCGGTCCCATACGGATCGGTTAAGAGGAAGTCTAATGTATATACGTGTATCTACAGGGTGTCGCAAAACTCTTGCAGAACCCGGAAATGGGAGGTTCCTGAGATCCAGCGCGCCAACTGCCTATTGGCCGGCTGTGCCAACTCGCGTCTAGGTCGCGCTCTGATTGGTCCGTGTTTTTCGTTGATAACTCCTAAACAAAGCCGCGGCCGCCACTTTTGTAAAGGAAAATGTTGCTTCGAATGATCTCAGGAATCTTCCATTTCCGGGTTCTGCAGGAGTTTTGGGACACGCTGTATACCAACCCTCCATGTCCGGTAGATTTCGTACACCGAAAACTGAGAGAAGATTGTAATCGGTGTTGTAATACGAGTACAGGAGGCACGGTGGTGAACTTGGAACGCACTCTGGACCGGTTGAACGGCTACCACGAGAACATTATGGAGGCGTTAAGGAACGCGAAGACCCGGCACGAGCTTGTTGGAACAAGTTCCACCGGTGGGAACCTGGTGAACGACGAGGTCTCGCACAAACCTCTGGAGCAATGCGTGTATCCGGATCCATGCCACAAGGATATGGACGGCCACGACATCGACAACCAGGACGAAGACGACGATGGGGAGGGAGAGGGTACCTGCGGTATACTACGCATCCGCAACATAGAGGATCTGATCAAGCAGCTGGAGCGTCACTCGTCCCGTCACATCAGTCACCTGAGCCCCTGTGGCTCCGAGGAGATGCGGATATCCGAGAGCGAGGCTGATCGTCACTACAGGATAGATTCGTCCGTTTGTAGCGAATCCTCCCAAGGGTAAGAACTGACAAGCGAAAGATCGAAAAGCTTCATCCGCCACGCTTACATTCTTTCTTCTCCACGTTCTTTCTCTCTCTTTCTCTTTCTCTCTCTCTCTCTCTCTCTCCATTTCTTGTCGTTTCCACGTCGTTTTCGATCGGCGGCTGTTCTTTGCTTCGCGATAATTCCTTTCTCAGCTGGTCTTCGGAGAGACCCCGAGGTTCAAACCCTGAACAGTATACACGAGAACAGTCGTTGTTGAGCTATAGAAGCCCCCACACATTTAGTAATGCTCGGAGCATACAAATTTTGTATTCAAACTCGAGGACATTAACTCTCCTCGCGCCGGCTGGCGCAGCTCACTATTGTTGCGTTTCTTGTATACTTGCCACCGATGCGCGTCATATTGCTTACATTTTTCTATTCTCTGGCCAGTTTGTCTTTTTGTATCTCCTCGCTTCTTGAATTACGCATATATTATTCATGGCGGAAGATATTCGATCGAAATCGTTAATGTAATTAAATATAGGTGTCTAGAAGAGTATGTTAGATTTTATCTTTTACTAGACAGCCGTTCTCGATTGTAGTAGACGACGCCGGTGTGTTCGATCGGATACTTTTCGCCACGAGTGTAGTAACACGGTACCATCTCGTTGGATAAACTTGTCGCGTTGATCCCGCGAGAGTATTCTCCCCGGTAATTCATCTGAAATCAGGATATCAATGTCGAAGAACACCTTCGACAGACAACGAGATAATACCGTGCCATCAGACAAGCTACGCGTCTGGATACAAGTAGCGTTAGCGTAGTGACGATACGTAATTACACGAGGCAGTCAGCAACACCTCGGCAAGGAATTCGCGATTGCACGATACTCGATGATGCAGAGTCTGTTTATACCGTATACGCGTGGCTGGATCATTCCACGTCGAATCGATCAGCGTTTACGCGATCCACGAGAAGTATATTCGCCGTGCACTTGTCTTTCTTGGCTGCTCGGCAAGAGGCAGAGAAAGAGAGACTTCATTCGGGATAGTTAGGGACTCGCGAACCGGGAACGCTGTAACAATTTAATCGATATATCATCGTCCATATCGGCTAGAGGTGAACCTTCCGAACAGCTGGCCACCCTTCAATTTCGATGATTTTACCACGTTTTTTGCATTGAAATCGGAGGGTAGGGTAGCTGTTCTGCAGGTTTGACTTTCGGCTAGACTTCTAAAGGCGTTTCTGATTCGATTTCCCACGTAGAAGCAGAAGGTGTAGCCGCGCCCGCGACGATACCTACGGTCGGTGCCGTCAGCCGTCTTCTCGAAGTCCTTACGGCACCCACCAGCACACTCAACACTCCCACCAAATGCAAGTGGAGGAGGGTATCTATGAAACTGCCGACCCTGACAGAGGCTCAAATGCTAGGGGTGAAACGCCCGATAGTGAAAGGTATCTCCGCAGATTCTTTCAATAAGAAACGGGCTTGTCCTCTCTCGTAGATAGACAGAGAAACACCCACACCGAACCGAACCGTAGTTGAACACCAACCCGTGATCGATTAAAGATCTTTCTGTGCATACACAATCCCCTCAGCAAGCCTCCTCTCAGCGAACCACTTCCAGCCGATTAGCGTTGGGCACCAAGATGTCACGTGTATCGATATCATCCATTGATTGCAATCCACGTTACTCCCTGATTCACGCGACGCGAATAGAGTAGCGAGCGGCGGTGTTCTGCTTCTTCAAGGTCTGTGCTGCTCCTTCCTCGTCGGAAACTCTCGAAGTAGAGAATATTTTAATGTTATCGTGGCAAATGATCAGTAGACTGCGGGTTTTATGGATTCATAACAAGAACGCATTCTAATGATCAGCTTTCGTCGCCGCAGCCCTAACATAAAGGTGCACACGAAGGACGAGGAACGATGGAACCTTGAACAGGCGAATAACGCATTGCTCGTCCACTGTAATTCCCATCACTGCTGTCCCTTCAGATAAGGATTGGTGCATGAGGCTAGGTAAACGACAACGGCTACCTCGAAGAACATCGTCCGAAATGTGAATACAGTACGAGACGGGATATAAATAGACTCGGCATACTCCTCCGTCTTTTCTGTTTGACGAAATCCGCAAGTTTAGCCGGAGTCGAAAGTTCACATTGATGAAAAAAAGCGGGATCGAACGCGCACCAACTTTCTCGCATGCTACTACTCTACCGCTTTAGCTGCTTGTGCAATGCGCTGTGAATGTGCTGAGAAGTTGTCCCGGGACTCGATAGAACACTATGAACCTCCTGTTTAGCGCTGAAGCAAGCGTTCGTAGAGCGTGTTCTCATCCGATATACTACACCGATATTGTTCGAATACCCGAACACACAGTGCCTGTCGCAAAAGACTGAGACTCTGGACGAAGATTGTCTGCGGTTTACGACGCGCTAGAACGATCCGGCACTTATCCTTATCTGAAGCTTTCTTTCCTCGACGATCATACCGAAGATCGTTTACAGTTGCATCGAGCTTCGCACGCGCACAAGGCTATAGACAGCTTTCTGTGTATTTTAACGACGCGCATACCGCGTAAGTATATGTACACGTGTCATGTGTTCTCTCTTTTGTTGCCGAGTGCCTTTAGTTATAACGTTACATTCCGTACAGAAGATGACCGTGTACATATACATACGTGACAGTAGCCGGTGAATCACGCAGAGGGTTTCTCTTTGGACAGCGAAACCCTTGCAAATAGAGCAGCTCTGTCCAAGTGTACAGGGTACGTCAAGGCTTCCACACATAACCTACCATTAAACGAGCAGTTCCTCCCCCATCGATTACAAAGGATGACATAGGTCACGTAATTAGAATTTTTCGAATGTGTGTACGATGGATTTCAAAAAGAGGTTAAGCATTCTTCTCACCCTGTACGCAGCTTGGAAAGGGTTGCAGTTCTAAGTAGAGAGCGTGCACATACGTGGTACCGGTCCTTGGTGAGGTAAGAGGCCGAGTCCAATGATTAGGAGCTTGCTGAAGGCGAGTATACCTATCCGCGTGTCCGCGGCCTAGACGCGCGTATGCAGCATTAGTGGTCGTGGAATAGATCCAATGGGCTCGTGTAATCTTGTTATTTTCTAGTGATGCATTTATTCAAGCTCAACAACAACTAGCCCGATGGACTAGTGAGGACGGAGTGCAGCACCGGCCACCGCAGCAGCCGCCGCCACCTGCAATGACCGGTGGTGGCACGATGCAGTTGTTGCAGCAACACCGGCAAGGTCAATGCGAACACCACCAACAGTTGCAGCAGCAACAACATCACCACCATCATCACCACGCTCAGCCATTGCAGCAGCAACAGCAGCAGCAGCAGTCGTCACTACAGCATCCATGTCAACAACAACACCAACTGCCGGTGGAACAACTGCCAATACAGCAGCGTGGCTATTATCCATCCCCACCCCACACCGATAACAATGGTCTCGACAACGACGAGACTGAAAATGCTCAATCCCATCAACAACAAAAGCTCCTCCCCGACGTTCGTGGAATCGATGTTAATCACTTGCCTAATATTAACAAATGCCCACTAGACGATACATTTAGTCTAGATTGTAACATAAATAATGGTTCCCCTAAAGAATTAAATACCAACAACACTAGTGATAACGAAAATACTGCCCTACTGCCCCCTTCGCATTTTCCCGAGTACAAGCATTGATAATTATTAATCGATGACAGATAGTGTCCATAAAACATAGTGGTGTGATTTAATCTTGAACTCGCATTTTATACTGAATAGTGTAAATATAACGATAAACTTATTCGATCGCGACAGCGCAAGAGCAACAACAAGAAAACAACAACAGCAGACAGGTATTAAATTATAATGAATTAAAATAATCTATATGAAATGTTTATTAATAAACATTAGTAAAGCGATTTACTCAAAGATACGTGTCGCTGTAACTTCATTGTACGCACCTTCCTATGCCGTTCATTTTTTATCGAGTTTCTCCGAACGAGTCCAACGGAAATATCGATGAAAAGTACCCTTGCAGAGATCCAGGCTAGGATTTTATGTGGGGGCAGCACTATACCGGAGCAGAGAGGAAATCGCGCGCACCGCGCAGCTAACTTCACTGTCGCCGATTTTCAATCGAATTTTACATCTGTCAATTGTGTGATGTCACCAAAAAAATATTATAAAATATTATTCTCACAAAATCGTAAAAAAAAAACATCTAAATAAATGATGAAAATAACTGAAAATAACTTTCGGTCGCGTTCTGTCTGGTTCTGTATACGATTTCTGCGGCTATATTCATGACATACCTACCTGCTGGCGCAAGCGCGCTAGAAATCAATCTTCGTAGAATGTCGTATGTAGTTTCGCCTCTATAAAAATCCTTTTTGCTATCGTGTTCGATGGTGCAGGAACACTGAAGATGGTTCAGGGTGTTGGTTTGTTAACGGAGCGCTGGTTGATCATGGTTGATAGACTTTCTCGCTTCGTGCCTAAATAGCAAGAGACATAGAATTTGATTAGGGACTACGGTGAAGAGTCCTCGTGTTGTTTGGACCGTGGATCGGGTTCCGAGGACGGTGTTGAACGAAACAGGAAAGAACAACGAAGATCAATCCGATTGACGTTCCCATCGTTTCTCAGAGCCTCTCTCAGAAACATGCCTTCGACACATTCTTGAATCGTGCCGCACGATTCACGGTGATCGTTGTCTAGTTGGTAAAGATGTGCGACACGCGAGTTTGAGCCTCACCGTACGATGCAGTCCATTTATTGGACCGGGAGGCTGCTGTCTCGGGCGTTATGGAACGGTATATCAAATTATACAGCTTGCGCTGACCCTAACGTGAACAAACGTCACGAGGCATCATTTATATCAGCGGTATGTGGTTTTCCCAAAGACTTCTCGCGGGGACGTATACGCAAGGGTCAGTTCGGTGACGACGCTTGGTTCAGTGCCAAATTCAAGGCTGTCGAAGTAATAGGTAATGCTCATCTATCACCCTGCTCTTCCTTGTTATTTACATATGTGGAGTCCTCTACCTACTTAACCCTTTGATGGGTAATGTCAATTGGTCCCATTAATCCTCCATATCTTTTTTTTTTATAGAATCCTCCACTTAGTCCTATGACCATGTACAGCCTATAGGCACCGAATGGGAGTTGCTCTCTTGGTACAAATGTAACACCCAATATACATTTCTCTCAACTTTGCAGGTGTAGCTGACGGCGTAGGGGGATGGAGGCATTACGGAATCGATCCAGGAGAGTTTTCTAGCTTTTTAATGAGAACTTGCGAAAGACTAGTTTCCATGGGCAGGTTCACACCTTCAGAACCAGCTGGTTTATTAGCACGTAGTTACTATGAATTACTAGAAAATAAACAACCCATATTAGGTACGAAAAGTGTCTGTTTCTCTTAACTGGAAACACTTGGGAATAAATTGCAACGTCTGTAATGTCGAAGAACGTTGTTTTAGGTAGCAGCACTGCTTGCGTTATAGTTCTTAATAAAGAGACGAGCAGCATTTACGCGGCCAATATCGGCGACAGCGGTTTCGTAGTTGTAAGGAAAGGGGAAGTAGTTCATCGTTCTTCCGAACAACAACACTACTTTAATACTCCGTTTCAATTGTCTCTTCCACCTCCAGGACATTCTGGTCTGGTACTTAGCGACAGGTATATTATCTTCCGTAGAAGCATGGAGGAGCATTAACACTTTGAATGCCACGTCTCGCAGAAATGGGAGACGAAAATGTTTGTCTGAATATTAATATTAAGAAGATTGAAGCAGTACTTTCAGTATCATACAGTTTCTGAGGCTGCTAGTTGAGCATTGAAAGTGTTAAGATTACCAAGAGAGTTATCTTGTATACGTACAGCAAATCTCCACAGATGGATGCGTTGATATATGTATATATGATTGAACAAACGTCCCTATTTGTGCTTCAGTCCAGAGTCTGCGGATACATCGAGTTTTGGGGTCGAAGACGGCGATGTAATTCTGCTGGCCACCGACGGGGTCTTTGACAATGTGCCTGACCAACTGCTTATCACGGAGATGCGTAAAGTTCAAGGGGAAAGAGATCCTACCAAAATACAAGGTGTAGCCAATACAATAGCTTGGATGGCTCGTAGCTTAGCTTTCGACGGCGCATTTATGTCTCCATTCGCCCAAAGTGCTAGAGAGAATGGAATTGACACTATAGGTATGTAATGCTATTAATATGCTGAACGCATCACGGAAAGAATGCATCGCGGTTTCGATCACACGATCGCTTACAATACAAATAACTTTTCAATAAAAAATACATACAATTTATTCATAGCATACATTTCACAATTTCTTATATCTTACGTTATGTATCTATCTCTTATACTTTGGTGATGACTTTGCATTAACTTTATCATTCTATATAGTACCTTAAATATTGTTCAATTCTTCCACTTAAAACGAACAGCTTATGCATCGTTCGATAAAATAATTAAGAACTTGAAAATTGATTTTAAAAAGTAAGATGTTTTTCTTTATTCCGAATGAGAGACCTAATGGTCAGACGGTTTACTTTTTAGAGATAACTCGAGTGAATCGATAAGCGTGCATATCCACAACGTATTTTTCTTTTTGTATTTTTCAGGTGGTAAGCCAGACGACATTACAGTGCTTTTAGCAACGGTGGCAATATAATAAAATATGTACAATAGAATCTTGATCATTGTATTATAGTCCATGTCATTGCGTATATGTACCTAGTTATACATCATTATATCCTGTTATGATAATCATTTATTATTTAAATCGAAATAAATGGTTTTGTAAATCAATTTTCCTATTTTATCGATTTCATTCGTAATCGCAAAAAAAAGCAAGCGATCAACGCAACCGAATGGTCAATGGTTTTGTATATCGTCGGTCAAACGATATGATAACTATACATTGTATAGCACAATAACATAACTACGTGACACTGTAATGCGTTATGGATAGGATATTCGAAAGATAATGATAAACTGTAAGAAATAGCATATAAAAATTAATCGTAAGAGGTAAATGCATTGAATCTTTTTTTGCAAACAGGCTCAACACGCTTGTGTGTGTGTGTATGTATTATGTTTGTTTGTGTGTCCGTGTGCGTGTGTAAATATATATACTATTACATACATATTAATGATATACAATGTGTACATACAGTAATATGCCAAACTAAGTTGAACCATTTTATTTAATTGCAATGGTCATATAAATAACAATTTTACCTAGTATTTACAAAATGACTATTATTTGGTAAGTCATGAATAATTGTCCGGGTGGAAATTCATTGCAATGAATTTGGCTTCTCACACTTTAGTTGCAAAAGGTTCGACAAATGTATTTCTCTAGTACACATTACGGATGCATTCATTTGATTGGCAATTCACGAATACATCACAGCTTTTGCCACCAAACAAAAAGAGAAACGAATCAATTCCCATTAATAACTATAATAACTATATTAATAACATTAATTGTGTGTAACGCAATGTTCCTAACCACGTGTATTCGCTTAGCATACATATGTATATGTATATGTATATATATATAATATATATATAGTTATATTACAACTTATTAAACTTTGTTTCCCATTCATACGTACAAGCCACAAACACCAGCAGGAAAAGCAATGCTATATTACAGTTTATTAAACATTTACTGGTTTTTATGAAATTATAACGCGCAAGTACCTTGTAATATTTCGTTTATCAAATGCCCATAGAAAAGAAAAGAAACTGTGATGTATTCTATCATCATTAGCAAGTACTATGCATTCTGCTGACCGAATACGTTATCAAATATCAACCGAGGTATAAACCCAATAACATGTCTAAGGTAGCTGAATAAATAAAAAATATTTACATTGCTTGTGTGATAGTAGAAGGTTTTTACACTAAAATGTTTTTTTTGAATCAGGGGTTTCAATTTCATAATTCTGGAAAAGAATAAAAAATTAATGCATACCTTAATTGTAACACGAACAATTCGTTTTCAACAGAAGGTATTACAGATTAAGGACATAAGGGTTGCAACTTTCTATGTTTAGTTAAAATTGTATATTATTCAGGCACAATAGTGTAGCAAAAATTTATACTGTGCACAATATTTGTAATAGTCACGAAAACAGCAATTAAACAAAAAATTTATCGAAACGAAATACATTTCTCTTAATTAATTAATAAGAATAAAGAGAAGTGAGAAAAACAAGACAGCCGAAATCATTTTTACGAGTATACTTGAAATTTTGTACTTTGTCGGTGTTTTGTAAATTAATACATCTATTACAATCACCACAAATAATTGCAAAGATACGGAACACGGAAACATGCTTTCTTTTTTTCCCATTTCATGCGTTCAATTCTGAAAACCGTTAATATTATAAATGTATCACAATAGTCGATTATCTGAGAAATACTGTTTCCATTTCTAATTATATCAGCATGTATTACACTTAATACCGAAGTTTCTTGTGTGAAAAATTGTAACCCCTGTAAAAAATTGGAAGTCTTATCGTCGTTATAGATGCTCTCTATACTTCGCATAGTGTCGTAGACAATGGTAATTACTTAGTAGTTTTTGTTAGTAACTGGGAAAAATCAAGGAACAATGTTGTATATCTAATAATAGAAAAGTTTACTTGATATGCCAATCGGTAAGAGATGATTTGGAAGCAGGACCTTGAATTTCAAATCACTGCACATTGGCTTCTTGTCCCCAATTAAATCTTTCGGGACGGTCTTCAGGTGGTGGTGTATAATCTGGATCCTCTGGATGTGCGTCGAACAAAGTCTTACTGCCGGCAAACCGAAACATCAATATTAATCGTTCAAATACGTATTTGCTTTCTCATCGTACAGTGGAACTTACAGTATTTGTGGAGTTTTAAGAACTCGGAAACCTCCTCTTAAACGTGGAAATACATCTTCTGCAAAATAATACATGTGTCCTACAGCCATTCCAACTAGATCTACCCATATTGTATTGCCAAGAATTACGGTGAACCCGAGGAGCACGCAAGGCAAATATGGAGCCTAAAATAGACAAGAAAAAAATTACTTCCTCCCGACGTTAATGAAAACATGTTCAAACTTACTTGAAAGTTTATCAGTCCAAAAAAGTTGAGCCTGACAAACGGATTTCGTCTCGACCACACGTAGACCAACATAATCGTGAAGGCATGACCCAGAAACAATAAATTAACGAAAAATGCAAACACCTATCGTTTTAGTTCAGGAAATGTACATTTCTCTAGAGAAACAAGGTATTTAAAACCGATATTAAAGGATACAATCATGCATATGCCGCCGAAAATGAACATCATCACAAAGTCTGCTGTTCTGCTGCGAAACGAGCCTTCCTCCAGCATCCGACAATACCGGTACGTAAATACCATGTTGAAGAAGAAATTGAAACCCAAGTTCCCGAAGAACAGAAACGTTGTTATTAATCTCCATACCTGAAATGTTTAACGGCGTATGAATGAGCCATTCGGGAGAACATGTATACAGGGTGTTCAGGAAATTTGTTGCAGTTGAGTTTTCTGTTATATCAAGGTAGAGAATCGTCTCTGAAATTTTCCTTCACCTGTTACCGAACACTGTGTAGAAGTCTGTAACATTTTCTTACCTGATATTGTTCTATTATCAGCGTAGGATTAAAATATAGTCGAAACGGGGATACCAAGTCTAGTTGCTGTAACCAGAAAGAGGTCGATCAGGATATGGTTATTTCATGGTCACCGGTGTGTTCGGTACACGCGGCAGAATTTTTCTGGTAGATTTGTTTTTACTAACCACTGCGAGAGTCGTGATGACACAAGCTGTTGTATAAGCTCGTGTCACCACAGGCATTTGCATGTACTCTTCCCGAAACGTTTGATAGGCCATCGGTGTGATAATTCAGATCTTCCGTACACCCAAAGACCAATATTCTTTCCAGGCTTCTCGTCTCTTCCGCTCGGATTAATCGTCACATGTTGCTCGTCACTGTGCGTTATCTAAATGTAATCGTTACCCACATCACGACAAATTTGTTATGCTCGTTAGTTTCGTACACGTAATACGTGAAACTCGTCCCGATCGAATGACGTGAATCTCTCGAATTCACCGCCGTCGCGCTATCGATAATGCCCACGGTCTTCTTCTTTTCCGTTCCGCGTGAACTCCTCAAACTAATACACTGTTCGTCAACTGTTAGAAAACCTACGAGTCATCACGCGATTATCCGAACTGCAAACAAACACGGTATCGTCGCAGCGCGTTAACTGTTCATTCAAATTACTGCGTACGCGTTCCGAACAAAGTTCACGGAGTTAGCATAGAAATGAAAAGCGTAGTGATTAGACTGCCTGTGCACTTTGTATTCTATCCGGAAAGTATTTTCCTGTGAATCATTTGCTTTCAGTGTTCGAAAACTCGATGAAAAGAAAATCCCGATGCCCGATGGTGGTCACCGTTGACCAGCAGAGAAAAACTTTGAGTAATTATATGAATTTTTCTCTTTTCAAGATAAATATTTCGGTACTCGAACGAATTGAACGTGTACTTTAGTTTTCGTGGTTTTCAGCGTAGTGAAATTTTGAATTGGTCATTCGATCCACACGTTTTCCCGCGCAAAGTTAAAGAGCGCGTGCCGCCATCTGAATCTGAACGTTTGTCAACATATCTGACAATTATTTATCGGATTGTATCAGATTGTATGGAGGCGTGGAGGTTATTCTCTTGACTCGTCGTTTGAAATGTTAACGAGAGAGTGAAGTATACTAAAAGCTCCGTTGATTGATCGTTACACCCGTGGCTATTTAAATAATTGAATATTTTTCGCTAATAACGGAATAGCGGTACGACGTTGCATTCTGTTCGCCTGTTAAAATGACATCGAAGACCGAAGCTACTCTGGAACATTTTTATATATTTAACGGAACCTATGCCAAAAAAGAGGGGGAGGTAAGCACATTAAATTCGGACTGTGAAAAAATGATTTTTCGAAACTGTGATACCTTCGATCCACATAGGTTTGTGTAATGTGTAAACGAGTCACTCTGTATCCTCTGTGCAGGAAGAGAAAAAGATACTTTACTACCATCCAGAAAGGGATTTAGATGTACAGATTAAAAATATAGGGCTCAGCGAAGCGATAATAAAATTTGCAGAGTATGTATCTTTTACAAAAACCTCCAGGCTTTTTTGTTCAACGAATTAACAAGTTGTTTCTTCGTTATAATCCCCAGATCCTTCAATCCTGGACAGTCCTGCGATTATTGTCACACTCATAAAACTCGACAAATATACTATCAGCCGGAACCGAACTTTTGGATGGTAATGGTAAGTTTCGGACTATAATTTGAAAAGAAAAATATACTTTGCAAGATATTGAATAGGTATGATAAATTTTCAGATCGTTGGTCTGCCGTACGTGTGCAAAGAAAAAGATGGAAACACATATATAGAATATCAGCATGACGAAGTATCCAGCAGCGTTTGTCAATCCATATTAAAACAAGCATACGTTATGTTTAGACTGTTCATGGGCTCGTTCGATACGATCATTAACGAACCAGAGTGCGGCTCTATAACATTACTAAAGCATAAACTTGAACACTTTTATTCTAGGGTAAATATATGCTCATTGATTCATAGGATGTTGAGTTTATTATCAGAAATATTACAATAAATTTTGTTTACAGTATCTGATGTCCTTGAAAATACATAACAGCGACATTCTAGATGTATTCCAAGGTCTACAATTTTTACCTCTTGATAAGATAACATTTTTACGGGTGCAATGTTTTATGAATCTTATAGAAGCTATGTTCTCACAAGTGAAGTACACAGCATTCCTGTACAATGATCAAGTTGTCTGGTCAGTAATAATTAACATTAATTCATATAATTATAATTCATTGCGAACGTTGACAATAATACTATTGTCGTTATTAACAGGAGTGGCTTGGACCCTGAAGATATGCAAGTGGTCTATAATTATTTAGTAGGGACACTTTTGCAGGCTCATCTTGAAAAAGAATTGCATGGTGGTTCGATGCCTAGAAATTCCCCTTCACCATTCACTAGTTCACACTATGGAAAGTTAGTATATTCGTGTAACAACTTATACTTTCACGAGTGAGGCTTAATCATCGAAATATTAACTTTGCAGGTTCGTTACCGGTCCATCTAATATCAACGAACCAAATTTAATTGGAAAATCACCGACAGTGTTTATAAATTATTCGACGAAACCAATCTCTTTGTATTTGGTAGTTTATCGAGCATTGAGTGCGACGATATGTCTTTTCGTAGATAGTGAGTATTTCGAAAATGATTATCAACGTATCAGTATTACCAAGTACACGAGAAATGATTACACGCTTCGTTCGCAGGTAAAACTAGTTTGTTGATAGATTTCTTTAAAAGTCTCGACAGTTTTCTTGGTCCACAATTAACTACTCTCGTTAGCTCAGTTGCGGAACAATGTGCTAAACACGTAGTAGTCACACCAGAGTCTTGTACAAAGTACCTGTATTTTAACAAACTTAATTTAGCGTATAAAAGCACGATACATCTGGATAACAGACGATGTTCTAACGTACTCACAACACCTGAAGTATTGAGGGTTATCACTGATATATACAATGACACGAATAAGTTGGTATATTTTGTTGGATTAACTGTTATCTAATGTCTACATTGGAATATATACACGTATACATATGTATATTTTGTCTCGTTGCAGACTGAAAGAAGCTGGTGAAATTGTAATAAAAACCATGAGCGGTTATTGGGTTGTAGGCAAACTATCGAACTTGAGGGAATTCTTTGTAGTTATTCAGCAAAAGAGTGCAAATTTCATTGAGATAGAAGGTACGTGCGGAATTTTCTGATCTACCGATGCACCGAAGACTAATGCAATTATGTCTCTTTCAGAGGAGGTGAAAAGACTGTGCGACAAACAACTGAAAAGTATATTTTTCCATTAACGTTCGAAATATCTTGTAGCTCCGTAAACCTTCGCACGATTGTTAAACCATTTCAGTCATGCACAAACAGTACTATACATATATACAGGGTGCCCGAAAAATGTTGTACTTCCTTCAAAAAGGAAGGTTCGTGGTTTGGATCTAAGGAATCACCCTTTTCGAGGAAGTACAACGTTTTTCGGACACCCTGTATATACACGTACATATCTATTCCAACATGTATCACTGTAACAATAGGAAGCTACATAATTTATATATAAAATTTACTGTAAAATATAAATTCTGTACATACATTATATATATATTTTTAATATATTCAAGCTGCTTGATCAGTGGGTATTCTTCGAATATTTCAGTGATTGCTATAAAAACATTTATTAAACTTCGGTCTAACTCGCTAACGTTAATCTAGCGATTCTTCTTCCTCTGTGTCTTTCTTTTTCTGAACAATGTTCGAGAATTTTTTGAATTTCGCGACAAAGAAACCGTCCATATTATGTACATGTGGATAAAATCTTTTTGTCAACTTCAACGAGGGATGAAACCTATGTTGTCTGTAGCTGGTGAAACCCTCCGTACCAAATTCCAAGCCAGTAGGCACCAGTCGGACATCACGTTTCTTAAGAGCATAATCCACTACCCACTCGTTCTCCTCCGGAAGGATCGAACAGGTTGAATAAACAATAATTCCACCAGACTCTGAACGAGCATTCGCACAGTCTATAGCTGACAAAAGCAACTCTCTCTGCAACGTGCAACAACGTTGTATGTCCACCTCATCCTTGTTCGTCTTAACACTAGGATCTTTGGAAACAACACCGGTGCCAGTACATGGTGCGTCCAAAAGAACTCTATCGAAACCTTTGATCACCTAAACACGATTGAATACATACATATCGAATATATATCGTTCAAAGTGTTGTAACTGGGTATGTACATTTAAGTCAATTATTACTCACCGAAGGCATTTTCCGGCCGTCGTAAGTACAAATGACAGAATTCACGATGCCGAGCCTGTGGAAATTACCAACTACAGCCTTTATTCTATCCTCATTCGCGTCGTTCGAGAAAAGTACACCTGTATTCTTCATGAGCGCTGCTATATGCGAAGACTTCCCACCAGGTGCGGCGCACATGTCCAGAATTCTTTCGTTCTCCTTTGGATCCAAAGCCATAACCGGTAGAAAGCTAGACGCACCTTGTAAAATATAATGACCTGCCAGATATTCTGGCGTTGCACCCATCGGGACTTGAGAAGAGTACACTACCAATCCAACTTTAGTCCACTTCCCTATCGGATCCAGATTGACTCCTCTATTGATCAAAGCCTGAAAAATTCGATCGTTGATAGGAAACAGGTAAAGTATATAGAAGAAAAGATTTAACAGGTCGAAAATACTTCTGCTAAGTCGCGACGACGCGTCTTCAATGTATTCGCTCGTAGCGTCATGGGCCTCTGAACTTCGCTCGCCTCTAAAAATTCCAGTAGTTCGTCCAACGGGAATATCTGCATCAATTTCTCCATTAAGAAGTTATTATAACTGTAGTAGATGCACAAATCCTTCCTAAGTAACTCCATGTACTCCGAACGAGACCTACAAAATGAGAGACAGAAACATGAAGACATTTGTGAAACCGGCAGCTAAATAGACATACCTATTCGCATCGCGTAATCTTTTGAAGTCTGACAAGATCATAACGACATCCTTCATACGCTGTTGAATATCCTTAAGATCAGTTGCATTTGCAAGCTCTTCCTCGGTAGGAAAGACAAAGTCACTTTGCTGTGCCATCATATCGTTCATTTCCTCTTCTGCCATTTTTCTAAAATTGTAAAAAGAGTCAACAAGAATGTAACATTTAGCTAGATCGATCTACAACCGATATTTACTGTTCTTTTGCTTGTTTCTTCTTTAATCTCTTATTTGCTTTTTCTATAGGTAGCAGATCATCGTCAGTGTCATCCTTATCTTCACCCTGATCTGTATCTTCATTCTCCTCGGATCCCATACTCTCATCAGGTTCGTCGCTATCCGGCTCTTCGTTACTTTCCGCGATATCATTTTCATCCTCTCCATCGCTGTCTAATAATTTCAGTTTTGTAGTTTCGTGCTGTTCACCCTCCGATTCATTGTCGTTCTCGTCACACTGCATTTCATTATCTTCTTCGCTCGATTCGTCATTTTTAATTGGTACAGGTTTAACAGATTTCTTCTTCTTTTTCTTCTGTTGTTTGAACACATGTTCAACGTCCTAAGATAAAAATAAGTGGGTGATCAAATATTATTAGCAATACAGGGAGTTTAAATGTTAAATAAAAGAGTTTACATTTCCATTTATTGCGTCTTTTGTTTCTTCGTGTTGCTTCTTCTTTTTCTTTAGCCGTTTAGATACATCCTTTACGTTCTAACAATAGAGCAAAACATGTACAACCAATATTTTTTGTAGCACAGAAACTTGAAATACTAGATAATAAATTTACTTACGTTCGTGGCGTCTTCTATTTTCTCTTGCCTTTTCTTTTTTAATACCTTTGCGTGTTCCTTCAATTTCTGTTGTTTCAATAGTCTCTTTTTCGCCCGTTGCCTTTGCCGATGGCTCAAGTGTGTTTCTTCTTTAACTACAAAGCAAAGCGAGATATTTTTATTTACGCTATAATCTCGATTAGCTGTTATACTGCATAACATCCAGCAAAACGTTTCTCAAAAGAAAGTGTCAAACGAGAATTATCAAAAAAGAATGTCACGAGCATATTAAAGAGATCTAACTGAAAAAAAACTACTTACCCAGAACTCCTTTTGGGAATGTTGGATCACCCTGCTTCTTCGCTTTCTTCCCTTTACCGGTCGGAACCGGTGTTCCGTCAAATTTTGCTTTTCGTCCCATCTTTTCCCAGATTTACTAATTGAAAATTGAAACTCGTTCAAAGCGCGAACACGCGTCATACATAACCTATCATTTGTATTTACCACTGCACAACCATGTGCGCGCTCTACATTTCATAAGTGTCGCCAACATTGAAAATGAACATGATTTTCAATGATTTTCAGTGATTTTATTTTTGAAAATGTTCCTACATGTTCCTACTTGCATCCTACTTGTCACCAGGATGTTTTTCTTCATCGGCGCACGTGGTGCTTCGTATTTAGACCAATTTAGACACAGCCCTGATAGCACAGTTTGGAACTGCCAGGGACAGTCCAGAGCGTGGAGTGAATTTGGAGGGCAGTACGGTTCCAGACGCCGCTTATTGGCTGCTCGGAGCAACGGTTGGAGTACATCTAGAAAGAGTGTGGAGTTCATGCCACCTGGGCTTCCAGAAATGCGCATAGATGTAACAAAGTCCGCCGTCCACCGCCGTCACAGCATCTAGAGGGCAGCTTCTTCCGTCCAAATGGAAGGCAGCTCGTGGAGTCTGCGTGGAGCGGCGGATGCCGTTATACAGGGCAGCACCGTCGGTGAGGTTATGTCAGTAATGTTGGTAATGTCGGTGAAATGAATTTCTACATATTGTACAAATATGTAGCAGTCTTCCTTTTTACCGACAATTCCAAATACCGATTCTGAATGAAAACGAAATAATAAACCCGATATAAAAAAATATTAAATTTTATTTATTTCTATTATATCTATATTATTTTTCCTAGACTGCGGATCTTTGTGCAAAATAAAAATTGTCTGCATTGATCGCAAGAGAGATGGAAACTATATGTACAAATTGAATGTTACGTTCTTCCCCCCTCGCCGTAATTTTCTTTACAGTTACATTAAGAGTAAACCTACACATAAATCAATAAACTAGTAATACATTAATTATCCCCTAATACGTACAGTTACACGAATTAATATTCGGACGATCTAAAGAAGATGATAACTTTTTAAATATTGTACTATACGATTTGAATTTTTTGGGGGAGCTGGAACAATTAGTTTACTGCAGGATGTGAAAAGAAATTTTTTCAAAAAATGCATTTGGTCGGAATTGCAGAGAAAATACTAAAAGTTACATTTTACAACTTTTTCGCGCGGGCCTATATTGAAAATTTAAAAAGTACGTTTTGTAGGCCTGCGGAAATAATGTGCACTGTGAAAGTTTCATCGAAATCGGTTGATGCGGGAAAAAACGACAGGCCTTGAAAGATGTAAGAATTCTTCGATGTAGGCTGAAAATCTGCGATTTTTACCATCTTTAAACGTTTGTAGCTCATTGCAACGTCAACCGATTTTGACGAAATTTTCAAAATATGTTTAGTCGACACAGATCTACAAAGCGTATTTTTCAATTTTTCAATATGGGCCCACATAAAAAAGTTGTAAAATGCAACTCTTAGTATTTTTTCATACAATTCCGATCAATTGCAATTTTTGAAAAAATTTCTTTTCACATCCTGTAGTAAACTAATTGCTGTAGCTCCCCAAAAAAGTTCAAATCGTTTAGTACAATATTAAAAGAGTTCTCGTCTTTTTTAGAACGTCCGAATATTAATTCGAGTAATTGCAGTTCCAGTATAGCCTTTTTCCAGGATTGCAAGGGTGCGGGATTCGCCTCTTCTCATCTCTCGATAATAATACAAACACGGGGTTTCTCACTAGTTAAAAACGCTAGATAAAAGATCGATCTAGGACACTATCTGCCTCAAAAGTCCTATTTTCCGTTTACGAGGCGAAATTTGCATTAGTCGTCACCGTAATTTGCATTATTCGGAAGCATACAAGCTATTTTCATAGCTACATGCTGCCGAATAATGCCAATTACGCCTCGTAAACGAAAAAATAGAACTTTTGAGGCAGATAGTGTCCTAGATCGATCTTTTATCTAGCGTTTTTGACTAGTGAAAAACCCCGTGTTTGTATTATTATCGAGAGATGAGAATAAGAGGCGAATCCCGCACCCTTGCAATCCTGAAAACGAGTCTACTTCCTTTTAATAAACTAAAGCAAGAATTTGAAACCAAGGAGTATGTTCGGTTGCAGGTAGCTACGGTATAAAGTTTAGTACTTTAACGGTATAAAAGGTCCAAATACATCTGGCTACATCGGCTGTGCTTCTTTCGGCTGGCTAAAAATCACTTTGTTGGGAGGTACATCTGGAAGGTCTTTAGCTGAATGTTTTATGACGGCCTCGCCTGTGAATTCGGACTCGCGCTTGTTCCTTCGCGCGGAGGGTTTTACGACGGAACATTAAGTGGCCTGTAGTTCCTTTTTCATTTGGAACAACCTAAGCATTGGAAAAACCGAAAGAATACCGGTATTATTTCGGTTTCGGTAGAAAATTGATTGTGCCGTTATTCGAAGACTTTGAATAAATCCACTATCCACAGTCCAAATTCTATCTTGAGATTAGTCTTTTTTTAATCGGAAGAACGCCACACGAAGCAGCTAGCGTCATTTACATGAAACAATTACGAAAAATAAACAAGGTCTGCAATTAACTTGTTAGTGGTTTCATGCCGATATGTCTGGCTGGCCGACGCGCGTCGGGTTACCTGGCCGTGTTTATTGCACCACTTGGCCACGGCGACCGAAGTCTTCGCCGCCCTGGCAGAAAATTATTCGAAGCTACACCGTTTCGATAGTTTCCAGATGGCTGGAAAACCCCAAGGTTTGGTTGCCACATCTGCGGTCTTGCCGAATCCCAGGGTCCGCTTCAAGCACTAGCTTAAAAGTTCCGTTCACCCCCAAATGGGACTCTCACCAACATGTTCAGTCGCGTTTTTAACACTTTTTAATGGGTTGTTAACATTTTTTTTTCTTATTAGGAATTTATTTTAGTTAGTGATCATATTCATCGATAAAAAAAGATGAGTATACGGTACTATTTATATTGAGTCCTACAAAATATTGCAATTAGAATTACGATTTCAATTATGTCTACTTGTTCTTTGAATACAGTAGAGACTCCCGTATCCGTACCCCCATTATCCGAATACATACCCTAATATAAGGACGTCCTATTGTCCGTATGTTCTGTTATCGCCGCGTCGCTCGCTGTGCCGGGATTCAAATGCGCGCCGCCTCCAGATTCCGACTTTTCGCCTCATGCTTCCGAAACTTCGGCAACGTGAAAATCGAAGGAACGCGTCGGCGTCGATCAGTCGAGCAGGTAGTTCACACAGACAGAGTAGAGGTACGCTTGTGTGTAGCGCGCAAGCAATTGAACAGGCACTCAGACGGGCTGAGTTTTCACGTTACCGAAGTTTCGAAAGCATGAGGCGAAAAGTCAGAATCTGGAGACGGCGCACAGTGTGACCTTTCGTCCAAATCGGAGACAAAATCGAAGAACTTTTGATAGAAATAAGGTAGAGCGATGAAATTTTTTAAAAATTAAAGCTGAAACATTACAGAATATGGGAAAAATAGGGAGATTATGGTAAGAACGTTTTTTAACGTTGAGAAAATTCGTTAAACTTGCACAATTTCGAGAAAATTGTGGTTTTTCCAATACCACGCGCGGAAAATTTTTTTAAAATTTTTGCTATATATCATTTCCCGTAGATTTTTTCACGCCGATTTCAAATCTGGTCTCAAAATTTGTCTACGACCTCAGGATATTGCAAAATCGATTTCTTTAAATTCTACATGTTTAACGAATTTTCTCGGTTAAAAAACGTTCGTACCATAACTTCCCTATTTTTCCCATATTCTGCAAAGTTTCAGCTTTCATTTTAAAAAAATTTCATCGCTCTACCTCATTTCTATCGAAAGTTCTTTGATTTTGAATCGAGTCTGGGCCAAATTTTCCACTGTGCGCCGACGCGACGAAATCTCTCCGTATTTAATCATTGTTTAAACATGTTTAATCAATCATAATGTATTAATATTGGATATCACTGTATTCGGGAAAGTCTACAGAATCTTTTGCCAGAAAGAACAATTCAATATCTTTTATAATAACATCACAATATTTGTTTGAAGTTGAAAAATATGTTTTTTTTTCAAAGCCTTGTTCCTGAAAAACTGTGCGTATAGGAAAAAAATTGAAAACAGATTCGGAATCAGCGCGAAAAACTCTATAAGAAGGACCCTACAGTAATTGGGGAACATAAAAAAAGTTGAAATTTGTTGGACAGTGTAATTCTACTCCATTCAATAAAAATAGATCAGTTAATGAAGCCTCGTTTCATTTAATTCATACATGTTAAGAAAGACACGCTAAAAATATGTGTATAAAGAAATGGAATTTCTAATGTTTCATAAACAGAAATTTTGTACGCAGTTCGCACGGTCTGGGATAGATACGGGCCTGAGCTGCCTCGAGGATAAAGGCCGTTACGGAGAACGAGACGTGCGGCCGGTGAAAGGAGGCGGCCTGAAAAGTCTCATCCGTGCCGACCACTGAGTTGACAATTTCAGAATTTCCAAGAACAGCAAGAAAAGAAATTCGAACCGTTTCACGATATCTAAATTGCTTTCGCTGCTTTATACCAGGGTACGCGACGAAGTAATAAAACGTCGATAAAACTGGGCAATTACTTTGACCGTCGCGAGGGCCAATAAGTCCTGGGTAGTTACCAAAACAACTCTGGATTTTCTGCACGAAATTACCTGAACCTTTTCCCAGAATGTTCATTTGACAAGCAAATTTTCACATAATCATCCATTTCATTTCCAAAGTACAGTACCAGGACCTCGACGAACCGGCTTGATCGAGAGACAAACAGCCCGGACAAATTAAGGCCCGATGGATAATTGAGACCCGAGGGAAACCACGTCTTACCCTGCCATAGTCCGGCCACTCTAGGCGACCGTGATTATCCTTACGGGCACCGTCGCGTCGGTTCTTCCACGCCATAATTAATCCTCCGGCAACCCTCCCTCTCTTCCCAGTTTTCCCCGAAATTCTATACTCTATACAATTGTACTTGCAGCTTGCAGCTATTCCTTCTGACGCGATAACGGTAACGTTAGCGTATCTGCTTTATAATATTTGTCATTGTTGTAATATCCTGCAATTTCTACCATCTTTAACCCTTAGCACTCCAGTGGTGACTCGAAATCACCACTAAAAATTGCTGTCCCATTATGCAAAATATTGTTTACATTGTTAAACATGTTGGTAGCTAATCAATTACTAAACCTTTAATTATTGTATGAGGTATTACAATCAATTTCATATCCATCAAATGAAAAGAATTGTATAGAACGAAATTATTCTACCTAGAACGAGATGTTTCATTTTCGAGTTAAAACAGCTCCGAAATTAAAACAGCTGCAAATGGTTAATTATTATAACTATCTTTTAAATTTTCAATATAGGCCCCACATAAAGAAGTTGTGAAATGCAATATTTAGTACCTATTTTCTCTACAATTCCGGCCAACTGCAATTTCTGGAAAAATATCTTTAGGGTGACGGGTAATTCAGTGTCTATGATGTTTCGCGTGGTTAACAGACAACGGTATAGATATTTATTAAAACAATAACACGTAACAATAACAAAACAAAACAAGATGTAGTAATAATAACAATAACGAGAAAACTAGATTATAAACGTTAATGACTATCGAGTACTAACAAAGTACAGAGATATAAATTAACGTAGCGCGGGCAACTCTAGAGCGATGCGTTCTCAACGAGTGCCACAAGCTTTTTTTCCACTGGTAAAAATCCTTTTTGGTGGGAGGATTAGCAACGTGAGAAAGACCGTTAAAATAAGGGGAGGAATTCTCCGTTCCTCAAGAGTAAGGAGAAAGTTTCCTTCCCCAAAACAATTCAAAGTCGTCGCTGCCAAGGACATTGCAACGGTTGAGTCAGGGTTCTGGTAATCGTCACTTTTACGACCGAACCCTCAACGCAACCGTCCACAGCGCGCACTTGAGAAGGATGAAATTTCCGCGTCCGGAAAGTCCCTCTTTCCAACGCGCCATGTCCACTACATATCTTTTCACATCGTGCAGTAAACTAATTTCTCCAACTTCTCACGAAAAGTCCAAATCCATATAGTCCAACATTAAAAAAGTTACAGTTACTCGAATTAATACAACCCCTGGCAGAAAGTTTCCGATCCGGAGGCATTGATACGGATTTTACAGAAAACTATTACTTTATGGAGTTGAAACTGATGGGAAATTAAAAGGGGCTTATTAAAGAATGAAGAACAACAAATTAACATAAGCTTCCATTTATTATAACAAAGAAACGAGAAAATAAACAAAATGTTACACGGGAAAAAGTTAATAGACCCATTAATAGATCTGCTGGAAGAAAGTTTCCCATTTGATTTACAGTCTCCGCGACACCAAATTTCTTCAACAATTACTGTTGGATGATTCTTATAGAGTTTTTTGCGCTGATTCCGAATCTGCCCTTAATTTTTCTCCTAGATACAAATTTCGGATCACGAATAATAGATACAAAATTTGTAATTAGTTACTCGAAGATATAGATACACAGGGGACCACCTGTAGCGGTATTTTCGAATACCTCGAAACCATTCTGCACTTCGCAATCATAACTTAAATTGTGTTTCTTTTTTTCAATTACAGAAAGTGGACAGCGAAAGTCGACAGCGCGAACTGCATCAATTCTTTAAGTTGAAAATAAATGTAGACAATTAAAAAATGTTTTTGGTTAAACTTTTCATTAAAACTCGAAGCAATAAGTATTTACCGAACAAAACGATTATAGATGCGGGATTCGATTCGGGGCCAGAAGATTCCCAGCCGTATATATGTACTTGTTTTGTTAACGGCTACCCAACCTCTAAAAAATTATAAAAAAATTAAGAACGGTTGCTTCAATAATATCCAAGTACTGAATTCTTATAAAACTGGAGTCTCTAACACTTCAATACAAAACATGCATTTTCTTGGAATTTTTGGAGGTTTTCAATTTTTTAAAACATGTTTCCGTAATCCGAAAAATCTGAAAAAATACACATTAATAATCAGGATGAGACACAACTAACGTAATAATATAAATGTGGTCAACTGAAGACTTTGATGTATGTATATACATAAAATCGGCAATTTTATGTTTTCCGATTTGTTTAAAAATCGATTTTGCAACCAAAAATTTTGAAAAAAATCTCAGTAGTGTATGCTATTCGGTAGAATATTCATGAATTTTTTCATAATTTTCTGTTGAACATGACGTGACTAAAAACAAATTTGGTTGGATACTTCTGACCATCTTTTCCGGCTATACCTTAAGAATCAACGAAAACATTATTTAAAAAATACAAAATATATTTCTTTTTACATCGTTAAAACCGATTTTTAAAAAAAAATTAGGCCTAATTTCTCTTCGATATCTCTTTTAGATCAAAAGTTATAGCAAAATGTGCGTCGCGCCGCGTGCTGTGCCCGAGATTCAAATGCGCGCCGTCTCCAGATTCCGACTTTTCGCCTCATGCTTCCGAAACTTCGGCAACGTGAAAATCGAAGGAACGCGTCGCCGACGCGTTCGGTCGAGCAGGTAGTCACACGGACATGGTAGAGGTACGTTTGTTGTGTAGCGCGCGTGCAATCGAACATGCACCAACACGGTCAAGCGCGGTCGACACCGCTCACGGATACGACGATACGTCAGGGAAGGGGAAACTGCCGTTCAGTTTTCAGCAGTTTTCAGTTATTCTCTCAACTCTCAACAGTTCGCAAGTTCTCGTTCGCTTAGCTCGGTCGTAATATCTGTGGTTGTCAGGAGGACGCCGCCGCATGTCACATTGTACTTTCACTTTCGAGATATTGTCGTTTAAAGTTTTGATCACTAATGCTTTGACAAGGACATTGGTTAAATTGTATTATTTTTTCGAGCCTTTTGAATTGATTTTCGTGACGTTTTTTCTGGTAAATACCTAATCCTACACTATAAAGTTCAATAAATGCATAAACTGAAATTTTTTGAAATTGTGACATGCAGCGTTTTTCTTGACACAATCACAGATATATTTACATAGCTTCGCTCTGTGGTTACACGTTACATTCGCAGGTGCGGTCTGCGTTGCGGCATTTGACTATTTGACTATTTATTAGATTGACTTGCTTGGATTATGTGATTACGTGGATTACTTGGATTACGTGCACTACGTGGAAGGAAGGAAGAACGGAAGGTATTTGTACATATTTATATTGGTTAATCGGTTTCATTTTGCTCAAATGTCTCCCAGAATCTTCGCGTGAAAAAGCGTGAGAACGCTTGTCGGCACACCACGCGACAGTGCCATTTGCCATCACGTATGAGGTGCTACGGGGCGAGTATGTTCACTTCAATGTAGAGTCCAAAATAGTAAATTGTTTGTTTCTTTATCACTTTATCACTCTCTTTTCATTATCATTATTATCATTTATCACTTTAAACAAATCCAACACAATTCAGCTTTGGCCCATTCAGATTAGAATTAGCTTAGCAATATTCTAAATCGGCAAAATGATGGCTTAAACCAATTCAGTAAGGCAAGTATTAGGTTGACCCAAAAGTTTCTTCCGCATTGTGTTCCTTTAATGTAGCTAAATAAATACAAACAATACGATAATGTTTATGTTAATATTTTAGTACTTCTTAATATGAATTTGCATTATGTGCATGCATCGAAAAACAACTTTTGGGACAACCTAATATTTATTTAGCAATATTAAAGAAAGGCATTGCGGAAGGAACTTTTGGGACAACCTAATATTTAATCTTCTTCACTTGCTTCTCATCATCGAATTTTTTTATTTCTGGTAGTACATTCTTTTGTTTGTAGTTCAACTTTAATCGATTTTTTATAAATATCATTGCAATGTTTGAATCAGTTAGGTATATTAGTTGATGAAAAACGTCAGAAGACCTTTTGTAATTGTAGCACCAGAAATTAGAAAATTCGTTGAGATGAGCAATAAGCGAAGAAGATTAAATACTCACCTTTACTCACTGTGTAATTAAAAATCTAATTTACAGAACGGAGGATAAATATAATGTGCTATCCAGGGAAGGAGGAGAAGGAAGCTGCGGCAACCGGGGAAGAGGAAGACCTCTAATTTTTCACGTGGTACGTATATCTAATTATGCCATTCAACACACATGCATATATTGTACATTACTGATTTTCTTTGTATTTTTTAGGTATCCCACCTATGCCAGAACGTGCTACGGGCCACAAGTTTTGGGAAGCAGAGGCAACAACGTGTAATAATCACAATATACAGGGTGTTCCGTTTAAATACGAACACCTAAATATCTCTTCAGGTTATTGTGATGCAAAAAATATTTGTTACGTAATGTGCATGGTGTCAATGGACCAAATATCTGGCACACCGTGCACATTACGGAACAAATATTTTTTGCATCACAATAACCTGAAGAGATATTTAGGTGTTCGTCCAATAATAAAGCATAGTAATAATAAAAAATTATAATATTTATTATATATATATTCCTTGTGTCATTGTCCATGTGTCTTTACCAACTCCCTGCGGTGTATTAAAAAATAAGAAAAAGTAAATTTTCTTGTCCCTTGTACGACACTTTGTCTTTTTTTGCATGTTGACATTTTAATCTTAGCTTCCATCTCTTGCAATCGATGCAGAGAATTTTTATTTTGCACAGATTTTTTTTTCGTTTTCTCTCCTTGCATGTGACTGAATATTCATTCAAAAATCAGTATTGTCGGTAAAAAGGGAAACTGCTACATATTTGTACAATAGAAATCTACTTTATCGACATCTGCCACATTAGTGCGATCTGCCCTTACCGACGGCGCTGCCCTGTATAACGGCATTCGCCGCATTAATCAGTGCGACCGTGCTGCCATCTTGCGGGGAAGCGGAATCCAGGATAGAGTGGCGTTCCAGCTAGACTGCAGAAGCTGCATTTCACGTGGGCTGCATCCAGACGGTTCCAGGTTGTCCAAGTGGAGTCAACTTATGCGCGTTTTCGTCACTCCCCGTGGAGTCAATTGTGCTATCAGGGAGTGTTCGGTGTTGTGTTTGGAGACGTTTGCCAGTAAATCGTTCGAAATGGCAATAGGGAAGCAAGAAGCACATAGACCAGGTGCATTTAAACAGACGAACAAGGCACACAAAACTGGAAGACATCGTAGCAAAGGCTCGATAAGTAGCGATGTTAAAGGTAATGTTATCTTTAGATGTGTCCGTTTCGGGTTATGTTCCTCGAAATTTTCCTGTAGTCAATTATACAGGGTGATTTTGGAAAAAATAGAGGAAAAAATCATACGTCCTAATACATCCTAACTTACTATGACCTCATTTTTTATGTGGATGCACCGATGCACCCGCCAGGTGCAATTGCACTTTATTTTTCAATGCAACCCAATTTTGTTTGTTAAATCAATCGATATCGATCCCTTTTATTATCCTACGTATAAAAGTACTAACCCTGAGTCATTGAAATGTCGATACTTCACGAGATATGTGATATTTTGTATCAGAAACGTACCGTTCTACGAGAGGTATCCAAACTCTCGATATGAATTGTACAATATGTATGTTATTCGATAGGCAAAGTCAGTGTAAAAGCCTTGTCGAAACGTGTGCGCAAGAACCTGGGGAAAGAAGCTCGAAGGCACCAGTCGTCTCAAATTCGAAAAAGGAAGAGAGAAGATGTCCTGCAACAGAAAAGAGATTTGGGAGGATCCCATTCCGCACCGATACTCGTATGTGTCATTCCACTGCAGGAGAGCTTAGACGTTCAGAACGTGTTGTCTGTACTAACGAACGCAGACGAGACTATAAACGTAACTACTAGTCCTTGCGGCACAACTCACATGAGGTACACCACCTAAAATTCTAAATTGTACTGCCAAAAATACAAAGTAATCAATCGTTAAATTGTTTGCGACAGTGTACCGAGATTCAAGCAACGGTTCTCCATTATTATACCACCTGTTGGTAATGTATTTGCTACATTGGATGCAACAAAGGTAGCCACGACCGTTCTTTTCGTTGTTTCTACTCTAAACGGTCAAGGAGATGAAATTATTGATGATTGGGGACAAGAAATCATCATGTCTTGTGTTGCTCAAGGATTGACTACTGCGGTAGTCGCATTGACAAATCTTGAGAATCTTCACATAAAGGTATTATACTGAATCTGATCCCACCAGTTGGTGTAAAGTGTGATGTTAATTATTTCCGTGAATTTGTCTGCAGAAACGTCAAGATTGTAAGAACCGTGTACAGGCAGCGATCGAGAAGTGGCTTCCAGAAGAAAAAATTTTTCAATTGGATACAGCTACGGATGCCTTGAACGTTCTAAAACGAATCGGCTCTCAGAAACAGAGAACGGTAGCATACAAGCATAAAAGGCCACACTTATTGGCAGAAGAAATAAAGTTCAACTCTGACGAGGTGAGCTGGAGATTAATTATCTTTTGCGAGAACAAAACTGTAACTGTGAACGACAAGCAATTTTTCGTGTTATTTAGGTCGCTACCGATGTGGGCACTCTCATGGTATCAGGATATCTGAGAGGGATACCCCTATCAGTCAATGGATTAATACACATACCTGGACTTGGAGATTTTCAAATGTCACAGATCGATTCTCCTACAGATCCATATCCGCTGGAAACGAAGCAGAGAAAACGCGGCGACGCGATGGACGAAGAACCAGAATGGATCAGGTTTCTTGATCGCGCGGATCCAAAGAAACAAGTAATTACAGAAACAAGAACGACATATTAATGTCGTATAAAATAAATTAAACATATAGTTTTGCTTGTCTAGGAATCTCTAGACAGTGAGAATACTCCTGATCCCATGGACGCTGAACAAACGTGGCCCACGGAAGAAGAAATGGCCCAGGCTGACGCCTCTAGAAAGAAGAAAATTCTGAAGAAAGTGCCCAAGGGAACGTCCGAATATCAGGCAGCTTGGATCCCTGACGAAGATGGAGGTACCTCTTCGACTAAACAATGTATAGTACATTTTTAATAAATATATGATATTTCAGAGGAAATGGACGATGAATATTCGGACGAGGGATCGGAGAATGGTATGTCTGTGGACGAAGCAAAGTCTCAGGAAGACAGTGACGAAGAAGCAGGAGAAAACGAGGAGGAATACGAGACGATTACAGTTTCGGAAGCCGCTCCGGACGAGCAAAAATATGATCAGGATATGGATATGATAGAGGAGAAAGCGACCATAGAAAAACTGAAATGTATGTTTGTCGCATTGGCGGATACAGTAAGTCCTCGACTTACGCGGTTAATCCTAAGAATCCGCGTAAGTCGAGGACTCGCTGTACATCGTTTGTTTGAATTTGTGCAATTAAGCGAAACTATGTTCCAAATGCAGTGGCAAAACTGGATGCACAATTCCCCGACGAGGTGGACACGCCGCAGGACATGCCAGCGAGAATTCGATTCCAGAAGTATCGTGGATTGGAGTCGTTCAGAATGAGTCCGTGGGATCCAAAGGAAAATCTCCCCCTCGATTACGCTCGAATCTTCCAGTTCGAAAACTTTGATAGGACAAGGAAACGTGTATTCAAAGAATCACAAGAAGTAGAAGGGGCTATGGTAAATTGATCGATGACACTATCCAATAAATTTGAATGTGTATAAATTTACATATGTGTATATTGTTTATTACAGCCTGGCTGGTACATCAAGATCCACGTTGCGAACGTTAGACGAGACCTTTTCACTGCATTCTGTGCCCTGGACAATCGTCCATTGATAGTCTTCGGTTTACTGCCCAACGAACATAAAATGTCTCTTCTAAACGTTGTGCTAAAACATACGAACCTTAGCATGCAACCAATGAAATCGAAAGAGCAATTAATATTTCAATGCGGGTTCAGAAGATTCACCGCGTGTCCGGTATTTAGTCAGCACACGAATGGGAACAAGCATAAGGTGGGTTTCTTCGAGGTCTACGTGTATTGTCGTTATCCCTAAGATTTACCATTTGTTTCAGTATGAGCGATACTTTCGACCAGAGATGACTCTCGTGGCAAGCATGTACGCGCCGATCACTTTCCCGCCGTGTCCAGTTTTATGCTATCTTGAAAGATTAAATGGATCGTTGGTAAGAACTCATAACGGTCATCTCTAATCATTCGTCGAATTAACTAATAATGTATAATATATGATATGTGAACAGGAGCTGATAGCAACTGGCGGCGTGTTGTCTACAAATCCAGACAGAATCATCGTGAAGAGGGTTGTTCTCAGCGGTCACCCCTTCAAAGTGCATAAACGATCAGCTGTTGTAAGATTTATGTTCTTTCACCGGGAAGATATAAATTGGTTCAAGCCAGTTGAATTACGGACGAAGTATGGCCGCAGAGGACACATCAAAGACCCACTAGGTAAATTGCAACATGTTACGAACATATATTTTATACTTAGCACACGTTTGCTAATTAAATATGATTCACTGTAAATTACTTCCCATGTTTAGGTACGCACGGTCACATGAAGTGCGTGTTTAACGGCCAGCTGAAGTCGCAGGACACGATTTTGATGAATTTGTACAAACGAGTCTTTCCAAAATGGACGTACGAACCGTTGTTATTAACGCGTTCGTCCGATAAAGAAGAAAGCGACATGAATGTGGATTAAAATTGATGTTATCTAGTATTTCGATGTACATTCGAACATCCGTGCAGCGAATATTGTAAAATAAAATGTTTTCGTAATTCTAGAAATTGTAGTGACTAATGTATTCGTTCGTGTGCCTCTTTACTGTAACCGATGATAGATTGCGTCACATGTCACGATTGATTCTACTTGAGTCCAAATAAGAATGTACTCGTTCTGCGCATGTTGTTGCCACTGTTGTGAGATGGTACGGGAAAACTCGCGCATGCACGGCGAATCCAGGAACGTATCTGCATGCGTTCTACAGTCCGTAGCTTGTGGGGCAAGTTGGGGCGAACTGTTACTGCCGGGAAACCGGATGACGCACATAGATCTCAATTAGAATATATTTATATATTACATGTGTACATACACATCAAATTTTAATATAACATGAAAATCGAGAAGAAAAGATTGTGCGAAGCTATGCGGGGCAACCAAGGTGTCCGATTTCGTACTTCAGTGACGCTGGAATCGTCGCGCATGCGCGAGTTTTCCCGTACCATATCTCACAACACTGGTTATTGCGCGTCAGTCATAAAATTCATGGCGTCAGCCAATGATCGCGTGGTCGGCGAAGTACGAGTAGGGGGATTAGCCAATGAACGAGTTCCGTTAGAGTCATATGCGCAGTAGAGTCTCAAATTCGTCGGCTAGTAAGTACATTCTTATTTGGATTCGAGGATATTTATTCGGCTTTGACTCAAAAACATTTTTTTTCTATCGTTCAAAAGATTACTCCTTACTAGAACAATATTTAGACGATGGACTTCGATTCTGCCTACATCGGTAATTATCAAAATAAAGATAAAGCACGAATGAGACCTTTTTGAAAGAATTCTGAAACAAATATGTATTCTCATTATGTAGAACCTCTGCTCGATGACTGGTTAGAGGATCTTCGAACGGTCGTTAAACAGGAAGAGAGTCGCGTTCGAAACAACGATAAATTTTACATGCCTTTTGTAGGTAATTATTAATGGCTATTCATTAAGCAGCAAATGTGGATTGCACGTTTCTTTATGTTATGGATTTAATAATTATTCGTGCAGCGATACCGCCTCCGATCGTCAGCGCAATTTTTCAAATAACAGAGCATTTAGATTTGGGCCCAGATGCCAAATACATTACCATTCATTTGTACGATAGATTCATGTGCAATTATTTTTGGGAAGTGTATAAAGCTGAGACCACTGACCATACAGAAACTTCTTGGAGAGAAGTCTGCAAAAGGATCTCCAGCCAATCGAAATTGTATCTAATATCTTGCTTGCAGTTGGCTAGCAAGATGGATTCATATTCTAAGAACTTGGGAGTTACTCAAGTATGTGTATACACTTTATCATACGAATTACATAGAATGGCTTTGAACATTTTAAAGCATACATATTTCGTTTAGGTACATCATATTTTACGGTGGATAGATAAAAAGTCTGACTATAGCCAGAGCATTATTTCCTCATCAGAATTCAAAGTATTTCAAATGGTAGGATTCAAAGTACCATTTTGTACTCCATTGAACTGTATAGAAGTGCTTCTAGCTGCAACAGGTTTGAGAAACATGCCTAACGTGCAGGATTTAACTATAACTTTATTGGATTTAGTTTATCTGCAGGTACAAATTAATTATTATTTCCTATATGTATATCGCGTTGTCGCGTAATTAATCACAGAAGAACGAATTTGTTTGTAGAGAGAAAAGTTATATTCCCATCTGCAGTGTTTGCTTCAAGGACGAATAGCGAAGACTGACCACGAGAAGAGGAATCTCATGAGTTTAGAATCAAATGTATTATTTCTAGGAGCTTCGATTGTCCTCTGTGCAACATTTTTCGTCTACGTAGAAGCCGAAACAGCGAAAATTACCGCTTCGAAGATATCAGAGTTGGTGGACATAGAATCGGATAATATATGGGACATGGCTAATATTCTTCTTGTACTGGCAATTCAAGAATAAATATATTTTGTTGTATATATATATAAATGTGTTCACTCCTTGCGCGAGAAATTCTGGCGAGCGTTGACAGATGAATAACAATAATAAGCGAGCTCCGTATAGAAAACATCTCTCGTTACTATACACGCTTCCGGTTCCGTTTCCTGCAGAACTAACAATTCAAATCATTCACTGCAATTGTGGATTTTTTTCGTTTTCAAGTAGCAATGCACCATAAAGCGCATATTGTCCCTTAAAAATTAAGTCCGAGCAAGCATGCATTTCCAATTTCAACCACAAAATATTGAAATATTATTTTCTATTCGGACGCGAATGATTCTTGCCGTTTTTCCCATAAGACACAATGCAAGTTCTGGCAAGAATCATCTGCTGTCCCTTACGGGATTCGTACAGCGGATAAACCTCAAACCGTTATCAAAACTTTCCGACAGAGACACCTACCATTGGGGATAACACGGTTATCGATTGTCGGTAAACTTGGAAATTACATTGTGTCTTACAATAAAAACGACAGGTACATGTTAACAATCATGTACAGGCAAATTCAAACTATATACACACCACTGCGCACTGCGCACTAACATTACGAGAAAATTGATTTGAGTAACGAAAAATTTCCGCGTAATTTTCAATGATCTGTACAGAGAGAGAAAATGGCGTGCGGGGGGCCCCACCCATAGACATCCCTGGATATGATCCATAGATCATTCATTTGATTTGCGAATATAATATCGTACAAACACCAAATGTGACAGCGTATTTCGCATCAGCTTTACGCGAACACGTTCGATTCTTTATCTTCAATGCTTCCCATGAATCGAACCAAAATAATTATCTGTCGCCATTTAAAATGTATATATATAAGCGAAGACCTCGAAATGGCCACCAGGTGAACCTAAAAATAGGACAAGAAGCTTTCTCCATGGAATTTTAGGTTATCACGACGAAAAATCCGGCAGATGTCGAAGTATCAAAAATTTATGTTCATTATTCGTTATGATACTTATGTAAATAGATATGTAGTCAAGCACCCTATTTATGCATATATATGTATATATGTCTCTTACTCTCTCTCGCAGAGCATTCACACTATTTATTTACGCTTTCGACTATGGTGTGGAGAATGATTCTGATTCATCGAGAAGAGTATCGCACGGCGAGAACGTGGAAAACGTATTTAGAAGTCGTAGACGAAAGGATCGAGTTCAAGGAAAAAGTATTTTCTTTTGGTTGGAATTGGCTGGGGTCGGAGATCTCGTACTCGCGTGGATCGTGCATGTGAATAGTTTTACACTGTTTTACACACGTATGTGTAGAACGGAGAACAGTGTGCACGATTTACCAGAAATCCGGTGTCCGGGACAGAGTGATCGCAACACATAATTTGATGGTTGTTTAACGTTCCACCGAGGAGCGTAAACGCACGGAAACATTTCCACCGAGAAGAAAACATACGGCGTCCAGGTCCAGTTTCCATTAGCTCGGCCATCGCTCGAAAGAGGCGCCTTCGACGAGCGTTGACACGGACACAGAATCCCATCAGGATGAACCACCGTAATCCTTACTAACGATGTCGTTTAATTGCCATGCATGTTCACCGGCATTCCTATTGATGCACGTTCGAACTGCACCGTTTTCGTTTGGAAAAGATGTTCGCAGGACTATATACGTGAAAAATCGCACGAGCGCATATGATTCATAAGAAATCCCATGCCAAAGTCGACAGTTTCAGGTACGTCATCGTCGCCTAATCGAAAACAAGATACAAACAGAAAGAAAATATCTCGTAACAATCCGCGTACTGATATCCATGTAAATACTATCGTTTCGCTCTATTTGTCCGATCGTTAACAACTTATTCTAATAATTCTGTAAACAACAGGCGTCTTACACCCGCGATTAACGTTCTCATTCGAATTGAATTGTTCAAGGGTCACATACGGAATTCAGTGTACTCTGAGATGTTAGAAGTTGGTCTGAGGGTGGTCCGTGGACGAGATTGGAACTGGGACGACCAAGACGGCGGAGAGGGCCATGCCGGAACAGTCGTAGAAATTGGCAAACCACCCTCTTCGGGGAATTCGGCTTCTAGTCCGAATCCTTTGGAGAGAACTCCGGATAAAACGGTCATAGTCGAGTGGGACCATGGCTCGAGAAGTAATTACAGAATCGGATACCAAGGAGCTTACGATCTGCTGGTATTCGACAATGCAGCCACCGGTGTTAAACACGCCAACATTATCTGTGATGGATGTAAAAGACACGGGATAATCGGCATCAGATGGAAGTGTGCCCAGTGCCCTGATTACGATCTGTGCACTCAGTGTTACATGGCCGATGTGCACGACTTGAGTCACACCTTCCAAAGATTTCAGACGGCTAACTCCGTCGGGTTGGTCCTTTCGATATTACTCAAACTGTTTCGTAATAAATAGCAGGATTAATTTATAATGGATTTCATAGGGTCCAACTAACTCAGAGAAAAGGCTGTACTAAAATACCTTTGAAGGGGATATTTATGGGGGCTAAGGTTGTTCGCGGTCCAGACTGGGAATGGGGAAACCAAGATGGTGGAGCAGGTACTATAAGCTTTGTACTGGACCGGAAAGTTCCATGATTCGATCGATTTGCTCGATATTCCAGGAAAAACTGGTAGAGTCATGGAAATACGTGGCTGGGACAACGAAAGCAGTCGATCTGTGGCGACTGTGACTTGGTCGACGGGAAGCACAAACGTGTACAGACTCGGGTATAAGGGTTGCGTGGATTTGAGTTATGTAGAGGAAGCCACGAACGGCATGTATTACAAAGAGCATCTTCCAATCCTTGGCCAACCTGTAATGACGGTGTCCGAGAACGGGAGTAGCTCGACGCCAACCAGGAATACTATTGCTTGCATTACGTCTAGTCCGTGTAACTCGACGTTCATCGTTGGGGATAAAATCAAAGTATTGGTCGACGTGGAAACACTGAAAGAGATGCAGGAAGGCCACGGTGGTTGGAACCCACGTATGGCCGAGTACATAGGGAAGGTATAGAACCGACGAAAATATATTTTGCGTTTAGAGTTCGATTCGACCGCCTAATTTCTACGATTGCACGCTCAGGTTGGCAAGGTACACCGGATCACAGACAAAGGAGATGTTCGCGTGCAGTTCGAGGAATGCAACAATAGATGGACTTTTCATCCGGCAGCGCTGACAAAGGTCACGTGTAAAGACACGTTTTCCCTAGGCGATATAGTCCGAGTGAAAACCGATTTGACCGCCGTGAAGCTTTACCAACGAGGTCACGGAGAATGGATAGACGTTATGAAGAACGCCCTCGGGAAAACGGGGAAAGTAATCAAGATATACTCCGACGGGGATTTGCGAGTAGCCTTGGATGGTCACACGTGGACGTACAATCCGCTAAGTGTCACTCTGGTTCCTCCAGGAACCGAGACTGCATCCGTTCCGGATGAAGCGGGCAGAAGTAGAGACTGGTCGAGTATGTTTGACTTTACGATCGCTTTCGAAAACTCTTGCTAGTTTTAATCGATTGGCTTTCTGATTGATCATTTCTTCAGGCGAGGGTGTGGACACAGAGGTCGAGAAATTATTGAGAGACGCGGTTAGGGGAGAAGCTGCTGTGTCTGCTGTTCAGGAGTTCCTGAAGAAATATCCTGGCAGAGTGGACGCGAGAGCCGGCGGTCCCGGTGGCGGAAAGAAGACCTGTCTGCAGGTTGCGGCGCACCAAGGACAACGGGATCTCTGTATCCTTCTTCTAGATGCTTGTGCATCGTTGCGTGCAGTGGACGAGGACGGAGACACGCCTCTTCATTACGCTGCATTCGGGTTTGTTGGAAACGCAACGATCCAACTAACAACGTCCACGCGACGAACACCGATTGAAAAACCATGTGTTTTCATTGCGCAGCAATCAACCAGAGATCATGGAGTTGCTGTTGTCGCGCGGTGCTCCGATCAACGCCGTGAACAACGGCAAGTGCAGCGCGCTGCACGTCGCCGTCAACAAGAAGCACGCGCAGTGCGTAAAAGTCCTGTTACGCCACCACTGTGACGTTAATCTGCAAGATTCGTACGGGGACACCGCGTTGCACGACGCCGTCGGCAAGGACGCTATAGGGAAAGACGCCCTGGATATCATTGATGCGCTCTGCTCCTGCGAAACGGTGGACTTTACCTTGAAGAACAAGCGAGGCTTCAACGTAGTACATCACGCTGCCTTGAAGGGCAATGCTCAGTACGTATACGTTGGTGTATGCAATGCGTTTGTGAAGCACAAACACTTACTTTTTTGTTTGTACAGCGCGACCGAGAAGTTGGTGACGCGAGCGAGGCACCTGGTAGACGTGAAGAAAGACGACGGTTTCGCGGCGCTGCACCTAGCGGCCTTGAACGGCCACAGAGATGTTGCAGCAATACTTCTTTCCCCGAATGGCGGTAATGCGAAAGTCGATTTGCGTAACAATCGTCGCCAGACGCCGTTGCACTTGGCCACGTCGCAGGGTCACTGGGCTCTGGTGGAGCTGCTGGTGCAACACAACGCCGACATCTCCTGCACGGACACCAGCGGCGACACAGTCCTACATATCGCTGTGGTCAAGAGTCCGAATCAAACGAACGTTGTCCCTACGCCGGAGAGTTGTCGAGACTCACCGCTCATTTATGCTGTGAGTTTTACCACCGTGCTTTTCGCGTGTTCGTGTCCCTCTCTTTTATTTCAACACGATGCTACGTTTCAGATATGGCAGAACTTGGCTAGACAGGGCATCAAGACTGAGCTGGCGTTGGCTTGTTTTCTAGTGAGCGTCGACAGCGTCTGCTCCCTTCTGGAGCACGCTAGAAACTCGAAAAGCAAAACGCCTCTGGATCTTCTCGAG
This sequence comes from Lasioglossum baleicum, assembly GCF_051020765.1. NCBI lineage: Eukaryota > Metazoa > Arthropoda > Insecta > Hymenoptera > Halictidae > Lasioglossum > Lasioglossum baleicum. The sequence continues at coordinate 5,173,095 of NC_134948.1, read as the reverse complement.
ATGGATCCTCAGCTCGCACCGTACGCCGATCTACTGCGCTGCTACCAATACCAAAGCCACAGAACCCAGTTAGAGTACGTAGAAGCTAACCATCGTAGAGCCGCAATCAAAGCGCGGCAGATTTGAATATTTACTTCTAAGGGAAGTTAAACGACATACTGTTTGTGCACCGCAGAATAGAGAATCCTCCCGCGTCGCAGTCTTCTACGTACCAGATAGAGTCCGCGCCGCAGACCGAGACAGTGCGCGAGCCTAGGAAGGGCGGGATCACCGGCTCCAGTGAAATTGCCGAGTGCCACGGTTGTTTAGGTATAGTAACGAATGCGACCGACGATGGGAACGGGTTTAGTCCTAGTAGTAGCATCGCGATCATTAACTGTGCCCATTGCGGACATGGAATTGCCAAGACGCAGGCGATTCCAGGTAATTCGGTGGTACCTTTTCCAATGTTGATGATCGAATCTGAAATAATCATTGACGATGCGTTGCCTAGGTGTGGACGGTCAATCGGCGGCTGGCGAGAATTCCTTAGCGAAGCCGGAGGAGAAGGTAAAGGATCCTGCGCTAGAAGATAAGAAGAAAGAAGAGAATGAAGAGAAGGAGAGAGAAAAAGATAAGGATCTGGAGCGACTTCGTTACTTGGAGACCAGGGTAGCCGATCTAGAGGAAGCCAACATGTGCAGCATCTGTATGGAGCGTCGACGCAACGTCGCCTTCCTCTGCGGCCACGGAGCCTGCGAACATTGCGCTAATCCGTTGAAAACTTGCCACATGTGTCGCAAAGTAATCACAAAGAAAATCAACTTATACTAGAGACAATCACTCGTCGCGCTCGGGGAGAGGGCGGGAGAGAAACCGGATCTTTCCCTGGCGGCGAAAGCAAATTGTTTAGAAGTGTAAAAAGATTAAATACCCAAAACTTCAACTGCCAAAATACACAGGTTTCCTCGATTTCTTTTCTTTTCTTTTTGTTTTCTGTTAGTAGCGTGTAAAGTATTTGCAAAAGAGTCTTCTTATCGCACCAGCGTCGTGCCATAGAACATAAACGAACGGTATCCACGAACATATCACGAGGCCAATGTAAGCACGAGACGCATGCCGAGCTTTATTTTCATGTGTTCCGTTTCCACCTTACAACCTTTCTGTACGAGACAAGTGTTCAGGTAGACACAGACACAACGCGTTTTTCTTTATCGCGAGCGATGTTTCGCCTGTTGCAATCCCGTCCATTTTTTATCACTAATTTTTGAGAATACAAAGTATCGTGTAAGAATCTTCCTTCGTGTACTTACCGAAACTTACGAAACCTGTCCTTCCGGATGGGCGAGCAAGCTTACGGTAGAATTCGCGCGTCGACTATCAATGGCTTTTCGTACATATCGTACAACGTTTTCACGATACATAATGTATATTGTTAAAGATTGTAGAGTACGTGACCGATTTCTATTGTTTTATATGTAATATCAATGTGACATTAGCGATACCGTAATTCTAACGCTGCTAAGAGAAACATACGTATATACGTACGTCGTGAAGGATATCGACAAGGATATCGTCCGTAGCCAAAAGTATGTATAGGTATCGAAAAGGAACTTTACATTTACCAAGTAATTTATAGTCTCTTTGTGATCGAACAATGAAAATAAAAAAGGGTCGTCGAGTACCATTTAAGGTTACTCTTTTTTTATTAATGTACCACGATGAAACGAATAATTGTCAGTACAAATTTGTAACGAACGAACAAATTTGTTGTCAACGGAAAGGAGCATAATGACCAAGCCGGGCGCACGTTACTTTCCCCCATTAAAAATCCATTGCGATCAAAGCAAGAATCGTAATGGTTGCGCGTTATGGTTTCTCTCAAATGAATTGCACAATTCTTCTCGCCTGTTTCTATTTGTTAGTCGCGTCCGGACGAACGTAACATTTGTCACGATAACCGGCTCGTTGAAAGGACAATGACAGTTTCTTTCGTAATATAATGGTTGTATTGTCGCGAAGTCTGTGTTCGCGTGTAACTACAACAGATTTCTACAGTTTCGCGTGATTCAAGACGCAACTTAAATAAACAACGCAAAAAAGGAAAAACAACCGGAACTTCGTATAACGTTCAACCGCCTTAAATCATAACACCTCCTTACAGATTACGAGAAAAAAACGAACATATACAGTTTGTGAAATGTACAAAATCTCAGTTCACTCTTTCCGTTTTTTTTGTTCAAATATTTTTAAATCATCATCTTCTTACGCAGACGTTCGTGACCGACTGTACTCCGAACTTGTTGTGCACAACAAAAACATGATTATCTCTCGTCTTGTGTCCCTGTTTAGAACATACGCCTTCTCTCATTGAAAAGGCAAAGTCGGAAACAGCAAATAACAATGTAACAGAGACGCTGTGAACGGATTACGTCGCGCTTCAAACGATACTATAAACAGTGTGATCCTTTTTTTCCGTACCTTAGCTTAGCAAGCAATCTTATTTATTTTGGTACTCGATAAAATTCAATAATCATATGTTACAATGTTGAGCCAGTTTGCAAAACTGTAGCGGTAGTAATGATGATGATGATAATAATAATAATATAATAATAATAGTAATAATATTTTTTTTCTCCTAAGTAACCTAACGCAATATACTATTCATTAGTCGATATTATATTATTTAGTACCCTAGTAAAACTTAAATGAATTTCCGGCGTTGAAGCCATGCGATAGGAGATTATCTAATTCTAACTATAGGACCATTTTATCCGCGTGCTTTGTGTTTATTCTTCATTTCCTTGTCGAAGGGCGAGACGCGGCGTTGGCCGACCTCGGGACACAGGACGACCAAGCCATTTTCTCGTTTCTTTTGTTGTAGGACTCAATTAGTCTGTGTGAAAAATCCAGTCTGTTCTAAAATCTTTCTTCTTTTCATTTTCTTTACATATACCAAAAACTGATATGAGATTGTTGGCACTGGAACCGACCGACCCGTCTCTCACGAGCTCCACTGTAGCGATACGCAAAAGCACAATTTTATCTTTTCATTTCTCACCCTTCCGTTGCTCCAAACACGAAGTGCACTTCATTGTATGTACAATAAACGTGACGAGGGTCGATCGATTCCGGGCGACAGTCGCAGAAACGACGAAAGCGAACGCGTTTTACTCGGCAAAAAGGAAACCCATTCTCCACTCGGTGGAGAAGAGAATTCAAATCCTGTCGATCGTCAGATCGTTAAACGTTTGTGTTAGCATTGCTTTTCTTTTCGTAACAGTCTTTCCTGCGATTTGTAATGTGGTTTTCTTTTTTTTGTGATCGTTTAAAGTTCTACTCGCGTCTACTAAATCTGATTATACACGCCGATAAGTCACCGAGACGAAATCGCGGTCCGCTGATCGAACCGACGATCCTCTTTTTTTTTCTTTTCTTAATCCTTTTCCCATGTAATCTCCTCCGCTATCGAGGCATCTATAAGACAGACCGATTCATCTACGATCACGCTGTGCGCGATTTTCCTTCCGTTCAATTCAGAATTTCTGCCGTTTGTTCTAACGATCGAATAGAATGGACGCGCGGCGCGCGCGCTGTTGTCGCGCCGGGTGTGTCCGTTCGTCGAGTGCAATTATTGTCAGCTACGATCGAGTCCTGAGTATAGTCGAACACTGTTCTCGCGAATAGGGTTCAATCACTTTTACATAACGACCTCGCACTCTCCGCTATTATAGTTGACCGCGAACGGTGCGGCCACGGGCGAGAATCTCGCCTCCGCTAATATTACAATTTCTATAATTATAATCGTGCCTAGGCATGCACGGATCCCGTCGCGTTAATATTGCTAAATTTCGTCGGTTTCATGAGTCTCGAGGTGCCGTTTGCGAACTATACAATCTAACGTAGCCAAGCGTATGCGTCCGCTTGGACCATCCGAAGGTTCATCAATCTCGTCGTCGTCAGAATGACGTACAATATCATGACGCATGTCTCTCCCCTCTAAACATGTTCGGCGTTTCTCTACGGTAAAATATGTACTCGAATTCGACGAGCGAGTCACCTTTCCCGAATACAATTTTCATCGCGTATAATCCAAACATATAAAACGACTATATAACAAACTACCGTGAGCGACAAGCGTGAAACCAACCCCCGGAAAGTTAACATACAATTATCATCAGCGAGAAAAATCAAAATGCTAACACGAACGCGCGCGCACGAACCACTGTACACAGTAAACAACACCGCTACACGTTCCTGAATAATCTCGACTTCTACAAAAATATAAATTTGTACAAACTTCCGGAGTATCGAAAGTATCGACGAATACAAATTGCGTCTCGAGTCGAATGGTTGCACGCGTGCCGCCACACGGTGTGTAAACAAGATAATGGAACAGCTCTCGACTCTCGAGGTACTCTCGGTGCGCGTGTCCGATGCGAAAACAAAACAGGCGCGAAAGCGGTCGAGTCTGGGACTCGTCGATTATTAAATAAATCGGTGCGCGCGATTAGTTAACAAAAAAACGAACGAACGAACAAACGATCGAGAAACAAATAAACAAACCGATTGCATTTTATGACGAAGAAGAAAAACTAGCGTTGCCGACGATTCGGCGGATTCAAGCGACAACCGGCTCCGGGCTGCACGGCTGCAGCTCCGGCTCGTTCTGCGGCTCTGCTGTGTTGGTGGTTGCGGTGCTCGACGTGTTTGGATCGTGGTTTGGATCTGGATCTGGCGTCACAGCCGCCCACTGGGTTGTGTACGGCGCTGCTTTCGCCTGGCGTCTGGCTTTCTTCCTGGCTCGTAGTTCTTCCATCACCAAGCGCAGACGTCTCATCTTCCCCTTCATTACCTCGTTCTCTTTCGACAGCTCCTCTGTAGGAGAAACCAGTCCGGTTGCAATAAACGAAGAGCACAACATCTCGAAGAGGACCGTACTCCAAGTGATCTCTGATTGTGCGATCAGAGACGCTTATGGCATACGATTCTCTCTGATATCACCCCCCGGCGAAATGTGTTTAATGCTAGAAATAGTCTTCTGAACAAACTATTTTTATTTCGCATAAAGATCCGCAGTCTACTTACACTACCGTCCATGATTTATTATCAGAGTGTCCGGTGATTTATGGACGGAAGTGTATGTCCTGCAATTTTTTTGCTTTAAGAATCTGCGAAATATTGCCAATTCCATCAACTTGAAATGAAATTCTGTTTTATCGTAGTTCGGTTACTGTCTACCCGGGGGTGATATCCTGCGAGATACAATACCGGTGGAGTATCCGGATGTGGATGAGTCGTGACACCCGATAGATGTCGAAGTACCGTTCACAGTGGTTGTCGTTCCAGTGGAGGACGGAGATGTCGAGGACTGTTGACGGCCACTGGAATGCCTGTGGTGATGCCTGTAATAGCCGGCGGTGGCGGCTGGTTTCGCGCACAGCAAGTCATTCAGAATGTGAATGATGGTGCTTATGTCTCGTTTCGGGCGTCCGTGTCCGTCCTGGAGCGCCGGGTTCAAGGTCCCGCTGAACGTACCCGAGTACACGCTCTTTCCATGATGGTGCATACTCTCGATAATTGCCCCTTGCCTGCGTCTCGCATTCTCCTGTGCTCAAACAACAACGTTCTTGTTAATTATCTGGCAGAGAGGACTACCGTCACGATTTAAAGCAACTGATCATTAAAGAAAGTCCAATCGCACGATCATGCTCTAATCGGATAACAATCATGAAGAATTCGATATGTGAACAATACCGCGGTAGCGAAGCGTCAAATAAACAAGATATGTAATTTCGTTTGAGGACCTAAGAGACTCTCGATGTACACTGAGTATTTCATAAAATCATCTCAACAGTTACGTCGCATTATGCAACAAAATTCTGCAAATTCTCGGGAACGGTGGAGTCTCTTAGGACCCCGACGCAGACCGTTGCTCTAAATAAATACGAGATAGTGGTATACACAGGGGGAACTGGCATCGGTAACAGTGTATACCTCTGCGAGGTCGACCCGCGAGGTGAGTACCTCAGAGGAGAGCTGCTTCAGTTTCTGCGTTAGGTTGCGGGAGGCTTCGGCGAGCGCCCTGGTGTCGAGAACCGCGGCTTTCGTGCTCTGCTTCGGTAAGGAGGTAGGGCTTTGTGGGCTGGTGTCCCCGTTGTCGACGCCGCCGTTACTCCTCGACGAGGAGTCGCCGGTGGCGTTGGTGGACTGTTGGCTATGGTGGTGAGCGGTACAGAGCTTTTTCCTTGGCGGTGAGCTCTCGTAGGGCACCATGTCCGGGTATCCGTGACCGGTGGAGGTAGATTGTTGCGTGTGGTCCACAGTAGCGGACGATTGTGAGGTGGTCAGGCTGGTCGCGGCTGGCTTGTTTCTGTTGTGATGATGATGGTGATGGTGATGATGGTGATGGTGGTGACTGTGGTGGTGGTGATTGTGGTGGTGGTGATGGTAGAGAAGACAGGACTGACACGCCACGGTGTTCCCGTTGGTCGACGCGGGGCTGTGATTGCTACCGGTGCGAGTTGCACTGGCGACTTGCGTCTGCCCGCCGCAGAACGACGAATGCGTGGGACTAACCGAGGATTGAGTCGAGTAGGAGGACGAGGACGAAGAGACCGAGGAGGCGGTGGTTGCTCGACTCGAGCAAACCGGACTGGTAGTCGTGGTGGCTGACGCGAGGTTGGCGGCCGCGTGCATCGCCGACACCAAGCTGCTGATCAGAGACGACGTCCTCCTGGCCGAGGTACCGTTCTGCAGCTTCGTCGAAGCGGTGCTGGCCGACCGACCCGCCAGAACCGTTGATCGTCTACTCTGAAGCGATGTTGAAACGTGGCTCGAGGGTAGATTCGACCCGTTCGAACTGCCAATCGTTAGACCGGTACTGTTCCCGGTCGACTGATTAGTGGTTGGCGATGCCGGCGTCACCGTCGACAATTGCAGCTGTATCAGCATCATATCGTCTCCCAGCCGCATCGTCAGGTTCAGGGGTGCTTTCCCGGACAGGAAGTCGTTCACCTGGGAATCGTTCAAGCTCTCCAATGCTTGCATCACGCTCTGCTCCGGCCGTTGCGCCTGCAAACATTTATGCTAATTAATCCCGACACATCCATTGTCGACTTTTTCCTGTAGTACATAATAATATACACGCGGCGTTCGATGATTCATTCCATATCCCTAGACACACGCTATCGAATGTTAAGAAGAAGAAACCCTATACTATATTCGTACAGCATGAACGAAGACCGGATTAATTGCTCCTTTTAAAAAGATTCTTTTCTAGCACGCAGCTGGGCTATTGGAAGGAGCTATTGATGAATCGTGAACAGGATTGAAAGAGCCTTGTCTCTCGTTCGGAAAGGGTCTGAACACCGCGCCGATAACGGTCCTTTTCCTCCGGGGTTCGGACTCTATTCATCCACCGGGCAAGATGATGAGCTCGGGCAATCGATCAGCCTACGACGAGAGATGGAAACGCGAGAAGACCTGCAGAAGAGAGGAAACCTCGCGGAACCACGGCTCAGACCCTCGCCGCGCCGCGCCTAGCCGCGGCTAGCCTATCCCTCGGTACACCTAACGGACTTCCTTTCGCTCCTGACGGTCATCAGTATATTCGGTAATTCGATTTGGCCGCACACGCGTCCGTTTCTCCTCGCCTCGCGTCGCGCGTCGGGGAATCTGGGCTTCGGTGAATGGACCTGCGACAACGGTTGACCCGCTTCGGCCATGTAATGCTTCCTTAACCCTCTCGAACCCGAACAGCACCCGTACACGCCCTCGAAGAGTCGACGCCCAGGTACGATGCCCAGATACCCACGAAAATATTCCTAGGATCCATTCTATCTGATTCGAATTTATCGGCGGACACAGAGTGGTCCACTCTTCCAGTTTGGCGTGCACGTTATGCTACCTAGGCTTGGGCACATTTCGTTCGGAACATAATCAAACACAAAAATTGTTTGTTGCAGGTAAATACACTCGGTTTTGTGTGAACAGAATGAAAAGCTCTTTTTGATTTTGAAAAGTATTTTCCAAAATAACATTTACCCAAACAAGATAACATCGTTTGAATAATGCCCAAGTCTGGCTTTTCCTTCTCACGCGCACTGCCGGTCAGAAGTGTGTGGACGCTTTCTCAGTCAGTCGTGATAAACTGAATCTGAAAATAGTTACGGTGTTAGCGAACGTTCATCGAGCATTCCTGCATTAAGAAATAATTTCAAAATGTAGATCGCTTTGAATAAATTTGAAGAATAATACAAGAGTAGGTGCACGATCGTACCTCGATATACAACGAAAACGGTACGGCCGTGGTAATTATAGCGGCGTCGTTATTTAACGGTTCGATCGTCCTGCGCGGGGACACCCTCTATACTAAAACGTGGCAACAACGGCGAATCGAATAATCATTGCTGCTTTCGGACACGCTTCCCACACGTCCTCCCCCAGAGATAATGCGAAAAGGCGCGAGGTGCGCTGCTTGTTCCTGCCTGCAGAATTTCCATAGGAGGATCGATAATACTTCCCGCCGAAAGAAAAAGCGTTTTAGAGCCGTCGTTTCGCTCTGCCTATCAAACTTTCAACCTATTTAGCGACCTAATGCCGCGTTGCCTCAGCTACGCTTCCTTCGTCTTCCATCCGCATAGCGATCGATTTTCTTCCGAACCCTTTAACCAGAAAAATATAGGTATAACAAATCGGCCACTAACGGATCCTGCAAACGCACATCGTTTTGTTCAAGATGTCCGCGTATAAGTTCATCCGTGGTCTGTAGGTAAGTAAATACATCCGAAAACACCCATGGAGGGGAAATGCCGAAGGTCCTTAGACCATATACATATATGTACCAGTGACGGGCAAGTTTGACCGCCGCACAGTGTGTCGAGTATATGGGAATTCGGGAAAAAAGTCATAACTCTTAAACTATGCAATTTTCGAGTAAGGTACCTTAATACTTTTTGAAATAAAATGCAAAGACGAATCGATTGGCATATAAAAAAAATTTTTTTCTAATTATTAAAAAAAAAAAAATTTCTTTTCAAATGCGACAACTTTGTTTTTTATGTTTTTTTTTTTATTGAGTTATTCTCGATGGACTTGTTGAAGTCGTCATTGTTCCACGACGGAACATATTATATAAATAATACGCATAAACTAAATGATATACATATAATACAACACACAATAACAAAAATACTATTACAGAATATTATAAATATAATATGTAGAGTAAAAATAAATACTGTAGGAAATGAATTTACAGATTATTAATAACTTGGACACGTTTGCGACTGACTATGTTCGGCTTCAGTTTCACATCTGATACTTTTGACCACGACGGCTATCGTATAAACAATTGAAAATAATGGACTGTATATTTAGAATAACATAATGAGTAAACATATTGTCTTATCGTTTCGCGCGGACTCAAGTAGGAACTCGATAGACTACGTTAAAGGCGTGGACGGCGAACGCACGCGTCTCAACGTCAACATAAATTTCTACTATTTTTAACATTTGTGTATATTTATGCACTTAAGGTCGACCGTCATATCAAGTCTAATGTGCTTTAAATTAATATAATACAAAATCTCAAAGGAAACTATTGGTACTTTCTTTAATACTCAATTGAAAGATTGTAAATATTTAAACAATTTTAAAACTAAATATATAATTTATAAGAATAAAATTGAACACATATGTAAGTACTTATCAAATGGCATGCGTTTAAAAATAATTGCAACAAATTTCTGCGAAAGACTACGCAGAAAGCCGCCGAGCGCGAGCGTCTTAATATGGTTTTTTATTATTTTCTTCGCTTGAGCAAATGTGAGCAGATTTAAACCAACGCGAAATTAAAGTTTAATATGGCACCAATTACTGTAAAAAAATTCACGGGTGTACTTTGATGTACTTTTTTTAAAACTCTAATCAAAGATGATAAAGGTTAAACATAAAAAATTAGGACAAATTGCGATTATTTAAAAAAAAATTTTTGGGAGATCGAAGGTCTTATAATGTCAAAGACACCCTGTAAAAATCAAATTAAAAAACCAAACAGCTTGCGAGGGACGCATGTTTAAAAAAAATGCACGGAATTTGACAGTAAAGTTTCAGCCTCAATTTTAATAACAAATTGATTTATTCGGTTAAAATTTAAGGCAGTTTTAGAACATAGAAAATGTTACGAACATTTTAGGATACATAAATTTGCCGATCTTACACTTTGATTTTCGGACTTTTTTCCATTGGACGACACACTGTGCGCCGCGGACAAAAAGGACCGCCTTTTCGCCTTATTTCGACGCCCCACCGAGTGAGAGCGGCGGCGCACACTCGACGACTAAATTTTCAGTAAAATTCAATTTCACTGTCAAACATCTCGCGTTTCCTCAATCGAATGCGTCATAACAGACGAACTAACATTTTCAGCAGCGTTCTTCCGCGAATTTCTCATTCTGGGAGATGATCGTTCCCGAGTGGATCGGGAATCGCCTAATAATCGGGCACGCGTCGTAGCTCCGTTGCCCGTTGCGTGATGGACAAAGAAAAAATCTGACGTAACATAGTACCGGAAACTAAAGCAGCCGAGACGATACGGTGGCCGAGAAACCAAGTGACCCGATGATACACGAACAGCCAACCAGAGTTAACGGCGCTCGCCCGGATCACCATTCTTGTGAGAATTCCTGTTCCCGAGCGTCCTCCTCGACGGCGAACGGTTTTCTTTGACAACCGCAACCGGGTTGCGATCGCGGACACAAGACAAACGAAATAAACACTATCCGGCACATGCGACGCTTGCTCCCGCTATTTCGACGCGATCATTCGAACCCAGGTTTATCGATAAACAAAACATAGAAAATCGCAGAAAATATTCGATCGAAACGGTGAACATCACTGTTGAAAACTTCGCTTGAGCATTTATTAGAAACAAAGAATTGCAAGTGCACACTGTTTATCTATACTGTTGAAGTCTATTGAATGTCATTTCTTCATGTTCGATTTTAAAAATGTTTCAACAAGTTTGAACTTCATCTACTCAATTTTGATGATGAATGATGATGGCTGATGAAGACAGTCGATCGAATATTCTTTTCTGGAGGTGTAGAATGAAAATGCAACGTACCAACAGGCCGGTTTCCACGTTCGGCAATAACGTGAGCCGACTGCCATCTTGCAAGCTATTTTCCTTGAGAGTTCCTTCTTGCAGTAGCCTGAAACAGATATCGAACAGGTTTCGTTGTATGGTTATGCCGATAAGATTGACGATGTTTAATAGCAACAGCTTCTTCTCGCGTTCGCGACAATGGATAGATAAGACCGGTTCGCACGAGGCGTCGCCCCTTATCGTTCATAATGTTTCAGGAATTTTCCTTGCAGCGACCGCTCATCGAATGGGACGTGATTCATAAAACGATCGGAAACCGTTTAAAAAGTTGAAACGTCATCCGTGACGAGCATCGAAAGAAGGTGCATGCATCTCGATGGCATTGACTCGTCCGTGGTAAGCTCGCGGAAAACAAAAGGAGGAACGATGATAACGGAGACGGGCACGATCCTCGAGATTAGACCGGCCCGATAAAGCGGTACTGTCGCCCGTAGTGAACGGTACGAGGGGGCACGAAGCCGCAAACAGCTCGCGAGAAATTGATATTGACTTAGCGTGAACCGGAAGTTGTGCAACTTCCTTCCCAAGAAATTTCACCTTCCATTCCGGTAAGCTCTCGCAAAATATTTGTAATTGAACACGATCGTCGTTCCTCCCCTGCTCCGTCCCTTTGTTCGTTGCTGCGTGTGCATGTTCAGGCGAGGGAGAGAGAGAGAGAGAGAAGAGTGTCTCCGTGCACCGTTAACTTTTACTTTCGACCGTCGACATACGCTGTTTTCAGCGTAATGCCCCATTAAAAATTCCGCGCGTCGGATTATTTCGTAAGAATTCTCCCATGAAAGCGACAGTACACAACCAAAGGACAGAGGAGACGAATTAGTGATGGGCACCATCGACTAAAAACTATCGACTAAATCGATAGTATTCAACTACTATTTTCAGTCGACTGTTTACACGTCGCCATCTTGAAATTTCAAATGTCAGTGTCAGACGATGAAACGACAAGGTTAGAAATACATAATTATGACAGGACGTGCAAATATGCAAGTAATGAAATATGTAATAGATATTTCAATACTTTAATTCATATTGGATGTTAAAATCTTATTGCTATTTATGCAATATAAACTATATATGTGATATAAATAAATTGTGTACATTTATATTTATAACGTAGTGTATGAATTTATTATTAAATAAAGACAAAATCATTCAATCACGAAATTTAATATCTCTGTACTGTCCCATACTGTCCTACTATTCATTTAACTAGCGAACATCGAGAATAAGAGTAAATACGAGAATAACCTGTAAACGACTGAAAACTATCGACTAAATTCAGTTACTGAATCAGTCGCTTAAACTATCGAGCTATTGGTTGAATTTTAACGGCGGATGTTTTGAATAAATTTTATAAGATTTACTATCAAATACATTCACTCATTAGCGATATCGAATTATTAGAAATTATAAAAAAATTATTTTTATTATTATTAATTATTTAATTATTGTCTGGTATATTTACCCCAATTTACTCTTACTGTGCCTATAATACTAAGTGAGCACTGCAGCACAATGCTGTAAGAGTGAGTGAGAAATGAGATCTATACGTAGGCATAGACTATAGCCCGCAATCTAGACGTATAACCACTAAAACGAAATTTCAGTCGACTACAAACTATCGACTAAATATTCGATAGTATGTAGTAACTAAATAGTAATTAGTCGATAGTTGAATTTAGTCGATAATGCCCATCACTAGAGACGACTTCTCGGGTGTTCGACGCAGACGGCAATAGATGGCATCGTGTTCACCATCTTGGTTGCCTTCGCGACAGCGATAAAGTAGGGAAGATGTTTTTCTCGCTAGTAAAGCGAACGGACCACCGTCGAATGAAAAATATACGCGTTATGCCAGTCCGCTTTGATAGCCCGAAGTCTTCTACGAAGAGACGACGAGGCGCACACGAGCGTCGGTGACAAAGACCAGATAACGAACATTTGTCGACACCTATTCGACGCGCAGATCCGATCAGCGTCACGCTATCGTTATAGCGTGTGCGACGTAGAGATAGTCCGGATTATACAACCGCAGGGTAACGGCCGATTCAAATTTATTTACGATGCTTCGTTACCGGTAAAAATAGCACCGATTACCTGCCCACCACACCTTTTCTCGGATCATTACACGAACGGTTCCCGTCAAAGCGTTGGCACACGTTCGAAAGTATCGGGGAGCTAGTCGCCGAAACGATTGCGAAAATCCCGGCATTCCGTCATCAATGTTTGTATGAATCGAGCTTCGATTCCGCGGAACATTCATCCCGCGCGACCTCGAGCCAAAATAAACGAAGAGCTCTCGTGCAGGGCGAACATAATCCTGAAAAGGGAGTTGGACAAAGGTTATCTCGGATAACACGAATAAACCCGTCTGTTCGTAAGTATTCGTAATAAATCGGTTTATTCTAAATATGTATGTATATATAAATTGCGAATGAATTCAGATACACACGTCGCGTTCGAATTTCATTTCGAAACAAAAGAGATCTGGCAATTGTTTGTTTGCAGCATCGGAACCGGAAGTGCGAGGGTGGAGGACCTCCCGAAGCTTTCGATATGTCGAACCCGGCGCCACTCGAACCGACTGAAACGGGCTTAACGGTATTTGTGAAGATTCCGGCGTACAGGATGCAGATGCACGGCTTTTGTGCTCGCCCAAATGCGAAACGACCGTTTCGTCGAACTCCCGACGTCGCAAGCCCGCCTATCCATCTCTATTTTCTCGCTAATCGAAAGAACAATCTCGTTTTTTGCCTGCTCTTTGCACAACGATCGCTCCGCTGGGTACCGTCGTAGTCTCGCCGCATTCGCGGAAGCTTATCTCGCCTTCGAATGAGTCGACGGAAAACAATCATTTTGTTCGAACAAACGAACGGTTTCGTTTTCCGCGTGATCTTCGGACCCTGGCATTAGAACGTAGAAAAATATAAACGAACCACGCGCATATGTATCTATATGTATATTCTAGGCGCCGAGCTGATATGAATGAAAACGCGGTGGAGGAGGAGGAGAAAGGGAAGACAGTCGCTAAGAATAAGCAAAGTCTAAAAACGGATAAATATAAATACATAAAGTAAGACAGGACAGGGACACTCATGGTTAGCCCTGCTATAAATATTTGTCTCTGCTTGCTATCGTTCTCGAGGTCGAACCGCCGTCGAGTCCGCTTGTTTACTTCAAATTCTGCTGCACTGTTCCGTTTTGTTCGCAACGTTGAGTCGCCGGCCATTCAGAACACGTTTGTTCTCGTTTGTTTTTTTTTCTAAACTTCACGATCAACAGCAGTTTGAATGTCGCCGGCCAAAGACTCCAAATTCGAAGAATGTAAAACATAAACACGCCACGTGGCTGCCAGCTGGATGTTGTCGTTTACGAACGAAAAACGTAGGTACTCGATCAACGAAATGTAACGACAACGGAGAGAAAATATTTGTGAAACGTGCTCGCAGAATATATTCGTGAACAAATGGGATTGGATTAACATTTATCGTGTGTTTCGCAGAGACCTCGGTTCGTCGAGACGTACTTGAACCGCCCAAAGGATTCGAACGAGTCCCTGACGGATGACCCTCGCCAACAAAAATGCACAAGAAGGAAAAAAGCTGCATTCCTTGTACGTGCAACGAGGATGACTAAGTGGTATAAGATCTGCGATGACACACGCTAAATAGCGTCACGAAACTGTTACGGTAAGGTTACGCTGCGACCAAAGGCAAGCTTCTTTTTAAAGGAGACGGAAAGACCAACCCGTGGAACGGATGATTTTCCGATTATGACAACTACTGTAAACGCGATTAGAGTGCAATTCATAGAGACGTTACAATGCGCTTGAGAGCAGAATTATTTCCGTGTGCAAGGTATAACTGCTCCGAGTTAACGGGTTGGACACCGTGGAGAGACGATAAGAAGAATAGCGGGAATCCCTCTCCGAGCACGAAACCCGAAGAATAATTCGAAGGTAGGCGTAGTATGGCAGCGCTGATAAGATGTAACAATTTTTCTATATATCGGAGCGACACTAACACGATGTTGCCCTTTAGGTTGCGTCTCTCACTCGATACGCATGCGTGTCCGAAGAAACCATGGAATGAAACGGGCAGACAGGAGAGGAGAGGAGAGGAGAGGAGAGGAGAGGAGAGGAGAGGAGAAGAGAAGCGAGACAATCCGCACACCAGCGAAAGATCCGTCACACGCACGTGCCGCTTACGCACCGGCCAAGCTGAGAGACGAGTGCACGCATAGGTCGGACTCGCACATCTACACGTATCAAATACGCGGTAAGGAACCGGCGCGGAGTGTGCTACCTGCGCCTGGAACTGGCCCGGCAGGCACCGAGAAGGAGCAAGCGGCGATAAGTCGAGAGTATTCGCTTCTTTTCATTGCGAATTTTAGGAGCAATACCAATCGCGCGAGGACGCAGGGGTTCTCAAGCCGACCGATTTGGTTGTATCTCGATACTGTCCACGAGGACAGGTTTGTGAAACATAATTTAAGAAACCGCCAGCAACAGGTAAATACTCGCACCGAACGCTTGTACGCTCGGCGTAGAATCAAAATGCCATCGGACATGCTTAGGACACGAGCACATTGAAGCTGCGATATGTGAGTACTAGCGGAAAGAGCGTCGATCAGAGCGGCGCCATTGATGGTCGACTGCTAAGCATAGCTCTACTCGCCGCTACAATTTGAATGCTCGCACTAAGTATGTATGTATACATTTTATATTTCGACTCTTCTCTATTCAACTCTACTCGTACCCTTAGCTAGCGTAGAATAATCCGAAAAATCAACCTCGTAGAGCACTTTGCGGCCATCGCTACTCGAGATACAAGACCGAGGATCCAAGAACAGAGGAGGAGGAGGAGGAGACACGAAGAGAAAGAGAGAAAATTCCAGGGATGTATTGCGTACGGGAATAGCCGGCCCCGACGCGACGACGACGTCGACTTTTCCATCCAACTGTTTCTGTTTCTTCTTCTACCTCTCACCGCGGAGGGCTGTCACCGTTCCACTTCACGGGAACGCGATTCCCGAGATATTCTACCTACTACACCACCTCCACCACATCCTACTCCCAAGAGTATGGTATGCCAACCTTCCTCTCCACCATGTTTCTCTCGCGTGCTCGCACGAAGGAGGAGGATCACAGTCCGTGCGGTGGCCCCCACGACGCCTACGAATATTATGCCCACTCTCTCAATCTCTCTCTCTCTCTCTCTTGCTCGCTTGCTCTTTTGATCGTGTCTGTGCACGATGCTGTGGTGTTCGGTTCTTTCTCTCGCATCTTTCCGACTCTCGGTCGGCACACACCAGTATGCACAGCAACGATCGTATACACGTTCACCTCTACCCAGTCTCGTTCCTTTTTTCTCTCTGTTCTTTCTTTTTTTCTTTTCCTTTCTTTAGAGAGATACGCAAGCGTGGGGCGAGGTCTGCGCCTAATTCTCCCCTACGCGACCGACCGGTTCGTGAGAAAAATCCGAGCACGAAAAGCCAGCCCCCCGGATTCATCCGCATGGACGAGCCGAAGCGTCTCGCATCGATTCGAGGTGAAGATTTTCGAGAACACCGCTCCCCCCTGGAATCTCGTTTAATTGCAAGAAAAACAAGCAACGACGATCACGGGAGGAGGGAATGGCTCGGCTATTCGAAACAGGCAAGGGACGCTCGATGACGAGGATATACATACATACATACACACACAAGGTGTCTTTCGAGGCGGAGGAGGAGAAGCGGTATCGATATGCATGCGTGCACATATATACGCGGTATACATATGCGTGTGTACGTAGATTGTACCAACCTTTCACGATGTAGTAAACACATGCGTTCTTTGCCGACCTTCAGTCTCTTCGAGATGATTTTCTTAAGATTTTCGATAGTGTCGGTACGGTCAACGGTAAGATCGAACTGGCCGCCGGTGGTCGGCGTGATGCTGATGGTAATTTCGTCGGGCTCGAGGACGGTGGTGGCAACGCAGCCACACCCCGGCTGCGGCGGTGACGACGACAAGGAGGAGGAGGTGGAGGAAGAAGAAGAGAAGGAGGCGGAGGACAACGACGACGACGACAACGATGACGACGAAGACGAGGAGGTCGTAGGTAGCGTAGGTGATGCGGAGGAGGCCCTCATCAAACGCTGGCAGCAATATTCCGGTTGCGATGTGGAATAGGACGTCGAGGTGGTCGCAGAAGCGGTCGTGCTCGGCGATGCACCGGAGGAGGCAGAAACACTCGAGTCGTTGCTGTCTACCCGTACCTTGGATCCCTCGTCGTTCTCGGTTCCCATCGCCGTCGTCACGTCCGACGGCGGACCTGAGCTACCGTCCATTCTGCCACGACAACTGTTACCGACACCTTCGTCGTCGACTCCTCGCACAGCGCGTACTTCTTCCCTTTCCTTTTCGTGTTACAGGGTCTCGCGCGTCTCCGGCTCACCTACTACTAGAACCGCGTACAACCGCGTACAACTGTGCAACACGCACCCGCACCTGCACCTGTACTCGCTAGCTCGCTCGCTTGTTTCCCGGCGTCCTAGGTTGTCCGAGACGCGCTCGTCCGCGATGCACGAGCACAGTGTCGGGGAAGGTCCAATCACGGTGCCTTCAGGAACGCGCACACCACGAGGAACGACACGCAGAGAGATACGTATAACGACAGGGAGAGGGGAGCAAAGACAGAGAGAAAGAGAACAAGAGACAGAGCTAGATAAAGAAAGAAAGACGGGGAAAGAGAAACGGACACGGTAAAAAGATATCCGGAGAAAGGAAGAGGGAGAGGGAGGAAGAAAGAGTAAGAGAAAGACAAGTGATTAATCGAGAATTATTATTCGGATTCGAGGAGGGTATCTATTGCGCGATTTAATGCGTCTCGCCGTCGTAAACCTCGAGTATCGAACACTCAAAGGGGAACACCACTTTCTTTATTCGGATCGATCCCACGAGAAATTATCCAAGCTGTAGCAAGAGCTGCGACGTGGTTGTGTCGCACTGCCACCCGTTTTCTTAGTCACTCTCTACAGGCACACGCGCAGCGCACGCACACACCGACGCTCGACTCTCCCTGTTTCTTTCTTTTTCCTTCTGGCCAGAGTCTGTCTGTCCCGTCTTCTTTTATTCTTATCTCGCTTACACGCCCGCGCACCGAAGACAGGGCCCAGCTCCTCTCTCGTCCGTTCGAACCCTGGCGACCTGCGACCGGCAACTGAATACTCGATAGCCCCGGACTTCTCTGCTAGGTTCCCAGACCCGGCCGAGCTTACTCCGATCGATCAACGGTCAACGAACATGGCGGATCGAAGGCAACCGAGCAAGCACCGAGCACCGTGTACCGAACGCTCTATTCGTGGCTGAGCGACGCGCGCGCAGCCCAACGGCACCCGGCAGATATTTCGAAAACAAACCGACAAGCAGCGAAACACGCTGTCTTCATCGTTCTGCATATTGTAATATTGTAAACTACATTATCATTGTACAGCAGGTACTTACTCGTTCGTTGCACGAACATTTTTTGCAATGAACCAGCTGTGCAATCAATCGCATAAGATTTTCAATGTGTACATGCATACAGAGCGTCTCATCTAACTCTGCCACTCCTAATAGCTTTATTATATATATACAGATAAAAAAAATCGTGTTTTGAGGGGTGAAGGTCATCCTCAAGGTCATACTTTAATGATTAAATTGAATGATATGGTGTTTTATTATTTACACTCTGATAGAGCGTCTCGGGACGAATACAATGACCTATTATGGAGGTCATTCAAGGTCACTCAAGGGCAGAACATGCGCAAAACGTGCATTTGATCGGACGTGCAATGAACTAGCGCCTACGATTGTAGGATTCTAGGAAGCATGTTCTGAATGTAATGTAGCCACGTAGAACGCGCAAGTAATAATACGCGATTCTATTTGTTTCAGTCGGAGCGCGCCACCCGACGAAATGTACTTTAAATGTATTCATACTATAAAGTGTTGTATGTATTTTCTTGTTTGGTACGTTCAGAATGGAAACCGAAAGATCACTTGAATGTTTCGTCTTTCGTTTATTTTCATTACATATTCTCTTATTGTCCAGCAATCCAATATATGATCTCTGACCGCGTTTGCTCAATGTGATCTACACATAACAAATCACAATTGCACTCTTATAATAGAACATCGTTTCGAC
The DNA here is from genome assembly GCF_051020765.1 of Lasioglossum baleicum. Lineage (NCBI taxonomy): Eukaryota > Metazoa > Arthropoda > Insecta > Hymenoptera > Halictidae > Lasioglossum > Lasioglossum baleicum. The sequence goes on along the minus strand of NC_134948.1, from coordinate 5,153,778 downwards.
TACAAATTCTATTTCTCTCGTATACATGTCGGTATGAAATTGCTGCGTGTACGTGATGTACATTTAACATTCACTAATCTCGCGCGAGAGAGTTCGGGCACCGGTACCCGAACCGCGTGCAAAAATCTTCTAAGTATCAAAAATATGTTGGTCGAATTGAATAGTAGCTTAAACTTCCACCCGAAAGAATTATAATCCTATATTTCCCTTGTTGACAGCATTGGAAGAACATATATTTTTATACAATTAACATTTAAGGTTTACTAACGGACTAACACGTTGACCGCCGAAAACCGGCAATCAAGAGTGATATTCCGCGACGATTTCGAAGTAACTGATCACTTCCAAAAGGAAAATACAACATCGAGACAACCAAACTTAGCGTGATGATCACTTTCCGTATCCGTTTGTATAAAATTTGAAATTCAATAAATTTTGTAATCCGACGCAAGAATCGCGGCAGTCAGCGTGTTAAGGCCTGTGTCGCGTCTCGCGGTATCGTTTACATACTATCCTCTAAAAAACATTGATATAAAAAATATACAGGTATTATGCGCTACATTTTAAATAGTGATGTACACAATACTCGTAAGTCTGTGCAGGTTTGACAACGCGCACGCGCGCGCGCGTGTAAACTGTATCCGTTTGTTATTTGAATATTTCTCTGTCTGTTCCGACTATTCGATTGCAAACGTAGCGTCCCCTGCATGTTGGCAAGCGTTATCAGATGCAAGGGACACGAAGATTCACGATCCAAACTCTTCGGTGTCCGGCTCGATTTGTTTGAACTCGTAGCCTCCTCTTCCGTCCATTTGCAAGTAATACTGAAACGAGAATCACTCGGCAATTAGAACTCTGTAACTTTCATTAACCGTATCAATTGATTCGTTACCTCGTGATGCTTCCAGAGCGATCGTCTGTGCGAGACTGTGAACAAAGTGATGTTCGCCTGCCTGCAATACGAGTACATCGAGTCTTCGACATCGACACTGACTGCGCTCGTGCACTCATCCAGGATCGCGAACTGTGGTTTGTGATAGAAGAGTCGAGCCATCTATGGGATTAACGGAACCAGGTCAATCATCGTTCACAGAAAAAGACGAGCTTAGACAAAGAGGATACGAGGTGCTACCGCTATACGTTGTTTCTCGCCACCGGAAAGAACGTCCATCCAATCGGCGACAACGTCCCACCCCTGGCCCTCGGAATTCGTTAAATTTTCTCTTTCCAACAGGTGACCCAGCTGAACCAGATCCAACAGTTTTCTGAGGTCGTCGTCCGTCATCTTGCCGCGCCGTAACATCTCCTCCTTCGTGTGAGGATAGATGATCTGATCCCTGAGCGTGCCCAGAGTCATGTAAGGACGTTGCGGTATGTAGAATAATTTCCCTCGGGGCGGTTTGGTCACCGTTCCGCCCCAAACTGGCCACAACTGTTCCGATAAAACGGTTTCAAACAGTCAGACATTGCCGCTCGTAAAATTTTGATAAAGCGATAAAAATCGACGACGTACCTCTCCGAGAATTCTGAAGAGGGAACTTTTTCCGCAGCCGTTCGGCCCGCATACCAGCACGTTCATTCCCGAGCTTACCTCGAACGTCAACTCTTTGATAAGAACGTCGCCGTTCGGCGTTATCAATGGCACACGATCGAAACGTATAATGTTATCTTTGGTCATAATCTTTCCCGCGCCCGGGCTACCAATCGAATCTTCCTTCGTGTCGGAAATCATCGTTCTGGTGTATTTTCCGGCGTTCAGGTCGTCCAGAACGTCCTTGATCTCTGTGACCCTGGCCGTGAACCCTGCCAACCGTGTTAGCTCTCTTCCAGCCAAGACTAATCTTCCTATTGCTTCGGCCAGTTTCACTAACATCCGGCCGTACGTGTAGTAACTCTTGAACCGGTGATCAGACGTTCCCGACAGGATCGGATGGTTCTTTTTAAAGAATGGAAGGCTGACCGCGTAGAACCCTACGATCGTTGCCACGTCTAAAAAAAGATATATATTTTCAATATTTTATTTTTACCGACAACGAGTCACTGCCGATAAGCGGGTGTAAATACATGGAAATTTGTGTTTTACATTTGCCGATGAAATTATCGATAGTTCCTATGAACGTTTTGAACTCTAAACATTTTCGAAGGTGCGTCACCTGCAAAACAAGACGCCTGTGTAACATTATTTATACATGATGAAACGTAGCGTACAGCATGTTACTTACTAGTTTATAGAAGCTAGCTAGTATCGTCAGTTTCTCTCGATTGTTTCCTTGATAGAACGCGATCTCTTCGGAGTTCGTGATCAATCGAGAATTCATGTGACGGTACTCGCCCTCGAGCCGTTGTTCTGTCACTGTCATCGACCCGATCGGTTTACGAAGATGCGTGATCAGAGTACCAGCAAAGACAAGGTACAAAAGCATTAATATTGGTGTCTATAATAATGCAACAGATGTATTAGAAAGCGTAAACGGGCGCGCACGAACGAACGCATGAATTAACATACTTGACCACCGAGGTTGCTCGTTAATCTGTAAACGTAAATAAATATGTCCAATGATGGTTTCGCGACGTTGCTATAGAGATCCGTGCAACTCTCGCAGAACTTGTCCACATCGGTAGATAAAAGCTGATCCGGATTCGCTATCCGACTGTCCAGGTTAGTCATTTTATAGTACGTAAAGCCCCTGTAAAGTAGACAAGTAGAACACTTTTGTATTTGAAACGCTTCTCGAAGCAAATCCATAATTCATAATTGTTCTTGGATGGTTCCGCTCACTTCAGGTACTGATCCAGTAGATTTCGTGTGATATTTGTGCGTAGCCTCAGCTTCATTTCGTATATTCCATATTTCAGTAAGTTGTTCACGATAGAGATCTAAATAAATATAATCATGGAAGATTTCGTTGGCAGTCTACAAGAGCAATGAACGGCACGATTCATTCATCGTATACATTCCACTTACCACAGGCAAAAGAGTCATGAATTTAAACAATCGCTTCTTAAATAAGGGTTTATCCATATTAACAATTGACCTGAAGCACAAGAAAGTCTAATGTAGCTAATGAATCGAGAATAGTATTATTCATATTAGCAGATAATTGTACACACGATTCGATTAAAGTCCCAATGTTTATCATCCACAGGTCGCAGAGAGATCTGGCAACCAAGGATCCAGCAACCAGAAGAACGAATCCCATTTCTGGCGATATGATGGATGGTATACCGATTCGGAGGAGTTGGCGTAGTTGCTTGAAGAATCTGGCATTGACGTAAGCTTTCGGGCTCTTTGGCTTCACCTGAAAAACGGTTTGCACTCTTACAGTTAGGGTATGGGAACCGATTTAAGGATTGCAGACGGTACACACACTCACCTCTTTGATAACATACTGTATGTCATGAACGGGCCACGCGTTCCTGTAAAAACAAACAATCGTGAGTGTTTCGACGAGTTGCATGCAGGTTGGTTCGCGTGGACACACACGGCTGTCTTGTCTGCTTACTTGTTCCTCGTGGCTTGTTCCTTCGTGGAGTGGCCTTTCCTTTGTAGGATCGGTAACCACGCGGTGAGAGCGCCAGCCTTTCGTTTCCCCGTGGGATCCGTCTCGAATTTACTAAGTGTCGGCGCCATTCCCAACCGATCAGCCTCGCGAGCACGACTGCAAATTTACACCGTCTTCTACGACGGTCTTGGCTGTTCTGCGTCCAGTTTCGGAGCTTGTTGAGGTGAACAGGTGGTGGGGCAACACTCACGAGTAGCAGTGAATCAGCTAAACAGCAGCGAAACGACGTTCCGCAAGCATTTCGCTGTGAGCGAGCCAGTCCCTGGCCCCTGGTTCTCGCGCTGCTTTCACCTACTCTAACCTGATCATCGGATTGTCTTATATCGCGCGTCCGCGCCTATACTATACGTGCACAATCATCAGCGTCCCTCCAATTACCGATCAAAGTACAAAAACTACCAAACCTGTTTTGTTTATGTAATCCTACACCAATGAACTTTGATACGGCGCTGCCCAAATCAATAAATATGTATACACGCGACACACGCGCCCAAGGGTATTCTCGTTACGAAGCAGAGCCAAGATTCGAAAACCACAGCTGTTACGGTATTGGAACCGTTCTCATTCATACACCGATATATGTATTACGTCCGATTCTCTTTTGCACATTTTACATCGATTCACGACGTTAATGCATTGTTGAAACGATAAAGAACCTCGATAACGAGGGGTGAAAAGTACTTACTGCAAAACCACTGCATCACTAAATACTCTGCTGATATACAACTTTACTGACGGTTTATCGATTTTCTTGCACTTTAATGTCCGGATTGATATACAACGGTGACGCAAGCGTTATGTTCTAATAACTGCGATAAATTCTAGACGCGCTGCGTCGTGTTTATGTATTGCCACGGAAACTGATTATAATTATATAGCTATCTACTCGCCGCTTCCATTCATTATGTCAACCTTCCGGAGATAACGGACTCCGGACGAATATGCATATTTTTGTACGCGCTGTTCAATTCCAACAACATATAACGAAACAACGCGTTCTGTATCTCGGTAAGGGAGTTTTCGCGGACGAGCCAGGTACGCGTCTGAAAAACCTGCTGAGGAGGGGCATGGGGAAAGTTTCTTCCGAAAATAGCGATTCGAAAATTCGTTGCTATCGACAAGTCTTTAACGACCGGGTCAAGGTTTCGACAATCGGTCTTCAGGAGGTATGCGCTTGGGAAAGAGAAAATTTCCGTGTCCGAAAATTCCTTCTTTCCCACGCTCGGAGTCCGCTACACCTCTACCTATATTTATTTTTAACGAAAACTTCTACAAATTGGTTCTCCACGAATCGAAGCGCGCTCGCTTTATCTCCGATTGAACGAGACTTGAGGAGCGCGCTGATTAGATCGCTAAATCGAGTTATAAACATATATACATGGTAAATAAAATGATTAAACGTTCCCAACAAATCGTGAAAATTTTTCGTTTATTGAATAAGGTGTTCGATCGGGTACAAAGTCATACAAAAGTGCTTACAAGCGAATAATTGTCTCATCACTTATTTTATTTGCCCTAGCTTGTTATCGTTAGCACCATTACCCAGAATATGCTTGGATTTACCTGCAAATTAAGGAAATTGTGCTATGCAAATGAATTTGGCTTTTTTGCTCTCGTGAATACTATCGGCACATAGCTTAGCGAGTTTACATTTACACAAATAGAATATTCACCGATCTTCGCGGTCTGCGTCAAATCGAATAGTTATTTTTTTTGTATATAAATTCCTACTGGTTATTTCTTTTTTTGTTAGTGAACTCTGACGCTCGCCAAGCAACGGGGTACTCCAATCGTTTGAAGAGGGGACAGCTCTTACGGTATCATTAATATGGTAATAGTTGAATAGCATTTCAATCAAATTATGCGAATATATGCATGATTAAAGTATCATTGCCCGATGCCTTCGAAATAATTCATTTTCGCAGACATTTATTTTTAGATGATGTATTTGAAAGTTAACGACGCCAGACAGATGGGAAACGCGGCTCTTATCGCTACATCACGAAAAGATTGATTACACAAGTTCTTATCTCACCTAATAGAAGCTACACTTATTCCCTGAAATCGTACGAGTCTCTACGGACACATGCAATATTTACATGTATTGTTGTAGTCTGTTTTTTTTACATTCAAGAAGATTTTTCATACTTACGCAGATCCGCAAGAATATCATCTCCTTTTGTAATTCTTTTTATTCTGTTGGTAGATTTTGCACCGAAGAAGCCGACGCCAATATCAAAGACTACCTAATCTAGAGCACCTTTGACACACACCCAGTATCAATTGGAGATTAGTATTTCCTCGTGTTATCGTTGGGTGAGCAACACGTTGGAAATGCGACGAGGTTCGGAATTCTTCACGGTCAAATTATCTATTGTTGCCGGGAGCAGGTGTCGTCAGATTTACATAATACCACAGCGAGGTTAATCTGAAAATTATAAAAACACTAACGAATTCAAATCGTCGATGACACGGCATAAATCCGCGATCAGTAAGGTTCAGAAGAAAAATGGAAATTCTCAAACCACCTGTTCATACTGTTCATAAACTTTCCGCGTTTGATCCGTCCTTATCGTCCTTTACAACTTCTTGTCCCCGTTCGTCCGCAGAGCCGCAGTTAATTTTTGTCCTGGTCACCTGGCTGTTAATCGGAGCTAGTCGCATACGAATAATCCATGCGAGTTCGCAGACTGCATTTCAGTCAACTGAGCTGTCGAACAGAATCGTATGCGTGATTAATTGTACATCGATGGAAAGGTAGCGGAGAAATGTAATTATTTGAAAAAATGCAGAAAGGAAACCGACATATAACGATGGCGAATGGTATGTTTTTTTTTCTCTTGCAGACAACGGTTTTGCTTTTTCTCCCGATCGCATCGCAGAAATGATAGTCTACTTCGTCTTGGTTTTGCGTTAACTTGCTAATCGAATTGCGTGCAACGTGAGAGCCTCGAGAATACACTTCGCTCGAAGAATTATGCAATCGTTCGGATGGGATCTGATTGTACCGAGAAAAATCGAATGCACTTCCATGTGCTTCCATTGAAATCGATTGGATAATGCTTCAATGAGATATCGTTAAGAAGCGATATTAACAGTTTGGTTAATAGCGGATGGATGGAACAATTAATCAGTTAGAACAATTATATCGAGACTCGACGACCAAAGAAACGATATATCTTCTATCAACCGACGAGGTAACTGGTTTACTGTCTTTTATTTTTTTGCATTTTTGTTCTGGTACTCCAGCATTGACGAGGATCTAAAGAAAATTAGGCAACGCTCGGACATGTTTGAGAAATAGCGGGACCATTAGATTATGAGAAGCTGCGAATGTCGTGTATGACCTTGCGTGAGTGTGTTTGGATTTCGATGACGCAAAACCCATACTATTGTAAGTAATTTCAGTTCGTAATCACCTGTTTCGAAGTTTCAGTAGACGCTTCCATGCCTCTCCTCTACTTCCAGTCATCATCATAATCATCATAATCATCACCATCTCATCTCATCATCATCATCATCATCATAATCATCATCATCCGCATCCGCATCCGCATCATCACCATCCGCATCCTCATCCTCATCATCAAACTCATCACCATTATTCATCATCAACATCCTCATCATCTCATCATCATATAATCGTCACTATCACTGCCACCACTACCATATATCATAAAGCATCATCATCATCATCATCATCATTATCATCATCACCTTCATTCATCGAATGAATGGCAACCTGTAGTAACTCACAAATACTTCCTTCCACTCTGTGCGATTCTAACTGTAGAACCACTCACACATTCTCCCTTCTCCCGATTGTCACTCGACAAAATGGGAATATAATAATTAACTAACACGATCGCTGTAAAAAACTGTTTTCCAACCAAGTGCCGAACACACAATTATCCTTCCAAACTATTTGTTGCAGTTGTCATGATAATCAGAGTCATTGATTCTAATGTGTTTCCCACGGCTTGGCTAATGAAAATGCAAAAGGTCGCCGGCAAAGAATGAAAGAAAATTTCCACGACATTGGAATTGGCATACATGTAGAAACGTCCACAAAGTATATGCACAACTACCAGGAATCTTTACATTTCGAAAGAAGCAGGTCTGTTCGTGAAAACTGCAATAAATAGCGCAAACTCTCACTGGAACCAATGAACCCCGATGTGAATGGTTCCGTTTGTTCGAACCACCCTGCGACAAGTCGCGGAACACTTGAGACTGTGTAAGACGTATGTGAGTGGTTGTTACAACAAGTGAAAGAAAGTTGCTTGACCGTGAATGTTGTTGATACCAAGTGAAAGATTTGTTTTGTAACGCATTCATCCAACACAGATGAAACACTAGCTAGAAGAAAACAGGAGTAAATAAACTGTTTTGTTCATGACTCGACCAATATCACGGTTGACGTTCGAGAACACTGTGTAACTTCGACAGAAGGTGAACCCTTGTTGACTATGAATAATTGACCAATGTTTTGTTCGGCAGGTACGCCTTTCTCGGCGTTTCTTACTCTGATATCGGTCGAGCCTAGAATATTTTACGGGTGGCCAACAAAGCGACCCGATGGAGGAGTTCAAAAAGTGTAAATAAACTAATTTCCAGTGTATCAGTTTTTAATCATTCTTGTAATGAACTTACGGTAATAAGAATCAATCTCTGCCACCTATCGAAATTAACATTCTCACAATGACAAAAAAGAATCGTGTACGTTTTTTTCTTTTCATTTTCTTATCGATCGTGATCACTCGGTATATCTCGTTTAAAACGCAATCCCGATATTTGTTACTTTTTAAATTTACAAATACGAAACTGTCTACACAACAGAAACTCATATGTTTTCATTTGAAACGTTCACGAACGACATTAATGCACCTTACGTATATATATGTACACACTTCGCGGATCGTATTCAAATCGTTTCGCAAGGCATTTTTTGAGCAACAATCATCTCTGAATCGCACGCGCGCTAAATCTCAATTGTCCCCGTGCAGAACTACTCCATTTGCAAAACTCTACACACATATACATATACAATTTGCTTCCATTTTGCTTCAATCTGACAGAAAATGCAATCGCACAAAAAACGAATACTATATATATATATAGAGATATATATATATATATAGAAATATATATATCGTTATTATCATTATTTTAACCGATACGTATGGAAATCTACGTATCGGTTAAAAGTGATTACAGATTAGTCGATATCGGCGAACGATTTGAAATGGATCAACCAGGCTATAATAATGAGCTAGAAACGGTTCTAATGTCTGTTAAAAGTTGTCTTAAACTACAGTCTTTGTATATCGGTTATCATTTACAGCAGGACGTCAATAAATAAACTCGACGCATTCTTCCCATCAATGTTCTCTTTACAGTATGTATAAACATTCTGAATCAATAAAGACATATATATATATACATATATGTATATATATATATATCTTTCTCAGGCATTCACTAAACGACTGTGTCCCATCCATAAAATATTACTTTTTTTTCACAATTAATTATCGCTCGGTTCACAATTATTATACTCGCTCATCATATATTTTTATATGTATATATATATGTATATATAAATATTATCAACACGTTGGTTTTCTGCTGTACTTCACTTCTTCGCAGTCAGATACATACATGCCCAGGTACATACACACACCGTTCATACACTCGCATGTGTGTGTGTATATATATATGTATATATAAATATATATATACATATATTATTAATTAATGTTCCCTACCATTTAAACAGCAAATCACTTCTCAATTAGGACTTTCATGCCTGTAGTTCTGAGACGACCATTAACAAATACATTCAACCGTCATACACGCATACATACACACGCAAAAAGAGAAAGAGAGAGAGAGACAGAACAAAAGAGAGGGAGAGAGACTCGTGTGGTAAAACAATCCAATCTATAAGGACTACGATACGATGCCTGTACAAGTTACGTGAAAGCAAGAAAACAATTTTCCTGGGTCATGAGAATTAAACGTTTCTGAAAATGATGGATGGGTGAACGGAGGTTTTCGGATGGTCCTTGAATATTCGAACTATTAATCATTTCCCGTCTCTTTTTCGTCCCCAGTGAAAACCATACTGGCGACAAAGTCTTCGACTGGAATATCCAAGAATCGCTCGGTTGTGCATAGTTCTCCCAGAGGTAAAAATTAAGATACAGTCTCGGTGATTACAAGTTGTGAAATGATAAGCATCATCGAATCGAAATTACCAATGAGATTTCTATGTAATAATGGAGAATGCTCAGAACGTGTGACTGGATGCGTCTCTTCCGGCAAGATTTCGTTTCCCATTCCTTCCACGGTTTGTATATCTTTTTTTTTTTTTTGAAGCAACACGTAAAACACGAAGAGTTTATAGTTTGAAATACTTTTTCACCTAGAGCAACTTGAATACGTTTCGTGTGCTTTCTTATATTGTTTTTTTCTCTCTCAGCTGCGACTATACAAGGTATTGCGATCATCGACAAACCATGACTCTTTGAGCACGAAGAATGGTACCGCTATCCTTCGTCGTGGGAGAAATTTATCTCGTTAACATTCAGATACCGGAGTCATCGAAAATGGAATAAGAAGAAAAATGTCGAACTGCAAAATGCCACGATTCACATTCAACCGATCGATATAAGATCCATGGACGCATCGTCTCGAATTGCATTTATCATACTCAATTGCAAAACGCATCTGCATGTACTCGTATATATACATACATACATTCATACATGTTCTACATGTACAAATATACGTATTTGTATACACATTTATAGAAAAGAACACGTATGCTTTTCTCGTTACCATTCGAACGCGAGATTTCTCTAGTAGTCAATGACATTCGAAATTCCGGGTAGCTGCGATCAATCTGTACACACACCTGGCGTTCTCGTTCACACACACTCGCGTCCTCACCCCATACATTCTGCAACTGTGACCGACTCTCTGCCCATGCTCCCTACCTATGTAGAACGACCCTGTCGAATTTGAAATTTCAACAAATATCGGACAGCACAGGTAGAAGAAGGGACGAATACAAACGATCGTTGCTCTCACTCTTGTGATCTTAAAAATTTCGCAGCCGCTGCCAGAGCCGGCTTGGTTAAAATGAACGCGGAGCGCTGCTCTTAAAAAAAAAAACAAAGAAAAGAAGAAGAAGACAAAGAAGAAGAGGAAAAAGTGATCTCACGCACGACGACTCGAAGAAACGAGTGAACCGGATCGGTGAATTTCTCAATTACACATTAAACACACGGCACGTAACTTTAAATAAAACTCGTCAGCACACGTATGTACTCGTTGCTACACATAACTCGTTCTTATTCTTCATTGACACATGCACATTCATCATCATCATCATTATCATCATCATCATCATAATCTATCTATCTATATATCTGCGTCTATATATATATATATATTCCGTAATACATAGACGTATATATAAATATATAAATTATACATTCATATAATCATCAAGCATCATCCTCATCATCATTATCATCACCACCAACATAAACATCTCAGTACATAATTTATTATCTCTCGAGTTGGTTAGACCGCACGCTTGAAAATGAGATCATACAATTCTAGTATGCACAGAGTTCAGATGATCGAAGCTATCCGTTCCCTAAACACGCGCGTCCGCATCTATGGTTCCTCACAGCGAGAAGAAAGGGTATCGTGTGTGGTGTGTGTGTATGTTTGTGTATGTGCAATGTTAACATCTGTTTTTCTATTTGCTCAGGCGAAGCCTGGTATCTTCAGACAGGTGAACAAGCCAGAGATGTATATATATATGTAAGAAGAAAAATACGTACGGTGTGTCTGTGCACGTATGTGTGTTTGTGTGGTGTGCAAAAGATAAAAATGAAAGGGTAATCAATCCTATCTAATTAATCGTAAACGTGATCTCGTATGAAATATTGTTTATCGGATATGAACAAACAGAACAAGTATTCTAATCGATCTTTTTCTTGTAGATGTATACACGTATATATGTGACAGGGTCAGTCACGAGAAACGGAACAGCTGAGTGACTCTGTCGGAATCTGGAGAAATATGTTCGAGACAGAAGCTACAGGGTGAACGAAAATTCCCAAGGTTATTCGAAGGTCACGAAACAGTGTCACAGCTAGGGTCGAGACATCCTGTTCCAGCTCCAATTTCGACAGAGGTCAAATTAGATGTTCGGTTTGCCGCGACTTGGAGGGACTGTGGATACAGGTTCTGCATTCCAAGTTCGTCCTTTAGCAGACCAAATTCAGTCCGTTGCAAATGATTCTACTCGAATAAAATATACTACATAAACGAGAAAAAAGATTATGTTGAATGACAATTTTATTCTAAATTTTCTCTGATTTTGTGTTACTTCACACTTAACAAATGTTTCTCTCGGAGAAATAACTTTGTATGGGAACAGTGTTCGTTCGAGTAACTTAAGAAAACAAATTTGTAGAAAAACTTGAGTAGCAAAACGGTGAACAAGATCTGCAAAAGAGTTAACTGAAAGTGCGAGACTTGTATAACTGAACCAGTGCCTCTATTGACAGAGGGTTGGGAGGGACCAGGATATATTGTCGTGTGTACGTGGTCGCCGTCATAGTCGCATAGTTGCGTGTTTGTCGTTGTCCGGTTTACAACTGATATAATTTGTACCTACTAGAAACTGTAAAAGAGGCGTGCGACAGACAGACAGATCCTCTACTCTCCCGAGGCGGCCTAAAGGCGGTTGTGTAGTGGTAGTAGCAGTAAACGCGTGTCAGGATCAAAGGAACGGATTCGCCGGTTTCTTCCTGCTGGCCGTGAGTGGGGGAAGGGGGGCCCGATGGCATCGTGATCGACACACGCGCACCAGCATCGTCATCATCATCGTGTCATCATTGTGTCATCGTCGTGTCGCGGCGCAGGCTTCTTACTCGTACTTGAGAAAGTTATTCGACTTCTGCTCGCGCTGCCCGGGATGATTCTGCCAAGCACCTTGGGACGCGTTCGGGTTATTCGGGCCTGGACCACCTGTTCCGGGATTGCCTGTATTACCATCACCGCCACCCTGATTCATCCAACTGAGAAAGCCAGAGTTGCCACTGTTACCAATGCTGTTGTTTCCGGAGGGTTGTTGACCAGGTGGGCCAGGCTGGTTCGAATATCCCTGATCGTTTCCGGGCGTCTGCAGGTTACCGATCAGGCCCCAAGATGCTTGGTTCAGCGCGGCGACCAGAGCTGGATTCACCGGCAACGCGGACAGATTCAGCCCGGCCATCGCCAACGAATTGGACATACTGCCGCCACCGCCGCCACCATTGTTCTGCCCGGTGATGCCCAACGCCTGGAGATTCGGCATGTCCAGGTTACCGCGGTTCCCTGGATTGTTCCATCCGTTTGGGCCCATATTGTTACCTGAGTGGCCGACGTATCTCGCCACCTGGTAGTTACCCTGCACGTTATTCTCGGCGGGGCCGGGCGCGCCTCGGCGCATGTTCGAGTTCACTTGATTATTGAAATTCTTATTGTTCCCCTCGGACTTTGGCGCGGCGTTCGACACGTGCACCGAAACCCCCTTTATTATGTGATCCTCGCCGCACAGGGACTGCGCTACCTCCGGATCTAAGAAAGTAACAAACGAAAATGCACGGAATGGTTTCGGGATGAACACGTCCGTCACTTCGCCGTATTTGGAGAAATAGTCGCGCAGATCGTCAGCGGTTAGGTCTTCTGTACAGCGTCCCACGAATACCTTGCAGGGTACTTGCTGAATCATTCCCTCCTACGCACAAACGCACAATCAATCAATCATGTACAACAGATTTTCACATTGAGGTTTTTTTTGTTTTGAGTTTTTTCATTTTGCTTTTTTTTTGTTCTTTTTTTTCTTTGCTTTAATTTGTTCAGTAAAACTTGCGTACAGTGCACATTATACTCTTGTTACGTGTACGATCGTTTGCGAGGCTACCGATTCACATTGTAAAAGAGAAACGAAAAAGGAGACCAGTCTTGTTCATTGTTCAGCCTGTGAACCGGTGAAAGATCGTGACGATCGACTTTGTAGCTTATCGTCACCTTCTGAATGATTTTAGTTTTATTTTTTTTTTACGCAAGTCCAATAACATACAATGACGTCTGTAACGATTTACGACGTATTTGCAAAAGTAATTATGTTGACAAGGCTAACAGGCTAAATGCTAGTTACGTATTTGTTAAGTATTGTTAAGAGCGTCAACTGTTCGGTCAACGGCTCAAAATAGATTCTACCGTGGGAAACAGAGAAGGACTGTAATCTGCACTAACGTCAAGTTTTATAGAAAATTCTTGAATACGCATTGATCTAACTATTCGATTACGGAAAAAAGGTTTCTCGGTTGGTCAATTTACACTTGAACTCAGTGAATGCATATGTATACATATGAGTGACGCATATGTATACATATGAAACAACACTTAAGCACTATGGCCTCTTTAAATCCATGCACAAAATCTGTACAATATCCTTTCTCTTTATATTCGATGTAATCTCATGCTATATATTACATTATCTTAAATTGAATAAGCACAATAGTTGATAAAATGTAGACAGTTATTCGAGGCTATCTATAATTTCAGACATTACTTGGTTTCTTTTTTTTTTAATATATGCATAATATGCTATATTTTATAACAGAGATATATCACGAGTCAATGGGAATATACTTCATCTACCTCTCTAGTCCGAATCAACCCGTAAATATGTATACATTTATATTATTATCGAACGTAACAATACTTTCGATCAAGAAGTACCGAGAAAGAGACAGAAAGAGAAAGAGAGAGCATGAATGGACCAAGAAATTTTTGGTCTGTGGGCGCAGGCAGAAATATAATACAATTCGTTTGGCTGTTACAGCAATGCCAAGCTTAACAGTTAAGTCACGATCGAAGAACGCGACTATCACGCACAGCGTATATCCAGCAAGACTGAAATTTCCCGTCGACCGTATGTTTCCGCGATTATGTACAAATTGTGTGAACGTTCCCGGAGGGGAGGGGGGAACCGAAAACGTAGAAAAATCTAGAAAAATTCAGATACAAATATCGGGCAGTCTATTCCCATCGAGCCGTGACAGGTTTATTTACGGATAGTAACAAGACTCATCAGTATCTTGACGTGTCCGAGACGTGGTGATCCCTCGACGGACGGTGTTTGTAATAACGATCGTAATAGTTCTCTTTAGCCGGGTATCTTGCAGTGTCCGCGAACCTGGCCTCCACTTCCTTACCGTCCGGCGGGTATCTGGCTTCCACTTCTCGGTTATCAACCGCATATCTACCGTCCGGTTCCCTACCATCGACCGCGTATCTTCTGTCGATTTCACGATTGTCCACAGGATATCTACAATCGGCCTCTCTACCGTCAGTCGGTATCCGATTGTCGGCGTGCCTGGTGTCCGGGTATCGTACGTCCAACGGGTACCGACAGTCCGCAGCGACGTAACGACCATCCCCCTCATAATAATTACGATCGTAACCGTAATTGTATCTAGCCTTCTCGGTATAGTCAGGATTCTCCATGACCGGATAGACGGCGGCACGTCCTTCGTAGTTTGGGTATCTTGGGTATTCGGCGTCAGACGGGTAACTTGGCGGCGGGTTCGCCGGCGCACCACCTGCCGCATGCGGCTGGGGTTGCGGCGGCTGCTGCTGCTGTTGTTGTTGCTGCTGCTGTTGTTGTTGTTGTTGTTGTTGCTGCTGCTGCTGCTGCTGCACCATGTAATTCCGTGTGTCGTACCCGGGATCCTCGTACGACGGGTAATTCGGTTTCTCGTACGCGTTGTAATTCTGCCCCTCGTACTTGTACTTATTGTTATCGTCGTATGGATAGTTGGCCGGGTACGACGGGTAGTGAGTCGTTTTATAATCATACTCCGAGTCATACCTAGGTGGGTTAGCCGGCTCGGACGTATTTAAGTTGATATAAGGTTTCGCCACAGGTACCCGTCGACTATTCGGCGTATGAACCGGTATAGGCCGGTAGCATTCATTGTGTTTGCTCGTATCATACTGACGAGCCATCATTAAGCCATCAATATTCTGCAACCAGATACACCAGCCCTCGACAATCACATACAATTTTTATATCTATATCATTTGGTATTTTTTTTTTTTTTTTTTTTGATACACACATATACGCACGCACTCTCGCACATCGTAGACATACTTCTCCAGGATTCACCTGGTTGTTCTTTCATTGTGTCATTTCACATACCAGACATGTACGCGCGGTGGAACAACGAGTCGCCTTCATTGTTTTCCGTTACTTTCGGACACGACGAAAAGTTTACGCGCGGAAGTTTTACACTGGTCGCGAGACCTGTAACGCAACAGTTATCATCATCGATCTTCTTCTCTTTTGATCGCTGTCACTCGATCGGTCGGTACCGTGTAATTTCTGCGCGAAAAGTTTTCCCTCGCATCTCCAACTGTATAACGGAAACGATCAAGACGATCGGTGCTGTTTACCCATCCTGTATACACAAGACTGTTCAACTGCACACGGTAAATATTTCAAAGGATCGTTTTACAAGAGAAAATAAAACGATCGCCGGGCTCGTTCTCAAATTTTCATCGTTTCAAAATCCTGCCGACAGTTCTCTGCAGGAGCGGAGACTTCGAACCGCTAACAATTCGAGAACGATCTTATTTTACGTTGCAGAATCGTCCCTTGAGATGTTTACCGTGCGCCCGCTTCTGCAGCCTGTATATTTGTTTATAATATTATAAGTTTCCTTCCTTCTGTCGACATATCATTCTAACCGACAGCGTGTGAGCCTAACCTCGTTCGAATTACCCGATTGAGAGACACGGCACAGTTTTCTTCATTCACGGACCCGTACACTATTCCATCTCATACTTGACGCTACAAGAGGTAAAGCTTTCGTTCGTGGAACCGATATATTCGTTAGCCCGCGGGAGACTTTACGTGTTTGTAAACGTTTACTCATTTCCTCTCCGACACCGGTACGTTCTAAATGATCGTCCACGAAAATTCCAATCACGATTCTTATTACCCGTTCCGATTCTCGCAAAATTCAGAGCTCGCTTCTCGACTAATGACAATTCGTATACTGCGCGCGTTTCACACCGTTTTTTTTCGTTTCTCCGTTCTTTCTTTCTTTCTTCGAAATTGCACACACCGTCACGCAAACCATACCCATTACAATGTTCGTCGTCCCGGAATGAAGGATACACATTTAGCAGTATACTCGAAATATATGTTTGCTGGCCTCGAAACTCACTCCCATTATTAGTTACATGCTGTTCTTTTCGTTTTGTTTTTTTTTTTTTTGGATAACAAGAAATTGCTCTAATTTCTCTAAAATCTGTTTCAGAGTTAGTGACGCGACGATATATACGTTCGGCTGGACACCTCAAGCAACCTAACACTCGGATACGTAACTCATATGCATAGTCATATTACATTAAATTTCCACGGAAATTCGCAACGTAACCGGGACCCGAATCTATTCAACACCTCGTTGCATGCTTCTCGAGTTGCCATTGAAGCTCTCTCACGTGTGAACTGGGTATGTATTCCATAAATCATTCGTTTCCTATTCTCAAATCTGACAGTGGTACTCTCATAGCATACTTAAAAAATTCCACACGATTTAATGACACAACCACACCATGTTATTTACAAGATCACGCAGACACACACTTTCTTTTGGGGATACCTGTACTCATTCTGCATCATACGAAACACTCATATAAAACATTCACGCACATTTATATCACTTGTTCATTATAAATTTACCACTTAAGAGTGACTACACATTCATCTATTTATACCACAATATATACGTTCTCAAGAAATATTTCAAATGATGTTTCAGAGATTTATAAGCGGAAATTAATTGTCGTCTCGTCTTGTGCAATGATTCAAAATCGAAAAGGAATTTCGAAAGCAAAGTATTATTCACGTTTGTGCCATAGTCAGACTTCTCGATTGTTCTTTTTTCTTTCTTATAATTCGCGCTATATAGTTTATAATTCGACTAGTATCCTATCGCATGCACTCCTAGATCTGTACACAACCGTGTAATAAATCTACGGAAGCAACAACCTTAAATAATTAGTAATACGATAGAAAAAACTACGATAACAATAAAATGAGCAGATTGTATTTACAGGGTTACGAATGTGCAGAACATTTTTTTTACACAGGGTATATTAGCTCGATTGCACGTCCATTCGATTGATCGAAGATGAAATAAATTATTGCTCGCTAAAGGTGTATAACAGTTGTGTGATCGATTTATCCTAGCAGAAGCAGTTGTGTACAGGTCTACGATTTGCATATACATGTATATATAGATATGTATATATTTTAATACACACATGTATATATATACATATATCTCAGTATTATTAAACGATTGTTAAGTACTTAAGCACTTTGAAACTACTTCTAGATATCTGAAGGAACAACAAACGTTTGGTATTGAACATATCGATGCTCTTACCTTACTGTTGGGAACCTTGACGTCACACCATCTACCATCAATCATATGTCGTTGCGCGAGACATCTCAATTGGGACTCATAACTTCCGAATCTAATAAATCCAAATCCTTTGCTTTGTCCAGATTTTGCATCTTTCTTAACCTAAATTAATATTTTGAACTAATTAGTGATACATATACTTATACATAGATAGATATATGCATTCTATATACATATATATGTACAAAGAGACATATGTTTTTATGACTTTAAAAGAGAAACTTGCCTGAGCCATCAGTACTTCTCCGAACGTTTCGAAATATTCACGCAAGTTCTGCTCGGTAGTTTTCCATGGCAAACCAAGTACGATCAAGTCTGTGCAACGCAACTTTGTTTCCATTCTTTTAGTCTTAGCTGTGGAATTTTCCAAATTGTCATCAGATTTACGTTTGTTCTCTGAAAAGATATAAGTGTTCATGTCTACTAACTTTTTTTTTTCATTTACTAGAACCTCTTCGAAAATTTGAGTCTTACACGAAATTCTCTATGTATAGATCATATATATTCGATATACAGAAACGAAACGTAACGTATAAAAATAATAATAATAAAAAAAGAGAGGAATACGGAAATCCAGTACAAATAATTATTACTCGAAAAAGTATAATTAAAAAAAAAATTAATTTATGTATCAGAGTGTAAGTGTACGCGCGTGTGTGTATGTGTGTACGTGTGCGTGTTTATCTGCAGCATATTCATATACGTATATAACATATAGATTGGTTTAGTCGTATTAATCATTCAACTTCACAGCTATTTATACGTATGTAAGTTTGCATATTTAGATGCATATATATATGTATATATATATATATATATGTGTACGTATAGTACATATATGTATATGTATGTTATGCACGTATATGTACGTATAAATATATAGTATGTATATATATATATATATGTATGTATGTATATAAATATATATATAAATATATATATAAATATATACACATAAATGTATATATATATATATTATTTTAGCTGAACCAAAAGCATTATAACACAAACTTATTTGTAACCTGTGTCTATTTATTATTGGTGTTAATATATTTGATGTAACATTAACATGTGCTTATGTTAATATCATTTACTCGAAAAAAAAAATAAATACTCTCGAACAATAGCAAAATCGTGTTCCAATGGAAACATAATTTCGCATCTCACACACACAAATGAAACAAATAGACAAAAATTATTCGCAGGACAATACACCCAAAGATTAATTGTTATGAACACAAACACATGTACTGGACTTCTAAAAGATAGTCACTAGATCGTTTAAGACCAATTATCCGTACTGACGTAAATAAGATGTTCCGATAAAGAAAAACTAGAATCTCTCCAACATCCTGTTTAGAGTCGAGTATTATAACCGAAAGCCGTTTTCCCGACCGAATCGATGACGCTATAAATCTTAATGCATTCTTCTTCACACCCACCTTAGAAACATAAAATCTAAAATTTGGATAGAACTACTGGCAAGTGAGCATCCGTTGGAACAATTTCAGCGAATTTAATACACAATAAAAATTTCTGAAGCCCAATTTCACGAGAAAAATTGTTTAAAATCGAATTGCTTGGGAACACAGAACGATGGAGAGAGGTAAATTTACGAGAGACGCCACACAGTTGGGTATCGAAATGCAAAAAAAAATTAGAATTCTTCAACGTTATCGGAACCGTAAAAAAAAGAATTCAAATTTGTCGAGCAGTGCAATTATGCTCGAACGCTTTTTGCCAGATGTAGTAAAAAAAAAACACGGTAGTTGGTCTTATCGTAGCGTTAGTATTTGGGGGTCGAGAATGAGAGCAAGAGAGAGAGAGAGATAGCGTGAGAAGGGGAGAGGGGTGGGCGAACGAGAGAAAGAGAGACAGAGATAGCGAATGAGGATAGTATGGATTTGTCGTGAAATAAGCACCTTTTGGAAAGACACAAAAGTAAACCGCCTTGCCCCATCCATTTTCAGGCGGATGAAGACGTCCATCAACGAGACGGATGCCACGCATCGTCCGTGATTCGGGATTGCGGTATTTCAGTCCGCACGTTCCGGGAAACTGGGCGGTCACGGTGGTCAATAAGAGCGTGCTATCATCCTCGGTTGGTAGTTCTATCGGCTCGTCGCCCTCGTCCTCGGCAACCTGGATGTACGACGACATTTTCTCTTCGAAGCGCACGGTCTGGTTCGTTTCCCGATGAAAGAAGAATTAAAAATCTCTACAACACAACAAACACACACGCTCTCTCGATCTTCTCGCAGCCAGTCACGCAACACCGCACCTCTTTCTCTTCGGCCAGCGAGCAGTGCTGCCAATCGCACGCGTTCTCAAACCACTTTTCAACCTCTTCCAATACGTCTCTCTCCCAGGAAAATCACGACGCGACTTCCGCCCGAGAAATCATTTTACCGAAACCGACGTCAATCTAATCGGTTCTCGACTCGAACGGGTTCCGATTAAATTCGAAATTTTTTTTTAAACAAATTCAACAAATCGCAACCATCAGAACTCCCCGTTTCGTTATTATTTACCGGAGATAAACGGCTAATACTATGCTCAAACGAACCACTCGTTCGTAAGACTGAAGGACTTTTCCAGTCGATTATCTTGCAAAAATGTCTCTGATATTGTTTGAAGAAATTAAAAAGAATTTCTGACGGAATTATACGTTCAATTTCGGACGAATTAATCGGCTAGCATGATGGCGACCGGTGAATTATAAGAACGCAAAAAGCGATAGATTTTTTAACAAGAAAAATCACTTTTACCGTCAAATTATTATTGTTAATGTATTAATAATATGTTGTTTATTGTTCATATATTTCGAAATGTAAATCAATATTTCGTTCCAGCGCTAGGGGATTTTTTAAATCCGTGTAAAAGTCCCTAGCGCTTGTCGGAGCGCCACGTTACCGTAAAATGTCGAACTACTTATGGCGCTAAAAAGAATCGATTTGAAAAGAAAAACCAATATTTTTGTCAAAAATATATTTCGTCATTAAAGTAGAATTCGTGTTACATTTACATTCAGTGAGAGGTTCGGAAATAAAATTGCTGTCATATTAAATATTCTGCTGTGCTTGGATCATTTCTATAGATTACGAAGAAACAAAGTTGGAATGCGGACAATACACAGCCTAAGAAGTTTGGGATTTGTATAAAACGATCGTCAAGAAGGCAACCATATGCGAACCATTGAGAAGAGACTACCAATGAAGCCATGATAATGGGAAACGGTAAACTTTCTGTGTTCTTCATCCTTATTACATGTGCCTGAAAAACATTTTATACGATTAGCCCTTGTGGATTGTTATGCCGATAGAATGATGATCTTGCCAACTTACCATCATCATTAAAGGGGATGCAAAGAAAAATACTGTGACTGTGCAGCTCAGAAACCCAACGTACTTTGCAGCTAGCAACTTGTCTTGCTCGTAGAAACTATAAAAATACACAACTCCGAGGAAACAAGTAGCCATTATCATTTCTCTAACAATTTTCAATTTCTTTACACTATACAAGATGTACACGTAAACGTACGATGCTTGAAGCACAGCCCCAAAAATATTTACTAACAATATGAAATGGTCTTCGATAAGCATGCCGTACCTCATCCATAAAAGACATCTGAAACATATTGCATGGTATATATTAATTCATATATGCGTGGAACAGATCAATATGGTTGTAAAAGTGAACACTTACGACGTGTAACATGTTATAAACGCCAAAGGCGAACTATTTCCTGTTGAACCGTTTTTAACAACTTTTCTGCACACCAGGCTAAAACATCGAAAATTTTACAGCTTTGGATTAGAATGTCCACCTAATTGTAATAATCATTGGGCAGCTAGTCTTGTAACGCCTTCAATGTAAACAAAACACGTACACAGCGAATGTTTGAACAATTATTTGACAAATCGAATATGGAAACAAGTTATTTTTTGACTTACACGCCGGCTAGGAATTGTAAAATCGTGCAAATCGAGGCTGTTGTAGCCAATGCGTCTTTAATCCCCGTCGAAATCATGATTCAAATTGCACATATCAGTACCACGTATCAACATCCGTGATCCAGATTCACAAACTTGTTATCAAGCTTCTGCGTCCAAATCTAGTTTTATAATGAAAGACGAAATCCATGGTCAATAATATGTTCCAATATGTTCTCACACAAATCGAAACAGAACACGAAATTATCGTTTACCCACGATGTGCGATCGACGTTCGATTCCACGCGAATTTTTGCCCGGTTTTTCAACATGGTTTTCACAATAAAAGACATGATATTTTTTACTGTATTCGATTTGATTCCAAAGAATAATTACTATAAAATACGTCAGGAGTGTATCTATCAATTTCAGCCCTTCGTTACGAATGATTCTAAATAAATAGTGTATTTATTTTTTGCTTGCCAATTCTTCGAAGTAAATAATATATGTATTGGAAATGTATAAATAAGAAACCAACTAAATATGCGCGTGAAACGTTTATTGCGTTAGTAGGAGCTCAATTTCGGCTTATCGTACTCGCAGAGTTCATAACCTTTTCTGGAGAAAGGATCGAGATCGAGGAGAAGACATGAGGCTCAAAATTCATCTGTTCGTCGGTTCCTTAAACAGGACTCTTAATTTTTATAATTTAAAGTATTATTCGCGAACAACCAACTCGAGCAATAAGGCTGATCAAGATTTAGAGAATTGGAAGGAACAGCTTCATAGTACGATGCAAATTATTCCGAATTTCATCTCTGCGACCGAAGAACAGTCTTTGATTGAAGAAGTTGATCCCTACATGAAAAGACTTCGATACGAGGAATCACATTGGGATGATGTCGGTATTTTACATTCCCGTTAAGCTTCGATAATATTTTATTCGAGCGTCGTTTCATTGTAGGCGATACATGCTTACAGAGAAACAGAGAGGAAGGACTGGAACGAGAATAACACAAAAATAATAAACAGGATTCGTGAGACAGCTTTTCCCAAAGAGTTGAGTCAGCTGTCTTTGATACATGTTTTGGATTTAGCAGCCAAAGGATGGATCAAGCCTCACGTCGACAGTGTTAGAGTATGCAATTAACATATATGTAGTTTAATGTATGTAAATGATATGTAAAGCTCAATGATTTCTCTTATCCTCTAGTTTTGTGGAGAAATAATTGCTGGTTTGAGTTTGTTAAGCGATAGCGTAATGAGACTGACAATGGTTGGATACGAGACAACGCATAAGGATGACTTTTTGTTGCCGCAAAGATCTCTGTATATAATGAGGTATAACAACTTGCTTGTTAAGAAAACACATAATTTCTCTGTATTAAAAATGATTATTTTATAGTGGTGTAGCCAGGTACAACTACAACCATGAGATCCTGAAAAATGAAGAATCGTATTTCGAAGGACAGCATATACCAAAAGTTAGACGTATTTCAATAATATGCAGATGTCAACCGAACGGCAACAGTTAATGCTCTCAATGTACATCATTTGTAATTTTCGCTGTACATAAATGCAATAGGAGTATAATTATTTCTGGGAATTTTCTATAGTTTTATTGTGGTGGCAAACATTTAGACAAAATCTCCATATAATTCTTTAGGACTTTAGGAAAAGAGGAATGCAAGTTAATGTCAACAGGTATCGTTAGATGGTGCTGCTAATAAATTTCAGGATTTTACCATCAACGACATGGTTACCAACATAGGACGGACTGTCGGTAAATTTGGCTAATAGTTTGAGCGTTTTGCCGCTATAAGAAACGGCGCTGCACGGACGTTCGGAAGATTATGGGGAAAGCGGTAAGAATTATTTGCCCTTGGAAAGGTGAGTCCAAGTCAAAGCAGCCACAGAGAATTTTGCTGACTGGGTGTTCTCTCGCTATGACTAGCACAACCTGTATTTTTTCCAGGTATTTTGTCCGCGGCGTTCTAAGGCCGATTGATAACGTAACGATGGCATTCGGTGTATTTGCAGGTGCGAGCCGAGTTTCTCGGACCCGCGGGAATCGTAACCAGCAGGTGCATTGTTGGATTGTATACGCGCCGGCGTACGACGATGTCCTGACGTAACGACGTTACGTCAGAACGTGGCTCCGGCACGCAAGAGGGATAGTACGCGTGGGTGTGTTGGCAAAGGACGTGGAAGAGGGGTGAAGAGGATGCCGAAGAGAGGGTAGAACGTCAATAGGAGAATCTTTTACGCGCTGGGTGGGAGAATCGATGGCAAAGAGGGGCGGGCATAGGGGTTGCTTGTGGACGGAGGTGGGTTGGAATCAGGGCTGTAACAATGGTTTTGCGCTCTAAACCGATCAGCCGCAGTGCCACCAACAACTGTTGAATGTTAAATGGCTGGTTTTCCTCGCCAGAAATTTTCCTCCGCGATCGATTTCCGGAATAGCCGATCATGTTTCCTGGTGTAGAGTAACAAAAGCAACCCGAGTACCACGCAGCTAGGAATCGGTACCTTTCATAAGACTCGAATGAAATCGAACTCGCTGCGTTTCGTTTGGATTCGCTCGTCAGGGAGTTAGGGTCCCATGAAACCTCCCCTTTGCCGGAGAACTTTCCAAATCCTCGGTTCTCGTGCTTTCAGTTCAAGGGGTAGGTTACAACGGCCTGTACACCGTAACGACCTTTGTCTCGTTTTTACGAGGCCGTGGCCTCTTATCAGGCAACGTTCTCCCTTCGGTTTTCCATCCCCTCGTCCTCTTTACGACTACAGTACTGTCGGGAACGACGGTAACGGCGAGCCGCGCCGCGCCGGGGGGCGAAAGTGGTCAGGACAGGGCGCAGGACGTGTTCCATTCCGTTCGCATAGTTCTAGGAGTGCTCAACTCGCGAGTCTCCGGAACCGAATAATTTAATGCAAAAGCTACAATTATCACGCTGAAATCTATCGATCGACGATTCCCGGACAACGCTTCCTGGCTCTCTCTCCCTCTCTCTTTCTCTCGCTCTCTCGAATCAACAGCCCCCCCCCCCAATGTTATTCCGCTAGCTGGAGGAATCGAAGACCTTCGTAGGGAACTTTAGCTAATAGCTTTAGGCTTACGGGGCCGAGTCTCCGGAAGACTTAGAAGAGGACACACGATCGGTCGTTGGAGAATTTATCGAGAGTTATCGTTTCGAGATTCCTAGTATCGGCGGTGTTGGGAGATACAGGCTATTTTGAATATCAATCCCCTGGAAAGCGGAAGCTCTAATCCCCCGCTTACGCGACGCTGTTTATCATTGTTCCCATTCCGTTTGAATCGCGTCGCGTCCTCTTCGGGTCGGCATAATGGCGCAGAGGCTCTTCCTGTTGTATCTGGTATCTGGTATCGGAGCCGAGGGCTCGCGACTTCCGAGCTTACGGGCCGGATCAAAACAAGTCCTGTCCATTCAACCAACCCAGAAAGCTCGACACGGTCTAGATAGACACGTATCTAGATAGCACGTCTGCGTACACCATTGAGCCGTGGGGCCGAGGGGGTGGTTCTCGAAGTCACGATGCGGCAGGGGTGGCTCTTTCAGCGGGGATAAGCTGTCCTCGTTGCGGGGGCGGCGCTCAGGGCCGTATCTTTCTCGGGCTCGCCCGGAGGCGGTTGAAATCTTAAGGATCTTCCGGAATATCTCTTCGACAGACCCTTACGAATCGATCTTTACAGAGTTCATCGTTGGAAACTTTCGTTGTGATTCAAGACCATCGATGTTCAGGGGATGCTCGCGGAAGCCGCGGATTCGAACGGGATTGAATTAACGGATGGACGAGAGAGGATCGATCGATGCTGCGGGAAACGATCACCGCGAACCGCAACTGGTGGCTACACAACGCGCGTCCTCTTCTATTTTCCCTCGGAGCGAGCCCAACGCCCAAGGCCGATGTATTTTAAAGTTTGATCGTCGATTATCCGCTAAACTGGATCCTTACGTAAGCGAACACGGCCGGCGACGGTCAACCCTGAAGAGTCACGTCGATCGCCTGATGGCGGAGCATCGTCGAGGTCGAAGGGAGGACGCTGCGGAGTCAGCTGGCATCGGTTTCAACGACCGACGCGAACGGTCCCGTTTTGCGTCACCGTTTGAGTACGCTCGACGAATTTTCTCGGGAACCGGGTACCTTTTCGCATCGTACAGCACCAAGTTTTAATGGCCTAGGTGGGGGAAGCGTGGCACGGGATCAGCGACGTATCATCTGGAGGGGCTGTGACGGGGGTGCTAGCGATGGGATCGATCGAACCACCCCAGCGACTAAAGGTGGGATCTCCTTGGCGTGCAGCGTTTTGCTTCGTCACTTAGGAGCAGCCACGTTTAGGAGATCCCACCTTAAGGTAGGACCCGCTAGATAGCTAGATAGATCGTTGACAAGTTTTCTTACGGGCCTAGGACGAAACTAGGGTCCCCTTTCCTCCTCCATCTCGCTCACGCAACTTCAGCCGCCGCCAAAGTACTTTCTACTATTCATTCAGAGTCTGCACGCGGGTTAGAACATAACTGAAGCTCTGTGATGGGGGTTGAGCGGTTGGTCTAGTTCCCTTCTAGTTTAGTTTCTCTAGGAACTCGGCAAAACACGGTCTCCGAGTACTTCCGGTTCGCGGTCGATTTGTTTGTAAGAAGGGTGAACCGGCGTTCGGTTCGAATCCATCGGTGTCTCGCGTTCAGAGCGTGTCGGTGGGGGTTGGAGCGGCAACGGGAGGGGTTGGTTCCGGTGGTAGTGGGGCGGGGTTGATGGTGGGGTTGGCGCTAGGGGTGGATAAGGCGGATAGAGAAGGAGAGAGAGAGGCGAGACAGCGTAACCCCACGGCACCCGTGTGTGTCGCACTAAAATGTGACTCTGGCCAGCAGCACCGGGAGCCGTGTGTGTCGAGCGAACGAGCGAGAGAGCGCGCGCGAGAGAGAACGAGTTGAGCGAGTGAGAGAGAGAGAGAGAGAGAGAATCGTATGTGTCGGAATTTTCGTTAGTTTCGAGCGCGGCTACGAGCTGGTCCGGGCGCGTAGAACGACGGTGAAACGAAAGGCTGAGGAACAAAAGGCGAGACAGCCGGCTTGGAGTGTCTGAAGAAGAAGAAGAAGAAGAAGAAGCAGAAGAAGGAAGAAGCTTTGGCCTGGGAGCCGGGGAGCTAGAGGGGCGCGGACAGCGGGCAGTGGATCGTGGAAACGCGACCAGGAAACAGAGTGAAACGGCCAGCTCGTGAACGGGCTGCGTACTACCCTAACCGGTAGTCGAGGACTATTCGTCGTTGCAGCCTAACCAGGTTCCAGGGACGCTCTAGTCAGCCAGCTAGATCCCGCTGGATAACGGAGGATTATACAGCGTACCTCGGGCGAAGAGAGCGCGGAGACCAGCATGGAGATATCATGCGAATCTGGAATTTAATCGGGAGACAACTACGGTGGATATAGGTGGGCTAACCGGTGCACGCGTTGTTCTGTGTCCTCCGTCTTCGTTGTCGTCGTCGTCCTCGTCGTCGTCATCGTCATCATCCTCTGCCTGGGAGGAGGACGAGCCTGGTCGGCTCGATGACCGGCCGGGAGTAGTTTAGTAACGTTTCGCACCGTGAACTGTGATTCTTTGTGGGAGCCGGGATACGGAGGAGGATCCGCCAGAACACCGCCGGCTGCTAAACAGGTAAGTTTTCTCGTTGCCATCTTACCTCGGGGCTGAGGCTTCACACGGTCTCCGGCCCGGGGCCATAGTACTTTCACCGGCGCGCCGATCCCCTGTTTGCCTATCGATGTTTCGGAGGGAACCGACCACCCGGAATTCTCTGCACGCCTACGCGTCACCGAAATATCCTGGAAATAGCATCTATCCATGCGCCCATAAGTCTATTACATATTAATCGAACCACTGTTACTCGATGTACGAATCTTATCTTACGGCCTTCAGGAAACGTCCTGCTTCTAGCGAGAGTTAAACGAACAGGTTTGGTATCGCTACACGTCGGGTTAGAACAGTTTGCAGCCCGAGTCAGTCCATAGTCTGCGAACCAGCTCGGTTTAGGTGTCCAAACTCTTCCGGATAAATGTTCGGTATTCGACACGACGATTCTTGATTCTTCAGGTTCTCTCTTAAACTCCTTCCCGAAACAGCCAGATCCACCAAGATCTTCTCCATTCTAGACACCGGTTGATGCCTCGAATGCCAGCTGACTTCGCAGCT
Source organism: Lasioglossum baleicum (assembly GCF_051020765.1). NCBI lineage: Eukaryota > Metazoa > Arthropoda > Insecta > Hymenoptera > Halictidae > Lasioglossum > Lasioglossum baleicum. The sequence continues at coordinate 5,125,503 of NC_134948.1, read as the reverse complement.
GGTAGTAACGTTCCCTTGGTTGACAGAGAATCAAGGATAACACGAACGACCAGATCACGTTGGATTAGATTCGACGAGTTAGATTCGATTAGTCCGTTCGATCGTCGTTCGTCTCGATTGTTCATTACGCTCGGCAGATATGTCGGGGAAAGAAGTTACCCGGAACAAAATGAACCCCGTACCCGTCAAATAAGTCTAGCTGCGCCGCAGAGGTTGCCAGCTAGATTGTGAGAAACTGTAATAGAAGGTTCACTTCTCTCCGCTCTTTCTGCGGACTGGCTCTCTCCCTTTCAATGAATTCGGCGAGATGAAAGCCGCGCTCTCCTTCTCCGACGACGCCGTCACCGTCGCTTGGAAATTCATTTCGCGGCACTGTCCGACTCGTTCGATGGCCATTTTAAGTGTACGAGGTATTATATGATTTTATAAAAAAATCATTGGCAATGAAGTTATTCTAGATCGGAATAAATGTTTCACTTTCAAGTTTAGACAGCTCCCCGACTGCAAAGAGTTAACCGAAACGGAATTTCCAAGCGTAAATAATTGCGACAAACGCTGTTGTAAAAAATATAAAATCACAGCGAGGACTGGAAGCCAGAAAAATGGCAGATAAAATGTTTTTATATTCCAAGAATGGGAACATTTGTACGATCGAAAAATAGGCGGAGGAGAAAATCGATCTCCTCATCCGGAAAAATTCCCCATAATGTGGTTATCCAGGGGGGAGGGTGGCACATCCGAAACCATTCGATCCCCGAGGCTTCTTCCCATTATCTCCGCTGCCTTTTCCGGAGAAAAGTTTCAGCCCCCGTTGCAATATGTTCGGCGTTACCTCGCAACGCGTAATGGCTGTTGTTGGGGTGATTTATGTCGGCCAGCATGGTCGCGTGAAACCGTTGTTCCACCATGGTCGACCGGTTTCCGATCTCGGTCGAGTCCCTGCAAATCGCTCGCCCCTGGCTCAAAAATCTCCTTCGGCCTCCGAGAACTCGAGAAAATCGACACGGAGACGCGCGGAGATAAAAACGGTTTATCGGGGAAACCGGTCGCGAGCAATGTCTCCTTTTTCTCCGATCGGAAAACTGCGGACGGCAGGACTTATCCGGTTTCAAGGTATTATTCGAAACAGGCGAAAGGATTAACGAACGACGTCCGATCGGTGGTGTCTTGTTCTACTTGGAAGCAGTACATAGTAGGTTTCTCTTCGATAATCTTTCGACTTCGATCGAGCGACAAATGGTTTATTTCTATAGTCTGTAATGTGCATTATACGATTGCAATAAATCTCGAATAGAGAAATGAATCGGCAGTATAGGAATCAGGTTCCACGCTGCGACGTGATGTGTGCATGTTTCTCCGTCGCGTTTAACAGAATTATCGGAATCTCGACCGCGACGTGGATTGTCTTGGGAAGTTCTACGCGCGACAAGCGGAGACGCGATGCATATCGCGGGGTTTTGTGGGATCCGGTGAACAGAGCATCTCTGACGTAACGATGCTCTCAACGAGGCCCCAAATGAAGTCGGATCTCTCGAAGGCGGACGGGTTGATTCGATTAGACTGTGTATTCCCGACTAGCGACTCCTGACAGTGACATTAAATGGCCTACGAGCATCGAGGCCGCGCATCGTATCGTATTTCCGTGACCGATCGACCAAACGGTTCAGCTACTCGTCGTAAACACGAAGGAAGGACCGCTCGGAACGACGATCGCAAACAGACACGATAAAACCTGTCCGGGACACGCGACAATCGTAATATTTCCCTCGGAACCACGCGATCCGAAGCGTTACGACTTTCTCGTCTGCCGTTTCCACGAGATTTACGCTCGTTTTCCTCTTCTCTCCACGGGCCCTTATTAGGAGCACTCACGACGTCCAATATTCTTCGCTTCTAATCAAATTTCAACACCGAAATTTTCTATTCAAGTCGAAGGGTCGAAGTTGTCGTTGTTTGGATATTATGCTCCGAGTATGTTATCCGATTAGAGCATTTCTTCCATTCCATTTCCCGGCAGGAAATCACCGGGCCGACTAATGAGAGGCGATTAATCGGATCTGGTCGATTCGGTTTGAAAACACGAGGGTCGATCGTGCGCCCCATGCCGAGCGACAGGCTGGGTCTTGCAGCTGGTCGCGTATTTATGGAAAAAAAAAACGATCGAGATTCCCGTCGATACGCGTGTTATGGATCCCCGAGCGTTTTCTCGTTAAACATCCCGCCGCGCCGTCCCCTGGTAAACTGACGGCCAAAAGTATTTCGCAGGATTATCCGAGGATTATCGTCGTTTCATAAACACCGGGAATCAGCGTCGAACGGAGCATCGTTTCGATGATGAACAAATGCGTTGAAAATCGTTTTTGCAGAGAATCTCATAATTGACAGTCGCGCGAACTTCGCTTCAGCGACAATAATTATTGCTGTACTGGTGTCAGTGCCGGATTAAGCCCCGTAGCTGAAGTAGCAAATGCTACGGGCCCCGCGTGCGGTTGGGCAGGTTGTGACCCGCACATAAACGGGCGAGGGCGCCTGTCGATGCCAGTGGGCACAGATATTTTTGCCAAAAAATGAAATGGTCATTCATTGTGTTTGTTTAAAAAGTGTGCACTACATTTGCACAGAAGCGGCCCTGATACAAAGCCTAGGGCCCCATGATAACATTTGCTACGGGCCCCCCGCTGGCTTAATCCGGCACTGACTGGTGTTGAAGTATTCGGATGATTAGCAACTTATTAAGTGGAGGGCGAAACGTGTTCGTACAGATTTGTTAAAAATCGTTTGCAACAACTGTGGGGGACATGAAAGAAATTGTGACAAAAAGTTTTTGACGAGCCCTGGTCAACGTTTCAAATCACAATTTAAACGTGCCCGGTGTCGGGGATCGAAGATCGGCAGGACGAACGGTGCTCGAGGAGTATTCCGGGATCATGGATGTTACGCGACTCTGCGCCATTACCGAGATGATCAGCTCCGGCGAGCCATGCTGAAGGGGGCCCCGGAGTCATCGCAAAGACGGCTTCATCCTCTTTTGTGAGTTAGGCTCGCGGACCGTTCGTTTCCCTTTATCCCCGTATACTTTTGGCTGGTAGTGTATTGTGGTGATTGTGCCGGCTGCCCGCCGCGCCGCGCCATTGATATTCATGCCGAGCCGAGCAGAGCAGGCCGGAGCAGAGGACAGGGGGACTATTTGCTATTTTCCCGGCATATCTTTTTTGCTCCTCGTCCAATCGAATGCCGGCTCGATTATATTACGAAGGAGACATCGGCCACGCCGGGGAAACCGTTGTCCCAGGGGGAGGGTTTCGAGTGGCTCGAAAATGGCCCCGCTTCGAACTCGATGGCCGATTGAAAAATTCAACGCGAGAGGCAAACCGAGGTCGACGTGCGTGCGTCAGGTGACGCTTTCGATCCCGGCGCGGTCACACCGGTCGCCGTTAATTAATTCGCTTAACGAGCACGATTTGGACGTTGCGCGGGCGCGCGCGCGCGAGTCACAGCCTCGTTAGAACTTTCGAATCTCGCGAAAAGCTCGGCCACAGACTGTGGCCCGGTAACGAGACCATCAATTCCACCGGTCTCTCGACCATTCTCTACTCCCCTCCACCTACTTTGTCCATTCTCGAAAGGAGGACAGGCCGCGTGACGTTGTCGAGAGGGTCCTCGAGATTTTTTCGTGAAATGCCAGGCTCGACTGTTGATTTTTCCAGAGGGCCACCGAACGTCGTCACAGATAGGGATCAAGTTCAGCATGTACAGGATGTTTCAAAATCATGTATACAGTTTCTGCACCACTGTTACTAATTTTCAAACATCCTGCGCTTATGATTTCCGGCTAATTTTAATGGTACCAAGTTTCGATTCAAGTAAATTCAAACCATCTTGCTGATTAAGACTTGTCCGCCTACTCTATCTTCCCCTTCCACGACGCTGTTCCCCCACGCTTCCGCCCGATCACATGACGCGTTCCCTCTCTATTCTGCATGCGTTACGTGAATGCTCCGGTACTGCAAGAGAGGGGGTCACTGTTTCATCTCAATTCGTGCGGTCTCCCCTCACCTGAAGACTCTGCTACGTGTAATGTACTCGATCCCATCTCCGGTCACATACCGTTGTACGTTCTCGCGCAATAAGCAAGTAAGCAACCAAGCAAATAGACGAGCGAGTGAGCAAGCAAACAAGCCAGTTGGTCGGATGTTTAATTCAGCCTCTCGCGGTGGAAGAGGCACGCGGGGGTGGTCAGACGCACGAATTCGTACTTGACCCGGTTCCGCGCTGGTTTTTCAAGAAGGGAAAACCAAGGAACGTTGTTAACCCCGCGCTAGGTCTGGCTAGCATCAATTCACAGAAGACCGCGTTCAGTTGATCCTAATTTAACCGCTGATTTTTCGGCCGGCTCCAGCGCAAAATCTGCTCGCATGATCGATCTCGATCGATTCTCGCCTCGTTTGACACGCCGCTGGTGTTAAGCTCTTCTGTCCGACTAACGATGTGCCTTATCTTCCTTTGGCTCCGAGTCCGACCGAATCGGCGACGTGCCTTATCTCTTGGACCCATTTCCCGAAAAAAAACGCTGCAGTTCACCCTTTTAATTAGCCGCCGTTTCATTCGAGGCTCGAAGTTTCGCTTCGTTTCGAAAACGAGAATTTTAATCGAAACATCCATTATTCGAGACTGTGTAAGCGTCCGACCAACCGTGCACCGCATCATATCTAACCAAGCCTGATATACCTCTGTTCAGCAAAATGTTGTACAACCCCTAATCTCACCGGTAGCGTACACACCTGAAATTCGGAGCACGTCTGATCGAGGTACCCCCAATTTAGTTAATTAATCCTCCTCCACTTATCGGTTCCAAGTTCCTCAAATAGAGATCTCTCTGTCCGGCCAGTGGTGAACCCGATCTACTCATTCGAACACGATCCCCCGCTCTACAATTCTCGAGGAAATTATTGAATTATTAAAAAGACTATCAAAATATTGCCGGTCAATTGTTAATAACAATTTCTATAGAAATATTGGTTTCGTAAATGATTGTCTTCGAGCTCCTGTCATATTTTACCAGACTTATATTATCTTGCCGTGACAATGTTGTCGTTGTCGTTGCCGTTGTTGCATGCGTCAAATCTTGCAATCGAATTTTAACATTTTAACAATGGAATATTAAAAAACAAATTAAGTACGGTAGTACGTGATCGCGTTCAGCGATCCCCACTCCGCGCGCCAGCGCTCCCTACTCCACTGTACTGACTCATTCGGAAGGTGCTCAGTCAGTGTGGTGTTTCGTTCATTCAGCTCCATTTCGGACAATTTCGGACTCCATCAAGAGCCGTCGCGTCGTCTCTCGGAGTCATCCCCTCATTCTATTTCGCGTATTTCCATATATCTTGCGTTCCATTTCAAAAAGACTAAAAAGTAGAAGATAAAAATATATAAACGAAAACTTTTTAAACACCACGCTTATATTAAAATGCACTGAAAAGGGGGAAATAATTTTTTTCCTGGTTCTCTCCAAACATTTAGTATAAATTTAAATAAAATCATGGCATTAGTGACTATATAAATAAAAGCGTGGAGCGCTGAACTGTATTGTCGTAATCTTCGTGGGCGCTCCACGCTTTCATTTTTATAGTTACTAATGTCATGACTTTATTTAAAATATTAAATTTTTGGGGAGAACCACGAAAAAAGAATTATTTTCTCCTTTTCAGTGCATTTTAATATTAGTATGGTTTTTAAAAAGTTGTTTGTTTAAATATTTTGTGTATTAAAGTATGAAGTTTGCCGAAGGAATCTTCGGGACTGCGACACCGTACGAAAATGATTGGCTCGTACCGGAGTCGCTGGATGAATGAATTATTAAATTCATATTCCCCCCACTCTACCTTCCCCTTCCACGACGCTACTCCCCCACGTTTCCGCCCGGCCACGTGACGCGTTTCGCTACTGTTCTGTATGTACTGTCATATCCGGTCCTGGCAGAGAGGTGGGGTTACTTTTTCCCCCGAATTCGTGCACCCTCCCCTCATCCGGCTCGTGCGGCGCTTATCAGTGTCGTTATCGCGGATCGTTTATCACCGGTCCGTGTCGAGTTCTCGTTAATTGCCCGGTCTCACGGTTTCGCGCAATTATCTACGCCCGTTGCAAAACATTTCATTGCAGGAGTCCTTTCCAGCTCCTCGGATTCGTTGGGTTCTCGCGTTGTTAATTAATTCCTGGCCCCTTTGAAACAGCGCCGAACAGATTTGATCGCGTTCTCGGTGGTATGCGATAACACGAAGAAACCTCGATTCGTTCGGGTCTCCAGGAGAATTTCACGACCGGCCGTTTTTCAATTCGGAATTAGTTTCGCGATAGTCCGGGTGCTCCGCGCAGTCTCTTTTCATGGCCCGGTTTATTTATCACAGTGGACTCGCGTAGGTTCCGCGCGGAAACAGGAGGCAGTTTGTCTCGCAGTTTGAAAAGTAATTCCCCCGGAGGACATTATTCCCAACGGTCTACGCACTGCGAGGCCAATACCGAAGAAGTATCGTCGTCTACTCTCCGAGGCAACTTTCCTCGAAAAATTGAATTTAACTTGCATCTGAAGGGATGGCCCCATTAAAACGCAGTAACAACTTCGCTGTAGTTCAGAGTTTGAACGAGCTCTCGCCCCTAAAACGACGAGGGTGAGGGGGACCGGACCAGCTGATGTCACCTTCCGGTTTTAATCGGACCAGACGCAACGAAACCATCGATCGAAAGCCAATCGACTTTTCGTTGTTCTCGGTATCAAGGGACAGATTAGGACTTGTCTCCCCCAGTGCCGTAACGAGAGTATGAAGCGCCTGTGGCAAGTGTCTAACTTGCGCCTCCGAGAAATTGCGCCAAGAAAATTAAGAATTTTAACGTAACAAGTTAAATTTTACTAAATGCAATATATTAAATACTATTAACCTCATCAAAATGAGTTACCTGTATAATGTATTTGGGGTCATTCCATGCCAGATCGATCACTTTTTGCGGGCACCATCGTCGATTTTGTTCTAAATGAAATATATTATAACGATACCCCCCATCTTTTTCAAGGGCTCATTTTAAAGGGGAAACTTCAAGGAATATTACCATTTTTTTTTTCAAAATTTAAATCACTGAGCCCCATCAACGAAAAAAACGTAAAAAAAGAATTTGTTTAAATTTTTCGACATTATAAAGTTGATTGTCGGGGTTGGAAAAATTATTTTGTAATAGCCCAGTCCTTTTCGGATAAAACAAAAAAGAAATGTAGCTCAATCGGACAAATAGTTCCCGAGATAAAAATTCGTAAGTGAGGTACGTTTTCGCCGAAATGGACAAAAATTGAAACCTTTGAAGGCCTGCCATTTCTAAAAAAATTCGAAACCGGCAAAATGATGACTAAAACCCCCCTTAATTTCACACATGGACTACAATATATTTAATTTAGAACAAAATCGACGATGATGCCTGCAAAAAGTGATCGATTTGGCATGGAATGACCCTTTGTCAAGGTATTTGTATGAATATGAATAAATAATCTATAACCTAAATAAGAACAAATTTTTATTCATATTCAATGACGACAAAATAAAAGAAGTACAAAACATAGGTATATGTTAAAATAATATAATAAAAACATAAAACAATTCAGCATATTTTGTAAAGTAATTTTTCTCGTTTTTTCATTTGCAAACACATCTATTATATCGTCATAATTTAATGTTTTGGCAACATCTTTCTCAATTGATATTATAGATATGTTTGTTCATCGCTCTTGTCCAATAGAAGAACGAAGGTACGATTTTACAATTTTTAATTTGCTAAACAAACGTTTGCAGGGAGCTGTTGTTACAGGCATTGTTATGAAAATCCTTAATTCTGTGTCTAGATTTGGATACGTGTTTTGTAATGGGCGTTCGTGATTTTTTTGCAAGATTTGAAAAGCGTCCAGGCGACCCTTAACCGGATCGGTATTCTTTGTTTTGCGCCCCAAACCCAGTTGCGCCCGTGGCGGGCGCCTCTTTCGCCACGCCCTCGTTACGGCACTGGTCTCCCCACTCTACCTTCCCCTTCTACGATACTACAGAATTTTATCGATATTGTTCCAAACACGGGTCTACTCCAGGGTTACCATATGCGAGTCTCGCCAGGCACCTTACCCCTTTTTTCATTTAAAAAATGCCACGAATATGTTGGCCAAAATCCCATAAAAAAATAATAAAGAATAAAGAAGTTTTGTTATTGGATTAGTGCGGTCTCACCGATATACCCGAGCCGTATGATGTCATACTTCTCGGCGAGCTAGGCCCCTCAAGGGGGTACACCCCGCAGGAGTGGGGATAGTTCTGGGACAATTGTCGACCAACATTTGGGACATCTATCGATAAAATACTGTATTCCCCTACTATTTCGTCGCGGCCCGGTCGCGTGACGCGTTTCGTCTCTGTCGTCACGATGTCACGTGATTAATCCGGTACTGTCGGAGAGAGGGCAATTTTTCCCCCTCATTTCGTCGAGGGCGGACCGTACGAAGGAGTTGACTCCAGTCTCCTTGAAAAACGACGCCTGCGTCGATGTTCCGCGTCGATCACGCTTTTTAAATCACCCTATAAAAATTCCACTCGGTATCGCAATTTCCTCGGTCTCTTTTTTTCCCCAACAACATCAACCCGTAAATGACTTTACGGTCTACCAAACACCCTCGCCGCCTAATGGCCGCGGTGATTACTTTAAAACTTCCCTCGAACTTTTGATCAATATTTTCAATTTCTTCGCTGGCGACACGCTTTTCCATATCAATCGATCTCGCCGTTCACCTCGAACCGGTGCGACGGTGGCGCATAGCGCGTTCATTATACCGAGTCAAAAGGAAGATTTTTTCGAACTTGTTAATATGATAACCGTAAAGGCTACTAGAGGATATTCGAGGTTTGAACAATTTCGCGTTTCAAAAGGGCAATACGCGACCGTTTTTCATCGGCAAATGGGAAAAGTTTCGCGCGAGATTCCTCGGTGGGTGAGGTGCTCTCTCCAGTTTTCTTGGGGGTCGTTTCGGGGAGGCTTCCCAGCCGCTGTTTCAGCTCGTTGCATTGCGGTAGATCGATGTACCGGAGTTCAGGGTTACGTTGTAAGGCCTCCTCGTCGTCGATGGAATCTGCAGTCGCACGTGCTGCGCGTCCATCGCGGCTCCGACGCACAGTGTATGAAAAACTTGTAGAAATTTTGTACTTTCAATGTATTGGCTTTTGTGCAATAAATTCCCGTGTTTTTTGTATTTCGTTGGGTAAAGTATACCGGGTATTTCACACCTAACTTGACCACCTTGAATATCTTTGTTGTTTTCAAAGATACGTCATATATCTGAAGGACAAAGTTGAGTGGTAAAATGGGGCTCATACGATACCAAAAAAATCTTCGTTGTTATGTAATTCTTTTAAGAGATATATGTGGCGACTGTAGCGACGCTCACCAATGTGAAGTTAGCGTTGTGAAGTTGGCGTTAAATTCAAATGTTTAAATTAGTTATTTTCTTGTCATTGACAAAATACAATTTGTTTAATCAATAGTTTGCCATCAATGAGGTAGGATCTAAAGATATTGTGATCAAAGAATTTAATTCTATTAAAGTTTTGTTAATAAACTTCAATTAAATGTGGCGACTGTAGCGACACTCACCAATGTGAAGTTAGCGTTGTGAAGTTGGCGTTAAATTAAAATGTTTAAATTAGTTATTTTCTTGTCATTGACAAAATACAATTTGTTTAATCAATAGTTTGCCATCAATGAGGTAGGATCTAAAAATATTGTGATCAAAGAATTTAATTCTATTAAAGTTTTGTTAATAAACTTCAATTAAATGTGGCGACTGTAGCGACACCCACCAATGTGAAGTTAGCGTTGTGAAGTTGGCGTTAAATTCAAATGTTTAAATTAGTTATTTTCTTGTCATTGACAAAATACAATTTGTTTAATCAATAGTTTGCCATCAGTGAGGTAGGATCTAAAAATATTGTGATCAAAGATTTAAATTCTATTAAAGTTTTGTTAATAAACTTCATCTTAATTTATTTATTGGGATCTCTAATATAATTCACTAGACATTTACCAAATATATTCCAATAGCTCAGACAACCAACATTTCTCCCGCGCGATTTGAAAAATCGTATTCTGGCCAAGTTTTTGACGCAAACACTCCACTGTGCGGCGGTCGGCGTTAATTCTTCGACCGACTCACGCTACTTATTTCGCAGTAGCGTCGGTTGCTCGTTAGGAGGCCGTGCCAAACCGAGTCGACCGGGTAATGGATAACGGAAACCGCATAAATATTCCTGCCTCGTCCCATCGGAGCGACCGGGAAAAACGATGCGGACCAGAGCCGAAGCAAAACGAGCGTCCTTTCCAATTAAACCCGGGGAACGCAATGTTTTTGACGCTGTCACCGGTGAAACATGACCGTGTGTAATTGCGTTCCGCGAAGACACTAAGCCGCGTTCTATATTCGCGTCGCGCACAACTGTCCCCCATTTTCGCTGCTACCTCGTCGAACGGGTTGGGATTCGCCGGGGAAGACGCGAGCAATTATCGCGGCACGTTTTGCGCGAAATTTTGTTGTTCACGACGCTGTACAGCTCGTTCAACTTTGTAATGAGGCCCGCGACAATTGTTTGCAACGCGTTGATCATCCGCAACCGGGAAAATCGGTTGAACCGAATTATTTGGGGAACTAAGACCCCTAACACGCGTTCATGGTAAAACTGAGAGGAGGAGCAGAGGAGAGGAGCGATTAATCGTGGTTCCATTGTGGGCGCACGCCGCGAAAGGAATTTCGCGAGTTGAATCGCAAGCGGGAAGAGATTCGGCGAGCCGCCTTGGGGCTTTTTTGATACCGCGAGAGAGTCGAGTATCGAATTCTCGGGGCTCGAAGGCGGGGCATATCCTCGACGAGGTGGTGAATCAGGTGCGCCGAAACCGTAGGAAACCGGGTCAAAAGAGGGCCGATGCGCCTCACCGACGCGACGGAATTAGACCGGCTGGTTCGAGCCTAGTTCGCCGAGAACGCTCGGCCGCAGGTGGCGAAATCGAATTCGATCCCGCCACCCTGCTCCGAATGCTGCTGATCGAAACAGAATCTCCAAACAGCTCGACAACCCCGTGCGAACGAGATATCGAAATCAAGTTAGGAAATTCGATATCACAAAAGCATTTCGTAGTCGGAAGAAAAGTGTTCGATTCAGAGTTGGGCAATAATCAACTAATATTTAAAAATGACTGATAGCCATTTTTTACTACGCTTATATTAACTTGCCGAGTTGTCGTTATTGTCGTTGTTGTATCCGTCAAATCTTGTAATCGAATCTTAAGCCACTTCCCGATGAGCTAGAGACTTGAAACTTTAAACATAGCTCAGAACTGGAAGACAATGCAATATTAAAAAACAAATTTTAAAAAAAAACTGTGCGTTCAGGAGAAAAAAATTTTAATATTAACCGTCACACCTTGTTGCGCCACGCTCGGTAGTACGTGATCGCGTTCAGCACTCCCCACTCCGCGTGCCAGCGCTCCCCACTCCACTACGCGTTCCCACTCCGACTCATCCCCACTCCACTGACCCATTTCGCACCGAAGGAGCTCAGTCAGTGTGGTGTTCCGTTCATTCAGTTCCATTTCGGACTCCATCAAGAGACGTTGTCTCTCGGGGTTATCCCCTCATTCTATCTCACGTATTTCCATATATCTTGCGTTTCTATATCTTACTATTTAATACCAGTATTACTATATCTTGCTATATCTTCCATTTCAAAAAGACTAAAAAGTAGGAATTAAAAAAATATAAAAAAAACTTTTTAAACACCACGCTTATATTAAAATGCTCTGAAAAGGGGAAAATAATTTTTTTCCTGGTTCTATCCAAAAATTTCATATAATAAAATCATGGGGCATTAGTGACTATAGAAATAAAAGCGTGGACCGCTGAACTATATTGTCGTAATCTTCGTGGGCGCTCCACGCTTTTCTTTTTATAGTCACTAATGTCATGACTTTATTTAAAATATTAAATTTTTGGGGAGAACCACGAAAAAAGAATTATTTTCTCCTTTTCAGTGCATTTTAATCTAAGCGTGCTGTTTAAAAAGTTTTTTTTAATATATTTTTTTATTGAATATTAGTTGTGATTATTGCCCAACTCTAGTTCGATTACATGTTTCAAAGTCATGGCTCCGTACACGTTGGTTCATACTACGCCGGCTGATGAACGGTTTCGGAACGCATCACTCTAATTGGTAATTAATTAATAATGCTTCGGGATTCGTTTGTGTACAGTAGAATTTCGCGAATAAACAGAAACAGATCATTAATAACAGAGTAAAATGTGTAATGGACTTGATGACCGGATACCGATCGATCGATGCTAATTGCACGCGATCGTTCTATTTGTACTCGTTAGGCGTGCAATTATTTCCAGTGTAACCGTACGTGCACGATTACGATCACTCCTCGAACACAGATCAATATGTGGGACTCGAGTCTACGTCGATAACTTCGACTGAATTCGTTTGAAAAATATGTTTAAAGAACACCTGGAACACTGGAGTCACCGTGTTTCATCCGGTTCGGACGTCAAACATCGGCGACGTCCGACTTCCCCGCTCGCCGTGCCTATACGGTGTAACACGGAGTCTCCCGTAATCCCTTAAATCTCATTTTTGATGCGCGACAGCGAACCGTGGCTCGGAATCATTTTAAAGGGATACGCGCGGGGTAGCATGATAGAACGGAGCAGAGTACAGTGTTGTACAGGAGATTCGGCTGGCAAGAACTCTCGGGCTTCCGGGCCGCGTTTGCTCGCATTCAGTTTCGCCGTGTAGTTTCCGGGTCAAAAGTCACCGGGCACGCGGCGGATTTTCATGGAAACCCGGCGATCCGTTAACATCCGAGCTCGGCACCCTTTCTCGCGAATAAAGACCAGGGAATTTAACATTTCCCAACGGAGCGCGGATCTATACGGCCCGGGGATCTATACGGTGTATAAAAAGTAATGGTCATCCGTCCTAGGGGTGAATCTACATCTCTGGATCGGTGGACATTTGTAAAAGAAACTTGCCGCAAAATTGTTTATACATTATTACCTTTTTTTACGGAAGAGGTAAAAAAAATGTGGGACTCAGGGTGTTTATACATTATTACTAGACTGCGCATCTTTATGAAAAATAACAAATTCTTACCTGAATTGCAAGAAACTGGAGTGAAATAGAATTTTATTTTCTTCCCTATTATGTTCAGTAGGTTCAGAGTAATATAACAGCATGTTTAAATTTTTCTAATATTTTTGCTATTTTAAATGACACCTACTGAATTTTTGTCATAAATGCATAAAATCCGCAGGCTAATTATTACACATAAGAATATTAACGTAAGAATCTTCTGCTCCTCCGACGGATCCACAGTTTACTTATGCGAATACGTCCGAGTAACTGTGACTGTCATCCGAAGCCTATTTTCAATCACTAAAAACCAGAGTTTGGAAAAAATTTAATCAACGATTGACGAATAAATTTCCACTTCAATCGTTAATCGAAATTAACAATTAATCTCCTATATAGTTTAGTCGTCAATTAAATACTTATTAATCGTTAATTGGGAATGACGGTTACATCTCTACTTTAGTCGTTAATTACGATTAAATTGTAATCGTCAATCGGATAATTGATTAATGATTAACTGCTGAAATTTCGAATATGAAATACGGAATGAAAATGATTAACTTCGTCAATCGATTGAATCACTCTCCCATTTTTCGATGATTTCTTTTTTTAATCAACGATCGACGATTAACTATCAATCGATTGAATCAGTCTCCGATTTTTCGATGATTTTTGATCAACGATTGACTTCATCAATTTATTGAATCAATCGTCGATTTTTCAATGATTACTTTTTTTAATCGTACACATTAATCAATCAATCTTGATTAGAATTTTAATCGATTAATGCCAAACTCCGCTAAAAACTACACAACACACTTTCTGAAATCGTGACAAGAAGTTACTCCGACCACGATCAAAATATTCTGCGATATTAATCCGATTTCTGCGCGAAAACTCTGTTCTCCCACCATGCAACGTATTCGATCACCGATCGATTGAAACAAAAAAGAAATTATTTCCAAGAATGTATTAATTTTCGAGAATCATCTGTGTTCCGTCGCGTACCGCTTTTTCATATTATTAATGCGGGCACAAAGGCTCGACGACTGCGATATACCTGAAAAGGTCAGTATAGCAGGCAAAAAACGTATGCGAATCGGTTCCGAACCGGCCGATTATTTTACAACCACCGCGCTCCGACAACTTCAACCCCTACAGATGGACAACACGTGCTACAGACCCCCACCCACAAATTACGCCACTGACGACCGGAGACAATACGAAAAGGAATTTCTTTGACAGTTTCCCACTCCTCTACCTAACGTCCTTCAGACGCACCCGCGTCCAATTAACAAACGCTACATTTCCTCACCTAAATCCACCCTTAACCATTCATGAAAAAGTCGATGTGACAACCGCAGTACTCTTTTCATCGTGGTCGGAGTAACTTCCTCTCGTTCGCTGTCACGATTTCGGGGAGTGTGTTGTGTAGAGTGTAGATTATGTATCGGGTTGGCAAGAAAGTAATTTCGGTATTCCAAGGTGAAATAATCCCCAATTTATTCTGTTCGACGATCTTTTTCTATCTTTCTGGCAGCTTCACAATTCCGTGCTCATCAAACTTCTGATCCTTATCGGCGAAAAACTGATCCAAATGCGAAATTATGATGTATTTGGTATGTGATCCAGTAGATTTGTACCCGCCGCGGATGCAGATCGAAGTTTCGAACCTTTAGGATCAATAGTTGAGAAGCTATGGTCGCTTAAAGTTTAGCATATTTCAGCAATGTGGCGGCGCCCTTATCTGTCAAAAATGCTCAACTTTAAGCGACCATAACTCCTGAACCATTGATCCTACAGGATCGAAACTTCGATCTGCATCCGCGCCGGGTACAAATCTACTGGATTACATACCAAATACATCATAATTCTTGGGAGAAAGGTTTTGAGTCCGGTAAAGTCAAGTTTACCCCTTTATAGTGCAGGATTTCGATAAATAAATTCCGTGGCTATCACGAGACGATCGTTTTCGATTGCATCCTATCTTTTTTATCCTGCGCACACTTCACAGTGACTGCAGAGCCGACAACTGCTAAGATTCGCGTAGACACGGTACACACACCGGTCGCGCTCGATTTTTCGGGGCTGTTTACAACTCGTTTTCCGTTCTCCATGTCGTGGAACGAAGGTCGACCCGCGGAAGAAGGTTGGCCGGATGCCAAGCGATCAGCATGCAAGTCATCTTCGCCGTGGAATAAATTCACGGGCCCGTTCAGCTGTTTCTGACACGAGCACAAGCAGGCTTCCTACGACTGATTTAATTGAATTCCAACGACATCGATCATTTTTCTTCTCGCCTCGCCGTTTAACGAACCTAGCTTCTGTCGAAGAGAAAACCTCGAACTTCCGTGACTACATTCTTCCACGGCATTCCAATCTGAAAGTCCCAACCGCGTGCGACAAATTTTTTGGTCAACTTCCCCGAAGCCGGAAAGTACATTGCGCTAATATAAAATAAGAAAAATCATATATTGGGTTGGCAAGAAAGTAATTTCGGCATTTTAAGGTGAAATAGAGCCCATTATTTTTTATTCAAGCAATGAACTTTAATGAATAGGATATTTTTCCTTTCGTTCGATGATTTTTTGCCAAATTTTTCGTATAAACCCACATAAAAATGTTGAAAAATACAACTTTTAGTATTTTCTCTGCAATTCCGACAATTTGCAGGTTTCTTCAGAAATTTTTGTCACGTTGTGTAGCAAATCAATTGTTCTGACTTCTCCAAAAATTTCAAATCGTATATTTCAATATATTAAAAAAGGTTATGGTGTTTTTAAGAGTGTCCGAATATTAGTGTGAGTCACTGTACACCGAGGATATTATTATGCATTTATGAGAACAACATTTTAAGAATTTATTTGAAGCCTTTGCACTCCGAATTATTTTTCAATTTTATTGCCAACAATTCGCTACTATTTTAAGTGGTTTATTTGAAATTTACTTCAAACGATAGTTCCTTGACTGCTACTTATTTTAAACAATATTGTTTACCAATTATAATATTAAATACAACAGTAAACAAATTATGATGTTTTCAAGAGTGTCCGAATATTAGTGGTAGTCACTGTATTTATTAAACTCTGTTCAGAATGTCCATCACAATTTTGATACGATATTGTAAGGCAAGGGGTTAAAGTTCATCGTTTGGATAAAGAAATTCGGTTTCATTTCACCCTATAATACCGAAATTACTTTCTTGCCAATCCAATACGATGAAATTATTCAAGGTTGAAAGGAATGTTTAATTTTCGAGTTAAAAAAGCTCCGACTGCAAAGGGTTAATAATTTCCTCGGATCTGAAGTCTCGTGATATTCGACTCGTACTACTCGTCTGGCCAATAGTCGACCCGTGCTACCAACCGTAGAAGACGGAGCAAAGAAGTGCCGTAACTTCTAGAACACCCGTGCCAGTGGACGCGTGCGTTTGCTTGTCCACCGATCGATACACGGCGAAACTTTCTCACCCCCCTGCTTCTCCATTAGTTTCTTCTTTCTTCTTTCGCCGCTGCTTTTCTTGCTACGCTTCCCGTTTTTCGGCGGACCTTCCGGTCGAAGGAGAATCGAATTCTTTGTCCTAGGCTACTCGCGCGGCACAACACGAATACGGACTCATGTCCCTTTTCTTCGACCATGGTCAACCCCCGCGTTATACGACAGGTTTAACCCGTCATGGCCAGACTGCGGATCATTGTGCAATATTTTTGTGACACAACTTCAGTAAACTACAATTAATGTTATCGGCGCACTGGTTCGATCAATTGGAAAATAAGCAAATTTGCAAAAATATCACATTAATTATCACATTAAAATTAATTCTTCTATATTGGATATCAAAAAGAAATACAATCAATTTATTCGGAATAATTCTAATAAATATTTCATAAAATTTTACTGGATCCCGTCCCATTCCGGAATATGGGGTAATGAAGTTGCTGATGACTTATAGGTAAAAGTGCTACCACTTTCTGTTCTTTAGGTATCTCTAAAATTCCTTATACTGATTTGTACGAACTATTTAAGAAAAAAGCCTTTTCCAACACTTTCAGAATAATTAAAAAGTCAAGGGTTATATAAAGGCAGATTTTATTTTCTTCATTATTATAGGGATAACCGTCTTCCTTGGTTTAATGGCACAAATCTATCCCGTCATTTTATTGTCTCAATAAATAGAAGCAGAGCTGATCATTACCATCTTGCTGGATCTCTTGCACGGATTGGCATTATTGACAACGCTATGTGTAGATGCAACTCCGTGTGTGAAACTCTTAATCATGTCCTTTGGCAGTGCAATTTATATGATGCGCAAAGATTACTACTGCTGAAAAAACTTGTTAAGTTAAAATTTCAACTGCCTTTGGACGTTTCTATATTTTTGGCTGGGCCCAATATTAAAGTCTGCTAAAGGAGGTATTTTCGCGATCGCACTATTTGAAAGAATGGTAATTATTTTTCTCGGCGCTCAGGCTCGATCAATTTCTACACTAAATGAATATAGCTTCAGGGGCATGAAACGTTATAGTCCGGGTTCGAACCAAATAACGCTTCCGATTCGGGTTTGAATCAGCAAAGATGCCAAATGCTATTTATTTATTTTATACCAATAAAATAGCATTTGGCATCTTTGCTGATTCAAACCCGAATCGGAAGCGTTATTTGGTTCGAACCCGGACTATAACGTTTCATGCCCCTCGAGCTATATTCATTTAGTGTAGAAATTGATCGAACCTGAGCGCCGAGAAAAATAATTACCATTCTATTAAAGTCTGCCTCTATAGTCACTCGTTCCTAAAAAGTTGTAACTTATATGTTTAAGAGGAACCCAATGGTTGTACATCCCCATGCTTAATTTTGTATATGGTTTTTGTACTGTTTACTCCATTTATATTCATATCTAACGTTGTAATAAATCTTTTTTGAGATTTCCAATAAAAAGAAAAAGAAAACCCTCCGGTTGTTTCTGCCGTCGCGGAGGAATCTCCCGGTCCATCTCGGAATCTATGAATCTCCGTCGGCTAGATGCCTGATAGACGCCGGGTGTCTCGCCTCGCCTGTTGCTTTATGTACCCGGCGCTGTTTCGGCCGACTAGGCGAAACATTTTATCAGATATCGAGAATCGCTTAGGCAGACCGAGATACCGTCTCCGGCTCCGGCACGCTCCACCCACCCACATCCTCTCGCCATTCTCGAGACCGACGATGCGTCGAGGCGGCAACGATGTCTCGCTCGTTTACCGGTATCGTGCTAGCTAATTACCCGGCGACGACACCGTTTTCGCGAGCTACCAACCAACCGTTCCGCTCGAATCGACTCGTTCCAGCACAGGCGATACGGTAGATACGGTCGATCGCTTCGGGAGAACCACTCGCAATTTCATTCGAATCAGCCTCCCGAACCGTTCACTCTCCTGCGATCGCGTCGCTGGATTTCTCCGAACTGGAACAATTGAATCGAATTCGATTATTCTCGAACACGAAGCACGGATGAACAGAACGTTATTTCGTTTCTCGGTTTTTGTATGTAGAATCGCCTCGTAGAACAGTTTAAGAATATGAATACGTTGCTTGAGCTTGTTAAAAATATTGAAAAGAGAAAAACATTTATCTTGTTCGTGTCTCTTGCAATTTTGAGACATTGGTCGGACAAGTTGGTCGGAGGGAACGAGGAGATAGCACAATTTGAAATTCATGTAATTTCTGTCTATTAAACATTAGAAATTCAATTATTTTTATACATATATTTTTAGTGTGTCTTTCTGAAATGAGGAAACGAAGCTTCGTTAACTTATCTATTCTTATTGAATGAAGTAGAATTATTAACGAAATATAGAGAAAGCCCAGAACTCTTCTTTTTCCTGTAATTTTCAGGATTGTTTAACAAGCTCATAACTTTTCGGCGTCTATTTACAATTTTTGATATTTGTGCAATTCAATCTTGCTCTTCCTTTAACTTCAATATCGTATGTACGTCACATACACTTAGTTTTTTCAACGACCCATTCTTAACACTTTAGTATGTTGTTTTATTAAATAAGCACGAAAGAGAGAAGCTAGTACCCACTTCATCAATTACGTTTTGCAATAAATGTTTGCTCTTCAGTAACATCTGCACAACTGACAAATGTAAAACTGCTACATAGTTGTGCTATCATTTTGTCCGGCTTGTGGGTCCCAATATTTACGTTTCCATTTCGAAAATTCTATCGAAGTAATTATGGTGGATGACATTCAGTACATTGTACGTATTATATTATAATTGTGTGTACGTAGGCATGTCAGAATATGTTGACATATTAAAATATCCATTTTCTTCAATTTAATGTACCAAATGAGAGAAATATCTATCTGTTTGTCCTGGAGTGTATCGAGCCTTAAAAGAAACTGGTACACACACATGTTCCCTTATAAAAATGACGAGATTGACTTTATTTAGACTTTGTGCGGTCCCTATTGTAATACGTGCTCTACTAAAGATATCCATACAGCCATTCCTTTTGAAATCATTTTTATTATTTCCATAATTGTAGAATAAAAAATCTGGAACCGGTCATTTTGACCGGTGGTGGTAGGTTTAGTGTTAACGAAGCCGCGTAGAACATTTTGCACAAAGGAAAAAAGTTACTTGAAATGACCCCAGCAGCCTCTCCTTTCAAGGTTTCCCGACTTTGTTCGGACACCGTGTATGTCGCGTTCACGTGCAGACAAGCATGGAAACAAGGTCGAATAAAGGTTGCAGGTGGCCGTGGGGGATATCGGACGGAAAATGACTGGGAAAAGCCACGTAGGCAAAGTATCCAGGGCAGACCGTCTGCCCATGGTCCGAGCCATAATCGTTGATTACAATGATTACGTAACACCAGAGTGGCGGGGTGCTGATGGTTTTACTTGGCGGCATAGTTCCCACCATTGCGGGGAATTACGGCGGCCCGCGGATTCTCCACGGTGGCCAGATGTTCCGGGGGGATAATCTGTTTGGAACGTGTCCAAAGTCGGGCGGGGGAATTGGATCGCGAGCGTCCACGGAAACGTCCCGAGAATTCTCGTGAAACTCGCGATCATTTCCAAGAACGTTTGATCCTCGCACGGTGCGGAATTTGGCCCGGAAAGTCGGCAAACACTATTCTACCGTTACTTATGACCTCAAGGTCAGAATATATACTAGATCGCTCAATTCGTCTTAACGTCAGCTATAATATTGTAAAGACAAAAATGCATTTTAATATTTGAAACATCAGAATGATCTTTATTTTCTGCCGGAAAGAAATTTCATTTAAAAGTTTTTGTTTTTACCGCACTTCGTTAGCTCGCCGTGTTGTTGTTGTTGTTATTGTATGCGTCAAACCTTGTAATTAGTGCATTTTAATATAAGTGTGGTTTTTAAAAAGTTTTTTAAAATATATTTTTTTGATTAAAGACGTGTGTGGAAAGAATACGTTTACGTACACCCAGAGGGGGTAGTGTGGGACTCGGAGAACACAGATGGTCGGTGTCCCCATTAAGGGGGTAGTATAGGCTCGATTTGGAACTAGAAAATACCTAGAATCTTACTAGAAAAATGGCTCGAAACATGGGTTTGCGCGCTGTCGGTTTTCGTCCTTATTTCAGAAAATTTTGGGCTGAGTGAGGGCTTATTCTAAAGAGGAAGGTTAGACGCACTGCGCCCTGGTTACGAGGTTAACGAGATTATGTTTATAACTAATAATATGAGGGCCCAAAGTAGAGAAAAAATCTAGGAAAAAATCCCGCAGATTTCAATGCATTTTTCTGTCTCCAAAAGACTTTTTGACTTATGAGATGACCAGGGCGCAGTGCGTTGAACCTTCCTCTTTAGAATGAGCCCTCACCCAGCCCAAACTTTGCTCAAATAAGGACAAAAACCGACAGCGCGCAGACCCATGTTTTGGACCCAAAATCTAGTAAGCAAACCCATGTTTCGAGCCATTTTTCTAGTAAGATTCTAGGTATTTTCTAGTTCCAAATCGAGCCTATACTACCCCATTAATACCCACTAAGAAAACCACAGGTCTAAAGTACATCCCACTAGATAGTAACCCCGCGGAAAGACCAGTTTTCGTTCGCCTTTGCGCATCTTCGCCCTAATTGGTTCAAGAAAGTGGGGAGTGGGTAGTGTAGTGAGGGATGATAGGCTTGCTGCGCCCCCACCATCTTCTAAGCTGCGCGAAACGGGGTTACTCTCTCGTGGGATATACTTTAGGACTTAAAGCCCTGTCCTACCTCTATCTTACTGCCCACCCACAAACGGGGACCCACTCTTTGTTTAGTCCCGTCTGTGTGTTTGTTGCGGGCACTCGCCACTCGTGTTCTTAGCTCGAATACATGCATACAGTGGGTGTACAAAGTGTTCGTACAGCTTTTAAAAACTAATAACTGTTTTATAATTGTATCAAACGACCTCATTTTTTATAATCAATTAGGAGCATTGGTGTAGGAAGTGATATGCAAAAAAGATTTTCCAAAAATTATATAATAATTTACAAGGTTACATGCAAAAATAAAAAAGGCATTTTCTGAAACTCTTTTATTTGGTTCCCTAATGAAAATTTAAAATATATATTTCGTAGATCTATAATAGTTATACACATGCTGAAAATTTCAACGAAATCGGTTGACGTAGGAAAAAATGTGGATTTTTGAAGCAGAACTTGATCAAAAGTCGTATAAAACTACGATTTTCACCATTTTTAACCGCTTGTAGCTCACGTGTATGTTAATCGATTTCGATGAAATTCTCAGCATGTGTGTAACTGTTTTAGATCTACAAAACATATACATTTCAAATTTTCTTTAAGGGCCCCAATAAAAAAGTTTTGAAAATCCCTTTTTCATTTTTGCATGTAACCTTGTAAATTAAAAATTTCTGGAAAATCTTTTCTGCATATCATTTCGTAAACCAGTGCTTCTAATTGATTATAAAAAATCAGGTCCTTTCGTACAAGCATAAAACAGTTATTAGTTTTTAAAAGGTGTACGAATACTTTGCACACCCACTGTATATGATAGAAGTCCGTGCTGAATTTAGCCTCTCAACATCGTTACCTTTCGCTGAATAACCATGAATTCTTGAATGTTCACATTTCGAGTTTCTGCCAGGTTTTCGGGGCCGCGACCTCGCTGCGGGTCGCCTCGCGTGGGGCGTTAGAAACGATCCCCTGTTTATTTATTCGTCGGGTTGGGGATCGCTGCGGAGCAACTTTTAATGGCAGATTTGGCTCGGGAGAACGTGCCCGGTCAACTTCGGCGAAAGTTCGCCGCAGAGGTCAGCTGGTCCCCGTGAGCAAATCGTTATCGAGGACACGCGTCCACGTGTGTGTGCGTTCCGGTGGGTGTATCGAGAGGACGCACCTCCATTGAAAACGCGGTCACGATAATGGCGGGGGGCGTACGAAACTCATAAGCCCCGTAATTGGAGGTTGAAAGAGAGATTCGAGGGACAATGCGGGGCCCGAGACAATGAGAAGCAAGCTGGTAATTCAACCGGAACTACACGGGACAACGCGGTGGCTTCCCGACCACGATCCGGGCCAGATTGCGTTTTGATAACGTCGCGGAAACGGGAGCTTACGCCTCGCAAATGATACTTTGCGCAGCTAAAGTGTCTCTCTCTCTCTCTCTTCGGCTCCCAATGGAATCGTGTAGTGATTGTTTATCCGATAAGCAGTTAGCATCGTAAACTGCCGTGCCCGAGTAACAGGTTGCTATAGGAAACTGTTTCTTTTGTTCGAAATGTTGGCAGCCCTTAACTTCACCGGAATCAAAAGTGCCTTTCTCCTACCAATTATGATGTATTTGGTATGTAATTCAGTAGATTTGTAACCGGCGTTAATGCAGATCGAAGTTTCGAATCTCTAGGATCGATAGTTGAGGAGCTATGGTCGCTTAAAGTCGAGCATATTTCAGCAATGTGGCGGCGCCCTTATCTGTCAAAAATGCTCGACTTTAAGCGACCATAACTCCTGAACCATTGATCCTACAGGATCGAAACTTCAGATCTACCGGATTACATACCAAACACATCATAATTCGTGGGAGAAAGGTTTCGAGTCCGGTGAAGTAAAGTTTACCCGAAACGTTTGTTTCTCTCGCGAAACAATTCAACATTCCTCATAAAATTTGCAGTGTGTAAGCGATGGAGCTCCGCTGAAAATCGTTAGCAAAATCGCGGCTTTCCAACCAGTATGCAAAGCTCCGAATGGGGTGGCGTGGGCTCGGCGTGGGGGAAAACTGGGGGGGAAAAAAGTTGGACGGTTGCCGGCGCTCGGACGTGCTGTAAATAAATCCATAGCAGTGCAATATCGTTTCTTGCAGCGGCGACCTCGTTAAACGCGTAATGGATAACCGATAGCAGTCGGTGGATTTGAGGGCGCCGGGCCCGCTAGAATCGAAATTGCGACCGTCGATCAGGCTAACGAGCCGCGACATGCAAGAGATATCCCTCGGCAGGAGCCGGTTCGCCCCCTTTGAATTAGAAAACACAACCGGCGAGAGAGCGGAATCCCTTTTCTGCGAGCCGAATAGTCTATCCGCGTTTCGCTGTATACGGTATACAATTTACCATCCGTTCCCTGTTGTTTCACGATCAATTCGCTTCCGTCGCTCGGCCGGAGATTCAGTCCGTCGAGATGGAGATTTAGCTCGCCTCGCTGCCCGATCAGAAAACAGGGTTAATCACAGCTGGACATTGATCCACGCGCGCTACTCGAGCACACATCTTGATATCCGGACGTCTCACAGTGGTCGGAAATCGCCAAATCGTGGACAATAGTCGAACATTTTTTGCCGTTGTTTAAAAATCTATGTAGTACTACTTTATTTATAAGGTTCCCGAGCACTTAATACGTACTTCTGTCGGCGATGCGTAAGTTCAAAGTTAGTAGTTCTAGAAGACCGGCATTTTCAACCATAATTGAAATTACCTCTGCGACTTATCATAGCGCTGTAACGCTGGTTTATCGTTCCTGCTATTGTTGGGCATGTCCTAATTTAATATAATATTCTGATTTTATTGCTTTATTGAATTTTTTAAAACTCTGTGAGATGAAAAAGAGAAATCTACTACACATCCGGTACATTTCATTAACGAAAAAGTTGCTTATCAATCGCGATCAAGCAATCATTTTTTTTTTTTTGGGAAAGAAGCTGTTAAGGCTATTAAACAAGTGTACGTTTCATTTATCAGCGACCTATTGCGACCTTATGAATTATCGCCATTTCCTTAGCGCCCGGTAACGTTCCGAAATGGCGAATTTGCCCTGAATCGTAGACAAAACTAATTTTCGCAAATGCAAGGTACATATTTGTTATATATTAGAATAAAATGCTTCAGATAGTCAACAGTGTAAGATTTTAATGTTTTTTTTACATATATTTATCTCACTAGAGGTGAGTGAAATATCGGAACGAAAGAATTACCTCGCATGCAATATTTAACACTAAAATCATACATTTTTTGCTGTCTGAAGTCACCTGATGATAATTTAATATTTGTGGAAATATATAAATAATTTTTTCACGTAACCGGCCGCCATTTTGTTTTTTGTAATTTTGACATCAGATTCATATTCAACGGCACGAGAATTATGGGAATACTAATTTTCAAGAGAGTCCCAAAATTTTTGGGGTTACGCTTCCGCCATATTGAATCCGCCATTTTGTTTTTTGTAATTTTGACCTCAGATTTATAATCAGCGACCCGAAAAACCTATGAGCATCAATTTTGAACTAAATTAGAGTACTCCTTCCTATTTTGACCACGTTTCGGCGATTTCCGACCACTGTGCGTCTCTCCGATTACAGTAGACTCCCATATAACGTGACGAAAAAGTTATTTAAAATTATTAGGGGTGGGCAGCTACCCGAAATTCTGGGTCCTTGGTCCTCTCTCGTTTACTTTAGTCTGCTACCGTGAATTTTCTATTCTCAGCCGCAATATTCTCCTTCGAACGCAGACCGGCTGGTTGCGGAGAGCACAGTGTCGCAAATCCGTTCTCGCTGGGGAATCTTCTCGCGTCGGGGGGTTGTTACGCGAGTTGTCCGGCAGCCTTATCGCCGCGTCGTGTCTCCGCGCTTAATCCTTTAATCTCGTCGCTGTGAACCGCGTGAAGCTTGCCGGCAGCAACTCGAACTATTAAAATCATGATGATTTGTTAATATGCTCAATAGGTTGGGAATAATTCACCAGTGTTTTTAAATTTTTCTAATATTTTTAACTTCCCGATTTTATAGGGAAGTTATTGTAATGACCCCGAAAATCGAAAATCGATTTTTTAGCAGATCTTCACGTTTCATGGTCATTGCAGTCATTTTAGACTATTTTCAGCAAAATGTTCGTGTGTGTGTGTGTGCGTATGGCCGTTTCTATGTAATCAAATTTTTCGTTAACGTTTTCAGGAAAAGTAACAACGCGATCAGGATGATGAATGATGCAATCGATGTGCCCCGCTGTAACTTTAGAGCTGATTAGATTTTGGTCCATTTTGGTCAAGTAGTTTTTTAGTTTTTTCGAAAGAAGTTCATTCAACAATGCAATTTATACAAGAAAACGGAAAGTTTCCACCGAAGAAACAAACGTAATTACACAAAAAATTTTTTTTTGTACCTTATGCTAATGTTTCCGCTTACAATAATCGAAAATTATCCCAATGCAAGAGTGATTTAATCATCTCTACTCCCAAGAATACATTTTCAAAGAATATCGATGAAAGTACAAAAAAAAATTTATATTACAATCTTTAAAAAAACAATCAGTTCAAAACGTATTATTAACTGAGATTAAATTGAAAATTAATATAAACTACATGATAATTATTAATAACATTGATGTTGAAAACGGATTGGTTAATGGAGCACACATGCGGAATATTAAAATTGATTACTTTTCAAGAAAATACTAAAATTCCGTCTATATTGTGGTTAGATATTCAATTGGCCAGAGTAGGAGTGAAAGTAAGAACTCGTTATCGTGATTATATGAAAAATGCAAATATTCATCAAAATTTAACACCAATAATAAAAATATCGAATCACGTAAATATGTCGAGTGAGGAAAAATATCAAATCACACGTAGTCAATTTCCAGTGGTTCCTGCTGAAGCGATTACGATTCATAAAAGTCAGGGACAAACATACGAGAAAGTATGTTTGGATTTTAAAAAATCAGAAAGGCGAACTTTACAAATGTTGTATGTAGCACTGAGCAGAGTTTCAAAATTGAGCGGGGTTTACATATTTTGGGACAATTTAAATTAACAGTATCGAAGAAAACCAGGATCAATACTGCAAACCCGGATAATGAGGAGTTGTATCGTTTGCGAAAAACTAATTAAGACAATTTATTTTGCAACATTAGCATGCTATAACAAGGAACCAAGCGAGCAACGAGCATACGATGTTGGTTTAATGCGACGCCATATAGCAAACATTTTGATAAGTAGAAAACTATTGAATTTCCCTGAAAACGTATGATCTTCTTAAAACGTACACTTAATAATGATAATAATATACTGCAACTAACGAATCGGGAAGTTCTTTGTGTGGCTCGTGGAGAGTCACACACCAAATAAAAAAAAAACTAGCAATGCGTACCACTAACCCTTTCGCAAGAGCAGTCCTATCCGCGAGCGAGCAACAATAACCCTCTAGTTACTGTTTTAAATTACTCGTTCTCATGTTTGTCATGAATGCATATAATTCGTTGTCTAATAATGACCCTGAGCCCATAAATAACGTTAAGATAGTGTTTTCCGACCTTTGCGGTCCAAGCACCGTCAACTGGCTAACGCTCTTTCAGTTTGATCAACCCTCTCCGAGGTAAACGAGACGAAAGGCTTTATCGTTCCATTTCGCGAAACTGGAACTTACTCCTTCGCAGTTAGCTTCGATTCGAACGATGCTATTTGCCGTCCCCCATGGCTTACAGGGATGCTACGAGTCGGGCGGCCTAGGGAGCTGTTCCGCTCGAGCGGAAATGGCGGTCTGCCGGCGTGAAAACTACGCCCTCGGTGAACAAAACTGATGGGACTAAGGGAAACGGGAAATCTGCATTGTTCCCGGTTATGGGCGCCGCGAGGAAGATCAAATGCCGTTCGGGAAACGGGAGAGATTCCTTTGTGCGTCTCTCGGAGAGGGAAAAAGAGAACGATATCGTGGAGCCGCGATTGGTCGGCCAGGCAAGTACCTCTCGAAGAAAGAAAGGAAGAACTCGTTTAATTGTCCCCGGCTTCGGTTTTTCCGTGCCAGTGGCTCCCGGGATCGAGATTCTCGTTCGATCTTGATCGATCCGGCGCGGCGGTGTGTACGAGTCGTTTATTAACTTTGACGAAACTCGTCCCATAAATCAAGCTGTCCAACTCCGGCGGCGTCGATCGCGATAAATCGTACGAGCCATTGCAAATCCGCGCGCTGAAAGCTGTCGCGAGGCGTTCTACCTGTCCGCCTTAATAAACGACTGTTCCGCCCGGCCGGGTTAATGGGCAGAATTCTTTGAAATCCTCCCTCGACGAGCTACCAGCCCGACTCCTGTTTCATTTTGCCCGACCGTAGCAGGTCGAAGGAGGCCGGAGGAGACCGAAAGAGGTCGCTTCTCTCCTGTGCTTGTCCCTTCGAAGCCTCTGCCCTCGTTCTACTTCCACTCGCACCGTGCTCAAGGTGTCAGGTCGTTCTCTCGCGTGTTCGACTGACAATATTCACGAGGAAAAAAAGTTTCGCTGTCATTCTCCTGGGGTTTTAATTATGAGCCGCTTCAACCCGGCTACACGATTACTGCAGATCACCGCCAGCAACAATTGATGAATGTATAGGGTAAAATGTATAATATTCAAATGTTCTCGGCGCAACGGTTCGATCAGTTTATAGGAAAAAAGCAAAATTTGCACGTTAGTTTGGAACTTTCAACGTTTCGATCTTCATTCAGATCATTTTCAAGAAAGTAGAAAAACTGCGCCTGAAAAATATATCTTCACAATGTAAAACTGGAAACTTTAAAATATCTGCGTAACCAGAATGTAAAAATGTAACAAGATACTGCAATCATTTACTTACATTGCTTTCATGTGCATTTCACTGCATGTGCATTGCATTTCATTATCTTGCGATCGATATTTCAAACAACATGTATAGGGTAAAGTGGCCAAATATGAACCACTTTTTGTTGGTTATTTTTTGATTATTCTAGAATGCTCTTTTTCGTCCGAAAAATTACCAGCTCTAGATGCATTTCCTCCGTATAAGATTCTGCGGTCAAGTTTATTAAAAAATTAATACAGTTTGGGAAAAATATTCTTTTTGTGGTGTATCACTTGCAGGTTCCAGCGAAAGGGGTTCTTAATATGGTACACCTTGAGTCCCTAATATGCAGTGTGGCCAGATTCATGTTGAAACCAACATCTTTTCCCCCTCCGGGCTCTCCACCTTATCCCCTTCCACTATCCTATTCCACCGTTCAGTCCCTATCGCGCACGCGCAACGTGTCTTCCATTCGCCTCACTCTGCCTCACTCTATTCTCGTCGCGCAACGTGTCACATATTACTCTGGTCATCAGAGAGGGGGTACTAGTATTCCCCCCGATTCCTTTTCGATTACCCCTGTCTGGACACACTGCTAATATGACACCTAGTGCCACATTCGGCACCCACACCAAGAATGTCAATATATAGCTATACCCATATTAGGGAACCCTTGGTAGTGCCATATTGGGAACTCCACGTGGACTGATAATACTAGCTACTGACAAAGAGAAAACGAATCTCAGCCCAAACCAACAGTCGGGAAACATTAATATAAATAAACTGAAACTCCAGATATGTTCAAACATTCCAAAATCACTTACCTTACTCGGAAAAGATACAATCGAAAATCTAACCACAGAAATATTCAACACGTGCAGACACAACTATGGCGGAGGATCGATACTATAATCTATAGAATGGTGCGATCGCACTGGGCATTGTTGAGTAAACATGGTAAACTATTGTTTGAGGATTTTCTCATCAGAGTGCAACTTCTCCTTTACGAGATATAAGGTAGTGCCATAATAGGCGACTATACCATATTTGGGCACTTTACCCTACGATGCATCGGAGAGGAAACGACCTTTTCGAAATTGTATCAATATAATTCATACAATGTATCAAAACATTGTATCAATACAATCAGTACGACTTATGATTTCGCGAGAAAAAGAAGATGAGAAGGAGAAGGCCTACGGAAGGACTCCCGAGCTCGAAAATGTCAGGCTCCAGGAGAGGCTGGCTCGTCCAGGTAAGTCGACGAGGCGCTAAAAATACGCGGACCCGAGGCCGCACGGTCGCGTAGATTTTCTGCGAGATCGATATATCCCCGAATGGCACCAGGCCAGATGTATTACGGAGCTCGATCGCTCCGCCGGAGGCGGAATAAATGTCAACCGGCGAAAATACCACCGGCGATTTTCTCGCACGCCTCGCGGTAATTACCGCGATTATAGGGAGCCACGATTGCCAAGTTGTCCGCCGCTTCCGCGTCCCGGGGACCAGCGTGGTTATAAAGCGCGAAATAATTCAGCGGTTCGACTATTTTTAAAAACAAGAGAGTGCCCGTCCGACGTCAAGCAGGCTCGCCGCGACATGACGTTCGGTCGATCAATTTTTCACGAGGCGCGGAGTGGATTCGCAGCAGGAACAGGTGTCCGCGAAGAAGCCGCACGAATGGGGTTCCGACGGCGTTCCAACAGGAACTGCAGAGATGCGAACAAGCAAGCGAGCGAGAGGCTGATGAAAGCAGGAGCAATAATTGGCTGGGCGAAACAACGGCGTCGAGCAGAGATGGGCAGATTCGTATTCGTAAATTCGAATCCGAATTTGATTCACAGCACCTTAACGTGTCAATCCGAATACGAATACATTCGTATTCAAAAGTGTGAATTCGAATAGATTCATATTTGCAAGTGTGAATCCGAATACGAAATTTGGATTCACACCTATGAATCCAAATCATTTCGGATTCACATCTATGAATACGAATCCATTTGGATTCACACTTGGATTCACTGAAAAATTCAATTCAAAAGGCCAATTTTGGGTGTTAGCGAATTTTCGGATGTATATTTATTGGTGTCAAACTAAGTAATTGACCCGAAAATGAATTTCCTACTATTTGGAGCCCCAAGTCGAATGCGACTGGTCCCAGGTTTGAGGAGTCCATAAATAGTTAAAAATCGTGATTTTATGGTCATAAACGCTAAAAATATCTGCTAATTTTTCGTAACAAATTTGTATTATGAACAAGTTTATCAACCTTTCAACCAAGTTAGCGTTTTTATTATTTACTGGTGAGTTTACTAACCAAATGTTTCACGAAAAACAGAAAAAGCGGAAAGGAAAGCTAGATGTCACAAAATTTTGCGTTGCTTTTTATTTTGTGTTTGTTTCTTTTATTTATTTATTTTTTTATTTTTACTTGAATTTATTTGAATTGAATTATTTGAATTTGAATTTTATAATAAACTTATTCAACAGATACAGCCTTATGATCTCATTTAGACCCTACGAAAGCCTCTATATTAAATTAAATGACCATCTTATTCAACTTCCAACCTTTGAACGTTCGCCGAATTACAAAAACGTATAAATATTACCGTATAAATCATACGGTAAAATAAAAAATAAATAAAAAAAAACAAACACAAAATAAAAAGCAACGCAAAATTTTGTGATATCTAGCTTTCCTTTGCGCATTTTCTGTTTTTCGTGAAACATTTGGTTAGTAAACTCACCAGTAAATAATAAAAACGCTAACTTGGTTGAAAGGTTGATAAACTTGTTCATAATACAAATTTGTTACGAAAAATTAGCAGATATTTTTAGCGTTTATGACCATAAAATCACGATTTTTAACTATTTATGGACTCCTCAAACCTGGGACCAGTCGCATTCGACTTGGGGCTCCAAATAGTAGGAAATTCATTTTCGGGTCAATTACTTAGTTTGACACCAATAAATATACATCCGAAAATTCGCTAACACCCAAAATTGGCCTTTTCAATTGAATTTTTCAGTGAATCCAAGTGTGAATCCAAATGGATTCGTATTCATAGATGTGAATCCGAAATGATTTGGATTCATAGGTGTGAATCCAAATTTCGTATTCGGATTCACACTTGCAAATATGAATATCTATTCGAATTCACACTTTTGAATACGAATGTATTCGTATTCGGATTGACACGTTAAGGTGCTGTGAATCAAATTCGGATTCGAATTTACGAATACGAATCTACCCATCTCTGGCGTCGAGCCTGTTTGTCGAGGACATTACGCGTTCCAGTTCTCGATTAATTATGGCATCGTTTCTGCCCGCGATCCCATTTTCCAGCCGCCAACCTACCCGCTCTGTGGCAACAGAGAGAGAGAGAGAGAGAGAGAGAAGGAGAGAGAGGAATTATTGCGCGCGCGGCCGAAGGGCGAACCGTGTCAACGCGCGGTAATTCGCGGGCTAGAGTTACCCGGAATGCTCGTTAGCCATGGAACCGCCTCCATCCTAACGGTAGCATAAACTATAGGTGACGGGCTTTGTCATCGGCCGCGCTGTCACCGCCATCGCTAAATCACGACAGCCTGTGAGCCATTTCGCGGATGCCTAACGCGAAAACTTGCCCCTGCTCCACGGGAAACTTCTTCCTCGAAGTTTCAAAGCCCGGTGAATTGCATGCAGCCGAATATTGCAAAATCATTGCTCGGAAACGTAAAAGAACGACTTTTGAAGCAAACAGCGCGCTAGATTGATCTTTTATCTAGCGATTTTGACTAATAAAAACCCCCGTCTTTGCATTATCGAGAAATCAGAACGCATTTCCCTGATCCTAGCAATTCTCGCGTACGTATACGTGGTCTAGCGGTGTGCGAGTGTTCACGCGCGACCGTCATCTGCTAGGAGACGGCCCCCTTAACTACAGTTTTTGTGAACGAACATTAATGTTTTCCGCTTCGATGTTGATGGACATTTAGGAAGCAATACGAATTTATTAGAAATCGATATGAGAAAGTCGATTCTTTCGTGAAGTGTCACTAAATTTCTCGATCCAGCCCACTGTGCGGCGACTCAATGAGCAGCGAGTGGCACAGAAGATAGCAGCCACCGCGAAGGGCGCAGAGGTGGAAATGTCGAACGCGACAGGACGCCCTTCTGCCGAGCATTGATAAGCGATGGGTCGGCGCGCAGACCATCGAGATTTATGACGCGGGCACACATTTGTTTATTTATAGCGCTCCGGTGTTGTTTCGCGTCCGCCGATAAACGGCTGCCGGAGGCCACTAAATTCGCTTCTGCGCGAACAAACTTCGGATAACTCGCCCTCGAGTCGTTGGAAAATTCGTTTTCGAGGCCTCGCAGGACCGAAGGAGCCTCCTTGTTCTCCTCGTCGAGGCGATTGCTCGCTCGGATGATCCACGATCGACTTGTACTACTTGGCCGAGCACCGGTGTTGTACTTGTACTGGGTCTGGTTCGATCGATCGTCGATTTGTACTACTTGGACAAGCAGCAATTTACTCGTACCACTCGGCCGATCTTTCGGTCGATTTACGTTGCTTGTCCGAGCATTCTCCGACTGGCATTTCGTGACTCCGGATCGTCGATCAACGACTTCGTTGCCCACGCTGTAGATCCGAATATCCCACCTCTGTCCGACTGTTTTGTTTCCGGCTCGATTATTACGAGACGAACGGGTGCGATGAAAATGAAAATTATAATTATACCTCTGTTGGCATTTTTTTTTTTTCTATCAATGTGTTTGTACACGTTGCATCAGAGCCAATTTTTGATTAGGCATGCTTAATGTTACAGGGCGTCCTGCTGAAATGAGATCAGCAGGATATCTCGGATTACGTTGTCGTTATCAAAAAAGTGTCCCTACAAAAGTTGTTTTGGTACGACGGGCTACATTACTTAGTATTGATTGTTTTCTTGCGGGTGGAGTGATGGAGGACATTCCAAGGTCACCTTGATCTTTTTTTTAATGGAACGTCCTATTTTTTATGTCATAGATCGATAGAGTATCAAATTGAAGTCGTTTGGTGCGTTCGTAAAAAAGTTGTTCTGATTTAAAAGTGTGCGGAATCAGTTATATGCTCCTTAGGGTGGTTTTGTAGTGGAGCAGTGAGGTGAGCTGTGCGGTGAAAAAGAAAAACAAAGAAAATACATACAGGGTGCGCCGTCTGTAGGTACCATATGTTAAACGCTAAAACAATTGTTATTCGTAAACATTCCGGAGAATATTCTAGCGTATTTGACAGCTCATTTCATACCATTATTCACCATGAATAACTTAACACCAGCACAATGACTCTCCTCAGAAGATTGTTCCCGAATCGCTTAATCTCGAAAAATGGCGATTACAATTGGCCTCCACGTTCGCCGGATTTGACGCCTCCAGACTGCTCCAGACTTTTTTCTGTGGGGATATTTAAAGTCAAAAGTTTATGTTGGCGCGCCGCGGTCCCTCCAGGAGCTGAAAGATGCAATCCGTAAGGAAATAACGGAAATAATGCCCGAAACGTTGCAAAAAGTTATGGGAAATGCCCAGAAACGAGCATTTCTTTGCGTCGTTCATAAAGGTGATTACTTGCCCGACGTTGTATTTAAAAAATGAATTTTTTGTATTGGTATAAACCAAAGTAAATAAATATCGCAAACCGAACTCGATTTAATTACGTTTTCACTATTTTATAAGCATTTAACATATGGTACCTACAAATGGCGCAGCCTGTATATACTTTTTCATTAGCGTGTGTCGAAATGTTGTCACGAATGTTGGTTTCTTTTCACCGGGCAGCTATCATCGATGCTCGCAGCTCCACTATAAGTCCAGCCTTACTGTAATTATAAGATTTCACCAAAAAGTCAGGTGGCTTTATGGTAATTTCGGGCAGTGTATGCAGGAGGCGCCGGAATTTTACAGGTGACCGGACACCGTTGGTTTATGCATGGTCACGAGCACGAGTCAAGACGCAATCACGATACCGGTTCTTTTTCCCCGAGTCCCACGCACCCCCTGTCGTATGGGGCTGAACGTGATTTTCTGGTTAAGCGGTAACGAGCCACGAAAATGGCTCGTCAGTATGCGCCGCCGCGTTTTTCCCACGTCGTGCGCCGGCTACGAATCCGGGACTCGCGAGAGGATGTTTTCAAATATTTCCGAAACGAACGAGAGAATCCCGCTCGCAGAGCCGCCTCTGAATTTTTCATGTTTCCCCCTGACTGGCCGGATCCTCGATACGTTCAAGGGCGCGGCAGCCTTTTCGCAGTTTGCCGGCTGAAGTTTGTGTGCAGTGCGTCACATAATATTCGTTCTAATTTATTAAATTGTAATTTACACTGCGCCACTGAACATGCCGGACTTCGTTCGCATCCCTGTGGGAATCTCGTCGAGTTCGAAAAAAGAACAGGTTTCCGAGAAACCCGACGAGTCGAGAGAACTCTCTCGCAAACTGTTTTCGTTGAATTCGAAAAGCTGCGGGAATAATTTGCGGAAGTTCCCGCGGAATTCTTCCAGGAAGCCTGCACGTACGTGTGCGGGCGCGTCGACTCTTCCGCGAAACAAGATTACAAAGGTTAAACAGAGACACACACAGAGAGAGAGAGAGAGAGAAAGCTCGGGAGCTTTCGGTGCGAGATTTTTCAAAGGACGGCCAGACTGTGGGCCTGTCACGTCGCGCGAGAGGTTAGGCAACGTTTGTGAATGATAATTAGGGGCATCCACCCGCCGGCACGCCGTTAGTCGGCAGAAAGCTATCCGAATTGCCGGGACGACGCACAGAAGCTTCGGCTTCAGCTTTCTGAAGCCGAGGATGAGCTCCCGAGCCCCGCGATTGTTCTCCCGCACAGTCGTATTGTCCCTGTGAGAGCCGGCAAATGCAAAGCGGCCCGTTAATTACGTTACGCTTTACCTTCGGCCCCCCGGGCTAATTACGTAATCACAAAGGAAAGATTTTTTGCCTGCGCCCGTTGCTTCGAATTACGATCGCGCCTCGTTCGAAGCTGTATCTTTCCCGAACCGTGTTTCCCCATGCACGAGCTAATTTCTCGACGGGGGTGGCTTTCGGATCAACGTCGATTACGCGAACGGTTCTATCTCGTCGCCTTCATGAA
Organism: Lasioglossum baleicum; assembly: GCF_051020765.1. Classification (NCBI taxonomy): domain Eukaryota; kingdom Metazoa; phylum Arthropoda; class Insecta; order Hymenoptera; family Halictidae; genus Lasioglossum; species Lasioglossum baleicum. The sequence goes on along the minus strand of NC_134948.1, from coordinate 5,090,164 downwards.
TTTAAAGGAGCTCCTGGGCCGTGTCGCCCGGATGCTTTTTCAGGGCACAGGCCGACGCGAACGTTCGCGGAAGCGATCGGACAATATTCAGGAATTCCATTAGCTCGGGAGGACATAAGCGTCGTTCTCGCTCGGGCCATCTCTCGCCGAGTGTACACTGCATTATTCATACGCGCGAACCTACCGACCGGACTATCCTTGCTTCGCGACTGATTATCCCCGATGTTTTTCGTCGTTGCATAATCCTCGATCCTCCCGTCCCATTCTTCAACTCTCGTTCGCCCTTAATGGAAACGATAATCTCTTGATTTCTACTTGGACGATCTAGGGTCGGTTTATCGTAGCCGGTCCGGGCCAGCCGGACAAAACCGCACTACCCTGGTCTTGTATAATGTATTCCCCAAAAAGCTAAAATACTGGATACAAAACCAGGGTAATAACATTGTCCAACAAATTTCAACTTTTTTTAATGATTTCAATATACTGTTGGGCCCTTCTTATAGAGTTTTTTGCGCTGATTCCGAATCTGTCCTTAATTTTTCTCCTATACGCACAGTTTTTGAAAAAAAAAACATATTTTTCAACTTTAAACAAATATTGTGATGTTATTATAAAAGATATTGAATTGTTCTTTACAGCAAAAGATTCTGTAGACACTCCCGAATACAGTGATATCCAATATTAATACATTATGATTGTTTAAACATGTTTAAACAATGATTAAAGACGAAGAGACACTACTTTTGCACCAATTTATTTATTTATTTTTCCATTGGCACCTTGGCGCAGTTTGGCGCAAGAGAGATATCGTCTTTCAAACTTCATTAACGTTGCTCTTTTCAAAAACTGTGCGTATAGGAGAAAAATTAAGGACGGATTCGGAATCAGCGCAAAAAACTCTATAAGAAGGACCCAACAGTATATTGAAATCAAATTTGGTGTTGAACAGTGTTATTAATATAGTATCCAGTATTCTCCAAACAAATAAAATACCGGATACGAAACCGGGGTAGGGACTGGCTAAGATATATGTATAAACCGACCTTTATGTGTCGATGGGTTTATCCATTGGATGCGCCCTAGCCCACAGACGTTTCACGTCAGAAGTGTAACGTTCTGCCTCGTTCTGCTTCCAGGAAAAATGAAGCTGGACCTGATGGACCGGGAGAAGGGCCTGGAGCTCTTCGGGAAGTTCATCCGCACGAAGAACGTGGAAAGTCTCCAGGGCGACCAGAGCAAGTCTGGGCCCGAGCCACTGCACCCGACCGACTCAAAGCAGAAACTACAGGTAAGAGAGAGAGAGAGAGGGAGAGATCTGGGAATTTAATCAACCGAAACCCGGCCTCTCGCAGTTATGGTCTTAGTCCCTTATCGGGCGAGCTCTATTCGAGGATAGATTCGACGATCCGCGGGGTGCGGAGAAGGACTGGCTAAAAATAGCCGGGTTGAAATCACGTCGCCGGTAAATTCAAACCGCCCCCGCAACCCCGTCACGACCCCATATATCCTCGTCGCCGCGTTCAACCCGGAGCCCGTCTATTCTCGCCTCTCCCGTCCGAATCCTCCGAGGAAAGGAACCTCTCTCCCAGCCACTCCGTGGATTCCGCCTTCTTCCCGTATCGATCCCGGCTATTTTTAACGGGATTTTTCAACAGCCTCTACACGCCCGCGAGAAACTCGCGTACGTTCCGGGCTTCGCCGATCAATCTTCGCGGCGTCGCGGTCTAATGGAAAATACATTTCCCTCGCCTTGTCTCAAATTCGCACCCCTTTCCCTCTCCCCTCGGTCCATCACCACAATCCCTCTGAATATTCCTCGCTCCTGTTTAATTATTTTATTTTGGACTCCTACTTATTTTCTAATGGAAAATACATTCTCCTTGGCTGGTTTCAAATTCGCACCCCTTTCCCTCTCCCCTCGGTCCCCCACCATAATCCCTCTGAATAGTCCCCGCTCCTGTTTAATTATTTTCGTTTTGACTCCTACTTATTTTCTAATGGAAAATACATTCTCCTTGGCTGGTTTCAAATTCGCACCCCTTTCCCTCTCCCCTCGGTCCCTCGGTCCCTCACCATAATCCCTCTGAATATTCCTCGCTCCTGTTTAATTATTTTATTTTGGACTCCTACTTATTTTCTAATGGAAAATACATTCTCCTTGGCTGGTTTCAAATTCGCACCCCTTTCCCTCTCCCCTCGGTCCCTCACCATAAACCCTCTGAATAGTCCCCGCTCCTGTTTAATTATTTTCGTTTTGACTCCTACTTATTTTCTAATGGAAAATACATTCTCCTTGGCTGGTTTCAAATTCGCACCCCTTTCCCTCTCCCCTCGGTCCCTCACCATAATCCCTCTGAATAATCCCCGCTCCTGTTTAATTATTTTCGTTTTGACTCCTACTTATTTTCTAATGGAAAATACATTCTCCTTGGCTGGTTTCAAATTCGCACCCCTTTCCCTCTCCCCTCGGTCCCTCACCACAATCCCTCTGAATATTCCTCGCTCCTGTTTAATTATTTTCGTTTTGACTCCTACTTATTTTCTAATGGAAAATACATTCTCCTTGGCTGGTTTCAAATTCGCACCCCTTTCCCTCTTCCCTCGGTCCCTCACCATAATCCCTCTGAATATTCCTCGCTCCTGTTTAATTATTTTCGTTTTGACTCCTACTTATTTTCTAATGGAAAATACATTCTCCTTGCCTTGTCTCAAATTCGCACCCCTTTCCCTCTCCCCTCGGTCCCTCACCATAATCCCTCTGAATATTCCTCGCTCCTGTTTAATTATTTTATTTTTGACTCCTACTTATTTTCTAATGGAAAATACATTCTCCTTGGCTGGTTTCAAATTCGCACCCCTTTCCCTCTCCCCTCGGTCCCTCACCATAATCCCTCTGAATAGTCCCCGCTCCTGTTTAATTATTTTATTTTTGACTCCTACTTATTTTCTAATGGAAAATACATTCTCCTTGGCTGGTTTCAAATTCGCACCCCTTTCCCTCTCCCCTCGGTCCCTCACCACAATCCCTCTGAATATTCCTCGCTCCTGTTTAACTATTTTCGTTTTGACTCCTACTTATTTTCTAATGGAAAATACATTCTCCTTGGCTGGTTTCAAATTCGCACCCCTTTCCCTCTCCCCTCGGTCCCCAACCATAATCCCTCTGAATATTCCTCGCTCCTGTTTAATTATTTTCGTTTTGACTCCTACTTATTTTCTAATGGAAAATACATTCTCCTTGGCTGGTTTCAAATTCGCACCCCTTTCCCTCTCCCCTCGGCTCCCCTAAATATTCCTCGGCTCCCCTGAATATTCCTCCCTCCTGTTTAATTATTTTCGTTTTGACTCCTACTTATTTTCTAATGGAAAATACATTCTCCTTGCCTGGTTTCAAATTCGCACCCCTTTCCCTCTCCCCTCGGTCCCTCACCACAATCCCTCTGAATATTCCTCGCTCCTGTTTAATTATTTTATTTTGGACTCCTACTTATTTTCTAATGGAAAATACATTCTCCTTGCCTGGTTTCAAATTCGCACCCCTTTCCCTCTCCCCTCGGTCCCTCACCACAATCCCTCTGAATATTCCTCGCTCCTGTTTAATTATTTTATTTTTGACTCCTACTTATTTTCTAATGGAAAATACATTCTCCTTGGCTGGTTTCAAATTCGCACCCCTTTCCCTCTCCCCTCGGTCCCCCACCATAATCCCTCTGAATATTCCTCGCTCCTGTTTAATTATTTTCGTTTTGACTCCTACTTATTTTCTAATGGAAAATACATTCTCCTTGGCTGGTTTCAAATTCGCACCCCTTTCCCTCTCCCCTCGGCTCCCCTAAATATTCCTCGGCTCCCCTGAATATTCCTCCCTCCTGTTTAATTATTTTCGTTTTGACTCCTACTTATTTTCTAATGGAAAATACATTCTCCTTGCCTGGTTTTAAATTCGCACCCCTTTCCCTCTCCCCTCGGTCCCTCACCATAATCCCTCTGAATATTCCTCGCTCCTGTTTAATTATTTTCGTTTTGACTCCTACTTATTTTCTAATGGAAAATACATTCTCCTTGGCTGGTTTCAAATTCGCACCCCTTTCCCTCTCCCCTCGGCTCCCCTAAATATTCCTCGGCTCCCCTGAATATTCCTCGCCTCCCCTAAATATTCCTCGCCTCCGTTCAATTACTTTTATTTCGTTTCCTGTTTATTTTCTCGGCCAATATCAAATTTTGATGGACACATTCGCCGCCCTCGAAGCTTCCGCTCGATCGAGGGCGGTTTTTCCGTTCGGCAACGCCCAGTAACAAGCGTCGCGGAACCGAGCTCCGTTTATTGGGAAAGTTTCGCGGTTGTTTAGGCGAGACCGCGGGGACCGGGGTACCGGAATCGCGAAACTCGAGTCGCGAAATGGGAAACGCGAAACGCTCCCCCGGGCGACCCTCGGCCATTGTTTCGCCAAGCCGCTACAAGTTAGCCAGGAATTTTGTGCAAGTATCGGCCCGGATATCGACGCTTATGGAACGCCGCGGCGGCGTGGTTCTTCGCGATTGAAACAAGAACGCCGCCAGGCTATTTGTTGTCGGGAACTGGGCCACCAGACCGCCGCACACCGGTTTCATTTTTCGCGAGGAAGGCTGTAGATGGTTGCACCGGAACGGCTCGAGCCGGACTGTTTTCGAAGGTCTCGGGTAGCTGCACTTTCGATTCGATCCTTTTTAAATAGCGACGGGCCTTTGTCCGCCGATCCTCCGATATTCTACCTCGTACGTAGAAATACGGATCTGGTTGAGCTGTACAGTCAGTCACATAATTGATGGTGCACAATTCTACGCTCTGAGTGCACATGGGTTGCATTACATCACCGACATCTTTTGGTTCGAAATCTGGAAATCAAGTTTAAACCACACTTTATTAAGTGAACCAAAATCAAACCCTAGCGCTCGAGTGAAAAATTGCTGTACCATTATTCACAATATGGCAGCTTTTTACTTTACCGGACTCACAATTTGTGCCTTTCTGCTATAAATTATGATGTATTTGGTATGTAATCCAGTAGATTTACTCGGGGCGGCTGTTGAGTTAAAGTTGAGCAATCTGCAGTGTGTTTGACAGGTAATCTTTTTGTTCGAAACTTGGAAATCAAGTTTAAACTACACTTTATTAAGTGAACCAAATTTTATCAACCGCTAGCGCTCGAGTGAAAAATTGCTGTACCATTATTCACAATATGGCAGCTTTTTACTTTACCGGACTCACAATTTGTGCCTTTCTGCTATAAATTATGATGTATTTGGTATGTAATGCAGTAGATTTGTACGCGAGGCGGCTGCAGATCGAAGTTTCGATCTTGTAGGACCAATGGTTCAAGAGTTATGCTTGATTAAAGTTGAGCAATCTGCAGTGTTTTAAGAGGTAAGGGCGCCGCCATATTGGTTTGTAGTGACGACCGCGAGCCGCTTACCGAGCAGAACCGCCGGTCTTTGCCGCCTCCCTCCCGACCTAATCACAACCAACTCGGTAAGCGGCGCGCGACCGTCACTACCAATATGGCGGCGCCCTTACCTGTCAAAAACACTGCAGATTGCTCAACTTTAAGCAACCATAGCTCCTGAACCATTGATTCTACAGGATCGAAACTTCGATCTGCAGCCGCCCCGAGTACAAATCTACTGGATTACATACCAAATACATCATAATTTATAGCAGAAAGGCACAAATTGTGAGTCCGGTAAAGTAAAAAGCTGCCATATTGTGAATAATGGTACAGCAATTTTTCACTCGAGCGCTGGGGGTTGATAAAATTTGGTTCACTTAATAAAGTGTAGTTTAAACTTGATTTCCAAGTTTCGAACAAAAAGATTACCTGTCAAAAACACTGCAGATTGCTCAACTTTAACTCAACAGCCGCCCCGAGTAAATCTACTGGATTACATACCAAATACATCATAATTTATAGCAGAAAGGCACAAATTGTGAGTCCGGTAAAGTAAAAAGCTGCCATATTGTGAATAATGGTACAGCAATTTTTCACTCGAGCGCTAGGGGTTGATAAAATTTGGTTCACTTAATAAAGTGTAGTTTAAACTTGATTTCCAAGTTTCGAACAAAAAGATTACCTGTCAAAAACACTGCAGATTGCTCAACTTTAACTCAACAGCCGCCCCGAGTAAATCTACTGGATTACATACCAAATGCATCATAATTTATAGCAGGAAGACACAAATTTTGAGTCCGGTAAAGTAAAAAGCTGCCATATTGTGAATAATGGTACAGCAAATTTTCACTCGAGCGCTGGGGGTTGATAAAATTTGGTTCACTTAATAAAGTGTAGTTTAAACTTGATTTCCAAGTTTCGAACAAAAAGATTACCTGTCAAACACACTGCAGATTGCTCAACTTTAAGCAATCATAGCTCCTGAACCATTGATTCTACAGGATCGAAACTTCGGTCTGCAGCCGCCCCGGGTACAAATCTACTGGATTACATACCAAATTTTTTAGTCCGGTAAAGTAAAGTTTACGCCACAATATTGTTCACATTATTAAATATTGTGGCCACTACTCAATTACCACAAGCTGTGAGATTGTTACGAATATTATTCGTGCGATATAATCTTTCTACTCTAATTCTTTACAACACCTCATACAATATTCGAATTAGTAATTTATAGAATACGGTCAGAATGGCTTTCTTTATAAATGGACATTTTTTGCGACCGAATGTAGGTGTTTCCGGTGTACGGATGGTGGGAACTTGAAGATGTTTTTCTCGATTTGCAGAAGTGCCTGACGACTCTGGACCTGACGTCATTGGGAGTTGGCTCCTGCGTGGGTACAGGGATGTACCTGGTCGCGGGGATGGTGGCGCGCAGCGTCGCCGGGCCAGGCGTCGTCTTCTCATTCATTATCGCGGCCATTGCTTCCATTTTTTCCGGTAAGTCGTAAGGAATTAATTAAAGAACGACACTCGGTAGAGCTATCTTTCGGCGGGACGATGGTATTCAAACAACGTTGTTTCCGTTCTGCCGGCGACAGGAATTCTCGCGACGGAATTTACCGGGTGCGCGGCGCGGGTAACGCTGTCGGATTAGATTTACGGGGGTCGCATGGCGGGAGCGCCGGACAGGTTGTCAGGAACGGTTCCGCGTTGGGGAACGCTGGGGAATCCAATTCTTTTCCACTTACAGAAGTGTTTAAACTCGCTCGCTAGTAGAAGATTGAACCGTATAACGCGGAATTTCTGCGAGAAATCAATTATCATCGACGAAGGCCGGAGATTACAAACGGATCTTGCGTCTGTCTTTCTAAGCCCCTCTGGGTCAGGGAAAGCTCTTCCCGGTGGAAAATAAATATTGCAACGGCACACCGCCTCGGACGTCCGACCAAATATAGACTCGTTCTACACGACACACGCGAGCCTCTGCTTATACACTACTGCGTATCAAAAATGTAGACGCATCCTATTTCTCAAAGAAAAACATACCCTCCGATGAATTTCCGAGTGATTTCTTTTATCGTACGTTTAGAATACCTTTGAAAAATTATTCGTGACTAACGAATAACGAATAAAGCGTTATTCGTTAGCTACGAATAATTTCCAGCGAATAAAATCGTTATTCGTTATTCTCGAATAAATCCTGGGATTTATTCGTTATTCTTTCTTCGTTATTCGAAATAAATTTTGCCCAACACTGGTCGGTGACGCGATGTCATTCGACACCATTATTCGCTGAGCTATGCTATTCGAATAAATTTTTATTCGCTGGCTTATTCGAATGAATCTTTATTCGCTGGGTTGTTCGAATAAATTTTTATTCGCTGGGTTTTTACGAATAAATTTTTATTCGCTGGGTTTTTACGAATAAATTTTTATTCGCTGGGTTATTCGAATGAATCTTTATTCGTTGGGTTTTTACGAATAAATTTTTATTCGCTGGGTTTTTACGAATAAATTTTTATTCGCTGGTTATGCGAATGAAATTTCATTCGAATAACGCCCAACTCTGCGTTCTACCTTGAGCTATTCGATTTCCGCGCCGGGTCTGATTTATCTTGCTGACGTCCGGATCGGCCACGAGATCCTGTTCCACTTACGTCCGCCCGTGCAATATTGTTATGTTTAGCCGTGTCCGACCACGTACCGTCTCGAGTTACTCGGATAAACCAGCCCGCAACCCGGACACGCGATCGCCCCTCATTTTCTTATAACCGAGACCAAACCACCCACACTCGCCAACCCTACTCGACCACGTATTATTTTTACACCGTAAATGAGCTCGGTAATGACTTGTCTCAACATTTCGAGTCCATAGCTACCTCGGTACTGAATTACGAGCACACCTCTATCGCCCTCGTTACCTTGATTGTACAACCCGATCGAAGTCCGGCGAGTCCGCTCGTTTCCAATTTAAGGATGCTTTAACTCCCTCGATCGGCCCGACCACCGCCGATCTCTCGCCACTGCAACCCATCCGACCACGTGCGAGCGCATACCACTTAACGCTTTGAGTGCCAGCTTAGCTACCCTGCAGAGCTTCCGTGGCATAAAAAATAATTAAACGGACTTCGAGAAAACGCACTAAAAAGTATTAAAATAATTTCCGTTTAATTTATGTGAATACACACGAACTTAAATAAAATACAATCTTTTCGGAAGCGGCGCAAAATTGAAAAATTTTTCGACACTGGAAATTACGAAAATCCTTGAATTCTTCTACATATGCTTTCACATATTAATATATCTTCTCTCCCACCTACTGATTTCCATGCCCACCATATTCCAATGAAATCATAATCAGCAACATCTGTCGTTTGGAAAATTTTTAACTTTTGCGCCGCCTCCGAAAAGATTGTATTGTATTTAAGTTCGTGCGTATTCACATCAATTAAATGGAAATTATTTTATACTTTTTAGTGCGTTTTTTCGTTGTCGGTTTAATTTTCTTTATTTCACACTTTTTATCTCTGTCAGCCGTCATATTCCAAATCGTAATTTATAAATATCTGAAAGCCGTAATCGATCTAATATCTAACATTCAGCGGAGTTCACAACGGCATCACCACCCTACATTTTCGCAAATAAAATCGTAAGTAATAAAAAAATGTAAAATTGTTTTTGCACGGGACCATCCCGGGAACATATTCTACAAGATGCAAAAGGTTTCGTTCCGATTGTCCATCCATCTCGGCGTAATCGGTGAACATACATAGAAAAAAAATCGGGAAAAAAGCAACATACAGATCGAATTGAGTAACCTCCTCCTTTTTCGAAGTCGGTTAAAAATGGACTTGACGAAATAAAAGTTTGGAAGCCGACGTGTAACACTGAAAGCGCACCTGCAGCGGTGGATGTGATAACAAGAAAATTCATTTATGTAGAAAGCATTGAATAAATAATTGAACGGATGTCTGGTAGAGCGCGATTAGAAATTTATTTCGCTTTAACATTTAATACATTCCATGCTGAACTTTCCGTTCAGCCCGATAAGAATTATCATTGAAGAACGAAGAATTTTAAAAAAATTTATTGTAAGGTCAAGTAGAGGCATCTGAAGTAGGAACGCCGATTATTTTCAAAAAGATCGATTTTTCTGAATCGATTATAATCGAAGCTTCAAGAATCGATCCACTAAAAAATCGTTTACAAAATAATCGATTTTTTTTAGAAATGTCTAAAGATGATAAAAAAAAAAACGAAGATCGAAATTTTGTTGGACTCTTTTATTAAAGAAACAAAGTAATAATAATTATTAGACTGCGGATCTTTATGCACTTATAGGAAAAGTGAGTATATGAAAATCGAAGAAGTTGAAAAATTTATTACGTACTTGTTTCGCGCATGTTGTTGCGCGTCAGCCAATGGTCGCGTGGTCGGCCGAGTACGAGTAGGGAATTAGCCAATGAACGAGTTCCGTTAGAATCATTATGCGCAGTAGAATTGTCGCGTTTTAGGAAAATTTGTATAGTTACTTTTGATGCTAATTAGATCTCTTTATACAGGTCTCTGTGGCGACTGTAGCGACACTCACCAATGTGAAGTTAGCGTTGTGAAGTTGGCGTTAAATTCAAATGTTTAAATTAGTTATTTTCTTGTCATTGACAAAATACAATTTGTTTAATCAATAGTTTGCCATCAATGAAGTTGGATCTAAAAATATTGTGATCAAAGAATTTAATTCTATTAAAGTTTTGTTAATAAACTTCAATTAAATGTGGCGACTGTAGCGACACTCACCAATGTGAAGTTAGCGTTGTGAAGTTGGCGTTAAATTCAAATGTTTAAATTAGTTATTTTCTTGTCATTGACAAAATACAATTTGTTTAATCAATAGTTTGCCATCAATGAGGTAGGATCTAAAATATATTGTGATCAAAGAATTTAATTCTATTAAAGTTTTGTTAATAGACTTCAATTAAATGTGGCGACTGTAGCGACACTCACCAACGTGAAGTTAGCGTTGTGAAGTTGGCGTTAAATTCAAATGTTTAAATTAGTTATTTTCTTGTCATTGACAAAATACAATTTGTTTAATCAATAGTTTGCCATCAATGAAGTTGGATCTAAAAATATTGTGATCAAAGAATTTAATTCTATTAAAGTTTTGTTAATAAACTTCAATTAAATGTGGCGACTGTAGCGACACTCACCAATGTGAAGTTAGCGTTGTGAAGTTGGCGTTAAATTCAAATGTTTAAATTAGTTATTTTCTTGTCATTGACAAAATACAATTTGTTTAATCAATAGTTTGCCATCAATGAGGTAGGATCTAAAATATATTGTGATCAAAGAATTTAATTCTATTAAAGTTTTGTTAATAAACTTCATCTTAATTTATTTATTGGAATCTCTAATATAATTCACTAGAGATTTACCAAATCTCCACGTACAGTCATACAATTTGCCATAAAAATCGATTATTTTTACAATTTCAGAATCGATTATTTGTAAAAATCGGATCTTGAAGAATCGATTCTAAAAATCGATTTGTATTATGAAAATGATCGATTTTTTAAATAATCGATTAAAAATCGACATCCCTAATCTGAAGACTAGAATACTCGTTCTACTGCAGAGTCTGACGCCATGTCTGCGAATCTCTGCTACTGGCGAAGGGGCGACCATACTTCTCTGTCATTGCAGAACGAGCCAACACGTTTCCTCTGTGTAGAAGCTTCCGGGAGCTGTTGGAAGCGAGGCACGCGATGCTGTTCGTCCAGGTCGGACAGGTATATCGGCGATGCTCGAGGCCCTAGGGGCTCCGGCGAAGAGCAAAGAGCATAGAGGAGCCGTGTTCCGATCGCGTTGATATCGAACGCGGCGCCTTTGTTTTCCCGTTTCGGATCCGTGCGGCGTTCGGGTAAATAATGGAGCCGGATTAGGGGCTGGAACCATACCGGCAACGCTCCAGGGACAATGAGATATCTCCCCCGCTTCTTCCGATCGATCATTCTCGAAATCGATCGCGGCCCTTCGCCCACCGAATCGACTAATTGATCGAGTTGCCTTTCCCAGGGAATAACTTAAGGGGGTAGTATACCCTCGATTTGTAACTAGAAAGGAACTAGAATCTTACTAGAAAAATGGCTCGAAACATGGGTTTGCGCGCTGTCGGTTTTCGTCCTTATTTCAGAAAATTTTGGGCTGAGTGAGGGCTTATTCTAAAGAGGAAGGTTAAACACACTGCGCCCTGGTTACGAGGTTAACGAGATTATGTTTATAACTAATAATATGAGGGCCCAAAGTAGAGAAACAATCTAGGAAAAAAAACCAGCACATTTCAATGCATTTTTCTGTCTCCAAAAGACTTTATGACTTATGAGATGACCAGGGCGCAGCGCGTTGAACCTTCCTCTTTAGAATGAGCCCTCACACAGCCCAAACTTTGCTCAAATAAGGACGAAAACCGACAGCGCGCAGACCCACTTTTTCGATCGAAAATCTGGTAAGATTCTAGTTATTTGCTAGATATTTGCTATTTACTAGGATCTTACTAGATTTTGGGTCCGAAAAAGTGGGTCTGCGCGCTGTCGGTGTTTGTCCTTATTTGAGCAAAGTTTGGGCTGTGTGAGGGCTCATTCTAAAGAGGAAGGTTCAACGAACCTTTGTGCAGCTGAAAATATGCTCGTATAAGGACAAAAAGTCGAGGCGCGTGATTTCATTCACATTAGCATAGATTTCCCCATGAAGACAGAGTTCAAGAAATAGATGTCCCCATGAAGACATTTTAGTTCAGTTCGCTTAGACGAGATGGCGCCTAGTCAGGAGGACTGTCAATCAGTGCTGCGATATTGTGCAACATTTCACTGCTGCACTGCTATCAACGTGGAATCATAGCAAAATTGACACAGACGAGGTAGATATTCTCATCGGTGGCACTAATGCTAGTGCCACCTGCCCTGTATAGCGCCATTCGCGACGAGCTGAATAGAATATGGAAATAACAAGCAACACCATCTCATGTTCATTAGGCAGTTGCGTGTTTATCAATGTTACCAAAACTTTTTTTTTGCATAGAGGTTTATAACATTGATAAATAGTTATTTTCTAGTTACTTCAGTAGGGTATAGTTCCCCCTTAAATGCTTGGGCGAGTTCCGGGTAGGATTGCGAGAAAATTCACGCGTAACCAGAAATCGCTCAACTTTGAACAATCATAACTTTGAAACCACTGATCTCCTAGGATTGAGACGTGGATTTTTGGCATTCTCTCACCCAAAATCTACCGGATTACGTAGGAAAAAGGCAAAAATTGCTGGTTACGCAAAGGGAAGTTTAACCTCATCGTTAGAAAGAGAGTTCTGTTGACGTTCTCGGAATTATGTGTGTTCGCAGGAGCGTGTTACGCCGAGTTCGGTGTACGAGTGCCTCACACCACGGGCAGCGCGTACATGTACAGTTACGTGACGGTAGGCGAGTTAATAGCATTCATTATTGGATGGAACATGGTGCTGGAGTACCTTATAGGTACGAGCGCGTGTGCCTGCGCCCTTAGCGCCTGTCTGGATGCCCTGTCGGACGGCGCCGTTTCCGATGCGATAGCAAGCAGCGTGGGAACCATATTCGGTGAGTCGAACCATTCCAATTTTAATCCCCCGCTAATTAACGAACAACGCGGTCCTCCATTTTCACGCTTTCGCCGATAGTTTCGACGGAGTTCGTTCGAGGGTGAACGGCTCTCAACTGTACTAGACGCCAATTAGAAACACGAATGCGATCGACCGATTTTTTTGCCGGCATTTAAACGTACTTTTGTTATCCCTAAATTGTCCGATATTGACATTGACTTTTGTCCAATAGCTCCTTTATTGATTCATATTACACTCCGCGAATAATGTCTGAATTACATGGTAATTAATGGACAGCGGGTCTTAATGCAAAACACAATTTTACTTTAGCTAGAAAATTAAACATTTCTTCAAGTGTGTCTCATAATTCCTTGAACATCCGGAAATGGGAGGTTCCTGAGATCATTTGAAGCAACATTTTCCTGTGGAAAAATCTTCTCCGGGGCTTTGTTAAGGAGTTATTAACGAAAAACACGGACCAATCGGAGCGCGAACTAATCTGAATTACATGGTAATTAATAGACAGCGGGTCTTAATGCAAAACATAAACTTTTCAACTGAATTGCAACCAGAGTTGTGCAGAATTACAATTTGAATTACTCCAGGAATTAGAATTACAAGGTAATTGAATTACATTGTAATTCAGTTATATTGTAATTTATAATTCAGATCTTCATTCAATTAAGATACAATGTAATTCGTAATTGCAATGGAGTACAATTATAAAATACATTGCAATTCAATTATATCGTAATTTATAATTTAGATCTTCATTCAATTAAATTACAATGTAATTCGTAATTGCAATGGAGTACAATTATAAAATACATTGCAATTCAATTATATCGTAATTTATAATTTAGATCTTCATTCAATTAAATTACAATGTAATACGTAATTGCAATTGGAGTACAATTATAAAATAGCGTTACTTATTATGAAGGAGGGCGAGGAATAGAAACTGCGCCGCATAGACAGCAAACAAGTATGTGAAAGAAAAACATAAAAATATATATCGCATTTCTTCAAAGTTCTGGGCTATAATTTGAAGAGCTGTATTTTAATTATATTGTATTTCAATTATATTGTATTTCAATTATATTGTATTTCCATTATATTGTATTTCAATTACATTGTATTTCAATTATATTGTATTTCAATTACATTGTATTTCAATTGCACATCTGATTAAAATACTCAGTAATTGAATTAATTGAAAGGTTTGAATTATGTAATTCAGTTACAACGTAATTGGATTATTATATAATTGTAATATAATGTAATTCAATTGCGTAATTGAATTAGCACAACACTGATCGCAACAAACTGATGTGAAGTAGAAATGTATTTTCTTTGTTAGCCCTTTGCAGTCGGAGCTGCTCTTTAGCTTGATAATTAAACATTTCTTCCAATCTAGAATAATTCCATTGTGTACGAAACCCGAGGAAAACACCTGTCCACCCCCAATGAAATCGAAGGTTATTAACGAATCACCCGTTAGATGGGGCAAGGCTAGGCGAGGCGAGGCGTGTCTTATCAGGGAATCGCGCGTTGCCGTGACTCGTTAAGCTGTTCGCAGCGCGGGTCGAGATGCAAGTTTCTTGTTGTTCGAGCGAAAATTTCTTCGGCCCGTTGTGCTCGAGAGGGCGAACTTGATAATTGCGGGGGTGGTGTAGCGCTTTCGTGAATTATTTTCGCGGCGTGGTTACCGAGGGGATGAGAGGGGAGAGGAACGAGGGTGTCGCCTCGTCGACACCGTTTTTCAACGCGGCACGGCCTTCTTGAGTGCACCGCCGTGCGGACATTTTTTCTGCGAGTTTAAACACCCGACAGAAGCAGAATCCGATGCGACAAACTCGAGTGCACTCTCTCCGGCCGACGGAAATCAATTCTGCATTGTTCTCCGCGCTTCCGCGGTCTCTTCCTTCGGAGAAATCTCTTTCGCGTTTCGGAGAACCCGCGGGTCGCGTCCGAGGATGCCCTCCCTCTGGTTGCATTTATGGTTGGGAGTTGGTTGGGATATGGTTGGTAATTTTGTTGGTGATTTTGTCTACGAATATAACAATTTATATGAGCCGTTTATTTTGAAAGTGGCCCAAGTCCATTTTCGAAAAGAATCAAGCTAGCAATTTTAATATTTACATTTCTACGTTATCTTTCCATTCTACAGCAAATTGTAACTAATATATTTCAAATCACCAAGATTTTGTGAAAAGGAAATTAGCTGGTTAATAGAATGATACAAATTTGTATTTTGAAAGTGGCCTAAGTCCATGTGTCAGTTGATAAATCGACCATAAATTCTTGGTATCAGGACATTCGTTTTCACCGAATGACAGAGATTTTGACCCCAGAATCTTATAGGGAGGAAATGCATCTACAACTGGTAATTTTTTGGACGAAAAAGAGCATTCTAAAGTGATCAAGAAATTACATCAACAAAAAGTGGTTCATTAGGGACTCAAGGTGTACCATATTAAGAACCCCTTTCGCTGGAGCCTGCAAATGACACACCACAAAAAAAATATTTTTCGCAAGCTGTATTAATTTTTGAACAAACTTGACCCCAGAATCTTATAGGAATGAAATGCATCTACAACTGGTAATTTTTTGGACGAAAAAGAGCATTTTGAAGTGATCAAGAAATGACATCAACAAAAAGTGGTTCATTAGGGACTCAAGGTGTACCATATTAAGAACCCCTTTCGCTGGAGCCTGCAAATGACACACCACAAAAAAAATATTTTTCGCAAGCTGTATTAATTTTTGAACAAACTTGACCCCAGAATCTTATAGGAAGGAAATGCATCTACAACTGGTAATTTTTTGGACGAAAAAGAGCATTTTGAAGTGATCAAGAAATGACATCAACAAAAAGTGGTTCATTGGGGACTCAAGGTGTACCATATTAAGAACCCCTTTCGCTGGAGCCTGCAAATGACACACCACAAAAAAAATATTTTTCGCAAGCTGTATTAATTTTTGAACAAACTTGACCCCAGAATCTTATAGGAAGGAAATGCATCTACAACTGGTAATTTTTTGGACGAAAAAGAGCATTCTAAAATAATCAAAAAATCACATCAACAAAAAGTGGTTCAGTTCGGACACTTTACCCTAAATGAACAGCAAATTATTATGCAATTTATATAGTTAGAAGATTTGCTGAATTGCATAAATGGTCTTTTTCATGTTTTGTAATGAAATATAAAATAAATCGAATGTTGTTTTTTTCCAATTTGAAGCATTCTAAATTATATCGAATGGACTTGGGTTGTTTCAAATATGATAAATCTAGTTGTTAATTTTGAAAGTCCATTCCTGGTAAGAAGACACATATTATCCACTTAATAATTGTTATTATTTTAATGGGAATAGTAAACTCTCGTAGAAACACTTAAGGAGTGTGATACATTGGTATCTCATACGTATATTTTTCATTTCATTGATACGCAAACTCTTAAACATCTCAATTTAAGCTTAAGGGGGCCGTCTCCTAGCAGATGACGGTCGCGCGTGAACACTCACACACCGCTAGAGTACACTCACACACCGCTAGACCACGTATACGTACGCGAGAATTGCTAGGATCAGGGAAATGCGTTCTGATTTCTCGATAATGCAAAGACGGGGGTTTTTATTAGTCAAAATCGCTAGATAAAAGATCAATCTAGCGCGCTGTTTGCTTCAAAAGTCGTTCTTTTACGTTTCCGAGCAATGATTTTGCAATATTCGGCTGCATGTTGCCCGTCAGATGGCGCTGCAGTCACGCCGGCGTACTAGCCTCTCCGACGGGCAACATGCAGCCGAATATTATAAGTCCCATAAGGTGTCAGGTCTATTCCTAGATCTCGTCTGTGGTACAGGTAAATATATCGATCGCGCTAGCGGTACGAGTCGACCACTGGTCCGGCAAGTGGAACAGGGTGCACGAACGGTCAGACAAATGCCCATCATCCGTGTTTCACGTGCCGCTCGCGTATTAACCGTGTTTTTCTGGTATCGCGGGACGGGAAAACGCGAATTCACCGGCGAATACGAATGGAAAATATCCTGATGGAAGGATGACAGTTTCGATGCATAAATATTAGAAGAATTTCCATACTCGCGGCCGTGCGGAGGAAAGGGAGACCGACTCGCGTTCCCCTCGAATTAAAAGCGCAGGGGCGTACGAAGCGCTTTTAAACGCCCAGCGGAAAGAAACAGCGGAGATTTAATATATCGCTCGAGACTACTCCCGCGGGATTTCGAGATTCGATCGATATCGCTGCAATCTAATAAAAACTATGGAGCCGTACCGTGGGAAATTGGCGCGAATCGTTCGTCGAAATACGCTTTTCCAAACACAGCATTTCCCCGGAAAATCTCCACTAGTCCCGGGAACGAGAACAAACATTCGAATGCGACGGATGACAACAACCCCGTGCAGCACGAGCCTTCAAAAATTCGGGAACGTTTTTCATTCGTGCCCGGAGCGGGTCCGCGCACGGATTACGGACTTTGAAGAGACACAAAACGCCGTTGAACCGTGTTTCCGTGGTCTCGGAGCGGTTTAAATGAATTTGTATATGGATTAATAACCACTAGGGTGGACCTTATTTTTTGACCAAAGAATTTTTTCCAGGGTACCCCCCAGAATTGTGACAACTGTTACGAAACTGTAGTATTATCAGAAATACAACTATTATATATTTCAGATAAAATTTAACATGTATCTTACACACCTGGGTACCTTGTGGTTCATCTTTCTGCTACAAGATTATTTACGAACGTTTAAAATAAACTCTATTATATCTCTGTCAGTTATGTATACATATATGAAAAAACTCTTCAAACAAAAGTTGTAGTATATAAGGAGGTGAATATAGCATCAGAGGACAAAAATGTTTTCAAGGTCACGGATGTTTTTTCTATTAACAACTGATTATGCTATATATGGATTCTTACAGAGAAAAAAAAAGACAAATTCAACGATATATTACAACGTATATTTATGCCAAGATTTAAAAAAAAAGAAATTTTCAAATTCGTTGAGCGCCGGTTTCCCATGATCCAGTCGGCCCCAAATGTTTTCCAGATCATTTTCTCAACAGTTGTCACAATTCCGGGGAGGGGTACCCTGGAAAAAATTGTGTAAAATAATTTTCATCGAGTATAGCTAAGGTCCACCCTAATAACCACGGAAACATGTTCTGCCGAGGAAGAAGCCGGGAAACAAGAAGATGAATTTCGTAGCGAAGATCGAGAAAAGAGCGATAGGGGGATGAAACGGTACATGGTCGGACACAAAGCGGGACGTTCGTCGGTAGAATGAAAGGAACAGCCTTGGTGTACGAAACACGCTGAAGAGCGAGTGGAATAGCACCGTTCAGCCTTGAGTGGAACAAACGTGAGTGCGGTCAGGCGCGGCGTAAGTAGAACGGGCAAGCACGTAGTCGGCCAGTTTCCCAGGCTGCAGTGTCGTATTTTCCTCGACAGGACAGCCGAATTCCAAGGGGAACAGCTACGCCGTTCCCGAGGCTACCTGGCTGAATAGAACCGCCTGAAATAGACCGGACATTTTCCACGGAGCAACGAGTTCGTGCCTCCCGAAATGACCTTTCGCGAACCGAGCACGCGAGGCAAGGCGAGGCGGGTTGAACGTCTCCATTAAGCAAAGCGTCACGTGACGCGTTCGAAGCGTCTGATTTTTCGGGAGTAGAATGAACCGTGAGCATAGAATGTGATCGTCGCCGAGGTAGAATGAACTCTCGCGTCTCGGAATCGATCCGCTGCAAATAGAACGACGTTCTACTTTCCGGCTAGCACGGTGGAGTTATCTCTCGCGATCGCGGCCTCTCGGATACTCTCTCCGTCTCGGTCTCTCTCTCTCTCTCTCTCGTTCGATTCGGTGGGAGCACTGTGTCGATGGTCAGAGTAGGAGAGTGGTTTGATAGGGCAACCGAATTCGATGAATTTCCGCTCGGAGCAGAGCAAACAGCAGCGACACACAGTGGGCTCGAAACCTGTTTTTTACCACGTTTATATTAGCTTGCCGAGTTGTCGTTGTTGTATGCGTCAAATCTTGTAATCGAATTTTAAACCAATTTTCCCGATGAGCTAGAGACTTGAAACTTTGAACGTAGCTCAGAACTGGATGACAATGCAATGTTAAAAAATAAATTTAAAACAAAAACTGTGCGTTCAGGAGAAAGAAGAAATTTTAATATTAACCGTCACACTTCGTCGCGCGACGCTCGGTAATAGGTCAACGCGTTCAGCGATCCCCACTCCGCACGCCAACGCTCCCTACTCCACTACGCGTTCCCACTCCGACTCATCCCCACTCCACTGACCCATTTCGCACGGAAGGAGCTCAGTCAGTGTGGCCAGTCCGTTCATTCAGTTCCATTTCGGACAATTTCGGACTCCATCAAGAGACGTTTTCTATTGGAGTCATCTCCTCATCCTATCTAACGTATTTCAATATCTCGTGTTTCTACATCTTACTATTTCATGGCAGTATTACTATATCTTGCTATATCTTCCATTTACAAAAGACTAGAAAGTAGTAAATAAAAATATATGCATATAAAAAAACTTTTTAAAAATCACGCTTATATTAAAATGCACTAAAAAGGAGAAAATAATTTTTTTAGGCATTAGTGACTGCAAATAAAAGCGTAGAGCGCCCACGAAGATTACGTCAATATAGTTTAGCGCTCCAAGCTTTTATTTATAGTCACCAATTTCTAAAAAAATTATTTTCTCCTTTTTAGTGCATTCTAATATAAGCGTGGTTTTTAAATAGTTTTTTTAAAAATATTTTTTATCTTTTTTATAAAGAGGGGTGAAGTATAATTGAACATTTTGTAACAACAGTTCCATTCAGTTCCTTCAGTTCCATTTCGGACAATTACGGACTCCTTCAAGAGACGTCGTCTATTGGAGTCATCCCCTCATCCTATCTAACGTATTTCAATATCTTGTGTTTCTATATCTTACTATTTAATACCAGTATTACTATATCTTGCTATATCTTCCATTTACAAAAGACTAGAAAGTAGAAAACAAAAATATACGCATATAAAAAAAACTTTTTAAAAATCACGCTTATATTAAAATGCACTAAAAAGGAGAAAATAATTTTTTTAGGCATTAGTGACTGCAAATAGAAGCGTAGAGCGCCCACGAAGATTACGTCAATATAGTTTAGCGCTCCACGCTTTTATTTATAGTCGCTAATGCCTAAAAAATAATTTTCTCCTTTTTAGTGCATTTTAATATAAGCGTGGTTTTTAAATAGTTTTTTTAAAAATATATTTTATCTTTTTTATAAAGAGGGGTGAAGTGTAATTGAACATTTTGTAACAACAGTTCCATTCAGTTCATTCAGTTCCATTTCGGACAATTTCGGACTCCTTCAAGAGACGTCGTCTATTGGAGTCATCCCCTCATCCTATCTAACGTATTTCAATATCTTGTGTTTCTACATCTTACTATTTCACGGCAGTATTACTATATCTTGCTATATCTTCCATTTACAAAAGACTAGAAAGTAGAAAACAAAAATATACGCATATAAAAAAAACTTTTTAAAAATCACGCTTATATTAAAATGCACTAAAAAGGAGAAAATAACTTTTTTAGGCATTAGTGACTGCAAATAGAAGCGTAGAGCGCCCACGAAGATTACGTCAATATAGTTTAGCGCTCCAAGCTTTTATTTATAGTCACCAATTTCTAAAAAAATTATTTTCTCCTTTTTAGTGCATTCTAATATAAGCGTGGTTTTTAAATAGTTTTTTATCTTTTTTATAAAGAGGTGTGAAGTGTAATTGAACATTTTGTAACAAGTTCTGGAGTGAAAGAGAGAAAGTTAAACCGGAAAGGGTTGAAATTTCCGAGAATGGAGTCACGCCGATTCCGAACCGGTAAATTCTGATTCGGGACCACCGTTCAACTCACGGCACAGTAGTCGGTGTCGACGGCTGGTCCTACATAGAACGCGGAAGAACATTAGGGAGGGTCTGGTCTGGCGTGTGACAGCCGGTCGGGTCGCGCCCTTTTTCAAGCATGATGTACAGCTCTGTTCCTCGGAGTTTGACATACAGAGGGTTTTTCTATCCGGCCATCTGACTACGCAGCGGATTATTCTACTGCGTCAGCTGTGCGCGCGGACCGACCGCGACCGGCCGATCGATACGAAACCTCGCACACTGGGCTGACAAACCCGTTTTTCGTTACCAAAATCCAATTTTTCAAGTTTCATATTTCCAAGACACGTTTGTACACATCGAAGCTTCGAGATCCAAAATATTAACCGTTTCAGATAGTTATTTCTAACCTTCAACCGTGGAACAACCCTGTCATTACGACTAGGGATGGGATCAAGTTCAATATGTACTCACGAATCCGAGTCAATTTCAATAACCAAGTTCCATTTCATGGGTCTCGCTTACAAGCAATAATGTTTCAATGATTATATTTGAAAAGAATTCACTTTATAGAAACTGATATCGAACTTCGGAATGAGTACTTACAAGTTTCGAAAAGATAATTTTATGGGTACCTTGATGTGGAAAGGAATCGAATCTTTCACAGGTGGTACTCGAATCTTGGAAATCAGACCTGCATTGTAGGTTTTAAGCATTTTCTTTATTAAATTCGTAACTGTTTACGAATAATATTTCATTTACAATCGTTTTATCCTATTTCTTTTCTTATCCAGGGACAACACAATTGATTTTAAAGGTAAAAAGAATAATGATTAGAAAAATCAGAGAATTTCCGGTACGGTATTCATGAAAGTTTCGGAAAGATAATTTTATGGGTACCTTGATGTGGAAAGGAATCGAATCTTTCACAGGTGGTACTCGAATCTTGGAAATCAGACCTGCATTGTAGGTTTTAAGCACTTTCTTGATTAAATTCGTAACTGTTTACGAATAATATTTCATTTACAATCGTTTTATCCTATTTCTTCTCTTATCCAGGGACAACACAATTGATTTTAAAGGTAAAAAGAATAATGATTAGAAAAATCAGAGAATTTCCGGTACGGTATTCATGAAAGTTTCGAAAAGATAATTTTATGGGTACTTTGATGTGGAAAGGAATCGAATATTTCACAGGTGGTACTCGAATCTTGGAAATCAGACCTGCATTGTAGGTTTTAAGCATTTTCTTTATTAAATTCGTAACTGTTTAAGAATAATATTTCATTTGCAATCGTTTTATCCTATTTCTTTTCTTATCCAGGGACAACACAATTGATTTTAAAGGTAAAAAGAATAATGATTAGAAAAATCAGAGAGTTTCCGGTACGGTATTCATGAAAGTTTCGAATCTGTTCGACCAACATTCGAATATACTTGATGACAACATTGAATATACAAAATTACAGAAAGGGCCTAGCAGACTAAGATAGGTGCAGCGGCCCCACCCACAATTTTATTGATATTGTGCGGAAAACAATGATTTTATGTTGAAAGATAACCCCCCAAAATTTTAAGTCGCTAACCCTTCGTATAAGGATGATACGAGTTAACTGTATCATTTTTTTCTCGGTTATTAATTAAAAGATATTCGGATAAAAAAAATACGAAAATACTCGAACTTACCCCCTTCATATCATACATTTTTTTTCACCATTGTGATCAAATTATTAAGGGTAGAAAAAAATCATTTAATTTTTTAAGGGTGGGAATTGCAAGCAACCCTTCGAGTGACCACTTCCAAAAAATTCAGGAACAATGTTCTGTTGCTTATCTAACGTATAAAAAAGTACATTATACCATTATAATGACGTAATTTTATTTGTTTTTCAATATTTAACTATGTTCCACCAATCCGACCATCTTGAAACTGTTTTATACGTTAGATAAGCAACAGAACATTGTTCTTGAATTTTTTGGAAGTGGTCACTCGAAGGGTTGCTTGCAATTCCCACCCCTAAAAAATTAAATGATTTTTGTTCTACCCTTAATAATTTGATCACAATGGTGAAAAAAATGTATGATATGGAGGAGGTAAGTTCGAGTATTTTCGTATTTTTTTTATCCGAATATCTTAATTAACAACCGAGAAAGAAAATGATACAGTTAAGGGTGTTTACCCTCGTATCATCCTTATACGAAGGGTTAGCGACTTAAAATTTTAGGGGGTTATCTTTCAACCTAGAACCATTGTTTTATATCAATAAAATTGTGGGTGGGGCCGCTGCACCTATCTGAGTCTGCTAGGCCCTTTGTTGCGCGACAAATGCGGCGCCGTTTTCGACAGGATGATCGCTCGATCGGGCAGCAGAATTATCTGGAACAGATTTCCGCGGTGTTGTCTGCGGCGGAAGTCGCCTGCGGTTCGGGGGGGGGCTGAAAGCAATGCCGGCAAACAAAGTAAACTTTCCATGAGGAAGCAGCAGCGGGTCGGGCAGGAAGTGACGTCTCGCGGACGAGCTCAAAGGGTTGCCATACTTTCCGGGTTGACTCGGCAAAGGGTCCTCTCCCTCCTCCCCTTCTTCTCACTCTCTCGCTCCCTCGCCCGTAGACTCTTCAAAGTGTTTCTTTAACGTCCTTACCTCCCTCTCCATCTTCCGGGTCTATTGTCCTGTTACGCTTGTACAGGATCGTAACGATTCACCCTTCACGACTTCCTTATCCTCCAGCATTTTTCCACCGGCAAGGCGTGTTTCCGCCATTATTCGGATGCACCACGCATACCTCGCTTCTCATACATATTGCCAGCTAGTGGCAGCCTATCTCTCTCCGGGGACCGACTTTGAGACAAAGGGAAGCCGACTTATTTTACCTCGCCCCCCTTTACTAGCGCCTGGATTCTTCATTGCCTATAGGGTGCTCTAAAATCTCTCGACTGCTACTCTCGGATTACTCGCCTCCAGGGTCAGATAGAAGATGAAAGTCCCACTAATAGAGGATCGGTCCCTTAGGTCCACTGGGGCTGATCAGACCCATAGAGCTTCTTGTAAATCTGCGTCGCACAGTGGGCCAATTGGCCCGAATAGTCGGAGGAAACTAGTTTGGCGTTATTTATGGGCTCAAGGTCACATAACATTGTTAAATCCACGAATCTCCAATCTCCGATAGAGGAGTCCGATCTCCCGGGTCCCGGAAAGTGTTTCAACTGCGAATCCATCGACTATTCGCTTATTAATTAATTTAATTCGCTAAATAACAAACGTTCGTTCTACTCAGTATTTTTGTGAATGGAGCGCACAAAATATTGAAAACAATATTCTATTTATACGCTAATGAATAAACTTTGAAAATCTATTTCCATCAAATGGAACTGTGGACATTTCAATATTTCTTGCTGACAATATCGTTGCATTTTCGAAAGCTAGCCGACAGCATTATAATCCTTGTTCTCCCAGTACTTACTTTTGATATATTGACCATCTCTAGTCCTCATCATTATATATTTCGTACTAGCTTTTGCTCGCGGCTTCGTTCGCATAGAAACCCGTTTAATGTCCTCGGAAATTGATATTGTTTCACCATAAAACCTTTTAACCCCCCCATTCACACCTATAGAGTTTTAATTTTATGTTATGCCGCCATCTTAGATTTCAAACCCCCTATTCACCCCTTAGGGGATCAATTTTTTCAAATGCCGAAACAGGTGTTTGATTAATTATATCGAAGAGCATTCAGATCAAGTTTCAAGCAAATCCGACCACAAATAAACTATTCCTCATACAAACGTTACAACCCCTTCTCATCCCCTTGGAGGTTGAATTTCGAAATATCCTTTCTTATCCCTTGTATAGGATCATAAAGGAAACCTCTGTGCAAAATTTCAGCTTTCTAGGTCCAAGGGTTTAGCCTGGGCGTTAGTCGGTGAGTGAGTGAGTCAGCACTGCATTTTTATATAGAGAGATTTGTTGCCAGAAGAAGAACAGATACTTCATAAATTTACAGTTAAATAAATATCACACTTAGATATATAATATCACACTTTATAACCGGGCTTAGATTTTTAATTTTATAATTATCGAAACGATGACGTTGCTCATATGGAAATCGATCCGATAAATTTATTTATCCGAGGACGTATTGCGACAAAAATTGCACAAATTCTAAAGAAATAGAGCCTTGTCATTTTTATCAGACGAAACATTCCAGTGCTCCGGTAGGCTCAATGTTAATTACCATTTTGTCGAAGATAAGTAAGTGTCCGGTGATTCGTGGAAATCGAGCATGCGGATCGCCGGATCACCATGTATACGGAATAGAAGCTAGGAAATAAGGAGATCGAGGGGAAGAAGCTTGCCGCGGAAGGGCGAAACGGTAGGATTCTGGGGATAACAAAAGGCCGAAGGGGGTGCAAGAGGATCAAGGGGCGCTTGCGCGGATCATGTCTAGCACCTGTGGACCTCATCGATCCGAAACGGTTTGCGAAGCCGCATACTTCGATGCTCTTTAACCTGTCCACCTGAGCCCCGCGTCTCTCGCCCTTGTCCCTTTTCAGACCAATCCGGACTGTTCCTTCGATCAACCCTTCACAACGAAGCCTCTGTTCACCGTCTTCCCGTTGTCCGCCGACCGGCGTGCATCCTTCGCGGAAGCCATTGTTCCACTTTCGTTCCCGACTCGACGAACATCTACTCGACACCTGGCCAACTTCACTGCTTTTCTACGACACGTATAACCACCGTTTCCTAATCTTGTAGCCAGGGATTCATACCGGTATAATACCGGTATACAAAATAACGGTATTATAACGGTATTACCCCAATAACCTTTATAGAAACCGAAATACCGGTATGACACCATACCGGTAAATGGAAATACCGGTATATTTCAAGAACTTATACCGGTATTTTCGGTTGTACGTTGTAGCGAAATACCGGTATGATACTATTTGAAAGTACCGATATATTTTCTCATATTTGCCGCTAGTTTTTTTAATTTTCTTATTTTATTTAACAACACCAGACGTCTTGCGACAACGAACAAGCGATACCGTGACGACGCATGGAGACCGCCGCGCTGCGGAGCGCGGAAGGCGGAAATAATTGAATACGCGGCAAGGCCAAAGGCACGTAGGATTTTTGTTTTAATAAAGCAATTGTGGTGTCCGGAAGTTGCAACTAAGCATTTGGCCAAGGCAACAACCTTCATAAGATTGCCTCAGCGAATTACTAAAGCGAGGCAATCGACCTGCCAATGCTTAGTCAGCAAGAGATACAACATAAAAACTCCGGACACCGCCCCACGCTGGCAGAATGAGTACGCGTGCAACTATGTCAATATATTATTACTCTCTGTAATTGTGAAAATAAAGAAAAAGGTTCTCAGTAACCGGCTGCGGCACAACGCAATCTTTCATTTTGTCATTAGCCATCACGAACGACATACGTTTTCTCAGATCCCTCACCACCTCCATTTTTCCTCCGTATATACCACTTTTTCGATATCGGAACGTTATCCGTTATTGTATATATTTAATACTTTATACTTACTTTTTAGTTGATATTAGAATATTTCTTATTCATTATAGTTCATTAGTGATATAAGAATTAGGATAAGAATAAGGAGTTATTAACGAAAAACACGGACCAATCAGAGCGCGCCCTGGGCCGCAGCGCCGTCACGATGCGATGTCAGGGCGCGCTCTGATTGGTCCGTGTTTTTCGTTAATAACTCCTAAACAAAGCCGCAGTTGACTTTGGTGCAAAGGAAAATGTCTCTTAGAATGGTCTCAGGAACCACCCCCTTTCGGGATTTTCACGAATTTTGGGACACCCTGTATATAAATATTTATTGTATATATATATATATATATATATTTATATTCATAAAGAAATTAGTATAATAAAAACTATAATAAAATATATACATAAAGAAAAAAAATATACATAAAATATATACACATAAAGTCACTAATTATGTCTGTAATAAATAAACATAAATAATAAATTTTTACTCTTGAAAAATAAAAAAAAACATTGCAATGCACCGCATTTATTTTATGCAAATACATTCGTTTTTCTCTGTAACGAAATTAATACATAAAATAAATCATTGTTTTCGACGTATATGGAGAAAGAAAATGCTACGAGTAGAAAATCGTTTAAAGATGGTTTTTAAAAAGTTTTTTATATATTTTATTTTCTACTGTCATTGTCATCGCGGAAGCAAGTGTGTATATAAAATTTCAGCAAGATTGGTCTATGCGAAGAGGCTTAAAATTCGATTACAAGTTTTGACGCATAAGCGTGGTAAAAAATGGCACACAGCCGTTCAAAGCAGTTTGAAGCAAGAAATGTTTACATATTTGTGAAGTATAATAGTTGTGAAATCGAAATCCATCAAAAGCCCAGGATGTTTTTGACCTGGACTCGAGAAAAAAGCTAATTTGAAGATATTAACGTCTATAAAACTTGATTCTGACTTAGTGTTTTATTATTGTTATGAAACTATTTTAACGGTTAATGAAACTGGACAAATGGATATTCCTCACCTGCTTCGATACCTTCCATATTCAAAATTGAAAGAACGAACACAAAACAAAGTTATTGATTATAGGAAATCAGCAATTGATTGGGCCAGGTCTCGCGTGAATTCTTCGATGAGCTCTCTAACGAGCTCTCTGCCACTTATGCAAACGTGATTCCTGCCGTTTGTTGTGGAAATTTGAGATTCCAGGCATTTACGTCGCTACCTCACGTCGGTCGTCTACAAACTATGCTTCTAGAAGCTTTTAGAAGCTTGTCGATTCTGAATTTCTTCTAGAATGTTCTATACATGCTACAATCTTCGATTTCCACGAGTTTGCGAACCGATCGATGGATCAAAGATGATCGTTTTCCCGTGTAAATGGTCCGGACGGTTTCGAGATTGATTGGCGGTGAATGGTCCACTTTAGCGGCGGGGCTACACGGATTAACAAACCCCGAGTCCCACTTTGCTTTCAGTGGCTATCAATGGACCTTGATGAAGCTGCGGACCGAGCTGACGCGGGAATAATATTCGTCCTGTAGCCGGTCTGCAGTCGGGACACTCTCCGGGATCCGGGAAATCGGACTGCTCTTTCGGCGGAACATTTCTTTCGATCCGATCCATTTCACAGTCGTACGACTTCGACGGTTTTCATCGTTGAAAATCCACTACGCGATATTGATACTCTCGAGAGGCAGTACACTCGAGGATGCCACGATAAAAATTGAGGATGTATCGTCGATCAGATCCTGCTCCTCGCGCGGATCCTGCTCCACGACGATAGGAAGAGCCATTTGGGCGAGCGATAACACGACACAATCTTCTCGCGTATACAGGGTGTCCCAAAATTCGTGAAAATCCCGAAAGGGGGTGGTTCCTGAGACCATTTCAAGCGACATTTTCCTTTGCAAAAATGTTATCCGCGGCTTTGTTTAGGAGTTATTAACGAAAACCACGGACCAATCAGAGCGCGACCTAGACGCGAGTTGGCACAGTCGGCCAATCGACAGTTGGCGCGCCGCACAGTGTGACGAATGGCCTTTTTAGCTGGACAAAATTAACTTTCAAATAAACAAAAACTAACTGTGCCAATATTATCTAAAATAACCATGTATTAAAACCCTTGAATATTAAAACTTAAAATTCTTTTGTTGTATGTTTACAGAGCGTGTAAACTTCACCTAAAAGGCGGACGCCTAACCTATAAATGAATGGGCACATTGTCATACGCGCTAGAAATATGTTAAAATGTACGAAGGAGTATTTAAATTTCCTATGTATGATGGATATAGCATCTCAAAACATGTATTTTCATTTTAGTAATTCCAAATTATCGATAACATTCCTCTATTTTTGTAAATTAAGTGTCAAAGACGGTACTTATTTTGCCACAGAAACGCCCATGTTACTCCTCTTCGTCAATGAATTAGTATATGCCCCACGTCGCCCCACGCGATGATTTTTACATTATTATAAAGTAGAGATTCTCTAGTTTATTGTAGTACCAAAATAAAATTGCTATACGTTGCTATAGCATACTAATTTTTACAATGAAGTTACGTCGTTTTACGTTCACGCTCGTGACAATCACAGCCCGGGCCGGGCCCGAACGCAGCCGATGCCGTCATCACTTAGCGGTTTGTTTAGTCTACTCGTTGAAACCTATGGATTGGTTTCGTTCATTGTATATTTAAGGAATATACAATGTAATGAATATACAATCGTCAGGTTTTCCTCCGAACTTTCTTCTTATGAAAATTGGTTTCTTCAGTTTCGAGCGATCAACGTGCAGTCTACATCTCCCTTGCGTTTTTCATATATCTTTCAGTTTCGTTATTTTTATTGTTGTTGTTGTTTTTTATTGATATTGTTATTATTACTGTGTTTGTTGTTAGTGTTTTATTTGTTACGTTATCACATCAAACGTGATACCTTTTTTCAAATATTTAGATTAATTTACATTTGTTTATAAGCTATTAGTTTATAAGTTATTAGTTTCTAGCAACCGAACGCTCCTATTTAATACTTTCATTTTGATCTCTGTTATTTCTGTTGTTTTATTTATATTTTTTTGTTATTATATTTTTAATTTTCTATTATATTAAAATAATAAACAATAATATGCAGCAGATTATTTATAGATTGAAACCGTATACTAAACCAAAGAATAATTCTTTCCCGTATGTCTGAATCTCCAAAAAGTAAATTAGTAAATTATATTAACATTCTTTTTGTCCATAATTAAAAATGACGTCTTCTTTGATAATATCTACTACTTGTTATCATTCTGTGTGTTAAATATAGAAAAATAGGCGATTTTTTTTTTTTTAGAATTTTGTCCAGCTAAAAAGGCCATTCGTTACGCGCCGGGCCGACTGTGCCAACTAGCGTCTAGGTCGCGCTCTGATTGGTCCGTGTTTTTCGTTAATAACTCCTAAACAAAGCCGCGGATAACATTTTTGCAAAGGAAAATGTCGCTTCAAATGGTCTCAGGAACCACCCCCTTTCGGGATTTTCACGAATTTTGGGACACCCTGTATTTCACTGGGGAGAGAAGGTCGCATTGTCTAAGAGAGCCAGCCGGGAAAACGTACGAAATCAATTTCTCTCAAGAATTCTCCCCTCCCGACGGTTGACCGTGTTTGCCGTCAACGTTTTCTTTATCTCGTGTTCCTGCTCGGCGCACGGTGGAGTATTTATAAGGCGAAAGATTTTCGTTGTCCGAGCTATGGGAATATTTGAACAAC
Source organism: Lasioglossum baleicum (assembly GCF_051020765.1). Taxonomy (NCBI): domain Eukaryota; kingdom Metazoa; phylum Arthropoda; class Insecta; order Hymenoptera; family Halictidae; genus Lasioglossum; species Lasioglossum baleicum. The sequence goes on along the minus strand of NC_134948.1, from coordinate 5,059,920 downwards.
CAATGACTCGCTACACTATGCAAGTCTTAAAATAATGCTGAAACAGTTACCGGCCAACTTTTCACGGCAAATACTCCACTACTGAGCGACGCACAGTGGTCCCAAAGCCCGAAAACGTGGACAAAACCTCAAATCGTATTAAAAAATTATTGGATCTGCTTGAAAATTGGTATTAACCCGTTTTAATCTTGTAATCGAATTTTAAGCCTCTTCGCATAGACCAATCTTACTGCAATTGTATATACACACTTGCTTCCGGGATGACAATGACAGTAGAAAATAAAACATATAAAAAACTTTTTAAAAACCATTTTTAAACCATTTTTTACTCATAGCATTTTCTTTCTCCATATACAGTCGAAAACAATTATTTATTTTATGTATTAATTTCGTTACGGAGCAAACCTAATTTATTTTCATAAAATAAATGCGGTGCATTGCAATGTTTTTTTTATTTTTCAAGAGTAAAAATTTATTATTTATGTTTATTTATTACAGACATAATTAGTGACTTTATGTATATATTTTATGTATATTTTTTTCACGCTGATCACGAATATACAATGTATTAAGGGTCACTGAATTGAATTTAACCGTTTTTCACGCAAAAACACTCAGAAAAACTTCGAAAAAAACGGTATTTTGAGGAAAAAACTGTTAAATTCTATTCAGGGACCCCTAGTATACGGTATATTCGTGATCAGCGTGAAATTTCCTGCAAGAATTCGTCAAGAACAGACTTTTGTCCACTCCGACCATAAGAACGCCGCACTGTGCGGCGGACGAGAACAGAGATAACTGAGACGGCGCGAATCTTCGCAGGGAAATATCTAGCAACTTATCGGACAGTTGAGTATAGCGATCGGTGAAGACAGAGGCAGGCTTCCTTTATGCGAACTGCTTCCGTTGCTCGCTGACGGCTGCAGTCGAATCAGGCTGGATCGTCGTAGGAAGGACGATGATCCTCACTCGTCCTGGGAAGATCACGTCGTCGGTGATCCTCGGTTGGCGGGAGATACCCCGCTGTTGTCCTCCGTCTCGCGTTCGTTGACGCGCACGAGCTTTCGTAATTGATAGCGACGAACGCGAATTGAATAGGAAAGCGCGAGGATGTAGGGAGAAGAACTAAGCGAGACTCACTTATTAAATTAATAACTGGGAATATATTTGTAACGTATGAAATGAAATTATAATGAACTAGAAGCGCGTGTTATAGCAGGACCGCTCAAAGGCGGATGAGAGCGAGGACTCGTCGGAGTCTGGACCGGGACATCCAGGAGGCGGCGAGCCTCGCTGGAGTCTTGAACGAACGTGACAGACTGGCTGTCCGAATTGAACTGAACTGACTGAACTCTTTTTAGGATCGTGAGGTCGAATACATAGGTGTCTTATCTTCTACCGGATGTCTCGTTAGACATAACGCTATGGATGTTATGAGAAGCGCGCGATTAATGATTACGGTGAATGCTACGTGATACTGCTACGGGGAATACATTAAGATATGATTATTATACAAGGGTTAAGATAAGAATGGGTATATGGTATGAGGTGAGAATCGGATCTGATGAACGGAGCGAAGTATGACTACTTATAACTAATCAATATTCTTAATAATTACGGTTACAATATCCTACTCTTATTGGCTATGCTTGTAACCTATGGCAACACGTCGGCAGACGTGACACGAGACTCAACTTTTACCCCAATCTTTAAAATTTATGCCTTCACTTTTACCCTTTCTTCTCCATACATAGTTATCAGTTAATAATAGATATTTTGCACTAAAAACTATGCAACTTACCTCCACAAACAGCATCCATAATGCACACTTAAAATCGATACGTTCCAATACAATTTACGCACTCTGTACAGTTAGAATTCGCACTGAGACTTGGAAGAGTACGAAGGCACTGTCTAATGAAACCGAAGTTCGGACTGCGACTGTTGGTCAGGTATAAAAATGCGACCTTTTTGCCGTTTACCTCCAAGTAGACATACTCTTAGAGTAGCCAACCCCACAATTAAAACTTACCTAGCTGAAAGTTCATTTTTTAGGTTTCGTCCACGTTTTCGGGCTTTGGGACCACTGTGCGACGGCGCGAGTCTTGTATTCGTTCGCCGCACATAGATTCTATTTCCCGTTCCATTTCTCGCGTTCGTTTCGCCGGCTGCCGCGAGCAGTCGACCCTTTTTCTCCTTTTTCTTTACGCGTCGAGTGTTTGCTCCGCGGCGAACATTATTCGACGTTCCGCTAGAGCGGCGCACGGTCTCAAATCCACGGGAATTGCCGAGTCGGTTGAAAGGAACAGCTTTTCAGTGTTGGGAACGGGGAAAGCCATCGCGTGTTCCGTTCAAACAGAAATTACAATCGATGCACCCTCGAACGCTTTCCAATTGTGCCATCACACGGATCCTCTGGTGGAAGACGCGTTTCTATTCCATTCTCCGCTGTTTTTGATCGATTCGATTCGGAATCGAATAAAGCGAAGGGAACGTCCGATCGAACACGGACCTGTACCACTTACCGCTCGGATCTGTCCTGTGCCACCTGTGGCGTTAAGTATCGACCTGTTCTACTTGCCCGACCAACCGTACGCTCCATGCAAATCGTACACCACTTGCCCGACTAATCGCTGACCAACGCTACTCGCCTCGCCGACGCTCACGCTGCTTTTCCGAATACGATCGCGTCAATGCCTGAGCTACTTGTCCTGCCATAATTCGACGTACTCAGGACGCGCTCCTACTAGCACAAAAATATTGGAAAAATATATGTTAAGCCACGCTTTTTCATATGAGAAAAATATTGGATCTGAATATTGTATACATATACAAGAAATGTAAATTGAATGTTTCGTTGTAGTTGTTTACCCCGTTAATTAACGTACTTATAATATAAATGTATGTCGATTAAATGACACACACGAATTCAAAGTAAATTGTAAACATTTTACTTCCAATATTAAATAAAGTTTTATATTATAGAATTTGAGAACAATATTTCATTCGTAATATGAAAGGTGTGTATGTCGTCCAGCATATTCTGGAACAAATATTTTTTCATGTTAAACGTTAAACATAAAATATTTCTTGCATATTAGGAAAAAAGTCTATTTCTAATATTACATAAAGATTGATTTTATAACAAAACAGAATATTTTCTTCATAATATGAAATAAATATTATCTGTATATTAGGAAAAAATATTCTATTTCTAATATTAAATAAAGATCCATTTTATAAAAAAAAGAATATTTCCTTCACAATATGAAAGAAATATTATGTGTACACTAGGAATAAACATTCTATTTCTAATATGAAATAAAAATTCATTTTATAACGAGAAAAAATATTTTCTTCATAATATGAATTAAATATTGTCTGTATATTAGGAATAAACATTCTATTTCTAATATGAAATAAAAATTCCTTTTATAACGAGAAAAAATATTTCCTTCATAATATGAATTAAATATTGTCTGTATATTAGGAATAAATATTCTATTTCTAATATGAAATAAAAATTCCTTTTATAACGAGAAAAAATATTTCCTTCATAATATGAATTAAATATTGTCTGTATATTAGGAAAAAATATTCTATTTCTAATATGAAATAAAGGTTCATTTTATATTTAGAAAAAAATATTTTTCTCTTAACATGAAATAGATATTTCCTGCATATTTAAAAAAAATATTTGCTACTGAATGTAAAATAAATATTGTATGTATATTTGAATATTAAAAACAGAGATTGAATCTTTTTTTACTACCACATGAATGTGTATACAATATTTTGTGCTACTAAGGGTGCATTTCAATGCCTGTGAATATCCCCTTAACCTTAGCATTTCCAAGCTCCGATCCTTCATTTGGATAATAAACTATAATGTATAAACGACAATAAATAATTTTTTCACAATTTTTAACCCAAGAAAAATAGTCCTAAATTCAATTTTTCCAATCTGTGGGCTCGAGGAGCCCACGCCTTGGGAGTGCTAGGGTTAAGACGAATTCAACCCCCTCCTGTATTATGACCTTAAGCCCACAAATAATGTTAAATTATTTTTTCCCAACTTTTCGGGCGAAATGTCGCACTATGCATCGCGCGCGGCGCCGGAAGCGAAAAATTAGGTTCCTGGTGGAGAAACTGGATCCGGCTTCCTTCCCATCCGGCAATCGTCGGCCTTCCTGCACGTAGCCAATCGGCGAAAGGAGCACGCGAAGGAAATAATGTCGCATTAACCATTAGGCTGGCCGAGGGAAATTGAGGTCGCATTCACGGAATGCATTCGACGAACCGGATCGCGTCTTCGGCCCTGAGAACTTCTTAACCACGGAGCTCCTCGATTTGTCCACCACGATTCGAATTCGAGATCGTCGATACGCGAGAGCTAGCCTCGACGAATTGAAAATTACATTTGATTTTTTCCGTGGACGCGTTCCAATTCGCATGAAAATTGAAAACCGGCGTATCCGTGATCGATCGCCGCCGAAAATCGTTGGAAGCGGCGGCGTTAATTAAGGACAACCAATTTTTGCTTTAACGAGATCACGTGGCCCCACTTCTCACTGCGAAGAGCCGCCGAAATTGGTCTCGCCGTTGGCTCTATGATTTTTCGTGTGAATAAAACAGACTGGCCGCGGCAAAACGCCCACCGTCGACGACGTCGCCGGGTATATTGGACTTTCTGATTTCCCTATTAAAATTCCGTCGGGGAACGGAACCGACGTAGATGGCCTCCAGTGTGTGCGGTTTACATTTATCTGTGGCACACGCGTGGACTTCGGAAACATAGTGGACATACAAAGATGACATACAGATTCCCGAAGTGATTCTAAGTAACTTTTTCCTTCGCGAAAATTTCCTCCGTCGCACAGTGCGCCCGCCTGTGGACAAAAGTCGAAAATGCAACTATTTTCCATACCTTATTCGGCTTTACTAATCCCTTCAGATATGTCTCTAGTGTATGAAACAAATGCCGGGAATCTCAAATTTCCACAACAAACGGCAGGAATCACGTTTGCATAAGTGGCAGAGAGCTCGTTAGAGAGCTCATCGAATAATTCACGCGAGACCTGGCCCAATCAATTGCTGATTTCCTATAATCAATAACTTTGTTTTGTGTTCGTTCTTTCAATTTTGAATATGGAAGGTATCGAAGCAGGTGAGGAATATCCATTTGTCCTGTTTCATTAACCGTTAAAATAGTTTCATAGCAATAATAAAACACTAAGTCAGAATCAAGTTTTATAGACGTTAATATCTTCAAATTAGCTTTTCTCGAGTCCAGGTCAAAAACATCCTGGGCTTTTGATGGATTTCGATTTCACAACTATTATACTTCACAAGTATGTAAACATTTCTTGCTTCAAACTGCTTTGAACGGCTGTGTGCCATTTTTTACCACGCTTATGCGTCAAATCTTGTAATCGAATTTTAAGCCTCATAAAATAAATGCGGTGCATTGCAATGTTTTTTTTTTATTTTTCAAGAGTAAAAATTTATTATTTATGTTTATTTGTTACAGACATAATTAGTGACTTTATGTGTATATATTTTATGTATATTTTTTTTCTTTATGTATATATTTTATTATAGTTTTTATTATAGTAATTTCTTTATGAATATAAATAAATAAATATATATATATACAATAAATATTTATATACATATATATCTACTTCATAGGTATAGTCTCTATGGCCTATATTATGTAAATTGGCATACCTTTATTATTGTGAAGTTACCTATATATTCTGTCCATTATTATTGTTGTAATGTTTATAAAATATTATTTGAAATTCAATTTTGAATAAAATTCAATTTAATTTTTGGTCATGTTTCCTCATTTTTCTAGATGATGCATTGAAGAGCAATTTTTCTTAACTGACCCCTGTTTCCATCACTTGGAATATACAGTGTGATCTCGAACGAAAGAAACATACTTTTAAGTCTTATAGGAAGTTGCACGCTGATCACGAATATACAATGTATTAAGGATCACTGAATTGAATTTAACCGTTTTTCACGCAAAAACACTAAAAAAACTTCGAAAAAAAACGGTATTTTGAGGAAAAAACTGTTAAATTCTATTCAGGGACCCCTAGTATATGGTATATTCGTGATCAGCGTGAAATTTCCTATAAGAATTCGTCAAGAACAGACTTTTGTCCACTCCGATCATAAGAACGCCGCACTGTGCGTCGCTTCGTTACGGAGTTATTAAAGAATAATATGGACCAATCTGCTCGCGGCTACCGGCAGATGGAGCCCGGCGCGGCCAATGCCAGCGCTAGACTCAGCGCGAGCTGTAGTAGCCACGCCCCTATTGGTCCGTGTTTTTCTTTAATAACTCCTTAACGAAGCCCCGGAGAAGATTTTCGCAAAGGGAGAAGTTACTTCAAATAAGCTCAGGACTCGACCCTTTCAAGGAAATACATTGTTGAGACAATGTATATACGTGTCAGTGTACGTCGGCGTTGATCGAACGTGTTCTTTGATGTTCCAGGTCGGCCGCCCGATTTCCTCGCGTTCGTCATCACCATACTGATGATGCTGCTGATGGCCGCGGGCGTCAAGAAATCCCTGGTGTTCAATAACGTGTTAAACGCCATCAATCTCGCCGTCTGGGTGTTCGTGATGTCGGCGGGAATGTTCTACGTGAACGGCGACTACTGGGCGAAGCGCGCGGACTTCCTACCGTTCGGATGGAGCGGCGTAAGTAGAATCAGAACCATACGATATCTCGCAACTCCTCCCACACAGTTCCGCCAAAACAAGCACAAAAACAAATGACAGATGTCACGAAACATTTATTTTGATCGAAGGCTTCGCAATTTTGCACGACAACATAACTTACAGCTGCACTCGGCAATAATTCCCGTTTAAACATTCACTTGTTACTATTATTATGGGACAGGGGGAGTATTTTTTTTCACAATTGTGAGCAAATTTCAGTGATTTCATTAATAACCTCGAAAGGAAACAGGGTCCCCTCGTATCTCCACACTGTTTAGATTAGGCCCCACAGTCCGGCTCTTGAAACAAAGAATCGAATGAAACGATTCTGCGATTGTTTCATCGGTACTTCGTAATCTCTGTTCATTAACACGATTCTCAGATCGTTCATTCATTCTTGACAACGAACGAAAAGGTCCATTGACCTAGTAACTAAAAAATCCATAATAATAATAATAATAATAGTAATAGTAATATAATAATATTATAATAATAATAATAAATCCATAATAAATCCAACAGATTTTAATAAAAAATTAATTTACAATTTAAATTGAGGGAAATGTTAAAAATCCACGATGCTCTCTCGCCGCTGAGTTATTCATAGCGCGCACACAATTTCGCGATGACTGTTTCCACGGAATGTGAAAGAGGAAACCAGCCTCTGGCAACGAGAAAGAGCCTCCGCCGTCTCCGGAGCTGTGGTACGAAGGGGAAGTAACAACCGGTGTAAAGTCGGCGGCCGCAAAAGGAAAAGGGGCCGACAGACGGGTTTCGGATAGGACGTCTGTCTCGTCGGTCAGACGGTTTTCTCGATCTCCCCGTTTCCACAGCACCCCGTGGCGCGGCTTTTTGCTCGCGGTTTGCGGCGAACTCGTGGAACAATGGCAAACTTGTTGCACCAGATGGGCTCCAACACCGAAACCGAGTGCATCAGGTGGACAGTCGACGCGACGCGACGGGCGAAAGGGAATTCGAATTCACGCTCCGCAGGAATCCATGTTTCACGAGAAACGTGTGGAACGGACAGCCGCCTGGAATTAGAACGGAACCCGGGACCCAGACTCGGCCAACAGGCGTGAATTTTTCGGGCACGATCTCGAAATCGCCCTGCAATTTCCACGGGACCTCTCGACCGTGAATAAAAACTCGCAGTCTACTACAAAAGTCCCTTAGATCGAGTTCTGGAAAAAGCACTGGACTAGTAACAAATAAACAATTTTAAATATTACTTTAAGACAATACACACCCGCAATTTGAACAAATTAGTTAAAAAAATTATTACTAAAGATGTATACAGAGTGTCTCAGCTGAAGGGGGCCAATAAATATCTCCTTTATTTTTAATAACAATAAAAATATTTATAGCATAATTTAAATGGTATATCGAAGGATGAATATCATAGAAGAACAATTTCTTTTGTCCGGTTATTTTTTTTCAGTTTTTTCAAGGTCATCGTTATTATTTCATCGGGAAAACTAATCTTTTTTTATTCCATCTTATAGCGGCTGGAAAAATACATTTGAATATGCTTGGGTCATTAACAAGATGGCTTAAAAAAAGTAAGTTTTGCCGATAAAAAATAACGATGACCTTGAAAAACTATGAAAAAATAACCCGGACAAAAAAAATTGTTCTTCTATAATATTCCTCCATCAATATACTATTTAAAACATGCCAAAAATATTTTTTTTGTGCCATTAAAAATAAAGAAGACATTTAGGTGGCCTCCTTCAGCTGAGACACCCTGTATACAGGGTGAACGTTTTGTTACAGACAAATATCTCCAAAAATATTAATTGTACGCAAAAATGTTTCACATGAAAGTTGTTCAGTACCGAGGGGGACATCATGCGGTGGGGATTTTATTCTTACCGGTGAACACTCGAAGGTGAGGTGAAGGTCAACTTTCTTTTTTTAAATGGAATGCCCTATTTTTTATACCATAGATCGATAGAGTATCAAATTCTGAGTATAAAAGTGTTGACCTTCATATGTCCTAAACCTAATAGTTAACGAGATATTATCCAAAGCAGAAAGAAAATTGTTCCGATAATATCTCGTTAACTGTTAGATTTAGGACATATGGAGGTCAATACATTTTTACTCAGAATTCGATAGTCTATCGATTCATGAGACAGAAAGTAGGTCTTTCCATTTTAAAAAATCAGGGTGACCTTCTCCTCACCTTGCAGTGTCCACCGGTAAAAATAAAAATCCCACCACATGACGTCCCCCTCGGTACTGAACAGCTTTCATCTGAAACATTTTTGCGTATAATCAATATTTTTGGAGATATTCGTTTGTAACGCTTTATAATGTTCTCATCCTGTATTTGTTATCAGTTGTCTGCGGATCTTATGCATTTATGAAGGAATTGGTTGGGCGGAATATAAAACAGTAACAGATTTAAAAAATTCAAGAATGTTGTAATGTTGCTTTTCATGTAACAAAGTCGTTAAGGGATGAAATGAATGTTCATGTTATTCCTGCTTCTCACAATCAATGTAAAACATTTTTATTTTGCATAACGATCCGCAGTCTTGTTATCAGTAGACTGCGGATTTTATGGATTTATGACAAAAATGGGTACGCACAATCTAAACCAGCGGAGATATTAAAAAGATTTAAGGACATCAGTGTATTAGTTTCACCTTAACAAGATACTCAAAAGAACAATGAAATTTTTATTTAACTCCTGTGTCTAGCAATCAATGCAAATATATTTTTATTTTGCATAAAGATCCGCAGTCTTGTTATCAGTAGACTGCGGATTTTATGGATTTATGACAAAAATGGGTACGCACAATCTAAACCAGCGGAGATATTAAAAAGATTTAAGGACATCAGTGTATTAGTTTCACCTTAACAAGATACTCAAAAGAACAATGAAATTTTTATTTAGCTCCTGTGTCTAGCAATCAATGCAAATATATTTTTATTTTGCATAACGATCCGCAGTCTTGTTATCAGTAGACTGCGGATTTTATGGATTCATGACAAAAATGGGTACGCACAATCTAAACCAGTGGAGATATTAAAAAGATTTAAGGACATCAGTGTATTAGGTTCACCTTAACAAGATACTCAAAAGAACAATGAAATTTTTATTTGCCTCCTGTGTCTTGCAATCAATGCAAACATTTTTTATTTTGCATAACGATCCGCAGTCTTGTTATCAGTAGACTGCGAATTTTATGGATTCATGACAAAAATGGGTACGCACAATCTAAACCAGCGGAGATATTAAAAAGATTTAAGGACATCAGTGTATTAGGTTCACCTTAACAAGATACTCAAAAGAACAATGAAATTTTTATTTAACTCCTGTGTCTAGCAATCAATGCAAACATTTTTTATTTTGCATGAAGATCCGCAGTCTTGTTATCAGTAGACTGCGAATTTTATGGATTCATGACAAAAATGGGTACGCACAATCTAAACCAGCGGAGATATTAAAAAGATTTAAGGCTGTCAGTGTATTAATTTCACCTTAACAAGATACTCAAAAGAACAATGAAATTTTTATTTGCCTCCTGTGTCTAGCAATCAATGCAAACATTTTTTATTTTGCATGAAGATCCGCAGTCTTGTTATCAGTAGACTGCGGATTTTATGGATTCATGACAAAAATGGGTACGCACAATCTAAACCAGTGGAGATATTAAAAAGATTTAAGGACATCAGTGTATTAGGTTCACCTTAACAAGATACTCAAAAGAACAATGAAATTTTTATTTAGCTCCTGTGTCTAGCAATCAATGCAAACATTTTTTATTTTGCATAAAGATCCGCAGTCTTGTTATCAGTAGACTGCGGATTTTATGAATTCATGACAAAAATGGGTACGCACAATCTAAACCAGCGGAGATATTAAAACGATTTAAGGACATCAGTGTATTAGTTTCACCTTAACAAGATACTCAAAAGAACAATGAAATTTTTATTTAGCTCCTGTGTCTAGCAATCAATGCAAACATTTTTTATTTTGCATAACGATCCGCAGTCTTGTTATCAGTAGACTGCGGACTTTATGGATTTATGACAAAAATGGGTACGCACAATCTAAACCAGTGGAGATATTAAAAAGATTTAAGGACATCAGTGTATTAGTTTCACCTTAACAAGATACTCAAAAGAACAATGAAATTTTTATTTAGCTCCTGTGTCTAGCAATCAATGCAAATATATTTTTATTTTGCATGAAGATCCGCAGTCTTGTTATCAGTAGACTGCGGATTTTATGGATTCATGACAAAAATGGGTACGCACAATCTAAACCAGTGGAGATATTAAAAAGATTTAAGGACATCAGTGTATTAGTTTCACCTTAACAAGATACTCAAAAGAACAATGAAATTTTTATTTAGCTCCTGTGTCTAGCAATCAATGCAAACATTTTTTATTTTGCATAAAGATCCGCAGTCTTGTTATCAGTAGACTGCGGATTTTATGGATTCATGACAAAAATGGGTACGCACAATCTAAACCAGTGGAGATATTAAAAAGATTTAAGGCTGTCAGTGTATTAGTTTCACCTTAACAAGATACTCAAAAGAACAATGAAATTTTTATTTGCCTCCTGTGTCTAGCAATCAATGCAAACATTTTTTATCTTGTATAAAGATCCGCAGTCTTGTTATCAGTAAAATGTCACCAAATTTCACGATCCAGCCCGGCGGCCGACTAAATGTTGATGGAAGAATTCGTCGTACTGTTTCCATCCGTGGTTCCCACCCGATGAATATTTCCGCGAGAACTCGCCTCGGTCTCTACCCGTGAATTTTTCATCCCGCGCTGTCGTCGCTGGCTGGCTTTTTGCGACACACGCGGGACACTTCGTTCGCGGTTTCAAAACCAGCCCCGGTGCCTCGGTCTCGGTTGACCCGATTCCCGAAAACGGAAAGTCGCGCCCTTTCGAAAATAAGCGGGGTAGTTACCCGTTTAGTTCACCCTTGGAGGAAGCAGATAAAGGTCTACACGCGTGACGTCGCTCGGTTACAGAAGCGTGATCCAGCCAGCCTACGGTATCCCTCGCCCGTGTGAATGAGTTAATTCTTGCGTTTGATGCGACTTTCCGTGTCCGCGCGTGTGCTTCCAGGGGTTGGTTTTCAATGGTGAAACCTCTGTGCCGTGGCGCCCACACACGCGTTAGAAATGCTGTAACGGCGACGAGTTTACCGACGGACCAGCACTTATGCTAATGTACTGATTAACGTTAATGCACGCCCGGACCGGGTCGGCCTCGCCTCGACCAGAGAACTTCAATTTACCAGCCGTGCAACCTCGAATAATAACTCGAGGAATAACGAATTTTTCTCGACAACGCTACGACACAATCGTTTATTTCGATAAGCAGAGAGAATTGCCGATATTCGGCCCACGGGAGGTGCGGCTCCTATCTATTAGAAGCTAACGAGCAGCCCGTTTTACAAGGGTTTCCATTAACCCGAATAACGATCGCGACAAATAACAAAGAACGTCTCCTTCCGAACCGACACCCTTCGACCAGGGGGTCAAGTAATGGAGATAGAGAGAGAGAGAGAGGGGGGTTGAAGGTGGTTCGCGAAGAAAGACGACGCTTTGTAGCTGGCCTTCCACTCGCGTTCTTGAGATCCGGCCTCTTTGAGTGCGGCCAGCCCTTGTTTCCATCCCTGAAGAATTAACAAACTCTGTTCCGGTTTTTCATCGACGAGAAGCGACGAGGTCGCGTTAATACTGAACCTACCGCTGCCGGTAAAGTAACCGGTTTTATATCATTTCACAATTACTGGAATTGTGGCCGGCGAAGGGTTGTTACCCTAGAGATATGGTATCAATTTGTTAGTTAAGATACGCGGACGAACACAATGAGAAAGGGAGCCGCTAGGATTATACAGGGTGTCCCAGAACTCGTGAAAATCCCGAAAGGGGGTGGTTCCTGAGACCATTCTAAGAGACATTTTCCTTTGCACCAATGTCAACTGCGGCTTTGTTTAGGAGTTATTAACGAAAAACACGGACCAATCAGAGCGCGCCCTGGCCCGGCGCGCCAAGCCGCGCCGGCAAGCGAGTGACGGCGCGGCGGCCCAGGACGCGCTCTGATTGGTCCGTGTTTTTCGTTAATAACTCCTAAACAAAGCCGCAGTTGACATTGGTGCAAAGGAAAATGTCTCTTAGAATGGTCTCAGGAACCACCCCCTTTCGGGATTTTCACGAGTTTTGGGACACCCTGTAGACAGCGAGGACGAACCTGACGCGAAATCAGAGAGCCTCTAGGAATGGAGCGACGCGGAGACGAACCCGATGCGAAATTGGGGAGCCGCTGGGAGGTTGGATAAGAGCACAGACGTACCTGATGCGAAATCAGGAAGTCGCTAGAATAATTAGTATGCCTTGTATACTATAGTATACTGTAATTGATACAATCCGAGCGGTAAGATTGTAGAAATGTAGAAATACGAGAGTAGAAATGCAAGGGCTTATACAGTCAGCGGCAATATTAAGTGGACACCCTTAAAAGTCGCATAACTTTTTAGAAATTAGTCCGAAGGACTTGAATTTTTTTCAGATGTTAGACCGGCTAGTTCGCTAGAGAATAAGTACACAAAAATTTATTAAGATTGCAATTGGTAGGAATCATACAATATTTTAAGAAATGATGTTTTGTCAACTTTTTTATCTGGGCCTGTAACAATAATTTAAAAAAATGCGTTTTACAGATTTCGGTAACTTATATGCATACTGACAATTTCATCGAAATCGGTCAATATTGCAATGATCTGCGATTTTCACCCTTAAGCTCTCATCTTTAAACATATGTAGCTCATTGCAATGTTGACCGATTTCGATGAAATTTTCAGTATGCACATAAGTTACCGAAATCTATAAATCGCATTTTTAATTTATCGTTACAGGCCCAGATAAAAAAGTTGACAAAACATCATTATTTTAATTTTGTATCATTCCTACCAATTGCAATCTTGATAAATTTTTGTTTACTTATTCTCTAGCGAACTAGTCGGTCTAACATCTTTAAAAAATTCAAGTCCTTTCGACCAATTTTTAAAAAGTTATGCGATTTTTAAGGGTGTCCACGTAATATTGCCGCTGACTGCATAACCCTGCAATGACGGGTGGTACATGTCAGTACCCTTCAAGCAAACACTCGTATTTTGTCAACGTCCAGTTGGTCGTGCGTATGTTTGGGCTCTAAACTAAACTAAACAGCTATGTAGATTTATCGAGGATGACTCTGTTCGTTTATCTAGGACGGCTCCTGCCAGAGATGATATTGAACACCTGTTCCGTAACAAAATTATGAAGTTCCTTACGTGGAAATTGATTCGATTAATTTTTTGTACCGAGGCGCGACGGAACACGTCCTCCCGAAATCCAGGCCTCCCTCCAACTTGCTCCAGCCTAACTCCACTCAGCTCGTGAATACGGTTGGTTTACAAGCGGTCTCATTCTGCCTTGGCTGGCACCAGGAGCTGCGTGGGCGGCGTGGGCAACGAGTGCGGGGGCGTTCATGAACCGCGGAGGCAAAATACTACAGGGTCACGCGCGGCAACCTCTAACATTCACGAGCTTTTCCCCTCGAAAAGGACCCCTTTCAAGCCCATTAAAATTTCACCGACGACTCCCGGGACGCCGCGCCTTGCTGCTCCGGCAGACAGGTGCAACCGCAATTGCATCCTCTACTCGTTGATCATCTCGGAACGTTTTATCCCCCTTCTTGCCACTCCGCGATTACTATTCGCGAGTTGAACGCTGCTTCCGATTCGACCGTACCGATCAGCACCACCGAATCAGCAAATTCGGTTTCCCTGTCTGACCTATCGCAGGCCAATTCTACTTGTCCGAGAGCTGTGCCCCCTCGCGCAGAAGTTTTTAATTTATTTTAGAACTTGCTTGAACTTCATACAAAGTATTTAATAACGAATAGCTTTTTCAAGATTGGACGGTATTAGTTTACTAGCTAATGTGTAAATAATTTTTTTGAAATTGTCATTGGTCGCAATTGCGAAGGAAAAGGTGAAAGAAACGATTTTTAAATTTTTTGTCTGTGCCCCTGTATTGAAAATTTAAAACATGTATTTTGTAAATCTGGGTAGAGCAATTTTTAGTAGTGACTCAGTAACTGAGATTTTCCCTGTCTGACCTATCGCAGGCCAATTCTACTTGTCCGAGCTGTGCCCCCTCACGCAGAAGTTTTTAATTTATTTTAGAACTTGCTTGAACTTCATACAAAGTATTTAAAAACGAATAGCTTTTTCAAGATTGGACGGTATTAGTTCACTAACTAATGTGTAAATAATTTTTTTGAAATTGTTATTGGTCGCAATTGCGTAGGAAAAAGTGAAGGACACGATTTTTAATCTTTCTATCTCTGTGCTCCTCTAATAAAAATTTAAAACATGTATTTTGTAAATAGTGTTTAATAGTGACTCAGTAACTGAGATTTTCCCTGTCTGACCTATCGCAGACCAATTCTACTTGTCCGAGAGCTGTGCCCCCTCACGCAGAAGTTTTTAATTTATTTTAGAACTTGCTTGAACTTCATACAAAGTATTTAAAAACGAATAGCTTTTTCAAGATTGGACGGTATTAGTTTACTAGCTAATGTGTAAATAATTTTTTTGAAATTGTCATTGGTCGCAATTGCGAAGGAAAAGGTGAAAGAAACGATTTTTAAATTTTTTGTCTGTGCCCCTGTATTGAAAATTTAAAACATGTATTTTGTAAATCTGGGTAGAGCAATTTTTAGTAGTGACTCAGTAACTGAGATTTTCCCTGTCTGACCTATCGCAGGCCAATTCTACTTGTCCGAGAGCTGTGCCCCCTCACGCAGAAGTTTTTAATTTATTTTAGAACTTGCTTGAACTTCATACAAAGTATTTAAAAACGAATAGCTTTTTCAAGATTGGACGGTATTAGTTTGCTAGCTAATGTGTAAATAATTTTTTTGGAATTGTTATTGGTCGCAATTGCGAAGGAAAAAGTGAAGGACACGATTTTTAATCTTTCTATCTTTGTGCTCCTCTAATAAAAATTTAAAACATATATTTTGTAAATAGTGTTTAATAGTGACTCAGTAACTGAGATTTTCCCTGTCTGACCTATCGCAGGCCAATTCTACTTGTCCGAGAGCTGTGCCCCCTCACGCAGAAGTTTTTAATTTATTTTAGAACTTGCTTGAACTTCATACAAAGTATTTA
Source organism: Lasioglossum baleicum (assembly GCF_051020765.1). Lineage (NCBI taxonomy): Eukaryota > Metazoa > Arthropoda > Insecta > Hymenoptera > Halictidae > Lasioglossum > Lasioglossum baleicum. The sequence continues at coordinate 5,043,979 of NC_134948.1, read as the reverse complement.
GAAACGAATAGCTTTTTCAAGATTGGACGGTATTAGTTTGCTAGCTAATGTGTAAATAATTTTTTTGAAATTGTCATTGGTCGCAATTGCGAAGGAAAAAGTGAAGGACACGATTTTTAATCTTTCTATCTCTGTGCTCCTCTAATAAAAATTTAAAACATGTATTTTGTAAATAGTGTTTCATAGTGACTCAGTAACTGAGATTTTCCCTGTCTGACCTATCGCAGGCCAATTCTACTTGTCCGAGAGCTGTGCCCCCTCACGCAGGAGTTTTTAATTTATTTTAGAACTTGCTTGAACTTCATACAAAGTATTTAATAACGAATAGCTTTTTCAAGATTGGACGATATTAGTTCACTAACTAATGTGTAAATAATTTTCTTTTTAATTGTTATTGGTCGCAATTGCGAAGGAAAAAGTGAAGGACACGATTTTTACATTTTTTGTCTGTGCACCAGTAATGAAAATTTAAAACATGTATTTTGTAAATCTGAGTAGAGCAATTTTTAGTGATGACTCGCTAACTGAGAATTTCTGAAAAATCATTTCTTTCCCTTAACGAGAAATTATTGACGTATACCGCTTACTCTGCCAATACTACAGCTTTGTCTAGGTCCGACTTATGCTATTCTATTCTACACTAGTTTCTGAGAATGACTAGAATTTTCAACGAGGAATCGATTTACTCGAACTATGATTTACGACATACCTGTTCCACGTACTAGAATTATTGTTTGGACGTCGGATGTTGAAATCTCTTCTCCGAAGTCTGACTCATGCCAGACTTATTCTACTTTCTCGTACCATTCTACATTGACCGCGAAACACGTACTTGCGCCAGATTTCGTAACGAGTTATCGACCTGTACTATTTAATTCACTGTTACAGCTCGCGCTACTCTTTGTAAGCCAGATTTTCGAGCAACAAGTTATCGACCCGTGCCACTTAATTTTCTACTAATGTCGGATTAATGGCAGGCCGGTTCTACTTACCGGAATTCTTTCCTCGGGCGAGCCCAAAGGTTCCCGCGACCACAAAGACCGTAATTTCCGGTATTTGCACAGTCTTGTGCCGCCTAATCCGGGATTCGTAACCGCGCGAAAGTGCGCTGAAAAATTTAACGACTTCAGTCCAGACGTTCGAAAAGTGAATTTATCATTTTAAGGTAGAAAGCTGATCTTCAAGGTCCTGTCTTACCATAATACGATCAAGAAACAATTCGTTGTCAGAATATAATTAGACTGCGGATTTTATACGTTTGTAACCAGGGACCAAAAATAACAGTTATTCTAAAATTTTCGAAAGGTTGATTATTATTGAAATTTAAAATGATGTACACAAAGTATGAAGAAGAAAAATTCGAAGAACAAGATTATTAAAAAATATCGATTTCTATACTTCTTGGTTACAATTAACAGTTATATTAGTGTTCAAAAAATTAGATCCTCCTCGATAATTGTGATCGAAATTTTCTCTCATTGATAACTGTTATAAGTGATCGAAATGAATTTCTCTCACCGATAACATTTACCAACAAGAGAACAAATATTCGATTAATTATAATCCTTATTTGTAACACCAATACGATTTTAGTCGACAAAATACTTGTTATTCTATGACTTTCTTTCTTTTTGGTTATAACAATTGTGGTCCCTGTTTGTAACTAAACTACAGAGATCCCCATGCACAATAAAAATTTTGTCCATTAATTTTAGAAAGGATTGGCCACGTAAAAAATTCCTTCATCCTTCAATAATTGCAGTACGTTGAAAATAGTAAATTCATGTTTCTACGTTCTCTTAATCTTTATTCTATTTGAAATTGTACGTATCCATTTTTGGACAAATATACATATACAATTATTATTTTGCATAAAAATCTAATAATGAATTCTCCTAACGATTTAGGAGAGAGTTATGTTTGTTTCACGTTGCCGTTACGAATTAGCCTGCTCATATGCACCATCATAACATTCCTGAACCTATTTCGAAGTCGAAATGATCGACACGATTAGAGCGATCGACGAGAAACAAGCCTGTTGATGTTCGCAGGTGTTCACCGGTGCGGCGACGTGCTTCTACGCGTTCATCGGCTTCGACATCATAGCGACCACCGGCGAAGAGGCGACCAACCCGAAGAGGAGCATCCCTCTCGCGATCATCTCGTCGTTGATCATAATTCTGGTCGCCTACGTCACCAGCAGCATGGTGCTGACATTGATCGGTGAGCGGTCCTTTCGTGCTTGTAGCCTTCAACGGCAGGCGACGCGCGACGCTCGAGTAGCTAAACGCGAACCGTCCCGTCGCTATGTCATCCTAACTGAACACCTCCAAGGTCGGAGTCAATCCTAATCCATGGACAGTATAGCTCTCCTCCCTAACGAAACTTAGGGAATAGTCATTACCTTCCACAAACCTAAATACCGTAGCCGCGAAGAAAACGAAAGAAAAACTATTTTATTACCACGCTTATATTAGCTTGCCGAGTTGTCGTCGTTGATGTTGTATGCGTCAAATCTTGTAATCGAATTTCAAACCACTTCCCGATGAGCTAGAGACTTGAAACTTTAAACGTAGCTCAGAACTGGATGACAATGCAATATTAAAAAACAAATTTAGAAAAAAAACTGTGCGTTCAGGGGAACAAAAATGTTTATATTAACCGTCACACCTCGTCGCGCGACACTCGCTAGTACGACATCGCGTTCAGCGATCCCCACTCCGCGCGCCAGCGCTCCCCACTCCGACTTATCCCCACTCCACTGACCCATTTCGCACCGAAGGAGCTTCAGCTCCATTTCATTCCATTTTTAAAATGCACTAAAAAGGAGAATATAATTCTTTTTAGACATTAGTGACTAAATAAAAGCTCGAAGCGCTCACGAAGATTACGTCAATATAGTTTAGCGCTCCACGCTTTCATTTATAATCACTAATGTCTAAAAAAATTATTTTATCCTTCTTTGTGCATTTTATATATTTTTTTTTAACGCTATGTTCCGCGGAGCACTGAAAGTGTCAATCAAAATTTTGATAACATGTATCGTTCATTCATAAGAAAACTGACACAAGTGATTCTTCCAGTCCCGTACAATCAGGTGGACCAGGATTCGGCGTTGGTGGAGATGTTCGGACAGGTGGGCGCTTACAAGTGCAAGTACATCGTCGCAGTGGGTGCACTGGCTGGTCTCACGGTCTCCATGTTCGGTACCATGTTCCCCATGCCGAGGATAGTCTACGCCATGGCGCAGGATGGTCTAATATTCAGGTAACCCGAGTGTGAAATCCGCTAAATCATCGGACAAGTCGACGTCGACGCGACGGTTCTCCGGGGACGTCTATAGAAGAGGCGGGAGTCGCTTGTACCGCTTGCCTGACCACTGACTGACTCGTACCACTAGTATGGAGACTTCAACACGTCCGCTAGCTTGTTAAGGGGGTAGTATAGGCTAGATTTGTAACTAGAAAATACCTAGAATCTTACTAGATTTTGGGTCGAAAATATGGGTTTCGTACTGAACGTTGTTTGACCTTGTTAGAACAAATTGTGGGCTGTATGAGGGCTCATTCGAAAGAGGAAGGTTAAACGCAGCGCGCTTTTCTCACGAGGTTAACGAAATTATGTTTATATCTAATAATATGATGGCCCAAAGTAGAGAAAAAATCTAGGAAAAAAATCCGCAGATTTCAATGCATTTTCTGTCTCTAAAAGACTTTTTTGACATATGAGATGAGAAAAGCGCGCTGCGTTGAACCTTCCTCTTTCGAATGAGCCCTCACACAGCCCACAATTTGTTCTAATAGGGTCAATCAACGTCTGGGCGCAGATCCATGTTTCGACCCATTTTTCTAGTAAGATTCTAGTTATTTGCTAGATATTTGCTATTTACTAGAATCTTACTAGAAAAATGAGTCGAAACATGGATCTGCGAAAGAGGAAGGTTCAACGCAGCGCGCTTTTCTCATCTCATATGCCAAAAAAGTCTTTTAGAGACAGAAAATGCATTGAAATCTGCGGGTTTTTTTCCTAGATTTTTTCTCTACTTTGGGCCCTCATATTATTAGTTATTAACATAATCTTGTTAACCTCGTGAGAAAAGCGCGCTGCGTCTAACCTTCCTCTTTCGAATGAGCCCTCACCCAGCCCACAATTTGTTCTAACAAGGTCAAACAACGTTCAGTACGAAACCCATTTTTTGACCCCTTTTTCTAGTAATATTCTAGTAATTTTCTAGTTCCAAATAGAGCCTATACTACCCCCTTAAGGGGATAGACTCGTTTCCCAGGATTGCAAGGGTGCGGGATGCGGCTTCTCCTTTCTCGATAATGCAAAGATGGGCTTTTTCGAAACGGGTCTACCTCCTTAAAATGTTTCGTTGAACGTTAGGTTGATCTACAGTTAGCAACAAAACTGATCATACACAAACGACTTCAATTCCTCTGTAAGGCTAGATGAATTAGTTTAGCAAATGACGTGTAAAAAACGAGTTGAAAAAATGCATTTGGTCGAAATTGTGAAAAACAATAGTACAATTGATTTCACGACTTTTTTTAGCTGGGTTAATAACGAAAATTTCGAAGATGTGTTTGGTCAACTTGTATAAATTATATACGCTCCGAAAATTTCATTGAAATTGGTTAATTGGTTCACGAGTTATGAACGATTAAAAGTGGTAAAACTTGCCACTTTATGGTACACTACAAATTACCACTTTTGATCGTTTATAACTCGTAAACCAATTAACCAATTTCAATGGAATTTTCGGAGCGTATATAATTCATCCGAATACACCAAACACATCTTCTAAATTTTCGTTATTGGTCTAAAAAAGTCGTAAAACACAATTATACTATTGTTTTTCACAATTCCGACCAAATGCATTTTTTCAACACATTTGTTAGACGTCATTTGCTAAACTAATTCATCTAGCCTTACAGAGAAATTGAAGTCGTTTGGTCCGTTCATAAAGAAGTTATTCTGATTTGAAGTGTGTGATCAGTTTTGCTCCTAACTGTATATGAAATGTCCAGTTTATAGATCACCACTTTCAGCTGTAAGAAGGTTGTCCAACAGCTTGTTCTCGCGTGTTTCAGGAGTCTGAGCCAGGTGTGGCCAGCTACAGGCACTCCGGCCCTGGCGACGCTGACTTCTGGGTTGGCAGCGGCCATGGCAGCCCTCTTGATCCAGCTGGAGGTCCTAGTGGAGATGATGTCGATCGGTGAGCAAGTTGTTGTCGACAGCTGCGGTAGCCTCTCGACTCAACTAAAATGATGAAAGACCGAAAGAAATATCTATCTAGTTGTATCTGGCTAATGTAAGTGTTCGTTTAATCCACAGGTACTTTGCTAGCCTACACCTTGGTGTCCACCTGCGTGCTGATCCTCCGCTATCAGCCGCACACGACGAACCTGGTCGAGCTGCTGCCTCAAAGCCTGAGAACGCCTTGTCGGTCGCCGACGAAGGAGACTCAGGTGAACGGGCAGGTGTCGTACGGGAAAGAGCTGAGACCGGACCAGCTGACTACGGCTCTGAACACCGCTCAGACCACGCAGCCCGAGATGACCACGACGAACAACGGCCAGCGCATCATGGTAGGACGCTCTACATCTTTGGCAGACCTTCCTAGAGCTGGAGCAATTTGCTAGAAAATTGTTTCGCCCTTGCATCCTCGGGTAGTGAACGTTAACCCTTCGCACTCGGAGCTGTTTCATCTCGAAATGCCCAATTTAAGATGAAAAATGGCGGAGACTTATTTGTACTCCCAATATTTTCTTTCATATTATTTCGTTATATGAACTTGATATATAGGTTGTCCCAAAATTCGTGAACTTCCCGAAAGGGGGTGGTTCCTGAGACCATTTCAAGCGACATTTTCCTTTGCAAAAATGTCATCCGCGGATTTGTTTAGGAGTTATTAACGAAAACCACGGACCAATCAGAGCGGGACCTAGACGCGAGTTGCCACAGTCGGCCAATAGACAGTTGGCGCGCTGGACCGACTGTGCCAACTCGCGTCTACGTCGCGCTCTGATTGGTCCGTGTTTTTCGTTAATAACTCCTAAACAAAGCCGCGGATAACATTTCTGCAAAGGAAAATGTCGCTTCAAATGGTCTCAGGAACCTACCATTTCCGGGATATTCAGGAGTTTTGGGACACCCTGTATAATACCTCATGTTTAGTCATTGATTAGTAGGCTGCGGATCTTTATGCAAAATATCTTCTGCATTGATTGTGGGAAGCAGGAGTAAAATAAGCATTGATTTCATCTCTTAATGACTTTATTGCGTTAACAACAACATTACGATATTCTTAAATTTTTCTAATCTTTTACTGTTTTATATTGTGATAACTACTTCGGGAGAAGTTCGCCGGCTCAGTCAGTTGTCGAGGATTCGTTTTCCGCAAATGAGAACACTGGCTTTTGGATTCATGTAAATATATATATATTTGCAATTAGTGGAACAGTACAGAGGAACAGTAGGAGGTAATATTGACGGCGCAGCGGTGTGTCGAGTCGGCGGTGGATCGATCGCGGATTAACGGTATCCGGCGCGGTTTCGATCGTTTGTGACCTGATGAGGTCGCGGTCGGTAGAGATCAGCGGTATCTCTCGGTGGATGCTTAGATCCCGGAATCGGTAATTGGGAATTGTAAGGAGGTGCGGTGTCGTTTGCCTCCCGCCGGAAGGGATTCCTACGGTCGTTTGCCGCGTAGGCCTCGGAATCTGTGATCGGGAATCGAAGGTGTGTGATTCGGAAGTAAGGAGGTGCGGTGTCGTTTGCCTCCCGCTGGAAAGGATTCCTACAGTCGTTTGCCACGTAGGCCTCGGAATCTGTGATCGGGAATCGGTATTCAGGAATCGGTATTCAGGAATCGGTAACGGACGGAGAGAAGTCTCGGTTTTGGTGCGGTTCGGTGGGTTACTTGCCTCGCCTGATTGCTCGGAAACTCCGACTCGAATTTGCATTTCCGCGCTAGCCTATTTATCCCTCACTTGCTCTATTTTCATATGCGAGAAACCGACGGTGTCGCAGCGGCCACCTCGCGGCCGCCTCGGTACTACCGTCTCGCGGCATGTGTGCTCGCGGCTCGCGAGTAAGGAGTGAAGTCTCGCGCCTAAGACGTAATCGTTACAATATTTCACCCAGCCAATTTCTTTGTAAATGCATAAAGAAAAGAGTCTATCGATTAGACACCAATCTATTTAATAATGTAAACAATATTTTGAATAACGGTGCAGCAATTTTTAGTGGTGACTCCGAGTCGCCACTCGAGTGCTAAGGGCTGATAGCACAGTGGTGACCAGGGTTGCCATATTTTGCGGGAACAGGGAACCAGTCCCCTTACCGCTGCGCCCCTCGCCCAGCTGTGCAGCGGAGCCCGTCTTTGCACTCTTCCCACTCTGACGCGTCACCATTAGTGGGAAGAGTGCAAAGACGGGCTCCGCCGCGCAGCTGGGCGAGGGGCGCAGCGGTAAGGGGCTGGGTTCCCTGTTCCCGCAAAATATGGCAACCCTGGTGGTGACGCGCACTTAAAGGGAATTTGATTGTTTTGAAGATGAAAAACCAGAATACCCACTTAACGGGTGCTGTTCAGGTGAGACGTGTGAGACGGTGCAACAGCTCCTCGCCGGATTCGGACGACACCTACGGTGCGGAGGAGGACGAGGTGGGATTGGGTAAGGACGACCAGTATCTGGTCAGTGACAGGACCGAGAACAAATTCTACGGGAGCGTGCACGCAGCCGCGGCTGCCTCAACCTGTGGCAGCACGCACCAGTACCCTGGGAACACGCCGATCATAGGGCCGCCGTTGACTTATCTTCAGCGTCGTCTGCAGGTAATGTTCCCAGCCGTAGCACCGGGTAATTACACGGTTCGCACGGCCGTGCTAATGCCGATGCTAATGCTTGCGGAGACCAGGTTGCCCGTTGGATAACGCGGTAATTGTTCGCGGTTTAATTACAGGCGGCGCAGTTTCTGTGCCCAGCTATATTCCCGTGGGTGGACCGAGGACCTGCCACGGAGGCGTCCGGCCGGTACGTGATGAAGCTGGTCGGGATACTCTATCTGCTGATAGTGATCTTCGATCTGATCATCGTCTGCGGCATGGGTGAGAGAGCTTTCCACCTACCGTCGGTGTGCAAAGAATAACTTTTTCAAAATTGGACCCAACAGCTTGAGTTTTTCGAGATAGAAGGATTAGTTCACTAGCTAATGTATAAATCATTCTTTTTTTTTAATTGTTATTGGTCGAAATTGCGAAGGAATAGTAACGGTCACGATTTTTAAATTTTCTATCTGTTCTAAAGACGTGTGTATTCCTGGTCTTCTGCAGGAAACATGGGAACGTTCACCACGATAATCATGTTCCTCTTCCTGTTCGCCATCATCGGCGTGTTGCTCGCCATCAGCAGAAAACCGCAAAACAGGTACGGCGTATCGTCTTCCCTCTCTCTCTAACAAGAAAATACAGGATGATCTTGAGAAACGTTCACCGAGTCCTGAGTCTGTTTGTTGTCTTTTCAGGAATAGCATGATGTTCATGACTCCGGGGCTGCCGTTCGTCCCTGCGATCGCCGTCACCGTGAACATTTATCTCATCTTCAAGCTGAGCATCCTGACGCTCGTCAGATTCACCGTGTGGATGATACTCGGTAAAAATTTACCGAGGCGTTCAATCGTCCTGTCATGTAGAATTGTCCCCGAATTTAGGTCCCATCCATGCTCAGCGCTGCTAGTTGTGATTTAGGATCTTGACATCTTTAGACCCCAATTGTCCCCTAATTTGGAGCCTTGATTGATCCAACTTCTGAGCTCATTCTTACCAAATTCAAGCCGCTGATTTGGTACCCTAGTTTAGGGCCTCTATCTGCCCAACTTCTGGGCCCATTCTTACCAAATTTTAGCCGCCAATTTAGTTCCCTAATTTGGAACATTGACCTATCCACATTCTGAGTTCATTCTTACCAAATTGAAGCCACCAATTTAGTCCCCTAATATAGGGCTTCCATCTATCCAATTTCTGAGCTCATTCATACCAAATTGAAGCCGCCGATTTAGTCCCCTAGTTAAGGGCTTCCATCTATCCAATTTCTGAGCTCATTCATACCAAATTGAAGCCGCCAATTTAGTCCCCTAGTTAAGGGCTTCCATCTCTCCAATTTCTGAGCTCACTACCAAATTGAAGCCACCAATTTAGTCCCCTAATATAGGGCTTCCATCTATCCAATTTCTGAGCTCATTCATACCAAATTGAAGCCGCCGATTTAGTCCCCTAGTTAAGGGCTTCCATCTCTCCAATTTCTGAGCTCACTACCAAATTGAAGCCGCCAATTTAGTTCCCTAATTTGGAACATTGACCTATCCACATTCTGAGTTCATTCTTACCAAATTCAAGCCGCCAATTTAGTCCTCTAATTTAGTGCTTCCATCTCCTCAATTTCTAAGCTCACTCTTACCAGATTGTAGCCGCCAATTTAGTTCCCTAATTTGGAACATTGATCTATCCAACTTCTGAGCTTATTCTTACCTAATTGAAGCCGCCGATTTAGTTCCCTAGTTAAGGGTTTCCATCTCTCCAATTTCTGAGCTCACTACCAAATTGTAGCCGCCAATTTAGTTCCCTAATTTGGAACGTTGATCTATATCCAACTTCTGAACTCATCCATACCAAGCTTAAGCCAACTTAGTCCCCTAATTTCGAGCCTCCATCTTCGAGGCTTGCCCACGTCGATGCCCTCTATTATCCCCTAATCTAGGACCTCGACTTATCCAAGTTCTCTGCCCACCTGCACCCGAAACGTCCGATACTTCGATAGAAAATGAGAATTGATGGTACGATTGTTGTGCAGGGTTCATCATGTACTTCTACTACGGCATCAAGCACAGCAGCCTAGAGGAGGCGAGCAGGTCCGAGAACCTCGAGGAGAACACCGCGGCGGGTAACATCGAGCTGACGGTGACGGACACGCACCGACAACAGCAACAGCAGCAGCAACAGCAACAGCAACACCATACGTCGCCGTATGCAGGGTCCGATCGCAGTATCTACGAGGGCCAGCAGCTGGACGCGTTCGGCCAGCCCGTGTTCGGCAGTACGAATTTCGGAGGCACACCTAGCCAGAGGCAAGAGCAGACGACAGCCGGCGGCCATCCGTTGTTCGTCACCCAGGATAGCTTCCCGACTTGGGACGACTGAGCGCCGAATGGAACCGACGCGAACCTATATACATAAATATATACTCTACACTGTGTACACGGTGGCTCGCACAATCTCGACCAACTGCCCTTCCGATCGGAAAAACTCGTTCCGGATTGGTCCACGCCGCTCGAGGTTCTCCGAGAAGCCGAAGAGATCGCGCTTCGTCTTGTGTAACTCTGCGGCTTCGACGACACACTCCTTCAGTTTTAGCATCACAGCAAACAAAGGCGTCGCGCTGCGCCGTCTGCGAAATTCATAATCGTTGATGAAACGCGGCGAGGAAAAAGGATGATCGAATTCAGGAACTCGATCTAATGGACTTTTGTAGTTGATTGTAATTGATTATTCGAGAGATTGCAGAGTCTGGGGTCGAGGGCTCGAGTCCCTTGGAAACGGAGTTGTTCCTCTGGGAAGGGTCTCGGCTCGATTCCGCGAGTCACCGTGTACACGCGTATGCATATGTATATGTGTGTATATATCCGACGACGCGAAGTTAAACCACTGACGCAAGCCAGACCGGCACCGAACGTTCACCGACGAAAAACGAGAGAGAAAGAGAGAATAACTACGACCCTGTGGGAGCTCGCGGTGGATCTCAGCCTCCGGATCATCGAGCAACATTGACGAGTAACCTCGACCTTTCGGTCTCCCAGCAACAGCAACGATCGAGACACTATGTACATATCATTTCCGGAGGTCCGCTTCCGCTTCGACGAGGGTTCCCTTCTCCGTAGCTTAGTCGTTCCTTCAGGTAGAGTCCAGTTAGATTGTTCTTTGGCGAATCGTCATCGAGAACCGTCGAAGCGGACCTCCTCCTCGGGGTCCAGGTGGATCGTTTCTTCAACATTCCGGAAACGAGATATCTCGTCCTGTATAGCGAAAGGGTTAAACATCCACGCGATCAGCTGTCCTTGAACAGAGGTCCGTGGACGCGTGCACTTCATGGTCATTGCTTGGCGCCGCCGATCACAGAGTCTCTTGGCTTCACACAGTTTAGAAACGGTCTTACACTTGTTTTATTAACAAGTTCGCTGTCACCGCCGACGCTATTTCGCGGTTCACTGTCTAGTCAGATTAATTTTATGCACTTTGTTGTTCCATTTGAATTGCTGAAACGAATCATGTCTCTTGAACGAAGTTCCTCAGGTCTCGCGCGATTTCTCCGAAGCACTGGCTTTTGCTCTATTCGATCGGATCGCCAGGAGTCTCTGCGTCGCGTCGGACAGCTTCATCGGGAACTCTGACATATCTGTCCATATCCACAAAAAGCGATTGCAGAAGGTTCGGACGGTCGACGGTAGTATCTCCTGCTTCGTAATTCCGAGCTTCCTTTGAATTAGTTCCACTTCTCCGCAAAGAAGAACGTCAATTGCCCTCTGAACTCTGTCCGATCGTCCTCCTTCCGCAGCCTTGAAACGAGCCATATCATGATCGAGAAAGAAAAAGATGGATGAAGCAAGGGAAGCAGCCCAGAGATAGAGAGAGAGAGATAGAAAGATTCGACGGCGGATTAGCGAGCCTCCCAGGGGTGAACTTGTTGACTACTGTTTTTTCGGGACGAATGTAGCAAATAATTTTCCGCGGCAATATTTATTATACTCCTAGTTGTATAAAAGAGACAGAGGCGACAACCAAACGGGGGAGGGCTGTCGCGGACCGGGGAGTGACGAGACCATTATCATTCCTAGCGTGTAAAGCGAAACTTGTGTTTTCCAAGAGAGCGTTTGCAAAAATAAGAAAGAAAAGAAACTGCTACACAGATAATGGGTGAACTTCCGAAAATTGGTCGTATCGGATACAGCTAAGATTTTGCACGTAGGTTCGTTTTAAAAACATGTTTCCCAAAATGATTTTTCGGCAACAAAAGTTTCCTATCACTTTAGTGTAATTTTCTAGCTTGATTTGGATATGATTATGTTTAATTTTTATTAAACGTGATACATGATAAGAAATTTCATTTCGAAACGTCGAAATCCCTTTGGGAAACATGTTTTTTCTTATGCAAAGCAAGTTGCTGCGTGCAAAATTTTGGCTCGATCCAGAATCCGACCGATTTCCGGAAGTTCAGCCCAGATAATTTTAAACGTACCGCTAGAGAGTGCGTGTGTGCGTGCGGCATCGGTGCGTGAACGTGCGGGAGAATATTCCAAAGAGAAAATCAATTCGTTCCTGATTCGAAGGATGAAAGGGAAAGAGCGAGAGAGAGAGAGAGAAAAAAAAGTGTCTCGGTGGGAAACGAAGCAGAAAATCGTGGAAAAAAAAGACATATCAAATGAGAGAGAAAAAAAGTTGCAAAAAAATAATTGATCTTGCCTAAATCTAGTCTTTCCCGTAAGAAGGAAGCTTAGCTATAACGTATTGTAATCCTACTACCTAAGCTTAACTTGTAAACTTGCGTACACGTCTTACCTCGACTTAAACGACGACGAATCATCATTTTTTCCATTGGTCGTTCGGTCGGCCGGTTCCCGTCGATCCCCCGATATAGATCATCGGGAGATCTTTAGATCGTCGTTCGGGTCAGTTGGTTGGAGCGAGGCTGTTCGCGAGTCGACGGGAAACACGGCCGGCTCTTTTCATGTACAAATTCTTGATGTTCCAAGACTATCCTCTCTTTGTACTCTTCTTGAACATTAACTGTATTCCTGCGGCCATCGGTGCTTTAGGGGACGATCCATGGATCCATGGATCGCCGGAGAAAACTGCTCGACCACAAGCTTCCTCCTCCCCATCGCGTCGTAGAACGGATAGCTGATAGAACACGATTCCCAGAACATATCGCTGCTGTCGAGTATGTCTACACGGTGTTCCGTTTGACAGAGGTCTCGACAAGGGATGGCATTTTTTCGTTCCGAGCGAGAGAGGGGATGCTGCTGGGGGGGAATGACGATGGTTTTCATTCGTCGGAGCCGGAAGCTTGCAAACCGGGGGCCGGTCTAGCTAGAGAAATCTGTTTCTTCTTCCCTCTCTTGCCACGAACCCTGACAAACCCCGAAACAGAAACTTAAACTACCCTCTGCTGCACCCTCTCGATGTTCATTCATTCTCGGCGTTCAGAGGGGGCGGTGAAAAAGCGTACGGGCCGGGGGCCTCGGTGCAAAAGTTCTCGTGTCACTACCGAAACCTTGCCTCCGAACAACCATGCTTCTCGAAATGATCTTATCGTCCCGAACTCCCATAGCAATTTCCGCGGCGATATTTTTTTATAGCGAAATAGGCGAATCGTCGAAATTTTTGCACCGACCCGCTCGAAGAAAATATATTCGAGGAAAGCCCCCCGACAAAACGGGAGGAAGCAAACAAGCATAGAATCGAATAAGAACGGAGGCGCGTTTGTCGACACCCTATATCGACGGGGGTGGTTTTCCAGGGGTTGGAGGAAAATTAGAGAACCGAAACGACACGACAGCTTACAGGGGGCGGACCCGGGTAATTTTACGTCTCTCCGTTTATTCTATTCTCGGATCAACATATCGATCGGTGATCTATTTCACATATCAGTGTCCACCGTCTCCCGACCGCACGCGGAGGCGGGGACGGGGGTGGCAGAATCCGTGAGATCGAGACTGAGCGCGAGAGAGGGAGAGAATGTACGTCGATAGATAGATAGAAAGAGAGAGAACGAGAGAAAGAGAGAGAGAGCGCAAGCGATAGAGAGAGAGAATGCGTCGAGATTGATCTAAAGATTTATCTTTAAGTATTAACGCGTCTGTTAAAATTTTCTAATATATATATATTATATATTATATACATATATGTATTATACATATGAACGGGATACTTTCTAATGGGGATCGATCGCGAGCCCGATCGATCAGCGATCGAAGCCGCCGTCTATATTAGAGTTTTCAGTTCTGAATCCCAACCCCTGTAACGTCGCCATGTTTGGGGGTGCTGGAACGGGATAAACAGTTGTCTACGATCGACGATTAGTACAGTCAACGAAAAGTTGTAGAATAAAGATACTAAAAGTCTCCACTCCCAGGAGGTGAGCAAGGTGCAGGGCGGCAAGTAGAAGGTCCCCTTTTTCGGTTTTCCGCTTATATCTCGGAAACTATGCGTCCTAGCGATAAGACCATTCTGTACAAAATTGAAGCTGACAAAATGTGTCACAAGATCGATTGGATTCAGTTTTTCGCTATCTCGCATAGTTTCCGAGATACCCGCGCTCAAAGTTCACTAATTGTGCTGAAGAGTTAGCTAGTCAAATAAGGCAAAAGACATGATATCTCGGAAACTATGCGAGATAGCGAAAAACTGAATGAAGTCAATCTGATGGCACATTTTGGCAGCTTTAATTTTGTATAGAATGGTCTTATCGCTGGGACACATAGTTTCCGAGATATAAGCGGAAAACCGAATAAGGGGACCTTCTACGTGCCCCACTGCACTCCGCTCACCTCCTAGGAGTAGGGACTTTTAGTATGTTTACCTCGTAGTTCGTGTCAGAGAAGATCCTGTTGCTGGAAATAGTCTTGGCAACTCCGCCACCGTTCCAGCATCCCCTGAAATTCAAACTGTGTACGGTGGTCGCCGTTCCGGAGTCCGGTTAATCGATAATTAACGACGAGCTTCGACATTTCTCCTCGAGCCTCGAAGCGTTCAGCGATCTTCGGGGCTTGTGGATCTTTCCGAGAGTAGCGCGCGAGTTGGTTGCGGGAATTTGTTAACGTACCGGAACAACGTGATCGTGGAAGAACGATTCTTCGGAATAATTCGAGATTGACATGTTCTGTTATACATATACAGTGGGTGTACAAAGTATATCAGAGAAGAGATTCAAAATGAAGGGAAAGTTGGAAGAAAGAGAGCAGTGCCTGTACATTCACCTTGCAAAAGTCCTTGAGATAATGTAGGCACGATCTGCAAGGAGAAAGAAGTCTCTTCCCTTCGAACTCGATGCACGGCAACTCGATACCGACGAACACCGGAAATAGAGCGACGGAAGCGGAATCTCGACGCGGCACTTCTGCTCTTCGCTTTTTTAGTTAGTCTTTCAAATTCTTAGATAGGAGGAAATGGCCTATTGTAATGCTCGGCTGCTGGATGAACCGTGGACACGAGGTTCGAAGACAGAAATTGCCAAAAATCCGCCAGGCGACTAGTCATCGCGTACATTCTTCGAATCGTTTCGTTTCTATCGGACTTGAACATTATTCAAATTCTTCGAGTCTCGACACGTCGTTGACCGGTCACGAGATAATTCGTGTTTGCACTTGCGTTATCAATTTCAATTTATGAAACCCAGGGCAAAATGGATGATTGCACGAGTTCGTGCCCGATTTGCAAATAAAATTCAATGGTTAAATTTTAAAGATTGGTTGATTTGGTTAACGATTGTTTAAATTAAAATTAAAAATGGTTGAATTTTCTACAATTAGAAAAGAATGGTGACTATATATTTGTAATTGAATAATAAAGTTGTATTATTAAAAAATTAACCATTGAATTTTATTTTCAAATCGGGCACGAACTCACGCAATCATCTAATATTTCAAAACCTTTGTTCATTCGGTGATTGCTATGCAGTTTATCATACCAAAAAAAATATTAAAAGTTATATAAAAGATATGTTCGAAGTTTCATCTTGATTCGTTATGTATAAACAGAGTTTATCGAAGTTTATTTCGATTGTTTTACTTCCACATTCAATTACGAAATAATAGCTGTTGATATGAGATAGTCTCTGTGTAAAATTGCCGGTCGACAACGTGTTAACTGAAAGATTCGGTCACCAGAATCTGGAGGTTCATCCAGCGTCGCGTACCAAACGTACTTCGATGTCGCTGTAACTTGCGCATCTTTCACCGAGTTCGGCATGGCGCAAATTACAGCGGGAACAATCTTCCAACGAGAGTGACGAGCAAGGGAACTTGAATAAGGAGATGGTACCGTTGTTTGAGGAACGCGTGCGACTTTGTCTTGTTCGGTATCGTCGCCGGGAAGAAACGTTTCGCTTCCTTCTTCGATCAGTTTCTTCCTTCGGCCGATCAGAATTCCATCCAGATCCCGTTGTCGATTGTTTTACCCAGTGGAAAATCGCTGTTCAGGCTCTCCGATAAATAATTTTTCACCGGCTGTCGAGTCACCTCGAAGAATCGTTCGAACGAAGGGATCGCGATGGCAATTCGTTCTTCAGCTTCTGATCGCCAAACTTCCGCCGGAAGTGGGCTACGCTCTTAATTGGTACACTGTCAGGGCCGTGATGTGGCTTGACCTTGACCCTTCGGGACCCTTATGGTGTCGGCTAACCCGTTCTTACGCCTCGTCGAATCGGAAAATACGTGTGACACACTTGGGAAATGAATTCGAAGCGAATTAAAAAGTATATCTACGTTCGAGTTAGTGAATTCTATTTTGTAATTGTCGAGGCTCGAAATATGTAACGTTGGACATTCGAGAATTATGCGAATAATTATTTTTCAGGTGTACGCGGATTCAAAGTGGTTTCGTTGTTTTTTCTCGGACAGATTGATTTTCCAGCAAGGGTTGAAGGGGAAGGAAGAAAATGAGAGAGAAAGATAGAATCAGAGTGAAAGAGAGAACAAGGGAGAGCGTGAGAGAGAGAAAGAGAGTGTGAGTGGTCGATGTACTTTTTTCGTTTTTCCGTTTTCTTCCCTCGGGATAATCGCGTGTTGGGAAGATATATGCGCACCAGAAGGACAGAATTTTCCATGTAATATATATACCCTTACGTAACTACGTTGTTTAATATTCATAAGGATCAAAAATAAAAGTGATTATTCAGAAACTAACTCAGTTTCTCAGAATCATTTTCAAATCAAAATTTCTCCCGATCGTTATTATTATACTTCCCGATCGTTATTTATTATATTTATATTTCCCGAAGTCGTAATTATTTTTTTCTCAATTATTTTTTAGTAATCATAGTAATTGTAATTATTTCTTGTTCAAGCTTGAATAATAATGATTCTTACCGCTCTCCCATACGGAACAGCGCCAAAGTTCGTCATGGCAAAACACTCAAACTGTTAGCCGAATTTGCCGACAGAGCTGTTCCAGTGGCTGATGACAGATGACGCTGCATCAACTTCGGCGGTGTTACCATCAGGTCATCACGGTTATCGACCTACGCTAAACCTCCGAAAATTGGTCATGGATGTCGATAATGTATCATTAATAAATCTTCAACGTTCCCTTTTATCCTTTCCACTCCGAGAACAGGGTTTTTTACATTTGATAGAATTTTCTCTAAATTTTTTATGATAATAGCATAAGGAATTATGCTTACTGACACTTCGTATAGGTAATCCGTTTATTTATTATGTCACCAACAATTTTCGCTTTATGAACAGTTCGTTACAAATCGTTGTATAATAATAATACATTGTGAAAATATATAAAAATTCAAAACCCCTCCCCTAAAGAAAATCGTACGCTTAAATTAACGATTAAAGGTACACGCACTTATGAGTAGTCTAAAGGTCTAAGTGCACGCAGAAAATTTGTTCAGAAGTTTTGTCGAGATTCTACGCGTTATACGTCGCGTAACAGTAGTAAATATATGCATATATCTTAAAAAGTGATCGAAATCGCAGTATAAAACGATACTTATCACTAAGTAGAAGAAGACTTTGAAATTTTTTCATTGTTCTATATCTATCGGACGAGTATTGTCGAAATATCTTAGATAAAACTGTAATGACACGTGGTTCAAGTTACATCGTGTTAAACAGTAACAATCACAGCGCACTTGTTAACAAATAAGATGAGAATGCACTATCAAATACGATCAGTCTGTTGAGAGGATTCGCATTAACGTGTAGAACTGTTTACGCTATGGTGTTTCCATTAATGTTTGCATAGAATTGAAAGACCTGATGATAAAAAGAATTACTAATCGGGAACGGCTATGTTCTACGCGTTATTGCTTTCATCGGAAGAGACATTAAGTATTACTGTTGTCCTAAATGTAATTCCGGCTGTATAATGAATACTTTCCACACTTTGCCACAGTTCGACCTGTGCTCCAAAGCTAAGTATTTTCTCATTGGCACCAATAAATAATCGTACGGGTCTGTATTCAACTGATACTCCTGCATAGCTTTATAAATAGCTTTAAACGGCGGCTGTTTCTGCGAATGAAACGTCCCTCGAGATCCGTGCAATACCAGAGCACCTTCCTTCTCCGCCTTGGTACAAACAGGCATGTACATGCAATGGTCCGGTCTATAATTGTATCTGCAAGAGTACACGTAAAGTTTCTCAGGATGATAGTGGAATATAATGTTGATTATATCTTGATCGCCCCATGTAATCTTCAGCTTGTATTCCTTGTGGATGGGTATCACATAATCTATCCATCTGAACTCTCTCATTCGCGTCAAGTTCATTAACATCACTCCAGAATTCACACCCAACTTTCCATAATACGGGTGTTTCGCGAATCTGTTGTACCATCCTGTATTAGGATCTTCGTGCTCGGGGCTCAGAGCTGCCAGTTGACTTGAATTCATCTTCTTAAATTCATCCCAGATCTTCTCTGGTGGAGCCAAGAACAGAGTATCCGTGTCTACGTACAGAACGGCGTCTGTATCGTTTAAAACTAACTGTGAGAGAGAAAAAATCTTGGATTATTCGGAGGTACTTGAACGTTTCAGGGTTTATCCACTGTAGTGTCTTGCAGATTTCGCGCAAGAACTATTCTCATTTCTCGATAGTGCAAAGATGAGGTTTTTCAGTAGTCAAAAGCGGTACATAAAATATCCATCTAGGCCACGATCGTCCTCAGAACCCTACTTTTACATTTACAAGGCATAGTTTGCATTATTCGGAAGCATACAGCTGCGCATGTAGCTGTTTTCATTAAGCTGCCATAAATTACGCCTCATAAACATAAAAATAGGACTTTTGAGGGCGATTGCAGCCTAGATTGATCTTTTATCTAGCGCCTATGCCTGCTGAAAAACCCCATCTTTGCATTATCGAGAAATGAGTGTCCCGCACCCTTGCAACCCTGGAAACGAGTCTATCCCCTTAATGCACTTACAGGTAGAAACAATCTTTGAGCTGCGCAAGGCTTGAACAGCTTTTTCCACATAGCCGCATCGCTTCCCTTGGGAAAGGTGATAGACTTCACTGTAAAGTTGAAGCTTTTGTTGGACAATAGCTTCCATTCGGCCAATTTATCCTCGAATGGAGGGATTAGATTGTCTTCGGCTAAAACGATGAACCGTAGATGTCTGCTGGTGAAAACCAGGGCCGATTTGAGCATTGTCAATGCTTCGTCCAGTCTGTCCCCGCAGACTACAACGCATATCGTCATTTCCCCTGTCGTAGGGGACGGCGTACCCTTTTTGGCAGTGGTCGAAACAACGGCAGCCTCTTTGGTCGGCGCATCGTATACTTTGTTCGAAAAGTTGGTCAAGTTAAGCAGTATTATAAGCGCAACGAAGATAAGGCACAAGAAAAATAATTTGTACACAGATTTCATCGTTGTACTGTGAAAATTTCACATCCTCCACCGAATTCTCTTTGATAAACAATCGGTGGACAACACTGTGGCAGAACTTGGCATTTTGACGTTCTCCACAGTTGTTCCGAACACTCAAACGTACATTTCTAACCTCTCACCGTCGCGGGGGAACAATGTTAACAGGTTAACAGGCTGTTGCGTACGGTTATGTGCATAAATATTATGCACGAATGACGAACAGCAACGTTAAATCCATTCAGGGAATGGAAAACTTACTTTTGATCGCGATTTAAAAGAACATTTTCACCGTAGAACCGTCCGGACTCTTCCACTTTCGAAAATATCGATTGAAGTGTTCCATCTTGACAACAGAACCTGTTTTGAACTTTGAACTAGTGATGGGCACTATCGACTAAATTCAACTATCGACTAGTTACTATTTAGTCGCTACATACTATCGACTATTTAGTCGATAGTTTTTAGTGGTTTTCAGTCGACTGAATTGCTTTACTAGTTATGTTCTCCATGTTCGATGAAGTTGATGAAACTCAGCTTTATTATTGAAATATTTAATGTTATTATATATTTTACATTTGTCGTAGTAGAGATTAGTAATAAAATTAAATTAAGGTAAAAATTCCAAAATTATAATTAACCTAACCTTAAATTATTATGGTCTATACTATTGAAATTCATCCAAATTTACTAAATGTTAACATTTAAAAACATTAATTGGTCTAGGTTTTTTGCTGAAAGTCGGTTCCTTCTTTCAGACATAATCTGTCCAGCCTTTGAAAATATTCTTTCTGATGGGACAGAAGTTGCTGGGAATACAGAGGTATTTACATATTTTTCTGCTATTTTGAAAAGCTGTGGCATTGTGTAATTGTGTTTATTCCAAAATGCGACTTCACAGCTCTTAATATTTGCGTACAGTAAATCTATATACATATTGACGAATTATGGTTGTTGCATATTCTATAGGTGTGGATTAGTTTGTCAACTGCGATACTTTTGTTAGAAGAAGATTCTAAAATTCATTGTTTTCTTCAGATGATTCTTGATTTTCTGCTGCAGCTCTATTTGTATTAGTTTCATGACTATTGCGTGTTATGCACAAGGAACTTATTTCATCTCTAACATATTCTGCGCTGTCTGTGCAATCCTATCGACTTCAAATACAGCTGTTTTGAATCTTGGACCTAATAGTGTGGCTATTAGAGTAGTATTATTTTGTTCAATGTAGTCAAATCTTATCTCAATATTATTTAAAATGTTATTTTGTAAATGTAGTCCTGCTATGGTTTTTGGTATAATGATGTTTATGGCATTTTGAATTCCTCTTATTACAGGAATAATTTTGGATGCTGTGGGATATTTTTCTGCTGATAATTCAACTGTAACATACTCTAGTGGTTTCAACAACGGTATACCTCCCTGTGTTCAGCTATAAGTGATGTGGGACTTGTGGCTAATGAAACTGTGACAGCAGACAAAGGCACTTTTATTTCAAACAGTCTTTCCAGCGTCATGAAAGAAATGTTTAATTTTAAGTTAATGTATAATTTTCTCTATAGCGATGCTATGTTGCTGCAATTGTTTTTTTATTTTTATTTGATTTAATTTTATGTATGCATATTGGGTTTTACCTGTATAATAAATAAATAAATAAATAAATAATCCTTTTGGTGTTATCGATATTACATAATATTATAGGATAGGATAAATATAATAATAATATATCAATTTTGTACTAAATGTAATAAATATTTTATTAACATAAATGAAATGCATAAATCATTCATATTTTCGGAGAATATTTGTAATAATTAATATTTAGTAGTAGAACAATTGAATTCCGTCCCTCGTGTCAATCTGACAGTTTTCTCGAAATATCGAATTGTTTGTAAGAAACACATAACCGAAAAACTTAAGATGTAAATTTTAACTCATCAATTTGACTAAAAAAACATCGAAAAATAATTAATCACCTACTTGTTATTTTATCGTTTTTTTTACTACTGTGTCAATTTGACACCGAGGGACGGATTCAGTTCATGAAATGAGGATTATGAATTAATTAATTTGATAGCGCTAATGAAATTGATAGTAGGATAGTAAAGAGATAGTAAATGTCATGATTGAATCTGATCGATTCAGTTGATATATAGCTCTACCCGCTCCATAAATCAGTCGATAATTCAGTCAGAGAGGTAACCTCTGATTTAGTAAAGCATTCGACTGAAAATAGTAACCCCTACCACTGCGAAATTCAGTCGTTCAGTAAAACAGTCGACTGAAAATAGTAACCCCACCACTGCGAAATTCAGTCGTTTCACTAAAACTAGTCGACTGAAAATAGTAACCCCCACCACTGCGAAATTCAGTCGTTTTACTAAAACTAGTCGACTGAAAATAGTAACCCCCACCACTGCGAAATTCAGTCGATAGTTTAGTAAAACTAGTCGACTGAAAATAGTAACAGCTACTATCGACTAAATCGATAGTTTTTAGTCGATTGCGCCCATCACTACTTTGAACACCCACGGATCCACTGTATATCTCCATTGATTCGGTGACGGTATGCATGGTCGGTAATCTGTTTGCATTTTTTTTTTCAAAAGGGGAAAACATAAACAACCTCGCGTTTACGTATTTTAAAAGATTCTTCGGCATGTATATATTTCAAATATTATTTTTCGTAGTATGTTACAAATATACAGTGACATTCAAATAAGAAAATTCTATAAAAATTTCTCAAAAATAACAACGCTATACAAATATATTTACATCATTTGGGTCTTTACATATTCTTTTCTGTGAAAAAACATTTTTACTAAATCCTATTTTTACTGGAAGTTTAATCATTGGTCCTTCGAAGAGTGAAATCGTAGGTTTTAACAATGAACAATTAGATTTGACAAAAATCCAACGAGATCGTATCGATTTCCGACCTTGGACATTAGACTCGTTCGATTCTTGTGGAAACAGTCAGTCTATGGTAACAAAGAAGTAGTTTAAAAATTTCGATTCGATTCCTCTTCGCCACTTTTTATTCCTTCTTTGTGTCCTCGCGCGAATGTTCCTTGGCTAACAATTTCTTTTCTACAATAATTACATGTATCACGACGGTGGTTTCTCTAATGCCATATTGTGATCCAAATGATCACAGTGTATAGGACATTGATGGTAGGACACAGCGCTAGCATGACCCGATCTTCCGGAAGTCATAAGCTCTCCTTGCTCCCACACATCCTCCGCAGGATTATAGATTTCTACAATTCTTAAAAAGTTCTCTCCGTCGTATCCTCCTAAAAGAGCATCATCAAGGGAATCAAGTACTCGAATATCAACGAGTGCAGCTTAACAGGTTGGGGTGTACAGTTGTTCTTACCCATTGCATACAACTTTCCATCTAGAACCGTCACGCTGAGTGCACTACGGGCAATAGTAACGCTACTAACAAATTCCCATACGTCTTTTTCTGTGTCGTATCTTTCGACAGAATTTAATTGTCTAGTTCCATCGTATCCACCTACAACGTATATATATTGACCGAGATTAGCTACTCCAGCCCCTGACCGACTGCTCTTCATCGGCGAAACCATTGTCCATTCGTCATTCTCAGGGTGGTAACATTCTACAGAGTTCAAACGATTCGTCCCGTCGAAGCCACCGATCGCGTAGAGTAATCTGTTGGTGTTAACATTCACGTAAGCATTGTTTCGGGTTTGTAACTTTAAGGGGATAGACTCTCGTTTCCAGGATTGCAAGGGTGTAGAATTACGCCTCGTAAACGTAAAAATAGGACTTCTGAGTACTGGAAAACCCCATCTTTGCATTATCGAGAAATGAGAAGGCGCATCCCGCACCCTTGCAATCCTAGGAACGAGTCCAGCAGTGATCGAATATAATTTACCTATTTACCACCGCTACTCCAACGCCCAATCTTTTGATGTGCATCGATTTCACGTTGCTCCACGCATCCATATCGGGATCGTAGCATTCAACGCTACTGTGATACTCTGCACCAGCGCTACCTCCTACAGCGTACAACAATCCATCCATCACCGCTACTCCTACGCGGTTTCGCGGTACAGACATTGGACTACACGCTCTCCATTGATCTGTAACTGGATTGTACCTATCAACCCAATCACTGTCGTATCTGTGCACAGAATGAAAGGTCTTTAACTTCGACTCTAGTCTGTTCCGTCGCTCTTCCCTCACGATGTGCTTACCTACTCTCCGGCGAGTTGTTCCTCCCGCCGACAGCGTAAAACATGCCCTTCAAAAATGCTCCGCCTAAACCGGATCTAGGAACGACCAGTTTCGCGTGTTGCGTCCAGCTCTTCTCGTCCGCGTTATACCCTTCCAAAACGTCCAGCGAATGTTTCAGAAATCCGCCGGCGATGTATATAACTCTTCGAGTGTTCGGTGTTCTCTCTTTGACGACCGGCTTTTTGTGCAGGGTCAAGTCTTTAAATATTTGTGCAAGGTACTCTTTGCATGCAGGTACCTTTTTTAATACGTCACAGTTCTTCATCTGATCCCTAAGAAAATTCGGGGTGAGGTACTGGCACCTGACCGCGTGCAGTATGTGCTCCATTTTCGCTCCTCTGGCTTCTTCGTTGTACTTTACCCATTTCAACACGGCATTGTACACTTCTCTCTCTTCCTGCACGTTCAGCTCGTCTCTTCTCACTAGGGCTACCAATTGTATCGCAGATAATTGCAGAAACTCCTCTTCCTGACATATTTGACTAAAATGTTGAACAATAAATTGATTCGCTTTCTGGTGTAAACCCTGACAGTTATGTTGCTCGGCGAAATTCGCGATTCCAATCGCGTTCGTCGGATCTAACTGTTTTTCCAGAAATGTGCAACAGGCCTCTATGACATTACTAACCTGCGATGAAAACGACAATAAATATGTATACAGAGAGGAAAAAAAAAATTGCGTACTAAAACATTAACTCCTTCGATATTAATGTACCTGGAACATAGTGGCTGCCGACAAAAGTGAACACACCGTGATCTCTGTAACCCTTATCTGACCGGTGTACATAAAGAACATTAGACGCGCCATTGCAGTTGGACAGACACCCTGAAGTTTCACCCTGTTCATTTCAGATTCTTTCAAGCCTCCTGTAAACATCGCCTATAACATTACGAATGGTTTTATTCGTTGTTCTACAATAACCGCGTTAACGTTCTATAAATTACCTTGAAATACGGACTGGCAGCTGCTAGAATAACTTTATGCGCGTGGAACAGTTCCGAGCCCACTTCCAGCACAACATCGGTGAGCATGTGATGAGTACGCATAATGAACATCATCTTCATGGCATCCTTGATGTAGCTGGTCATATGAAATGTCATGTCACCGAGGTCTTCATGTCTATCCATACCCTCCAGATCTTTATCATCGGATGCCATGAACGGCAAACTAGATCCAAGATTCTGATACTGGAAGCTGCTACGAGCTTCCTTTCTGTTGGAACAATCTCTCTTGACTTCATCCATTAAAATAAACTGAAAAAAAATATTGGAAAATCAAACGTGGAGGTCCAGTGGCATTCGATAACCATTCGAGTGCCGGAACGGAGCGTTCCTGAGTTCGCTGTTTAACGGGATAGTCTCGTTTCTTTTCATATCTTTGTTTACAAGGTGTAATTTGCATTATTCGGCAGCATGTAGCTATCACACAGCTGCGCATGTAGCTATTTTCATAGTTATGCCTTGTAAATGTAAACACAGGACTTTTGAGGGATACAGCGGTCTAGATTGATCTTTTATCCCTAGCGCTTTTGACTACTGAAAAACCCCATCCTTGCATTATTGAAAAATGAGAAATGAGACTACCCCCTTATCGGTCGAACCTTTCCACGCTCGGACTTTGTCAACGCGTGTTTTCACTGTTGCCGTTCACGAGAATCGTTCGAAAACGGAAATTCGTACTGTCACAAGTTTCGGCGGTTCACACCGAGCATGGATTAACGAAGCAGAGTAGCTTTATCCCGATGTCGAACATTTTTCGATTCGTATTTTCGTGCAAGACCTGTGACACTCGGAACGGTTACCAAACACGATGCGTTCGTGTGACGCGATAATCAACGCACTATATGTATTCGCCTTGCATTTATCTTGAAAAACGATCGCGTGAATACACGCGTTGTAACGCAAACACTTACACGAATGACTAAGAAGCCAAGACAGGCCCTCCGACGGATTGAGAAAAATGCGAATATATTTAAATGGAACTCGTGTGCTCGGCCGTGTCAATTTTCTTGACATCCGTCGTGATCAAGAGGGGGGGAATGGATGGAGCCGAGCGGTCATAATTCGACGATTAATTCATCGATGATGCACTGTATGACTTAGATGAGAATTAGGCGAATGCACTCTCCCTCAGGTTCTCTCGGCTCTCGGTGAGCGCGAGCGCGATTATGGTTGCTGGAGACAGTGTGCGCGCACGCGTTCAATCTACAGTTTACGGGACGTTACAATAAACCACACACGGTGCAGTGTTCCTTTAGTCCGAGCCTCGGAATAGATAAACATTAAAAACAGTGTTTTTCTTGTCTCGACCACTGCACAATCCTGCGGACGCTCGTGTATGTATCCTTTCTTTTTGAGAAATTTGTCATGCGCGCAACAAACAGCGTCTATAGGGTTATCCCATCGAAACAAGTCGATAACCGTCTGCTATCAGCCATAGTCGACACAGATTGTCTGTGGAATCGAATAAGTATCAGGGGGAATATCTTTTCTCGGTATTTATGTACGGGGGTGACAAAATTGTCGGACGCCGAGCGGACACGTGATTATTAACACGATTGTAACCGGTACTCGGTTGTCAATTGTGTCGCGTCAAGCATCACACCATCAAACACGCACACACACTTCGGTAAATCGAAAATTTTTGTGAGACGAGCAACAGCAGCAGCACCGACAGGAACCGCGCCGTCGGAACAGACACAAACGAAAGTTCGACCATGAAACAGCACTCGTGATCGTAGATGACGTGAATGACTTGCAAATTCTTCGGTTCGCGCGCTTACTCTGCCCGATGAACCACGTATTAGCTATCGCGTCGCACGCGCGTTGACTCTGTACTTTTCGGACCACTCATTTTCTCCGCACCTTTGAACCACCAGTTCCGCTGGCTTTTTCACGTATCATGGTTCGATTTGTACGAGATCCGATAATCCATTAGACACCTGGATACCATTTAGCCGACCACCTCTGTAAATATTGTACTACACCGTAACTTTCGAGTTACACGCCGTTTTCCGAGAAATAAAATACGTAGAACGTTGAATATTGTTAGCCTACATGAGAAGGTTTGTCAGTTTCATTTTAAGATCACATATACCCCGACGGCACACCGGCTCGGTTTCAGCCTGGCCCCTGTGCACAAAAGGGCGCGTTTTCCGCCTGCCGAGGGCTCGAGCCCAGGGCCTGCCGGCCGGGCTAGGATTCAGCCGATTTGCAAGATTGCAAGGGTGCGGGATTCGCGTTCTCATTGCGTGATAATACAAACACGGGTTTTTTCAGTAGTCAAAAACGCCAAATAAAGGTCAATCTAGGC
The DNA here is from genome assembly GCF_051020765.1 of Lasioglossum baleicum. Taxonomy (NCBI): domain Eukaryota; kingdom Metazoa; phylum Arthropoda; class Insecta; order Hymenoptera; family Halictidae; genus Lasioglossum; species Lasioglossum baleicum. The sequence goes on along the minus strand of NC_134948.1, from coordinate 5,016,745 downwards.
AGCAATCGCCCTCAAAGGTCTTATTTATTAACTTATTATACTTTTGTCGGTAACAAGGGAGACTGCTACGCATTTGCAAAGTACTGCCACATTGATGCGACCCGCCCTGTGTCGCGCATGCGCGAGAAAAGTTGGGCCCAATCGAAGCACTGATTGGCCACATTAGTGTGATACCGTGCTGCCCTCTCAAAAACAGGCTGAATCCCAGCCCGGCCGTCAGGCTCTGGGCTCGAGCCCCCGGCAGGTGAAAATCGCGCCCTTTTGTGCACAGGGGCCAGGCTAAATCGTCCTGATTTGGTCTCAACGCTGAGCCAAGCATTGCGTTAGCCCGTAACGTGTCGGGCTGGGGCTCGGCTAGCTGGGTCCGGCGGTGGGCTCGGGCAGACTGTGCTGTCGGGGTATATAATGGACTTCGGTTTTTCTCTTGACCCCTGTGATAAGCTAGACCAGGCATGTCACAGCCCGACCAAAACGTTAATAAAAAGAAATTGCAACGTTAATAAAAAGAAATGTGTTCCTTCTTTATTTGGAGTTTCTACTGCGGCCCTCGAATAAATTTATAATACCTGACGAGGCCGACGAGGCCCGTGTTGGTAAACGAGTTCGAAACCTCGTGGTGCACTACGATTTAGAAACAATTGTAATCGGTTTATTTATAAAGGCGTCAACCTTGGTAGTAGAATACACATGCAGAAAATGAACTCTATATGTTCTATCGAGTTTATTAAAATATTTTGACATTGTCTTGCAGATAGATCTTTATTCGATAAAAGCTTATAGACGACGGTACACATTATTAAATATCGATCGTTATCGATCGGTGATCGTTCTCCGTCGAAGTTCGTATACGTGGTATTCGATGAATGAAGAACGCCGCGTATTTTGAGACAATATATTTATTTCTTATTAATATGGAGTTTTCAACAATAACAGTGTAATAGTAGGCGTAACAAGAGAGACGAGGTAGGTTACGAGGAACCTAACCTAATACCGTACGCCAACAAGTCACCGCGTCAACAGAATACTCGTGATTGTTTATGGCTACAATAATAAGGTTTCTCCCTACTTTTATGCTCTACGGATAGTTTTTACTATTTCACTAAAGTTGCGTGCACCGTGCTCTTTTTTTCTCTCCTTTGTTTTCTCGTTTGTTTTGTTCGCCGCGAAGTCGAAATTCGAAATAGATCGGACACAGATTTTGCAACTTTAATGTAATCGACAGACTGCGGATCGGTTTGTGGCATTGCAGCATATTCATTGCTTTCTCTCCGGAAATACTTAGTTTCGATATATATTCAGAGCAATAGAAAAAAATCGATGGAACCTTATACAGGGTGTCTCAATTAACTTTTGTTCACTCCGAACAATTAAACGATACATTTTATGAAAATTGTAAAACATCAAATTTAAATGGTTTCGAGGGGCCCGTTTCGTACGGTACTTGTTTTTTTTATGGGTGGAGACGTTTCGGAGATTTCAAGGTCACCTTCATTTTTTTTACGGAATGACCTAATTTTTACAATTTTCATAAAACGGAGTGAACAAGTTAGCTGAAACACCCTGTATATATGTATGCATCACGCATCCGCAGTCTACATAGCGTAGTCAGACTACTGAATGGGGGGTGCGATCAATCGAATCAAATGTTTCTATATTATATATATCGAAACATGAGAAAGAAATCGTATACAGTATGAAAATTCAATGACGATAGAATTTGATATATCTTTTAATCAACAACTGGCTTCGATCATTCAATTCTGTGCAATCGAGAAGCTTACGAATACGTTTTCCTCGTATGCGCAAAATTCCGTTGTAACGGTCACCGAAAATATACATTTTTGTAGATACAGGAATTTGATTCCGTGCATAGAATTCTCGATGATTTAAAATTCTCTCTTTGTATTCCACGTTTCTCGATTTTTGCATTATATTCCTGTTCTCGACGAAGCGATAAGACGTTTCTCTTTCCCACTGAAGGTCGAGTAGTAGTATTATATGAGATGCGTATATGCAACGTTTGATCGTTGTCGATGTATTTTTTGAATACATGAAAAGAAAAAGTATTTCGCGAGACGTTCTTTGATTCGGTATGATTGTAACGTTAGTTGGCAGGACTCCGAAAATTAATATAACATTAGTTGAAATTATGGCAGTGCTTTGTAGTGTATAATAATCTTATTGCCATTAGAGATGGAATTAATATATTATGGCTAATACGATGCTAATAAGAATGTTTTAAGTACTATTTACATTTCTAAAAACCGAATGGTAAAGATGTACTTTAGACTTATCGAGCAACGCACAGCTATAGCCTTCTCTTCTGACAATCTTTTCCCTGTTGTTTTGATTTCTGGTCGCATCGAATGTATCGCTTAGAAATTACTGCCAGCACTTTGTAATATCAATTTAAGTGGAAAGAAAAGAGCAATGGTAAATTCAACGGCAAGTACAGTGGTAATTCAACCGAAAAACGAAAATCCTCTAGAAAATAATCTTCTTATTTTATATAGGCCGATATATATATATTTCTCAGCGATCTCTGTGTTACTTTTCATTCTAAAAATTAGCAAAAATAGTACACACGGTCCAACAAAAATATTTGCTCTATTCTTTCCATACATTCTTCCAACTGTACAGGTTCTTGTTGGCGCACAATGAAGTAGGGGGCTCGACCTTTAATTCAGTGCAATAATGTCTCTTCAGGTATCTAGTAGAAGACACGTATGTACAAGGACTTTCAGAAGATAGATTTCTTTTATACATGCCTGAACGAATCGCAAACACAACATATACATATATTTATATATCTTTATATATACACGTATACATGTATACAGCACACGCGTTCGCGTGTACGGTCTACGTATACATGTACACGTGACCACTACTGAACCAAATTACTGGCAGAACCCACTTATCAAAAAATTATAGCTACCGTTAATATAATAAGTCTATTTTTGATTTATTTAGGCTTGGGTGACTCTAGACTGGCCCCCTATATTTGTATTTTGATTATCTCCTGAATGAATTGCAATACAATGTTGAATCAACACCAAACAATGTAATTCGACCAAACAAGATAAAGGATAAAGAAATATCGGTGTCATCGTGTGTTATTAATTGGCGAGTACACTACGCGTTTATCAACGTGTTGTCAGATAAAAGCGACTGGCGTGAACCTATGTATACAGGGTGTCCTATTCGAAGCGTTTACACTTCGTACACGGTGTATACGGTAAGGTGCGTTCACGACCATACACAAATCACGATTTAAATCGAAATGAACGAGTAATGCAATTATTCAGAACACTTTCATCGGTAATAGTCACCTGTGTGTGTGTGTGCGTGTGTGTACGCGCGTACGCGTTTGCACGTATATATACAGTCTGTCGCAAAAGTTCGCATACTTTATCAACATCAATGAACTTATCAATTAAAATTCAATCCATTCCGCGAATCCACTGTTGTTGTACGACCAGTTGCCAGACAAGTTTCGCTTTGCGTTCAATGTTTTCGTTTCACTGTATGTATGAAGATATTCGGAATTTTCCACGTTTACGGAAACTTTTACGGCCGACTGTACGCGTACGTATGCGACACGCGCGCGCATGTACGCCAGTATGTGTGTAATCATACAGCAAAATCGAACTCATCGGAGACATTTGATCACTATGAAAGTTACTGCGTCGAGCAAGATTCACACGGCTTACATTCACTGGGAGAGCTTACATTTCGACAGTTTAAAGACTCTGCAACCTGTTAGCCGGGGAGTACGAGCTGGCTCGTCTAGCGTGTTCAACGAACGCTTCACCTCCTTATTTATACCGCTAAGAATCCTTACATTCTGCTTACGTGGGGATAGTAATCTATATTAGTATAAACTATATGTTACGCGTTCGCACGGTACACGATCGACAAATGTCGCCCCGGTTAACAGGTTCATCGAGATAAGTCCAAATACAACGGTCTACCGTGAAAACTATGAAACTAAACGACGTCTATTTAGCTCTACACCTCCGATAGTAATATTAGAGAGAGTTGTTTGTTCGGAATACGAGATTATAATGCTATTCAAGTAAAGAATTGGGCGGATCGACTACTCCTAAGGCCTCGCTCATCAATTATTTAAAATTATAACTTTTTCGTTAGTCCCGTACATCCACTCTACAAAGTCTAGCAATCGAATAGCAGGAGCAAACGAGAGAGAGAGAGAGAGAGAGAGAGCGAGAGAGCGAATTAGGTTAAGTTCAATAGTCATGTCTCATTTCATGAGTCTTGAATGCTGCTCAAAATCGATAAGGTTTCAACGAGTACACCTGCAATTTACTCGGTCCATATAAGTTAGTTTCGAAGACGGGTACGATAGTGTACGGATAACTGTCGCTTTCTGCCCCCAGCATTCTTTATGCGTGACGGGACTTTCGGTGAGCATGCGCCTCTTATCTATACAAAATAAACTTTCTACGCACGTCATTATAGTCCTGAATCTTTCCGCTCTATTCCCAAAGTTTACTCGGAGGCATCGATACGTTGTACAGAGGATAATTGTCGCGATCAAACCGCAGCCGTTCGCGCAATTATTCGTGCACTATTGCAAACAAACGACAGAATGTTTCTCTCATCGCACAATGCGAAACAACAGTTGTCTTTTTGTTCGTTCTCTCTGTTTCTCTTACTTCCTTTGATTACTTCAATTCCCGAAACGACGTGTCATGCAATTCCTGGGACAAATCTCGTCTCTTATCAGTCTAACGAACCGATCAAGGGTAATGCCGCAATTCAACTACGGATACAGCAAACACGCGATTACCTTTTCACGAATTTTAAATTGTCATGGATAAACCGAGTCATCGTTACGATGGCATATTTGGTGTTTGCTAATTGGGGATTCCCCACGATCGGTACAGAAATGATACATCTTGAAATTTCTCCTCGTTCGCCGAGAACGATAATGTATAGCCTGCGGGACTTTATGCAAAATAAAAATTCAATTTCTTAGTATGTTCAACCACTTGTACTATAACATCGAGTCAGACTCGCGACGAAGATTCTGAAAGGAGTTCAGAATTCATTTTCTTGTTGTTAATGTACAGTAGATATAAATTTTCTCCTTCTTCTAGGAAATTATGAATTAAAAAAGAAGTTCCGATCAATGAAACCGTCAAATAAATCGTAGCGCATAAATGCATAAAATCCGCAGTCTATTAATGTATACCCCTCACAAAGCGTGTCACAGTAGGGATTTCTAGACAACATTGTGAGCGCCCGTTTCGTTAATCAATGGTCATTTTATGCCGGGAGTCCGTTGAGCGAGTCTCTCTCTCCCTTCGAGATACCGTATTTAACGATAAAGTGGCAGTATGCGATGCAGTATTATCCGATTCAGCAAAATATTCTCGTACCTCAGACCGGTATTCTTAGCTTTAACAATTTTGTTCTTGGTGTCTCTTATCCATGACTATGTACAAATGCTTCTGAACAAATCGCGGTACAACCGAAACAAGTACTGGGATATCTACGTTGAACGAGTACTCAAGTACTTGGATGTGCGTCGAATCTAAATTGAGTGGGTATCCGAGTACTCAAGTTCGGAACAAGTTCTAAAAGCTGAATCGTGTTCTCCTTTTCGATTGTATCATGATTTCGGTGGATCTATGTATAATAACACATACGCGCGCACACACATACACACTTACCCCTCCCCGTCCCCTCGTCGAAATGATCGCGATGGATGGATGAACGTGTGCGTAAACGGAACGACTGTGATCATGATTTCGAAAAATGGAATTGAGCCTGCGTTACGCAACGTAGATATAGAAAGAAAGTCGAGAAATACACGGCAGTGCAGAATGTCGTCTACGTTTTTATACATATCGTGTTGTACGAGGAAAGACTCGCCCAGGCTGACACGGGTGTAATCCCGTAGAGTTTCAAATGCCAACAAGAAAATATTTTAGTACTCGGTCGCAAGTATTTTCCGCTACTCGTTAAGACATCTCTACTAAAAAGTTTATAGCACACACTGTTAATTTTTCGCTCTCTCCCTTAGATAATGTCCCCTCCCATCCCCCTGTATTCTAATTTATAGTTTATCAATGTACGCAACAACGCTGAACAGACAAAGAGATTCCCCCGTTGAATATCTCTTCTTCCTGTCTTTGTTATACAAACCTTCCCCCCCCCAACCCCCACAGTGCTGCTGGAGAGTGCCTACGCGCGCTTGTGTGTATATGTGTGTGTGTGTGTATGTACGTATGGTTTTCTTTTTTGTTTTTTGTTTTAAACGCTTTTTTTTTGTTGTTTTTGCCTTTTGCATTAAATTGTCGGATTTCCTCTACAAATTGACCTATAAATCTCTGATATTGCTTAAATCAATCAAAGCCCCTCAGAGGCAACGATCATCCCCGAAGCGCCCGGTGCTTGCAAGAACTCTGACAAACCAGCGGTCACCGTCTATCAAGGAGGATGCAAGTCACGGTGATGTTGCCTGGCAGTCAGGATCGCCTTCAGCTCGGACTCTAACTGTTTTTTCGTTCGTTCGCTTACCGATCGGCCACCCACGACCGGTTGGGCGGTGAAACGTGGGGACGGTAGGTCCGCCATCGATTTACCACTGGTGTCCCGGTTCTCATGGCTTCTGGCTCGGCGTATCGGCTTCTTGATCGGCAGGCCGACCTCGTCGATCGTTTTCTTGCTCGGCAACGTGGTCACCTCTTCGCCGGGCATCTTCTTCACCGGCAAGCTGGCGACGACATCGAGCAACGTCATCTTCTTCTCGTGCGACGGGCGCTCCAGTGACAACGTCATCTCCTGGTTCAAGGTGTATGTGGACCCGCCACCACCACCTCCTCCACCACCAGCCACCGTTTCCGAGGACCTGGTCAGGTCTATGGTGCCCGAACCCCAATCCCGGGACAACTTCCGGCCAACAGCGGACGTCAACGGGAGAGGAGGGCTCTTGGACGAAGGATGGTGACTCGGTGGCAACCTCAATGTCGCGAATACTGGGAACGATTGTCCACGCTTCGCCGGACTGCGAGAGTATCTAGGCGTTGTTGCCGGAGCACCACCTCCCCCAGGTTGCTCGACCTTGGGCACAGAAGGACCCGTGCCAACCGAGTCGCTTCTAGTCGGCGGCAGCGGCCGTAAAGTCGCACTGCCACCAAAGTGAGAGCCTAAACGCGGGGGTGGTGAACCACCGTCACCGTGGCTCAGTCGACGACCAACAGTTTCCAAGGGACTTCTCGCGCGAAGATTCGTGTTGCTCAAAGTGAACTCTCTGGGCTTCATTGGCGCCTCCAAACTGACCGGGGACAGACCCAGTCTAGAGCTGGATAGATTCGTCGAGCTCCTGCTCTTCTCAGACCTCTTCGGGCTGTGCGGCATCAGAGGACTCTTGCTTCGACTCCTTTCCCGACCCTTTATCGTACCTTTGTCCTCTTTCTTGAGCGTCGACACTGACTTCTGTTGTTGTTCCTCCGGGGCTGTTTCTATCTTCTCTTCCTGTTGCACTCTGTCGGATGACGTGTAAGATAGTGAGTAAGATCCAATTTTGGAAGAATTCGATGTACAGTCACTCGCAGTAATATTCGGGCACTTAAGATTAGACCATACGACATCAATATTTTTTGTTGGAGAAGAATTAGAATAGTTAGCTTACTACGTGACATGAAAGAGAAATTTTGGAAAAATTGCAATTGATCGGAATTGCGGAGTATATGAAGTTACAACGCTTTGAATATGGATGATTTTTGTAATGAGAATTTATCGATCCTTTGACTTTGCACGCCAGTGTAGATTTTCATATATTACCTTCGGATCTCCTGGATCATCTCGAAGAACTGAGCTTTACTCTTGCGTCTCTGACGCTGTTCGTGTTCCTTCTAGAACATGGTTTCCTTGTAGATATATGCCGGGCAGAAGGGATCGTGGTGTGAAACGAAAATGCACTTACTCGTTTGACGCTCTTCTGGAACAGTGAGGCGATTTGTCCCTGTCTGACAGTGTGCACCAACTCTCGAGCTGCATGGTGAGGGGACACCAGTTCCACGCAGTTGATGAACCTATACAGCTTCTGCGAGAAGAACATCACGTTCCGACTGCGCCATGTAGAGCCCAACGGTTTGTGTCTTAACCTCGGCAACGTGTACTTGTAGAACAAATGTTCTCCGGCTAGTATAACGGTTCCCAGAACCATGCCCATTCCGAGCAAACAAAATACACCTGCCACGGATGCCACGCCTAAGGGCCTGGCTTGACCTCCTAGCTTATGTTCCAGACCCGTGTCTATGCTTTTTCTTCCTCTCATACAGGGTAGACCACCGTACCTACAAAGTATACATTATTTTTCAATTCACGGATCAATTGAAACGAAATGTATTAGGTCGTGTCCGATTCCTAATAGTTCTCGGTGAAATTGTTGCAATCATTTACCATTTATCTTGCAAGATATCCAGCAAACCGGTGCTCGTGTAGTTCGCTATTACTTTCGATATACTCTCTTTGAGAGGGTGCCCCTTGGTGAGGGCAACCGCGTACGTATCCTCGTTTATCGTATCGCCTATCTTCTGCAAACGGCAGCCGTCGTCCGTCGCTCGATAAAAGTCCAAAATGGGTGTGTCGGCTATAAGGATGTCCAAACTACCGTTTCTTAATCTCTCGACGCCTTCGGCGACGTTCGACAGAGAATACCGGGCCATGTGTGACCATAATTCCGGATTCGCTTTCTGAACATAGTACTCGGCCGCGGACGCTCTGGGTGCGCCGACCTTTTGCAGCAGTAACTGCAATGTACAAATAGTTCATATAGTACAATAAACTCTCCTGTAATACGATAGTACTCACGCTTTTGTCGTGATAGTTGCTGCTGACTGCGGAGTGGAAGAACAAATCCGCGATCAGAGCAGCAATGTTCGCCGTGTACGTGGCTACGAATATGACCGAGAAGCCACCCCAGATGTTGATGAGAAACTTGTTAGGCCAGGACTTGGGCGCTTTGAAGGCGAGCAGGTGTCCGCACAAAAGACCCCACATCACCCACCAAGCGGAGGCGATGGAGAAGTTCTTGCTTCGTTGTCTACCCCATGGGTTCAACCCGAACGGGCTGAACCATTCGTACAGTGCTACTGCTATGGCAGTAAAGTTCAAGGACGTGAAGACTGCGATCCACAGTTCGGTGCTGAACGGAAAGAGGAACGCGAACAATGATATCGCGGGCTGCAACTTCGGCGCTGTGAGGAAGCTCACTCCGCTGAAGTAGTAAGGTGTGGTGAAGTCGACCACCTTGGCTCTGTGAGCGGACACGCTCAAAGGAGCGAATGCCAGCTGTGCCCTGCCGGTGACCAGCTCTCCCATTATGCCATTCCATGTGCCGCTTCTGCCATTCCTCTTCCCAAACAGACCGTCCTTCACCACGTACAAATCGTAACGAAATCCAAGTTCGCGGGACACCAGGGACAAAAAGTCCATAGTTAAACCGTAGCAACACATCACCGAGTTCCCGTGGCGGCAGAAAATTCCTCTGAGGCAGATACCCTCTTGCAAGCTCGTCACCATCGTGAACGGCGACGCTAATGCTGTCACTATGCGGTACATAGGCATGCCTATCTTCTCGCCACCTTGCTCCAGATAGGCTGGCACGATCCCACCCCCCGGCCAAATGATGCTGTCGAGGTAAACCTCTTTTCCACCTTTAACAGTTCCTACTTTGGTCCATCTGGAAAATCACACCAAAACGCGTGTTTTATTTTCACGAAATAAAAATTGTTAGTGATGCTGGCATACCTTAGTTGAGTCTTATTCCCAGGAAACCTTATGGCCTGCAGATTCAGCAAATGAAACTTAGCTTTATCTTTCGAAATTTGGTTCACCGACATCCTCAGTTTCCGCGTCAACGTCTTCGAAACGTTCCTCCGTATCTCGCTGTTTAAAAATTTTGCTCTGTTCCCTGGGAAACATTCTGGAATGAAGTTCTCGTTTAGCTGCGACTCCCTGAGAGTACCTAATTTCGATTTCATCTCGTAGAACGTCTCGTCTAAGGCCTGAGAAGTCTCTCTCATCATTCTAGACAATATCGTATCGCCGCCCATCAATTTCAAGTTTGACGGTCTCAGCGCGAGCATACCGACGGGCATAAAATCTTTCGAGTTCAATTCTTTATCCGTCGTTACGTAGGTCTCGTCGATATCATCGAAACCGAAACCGAAACCCCTGTCTTCGTGTTTGTACGCGGAACTCTGATCGCTTTGCCACCTGTATTCCTGCAGTTTCTGTATATCGTTCGCCAAACTTGGCAGAGAGTTCATCTGGTTACCTAGCAATTGATTTTCAGCGACAAGATTCGTGTTCCTGTTCGTGTTCTCTAACGGCGTCGGGTTCTCGTTCGTTGCGATCGCTGATCTCGAGCTGTGTAAAATATGCGAGCTGATGATGTTCGGTTCGTTCGGTCTCAATTCGACTTTCAGGTCCAGCCAAAGCCATAAAAACCTCCCGGCGAGCATTTCGAATTTGCCAGCGGCCGCAAGGATTTTCCGAGCGTTCTTCAAGTCGCAACCCATCACTATTACTCCTCCGCTGCCACCTTCCTCAGCTACTCTTCTCAATCTCATCCTCAACGTTTTGTCGTTCGTTGGAAGGTGTATAATGGTTCTAGGTGTTAACGTCGGCTGATCAGATTGCAAAAGGTGACTGACTGGGAGCAAAGTGGTATCGATGAGGAGGGTAAACGCGTGCCAGTTCGCCCTGTGCATCAACGCGGCAGCCGCTGCTCCTACTTCCTTCGTGCTCGAGCCTATGCGACTCTCGAATGGCGCCAGATTTCCCTGCAAACGATCGTGAATTAGCCGGGCGAACGTTGTATCAGTTTCGTGTGAAATGTCCGATTTTAGAAGGCATTTTAGAATGCAAATATAAATTTAATCATGTAAAATATAGTCGCCATTGTAAATGAAGAACGTGAACGACCAAAAGATTCAATGAAGAAACACATAACTGTTAAAAATCGGGCATTTCAGGGACAACCTAATACCTAAAAGGAAAAGTCAATCCACCTGCTGTAGGTAATCCTCGTGAGTGAATGGCAGCCATAATGTTGGAAGGTTCAAAGCGGCTGCTGCTGTTACAAGAAACCTGGCTGCCGATCCTCCCCCGATGATAAGGCTTAGCACAGTCTTCCCACCTTTGATATCAGTGCAAAATTTGTTCAGAAATGATAGAGGATACGTAGGCGACTCTGCCTTCGGCGAATCTTCTAAATAAGACAGATTCATGTCCACGTGAGACGATTGTAGCTTCGCTTTCTCCCATGCCTTTTGAATATCTGTTTTGTAAGAGCTCTGAGCCTGTGTTGCGCACAGTACCACACGCCATGACAAGTGAGGCGATTGAAGCCTTCCTCTGTAAGCTCTTGCAGCCCTGGTGATGTTTGTGCTACACAGGACTATAGAGCAATACGAAACACCCAGTAAAAGGAGGAATGCTCTCTTCCAGGAAGAGCCGAACATCTTCAAGTCTTCCGAGCTTTCGCCTCCTTTTTGATTCACTTAACTTTTCTGACTTTCATTGTCTATATAGGGCTCTAATCTGCAATTACCAAAGCAAAATAGTTAGGAATAAGTAGCACATGTAATAAACATACTGTATATGCTAGTGTAGTCACACCTTTACAAAAAAAAAACGAATATGTATACATATATATTATATATATATATATATATTACATGTAACAGTGTACAGTATATGTGTGTCCACTCATGTGTGCATAATTGGTTTTTTTCATAAACAAATCAGTGTAATGCTTTGTGAGCTTGTTAACCCCTTGCCCTATAATATTGAGCCTTGAAGATTTCAAAGAAAATCTACTAAATATTGGAATAAAATTCTACTCCTCTGTTCTTGACATTTAACCATTAGTGAAAATATAAGAACACAGACAATGTGAATTTCCTTTCTTTGCTAGGGAATTGTTAAGTAAGAAAAAAGGTCGTATTGTTGGAAATTATAGTGCAATGGGTTAAAATATTCGATATTTTCGGAGTGGTTCCTTGGGGACGGGGGCACCATTATGAAACATCTTATCGTCTATGTAAAAGCTGAAGGGGGACAACCCTTTTTATCTCGTACTTCCTCTTGGTAACGTCGCGCGATCTTCCTTTTCGTACTGTTTCAGCTTTTCTCGAGAGGACAATGTCGAGTTTCGCTGCGAAACACCGAATTTTTATGCAATTTTCGCGTAGAAATTCGCGAGAAACGTCCGCGGAACGCCGATAGATTTTTCGGTTCTGTCAAGACATTTGAACGCGCTGGTGGAGAGAGAAAGAAGCGTAATTTAAATACCTTTTACCGAAGCGAATCGTATGGCGCAGATCCGGAGGTGGGTGAAGAAAAGTCCGAGGATTGCTTCTTAACCGCCACATAATAGCCTATCGATTAGGTAACCGTATCAATTGTTGCAAAATAGTGTCAATTGGTCAGTGTGGAAGACAGGGATGAACCGCGTCACTCGCTCTCTTCTGGACGTCCTACCCCGTGCCCGTGTATAACAGCCATTTCCGAGCAGCCCCTCCCTTAAAATTTCGACCCACACCACTCGCGCAGAACACCATCTATGTATACAGGGTGTCCCAGTAACTCTGTTACAAAACGATACGTATCTCTAATCTCTGTTGCCATCAACCCTTTCGACACCGACTGTCTTTCGCCAGTATGCTTCCCCAACACAAACACTCGAATCGCGATCATGCCAAGCGCTTGTCATTGTCATAACCCAAATGCATTTCACAAGTCAAAGCTGCCATCGCTCGATTTTTTTTCAGCTCGAAACATTTCATAAAACTTTCATACTAAGGACAAAAAATTGGAAAGAGTCTTCGCAAAGAATCTATGTATATATTATTTTACATATTATTTTCTTTACTTCTTGTAGAGTTAATCGTTTCAGCAGATAATATAAGCGACACATTTGATACTTTTTGTCATGTAACACAAACAAGAAAGAATAAAACAAAAGAAGTCGGTAACTGTAGAAATCGTGACCTTCGTCTGACCTTGAGTATCAAAATTACTCTTATAAGAAATTTTGGGCAATATAAGTACCCTGGCCTGAGAAACGAAAACCACACAATACGAACGAGTCTCTCGAAGAAAACATTCGAAAAATATAATTAATTGTGAATCACGAATATCGATCGTTTTTCGATATGTACGTTTTGAATTTGAAAGACTTTTCAGTGGCGCGAACAATTTAAAATTTCAATTCGAATAGTATTACGATTACTTTGTAATAGGAGATTGGACTTCGGATTGTGCTTGGCATACAAAAAAGTGTTTGGCCGGAAAATATGTTCATATATTTGGAATCTTCCTTAATTTACATATGCTTTATATATACATATATGCTTATGCCGCAGTACGCTTAACAGAATAAGTGATCTTACAAGGCTTTATATAATAAAGATGCATATACACAGTAGCCATTCAAATGCAGCTTCAACTTGAACGTTCGCCATTTACTATGATCCATTACTTCATCTCTGTCACTACAGCTAAGACAACATAGCTGGAATGTAACACGGAGTAGTTGTCTTACAATTAAATATAATGTTCTCGGGTTTTTCCGCTAGGAACTACCTTAATCGTGGACATAGATTTGAATTCTCTTTAACATGTAACAGTCATTGAAATTAACTAAATAAATTCTGCTGCGAAGCATCGTTCTCGAACGCGCTCCAGGCATTGTTCAGTTCCATGAAAATCAATTTCGCTATGTTCTCGTTCGCCGTACCAGCTTGCTGAAAGCACAAAATATTCTCATTCAAATCCCCTCTCGATAACGCTTCCAACAGCAGAATCGCCGTTGTTTAAGGGGTAACACCTATATAACCGACCTATTGTATACTTCGATATAGGTGTAACAAAGACCTCTACATAATTTTTTAATTAATCATTCTCCTTTTCCTAAAACAAAATCTAAAATCGGGCGGTTACATGGGTGTTAATGAACTGTACCTTGTCTGGATGCACCGCTAGGCAGGCTTTCCTGTACGCTTTTTTAACATCCGCAGCTGTGACCAACTGGTGCATCTCGCAACGTTGCCACCTGTCAGCTTCCGGCCATAAAACGGTATGCATCGAGCAGAGCAGAGCGCGTAGGTTCCCCTTTTTGCCCTCTGTCCACTCCGCAATCTTCATCCGATCTGGATCCATGGTTTTCGCGGCCTCTACCTTTCTCATCTGGTTTATTGTCTTCGGACTATCTTTCTCGGCTTTCCTCGAGCTAAAGAAATTGTATCCCTGACTGCCGAGCAAGTCCTCGAACGCGTCTCCGCCCGATTTCGTAGATTTATTGCCGGATGCGGCGCCGTTGTTGTCCGCGACATTTGCATCGCTGGTTACATTGGATTTGTGCGTATTAGGACTCGAGTGGATCGGTGTGCTAGCTGGCGCAGGACTAGCAGATAAAGGAGTATTCGAATTTCTCGGTGTACCGTTCCAACTGGACGTCAGACCGGCCCCTAAAGAATTGGCAAGATTCGCAAACGGATCCTTGTTCTGCGTCGCCGCGAAGTTCGGCACGCTCGAATTCCGTGGAAAGCTCTCCTCGGTATTCGGGGACCTTGTGGGGTTTGTTTTAGCATTCGGCAAACCTCCGAGAAGATTGTTTGCCGCCGCGTTCCCAGCCAGAGGATCGAACAAGAAGTCGTTCACCTCTTGCTGCTTACCGGTCGACTGGCTCTGATTGAATAACAAGTTGTTCATATTATTATTAGTATTATCGTTTCTAGTAGGCTGTTGACCGTGTCCGAACAACAGATCGTTCTGGACAGGATCGTTGATAGTCGGTACGGTGGTTTTCGTTTCCTGCTGCGAGAAAACACCAAAACCTGCTAAGAGATCGTTATCATTTTGACTAGAATTCGAAAAGATATCTAATCCAGGTGTTGCAGCAGTGGCGGCGGTCTGCCGCGGAGTATTTAAGGTACTGGCTTCTGGCATTCCTAAATTCAGTAAATCGGCCTCCTGCAAATCACCCTCATCTTTCATTTCCTCTTCCGCTTCCTCCACTTGATTCAAGGGCACCTCTTCGGGCACGTTCACGTTGCTCGGCGTTTCGATTGTTATGGGCGCCGACGGCGGCTCCTTGTGAACCTGATCAGAAAACATCAGAGTGAATAATAATTAGTGAAAAAACGACCTTGAAAATAAGAACACCTCCTTAAGTGGTTCAATTCTATTTCGAAGACCTACCTCTTCCGCAGGCTTGGCGGTTCTGAAGTTTTCCAGCGTCTCCTCCATTTCTAGAGTCGAGCCGAACAACGGATCCGGTTCCGGTTTCGACGTGGATAACTCTGCCTCCCAAGGTGCCGGCACTCTGGCCATTTTCGGGTTCTCCTCCGCTACCATAACATTCAAGATCAAGCGGAACTTGCCGCCGACATCGGGCGCGTCGTCCAGATCTTTCTTCTCGAACACTAGAGTGTTTTCGGTGAGCGGTAGGTAGCCCGTATGAAAATGCAAAGACGCGATCTTAATTCCTATCACGCGGCCAAGTTGCTGCCGGGCATGGAACAACACTATAGTGACGTCCCCGCGGACAATTGCGTTCCCTAACGTTATTGGTACTTTCCCCTCCATCATGCCGAACAGTCTCATCTCCTCGTATTCCGGCCTCTTGGTAGAGAACACCAGCGCGCCGTTGCTATAGATGTCGATGTACGGCCGACAACCGTCTTTCGCTCTAGTGAATAACGGCACCGGCTGTATAATTAAAGAACGTAGCGCCAGCGGTTTGGTATGCGGATGCACGCCGCCGCTCAATAAGCTCATATAATTAATACTACGTAGTTCCGAAGGTTGCAATTGGGGCGGCTGACAGCGTCTCGTCGTAAACAGCGCTATCGCATCCTCAGGGGTTGCCAATGCTCTAGCGTAAATCAGTAATGTGCACGCAATTGTGGCGCTCGCTCGGTACCCGTCCTGCGAAAATAAATGATGCAACGTCAGCTTCTCAGATTTTCAGACAAGTGTGCCAGCCAAATTACAGATAAACTATTTGATATACGACAGTTGTATGGTTTCACACGTTCATATATATATATATATATACTTACAGTACAGTACAACACCACTACGTGATTGAAGTCCGCGTTTAAGTACCGATAAATGTCCTGGCAAATTTGATAAAGGGCCGACAACAGAGGGGCATTCGAGTCCGATGAAGCATAGGCGAACGAGCAATCGATATGCCTGCCGGGTAGCCTAGTCACGTTCGGCCGTCCGCGAGACAAGTTGTACAATTGAATGCGAGCCGGGGGTGGGTGTCTCGCTTGAAGAAACGCTCTGACATCTTCGATATGATTCGCCCGATAGGCAGACTCTATACCATCCGCTGGATACGGCATCACCAGTATTCGAGACGTTAAGTAACTCGCGTCCAGCTCTGTTCGGGCCATGCTTTGCTGCACGGTGTGCATCATTTTGCTTGAGGTGTCCTTTAGATTTCGTAGAAGACTACCAGCGCCTCCTTTTAACGAACTAAATAGGCCTGTTGTCGGTTGAGCTACTGGCATCTTTGCCACGGCTACTTGAGCTACTGGCGCGGGTCTAGGAGGCGGAGCGTTCATCGGAGGCGACGGTCTCGGTGGCGGCGTCAGTGTACTAGGGGGTGGAGCGGGTCGTGGTGGTGGCGGAGTCTTTGCCACAACCTCTACATTCGGGGGTTCTCTGGGATCAAAATTATTCGACTCTGCTACCGCTGCTAGGCGTTCTAGGACCATTGATGTCGTCAGCCTCTTCACCGGAGAGATTTCCAGACATCCTTTGATTATCTCGTGGAAACAGTTTACGCGGGGATTAGGAGGAAGCGGTGGGTACTTGCCGTTAACTATTGCGAGTTTGTTACCTGGAAAATAAATATCGAAAAATCAGATCACCGTTACACAGAAGCTAGTAGAGAGATCCAGAACGCATAAGAACTTATCAAGAAACATGGTGGCTTGATAGAAGCGAGCGTACCGATAGTGTGTGTCGATCTTAATACACACCTTCGGGAAATGGATGCTTCAGCGTGACGAGCGTGTATAGGATGCAACCGAGCGCCCAGCAGTCCACCGGTGGACCAATGGGTTCGTTATTCCATGTGTCCATCATTTCCGGCGCACGATACATCGGCGTGGTATACTTTGCCATTTGGTCTTCTAACGTAGCACGTTTCTGAGCGTTCCATGATGGATTCGGCAGAATCTGCTGAGTAGAAGCACTTCCAAAATCGCAGAGTTTCACCAAACCGTCGCTTCCGATTAAGAAATTTTCTAGTTTTATGTCTCGATGTACAATGGGTTCGGGCTGTTGACTGTGCATATGATGAACAGCCCTAGTTGCCTGGTAAGCTATTCTACAAATTTGGGCGATGCTCAATGAATTCGAGGATATGTTTCTTAGTATATCTGCTACTGTTCCACCTGGACAGTATTCCGTCACCAATAAATACTCATATCCTTTGCGGTCCTCTCGTTCCAAACGTTGAGCATATAAATACTGAATGATATTCTGGTGTCCCGTTAGCCTTTTCAGAGTCTCTATCTCTTGCACAATAGTCTTGTTCGCCTCTTCGTCGACTGCGATAAGCCTCTGAAAACAAGGAAGCTTACATTGGCACGAAATTTTCATTGCGGTACAATTAGTAAAAATATAATGCGATTTACCTTAAGCGCATACTCTTTTCCTGTGTTGACGTCTTCCACGGCAAATACCAGAGCCCAACCACCTGTTGACAGAATGTTAACCATACATTGCTTAAATACTGGAGATAATGAACATGTGTCTAAGTGTATAGACATTTTTCGAAAACAAAGAAAAAGATTAATTAACACATCGAAATATTGTATATTCGCGTGGTTCGATGGTGTCGAAAAATTTCCCGGACCAGAACGTGTTACAAAACACTTAGCGTGTGCTGTCAGCCAAATGTCAAACTAAACACTCAACACATGTCAAAACAGTTTGATAGTTCGCTGTGCTAGCGCGATCGTCCACGATCGTTCCGCGTCGCTTCTCGCTGAGAGTATCACGAAAAATGGTGATTTTTGAAAGATCATCAAAGATAGTCGTCGACAGAGAGAGAATCTCGTTCCGTTACAGAGAAACGGTATAGCGATCGAATGATCAAAAGGTTGACAGAAACTCACCCTCGGCGAGTAGCCTGGTCACGCGCAATTTCACATTGTTAATTTCGAGTATTTGTCCGACGTACTCGTTCGTGTTCGCTCCGTTCAAGTATCCCAGCGCGGATCTCAAATAATCCGACATATTTCTTGAAAAATATCCCTCGGAACCCCCGGGAACCGTTCACCCACAGTTACAATGCAGACAGCCGATGCTGTCCGGCCATACTGCCTTTGTGACGTCATCGTCAGTGCCGTACGAACCAACGAACACGGTTCTCGCGTCGATGGCACCGTTTCCCAACAGTGTCGTTGTGAAATTTTTCTTGCTCGAAAGTGTATCGAACCGGAGACTGTTCTTCGCCTGGAACTGCACGATGACTCATGCTACCGAGCAAATTTTACGGAGCACTAAAACTAACTTTACGCTACTGTAAAGTATTTTACGCTACTTTATCAAAATAAGAGTTTATATCTATTCAAATTTTTAACCATTCTTTTTTTTACCTAAAGAAATGCTGAATAAGTCCTCGCGGATGCATCTCTGGGTTCTTCTTAGAACCCACCGTTTTGACAAAATTCTTTCAAAAGAATTGTATTCGGCTGAAAGCGCGAGGAAAATAATAAAGATTACATTTTACAACGTCTTTGTCCAAGCTTATAATAAAAATTGTTATACTTGCCGCGGCTACGCGACTGGCGATCTCTCTTTCTTTTTCATTCGCTGTTTCTGTCTGGGTCCGAAACCTGTTATCGTCAGTTTAAACAAGTAAATAAAATCCAAATTGAAAAGTCTGAAATATATCTTGATAAAATTTTTACGAAGAGAAAATCAACGATAAAAATGTTTGTCATTGTCAATTAGTACTGTATTCCGAATTCTATTATCACACTTCGCGGCAATCGAGTTTTTAGGGGTGTACCCTGGTCCCTGGTGTACCCGTGGTATGTAGTGGGGATAAATGTTGCAGAAATATCATGCACATCTTTTTCACACTTATCGAGACATTACTGTGTATATTAGCGAGTTCGGAACGTTTGGGTATTAATAATTAACAATACACGTTAGCGCTGTTGCCTGCGAAAGAAGGTTATATTTTTATTCGGTTATGGCTACATATACGACAATGAAAAGCGTGTGCCGTGTGTGTCATGAGGCAGCACCCGTTCGGAAATGTTAGTCGATCGTCGAGGAAGTTAACGAAGACGAGAGAAAGAGTTGATGGACTTATTTCGAGGGTATATACTTTCACTTTAGCTGCAAACAGCGTGCAATTTTGTTGGTTTGCATTTTGCATTGAACGGACGCATGCGCGTATGCTCTTCGTTGCATGACAAATGTTCATCACAATTCAAAGCACGTCCGATGGTATAGTTTCTTCCTGATCGTATAAATATTGTTGTACAGCGCGTTATCAACGATCCACAACCGTTATCAGAATATAATACAGGCGATCTATATATTCGATTAAAACGAGCAGACTGCAGTTCGGGATAGATCGCTTTATATTGTTGTGCCTTTTTTGGTACCTCTGACACATAAATAGCATAGAGCAAAAGAAAAACAATAATACATAGATCTTTCGTTTGCTGTATCTTATCTTTGTTTCTAGATATTGCCTTACCTGAGCCAAAACCAGCACAATGTCTAAGTTCGTGAAATTCACGAAACTTAGGACCTCTACGGATCACACGTTCTGGGCAAAATTTGCAGAATTGAAAATAGACAAATTCAAATTGGACGAAAAGGCAGTAATAAATATATCGGGAAGCTATGATCTCCAGCCCTCGAACGAGGCCAACATGAAGCCCCTGGTGTTGGACTTTTCGTCGTTCAACGAGTAAGTTTACCCTCACATTACCAAAGCCTTTGCTTTGTGATAATTTATTTACAAGGTAAAGTAAGCAGTTGTTGGAATCAACTCCACGTAGGTCATTTTTAGAGATGTCGACTCCATCCTCCATACCTCGTCAGTCTTCTGTTGCGGAAAGATGATCAATAAGAACACATTGGAAGCATTTAAACAAACCCATCTTGCGGCATTCATCGAACTCTTGGGAAGAGATATCATAGAAAGTATTAAAGATGGATCAAGCTTGAAGGACCCAAGCAAATTGTCGTTGTTTCTATTACTGGCTTATTCGGATTTAAAGAAGTATAAATTTTATTACTGGGTCGCTCATCCTACTCCGTTAGAGTTGCCTGAAATGTACTATGAAGAACCTCAGAGGCCAGTCGACGAAGAATTCACAGCTGCTCATTTGGAAGACCTAAGTAAAGGCTTCCTGCAACTAAACAGCAAATCGAAGAATTACTTTGCAGTCTTGATATCTTGCGAGAATAATATGATTGTTACCGATTTAGCAACAGGTGTAAATGCACTCGAAAAGCTCGAAGTTTACGAAAAAGAACCACAGGTATCGGATATATATTTTTCTGTAGTTCTATCATATATTCTGTCCTTTACACATAGAATTTTCTAGGAGTACAACGAAGTTTACTTTGCCTTTTACGATCCTTGCACAAGCTCAGAACCAGGGTGGCCTTTACGCAATCTCCTGAGCCTGTTGTTCTGGCATTGTCCGACGCATTGTTTCACGAAAGTGATTAAAGTCGTATCTATAAGGGGTAACAAGGCGCAGAAGAGTATTGTGTACAAACTCAGAGTTAAACAATGCGAAAACACCAAGAAAGCGAGGGATAGTTTATTCAATAGCCATTTGGTTGGATGGGAAAGCAATACAAATGGAAAATTGGGTCCTAATATCGCTGATTTATCGGATGCTATGGATCCGACTAGGTTGTTATTACAAACGTACATTACATATTTACATTTCTCTTAAAATCTAATTATTTTAATTTTTTCCAGGCTGTCGGACAGAGCTATCAACTTGAACTTGAAGTTAATGAAGTGGCGGCTCGTTCCGAATTTAGATCTAGAAAAAATAAGTAGTCTGAAATGCCTTCTGCTAGGCGCCGGTACACTGGGATGTTCGGTGGCTAGAGTACTTTTAGGATGGGGTGTGAGCAATATAACTTTTGTGGATAACTCTAACGTTTCTCATAGCAACACCGTTAGACAGAGTTTGTACAGTCATCAGGACGCCGTGGAGCGGAAGTTCAAGGCCCATGCGGCTAAAGACGCGTTGCTGAAGATACGGCCGAGCATGGTGAGCATTTAAACAAAATGTTCCCGGTATATTCCCTTGTTAGTTATGTAATCGCTCGATTTTCATAGAACGTAGAGGGAGTGGTTCTGCATATTCCGATGCCTGGCCACGTTGTGGGTGAAAGCATGATGGAGACTACACAAGAGGCATTAGCAAAGTTGGAGGAACTGGTTAACAGCAGCGACGTTGTGTTCTTTTTGCTGGATTCTAGAGAAGCTAGGTGGTTACCCACTGTTTTATGCGCAGCCACGCATAAGATCGCTATTAACGCAGCTCTGGGATTCGATTCGTTTACTGTACAGAGGCATGGTACACGAAACTCCTCTGTTCCATCCTCACCAGACTTGGAAGAGAAAAACCCTTGCGGTCCCGATCTGGGTTGTTACTTCTGCAACGATGTGACGCAACCAGGAAATGTGCGTAGATAAGTCGTATTAATCAAGTATGTCTGTTTACCAGATTTTTCATGGACACTGTTTTATCTTGCAGTCGCAAACCGATAGAACGCTGGACCAACAATGCACCGTCAGCCGGCCAGGCTTATCTCAAATTGCTGCTGGGTTGGCAGTGGAGTTGCTAGTGGCTTTGCTGCAGCATCCGAAAGGGTAATCAGACAATTTTGTTCGGGAAGCTACTCTACTGGGTGAGCCTCTTAATTGCAATTAAATTATTCGTTGTCTCTATGTTGAATAGTATCGAAGCAGGAGCGTTGATGGGCAACAACAGAGAAACCATAAATTCCAGCGATGCAGAATTGGCTGGTCTGCTGGGAGGTGTGCCTCACACGATACGTGGTTCCCTATGGAATTATGATATGCAGCTGACGATAACGCACAGATTTACGTCCTGTACAGCGTGTTCTCTACCAATCGTCACAGAATATAAAAATCGCGGTTTATCGTTTGTACTCGACGCATGCAACGTCCCAAATTATTTAGAGAAATTGTCGGGACTAGAGCAGTTACTCAAAAGGCCTGATTTGGACGAGGTAGTTGTCTAATTATACGTACGAGAATACTTTTAAGATTCACAGACATTTATCTTCATGTTCTCTTTTCAATTGCAGCTTTGTTATACTTTGGATAACTTAAGCGACGCTGACGACGACGACGTCGATGAGTTGAAAGGTGCACCCTAAAAAGGGGAATTCACATATTCTTATCACTAATAAAAGAAAGTACCTCTGTTACACAAAGTTTGGAGAATATTTTACACATCGAGTATAACTGAGCTACACATTCGACGGTATCAGTATTTATATATCCGCGCGGTGAAATATTTGTGCATCTGGATTTTAATGTTCATTATAGAAAATTGACATTTGACATAAGTGTACATGTCATTGTGACGTATCATCTTGAAATCGTGATTCATTATTACAGACATGACCTTTGCGTAAAACTTTTATATGAATTGCCGATAGCAGGAGATTGTAGGCGCTGTTTCAATCTTGTTTTTATCAACGGAACATTGAGCGAAAAAAACGTAGAAGTAAATCATGTTAAATAAAATGTGTTTCGGTTGTCCAGTATACAAGGAAACTTGCCATCTTTATTTCAACCCTCGGACCGCTACCTCCGGTCCCAGTAATTTAAAAAAATATGTATTACCCTGCAGCCTCTAGTTTGTAAGATATTTGTAGAAATAGATTTTCACCCCCCACTGTGAGGACTCCTTTCAACCCCTATACATACATAGATAATCGTAGATAAAAAAGATCGTAAGGATATCAATGTACACATTACTTTCATTTTATTAAAATCATTAAAGGAAGAAGGAAATTTCGATTTGACTTTTCTTTATTGGAATTGATGCGTATAGTTTTTATTTTGTTAGCATTTGGAATCAGTAGGTACACGGTTCCAGGGTTCGGAACCAACATTTACGGAACGAGTACCTAGCGAGAAGCCAGTGGTGTTTTTAGCGGCGTTCGGCACTAGTAAAAAAAGAAGAATATTGAAGTTGAGTTCTGTTTACGAGCAGATATTGAACTCAATCCGATCCCTAATGAATACGGAGTTATGATTTTTGTCCCGAACGGCCATATACGCGAAACAGTGCAGTGCTTGGAGCGTGGCAGACGGTTGGCAGTTTTGCCGGCAGAGGGCAGGTCCGAGAACAACCGAATGCCATGCATTCCAGTGTAATGTTGAAGTGGTAGGAGAAGCGAGGCTACCTCTCGTGTCAAACAGTCCGTGTTCTGCGTGTCCGCCCGCATACCATTAGATTTTCATCGTTTTCAATGAAAATACGTGCTCGGTGCGGTCTCGGGATGCCAGGGGACGTCGCCGCGGACGTTTAATCGTGTGTTCACGCGGGTGTCATCGCGCAACGTTCGGTAAGTAGACGAGTTTTCGTGAACGGAAAAAACCGTTCGTTCGATTTTACGTCGAGGAATGCGTGCGCCTCATTCCTCCTTTTTTTTCTCCATGCTACGCCGCCGCATTCCTCTATCGATTCTTGTGACCGACGGACACGAGCTTCGCTCGGGGACAAACACACCTACTACCGCGGAAATCACGTTGAAATTTTGTTTGTTCAAAAAATAGAGGAATTCCCCCCGTGGCATTTTTTCTCTCCGTTGCTTCTTTCCGCTTGGAAAGAGTGAGAGATTGAGATAGAGAGAGTGAGAGAGAGAGAGAGAGAGAGAAACGTTTACCAATTTGCGCTCCCGTGTATTCGTCCCCGCGTGCCCCCCGTAATTGAACGTATATGGAATATATACGTATAGAAAGTATTCTGGTATTCCCCTTACTGCAACGCATTATTTTTCCACAAAAACAATTTAATAATCGCAGCATCTATTATTCGATTTACAAGCTCTCTTAGAAAGCTAAAGGTCTGTAATAACGTAATTTTGAACTACGTGCACAAGCCGGGGATACAGATCTATTAACGATTCGAATCGAAGCGAAAGTCAGTCGAGTATACGAGCACACTTCTTTTTTTCTGTTTTTTTTTTCTCTCGCCGTGGTCCGACGTTTCGTCGATTCATCACCTTCGAGGAATTCCCATTTACAGCGATAACTCGATAACTCGTCTGATTCACCGTGGGATCCGACGATATCGAAATTCTGCCTTTTTCAAGGAGAACGTCGATCGCCGAGAAATCCGATCGATATCGATACGGATGTCCTGCGATCGAATTCCGATAGAAATCGAGAGAAACTCGAAGAGCGGCGCGAGTTTCGGTTACCGAACGGGCGGAGGCGTGTTCGATCTACATTTCGAGATCGCTCGCTAGATGGAAAGAGCGGGACATTCCATTCGAATTCGAATAATTCTTTTAAATGACTTGACCCTCCATAACGTCGCGCGTTCTCCGACGTCACATTTCCATATATGTATCTACATTCTTTGTGGCTTAGTCGATTTCTTTTATATCACTGCCTCGAGAAAACAAGAAATTTGTTTGCAATCTGTAGTTTCGGTTTCTCACGCCAGAGCACTTTTTGTTCGAAACTGGCAGCGATTACTTCTTGCAATCATTATCGTCTGTTTTATTTTCAATGCCAATTATTAGCAACAGGATCACGTATTCGTCATAAAGGTTCGTACAGCAGTTGTCTCTCTTTGATTTTGTTGCTATTTTGTATCGGATCTATACGCGTAGCATACCAAGTTGTTTTCATAACGATTGCGGTTCTCGAGCATTTAAGAAGGATAGCGTAGGCAGACGGTTTCACGGTAGAACTCGTTTGAAAATATGAAAAGAATTCGAAGCGCGCCTGATTCGAGTTTCGGAACCGACCCTGTTTGATTAGGCAGCGAAAGGAAATGTTTCCCCTCTACAACACCGAGGTGTGAAAATTTCCTGGTTGACCGTCGTCAACCCCTCTACTTATATCTGTAGACCCTTCGAATGTTTCACGGGTGCAGAAAAATCCATAAAATTTTCAGGAAAAAAGTTGACGCACAACAATGTAGTTCGCCGAGGGGGAACGTGGAGAAAAAATGCTTTCGACGTGTCTCGAACCGAAATTAGACCGAAAAACGTCGGCGCATCGGCGTGCCGCTGGAAAGTAACGCGTCGTTATGGAGGGTTAACAAGTTCAAGATTCGAATAGAAGATTTTTGTGAAAATGTGTGCGCCGAGTTTATCGCGCTAGGCGGCAATGTATGGTGGGTGGAGTGGGATATTGCGATGGACTTGGTAGTGATGGAGCGGGCGGCAGGAGGGGAGGGGGGGTGGCCGGGAGAGAACATCGAGGGGAGGGAGAGCACGCGAAGCAACGGAGGGTGGGTGGGACACGAAGCGAGGAAAGATGCGAGGGGGGCGAGAGCGAGCCTCTGGTGAGGGGTCCGCATTCCACAGACAATGTCACGTTTTTTAATCCCCGTTTTACTTTATTTGTGTGTTGGCTTCGGCCGCGAGGAAGGCCCCCAAACAGTTAAGTTCGACTTCTGTCCTTAGAGAGCGGATTCCTGAGAACGGTGCTGCGCTTAGCCGTCGGGCCTTGCAACAATCGTCATAATTTTCTGGTGTACGTGCGCGTTGTCGACGACGTTCACGACGACAACCACGACGTTGTCCTCGTACCCGTCGACGGGCATCGTCTCCTGGACAACCCGCCCGAACGAAGACACCTTTCCGCTCCGCTACCAGGATAATTAACTCGTTGACCTAGCCGAGTCTTTACGAGGATATGATAAACGCCGACGAAGGCGTGAAACGACGCGACTAACACCCGATAAAATAGCGTTCCTTAGACAAACGTAAATACCACACGATTTATATACTAATGTAAATACTATGACGTAACGGAGGAAGCACTAGCCGTGGCTGGGTTGAGTTATGGAGGAGTAGCGACCACACGCCGCACAGCGGTCGATTTTTCTAAAAAAAACTGGGACAAAAATCGGTACCACTTGAAAATTGAATCGAATTTAGAACCGTTTCATGACTTTCAGCCCATGAATCTCAACACACCGCAAAAGGCCGCGGCTACTTTTGAATTCTGCAACTGCAGTATCGAGTACCGAATTCTACTCACGTATAAGAAAGAATAGGTTCCAATGAGGTTTCTGCACAAGTATTAATACAAATATTAAAATCAAATCAAATTCCACAACAATTTTCAATCTCTAAAACAATTCTTTTTCCATTTTTGTCCCAGTTTTCGTAGTTATCGACCACTGCGCGCCGCGCACACGTGGAAATGACACTGACCAACGCCAATTTTTCGCTTGAAAATCCGTGAGCACCGTCCACCGGTTATCGAAACGTAAAATCGGCGGTGTACCTGATGAAGATTTTATTTTGAAAGTTTCGCATAGCATTTTACCGAGCGCGCTGGTCGAATAGTTAACGGGGGCGTTCTACTATGATGGCAAACGCGTGGAGATTGTCGGAGATGTAATGAGAGGAGCAGAAAATCGATTTTTTCAAGTTCGTCATAGTAGGAAGCCCCGGGGAAGAGGGGAGGGAGAAAGTGAGATTAGATGGATAGAGACGAACGACGAGATAATTCACCTTTCCCGGTTAACAGGTTAATCGGATAGATAAGGAAATCACCGGGACAGTCGCCCCCACGTTTGGATATATATCTCTCTGGTTGCTGCTCACAGTCTTCGAGAGGATCCACGCAGGATCGTCGAGATCGGCTGGATCACCGGATATGTCCGCTGTCGAAAGCGCCTTGGACGTACTCTCCAGGGCGGCCACGATGGTCCAAGGTCAGTCTGTTGCAACTTGGTGCACGTGGAATGTCTGGCGTGCGACGCGATGCGATGCGAGTCGGGTCGGGTCGGGTCGAGTAGTCTTTTTACTTATCTAATCCACGGGTTTCTGGTAGCAGGACAATTAATCCCGGGCCCCGAGACGGTTATTTCTGTTTGGACGATCCGACCTCATTGTACAACGTATATCGTGTGCCGCACCGGGGAGAGGATTTATGTAAGACACGCGAGAGAAAAAGAGAGACAGAGAGAGGGAGAGGGGGGAGCTCTTCCTGTGATATTTCGCCCCAGTCGCGAGAGACCGCATTCCTACCAATTGCCAATTTCATGTTGAATTAGATAACATTGTGCGGTGTTTATTTTCGATTCCCGCTTCTTCGAGCCGTGTTGTTGGCAACACGTAGCCGCCACGCACTTGTGGCTCCTTCTCCAGCGTTTCTCTCTTTTTCTTCTTCTCCTGCTCTCTTCTTCTTCCTCCTTCTTCTCTTGTTGTGACGCCCGCGTCCTCATAGTGCTGCTGCACCATACGCACGTGACTACCGAACACCGAGCAGATGCTCTGTCGTTTGTATCCATGCAGTCCTTTCTTTTCTCCTCTCTTCTCTTCTTCTTCGTCGTCACTGATTTTATCCTCCCCCCCTTCCTTTCTTTCATACGTCTTTCAATATCACGAGGGTGAAACATCTTATTTGTTTCCCGAGGATAACAGCGCTCTCAGATTGTCCGTTTCTCGCCGGCCGACAAATGAATATTATACTGTTTACGTCCAGTTTCGATCTCGCAGTTATTCTTTCTTGCTAGTACTCGATTATAGAAAACATAGTGGACGATATATAGGCCAACATTCATTTGTCAGACAACGAAAACCGGCCAATGTGAAAACGTTCTAACGGTAGCGATTCGTTTAGAAACGGGTAATACTGGTATGCTCTTACCAGTCCCGTCTACCAGTAAAAATTGCTCAAGACCGAAAGCGTTAATCTTTCACAGACCACCCGACAAACGAATCTCTTTTCACGTCTCAGGGATTGTGCCCCATAAAGGGTTAACGAGAACGAGGCCGCGTGAGCGTGTTGGAAGCGGATTCCCTAATTGTTTTCATTCGAGGAAGGAAAAACGAAGTAGCGTGTCTGGAGTGCGACAAACGAGGTCGCGTACGCCGCCGACCCGAGATTAATGGAAATGATCGGGTCCTATCATCGAACGGAATACCAGGCCGTGACGAGAGCTCTCCGATTCGGCGCTTTGCGTCGCGCTGTTTCTTGTCCCGCTGGAATTCCGAGCTTCGAACCTGTTCCGAATAGCGGGCATTGTTCCCCTTCGCACCGACCGATGGCGCTCGCAAACTGTCGGTATTACCGTGCGAGCAGTTTTTTTTTTTAATCGACCGAGTGCAAGCGCGATCGGTAAGTGCGATTTCTCAACGGCGGTCCGTAACTTATCGACGCCGTTGCACGAATCACGCTGTGATTCTAATTACCCGATTTAATCACGTTCTACTGCAATTACGCGGCAATTCAATTACACAGCGATTTAGTTGCTAAACACTGTAATCACTAGACTGCGGATTTTATGCGTTTATCGCGAAAACGAGTAACTACAATTTAACACGCCTTGGCATGATTTATAAGAAGTGCAGGGAATTTTGCGTAACAGAATCACGTTGTAAACAGAGCAATCTCTTTTTGTCCAGATGTGAAGAATGCATAAGTGATACCATGCACGTCACCGATCATCTTTTTCTGCATGAATAATTCCGACTCGATTGCAATTTGCCGCGTAATTGCGCTGTAATTGCAGTCTACAGATCGCACGACAATTGCAGATGTCTGAATTGCAGATTAAATTGCGGTACAGTTGAATCACTTAATAATTGATAGAGTCATTCGGTTCTAATTCCGCACCACTGCGGACACGGTACTGTCCCGCGGTGTTCTCGCGTATTCACGGCCACGAGCGAAGGCTTTCACAGTTAAACGAACGCCCGATAACTGGCCGCGATTACCTGGACGCTCGCTCGCTCGCGCGCGCGCGCTCGCCGCTATTAAAATACCACGGATTCCTCGGTGATGGCTCACGATCCAGCGAGAGGATAACGCACCACCTTGATCTTGCCTTTGCAAGGCAGAAGGACTAGTCCTGTAGCTTGTTGCTTGGCGTTCAGCCTCCGGGAAATCGTGGGTGTCTGCGGATTGTTCTTTCTTGCGGCTCGAGAGTTCAAGCTATGCTGCTTGAATTAGCCAATGTTTTACCAGACGACTTATTCTAAGCTGGTACATAATCCTTCTTTTAAAAGCGTACATAAAACTGTTCATGCTCTTCAGATCTGTGCACAGAATCGAATGATCAATATACATATTTACTAACTTAAATCTTTTCCAAACTCGGCAACACGATTAATTCTATAAATATATTATGCATTTCTCTTTTTCGCGAAAAGGAGTCGAGCTGGCGAGGATCCCTCGTGCGGTGCGTTCACGTGCGTGTCCGTGCGCGATGCGCGCGTGTGAAAGGGGCAACCTTCTCGAATGGAGGGGGCACGGAGAGGCCGGGACGAGCTGGATGAATGAATGAATCTTAAGACAGTCGCGTAAGAGGGGCATTCATGAATCCGCGCGGCCTGTTTTCAGGAACGCGTGTCGTCTCTCCTCCGAATAGCGTGGAGCGTGTTCTCTCTGTCTCCGTGTGCGGTTGTCGCGTGTTCCCCGAGATACGTTGTGCGGTGCGCTTTGCAACCGGGACTATTGTTCTTCGAGAGCATGCTTTTTGTCCCGCGTTTCCCTAGCCGCGACCTCGCTCCACGGTGATCGCCAGATCCGATCGGCGATCTATCCGCCGGTGCTCGGATCTAGCTCGATCGGGGACACAATGGAGGCGTTCTTCGGCGAGCGAAAGATCCCTGGGTCGAAACGGTTCCGATGATCCCCAGTCTCCGATCTAACGCTAGAACTTCCAGGAAGGTTCGCCCGCGATTTCTATGAAACGAGAAATTGATTCGATCGTTCTGGAAGTAGCCGCGCGATTTTCATTCCGCAGGAGTCTTTTTCGATCCTAGCGTTAGTCCAGACTCTTCTGCACATCTATTTGCTAGTGTGTATGTGTGTGGTGGCCTGAAACAGGACTCACGACGCCGCAGGCTAGCTTCCTCGCTAGATCGGACCATCAATGGAAGTCTCGTCCAGGAGAAGCTGCTTCTGGCAGCCGTGGCTTAGCAACGGCAGCCTCCGATCGGTCTACCGGACGGCGGGTACGTGGACCGGTCGATCTACCGGGTCGTTGTTCTCATTCAACGATCTAAGCGAGATCAGACTAATAAAAATTTCCGCGAGAAGCACTTTTCGCAAACATTGACCTTCAGCTTAGGATTCAAGGTCGATCTCCTTTTCGCCGCTTTTTCCTCGTAATGCGGGAATCATAAATTAATGATCGGCTTGCTTTATTCGCATTGAATGTACGTTTAAAAAGTAAGGCTCCAAAAAATCTTAGGTAGGTCAGGGATGAACGGTACCAGCGGTGAAAGTCTCACGATTTCCCGAATTTCCGGATTCGATTTACGAACACGCTCGAACAAGGAAGAACGAGCTGGCCGGATTCGTTCGTCGTCCCATCGGTCGGCGGCTGCTCGTCCTTCGTCATTAAACCAGTTCCGAGCGTCTTCCTGGCGATCCTCTCACGGCTATTACGCGCTTCCGGCCTGATCCCGCGAAACCGGACTCTACAGCACCCCTTCTGGATCGTTCGAAGGGTGGCTCGATCGATACTCGACCCGTCGAACGTCCCAGGAAACGGAAATCGATCCACTTCCTTCCGCAAGGTTGCCAGGACGAAAACCTCGGAAAAGAATCTACCCGAAAATCCGATCTAATCGAACAGCCATTATGCAAGATTTTGATCTGGATCCGAAAAAAATATTCCTATCCTCAAGCATACTGAGAAATCGTAGAGAATGCAACTGCGCTCCCAAGAGGTTTGGCGTTCGGGAGAGTTCGATGAAAATATGATTAAAACATGAATTAAGACATGAATCGCGACGATACTGACGAGCGATTTTTTTTCACAGAGGAAAGGCCAAAGGCGACGAATCTGCACCGGAAGCCGAGCAGCGCGTGGCGCAAGGATCGCAGGAGAGATCCCATCCAGAGCGAGGCTCTCGACATGTCGGCAGCCAGGGTACATCATCATCATCGTCACACTAGGCCTAGCGTGATCGTGCCTACCACACCGCAGCCTGGTAAGCGTGTGCCCTATGATGGGGTGGAGAGAGGAGAGACAGACGGCTGGCTGGCTGCGAGAGAGACCCCAGGCTTTCGCCGCGAATTCGTTAGGCACGTTGCCGCGTTGTTCTTGGTCATAGGGGGCTCCCCAGCCATCCCCATTGTCCACCGCAATGGGGTGGCTGGCTCCTTGAACAATGCACCACGATCCACGGCCGGCAGATGCGCGCCGTGCAACACCCAGCACAGACTGCCCACCGGCCTCGACGTTCAACGGGATGTATTTCCCGTTTTCCTAGAATTCCTCGGCTTTCAGACTCGCTTTTTGTTCGTTCAGCAGCAAAGAACGGCTGCTCCAGCGTGCTCTCCACCCTCCCCTCCCCACCCTTTATCCTCGAATTTAAATGATAGACTCGGCTTCAATATTTATTTGAATATAATCAAATTCATTTTATACACTCGGCTATTTAAAGTCGTGGTACTTTAAGAAAGATTAATAATGCACAGCGTTGGAGAATTGCACAGAGTTTTTATTGAGTCGTCGCAGGGGTTGTGCTTGTGAATTCAGTCCTGGAAACATTGCACTGTCTCTACAGGGTGTCTCGGATAAATGTCTGCTCCGTTTACGTTGTTGCGCGAGGAGACCAGGGGAAAATTTAGCCCGAGCCCTGTGTACGAGCTTCGCGGTTTCTAATATTTATCAGACGCCGGCTGAGGGCTCAGGAGATCACGAAATCTTTTGTTTACCAGGGACCACGATTGAAGACACCGCGGGAACACCCACCCCAACCCTCACACCCTCCGCAGCGGCGGGAGGCCAGAGGACCGGGGTGAGAACCGTAGGAGGGGTAAGCGATCCCGCGATAGATGAACACTTTAAACGATCACTGGGGCTGGAGGAGTACGCTGCAGTCTTCAATGCAGCCACCACCGACAAGGAAGCTGGCCTCAGCGGTACACCATTAGCTATATTATAATGTAGAGGGTGTCTCGGCTAACTTTGTCACTCTCAGAACAGAATATATTCGCTTTAACAGAAAATCTACCAGCACCGGTCCCAGATTATTACCAGTAGATTCCCTCCTAACAACCCGCGGTCTAGTTATTAAGGAAATAGATTTCTTTTTGGTTCCAGTTTCTCGCAATGGATGTAGACAATTTTTATTTTGCATAAAGATCGGACAATTAACGCGTAAAAATTGAAACTGTGAAGTGCCACGTCATCGAATGTCGTAGAAAATTTTTGTTATTGGCATAGGGGTTAAAGATAAAAGATATTACCCTCTTCATCTGTTCTTTGAAGTTGAAATGCTTGCCGCTCCTCTATGGAAGACAAGACGATCGACTGATTATTTGACTGATTGTCTTATTCCAGTGGACGACCACTTCGCGAAGGCGCTGGGCGAGACCTGGACCAGGCTGCAGGCGGGTAGCCGACGCAAGGACTCCACCTAACTGCCGGAGAGTTGACAGAGTTCTACCCGGGGATCTTGTTGTGCTTCGGCGTCCTCCAGGAGACGCGGCCAGTGTTCCAAAAATCGAAAAGGAACTCGTTAAGCGGGAGGAACTCGATCGCGGGTTCCTCGCCTCGACGGAGACGGTCGTCCGTTGTCGTTTCCTGTGATTGTTGCCCACAAACCTGATGCCTCGAGCTATGCTAACCTCTCTTCGAACGCTATGAAGCTCGAGCCGTTCCTGGGTCCGGAAATGACGACGACGCGTGCCGGAACAAGAAAAATTGCTTTGAGAACCTGTAAACAAGGTGTCCACGTAGCTCGTAGCATAACCAGACTATGTGATTTTTCGCGCGAAGCTTAATTAAGAAATTTATTGGACACGATTACGTCGCACGCAACTGCTTCTCTTCGTTCTCGTAAACTAATTGAAACGTGATACATTCAGGGAGTCTTATCTGATTTACTTCGCAGACTTGTGTTCCGTGCTACGAATTGCGCGTTGACACCGTGCGCACAGAGATCAAGCGAAATCTGGAAAAAGACAATTTACACGTAGAATAATGGAAAACGTTCTCCAGCAAGCCGAACATTCGCGTCTGTTTCCGTGGCTCGCGTTTTCTACTTGTTGCGAGCACGATGATGCGCGCGGCTCGTCAGAGAAGCCTGCAGACTAGATCTTAACGAAAAGCGGACTTTTGTACGGATAAATTTCATTCTGTATTTTCGATTTACCCTCGCACGACGAGTCACAGTTCTTCCCCGTTAGCGTCGCGCGATGGACAATGGGACGCTAACGAGGGAAAACTGTGTTGTTGCACCGCGGTCTAGGGAACATCATACGTATGCAGGGTGTCCCGGCTAAATGGGATCACCTAAATTTCAAGTTGCCGCATTGAAAAAACATCACGAAGGTTCTCGTACATCAATTAAAGGAGACGTTTAGGCGATCCCGTTTATTTGAGACATCTTGCGTTACTTGTCAGTGTCGGCGCTTACACATTGTACATAGACGCGGGCGTATTCTTTTATTATGCCATTGTCGCGGCGACCTCCGCGGCCCGAACTTATTTATTACAATGTTGTCCCATACAGCCTCGCTAAATAGTTGTAGTAGCGGATTCGTTTACACTCACGCCGTTCGTCCTGTTCCGCGATTGCGAACCGGTATAAGAATTACGCGGAATCTGGTGGATCGCGAGAGCAGCGTAACGGACGTTGTTCATGTTAATGATTATATTCGCATAAATGTTGACGTTTATACGTACACCGACGTTCGCGAGCCAGAAAAAATATTTTTCGCATAACACTCCCGGAGGTGGACTCTCTCGCGAGTCCGCCAAATTGAAATTTCTATGAATGTGATTCTCGGCTTTCGAACGGTAGCGTGTATACATACAGATAAAAATATCTATAGATAGACATGTAGATACAACTATATATCCTCGTTGTTCAGCCAAAGAAATCGCTAAAGATTTTTTTGTTGGTCCAAGACATCGACTGGAAAATCGTTTTTGGATGCGCACCTTTTTTTGACGAACTCTTTTCTCTTTCCCCGGTACAAGCACGGTTTTAGTGGTTCTTGGCTGACACATGCACCATGTACCGGATGGCTCAAATAGAGTGTTACACCTTGTCAGATTTTTTTTCTCTACCGTGCAGATGAAAAATCGTTCCATAGAAGCTTGCAACACTTTATTTGACGTGCCCTGTATATGAGCCACGCGCGTTCGCCAAATTGAAAGGTACAAGAGTAAATCGACGAAATGAAAATCCGAATCCAATGAGATACATTGTAGAATGTATTAGAACAAGATTTGGCAAGTGAACGGGCTCATATATTAGATCGAGTCACGAATTATTTCCGTTCTAGCGATTTTGTTTCTCGATAAAGCAGACGACAATTATGTAATCGCGGCGACTCGAGAACACGATGAGTCATTAGGAATGATAAATGCGTAGATCTGTAACCAGGAGAGAAGGAGATTTATTTCTGACTCGACCTAATATGTATACGTATACGCATGTACGTACGGTTGTAATTATACGAGTCGTGAGAGAGTGTTCGATCGATCGATGATTAGGGAGAGTGATCGCGGACACCGTGTATATCGTCGCACAAAAACGCTTTTGTAACACGCGGGGCGAGCCTCGCCCGAGAGAGCATTGTGTACTAAAGAGAAAGAAGAGGATACATAAAGCGACTGGTAACAGTTTTAATACCGACAAACCACAGTCTACCGCGTGTATTTTGTGGTTGCGCAATCGCTAGACCGCGGATTTAAAACGATAGGGAGATCAACAGAATTTAAGAATGTCAACATATTCGAATTATTAAAGGGAGACAGAACTTGTTATTCGATCCGCAGTCTAGTTATCACGTGCGCGCACACGCACACTTTCAAACACACGCGTATCCCGATCTTGATCCTTCCTCTGGATCCTTCGCGTCCTTTGCGTGGATTGCTAAGAAGAGTAGTACTGATTTCAAATGGTGCTAGGAAGTCAATAGCGTACCCCAGCACGCACAGAAGTCAGTACCTCTGCCTTCTTATTCTTTTCCGACCACCGACATCTTCCCACTTCCGGTTCCGCTCTTCAAATTGCCTAACCGACGGATGCTTGTCGCCGCAGCCTTACAAGTTTACAAGGGGCATTACCTAACTGGGTAGCGAGAGCGTCGAAAAATACCCTGCACGTAATTTTTGCAGCAACTAGTTTTCCGAGGGTGAAAACGGCGCCAGACTGTTTTATTTTACAATTACTGAAATGATAAAGATGCTTTCGTGGTAAATTATTAAATAAATATATTTAGCAGCCCAGATATTATAATAAGAACCGCACGAAGTTCAAATTAATTTAATCTTGTTCTGTTTATAAGGCAACAGTTAGCGTTAATGACAAAGAAACTATTAACAAAACAGCGAGTTATCTGTAAAGAGACGAGCGATTTTTCTGAATATTTTTCTATCGCGTTTCCGGCACGTTTAATGAAACATTTTCCCCGGGGACAATTCTCACCCCCCGAAACACGAAAGCAGCTGCAAAGGCTGCGAGTCGAATATTTTTCGATACTCTACACGTGCGCCGAGTTTCGTAGCCGCGTCCCTTGTTGGTTTCTATAATAAATTAGGCTTAAGTTGTAGGGGTTGACGCGCGTGCAAACAATCTGCGAGCCGCTCCACCCGTGTCCCCGGATGCTCTGTAAAACAGTCGTCAACGGTCTGACTTATGAACTTTGAACTTCTGCGTTCCGAACTGTTCGAAACCTCGCGGATCCCGTCCGACTGGGAGGCGGCATCTTCTCGTCCCTTGATGTGGCCGATACTTGGTAGAACCGGAAACAGAGGTGAATCGAAAGTATCGAGGGAGCGGTAAATCATTTCCGACGTACCTGTTCCACTTGGTACCCGTATCAAGTTCGAGAGAGGATGCCTCTGGCGCCAATACACTAGCAACTAACTTGCGCAACATTTTTGTACTTTTAAACCAACTCGGAATACCGTACAATACACGTTTCGTTACGTACCGTCAGTCGATATCTGTCAATTATTTGTTCTTCGACGAGAAAGTCAATTTTCGGAACAAGAGAGAAAATCTCGCGAGTTGCTCCCTAGTGTATTCGCACCGTCAGTGTGGACGTCAGGATTCCTTCGATTTCCGGTCGGAAACCAGGTACACATCCGCAGGACGTCACTCGCGACCGGAAGCCACGACACCGGCGCGGTTCGATTCGAATAGAAACGATTCCTGATAAGAACCCGGGAGGACTATTAGGGGACACGTTGGACGACACACGATGGCGACGGAAGACAGCGGAGCCGAACCGGGCCGGACGCTTTATGTGTCGTAGGTGGGCCCAGACGGGCGAGCCAGACTGTCCCAGGAGCGCTCGGATGGCTTCCTATATGCAGGCAGCCTGTTCACTTGCCGTAAAGCAAAATGGTAACTTAATATTAGAGTTGAATATAAGTACCGGTAATCCCACACCAGAGTCCAAAGTAAGCCTACACCTACCCGCCGCGACGGCCTACCGGACGGCCAGCCATCCCTGGACCTCCGTTCCCCCTTACGAACGCCCTCGAGCGTAATAATACGACGGGATACTAGATATCGGTGGCTCTCTGTGTTCTAGGTGCAAATTGCGACCACCTATGCTTAAGTCTCTTTCTCTCTCTTCTCTCCTCGCACGTCGTCGCCTTCCAGACCACATCCGTCACTCTTCCTGTAAGCCTCTCTGTCCTCCAAACACGAGGACTCTGCCAACGCAAGGACCCATCTGTTCACCTCTCTGCTTTAACCCCTTGCCCTACCACCTCTTTCACTGATCAATCATTCCTCTTCTCAGCTGATCAACTCCAAATTTCAATGATCTCTCTGAAGCTAGAACACTCTTTAAATTGTCTATCCTTGAAACGATCAAGTAACCAGATCCCCAGCCTAGTCATCATCGGCATCTAGTAATCGTATGTCTATCTGTTTTATTCTATGCGCGAAATGATCGTGTTTCAATAATGTGTGCACTTCAACAGGTGGTCCAGTCTCCGGCCCATTTCTTCCAGAATACATTCCAGGACTTTCTACTGGATTTTTCTACTTTCACTGGCGAGGAACAATTGCTCCTGGACTCTCTCAACTACGATCCTGCCTGGTAAATCCTTCTCGCTTTCTCGATTAGTTCTTTCTAATCGTTACAAATTCAAGTAATTATATGTTCATACATTTCAGGTACTTCTACCGCTACGTGCCAAGAAATAGGGTCGATTCTCGAAGGCAATTAAAGGTAAGCGTTACTCTTCCGTCCAATCATCTCGATATCATCAGGTGTCTAAAAGAAGTAGTCGTAACAAAAGGAAGCTCTTTTAAACAGTGATTGAGCAAGGAAAATATTGTCCTATAGGAGTTCGATGAAATGTTTCTACGACTCGGAACGACTTCGCACGTTCTCGCGCGGAAACTCGACACCCGCGTCTTTTTCAACCTGTTTTCTTTTGCAGGTAAACGGGAGCAGAGCGCGACGCGGTGTGCTCCCCGAGGTGCAACGACCTTCGCGGACCAAGAAGAACTAGGATAAACCAGTCTAGTTGTCTCTGCGTGACGCGACAGGAGACTCTCTTTGGTGGCGCGGCGAAGTAAGCTAATCCGTCCGCGTGTATCATGTTTTTGAGTCCCTTTAAACGATACTGATACCTCTGTTGCCCTCGCGAGAACGACGCGTCTCGCGGACTCGACGCACGCAGGCACCGGTGTCGATTTCGACGTTAGTCCCGCAACAGATGCGAGAAGCAGAAGCTGTCGAGCATCGCTTACACATCTTACACCGAGCAGCGGAGATCGGTATCATCCCCTAGGATACATTGTAATTTCAAATCGGCTTCCCGACGGGAAACGCAGCTGGAAATAGAACAGTCGACCTAGGCAGATGCTATTTCCCTGCGCCACAAGCAGGTGTTTCCACCGATGACCTCACATTTTCATCGGTCATCATCAACGACGCCCTTCCGGCTTCCCGGACAGCTTTTCCTATTATCATTCCGTCGCGAACGGTATTAAGATGATCAAAAATGCCCCTGGACCAAATTTTGACCTACAAACCGTTCGACGAGGCATTGTGAAAATAAACTCTACTAAAAAACCTCTACTTAGCTTACTGTACAACTAAATACTTAATCGTGTTATTTATTCGTAGGTGAACAATTTTGGGGACGGCTAGTTTCACCGAAGGATCAGGATCATCGGCATACGGAAGAGAAGACGATCAGCCTCCGGCAGGAGCAACGATCTCATTTCTGGCGACGTAGATCGTTTGGCCGCGTCACCCGGTATCGAATCGATTGGCGACGATCACGCAGCTCGATCGCGTCTCTCTCCTAGCTTCTATCTGCCGCGTTTCTTCATTTTAAGTCCCAGGCGTATCCTGTTTCGAAGCGAGACCCAGCTGACCGCAACCCGGCATCGTTTTCTCGTTTCGTCCGCTTGCGTTACGCGTCGATCCGCGCGCGACCACGTACACGGAAAAATCGGCCGATAAACGTGTGGCTCTCGGTGTGCTTTGAAAATTCCTATCCCGCGATACCGCGATTAAAGTTATCAGATACCTCGCGAGCATTCATACCTCGAATTTTTAAAGAGAAGCCGGTCAACGCGTTGACCGACGCTATTGACTTGCTTAAAAAGGATCGTCACAACTAGACGGCGGATTTTATCATCGATTTCAACGTGCTTTTTCCACGGCTACAGCACTGGTCTCTGTGTTGAACTCTCGGTTCTTTTTCTGTTCCAGTGAGTATCCCTTTATCAATTGACGAACAATCGCGTTGATAGTTAGCGCGACTGCTTTTCTCAGAAGCCAAGCGTAATACACATCTGGATGCAAGAGTGAGAGAGAGAGAGAGAGAGAGGGAGAGAGAAAGCACGAATAGACGCGGACCAGCCCGCGTCGCGACGCCTAGTCTCGCGTTCCTAGCATCGAAATCCCCGTGAGCCCGAAAGGAAACGGGGCGAAACCAATTACCTATCTAATCACTGATTCACCTAATTATTCGATTGCTTGCCAATAGACTGCGGATTTTTATGCAAAATAAAAATTGTCCGCATCGATTTCAAGATACAGAAGCTACGTAGATATTCGTTTCTTTTTTAACTAACTTCAGCGAGCGGAGAATGATACAACGATCTACTCATTCTCGTAACAATGCATAAAATCTGCTGTCCGCTTCTCAATTTCTAACGCTTTAATCATTCCCCCACGGTTCACCATTGATATTTTTACAGGAGCTAGAATGATCTCTTGTCTGATCTCGGAGAGAAGCTTATCCTCTGTATACGGACCGTTACCTGTACGATTACAAGCATTCCTCTGACAATACAACGTTTCTCTACAATACAACGCAAGAAAGAGAGAGAGAGAACACTCGTCGCTTAGACACCACCGGTTCGTTCATCATCGTGTTAATCATCAACGTCGTCATGATCACCGGCAGGAGCAGCAACGGTAGCAGCAGTCTCATCATCCTCATCGTCACTGGAATCTTCGTTCGAAAGTAGCGGCGCACTGGAAGTCGCGACGCGTCGATTCGGCGCGGGTAAAACGCGTCGTTCAAATCCCGTAGACGAGAACCGGAGGGGTGGGCTCTCGCCCTCGCGGCGTGTTCCACTGACTTCTAAGCTGCCGCGAACATGTTTCCGGCTCGCGAACTTGTCCCCGTTTTTCTCCGTGCACGAATTCGATCGGTTTCGCGGCCGGCCGGTCGGTTAGTGTAGATTCGAAGTCGAAGGACGACGGCGAGAGAGAATCGGTCTGCCCGGCGCAACGCATTGCATCGCATCGCATCGGTTTCCAACCGCATGGCACTTCGGACACGACTGATCGAGTGACCGAGGGGGTAGCATTGTAAGAATACCCCTCCAACGTGCGCTTGTATAGAATTACGTGTGTGCCCGCTCATCGCGCGCATAGAGCAGAGCACAACTCTCCGTCCCCCTTTTGGTTCGCGCAAAAGGGAGAGAATCGAGGGGAGAGAAGAGTGGTTGCTCTACCTTCGCTTCTTCCCCTCTCTCTTCGACTCCCTTCCGATGGTGTCACCCTGTCTCGTTCCCATCCGTTTATCTTTTCTCTCTCTTCTTCGTCTTTCCCCCCCAGTTTCTGGCTCTTTTCCCCTCTCCCCTCGCCGCTCCTTTCACCGGGTCCCTCTACCCACCCCTAGCCTTCGTGTACCCCTACCCTTAGCCCTCTCTCGGTTCCCTGTTCCCCACACAACGCGCGTCGCCTCGCGTCTCTCTATAGCGTGCGTGAATCATGCATATCGATTTTCTTTCGTTTAGTACGCTATTCGTTCGTTCGTTCGTTCAGCCTGTATGCTCCTCGCTCTCTCTCTCTCTCTCTCTCTCTCGTTCATTCTGCTTGGTAGTTGGCTGCTGACGCGCGTACGCCCGCTGCCACTGTGTCCCCCAACACAGAAAAGCCCAGGGGCCGGGCAGCCGACGAACCCCCCTTTTCAAAACGCGCACGCTCACCGCCCGGTACCCGATCTCTCGTAGATTGCTCGGCCCAAATTCGAACCTGAGTTCAGTTTTCCGTTTAAAAGGTTACTGTAACCCGCGCTAATTGCCAGCCGGCGCGAGGCCTCCAGAGACCCGGTTAACGACGGGGGTATTCTGTTTTGCATTTCTCGGATTTTTTTCCAGAAAAACTATCGAACCTTTTGCATCGGGATTTTTCGCGAACATTTATTGATATTCGGAGCACATGTGTGAGATTTTTATCAAGTAAAAAATAATGTATGCCAGCAACAGATAGCAAAGAGTATCCGCGGTGCTAATGCGGTAGAATAATCTCGATTGCGAGCTTCTACGATTGCAAACCGTCAGCTCCATATGTGCTCCAAATTATTGCGAATTTATTGTCTGATGAATGGCGAAATTGCCAGCTCGTTGATGGGGCGCAGCATCATTCTCAAGCAACATTGGAGAGCGATGATTCCTTGTAACGGGCAATTAATTCCATGCAATTCGATCCTACCGGAGCATTCTAAACTAGCCCCGATCGAAGAGCCTCCGAAATCCTTGGATCTGCTTTCGCGTCCCCCTTCCCACGAAGCCCTCAGAAATCCCCCGCCCCCATCGAACCCCCTCTTCTCGTGTTCGACGGCTTTTTGCCGAAGCAAAATGTCTCCCCGAGACGCGGAACAGCGATGAGACGTGTGTGCTCTTGTACCCTCGTTCCCCCGTCTCGCGCGGGCCCCCTTCCCCCCCACGCTTCTTTTCACTTAATGTCCCGTACTCTCCCCCCTAATCTTTGCGCCACTCTTCGGCCAACCACGGTAATAAACCCCTTTTGTTTTTGCCCGCTCTGTTCACTCTGTTCGTGTCCCCATGTTCCCTCTTCCTCGTTTGCCCATGGTGTCTCTCCCCCCTCTCTCGCGTTGCTTTTTATCGGTGGCGCGCGAGCGGTGCGCCCGACCGATTCAGAGCAATTATCGTTTTTTTTTCCTTCTTTCTTTCTTTTTTAAACGTTCCTCCGCCGCTGGCCATTGGTGCTGTAAGTCTTGCACCCCGTGGGCCCCCGTCGGCACTGGACCCCCTGAAGAACTCGAGGACTTCCGCTCTTGTTCCCGGTCGAACATGTATTCTTTATGATTCTTTCTTTTCCTCGAGCAGAAGGAACTATTGTCTTCTGATTGTACAAACTACAAAGCCGAAAGGACAGAGAGAGGGTAGAAGGG
Organism: Lasioglossum baleicum; assembly: GCF_051020765.1. Lineage (NCBI taxonomy): Eukaryota > Metazoa > Arthropoda > Insecta > Hymenoptera > Halictidae > Lasioglossum > Lasioglossum baleicum. The sequence continues at coordinate 4,974,842 of NC_134948.1, read as the reverse complement.
GGAGGTAATAGTTGCAACGACGATAGACACAACGGATTTTTATAAACAATTGCTTTAATAAGTAAACGTGATAGATATGGCGCTTCAACACGATCGAAACAACTTTAAATATGTACAAGTCGTACATTTACAACAATTTTACACTGTCCGGTCAGAGACAAAGATAAATTAATAGATTCACGAGCTTGTGTGTGTACATACGGTATAGCCATGCGCGCATACACACACACGCGCGCTTGAATACGCATAATATATATACATATGTATATTGAGATTCGTAGAATGCTGCGAATAAATAAATATAATCGCCACCGCGCGAGAATGGCACGAAATTGTATCCCGACGACGAATTAAGTATATAGAGAATATAAGTGTTGTCGCCTCCTAATGCGCGTACATACAACGAGGGATTCGCCCCGGTAGTCGGATGAACAAGTACATTAGTGAAATGCGAATGGAATGCTTAGTCCTTAAAAAGGTGTGTTCCCTACGAGGTAATCGCGAGAGGTCATTTTTATCACGTTGCCCTACGTAATATCGAGAAAAATTATTTGGCCACTGAATTTATAGCTTCTCACCGAGCAAACTTGAAGCTTATCGTGGTTCGAATACATTAGCAAGCTTAACTCGCGACACATGCAGAAAATGTCAGACATTCTACTTGCTAGTGTTGTCGCACCTTTGGGGGGAGGAACTTCGCGCCGATATAACGAATGAATTAGCTGCCGTGGTCGGTCGCGAACGCTTTCGAAAAGGACCCGAGAAATCATCGACACCGATTGTGTTAATACATGAATGCCGGCCCTCCAGAATCGTGGCCCGATGTCAGACCTCAAGTTCGCTCGGTAACGCTATGTTCTCCCACTTATCATCGAATATACATGTACACGTGTAGAAACAGTAATAAGGTGTCGCCGCGAAAGTCTAAGACTTCCGATTTTGTTCCCAGTTAGATTACGCGTTCGTCTCGCCGCTTCGTATGCCAACGTTCTCCACGAAGACAGAGGGAAAGCGAGAAAACATCATACAGAGAAGTATAGTACATAGTATTCCCTGCTTATAAACACGCTTCATCCCCCACCATCGGTGGGGCTACGGCCTACGGTAGGCGTGGACTCGCTTCAGTCTAGCCAATGGCGAAACAGTGGGAACAAAACGGCGCCGCACTGTTCTCTATAATCACATCGCCAGTCTGAAGCGGTGTACTTATAAGAAGGTAACAATATGTACTTCGAACAAAGATTGCGTATTTTTTACAATTTTCCTCGTGGACATATAAATTAACCTGTTAACCGGGGAAGACACGTGTACTATGTGTATAATGTATGTATTTGTGTGTAGACTCTGTGCATCGTTTGTCAGTATTTCTTGAATCCGGTTTTCTCCACTTGTTTATTTCTTAGTTCCCATTGAATTGTAATCGTTCGCCCGGTTAACGGGATAAACAGGTGCGATGTGTACAGGTGTGAGTGTCGATTACGAGATTCTTTGACCATCATGAGAAAAGGATTCGCGAGCACAGTCTCTATCGACGTTAAGACTTTTTCGCGTGCACCCTGTTCTGCACCCTCGGCGAAACCGCGTACAGCTTCCGAAAAATCTCTACCAGATTGTTCTCCGGGAATAGCATCTCGACGATCCCCTCCAGCAGCACGTACAACAACCGTCTGTTCAGCACCGGTCGCTGGAACAATTCGAACACCCTCAGAAGACCCCGTCTGGTCGTGTCGCTACCTATGATATGTTTCAACTCGTCGGAGAGGCAAGACAGTAGAGCGACTTTCGCCGCCACTCTAGTCCTATCCTTCGTCTCCGAGTCACGCGGTGGTCTCTTCTCTGCCTTCACGCCGTTGGGCCAGTAGCTGTTCCTGCGAGCAAGGGAAACCATCGAGTAATCATTCTTTGTAAACACGTTGTTATTTAAAATTATAGAACAGTATAATGTTCAGAAAATACATGACTTTCCGAAACGGGATGCATTTCATAAAATATTTGAAATACTCACTTGAACAGCTTCAAGTACCCCGCAACTTTAGCTGGACTAGTTAACAGGGAGACGTACTCCACTATCCGACGGTTCACTATGTCCCCGAACATAGTTCGAATGATCTGCCTCAGCAGGGTGACAATCCGTCGTCTGAGCCATTGATTCCTCACCTTCAAGTCGAAGATCTCGTCCATCAGCAGCAACATTATACGCAACGGAATATTGTCATCGGTCTGAACAGCGAAATAGAGACATTAATAGCTTCCGATACGCTAGCGCAGGCAACAAATACCCTACCTCTGTGTCAAGACCGGCGCCGACTTTGGTGTTCTCGTAAAAGCCGCTGGGCTTCTTCGGGTTCCCAAAGAATTTACTGATGTTGTCCATCACGCCGTCCACCGTGTTCAACATGTTATCCGGCATGGTCTTCACTGCCTGGGTCACAGTCTTCATGGACGTCTTCAGAGGGTTCATCAGACTGTCTATCTGCAGTAAAGAAAACATCGAAGACCCTGTCTGGCGTTGTGAAAACAATTCCTCGTTCACCGTACTTACCGTTCTGGATATCTGTCCGCCAGTTACTCCTTTATCATAGTCCCCCTGCTCCAAGAAGTTCAACAACAGATTCTGAAGACCCATATGACCGTCGACAACCGCTGGCTTGGTCAGCTGGTGCAACCAGGCGTTCAGCATTACCATCCTTCTCTCCAAAACGGTCCTCTCCATATTGTGAAACGCCTTCTTCGCCGGGAATGGTATCTTCGCTAGATCATAGTATTTCTCCTTGATCTTCTGGTACAGATCGTGGAAGTCCGAGTACCTTCTATAGATGTGCCACTTCTCCTGGTACCCTGAATCATAGTTCTTGGTCACGGCCACCGCGTAGATCCCATAGGTTTTCCCCCGGTCGTTCACGATCCCAGTCTCGATGATCCTGGCAGTGATCTCGAATCGACCTTGCTGCAGCTTCTTGATCGCGTTCCGATCGTACGTGTTCTCGTCGAGCTTGACGAACTGATCCGCGTTCGACTCGAAAAAGAACGAGAGATCCTTACCCTCCGCCACGTGGTGGTCAGCGTCGATGCTAGCTGCCCTCTTCATGTTCTTCGCAGCTCTGAATGCGATCTCCGCATCAACCTCGTCTAATGGTTTCGCCTCGTTTGCCTCCGCCATGCTAGCTAGACTAGTAGACGAGCCAGATCTGAATTTGCTGTCGCTGAAGTCGCTCGACTTCGGTTCTTCGGATTTGTATATCTCCGACAGCTCGTCCAGAGTCTCCAACTCGTTGTTCGTGCTCGACAAACTGATACTATCAAGAGATTTAGAGTCCTCCTCCGAAGTCGGGTCCTTTAACAGATCTAGTTCAGCAAGCAGACGAACGTAGGCGACCGACCTCTTGAAACCCGGCAGAAACCGGTCCTCGTTTCTCAGCTTCTCGTAGCAGCAGAGCCTCAGCTCATCGAACCACGTCTCCTTGACGAACTCGGTTCGAATTCTGTGCACCAACATCTTTACCAATCCATCGTCCAGCTGTAACTTCGGCGACGCCTTGTCGCTTAGGTATTGCTGGAATATCTTCGTAGCTGCCTCCTTCAGGTTCTCCAGGTCCGTGTTCTTTCGTTTCGTCGACCCTGTGAAACTTGAACCTGCCTGTTGAGCTGCGTGCAGCTTCTGCAACTCTATGTCGGATATCTGTTGCTCGGCGGACACCCTCCACCCGTAAATGTTCAGGTAGAAGTACAAGTACGATTCTGCGTTTATGGAGGTCATGTAATCGATGAAATAGCTCAGAGCTATGTTGTTCTTCAGCAACTCGTCCAACGGCAGGTTTACCAGCTTTTGACCTGGCATCAGCAGCCTGTTCCACTCGGGCCTAGCTCCCATCCCGTCGCTCTCCGTCTCCAAACCTTCTTGCATCCCGATAATCCTAGTCTCCAAGAGTTTCTTCACGTACAGTAGACTGTTCAGCTGTTGCTTCACGGATAAATTATCCTCGCCGCCAGAGTCCTTCGAGCGTAAATGAGCGATCTCCTTGCACACTATGTTCTTCGTCGCCGTCAGCTCGTCCAAACTGTCGGTCACTCTGATCACCGTTAGAAACACGTCGCTCGGTAAACCTGCCTCTTTCACGCACTGAAACAATCATTCTCGCTTAGGCGGTGTATCAGAGGTGTGCAAGAATCAGACATTTTTGGATTCTCGCACACCTCCAGTATCAGAAAAAAGGAACTTAAGGGAGTAGACTCGCTTCTAGGATTGCAAGGATGCGGGATCCGCCTCTTATTTCTCGATAATGCAAAGATGGGGGTTTTCAGTAGTCGAAAGCGCTAGATAAAAGTTCAATCTAGACCGCGAGCGCCCTCAAAAGTCCTATTGTTACGTTTACGAGGCGTAATTTGTATTATTCGGAAGCGTAATTTGCATTATTGTCGCTATTATCATAAAGTTGCGATAGCTACATGCTGCCGAATAATGCAAAGTACGCCTCGTAATCGTAAAAAATAGGACTTTTGAGGAAAACATTATCGAGAAATGAGAAGGCGCATCCCGCACCCTTGCAATCTTGGAAACGAGAATCTACCCCCTTAAGATCTTCGATTTCGGGTGACCAAAACACCGAGGACTTATCGATTTCGTTATCTTGTTTCCCCAGGATTGGCGACCCGAAACGAAGGTCTCGCAACCTCTACTCACCAGCCATAGACACGCCTGATTAATGTAATCAGGGTCAGAGAATAAATCCAAGAGCGGTCTGATAATCACGTTCACCAACAACTCTCTTAATATGAACCTGACGGTGAGGCAATCGAAGTCTCCCTTCGGTAGTACCAAGTACAACAGGATCTCGGATATCTCCCCCAGGAACTCTAGCTCTTGAGTGGTGTCGGTACAGACGAGATCCCTGCAGATCAAATTATTTTCCATCTGTACTTCTAGATCGAAGAATATCTTCTCGAGTGACTCGTCCTCTTTCTCTTCTTCGGTCTCGATCGGCTCGGTCAACGAAGATAAATTTGGAATGTAGAACTTTGACTGCGAATACCAGGACACGTCCGTCTCGCTTTTGTTTCGTCTGTGCGTCGGTGTTCTCTTCGGAGTCCCTCCGGACGTGCTAGAGCTTGCACTACCTTTTTGCAGTTTCCTGGTTCGTAGCTGTTTCATCCTCGCCCTCGCCTGTCGGTACAGCCTCACGTGGGAGGCTGCATCGTCGACGAGGCGAGTCGTTAAGTAAGGTATCCAATCGACGCCTTTCACTCTGTTCGTTCAAAGAGATTCTTAGTTAGGATATTTTCCTATTCAACGTTATTCGAATTACGTACCGATTGGCTATATTGATGGCTATCTTTTGAGCAGTGTCCCGGACAGAATATATGAACTCCTCGTCGTCGGTGACTATACTGTACCATGGTTCCACGTAATCTCTGATCACGAAATCTAATATCTCCTGCGTAAAGGAATTTGCGAATCGCTAAGTTACTACGACACAAACAGTAAATAGTGCTAATGAATAGACTTCGGATCTTTATGCATTTATGATGAAGTTGGTTGGGTGAAAAATTTAAGAATACTGTAATGTTGTTTTTAATGTAACAAAGTCATGAAGGGATGAAATCAATTTTCATTCTATTCCTGCTTCCCACAATGAATGCAGAACATTTTTATTTTGCATAAAGATCCGCAGTCTACTAATGAAATTGTTCGCGAACGAGTATGTACTTGCAGGGAGTCGTCGATGACACGGCTACCAGTGATTCTTTTATCTAATGTGAGATTCAACTTCTTCTTGGATAATTCTAGAATATACTGTAAAATATAACAGTGATTAGAGAAAGCATAAATTGTCTACTATATAGGTTGTATTACCTGCCGAAGCTTTTCAGTCTTCTTGTTTAAATCTTCCCTTTCGGAAGTAATCACTTCATCAAGGTTTGGGCCGTACGTTCTAAACACGCATGTGATGGTTCTGTAACAAAGAATACATGAATACAAAGCGATAGAACAGGCTTAAATATTACATACAGATAGATTGAGTATCGTACCCTAAAATTATGGCTATCAGGCAAATGAACAGCTTAGCAATCGTACCGATCCCAATCAGGTATACAAACAGAGCTGTGACAACTCCGAAAAGTCCGTAAAGTGGAACATTCATCTACAAGAAAAGTCGTGTTTAAATCAGAACAATACAGACAATTCAGTTAAATAAAAAACAGACTATTGTTTTGCCATGACACAGCCGAGGAAGAATATGTTACTGAAAAATTCTGTGCTTGTTGACCATGATAAAGCGCACGAGCTCAGTGGCCCGTGATATCATCGAACATTATTTACAGAGTAAATAGAAACGAGAATACCCATCGACGACTGTCAAACTGACGTACAGAACGAAAACCGACGATGGCTGCAAAATGTCTTGGAAAACATTGTTCGCAAAGGCAAGATCAACGAGAAACCGGAGCTGACGCGAAATATCGCAATGAAATCATGTGATCTGTGCACGTTGAAGGAGTGCGCGCTCAGCATTAAAATTTTGCGCACAATTTAAAGAGACGGCCAGGGAAAAGTGTCAAAGTGCAATGTTGCGTACGTGCGCCGTCTGCTGCACAAACGTCATGAATCGCGTGCACACACCCACCTTTGAATTATCGGACAAACAGCCGCGCATGTAGTTACACACATATTGCGAGTCTCGTGTGGTCTCGTGCACGGTTCGTCGACACGAGCTGGTCAGCTGAACGGCAACAGTTTATTTACATGTTTGCAGGGTATCATTAGTAAGTCGAATAAGTCTGGCGACATGTCTGCTTGATTCCGCGTGTGGATGGTAGAGGCGCTCTCTTTCTTTCTCTCTCTATTCTCTATCCTCGATTCGCGGAATTATAGAAATTTTATTAAGTTTACAGGCGAATTATTGTGTAACAAGAATGTTAGAGTGTGTTTCATATGTAGTTAGTATCTTGAATAGAAATTATTGTAATAGGAAAGCATTGGAATTTTACGTTTCAATCAAGCGCGAATAATTCTTGCCGCGTTTCCCATAAGACGCAGTGGAAATTCCGGCAAGAATTATCTGCTTCGTTCGAGGGTCCGTACAGCGCCAATTGATGCAGCGGCGAAACGCTGAAACTAGTAGCCGAATTTACCGACGGAGTTTTTGTGGCGGATGTCGATAATGTAAATCTCTATTGTAATATTCTATTGTAAATTTTGTAAAATGGTTTTGGTTACTTTGTTAATATTCATTCGCTTGGTTCCCTACCAATGAATTGCATTTGTACACAGATTTAACGGATCTGAAGTCTGTGATTTGTATAAACAAATTATTAAATCAATGTTTATATAGATGATAAAGTAGATGATAAAACAGAACTCTATGTTGCCACATGTTTTTCGAAGCACGTGGATAGAGGGGAACCTAACCTCTACAGGTGTATACACAAGCAGCTACAAAACAATATGAAAACAATAATGTATGAGCACGAAATATACTGAATAATTATCTTCGAAAGCAAATGAATGAGATAATTGAATGAAATATTGTAATCAATCATGGGAAGAAACCGATTCAACTGGAAAGCGAGACATGCCGCGGAAGTTGAAATTGACAACTCCGACACGAAGAAGGTATTGTTACAATAATTTTTATAGAAAAAGAAACAAAGATCGATTGTATTGCATTTTATATAGATCACTTTGGATATTAAACATCGCGAAGACGATTATGACAAGTGTAACGCGTTAGTTCTTCCGAACGAGAAGAGGAAAACAAAGAATAAAGTTAAGAAAGTCACTGTCACTCGACTATTATCCAAGAAACGTAGAAAACAATTGGAAAAGGTTGTCGAGAAGAGAAAGAAAAAGTTGCAAGTAAGTTGTATTTCATGTATAGCGCACCATATTGTTTCTGTTGTTGTTTCATGGACATATTCTTTGCGTACAGAGATCTACACTTTTAGAAGAATTAGCAAAAGTTCAAGCAACGCCGCAAGAGCTACAGCAGTATGTTTCGTTAACGTCCATGCAAACCAAAGGCTTCAAACGTCATTTTAGGGAAGCGGAACTACCCGTCAGGAAATACAATAACAAAGTAGATAATGATGGCATAAACGAAGACAAAGAGACGCCGATAAATGCTATTAAAGGTGGAAAGAAAAGGAGACTAGCTATTCTAGCGGATGAGAAAAAAGAGAAAGCTGTGTCTGATCCAAATGTTATTGGATTCGATGTAAGTTGATAACTAGACTATATTTTTATTTTGCATAAAGATCCGTAGTCTATTAATGACTATGCATTATAGGAATCTAGCAACAGTGAATCCAGTGATGCAGACGAAGAGCCTGAACAAGAAGAAAATACTTTGAAGACTCAAGATCAAACAGAAGTTGCAGAAGATGAAGCGGAGGAAAATACTGTGGAAGAAGAAAAGCCTGTAAATAATGCACCAGAGCCTAGCCAGAAGGAAACAGAAAAGCCTGATGTTCTTCCGAGCAAAGATTTTCCAAAGCCACAAAAACCAGTTGAAAAGAAGCCTGCAGTTTTTGTAATGCTGCAGAGAAAGCCAGAGATTCAAGCAGCTCGATTAAAATTACCGGTGGTAGCAGAAGAGCAAGTTATCGTGGAGGCGATTAACGAGAACCCTGTTGTAATAATCACTGGCGAAACAGGGAGTGGAAAAACCACTCAAGTACCACAGTTCCTGTACGAAGCTGGTTATGCTAAAGACAAGATGATCGGAGTGACCGAACCCAGAAGGGTGGCTGCTATGTCTATGAGCAAACGTGTGGCAGAGGAAATGAATCTGACCGAGAAAGAGGTTTCGTATTTGATTCGTTTCGAGGGAAACGTTACGCCGGAGACAAAGATCAAGTTTATGACTGACGGTGTTTTATTGAAAGAAATACAAACTGTATGTTATTCATGAGTCATTTATCATAATAGTGATGTTGAAAGATGTCTAATTACAATGATATTTGCAGGATTTTCTATTAACAAAATACTCGGTGATTATCCTGGACGAGGCGCACGAACGGAGTGTGTACACTGACATTTTAATAGGTTTATTGTCACGAATAGTCCCTCTACGCATTAAGAGGAACAACCCTCTGAAGCTTGTAGTGATGTCAGCCACTTTGAGGGTGGAAGAGTTTGTAGAGAATAAAAGATTGTTTAAAGTAAAACCACCGGTTATGACGGTGGAGTCTAGGCAGTTTCCAGTTACAATACATTTTAACAGAAGGACCAGCACCAATTATGTCAGCGATGCTCTGCGAAAGGCGATAAAGATACATACCCGATTGCCTGACGGTGGTATCTTAATATTTTTAACAGGTACGTGTGCCTTGCAATGATTGTTATGTATCACACTGATACTCCAACTTATTTATGCTAACTAATTCAGGTCAACAAGAAGTTAATCTCATCGTTCGCAAATTGCGAAAAGCTTTCCCTATGAAGAGCAAGAGGAAAGCTGATAAGAACCTGAAGAAAACGTCTGTGAAAAAGACAGAAGATTCGAAAGAGCAAGAAGAAGATGTTCAGAGCAACAGAGATCACGAAGATGACTCTGAAGAGGAGTTTCTTTCAAAGAAGGCCTTGCGTCAGAACAAATTGAGACGGAAGAAGCAAATTCAATTGCCAAATATCAATCTGGACGAGTACGCAGACATATTATTCTATACTGAATGAATGCATAGTTACATTATTTCCGTTTTACAGTTACGCAGTAATTCCTACCGACGACACGCACGAAGATTTAATCGAAGATGACGAGGAGATACATTTAGACGAGGATGAGGACGAGGACGAAGACGTTATCGATTTGAAAGCTTGTTCGAATGCACAGCCACTGTGGGTGCTACCTCTCTATTCTCTGTTACCGAGTTATAAGCAAGCCAGGGTAATTAAAAAATGTTCCACACATGATTTCCAAGTAATCAGATAGAATTAAAGCGTGTTCCTCGCTTATAGGTGTTCGAACCACCTCCCGAGGGCTACCGTCTGTGCGTGGTAGCCACAAACGTCGCAGAGACTTCTTTAACTATCCCCAATGTGAAATATGTGATAGACTGTGGACGCTGTAAGACAAGAATGTACGATAAAGTTACAGGTGTAAGCACTTACAGAATCTGCTACACTAGCAAGGCGTCTGCGAATCAGCGAGCAGGAAGAGCGGGTAGAACAGGTCCTGGTCATTGCTACAGGTATGCAATTCATTGCTGTAATTCATTTTATTCGTATTAACATAAGAACATGTTTTCGTAGATTATATTCTTCAGCAGTGTTCAACGATCAGTTCGAGCAGTTCGGTCAATCGGAGATTCAACGGAAGCCAGTGGACGATTTGTTGCTGCAAATGAAAGTAATGAGCATCGATAAAGTTGTAAATTTCCCTTTCCCAACGCCGCCGGACATCGTGCAGCTAAAAACAGCTGAAACGAGATTATTAATTCTTGGAGCACTGTTCCAACCTTTGCCAGGCAAGGAGAATTCCTATAGCGCGAAAGTTACACCTCTCGGCCACAGCATCGCCGCTTTTCCGGTTGCTCCTCGTTATGGGAAGATGTTGGCCCTGTCCCATCAGCATGATCTCTTGCAGTACACTGTCTGCATGGTTGCTGCGTTCTCCGTTCAAGAATTATTGGTAGAGTCTCTTGGCACCGACGCTGGCGCGAAAACCAAGTGGCTACAGATGAGACGCTATTGGGCTGGAGCAGGGAACAGCCTGCTCCTTGGTAGGTCGATTGAAATACAAGGAGTTAATCAGTGTACGTCCAGGCATTGTGCTTACTGATATATGTCAATTGCAGGCGATGCAATGGTGCTGATAAGAGCAGTAGGAGCAGCCGAATACGCTGGAACCAAAGGCAAGCTTGTCCCATTTTGTGAAGAGCATGGTCTGAGACAGAAAGCAGTAGTGGAGATCAGAAAGCTCCGGCAGCAGCTGACAAACGAGATCAACTTGAACATACAGGACCTGAACCTAACAATCAATCCACAGATGAAACCGCCAAGCGATGTCGAAGCCAAGTTGCTCAGGCAAATCATCTTGGCTGGGATGGCCGACCAGGTCGCTAAAAAAGTGATGCCTGAGGAGCTCAGCGAAGATCAGGACAAGAAACAATGGAAGTACGCGTACAAAACCTTGGACATGGAGGACCCAGTGTTCATGCTCTCGTCCTGCGTTCTTCGCAAGACCTGTCCCGAGTGGGTGGTCTATCAGGAGATATACGAGACTAATAAAATCTACATGCGTGGCGTCACTGCCATAGAGCCAGAATGGCTGCCTAAATTCGCTCCCTCGCTCTGCCAACTTGGAGAACCTTTGTCCGATCCATCGCCATGGTACGATGAGGAAACTGGAAAAGTTATGTGCAGCATCACGGGTACGGTGGGAAGGGCCGGTTGGAAATTACCAGTGATGAACGTGGAACATCCTCTGTCCACAGAAGGAGTGAAACGATTCGCTTCCTTCTTTTTAGAAGGAAAAGTCTGTCCAAAGTTGAAACGGTTCGTTCCTTCGCTGCTCTCGACACCGCAGAGTATTAACAAGGCGTGGGCGAAATTGGTGCCGCGGACGCAGGAAATGTCTCAGCTTCTGCTGTCTCACGCGATCATGTCCAGGGACAAATTAATCGAGACGTGGGAGAACGATAGGACTTGTAAGTATACATCGGACAGAACCGGAGGAGTGCTCTACAATTAAAATAATATATAATCAATTTCAGTTCTATTGTCGACCTATCAGAAATGGCTACCGGAATCAGCGCATGGGGAAGTTGCTGCTATCTGGCCACCTGTATAATTATTGTATACGTTGTATGTACAGGGCGAGTTTATAAGACTCTCCATTTCATTAACGCCAGGTTTACGAGGTATGCGAAGCGACTATTTTATATTACTTTTAATAAAAATAACGAGAATGTATCTATCCAAATTTTTGGCCATTCTTTTTGTAATATATACCCAAAGAAATTAGTTATTACACGGACGTTCTTATCAATTGACCCTGTATGTACACCCGAAAATTTTGTAATATATGAAAATTTAATATGGCATACGATGTACAGTAAAGCTTTACAAAAGCGTACAATTCAACAATCGTTTATTCTTAATGAAAATCGCAACGTGTTGTTAGACGAGTCTGTGTACGTAACGTAATTAAAAGCTATACGTTACTTCGGATAAATGGAACGTGAAAGATTATCCCGCACGTGATCGGCACTCATCCGACTATGCCTATCGTTTTCAATAAACCATCGGTCGTTTTTTATAATTAGACTAACATTCCCGTTCATCACTGATAGAACACTGCGGTGCATGAAATGCGAACGATGATACAAGAGGATACAATGAAATATTTACAGACATTCGTAATCTTGTATAAATTAAAATTTGCGCAAGACAGTGATACGCTATATCTGTCTGTTCTACACTGTAGAATTTAATCCTCTATGGAGTCGGTAACACACGTTAACAAGTATCTAGGGACTCGGATCCGATCACTCTGTCTTCACCGACTTCCTGTCCTTCTTCTTTAATGGATTCTTTTTGCAAGTTTCGTGCAGATTGTTCAGATCGAACGCTGCCTTGATATTGTCCTGTAAAATGTTTCGTTGTTTAATGTACAGCAAAATACAGTTCTTTCTACTTGATTACTTGAAGTAATACACGCACCACCGAGAACAGGAATTTAACCAGTTTTCCCTTATGGTCCGCGTATGGGCGTCTTTCCACCTCTTTGCCCTCTTTGAACAGAATCAAAGTGGGAAGTTGTTTGCTGGTGCTGGCGTCGCTAACATGATATTTTACACCTGCATCTGGGTACCTACCGATGTCCATCTTTCCAAATTTCAAATTATCTAAAGCGTATCTGAAAGTAGTGCAACGTTATTGTCTGGTTACAATGGGAATGTTAGCGTATCGAATGAAGTTAACGAACTCTGCGGAAAGTTCTGAGAATATCGGAGCGAAGTTGACACAAGCTGGGTTCCAGGCAGTGTAGAACGCGACCAGCCAAATAACTTTTGTGTCACGCTGCAGTTCCTCTTGCAATCCGTTCGCGCTACGCAAGTATATCACATTTTCTGGACCTTGATAAGTTGGTTCAGGGAACAACAAACCGCACACTGTAATTACAAATCGACATGGTGAAATGGATACATTATGGGAATGCCGAGTAGATACATACAAGTGAATATGATAGCGAATAGTATTCCCATGCGAATGTCAGCGTAAAACCAAAGGATCAAATTGGCAACTTTGGTGTACACGAAGCTGGATGAGAGGTAGTTTATCATGGTCACGCTTCCAGTTTTCCGTGACCTTATCATAATAACTATCATAAGAAAAAATAGGATCTCTGTTTCTCTCTGAAATAAGGAGAAACCAATTCAGTCAGTGAGTTGTCAAGTGAATTTTTACAGAGTTCGACTTACCCCATCGAGTTCGCATTCTGCTTGCGCGAACATATAATGGCAAATGAACGGAATGCGTTTCGAGACGATGTACGAGAGACTGAATAAAATGTTTATTAAATAATAGGGCTTCAGCAGAAGCTGTAAATCTTTCTTAAAAGGCATCGTAGTGCGACCAGCGCGTTTAGGTTACGGGCTGCGACGAACGGACGAGTGCTAATTGAACGATTCAGTCTCAACGAGTATCTAATTGTCAATGAAATTTATTTCGTGCAAACTCCTAGGTTTACAGGTCCCTAATGTTTGTTTATTTTATGCTTGGAGGCAGGTGGTGATTCCTCCGCATCGATTTAAAATTGCTCGTGTCATCGAACTCGTCTATTTATGTTTACTCGATAAGTTCGGAATTGTTATCTGCGATTGCGGCCTGCGATCATGTTACTGTTCCGTCAGATATTTTTCACAAAACGAATACAATGAGATTACAAACGCAATGGGAACTGTAACAGAGTCGATCTGCGAGCCTACTGACATCATCGCATTGTAATATTAAATTCGTTCAATGATTTGTTTCATTGTTGTAACGCCTGCAGCGTGTCAGACAAGGAGACTGTGAGCCAACAATGATCGAACGACAACGATACATGTAATTCTTGTATAAATGCTGGAGAATCATGAAACAAACAAAATATTACGAACAATGTGTATTGTTTTCTTGACTGCCTAGTATTTATATCATGCAGAAAACCCTGGCCAGAATCGCGTAATGAATCGGGCGCCAAAAAAGGAAATTACGCCGTCTATCTATCGCTCGCCACCGAGATGGCGCCACTACGAGCTTTCCTTGACTCAAGCGTCTGTTTCTAATAATTAATATTTTTTACACATTCTGCGAATCATTCGCGCACTTTTACTATTGGAAAATATAATATGAACTTTCCTGTACATTCACATAAATTTTCAAACCATATCACAGACCAGATAATTAGTTATTAACGATTTTCGGAAGGCTTGTTCGATTTTCTAATATTTCTAACGCGTAGTTTAGTTCGAGTGTTCTACCGCTAGATGGTTGTACTGTCTCTGTGCCCGCCTGCGGGCTTCTGTTTAAAAAAACCAATTTCAATTATAGGAATCTGAGATATAGATTCGATCCACAGGATCGCTAAAAACGTTTCGTTCGAAAGAGCGAAAGAGAGTTCTTAATCGTGAGCCATTGCTTGTCGAGTAATTGACATTTTCCTATTTTTGTGTTTCCAGGTTTCACCGATAGATTGTGCCAGGTCCATTGTTTCATTATTTATTTATTTATTGCGCGTTTCTCGCTGGGTTGTTCGGCATGGTACGAATGCTGTACAGTCCAGAAAATCATAGAGATTGTTTATGACGTATATTTTGAATGTTTTAATATTTATTGCATATGTAAATTACAGCGCTAATAATAAAGTTTCCATCTTACCTTGCCATCATTCTGCTGCATCAATAATACTGATAATTACGATAGTGTCACTATAAAAGATCGAGAGCAATTTTTAAAAGGAAAAAAGGACAACGAGAAAATTACAAAGTAGAAGAAATTAAACGATTATAGAACAGTAACAAAAATGTTTCCAGTCGCACTGTCAGTCTCTAAAGATCATTACCGCGAGCAATTATGTCAGCAACAAACGATCAGTTTTTTAGAAAAGCGCACACTAGAGTCGGCTTTGATCAGAAAGCGATGGAAGAGGAGCTAGAGCGGCGCGGCGCCGAGAATACTCGCGTGTTTCGTAAATAGAAAAGCGCGAAAGTTCGGCGGTTGTCTCGACGTAACAGGTGGTTAAACTGCTGTAAAACAGCTACAACGTTTGAGAAGGTCAGACTTTGCCGTTGAGAGAAAGTAAAGTCGAAACTACTATTACCATTACTGTTACAACTACTACTACTGCCACTGCTATTGTTACGTACCTTTCTTGCTGCATCAGTAGCTCTGCCAGGACGTTGACAACGTCACCTAAATGTCTGGTTCTCATTGGTCATTGCTCGACAGATCTTCCTAGTTCTCAAGCTTATTTTTCTTTTCAAGGTCATCAGTATCTTTTTACACGATACCCAATATTTTCGCATCGATATTCTTGTAGAGCATAAAAAGACGAATCCGACGACTACCATGACCATATCGATCATCCAATCTCGAAATATTCGTACCTGGAACTATCGAGTACTCAAGATCGGATCACGAATATCTCGAGATCGGATGATCGAAAAGGCATGGTCATGGTAGTCGTTGGACTCGTCTCTTCGTGCTCTACAAGAACATTCAAAGAAAACTCCAAAGTACCGATGACCTTGAAGTCCTGTGGAGGGCAGGCGGGTGAATGAAATAGACACGGGGCAGTTCGTTTCATACACTGTTGTTTCTAAGTCTTTGCCACAAGGACCTCTCGAGTATCGTACAACAAAGTGAAGAGTAATAAATTAATGGAACGTGTTCTTCTTCTTTCATTGTTTTTACATTCGGAGCGTTTCTGAACGCGAAACTGTCCGGGACCGTGGGGCTGGATGGGAGGCGAACGTAAAATCACAAGAATCAGAAGGTACATTAGCGATACACAACCGAGAAACGTGGGAACAAGGGACTTGTTGTGCGGTGTACTTACACGATGTCGGTGTATGTACACGCATGTCTATTTATATTACAGACGCCCGCGACGTATTATAAACATATGCGATACATTTATAATACACCCATGCGAAGCCTAAGTACGTCGAACGAGGAAAATCACCGCGTCCCTCTTCTCCGCGGATCACCCGCGCGATCACGATCTCGTGACCGTTCTTGTTTGCAGCGTCTCGTGCGCGTATACACCTAGTTAACATCAAAATAAATCTATACTCATCGAGGGGGATCTATGTACACGGTTAACACGTATCGTGCGCGGCCGTTTCTCTCGTTTCACAATTCGACCGTCAACGTTTCCGAACGGTCTGTCAAACGTCCCTTCGCGATCTACGAGAAAGAACAAGTTCACAACGTTGATCCTCTGAAAGTCCGAGGATCCACACACTTCTTTTATCGGAATGAAACGGAGCCGGAAGAGGTCAACAACCGGGGTATCACACTGTTCACGTAGCATCACGGTCTCACAGTTCACCAGGGCCTCCACATGCCCTCTTCGTCTCTGATAGGCTGCTGCGGCAGCGGTGACGGTGATCCTAAACCAGTTACGAAATCGCTGCTGCTGGCATGACTGGACGGTCTGTCTTCATGGGGAATCGTTCCCTCCGCGGACAACCGGATGGTGAACTGTTGCTGATGCAAGCTTTGATCCTGACTGTGGGCCAGCCTCGGAGATCCGCTGGAGGTCTTCAGCTTCTTGGAGGTGGTGGTGAAATCGAGCGGCTGTTCCGCCGATTGCTCGTCTCTCGGGCTTTTGCCGGATTTCGGACCGGACTGGTTCGCGGAGGTGGAGGACGCGGTGGCTGCAGCAGCCGAAGAGGTGGTGGGATCCTGCTGCCAGTCCTGGACGTCCTCGTGGCTGCGTTTCGCGAGTTTGTCGGTCGCTTTGAGCAGGGACATGTTGGTGGCGGCCCAGATCGCTGTGGGCGGGTTCGGCCCGATGCTGATCCCGTTCGCAGCCGCTGCCGCTGCCAATTGAACGTAATGGCTGGGCAGCAGAAAGACGACCTGGCCGTCGGGCAGCCGAGAGGGTATCACTTGCACCACCGACAGCATGTTCGAATTCTGCTGCGAGCCGGGGGCCTGATCGATGATCGGTATACCCGTGGGTGGTGCTGGTGGTAATGGGGGTGGCGGCGGGGGAGGCGGAGGGGGCGGAGGAGGCGGTGGGGGATGATGATGAGGATCAAGACCGGAAGGATTCAGCTGGCCGAACGCAGACGATGGCCGTCCGTTGTTCACGCTACCTCCGTTGCTGTTGTTGCTGCTGTTGTTGTTGTTGTTGTTATTCTCGTCACCGGCCGTGGTGCTGCTGTCCGGCCTGGCCGGCTCCACGTCTGGGATCTCGGCTTTGATCAAACCCGTCGACGGATTCAAAGCTGTGCTGCAGTGCGCCGCGGTCGACGCCACGTGATGCTCCAACGGACCGGGACTTCCCGTGCCCGTCACTCGATCCGTCACGCTTCCGGGACTGCTGCCTAATCCGCTATCCGGCCTCGAACCCAGATCCAAGTCCAACTCCGACACGCAACTGTCCAGGTGACGCAGCAACCTCTGCTTCACCGCCGGGTCCATCGGCGTCGTGTTCCCCGTGATTATATCCGGCGCGTCCAGGTACCGGCTCACCTAGACCCGTCAACAAGAGGTCAGTCGGGCTTTCGCGAGATTCGTCGTCGTTCTCGTTCCCGAGAGACTATGGATCAACGGCGCTCGGTTAGCCGATATCGATAAATGACCCGCTTGCCCGGACAACCGATTAATCAGCTTTTTGCTGGCGAGACGATCGAACGTGGCATTCACTTTTTTATATTTATCCTCGATTCCCGACGGGCGAATTTTGGAAGAATATGTACTATTAACGTGTGCTGTTAACGCAAATATCTTTCGTTTGACAATCGTTGAAATTACGAAGTAGCTTATATGGAAATTGATTCGATAAGTTTCTTTATCCAAGCATATGTTGTTATCAGAATTGATTAGCATGATCCCACTCGGTGACCAATAAGCGTTTGGCCAGCGAGTGAGATAAAGACGGCACGTTTCAGTTTGAGAAGACGTTACCGACACGACGAACGAACCGAATCGCCAATTCCCGAGCGATACATCGAGATCGGCGAACCCGAAAGAGACTCGAAGCTCTCTCGAAGTCACCGGAGTAAACTCGTAGAGGTTCGAGGGTTGCAGGGTCCCTAGGTATGGATCGTCCAGCGACTCGGAACGTACCTCCCTCGAGCAATCTTGATAGCCAGCCTTGTACCTCGACAGGCCGGGCTGCGCGAGGGATCGCTGCCTCTGCAAGTGGCGGACCGTCAACTCCAGAATGTCAGCCTTCTCTAGCTTGCTGTGCTTGGTGTTCTCCAGCCGGGCGCTGTCGAGGATAAGCGCCTTTAGCGCCGCCAGCGACTGATTGATCCTCGCCCGCCGTCGCTTTTCCATTAGTGGTTTGTTAGCCTGGAAACAGCAAGGTGACCGAGACCGTCCAATCTATTATCAAACGCGGCCACGGCAGACGAAAAAAAGGGATGGGCGACCCGGAACAAGGGACCCGTGTTTATCTTTCGCGTTCTTGCCCCGGGGAACGACGGGACGCCGAGGAACTCGATGGAAGAAGAAAACGTCCTCGACGCGGGAATTTTTCGACTGCGGTTCTATCTTACAATCTAGGACAGCGGTTTCCAACCTGCGAGGCGCTAAAATTTCTTAATAAAAAATTAATTTGAATGGAGATTAATTTGAAATTAAACTGAAAGTTGGAAACCGCTGCTCCAGGACGCTATTTTGACTATCTGCAGCTTCACCAAGCCTTGACAATCGGCAAACCGAAGAGAAGTGAGTAGAATTCATCTGCGATATTGAAGAAGACCATAGAAAGACCCCAACGGGAGATGTCTTGAGGGGATGCCTCAAAACAATGATTAAAGCAGAGGGAAACTCAACGAAAATATCAATTACAGCCCGGTTACAACTTCTGCTAATTTTTCTCGTTATAAACTGGCCGCGCTCTCCTTTCTTCGTCGGACTATTCTCGAAAGAAAAGGGAGAACAACTGACTCCGGATGAAACGTTATGGTCCTTCCAACCGCCAGCGCTTTTCATCAACATCGTGCCATCAACTTCAAAGTAAGAAGCTCGAGAACCAACAGGCTTCTGACTGAGGAAACATGCAGATGTTTATGAATCTCTTGACTTCGACTTCTTCATTCTGATGCACGCAAATAGACCGTGCATTCGCGACGGAAATACAATAGACGAGGCGCGAACATCTGCGAAGGCGATAGAAGACTTTAAGAACATCTTGGAAAGATTTCGGGATCGACGATCGATGGCGCGAAACAACAAACGACAGAGTTACACGCGATACGAGATGTTCCAGCGTGTTCTTCGGGGCGTAAACACGAAAGATGAAGTATGATTTGTTTAGGCGTTTCTTTCTACTCACTCGACGACCGTCCGGATGTTTAGGGCTCGGGCTGAGACTGGGACTGGGGCTGGCTGCCGGACTCGGTCCCTGATGTAGACTCTGCTGCGACTGTTGGTGATGATGATGATGGTGCTGCCTGTGACTGTTACCGGCCGATTTCTTCTCCTGATGCCTCAACGATTGAAGACGAGCGGTCATCTTAGCAGGCCGCGCAGGCCCTCGGCTGTGGCGATGAGATTACCGTGGACGATTCCGTCGAACAACAACACTCGGAGTAAACTGTGTACGATCGGTGGCGCGATCGGTTCAACAACAACAACAACAACTCGGCGGAGAACGATGTCGTCGGCGACGTCGACGTCGACGGCCGCGACCACGACGACGACGACGACGACGACGACGATGGCGGCGTCGACGACGACGACGACGGTGGTGGTGGTGGTGGTAGAGGAAGTAGCAACAACGCCGGCGGCGACAGAGCGGATTTCGATGCCCAGAGTAACCGGCCCGACGTAGCCGAGGCACTCAGCATCTCGCGGTCCAGACAGCTGCTACGTCGCGCGTCGAATTTGCCGTCTGACTCGGGGTGTCCTATTCCACTAGCCGGTCGCTCGCGGTCGCCCGCCACACCATCGCCAGAACACACCGATATATCGGCCCTAGCACGCGTCCTATCAGCTGAGAACTGCCTCCCCTGTCTTATTGTTTCTCAGGCGCGCCCCACTCTCACTCTGTCCCACTCGGTGCGAGAAGGATAGAGCACCGATATATCCACGCGGTCGTTTATGCACGCGGCTTCTCCTCAGCCGACGAACTCGCAGCCGGACAGTCTCCGGGCACGGACACGAAACGCGGGGTCACGTGGCTCCTCGCTGACGGTCGCACTCATAGTCGCCGATCGCGGCCTGATAAGCGCGCGCGATCCCAGGCGACACTCGATAGCGGCCCCGATGATCCCGTTCGATGAGACGCGCGAACAGGCAACACTCGATAGCGCGGCCCCGATCGGCCGGCCGATCCCGTTCGACGAGACGCGACACTCGATCGCGCGGGTTACTCGGGTTGCGATCGGACGTCCAGCGACTGGTTTGTCGCGCCGTCAGGCACGCGACACGTGAAACGGACCGGGTACGTCATCGCGGAGACATGTGCACGTCCCGGGGAACAGATCGGAGATATCGATCTGAAGAGAAGAGAACGTAGAGATCGATGCGCAGAAATCAATGCGGTGGTCGACGTAGAGATCGATGCGGAGAGTGATGCGAAGACATCGATGTAGAAATCGATGCGGTGATTGACGTAAAGAGATCGACGTTGGAGATCGACGTGAAGAGAGATATCAATGCGGTGGTCGCCGCTCAGTCCGATGCAGAATAGATCGAGGTAAGACCGACACACGGGGTTTCGGAGGTTTGCGAAACCGGTGGCGTTCGAAACTTGTTTGCGCGGAGCGCGCGGTGCTCGCTGTTCGAGCGACGGTGACGGACTGCGAGTCGGCGAGCGCTCGCGGAGCGGAGCAGCAGCGGCTGGCGGCTGTTCGCAGAGATTCGCGCTTGTGTGCGAGTCGTAGGCGAGAAGCCGGGGGCCGCGGTTGGTCGTGCGTGAGGCGGGGGTCGGTTCGTGTTCGTGGCTGCTTGCCAGAGCCGCTCTGCCGTTCTGCCACTGCCGTCAAGGGGCCTAGAGGGAGGATGAGGCTCGCTTGCCCGCTCACGCGCGCCCTTGCCTGCGGCTACGTGCGCTTTTCCCTCTTCTATACCCATTCTCTCTTCTCTGCTCTTCTCTTCTCTTCTTCCCGTCTCTCTCTCTCCCTCTCTCTCTCTTTTTCTCTTCCGTTTCGTGCACGCGTGCACGCGAACGTGTACCTGTGCGCCTCGCCTCCACCTCTTCTCGTTTTCCCCGGCGAGTAGCGACCAGCGAGTTTCACGCGACCTACCTTGATCTCTTTTTCCATAGCTTTCTTTTTGCCATCGGCCCTCCTCTATCGCCCTCTCCCTCTCTTTCTCTCGCTCTCTCTATATCTCCGCTTCCCGGTCATCCTTTATCGCTTGACCAGCGATGCGTCGGTCCGACGACAATGGATTTTCCTGCCCGCAAGAATTGGACTATCCGTTAGGCGAGGCAGGTTCTAGTACGGACGCGATATGGGAGGACCTTTTCGGAGACTGCTCGGACGTTCACACCCTTTCTTGATCGAGCAATATCGACGAGGTTTCGGGATTTAGTGCGACCAGCCGTACCGGTCGCTGGAATGGGTCGTTCCAGTGGATGTTGTTGATTGGAGACACTTTTTACCCGAGATTTTTCGCGGTCGCGGAGAAAATTGTACAGGGCACGCATCAAACCATTTATTAGATGGGCATTTACGTGTGAAGACGAGCCCTGAAACAAATGATGCTACTGTATCTCTGCGATACAGTTTATTGATAACGCTGTCCAACAAATTTCAACTTTTTTAATGATTTCAATATACCGTTGGGTCCTTCTTATAGGGTTTTCTGCGCTGATTCCGAATCTGTTCATAATTTTTCTCTTATACGCTCAGTTTTTGAAAAACATGGCTTTGACAAAAAAACATATTTTTCAACTTTAAACAAATATTGTGATGTTATTCTAAAAGATATTGAATTGTTCTTTACAGCAAAAGATTCTGTAGACTTTCCCGAATTTGTGATCAAATGACATTGTATTCGGGAAAGTCTACAGAATCTTTTGCTGTAAGGAACAATTCAATATCTTTTATAATAACATCACAATATCTGTTTAAAGTAGAAAAATATGTTTTTCTTCAAAGCCATGTTTCTCAAAAACTGTGAGTATAGAAGAAAAATTAAGGACAGATTCGGAATCAGCGCAAGAAACTCTATAAGAAGGACCCAACAGTATATTGAAATCAAATTTGGTGTTGGACAGTGTAATCGGAGGATAACCGTCGGACAAGACCTGGCGTGTTGGAGACGCATGTCCTAGCTTCTCTAAGATCGTATCAAGGTGGTCGAAACATCTCCGCACAGATAGGTCGTCGGTTTCGGTTAAAATACTCGGGCTGCGTACGCGACACTAGGCTGCACGAGGTGTGGCAGTCTAATTCCCGGAATGCACCCGCAAAAAGACAAAGCCGGAGAGAGCGTCTCGCAAGGACGCCACTCTAAATTACGATCAATCGTTCTCGCACGTGAAACTTTGTTGGTTTTTCTACGCCGCGGTTTACATACCAGATAAACCCCGTGTAGAAACGCGATTACAACGGCGATCACAACGCGACGAGCTGCGTAGCCTCGCGTCGAGGATCGAATTGTCACGCGGTGAGCTCTTTTCTGAAATATGAAAGACGACGATCATCTGTGATACGTTGTCGATCGCAATTTAATAATTGTTCGAAATCTTTCGACCACTTCTTAGCTTTCTATCGTCGAGTTCTCGCCTTGTGTCACCGGCGCGACTACGTATAAAAATGATCGCGCTTCGGTAGTTTGTGTACACCGCGAACAGCTGAGCTGCTCGCCGTCGGAACCATGGGTGAACGACCCGAAATGTTTACATGTCGCATCATACTTGTCGCGTGCGTGGCCCATCGTTCCGATAATCCATATTTCGAATGCGTCGCCGAATTTCCTTCGTCGTCGGGAACTGTGCCGACGGAGATGGCTGAGGAAAGCCTAGGTTTCGCATTTTAGGAGAGTTTAGGACAATTTAAGGGGGTAAACTCTTTTTTCGAGGATTGCAAGGGTGCGTGATTCGCTCTCTCATTTCGCGATAATACAAACACGGGTTTTTTTCAGTAGTCCAACACGTTAGATAGAAGATCGATCTATTTTTTCGTTTACGAGGCGTAATTTGCATTATTCGCCCGCTCTAGCGGTTATGTCGCCCCGGACAAGAACACAAATTGCCGCCCCTTAAGAATATATATATTTTTTAAATAAAGGTTATACATATTTTTTATCTTTAATAAAAATCAAATCATTTTATTTAAATTTTAATAAAAGCAAATTTTCTATTGATTGGGTATTTAACATATCAATATTTTTCTCACAGTTACAACCAAGATGGCGCCCCTAAATTTTCGCGACCCGGACAAATGTCCGGGTTGCCCCCCCCTGGAGCGGGCCCTGGCAGCATGTAGATATGAAAAAATAGCTAGGGTAAGGTTGCTCAAGTCGTACCACTTGAATTTTGAACGAACTATGGTGACAACAGCACATACAACGGCAACCAAATATACATCTGAGTCAACCAAGTTACTTTACGTATTATCGTCTGCCATAAACCAGCCTCATTACAAATCCTGTCATCAAGTAATTTTATTTCAATTTTTCTTATAATCTTCTGCACATGTTTGGTAGTTAATCTTGCGAGTAAATTATTGATAAAACCATGTTCCTTATCTTAATATAAATTCAGTAGAATACACATAATCGTTTGGTCGGAACGAAATCGTATCAATTTTATTCAGTTAGGTTATGTTTACTTTTTAAATTGCACTTGTGCCGTGTCTTAAGTCGTACCCATATGAGATTCCTAAGTCGAAATAACGTAAAGGCAGAATAAAGAAAACATAAAGAATACAGCAAATAAAAGAAACGCAGTAATTGATAAAAAGGAATTGGCATTAAACATTAGAGAGAAACAAAAGAAGAAAATCGATTGGTTTTGTTTTATTTGTGGAGAAGATCGGGAGGAAAACATGATTCAATGCTTGAAATGCAAATCATGGGTGCACGATGTATGCGCTGGAGTTGACAAAAGAACAAAAAGAATTTGTATGTGATGTTAGTACTAACTAAATACCTATGTGTCATGTAAACGGATTAATGGAATACGTTTTAATTATTATTGTTGCTTCATTGAATTCTTAGGTACGACTTACGCTATAAGGTGGTACGACTTAGGAAACCGGTTCCTTTAGTCGTACCGATGTAAGTTTTTCAAGATTTAGTTTATTTTACATGAAAGCATGTAGATTTTCTAATTTCGTTATAACAAATAACAATAATATTAACACAAGTTTTGAATAACACATTTAATTTCTATGTATTTGATAAATCCTAAGTTTTATACGGTTTTTTTCGTAAGGGGTACGACTTGAGCAACATTACGCTACATGCGCAGTTGTATGCTTCCGAATAATGAAAATTACGCCTCGCGAACGAAAAAATAGGACTTTTGAGGGAGATAGCACCCTCAATAGATCTTTTATCTAGCGTTTTCGACTACTGAAAACCCGGTGTTTGTATTATAAAGAAATGAAGAGGCGAATCCCGCACCCTTGCAATCCTGGAAACGAGTCTACCGCCTTAACCCATAGAAAATCTTATAAAAAAAAATTACACCGACATAAAAAAACGCACTAAAAAGTATGGAATAATTTCCATTTATTTCATGTTAATTTTCAAGTAAAAATAGCTCCCAGTGCAAAAAGTCAACGCAATTTATGGAAGAGGTCTATCATCCCCATTCTTCGACGACCGCGCTACCAAAACTACGACTGCATTCTGACTTTGGACCACGGCGCTGGCAAAACAGAGACCGCATTCTCATTTCGGACGATCGCGCTAGCAAAACTAGGACTGCATTCTCGTTCCCGCGAGCATTGCCACGAGGCTGGTCGAAGCGAGCGAGGTGTAACGCCGACCGATTTGTCGAAGAACGCGTAAAAACTAATCGTCGCGAGCATTCCTCGGTCTCGGCGTCGATCAAACCCGGTCCGATCCGTTGGATCGCGTCGGTGTGCTATCCGGTGCATCTCGTCTATCTGTCTGTCGTGGTATTCATCGCCGGTATGTCTATATCTCGCGGTGGTGGAGGTTGGCGTCTCACGCGACGAACGAAAAGGCGGCGGTGGTGGTAACGGAACGGTGAGCGGCGGTGTGGCAGTGACAGAGAGAGAGAGAGTGAGAGCGAGAAAGAGTGAGATAACGACAAAGAGAAAGAAAGAGGAAGAAAGAAGAGAGAGAGAGAGTGGGAGAGAGACGCGGGGGAACGGGTCGTGTGCGTGCGACTGGATATGGGTGAGGATAACGCCGCGCGATGCAGGGAGTTACGACGACTCGCCGAGGAAAGGTGGCGCGGAGGGGTGTGGGCTGATGATGGCTCGTTGTCGGTGCTGGCACGGCACGAGCCAGCACGGCGTGGTCGTAAAGTGGCGTGGCACGGGTCGACGCGACACGGTACAGCCCGGCGCGGCGCGCGGCGTGGCTGAGCACGGCACGGCACGAAGCGGAGCGGCGCGGCGCGCGGCGTGGCCCGAATCGACTCTCGCATCGCGGCGCGCGCGCTGGTCGAGAGTTCGAGGCAAGTACCGTCGCACATACAGGGGCAAGCTCGATCCGTGCTGTTCGGCTCGTCGAGGCGATGAGCCCTCGAGGCGGGCAGAGAGGAGAGGAGAGAGGGAAAGCCAGAGAGAAAGAGAGATAGAGCGAGAGAGGGTGGAAACGGGCGGGCGTCGGGTGGCGTCGGGCGACGCCGTGTGCGGGTGGGTACCTAGAACCGGGTGGTCGGGGGGGCGGGCGGGCGCGACTGGCGGCGGCCAGCAAACGATAGGCGGTGAGCGGCAAGCGGCGAGAGACGGGCGGCGGCCGCTTTATAGTTGATGGCACGGGACAGAGACCGCGAGAGGAACAGAGTGGGAGAGAGATCGAGGGATGGTCGAACGGAGAGAGAGAGAGAGAGAGGTCGAGCGGATGGACCGAAGAAAGAACGACCGTGGGGTGGCTGGGAAAGCGATGAGGCGATGCCGCTCGAGGGGAAACGAGAGCGACGAGGAGCCAGGACGAGGAGAGCGAGAGAACGTGTGAGCCGGTAAGGCGACGCCAGAAACGAGAGACGAGTGAGAGGAAAGACAAGGGGGAACAGAGAGGAAGAGGAGAGTCGGCGGTGGCTGTGGCCAAGGGGCGGAGAGGCGAGGGGAAGGTGTCCGTCGGCACGCGCGGCGCGAAACGCTCTACCCACGCAACCTACTGACGTGCACGCCGACGAGCATGTATAGGTGAAAGAGCGTGCGTGTCAGGCTACCAGCCTGCCTGCCCCCTGTTCTCCCCCTGTCTCTCTCTCTCTCTCTCTCTCTCTCTGCTTCTGCCTGCCTGCCTCGGCGTGCCAACGTTCCGGCCTGTCGGCCGACCGCCGCGGCGTGTCAGAGTGCCGTTTCCTCCGCCTACGCGCGACACTGTCGTGCCTCCTCTGTGTCGTTCCGTGTGTGTTCGTGAGCGCGACAAACTGACGTCGCGCCGCTCTCTCTCTCCCTCTCTCTTTTTCTCTCACTGCACGCGCCGCGAACCAGCCCCAGTCGAATCTTCCACCGCCGTTTCCGGCCTCGAAATCCATCTTCGCCGGACTACGATCAACCCCGGTTGCCGCCCGCAATTTGCACGCCCTCCAAAGACCTGGATATTTAAGCTCGAGAATTACCGCGGAGGTGGAGCGACAGGCTTTTCACCGATTTTCGGGGAAAAATGCGGAGAGGATGTTACGCAGAAGACCTCTGCACGCGCTCCGAACTATCCGGAGAACGCGTTAGAACCGCGCCGTTCGGAATGCAGAGGATGACGATATCGGTCGACGACACCCCGGCTGATAATTAGGGAGGAGCCTAATTCGTCACACCTCGAGGAAATATTCTTTTGTCATTGTTATTATAGCCTACCAGTTGCATACTATAGTATTGACGCTAAACCTACTATCACTATGTTATTCTTTTCAGAATTATTGAAATTATTAAGCCCTGCGGCGGCGAAAGGCAAAAATAAGACTATGCCTGGCTAGGTTCGAGGATCTTCAGTCTGCATCGCCTAAACTCGCGTGATCCAATTCGTCGCGGCTCGGTTCCACCGAAACTTTCGAAAACGTCTCACGCCCTAAGAGATTTTTCCTCTAGTGTCGATCCAGCGGCAAGATTCACGAGAATAATTGCTCCGAAAAAATGATTTTCGCATGTATATTATGCGAGAACGATGTAATTTATTATTTCAATAGTAAATATGTAGATGGCGAAACTTTTTAATACCCCACTACCCCAAATACCCCACTGTGCGATGTCCCGAATACCTCGGGCATCCGAATAGAACAACGCGTGCTGCCTATCGCGGAGCAACGGTTCCAAAGTAGAAACGGATCGCGTTAACTCAGACCCGGTATACTTATTCGAGTGTACGGTCTCGAGCTGCAGCGCACCGTGGTATCGTGCAGTAGATGCGGTCTCTGCGGCCGCTTATGCACGGCAACACGCCGTCCGCAGAGATAACGAAAAGAGACTCGACGTCTGTGAGACTCGAACGACCATCGATCGATGGAAAGCATTGCTCGCCGCACGAAGAAGAAGAAGAAGAAGAAGAGGATTCGTTAAGGCGGCCGCGTCTCGCTCTTTTAGCTCCTTTTCTTGCGATTTTCCTGGTTGCATCGACGTCTGCTCGAATCGAACCCGTAGACTGTAGACGTGGCCACTAGACAATCGATACTTTTTTGCTTTGCACATCTTGCACTGACCAAATAAATGTGCACCCGAATAAGTCGATCAACGCAGAAGTGGTGCCAGTCGAAACAGCTGATCATTGGATAACGAGGAATTCAGTGAAAGTTCTATAGAACACAATAATATGGAAGGATGTTGCGTTTGTCTTATGCAAGCTCTGCTAGAATTACATTACAATCATTTCGTTTAACGACGAGCTAACAGACGAATAATGATTTACACCAGTTTTGCATTGGGTGGCCTCAAATGTGGAATTAAATGAAGGGGAGTCGTGTTTAATACAAATTTGTCGGATATTATATGAAAATAATGATCATTTTTCGGAGCCGACATTCAAAAGGAAGCTACTTTATTATTACCACGCTTATATTAGCTTGCCGAGTTGTTGTACGCGTCAAATCTTGTAATCGAATTTCAAACCACTTCCCGATGAGCTAGAGACTTGAAACTTTTAACATAGCTCAGAACTGGATGACAATGTAATATTAAAAAAACAAATTTAAAATAAAAACTGTGCGTCTAGGAGAAAAAAAATGTTTGTATTGTATTCACCGTCACACCTCGCCGCGCTACGCTCGGTAGTACGTGATCGCGTTCAGCGATCCCCACTCCGCGCGCCAGCGCTCCCCACTCCACTGGCCCACTTCGCACCGAAGGAGCTCAGTGTAGTTGTGATGTTCCGTTCATTTAGTTCCATTTCGGACAAGAGACGTCGTCTCTCGGAGTCATCCGCTCATTGTATCTCGCGTATTTCCATATCTTACTATTTCATGCCAGCATTACTGTATCGTTCCATTAAAAAAAAAACTAAAAAGTCGAAAATAAAGAAAATATATAAAAAAGCTTTTTAAAAACCACGCTTACATTAAAATACACTAAAAAGGAGAAACTAATTTTTCTAGACATTATAGTGGCTATAAATAAAAGCGTGGAGCGCCCACGAAGATTACGTCAATATAGTTTAGCGCTCCACGCTTTTATTTATAGTCACTGATGTCCAAAAAGATTATTTTCTCCTTATGTAAGCGTGGTTTTTAAAAAGTTTCTTTTTAAATAATTGTCATAAAACTAGTGGCACACCAATTTATTACCGCCGAAACGAACTAGATTACACTGTAAGGTGAGAACTTCGTTATTAACTAACAATCGTCGCTGATAGCTTTCACGAAGGAAATAAATGAAAGTGGTGTGGAGCGTGCGGTGATCAAGTTCAGAGTTGGACACTTCGTACCCTGTACGATCTTCCCACGCATGAGATCGATAGATCCAGTAAGAATGAAAGTTCGAGGCTTTGGTTTTTCCGATTTTCGCGCGGTTTCGACCGAAAGTCGACGTCGAGGGGCCAAAGAATCGTTCGAATGGTCAAGAACCGAAGAAACGGCGTTGATATTAGGGACCGACGGTATCTTGTCGGTGTGGCCGCGTCTAAAATCGCGAGTATTCAGCGTGCAACTAGTTGTGCGGCGGCAAACGAAGCCGAGTTGACGGGATATCGCGCGGTGCCGTGGCACGATCGCTCCTGTTGAGCTGAAACGACGTCGGGTCTCGCTAATGAGGACGTCCTTTCTTGCATACCGGATAACGTTTCGCCGCCGGGCGACGCCGGGCGTCTCGAATTTCTCGTGTACGCCTCTTCTTCGTTTCTCTCGCCTCCTTCTCTCCTTCTGGGAACGATCAATGCCGAAGCCACCGGGCAAACTCGCTCTTTCCCTCCTCCTCCTCCTCCTCCACGTCCTCTCCTCATCCTCGTCCTCGTCCTCCTCCTCGTCGTCGTCCCCCCTACCCCCCGTGTCTTCGTCCCGCCCTTGCTCCTCGTCTATCCTGCACCTTATCGTGAAAAGTACGCGGCACGTTGAGTTTGCCGTCGATCGATCGAGTGGTACCCGATGGAGACGACAGTTCCAAAGAGCGCGCCAACCCGAGCCGATGCGATGGAAGTCTCGCCGAAGTCTCCGCAGAACAGCTACCTACCCGACGATTTTTGTTTACCTTATAAATCTCAACATTTGCAACAACTTCTGCCCGTACGCGATCGCTGCGTTGCCGAGAAACTGTCGACACCGACACCATGAATTCTGTGGCGACGCACTGTTACTTCTCTTATCTTTTTGGGGGGCGGATACACTGTACGCACTGGTTAACAATAAAAATCTACCAAGCTTCAAAAGTAGCCGGTATATGTTGCGTTATAAAAATCACAAGATTAAATTTATTCGAAATATTAATAAAAATTTATTGAATATATCTATCTAATCATTTGTCACGAAAGCATCTTTATATTATATCAGGTTGTAAAGAAAGAAATGCAGGATTTAAACCTATGTTTTTAAAGTGTTATAACTAGACTGCGGATTTTATGCAGTTATGATAAAAATGGCTACGCACAGTTTGAAGCAGTGGTGATATTAAAAAGATTTAAGGACATCAGCGTATTAGTTTCAGTTTAATAAGACAATTAAATGATGAAAAATCTTTTTATTCGGCACTTGTGCTTTGCAAATAAAGCAAACATTTTTTATTTTGCATAAAAATCCGCAGTCCAGTTATAACTCGCATAAAAAACGATTTTATTAATATTGTTACAATAAAAACAATAATATGAAAATGAATTTTATATAATTTAATATTGTTTAATAGTAACATTAAATTATTATGAGAATTGATTTTAATATTATCCAGGGGAACAGTATTGAACTTAATATTTTACAGAGAATTTAATATTATTTAAAAATATAAAGCTGTGCATTTGTTGACAGTTCCTTCGCCACATACTTTGTTGATATTCCGAGCCGCTTGAGCGGCACTTCGGCCCAGTTTGAACTCGTAGAAAAAGATATAATGCGAAAATCGCGTTTTTTCACATCCTGAAATAAAAGCCAAATAATTTGATAAAAATTTGAATAAAATTCAGTATCAAAAGCATGATTAAATAGAGCGTGAAACAAGCTTCAAAATGACATATAACTCATTAAACGAAGGTAAATATTTATTGGTATAAAATTGCAATTGCAACAAAGGAACAAAAATCCTGCATTTCTTCCTTTACATCTTAATAATTTCAATAATTGAACAATAAGAAATCTGGAACCGGTTATTTGACCGGTGGTGATAGGTTTTCGCATATGATATTTACATATTCACAGTCTCAAAACTTGAAATTCAGTGTTTCAATCATAAACAAAGGTGTCGACCACGCCAGCAAATATTTATTTTACATTGATGCAGTTATTTTATTCAATAAAAGAATTTATAAAGTTCCGTGTAAACAATTATATAGAAAGTGGAGTACGAGAAACAGAAAGTTAAAGGTTCGAACTTGTAATTTAAAACAGTGACATCATATCATAGAAAATTTTTTATTTCACTGCAGTTTGTGGACTCCCATTGTTCTGGAAGTTTACCGCTTCCCTTCCTGTGTCCTTCCAACGTCTCGCGCCCTGCCGCGCTTTCCACGTTCAAGGTATAGAAGGGAGGACCTTCCCAGCGAAAACGGGTCTCTCGGGCCAATTAAACGTTCGCGCTGCCTGCCTCCTCGCCGTGCCATAGCGCCGCGCCACCGTTTAATTCGGCGACTGCCGTTCGACGCGTCGCGTCACGACCCGGAGCGACGCGACGCCACGCGGGCTTATTAATTGCCCGTAACACGCCGGATCGTTACGATTCTATCCGCTGCACGGAACTCGACCGTAGGGGGAATTCCCCTGGCACCGGACACTTAAGGTTTACGCAGCGCCAAAAGTGACCACTTTAGATTACTTTAGAAAAATGACGGGAGTGTCCCTATCGAAATTTTTGTTATAATATCGGCGGTTGTAAGGAAGAATGCCGCATGTGTGTCAAATACGCTCGAGATATTGACGCGTCTTGATCATTAATTCTGTCACATAGGACGTCGGTCAAATTGCAATACTTTTGGAGCCTTTCGAATTTGTTTTCGCGACTTTTGTTCCGGTAAATACGTAAATCTATGAAATACTTTTTTCCTTACAACCACAGATATGTACAATATGTACCCAAAGAATTTTGTTGGACGATTCCTCACGGATCTTATAATCTCGATAATCAGGAGGATTGAAAGTTGTACAATTATGTAAATGACTTTTTTCTGGTAAATACGTAAATCTATAAAATACTTTTTTCCTTGCAAGCAGAGATACATACCCAAAGAAATAAATTCGTTGAACGATTTCTCACGGATCTTATAATCTCGAGAATCAGAAAGATTGAAAGTTGTACAATTATTTAAATAACTTTCTTCCGGTAAATACGTAAATCTACAAAATACTTTTTTCCTTACAACCACAGATACATACCCAAAGAAATAGATTCGTTGATCGATCCTCACGGATCTTATAATCTCGAAAATCAGAAAGATTGAAAGTTGTACAATTATTTAAATAACTTTTGCAACAACAAAATTTCAACTTTGCACGACGATCCGCAGTCTAACAGTCAGGCTCGATACCATCAAAAATGGAGGAACTCGTACGTACTCTGGCCGGGAACTTTGACCATCGTCCAGCTCGTTAAAAGCAGAGTGCATCCCGGCGATTTTTCTCGATGCTTCGAAATTCGGAATATTCTTCGGGTTCAGAGTGTTCAGAGGGGGTCGCGAGTCTAATCGGACCTTTGCCAGTCGATCGGTAACGTTCGTTTCGGCTGCGACGCGTCTCTCTCCTCTCTCTCTTTTCCCTAGGGGTCGTAATCTTCTTTTAAATCTGAAGAGGCGAGACCCGACGGCAGCTTTCCTCCAGTTTCCTCGTAGATGTTGTTGCGAGAGAGTCATGTATCTATAAGGAGAGAGAGATCGACTTTGTGCTCTCTCTCTCTGGCGTACATGGACGTACATATATGTGCTGGTGCGTTCTATTAACGAGTCTCCTCGGTAAAGGTTGATCCCTAGTGCCGCGATGCCCGACCACCAAACTACGGCCTCGGGTTCGAGTTCGCCGTTAATCCGTTTATCGCGTTACCGCCACCACCGGCCTAGCAACCCCCGACCAACCCTCTCTCTCTCTCTCAACCACCCCTCTCCGCACAACCCCCTCCTGCCTCACACTCTGTGCAACCCCCTGTTACCCGTACCAACGACCACGAAGACGTATACCGTCGCGCTAACAGGCCGCCCTCCCAGTCTCGCGACGATATCGCAGCCTGCGACGATCTAGATGACAACCGAAGGTCCCACGCTGTCCCACTTTTGCCGAGGACTGTTCCTTTTTTCTAGAATCGCAGTGCACAGCCTTCGTACTGTGCAAAATATTGCCCCCGGATGGAAATAGAGGACGCGCGGCGCGTAGAACATAGAAATTGCACTCCAGGTCGCACTGATCTATCTGACAGTCGGAGGCCCTCCATTTTGGATTTCCTCAAGATCTCTTTTCCCACGATCATATCTCTCAAGCAGAGTAGAACTAGTAGTTAAAAATGACTAATAATCTGATTGTGATTATTAGTCATAGCAAAATAGTCATTAGATAAAACTATTTGATTAGTTGGTCGTAGCTACGTGGCGCTAGTTAGTCACAGCTCTAAGTAATCGTTAGTTATTGCTTATTAGTAGACGGCGGATTTTATGCATTTATGATAGAAATGGGCAGGTCTAATTTTTGACAGTAAAATAATTTGAAGAATTTAATTGTACTACATAGCATATTATTTTCTACTTGTTAAACATATATTCAGCAAGAAATTAAATATTTATTTCAGCCCAGCTTGTTGCGATTCAGGTAGAAAGTTTTCATTTTGTATAAAGATCCGCAGTCTACTTATTAGTTATGATTAATCATTAGTTAGGGTAAATTAGTATATAAGGTGAGTAAATTCGTATGTAGGGTAAATTAATATGTATACTTAAACTATATCGGAATTTGCAGTGACCAAACGTGTCATAATCTGTATATTATATGTTTATAAACTATAATAGGATAATTGTTTTTGTTATTATTATGTCTTATTTTAACTTATAACCATTTTTAGTCATTAGTCATAGTGAAATTCTGATTGCGTATTTAGTCATTAGTTACGCCAGTATATTCAGTACTCAATATTCATGCTTGATAAAAATTTAGTAATTATTCATTAGTCATTACGCTCAAATACTTATGTAGTCATTACTCATAGTCACGCTCAAGTATTAACTTAGTCATTAATTATTAGTCACTTTTGTAGAGTTTATGAAGTTATTAGTCAATAATCATAATTGTGACTAGCGTTTGCCCAACTCTGCCCAAAGTTACCTGAAACTATTGAAAAGACGGAGAGTCCCGTGTTACCCGAAGCTCAGGAAAGGAAAATATGTGTTTCTTTTTTTTGCATAGAGTTCCGCAGTCTAATCGTTGCCTGGAGCAGGGCGCAGACTGAAGAACCTTTCCGAGAATATATTCGCTTATCTTTTCCACATTTTAGCCCCGCCGGGGACCCAGAACGAATTCTCCAGCAGCCGAGTCGCCGTGGAAGAAAAATCCGTGGGCGTCGAAAAAAGAGGGACCAATGGAAAGCATGGTCTACGTGTAAAGAATTAATCGGATCCAGCTCGTTAACGTGCGGAATCGTGTCGGGTTATGCGCTCGCGGAGAAAGGAGGAAGGCACGAGCGTATTGCAAGTCTAGACTCGCGACGCGAGGAAGATAGCTGTTCCTAGGCTAGCCGTAATCGGTGTAGTCGCCACACCCCGAGACTACCGTCCACCGGTTCTCTCTCTTCCCTCTCCTTCGATGTCCATTGCCAACCCTCTCTCTCTCTCTCTCCCCCCCCCCTCGGTGCAGCGTTTGGTCTCTTTTCTTCGTGGTTTCTTCGTTGCTCGCTGTTCCGTGCTCGTGCGACGCAGAGAATCGACGAAGAGAATCGACGAAGAGCGGAAAAGAGAGAGAGAGAGTGAGGGGAGAGGATGGAGAACGAGTAACCATTCTACTCGTTGGTCGAGTCCCCTCGGGAATCCGCAATCCACGATCGGCGTCCACGATCTCGCGTCATCCGCTCCGGTTCATCTCGAGCCGTATCGATCCCACGTTCTAGAGATCTTTCGGATTTGAAGTTGGACAGACCAGCCACCGGAAGAATCCCTCCGAGGATCGATGTCCTCCCAGCGAGCCGCGATTCGCCGGCGAAAACTGTCACCGACACGATTGATTTCCTTTTCGCGAGCTTCCTACCCCGATTTGCATCGTTACCGCAGTTATTTCTAGTCTGCCCGAGGTATTTTCGGGACCGTCGTTATCCGGATCCGAAGATCCTGCACCCCTAGAACGTTGCCGGATACTTTCGGTCGGAGCGTGTGCCACCTGAAATATGCATGCTGCTCTTTGTACAGTCTTCCTTCCTCGGTTCCATCAATTTTTTTCTATTCTAGAAATTTCCGCATTCTAGAAGTCACCGAAGAAGACGTTCCGCAGTCAATGTCCAGCTTGTGCAGCTCGGACGTTTATTAGTCGACTTTTTGCATCTATTGATTAATTAGGGGTTGCTATTCCTAGGAAGCCAATCGGAAGACCCAGAATTAACGATTTTCACCCTCATCCGAACATTCGTTTCACGAACTGAATCTGTCCCCTGGAGTCGAACTGACACAGTGATACAAAATACAACAAATTTGACGAGTTAACATTTACATCTTAGGTTTCTCGGTTATGTTATGTTGTGTTTTTCGATGTATTTTATCCCTGCTACCCCTGTTAGCTACCACAATCAAAAATTTTTAAGAGAAAAAGTTGAGCGTCTCATCGAAATGAAGCTACTCACGGAAAATTAGCTGGATTGTAATCAATTGTAAAAATAGGCCCTGGATCCTGGACTATCACACAAAGTTTCGGGAAAATTTACCTACAAATAACTGTTTTAATGGGTCGTTACAAACTTCCAAAAAAAAATTACGCAGGATTAACTCATAATATCAGTACCTTTATACCAATAGTTTTTTTTTTCTTTTATGCATGTCCTTTCTTAGTAATTTATGTTAAGTCTTTATTCTATTGTAAATGGACCTCGGTCCGTGCATAATAAATAATAATAATAATAAAAATAACAGAACAGTATAACTTATTTCGGGAAAACTGTGTCAAATTGACACGAGGAACGAGTCAAAGTTTATAATAATTTTAAAGTTGCATGATACAAACGTAACGTCCTCCGACGCAACTGCGTTTCATGGAACATTTACTAAATTCCTCGTTATCCAAAGATTCACCGTTTCGAGATGCACCATATTTCTTTTAAAAATTCAACGATCAATCTTTTTGATGGATGAATGAATTGAAAACCAGGAACGTAGTATGTATTTAGCACAACGATATTCTTCAGGAATTCTTCGTGAGAGAACTGCGTCTAATTCTGCCAGCCAATACCAAAAATTGCAGAAAGTTCGATTGGAAGCGACACATCCAGGAAGTCCTGGATCTTCCCTCGACGCCCACGGGGAGCAGCGGCTTAGGCGACGTGGAATTTGAAACCGTATCGAATTAGAAACCGATTCCGCCGCGAGAAGAGCTCTGCGACTGAGAAAGAGGGAGAGAGAGAGAGAGAAACGAGGAAGAAAGAGCCGCATTAAAGCAGACGTGCCGATATTCCGAAGCGTCGCGCGGTTCTATTTGGTTTTCAGTTATCGTTCCGAAGGAAAATGTCTGAACCGAGTTTAACGGCGCGATGCGTTCGACTGGAACGATTACTAAGCCACCGCGGACACTTCTTCCACCGAGTGGAAAGCCAACGACGCATCCTCTCCTCTCCTCGCGACTCGCGTAAACATACTAACGCTGCTGGTTTACGCCGCGGCCAGACGATCAGCTACGCTCCAAAGCATCGCCTGCCGTACCTGTTTTCGACCTTGTTATACACATCTTCGAACAATATAATCGTCTTTGAATCCAGGGAAGGTTCGACAAGAAAACAGTGGAAACGAAATCCTTTCGCTTCGACTATTTTTTCGAACCTTTACCTTTTTTTCCGGCTCCATTATCTGCAGGTTCAATCATAATCGTCTTTCGATCTCGAAAGATCGGAGAAATAACAAAAGATGTGAAACTGTTTCGCTTCTCTTTCCTAAAAATTCTTTTCTCTTCGCTAAAAATACTTTTTAGTCCGTTTGCAAAACGTGGTATTTTTTAAAAATTTATTTTTATTCAAATAATTACTTTCTACTCTGTTATCTACATTTCCAAACACGATCGAATGTTAATTAGTAGACTGCGGATCTTAATTGCAAAATAAAAATTGTCTGCATCGATTGCAAGAAGTAGAAAATAAATTTAACGTTTTATTTCTTCCCCTAATAATTCTAACAGAGGAAAAGTCATATGTGGACAAGATCAATTTTTAAAATTCTCCAACAATTTCGAATTTCATCTACTCAATTTTCCTATAAATACATAAAGATCCGCAGTCTATTAATTGGTATCACATTGTCCAACGAGACGAGACAGCACACGTAAACATAGCTCGAACGCGACAGAGTTTGAATTTTCAGAATATGTAAAAAATACAACTTTTATTATTTCCCTGGCAATTCCTACGAATTTCAATGTTTTCAAAAAAACTTCAAGTCGTATTTGGACATCGATTAATTTATCGTCTTAAATATCAAGGATATTAAGCAAGTCTTTTTAACAGTGTCCGAATATTAATGGGAGTGTGATTTTCGAGCAGTTAAAATGATTAACACTAAACCTACCAGCACCGGTCAAAATTTATTCCCGATTTATTATTTTGCAATTATTGATATAATAAAAATGATTTTACAAGAATTGATTGTATAAATATCTTTACTGGAGTACGTACTACAATAGGACACGCACAAAGTCTAAATAAAATCAATCTTGTCATTTTTATAAAGGAACATGTGTGTGTGTGTGTGTACCAGTTACTTTTAAGGTTCGTAGGTTTACTGTTAACCGCTTGCCGTACCATTTTCTTTACAGTTAAAGTGATTAGAACGTCTTCACCCCGAAAAATGTCGTAGAAGAGAGAAGAAAATTGCTATATTTTGTATAACTATACGTTCATTTGAATGCTTAAATATTGATTACAAACGAATCAAATATATCATCTAAAAAGAAAGACGCAACATTCATATTTGTTAGACTCCGCGAAATCTTCATCACGATTCTGCCTCGTCAAACTACGGCAATGGGTTAAGAAAGTAAATGACTGTACACACTGTTAATATCGCAAAAGTGGAATCCACGAATGCACATTCTCCTCGCTAGAATAATTTATTTCAAATTCACCACGACACCAGGACACAACGTCGCGATCTAAGAACGCCTATGGAGACAAGTTTCACTACGAATCGTCCACGTGTGACGGGCTTGTAATAAGTATTGCGGGTCGCGTAAAACCGCGTCAGCGGAGTGACATCCAGACAGACGGATATACACAGAGAGACAGAGAGACAGAGACAAAAGCAGAATCAGAAAAGCGTGCCGGCTGCTTAGCAGTGTACTTGGGTGGTGCGCGACCATGGAATATTGATATGTAAATATAGCAGCTCCGGTAGCATCGATGGTGGTAGCACGGCGGTGCAACGGCGGTTATAGGAGCGCTAGCAGGTTAACGAGCGGCTCGCACAGTGCCGTTTCTCTCTCTCTCTCTCTCACACACACACAGCGTAGCAGCTCTCCACGCCGTTTCGTGCTCGCGACGGAGGGTAAAGAGCCGGAGCGCCGAGGGGTGCAAGAGTACAGAAAGAGAGAGAGAGCGTGATAGCGAGATAAAGAGCGAGCAAGAGAATGACAGAGAGAAAAGAGAGAGAGAGGGTAGTTGGGAAGGGAAACGGGAAAGGTGGGTTGGGAAGCTCGCGCGAAGTCGTAGGTGGGTTGATGGAGGTCGAGGGTGAGACAGATAGATGGATGGATGGATGGATGGGTAGCTGGCGCGGCCGAGGGAGAGAGACAGGGTGTCAGAGAAGGAAAGGGAGAACCACCGGCACAGAGTGGGCGAGAGAAATAGAGAAGGAGAGAGAGAGAGAGAGAGGGAGCGTGGCGAGTGGAAAGGGGGATAGAAGCAGTGGCAGCGGTGGTAGAAGCGGTAGCTGGAGACCGATGTAGAGAGTGAGGCGGCAGTGGGAATAGCGGGATGGGTGAGCGAAGAGCCGGGGGAGGGTGAGTTGGGTCGCTGCCGGCAGTATAACAGAGACGGTCGGGCGTGCCGCGGAGCGTGCCACCAAAGGGGATGAGAATTTTCCGCAGCCGGGGAAATTATTGTCGCGAGCCACTCGACGGGAAATATTCACGAAAAATCCCCCCGGTCACCCATCGACCTCGTCTCTCCTTGATCGCATGCGTCGATCCATCCCGTAACTATCTAGAGAGAAAGTTTTTTTTTCGAGTGACCGTAAAAGCCCGAAAGAAGACGACGCAAGACGCAGCAAGGGGACAATAGGAACTCGTCGGTGTACAGGGACATGCCCTGCGGGACACGGCATGGAACGGGGTGGTCGGAACGGGCCGCGGAAACACGGAGAGGGCGGGAACACGTCGGTCGAGCGAGGGTTGCCGAGCTCTGCGAGCTGTGCTGCGAGAGAGCTGCGAGAGAGAGAAAGCTGCGAGAGAGAAAGCTGCGAGCTGTGCGAGCTACGAGCCGGAGGACGGGGCTACAGGAGGGTGACTATGGCTCTCCGTATGTATGCCTTCCCACGGACGGACTTTTGCGATTGTGGGCAGAGGCACGCTCGCTCTTCTCTTTTCTCTTCTTCTCTCGCTTTCTCTCTCGCTCTCTCTCTCTCTCGCTCGTTCTCGTTCTCGTGCGCTTCGTGCGAGAGCTAGGCTAGCAAGCGTAGACGAGAAGCGAGCGTCACTGAAACCGCCACCCGCCACCAGCACGGTATCTACGACGCCGCCGAGAGACGAAGGCTATCTTCCACATAGACGAACACCTGGAACGGCGGCTGGGTCGCACAGTGGGCTGGAAACCCGTTTTTCCTGGCCAAGACTCGATTCTTCGAGTTTCATATTTTCAACGAATTTTCCCATCCAATCGACGTAACACCTCGAACCTCCGAAATTCCAAAATATTAACCGTTTCAGGACTTTCGAAATTTAGAAATAACTGGTTCCGATTAAGAATGTTCTGGCAGGTATACAAAAACGCAAGAAAATATTTGAAAATTTGACAAGATATAATTCTTACTAAATTAATGCAATTATCGAAGTTTGGGTTCGATTCGCTGCACCGTTTAAGAATTATAGCAACTTAAAGTTTGCGCGTTTTAACACGTCTTCTTATGGAGAATTCGTAAAATTCCACTTCAAACCCTGTTTAAACCCTATTTAAAAAATACACTCGAAAACAAAAATATGAATGGCGTTCATTGCCAATATATTGATCGATTTCGAATTTCTTGTACTTTTATCTCCCATTGTACCTCCAAAACGTCTTTAATGTTTCGTTTGTATTAACCCTTCGACGACGGTGCCCGCGAACTTCGAAAGTTATTTTAAGAAAGAATGGCACGAAGTGTGTGTGTACCGGAGCTTTTTACAATTTTCAGTTTAACGCTTTGTTTCGAATATTTTTTTATTTCGTTTCTGTTAGGTGCGTTAATGGCATTTTCGTTAAAAATAAATCGATATAAAAGTATTTTTAATTTCGGCCACAAAAAAAGTCACTTTCCAGACCACTTGCCACTGTTACCACGATTTTTCAAACATTTCCGATGATCCGGCAAAAAAGTGTTTCCGATAAAAGCTGATCGGTATTCACTTCTCTGCAAATTTTAATATAAAAGATTTCGAAACACAGTTTTTTATAGA
This sequence comes from Lasioglossum baleicum, assembly GCF_051020765.1. NCBI lineage: Eukaryota > Metazoa > Arthropoda > Insecta > Hymenoptera > Halictidae > Lasioglossum > Lasioglossum baleicum. The sequence continues at coordinate 4,934,154 of NC_134948.1, read as the reverse complement.
AATTTCATAGAAAATCGAGATCAACTCGATTTTGTAGATGTTAATACATATTTTTGACTATGATATAACCTTAAACCTTGAAATAACGTTAAAATTATGTTGCTTCGGCCTGTTCCAGTCACCACCTTCTTACACGACCACCTTTTCCAGGATCCGACCCCCTAGGAGAACGAAATTATTAAATATCTCAGTATCTAATCAATTACTAAACATTTAGGTATTGGCACGAGGTATTATACCAATTTCATATCCATAAAATTTCAAAAATCGTAGGGACTGGAAATATGGTCGGAAGAAATGTTTCATTTTCGAGTGAAAATATTAGATCGTTCGGAAAGTCACTTCGTTTTCTCAAGGAGGAAATGAAAGCCAATTTTTTAATGTATAGAATAAATTTTATGAAAATTTGTTCGTAGAATTTCTGTTTTCTGACTTTTTACGACTTCATTTGGAATGAAATTTCAACCGCATAGAATTTCGTACAATTTTTATTTGTTTTCGATCTACAAAGGCTGTTCCCATTAAGAATAGCATTTAATTTCATCCCGCTCTCGTAAAATTTGTCTACAAAAATTGGAAAATGTATAAATATCCGCAGTCTACACGAAAAACGAGATTACATTCCGATCGACATAATAGCTCCGAGTGTAAAGGGTTAAGGAATCTCGATTGCTAGTAGTTCTTAGCGTTGTTGCGTGTTTGAATCTGCGATGAGATCTCACTTCGATCAAGAGCGAGGATCTACGGAGAGAACGAAGGACGATGAACGAGTCTCGGTGAAACTGCAACGGAACGAGGTGCTAGAGTGCGGGTCGCGTGCGATCGAAAATCGCGTCCGGTCTAACCGCACCCTAACGGGAAAAAATCGCTGGAGAGCCCTGCGAGCGGACTCGCGGAGACAAAGGGCGGATAGTTGGCGGTTTCGAGGGAGAAGTAGTTCGCGCGTGTCGCGTACCCGTGCAGAGCCCGAGCCCGAGCCGCGGCGGAATGCCATTAGCTAAATTGCGAGGTGTCTGCTCGTTGCGTCGCTCTATTACCTCCGAGCCGCTTTTCACCGCTTTTCACCGGGTTTCCTACGCGAGACCTGCCCTATCCGTCGTCTTCGGATGCCTCCTCTTCTGCACAGGTGTTCTGTACAGGCTTCTCCTCGAAACGTGTCGCAACTCCCACGCACTGATCCCCGAAGTATACCGAACGAATGCGAAAATTCCGGATGGTCTCAAAAATAAAACAGGCCGTTGTTTCAGCAATCCTTTCCACTCGAACCACTAACTTTGCGTTTCACACTAACAAGGGAGGACTTCGATTTTGATAATTTTTTGTGAGTTGATGGTATGTGGATCCCTTATGATGTATGCAAAATATTAGGTGTAGTTACTGAATAGTTTTAAAGATATAAACAATTAAAGTTTCATACTCATAGTAATTTTCGAAGTACATAGTTCCGAAGTATGAAACTTTAATTGTTTATATGTTGAAAAATATTGAGTAACTACACCTAATATTTTGCATACATAATTAGCGATCCATATACCATCGGTTCGCAAAAAATTATCAAAATCGAAGTCGCACACTTGGGCTCCTACCCTTGTCAGCCTACCACAGAGTTGGGCAAAAATTTCATTTCGACAAAAATTTCGAATACAGTGGGTTTTTTCCAAGTGGGTCTTGAATAAATAAAAGTAATATTTTTGCCCAACTCTCTGGCCTATCGCTGCCGGTCAAATAACTGATTTCATATTTTCCGTTTTACAACTATTAAAATGATACAGCTACTTCCGGAAATGGGTCAGAATACATTTAATTCTTTGTTTCAGCACATACTCAGATAAAACGTGTAAAGTAACACATTCTAGTCGATTTTACTGGTCGTTTCAACCAGTGAAAATATTAAGAGAACTCTCATGCGTTATTCCCAATTTATTAAAATTGTTAAAGATGAAAACAAATTTTTCTAGTCGAATATTTTCGGAACCACCCCTTGGAAAGGTGGGGCACCTGTTTTGCGGCAGCCTGTATCTTCTTGCAGCATCTTTCCGGCGGCCCTCGGTAAAAATCGAGCGGCGCCCACGCGAACGAGCGTCACGGGAAGAGAAATTTGAAAACCGCGTGGGCGTTCCGAGAGCGAGAGAGAGAGAGAGAGAGAGAGGGAGATTTCACGGTTCGCCGGTGGATTTTCGCGAATTCGAAGGATCTCCCTGGTGGACGCGAACGGCCGTGATCGTGCGGTTCTGCGGTCGTGTGGGCGTACGGCCGCGCCACGCCGGGCGCACGGTTTGAAAGTGAGCAGTTAAATTATTCGCGGCGCTTTCGAGCGACAAATGGACCAGCGAGACGTTTTAAACAGTCTCGAGAGTCGGCCGTCTATAAATAGGCAGGTTAAGGAGACGGTTAAAATTAGTATTCGGCGATACGTTATCCTTCCGCCGCGGCCGATATTTGTTCGGTTCGATCGCGGGGGGCAACCGGGATCCACGAGCCCTCGATGCTTCGGCGAGAATCGCCGAAAATTCGGACGAGACTCTCCTGTTTTTAGTACTCGAACGCCTCTCCTTATAATTAGGACAGTCCCTAGGGTCTTCCGATCTCTGGAATTTTAGATCAGCTTCGTTTGATTCACTGCGGTCGAAAACTACCCTTATAAAACTAGTTTTACGCCGGGTGTCTCGCTTTAACAAACAGCGAAAGCTTCTGAAGATTTCATAGCAGATGATCTATGATATTGTCAGTAGTTCAGCAGGTGATTTAGAGGAAATATCCAGGACAGTCTGTGGGCACAGTAGAAAGAGACTACCACGCTTATGTCTCTTCTTGGGTAGCTTTAATTGACCACCGAGTGACCAGGACGCCTGAAGTAACGGTGTCAAGTGAAGAAGGACGAATGGATTTTTGGGGATGAGCGATTTAGGACATAGGACTGGCTTGCACCCTTCTCTGCGTGAACATCTGAGCTTCCGCCGCTGATGGACAGGTAGCAGACGCGTCGTCCACGTGTTTTAATCATCGGCAAATAATTGCTCCCACCGCGAAGAAGTCTGGTATTGGAATTCGGTGGGGGGTGGCTGGTCGGAAAGTTACATGACCATAATTCGGCGCAGCGGTAACGGCGTGCGAAAGGTAGGCAGGGGCAAGAAATGGCAAGGCAAGGTACGGTAAGGCAAAGAAGAGCAAAGGGAAGGAAAAGAAGGGCAACGGAAGGTGAGGCAAGGCGACGCAAAGAAGGGCGAGCTAAGGTAAGAAAAGGCAAGGGGCTCCGGCGACCGCTTAGAAGGCTCTGCGAGACGCGGTAGCCTCGGTACCGAAGAGAAGACGGCTCTCGGCGGTGCGACGAAGACGCGAGGATCAGTCGAAACGGAGAAAGTAAAAGAAGGAGCAAGAAGAGAGGCGGCTAGGCGAGCATTAAATCGGAGAAAGACCTGGGGGGGGGGTGGGGAGAGGGTGGGTGGAGGTTGGGGGCGAAGCCGGGAAGGACAGACGAGTGGAAAACGTTACGAGGGATCGGGAGAGAACGCGCGGCGGGTGTTGGCAGGAGGAGGGAGACGAGCACGATAGCGGCGCTGCGGCGTAACGACGCTATAACGTGAGCCGCCGGGTGATTACCTACCACCTCCGTACCCCGTTTACCCTTGTGCGTCGAATACTGGTGCCGTCGCGCCACGCCATGCCACGCCAGGCCATCCCACGCCGCCTCTCCGTGCTGTGCCACGCCACCGCCACCGCCACCGCCACGCCAAGCCGTGCCATGCCACGCGGAGCCTCGTGGAGCGTCGCTCTTCCTCGGCGCCAGCCGGCCACGCCAGCCACGCCACGCCACGGCGCCGCGCTTCTCCCCACAGCCACGCCGAGCTATCGCGTTTGACCATGCTACGGTACTACCACCCCACGCATCGGTAGCTCTGGATGCCACGCCATCGACCCGCCAGCATTACGCCCTACGAATTCTTCCCTGGCTCACTATCCGTCTCTCTTTCTATCTTGCGATCTCTCTCTCTCTCTCTAGCCTCTTCTCTCTTTAGCCCGCTTCTTCTCTTTCTCTCACGAGCTTCTCTCTTCACTCTCTCTCTAACTCTTTCTCTCTTCGGCTTGCTCTTCTTGTCTTTTCCTATCTATCTTCTGTCTAGCTCGTTCTCTCTCCAGCCTCACTCTGTCGGTTTGGCTCTCCCGTCCGTTCTTCTCAGCCAAGTCTGCGGGCAGACGATCGCGGACTCGGGTCTCCGGCGTTCTCCGGGTAGTGGTATCGGTATTGGTACCCGTATCGGTGTGTACCCGCGACACCCAGCAACCCGGTAACCCGCCCGCCCGCCAACCACCCCCCTGTAGCGGTAAGTTCGGCTATCGGAGAACGTCGACGCCGTAAACGCGACGCGATGCCACCCGAGAGCTAAGAGAGACCAGTTTCAGAACCGAGTAGCCCCCAGGCGAACGCACACAGACATGTGCACGGTCTCTACTCTTCTCTGTCTTTCTTTCTCTCTCTCTCTACCTGCTCGTGTAACTCGACGGGGGTGGACCCGTTTCGTCGCTACGCTCTCCTGTCGATCCGTTATCTAGTCGGTCAGCCTATGCCGCGTCAACTACAGTCGATACTACAACCACCCGGACTCTTATTCCTGGTGATCGCAAGCGGTCGACACCGATACGCTTCCTGGCGACAGCGGAAAGCTATAGCAAAGACCTAGCGATTCATTTCTGCGTTAGATATTGCGTTGGTGGATGTCCACACTTGGTCTAGGTTGCTCTACGTTGATCTATGTTGATCAATCTTGCACAACTCGGGTCTATTTTGACCCGGGACTCTGATATTTTAAATAATAATACAGCCGGTTCATCTACAGGAGTCGAGCTTCTTCTAGTTTTCAATTCTTCTAATCATTTTACTGTGTTAAATCACAGCTGCTCATTTTTGTCATATTTTAAGCGATGACCTGGAACTGATAAGAACTTTTTAAAAAAAAATTAAACCGACTTCGAAAAAACGCACTAAAAAGAATGAAATAATTTCCATTTAATTTATGTGAATACACACAAACTTAAATGCAATAGAATCTTTTCGGAGGCGGCGCAAAATTGAAAATTTTCGACGCTGGAAATTACGAAAATCCTTAAATTCTTCTAAATACTAATATATTTATATTTAAATAATATATTTGCGCCGCCTCCGAAAAGATTGTATTGCATTTAAGTTTGTGTGTATTCACATAAATTAAATGGAAATTATTTCATTCTTTTTAGTGCGTTTTTTCGAAGTCGGTTTAAGTTTTTTTTTAAAAGTATTTTTTTATATTTCACACTTTTTTATCTCTGTCAGCCGTCACATTCCAAATCGTAATTTATAAATATCTGAAAGCGGCAATCGATAACGGTAACGACGTCGCGTCGTTACTGTTTCTAATGTCTAACATTTTCGCAAATAAAATCGTAATTACTAAAGAAATGTAAAAATTTTTTTGCACGGGGGACCATCCCGGGTACATACTCTACAAGATGCAAAAGGTTTCGTTCCGATTGGTCCATCCATCTCGACGTAATCGGTGAACACACATAGAAAAAAAACGAAAAAAAGGCACATACAAATCGAATTGAGTAACCTCCTCCTTTTTCGAAGTCGGTTAAAAAATATCAAAAATCTCTTCGGTTGAAAGTAGAGCGAGCTGTCCAGTGAACGGTCACTCCACAGTTCAGACCAGTACTCGCAAATCATTATAGTGAAAAGGTGTCTTTATAGGTGGACTACCCCTAGGAACTTCTACAGTAGTCCCCTGGAGAACAGTGTACGTCTCTGTACATGTGTTCGTTCCCGAGCCTATTTCTTCGAGATCAACGTGGAGATCTTCGTATCGTGATATCTGTAGTCGCCAGGAAAAACGCCGCATGTTACATTTTCAAAGAATTTCAGTTCACGCATTAATTTCGATTTATAGTATAGGATTTACGTCTTTATCAGAAAAGAGTCATGAAAATAAATTCGAAAGGCTTCAGAACATCATGCAATCGAACCGATATCCTACGGCAAAGCATTAGCTACCAAAACTTTAAACGGCAATAACGCGAAAGTGAATTTATGTGACATGCGGCGTTCTTCCTGACAACCATAGATATAAGTAGCCCGCGATTCGAATCGGCTAGTAGAAAATTCGAATTTAGACGGAACGTTTCTCAGTCTTGCCAGGATGACAACGACTATTGAGAACGATTCGGAAGCTCTAGTGAGCAAGTTCATTCGCGAATTAGAGATTGTATATTCCGATCTTCGCAGTGAGACTGTTTGTTCGTTGCTAAAATTGCTAAAATAGCTAGTGATGGCCTAATGGTCGTAGGCGATTAAATTAGTTTAAATGATCAGCGGTTAGAATTAGGAATTAGCTATTAAGATTAGAATAGATTTATAAGTGTTTCTGGTGTCGGGTTTCTTTTTGTGTGAATGTCAGCTTAGATCTTAGCTTTTGCGAATTTTTTTTTCCAAGTATTCCCGTGCGGTGTCACAACTTTGGAGTTGGGACAACCTACGGGTTGTTCCATTTTTGATGGCCCGATTTTCAACAGGCGCTACAGGCTGTAATTGTGCAGTTAGGCGCATGTAATTTTAGCGTTAGCGTGCCCAGTGAACCCCCCACCGATCACCCTGGTCGGATCTCGATTATTGTCTTCCGCGAGCTTTTCCAAAAAGTGGGAAATTTAGGTAGAACGGGACTGAAATTCGAGGGACTCGTACTAGATACCGAGCTCGACAATCACGAAAACAGATGTTGAGTAACCTCTGGTGTTCGTTTTTCGCGTTTCGACGCTCCCCGGCTGAGATATCGCGATTAGCAAGGTCCTCCGGGGACCTTAGAACGTGGAGTCGCCAAGTAGGATAGGCTTATTTTCGGCTGGGCTATACATAGCGAAAATAAAAAAAAAGTGTGAAAAAATCGAAAAATTAGTGGCCCGAAACACCCTCGTGTGGGGGCTCGTTCGAGAGGCGCTCGAAAGAGGACCCTAAATATAGGGAAAAAAGAGGAGGTTAATTATATACCATTTTTGTCTAGAGATAAGTTATAAGTGTGTAATTTTCTGTCTCAATTGACGAATATACCTTCTATTTTTTTTGTGAAAATAAATACAGTAAAAAAATTCTACCAAAAAAAGCGGATAAAAACGACTCGATTCTTCAAAGACATTTCTAATCTGCAGTTTCGTGGCAGATTCGATGAAACCATACGTCCGATTCCGTTAATTGTCGGAAGTGAGACGCGTGCGATTTGGTACACGCGTGTGTCAGCGTGTAATCCGCGGGGCGAGATTCGCCCGTCGAATTTCCACTGGATCCTCGGGGGTTTCTGGCGATCGGTTCTGTCGGTTCGAGGCGAGGGCAAGGCGGAGGAGGCGCGAGAGTTCGCTCTACTTTTCGATCCCGGAGCATTTCACGGAGCGAGGACTGTGCCGTTCCGACGGTATTACGGAGCTATCTCCGTTAAGTTAGCGCCGCGTCGTCTCGCCTCGCCTCGCCACGGGTTCTGGCCGTATATACCCCCGACGATCCGCGATCCGCGATTCGCGGCACGACGACGGCACGAGGCCACGCCAGACCGCGTCTATCATGACCCAGGGTATGGCGTGGCGGGCGGTTCTGGCGTGGCGTGGCGTGGCGTGGCGCGGCATGGCGTGGCACGGTACGGCGCGCAACGTGGCGCGGCGAGGCTGGCCGAGGCGAACCCAGACGAGGCACGCCACGGTATCGTTTATCGCGCAGACCCAAACTCTTGGAACGGAGCTGCGCGACGCCGCACGTATCTGCCATCGAGCACGGCAGGAACGAGGCTATTACGCGAACGCGCATACATATCTACGCCAAACGAGCGACCGCGTACTCGCACGTGCGCCTCGCCTCGCCTCGCCTCGCACCACCTCGCCTCGGTTACTCCGTATGCGGCTCTCTCTCTGTGACTGCGAGCCATTCGACAGACAAAGAGAGGGCGAAAGAGAGAGCCCCGAGCGACAGAGAGGGAAACCGTGGGAGGGAAAAACTGCGAGGGGGCGAAACGGCCGCGCCACGGCTACGAGCAGATAGGGGGGTGGCGGTGACGATGCCGAGAGAGATTACTGCGGGGGTTTCGATTTCACCTTTCAACGATTCCGAAGAGTTCGCGCTTCGAAACCGGGGGAACGTCTTCCACGAAACGTTTCTCCGTCGTGGGCGTCGCGCGTCGGAGTTTTCAACCCCTCCGAGAGAAGCGAGTGGCAGTCGCCGACGAAACGTCGCGAGACTCGATCCGTTTCAATCGTTCCGCATCGATTTTCTGCAGTTCCCGCTTCTTCGGCATCGACTGCGATCTTGCTAGACGAAAGTAGCTAGTTTCATTCGGCTTCGAAGGAACTTGCGAATATCGCTCGAATTTCAAACGAAAGAATCCCGGAGTCTGTCCCTATGAGATCCGCACCGATCCTCCTGTTGTCCCTAACGAAAATAGCTGACCTAACGACTAGACTGCGGATTCTATGCATTTATGACAAACTCGAGTAGATGCACAACTGGCGGATCAACTATCGAACTGTCGAGAACCAATCGGAGCATCGAGAAACGTTCCCCTAAACGTCAACCCCTGCGTCTCGTTAGCAAACGGGTGACCCGTGCCAAAAAATGGCCCGTTTCTGCAAATAATCGCGTGGGGAAATTCCGAAAAAATTCCGGGCCACGTGTCAGAATACCACCCACACGTTCCACAACGTGTTTCTATGTTTTCTCGCGGTCGGAGGTGTCGTTTCGGGGGCATTTCCGACGCCCTCGTCCGGATGTGCCCTTCAGAGGCCAGCTAGTCGACGGCATTCGATCAAACGAAACTGGCAACGAGTTTCTTTCTGTCGGCGACGCGTGCCGTCACGCCTCCACCGCCTCCACGAGCTTCTCCTCATTCTCTCTCTCTCTCTCTCTCTGTCCTCTTCTCTCTCCAACACCGCGTCAGACTTTGCAAAGTGCCGTGGCTGCGGCGAGTAATCGAATTTCGGGGACTCGTGCGCCACGATTCGCAAGCCCACCGCCCACGCTTATCGTCCCTGGTTATCTCACTTTTCTATCGTCTATCTCTTCTTCTCCACTTATCGTGACCGATCGATGGATCGTTTTCGCACCGGCATGCGCCATCGTCGCGTTTTCCCGCTAGCCACCGGAATCGGCTCGGACATCGAAATCCCATGGATATCGAAGTAGACCCCGTTAATTATACTCGGATCAGCGTAGATCGCTTCGAAACGCTATTGGCGAACGCCTCGCTCGCCGCGCCAACAGAAAACACCATAGCTCGAGGCGAGCTGGCGCTTCACGGGGGCGGGAAATTGCGGAAGAACGAGGCCAATCCGACGAGTGTCGCGTCTACCCTTCCCGTCTCTCTTCCGATCACGTTTGCTCGGCTACGCGGAAAATCTACCCCATTTTTCCGGGCCACCCCCGGCGAAGGATTAATTGAGATTTCGTGGACGGTGGTCGACCAACAACCATCCTGCGGTTGGATTATTACAGATCTTCATCCGAAAGTCGGCTCTTGAAGGAACAAAACTCGACTGTCGAACGTCGAATTTATAAGTTCAAGAATTTTCCGTGCCTCACCTGCGACAGCGACTTCGAAAAAGAAGGAGGTTACTCAATTCGATCCGTATGTGCCTTTTTTTTCTTTTGTTATTTTTTTACAATACAATCTTTTCGGAGGCGGCGCAAAATTGAAAATTTTCAACAACGGAAATTACGAAAATCCTTAAATTCTTCTACACGCTTTCATATATTAATGTATTTTCTCTTCCCGCCTACTGATTTCCAAGTCCGCCATATTCCAATGAAATCATAATCAGCAACATCTGTCGTGTGGAAAATTTTTAATTTTTGCGCCGCCTCCGAAAAGATTGTACTATATTTAAGTTCAAGTGTGTTCACATAAATTGAATGGAAATTATTTCGTACTTTTTAGTGCACGTTTCTTCGAGGTCGGTTTAATTGTTTTCCATAAGATTTTTTTATTACGTACACTGATCCTACAGACTCCTCCGAGTAAAAGTGGTATATTTCTTCTAAGATTGTGAACGTTGCGTTGAAATCATTTTTATGCAATGAAGAAAAAAAGATCACGTGTAATGGAAATATTCTGGGTGGGAATGTTTGGTCTCCGAGTTAAAATGGTTCCGAGTGCAAAGGGTTAATAGACATTGCGTCCGATCGACGGCCGCATCGGTGGAGATCGGGAATCGATCTGGCAGATCGATCGAGCTTCGCAAGACACACCCGTCGTCGTCGCGTGGATGCCGGGGGTTTGGGTTAGGGTAGGAATATTGGAAGAGTGGTGGCGGCTGGGTGGCTAGAGGCGACTACTCGAGTCGCTGGTTCGAGTAAAACTAGGAGAGCTGCCACGAGCGAGATAAGGAGAGAAAGAGAACTGAGAGGATGAAGCGAGAAGGAGGGCTAGAAGGAACGGAAGAGGAAAAAGAAATAGGCGAGTGGCGACGGTATTGGACGGTGCGTCGTTAACGGTAACGACAGCCACCGATTGTCCCAACGATGCCGGTCTCCACCGTCGCGTTTCCCGTTTTCCACCCCGCCATCCGCCCTCCGACCTCCGGCCACGCCGCGCACCACGCCAAGCCAAGCGAAGCCACGCCGAGCCACGCCGCGCGACGACATTCGGCCTCGAGCCACCTTATTGCCGCGATAAATATAGAGCCTACTCCTTGAAACCGTCTACCCGTTCCACACTCCGCTCGCGCTTTCTTCCTTCTTCCTTCTTCCAGCTTAACGTTCTACGTACTTCTCCTCTCTTCTTCGTCCTCTTCCTCTCGAGCTGTCTCGCCTCTCTTTTCTCACCTCTTCACCTTCTCACCTCAGGGACACGCGTGGCCGCCACAGAAACACCGGAATCGCTGATTGAGCACCCGAGTTTGTCGAACCACCATCGACCACTGCAAACGGTTCCACGTACCGATGCATTTATCGTAGTTCAGCTGGCGACCCTGGGTCGGTCCTGACCCGGTACAAAAGCTCGCCGAGATCTGTGAAATTCGTCCCGTTGGAAACTGTTCAGGCCGGTTGATCGAGAACAATTGATTCGACGATTCTCGGCCGTTCTTCAGGAATCGAACTCGAAGCGCCGCTGTAGCTTGTTACCCCGGGATTTGAATTGTAATCGAAATTCGAATTTGAACTTGCATCTCCTGGAGCTTGAATTTGAATTCACCAGAGTTTGAATTTGAACTTGAATCTCCTAGAACAGTAGTTCTTAAACTTATGCAGTCCGGGGCCCTCCATTTTCTTTGCGGACCCCATGCCAACCCTAGGCATTTCACGTAGTTCTTGAGACTTAATTTGAAACATGAGAATGTGAAAACATGAAACATTTTGAACATGAAAATGATTCAAATGACCTTTTTTCAGGGGGGCCGCGGACCTCAGTTTAAGAACCACTGTCCTAGAATTCGAATTTCAGTTAAACTCAGAAGCGAACGAAACAAAAAAATTGTTTAAGGGTAACGTTTCGAGAGGAAGTTGGTCTTGTATCAGTTCTCGCGATCGGTCTTGCTAAGGTTAAGTCGAGGCAGGGCTTGTTCGATGATACCGTGAAGCGGGAACCGGAGCGGGCTACAGGGATTAATCATTGAGCACGGTCTGGATGCAAAATGGCTGCGATCGATCCATCGCGCGGCGATGCGCTGGCGAAATGATTTCGTAACGAGGTTCTCCCGACGTTTCCCTCTCTTCGCCTAAACGTCTGTCCATTTATACATTCGTCTCTGCCGACTGTTTCTCTCTCTCTCTTTCGGTATCTCTCTCTCTCCGCTCTGTTCAATTGTGTCTCTGTTTCTCTCCGCGCTTCGTTTCTCTGTTCCCCATCGCAACCCCCCCCCTCCGCCATCCGAAACCAGACCTCCTGACTATTTCTCCTTCCCTCTGACGTTCGTCCGTCGGACGTCTGGTTCACGACCTCGTTCTATTCTTGCTGAAATTACGACGCTTCGTCGGGTCCGTTAGAGACCGGGCACACTTGCCGCTCGCGACTCGCTGAACGAGCCACGAAAACGCCGAAAAAAAAACACACACACACACACGAACACACCGACGAGAACGCCGCCATCACCAACACGCTCGCCAGCGAATTTACCATGTGCCAGGCTGACTCGATAATTACCTGAGACATTATTAGAAAATTCGTTACGTTAATCTCATTTTTCAGACGTCCCCTCTCTCCTCGGCAAGCTGGAAAAAGTGTTTTCTGATGGAAGAACCAAAGGCTTCCTCGGGTCTTGGTCTTTGGGAAATTAATGATCAGGGCTTTTACGTCGCACACATTGACGAGCTTATAATTTACTTTTAAAGATTAATATTATTATATTTTATATACCGGGGTTGTTTCACGTAACTTGATCACCTTAAATATCTTTGTTGTTTTTAAAGATACGTCAAATGGCTGCGGGACAAAGTTGAATGGTAAAACGGGGCTCATACGATACCAAAAAAGACATTTGCCGTATCTTCAAAAACAACAGAGATATTTAAGGTGGTCAAGTTAGATGAAATACCCGGTATGCTCTACTTCGAATATGCTTTTCAGCAGGCTCAAAAATACCGACGAAATTCCACTAAAGCACACACGAAGACTCGAGTTTATGACAGGCATCGCTCTTCCGAATTTTAACAATCGTTCCCAATGTTAATTCCGCAGATTTCCTCCTCCCTGCTCGTCGATTGATTGCTTTAATCTCGCTACAGTTTCCCATTTTCAAAGAAGGAATTTCAGAACGCGATTGTTCGTCCCTTAATCACAAGGAAGGAATTTACTATCCGTATCTCTCGCTGATCAAGTCACCAATCCTGAAGGCACGAACATAATTTTTTTGGAATGGTAATGTTTTGTCGTTCTCAGTGGATGTGGGGGTTGGTTTAAGGGTTGAACCCCCGTATCGCTATCGTGTATCAACCGATTAGAACGTTCCCTTTCTCCCGGTGTTCTTCGCTGTTTATTTCTATTCCGATATCTCGCGTGCCCCTCCTCTTCGTAATTCCGTTCGACGCGCTCCTCCTTGATCATCCGACACAATAGGCACGCGAGCTGCTCCTCGCGCGCCACGCCGTTTAAAGAAGATCGCACGTTAAAGCAAACTCGCGATTCCGACCGGAACATTGCGAATTTCTTGTTGAAAAAAAAAAATTGGAATTCCCATAAAAATTCTCACATCTCATTTCTTTTTCAAACTGACTCGTAACAGGGGACTTCTTTTCACATTTTTGTACATCGATTTAGTACTTCCTTCGAGATTACGATCGCAAAGAAAAGTGCCAGAGCCTCTTGGTCGAAGCACAATGACTCGGAAGCCTATTAATGGGTCACTCGCACACGCCGCGGAGATCCGCAATGCACTTGTCACCGTGCGTTCAACGGTAAATGCAGTACTTGCAAGAAGCAGGTGTTACACCTGTCCGAATTTCAACGTTCCGTCGAATGTCTCGTGGGCAGAGTTGTTTTCTTTCTCCCTTCGCTGCCTTCGTTCACTCTTTCCGAGAGCGAGTTTTCCCTTTTTCCCTGAACGCGCGAGCATCGATCGTTTCGCACGCGCTTCCTATATCCGCATAATTGCAACGATATACCGATAGAGAGACGGCGAGGGGTGAATGGCGGATGTGTGGAAAAAGCCATAGTGCGGCGGTGGGGAGCGGTATATCGCGGAAATCAACGGTGGAATAGATTCCTTCTAGTCCCAGCTTAACAAAGTTCAAATTGTTAGCGCAATATTTTTATTATGATCGTTCCCTTGTGGTTTATTCAACTCGCTATTCCCCTTCCACCGAGGCCTAACCACTTCGCTCCATTTTAATTCCGATTTTGTCTTCTTGTGCATTTATTATACAAACTTAGAATATGACAGTATTTGTAGATTCTTCTCATGTTTTTACTGTTTTAAATTACACTTAGAATATGACAGTATTTGTAGATTCTTCTAATGTCTTTACTGTTTTAAATTACACTTAGAATATGACAGTATTTTTAAATTCTTCTAATGTTTTTGCTGTTTTAAATTACACTTACATTAGAATATGACAGTATTTGTAGATTCTTCTAATGTTTTTACTGTTTTAAATTACACTTAGAATATGACAGAATCTGTAGACTCTTCTACTGTTTTTACTGTTTTAAATTACACTTAGAATATGACAGTATTTGTAGATTCTTCTACTGTTTTTACTATTTTAAATTACACTTAGAATATGACAGTATTTTTAGATTCTTCTAATGTTTTTGCTGTTTAGAATATGACAGTATTTGTAGATTCTTCTAATGTTTTTACTGTTTTAAATTACACTTAGAATATGACAGTATTTTTAGATTCTTCTAATGTTTTTGCTGTTTTAAATTACACTTACATTAGAATATGACAGTATTTGTAGATTCTTCTAATGTTTTTACTGTTTTAAATTACACTTAGAATATGACAGAATTTGTAGACTCTTCTACTGTTTTTACTGTTTTAAATTACACTTAGAATATGACAGTATTTGTAGATTCTTCTACTGTTTTTACTATTTTAAATTACACTTAGAATATGACAGTATTTTTAGATTCTTCTAATGTTTTTGCTGTTTAGAATATGACAGTATTTGTAGATTCTTCTAATGTTTTTACTGTTTTAAATTACACTTAGAATATGACAGTATTTTTAGATTCTTCTAATGTTTTTGCTGTTTTAAATTACACTTACATTAGAATATGACAGTATTTGTAGATTCTTCTAATGTTTTTACTGTTTTAAATTACACTTAGAATATGACAGAATTTGTAGACTCTTCTACTGTTTTTACTGTTTTAAATTACACTTAGAATATGACAGTATTTTTAGATTCTTCTAATGTTTTTGCTGTTTTAAATTACACTTAGAATATGACAGTATTTGTAGACACTTCTAATGTTTTTACTGTTTTATATTACACCTACTCATCTTGGTCATAATTGCATAAAATCAGCATTCTATTTATTATCAATCGGACGTTACAATCTATCATTTTTTTCAAGAGGCTCTCAATCCCTTTCTTTTCAAATAAAATTTCTTTTCGTAAAGCCTTTGGATGCCCTCTTTTCAAATAGGGGGTGGATCGATCGATCTTGTATATTATTATGAATCATTCAAAAATCGATTCTTCTTACCTGTTCCCATGATACAGAAGAACGTGGCAGCAGCTTCGCAGGAGGACGTGGTTGATCGACGGAGTTGCAGAACGAGTGGGTGGGAACGATTCGGAATTGTTGCAGGCAGATGGACCATCCTTCCAAGTACCGCAGGTTGTGTCGTTCTCGACGTTACCAATCAATTAAATTGCCACAAACTGGAGGGAAATACAAAAGTTTCTTTTCGCACTCGAGTGGCGACTCTGTGGCACCAATAAAAATTTCACCTCAATTGTTTGTTGTTTTGAAAGATACGTCAAATGTCGGGAAGACAAAGCTGAATGGTAAAATAGGGTTCACACGATACTAAAAAATGTTTAAAAATTTTTTGGTATCGTAGGAGCCACATTTTACCATTGAACTTTGTCCTTCAGACATTCATGTCCTTTAGTATCTTTAAAAACAACAAAGATATTTGAGGTGGCAACGTTACGTGACTCACCCCGCATACATATTATATATTAGTATAAAATGGAAATATTCTTGGAAGAAAAACTTGGTTCGAACAGGTGGGAAATATAACACAAGAATATTTTCAAATTCTTCTAATGTTTTTACTGTTTTAAATTACAGCTATTTCGTCACAAATGCATCAAATCCGCTGTCTACCATTAACAGGCTTGTTAATAAAAATCGATTATCCTGTATACGAAGGCAACAAATCCGTACGGTACGTTTAAACAATGTTGCGTCTATGTAAAATTGCAAATCGCTCTTGCGGCATCCTGTAGTATAAAAACGAAAACATTGCATCGGTCACAGTTCCCCTTCCCCGGATCCCATTCGACAAAGGAGAGTCATCGTACAAAGGAAAACGGCGATTGGTGGTTTTACGCTTTATTAGCTGAAAGTTTTGCAAATAAAGAGACCGTACACACTGCGAGAACGACGTTCGGCAAATCATGAAAATCATCCGACCGAAAAGACGCGTGTCGTGTTCCTCGAAGAAAAACTGAAAAATCGTCGTTCGGCAGCGCGCCGGGATCACGTTGTGTCAAGCAAAATACACGCAGCGCAGCTCGTTAGATCAAGGAGTCGGAGAGAGATTACTTTTCGCTAATACATATTACGTATGGATGCGGGGTCGGGGGGTGGTGGGTGGGGTTGGGGAGGATTTATTAAATATCAATCGACAGGGTTGTTTGTTCTGTTGTCTCGTCGTTGCGATTATCACCATGTATCATCATGTAAATAGGTACAACGTGGTTGTGCATTGCAGTTTCATAGAAAATGTTATGCATTTAGCTTACAATTACGATACGATACGATTACGGTTTTACGATTACGATTACAATTACGATACGATACGGTTACGTTTACGGTGTTACGATTACGTTCTTCTCTTTTTTTTTTACGATTACGATACGACGACCAGTCGCACTGACAAGTGTTCCGATATGGTGCATCTTTTCTCGCGCATGCGCGGCCAGAACAGCAACGTATCTATATTAGGATGATGAGGTAGCAGAGCCCTGAGGCAGTTATAGTGGCAGGAATGTACTGAAACAATCCGCTCCGGACAAAAAGACTCCAGGACATGTCCTACGACATTCATTTTTTCGAATCAAATCATATCAATTTCTTAAAATTCTGTGGGTTGCTCGAAGTAACCCCATTTTATGGAGAATCTAACTTTACTGAGGCTAAAATCGCCGCGCGTACGCGAGAAAAGGAGAGGAATACGAGAGAAAATGCACCATATCGGATTGTCGCACACACCACTCGTCGCGCCCCCTTCATCATGCGTTTTGTCAGTCCTCCGTCCGTCTTACACTCTTCGTAAAAGTATAGCGTTTCATTCTTCTGTTTTTTTTTTGTTTCGTGGTTTTTTTTCTTGTTATTTAGCGGTTTGTCTCGCCGATCCGCGAGAAAATGATCGGCGGGGCTCTATCGTAGCAGAGTTCCAGAACTGTCACTGCCAGCTCTTCTAACGTCTCCCGAACAATGTTGACGCGTAACAAGGCTTCGTTCCTTACGGGAACTGCTCCTGAAAATACGTTGCTTAGCGATGGCAGTGAGTAGAACGAGCTTTCTCGGTTTCTCGAGCAACTAGGAATACATCTCTATTCTCTGTTTTACTCCTCGTTCGTTCGTTCTTTTCGCTTTTTTTTCTCTCTCTCTCTCCCTCTTCCTTTATTTCTCCTCTATTATATGTACTTCAAAACTGTGTGCGTCCCGACGGAACGTCGAAACGTTTCGTTGCACTTTATAGTAGCTTGTACCAGAACAGATAATGCTCGCTCTCGCTGATCTGCAGGTCGTCGACGCCTGAAATCGATCGATTTTAGTGCCAGTGGAACGGAACCAGGGTCGGTCGACAAGTGTGTTACAAACTCTATTTTCACTGTATCTGTGCCGGTCGATTGCGAACCGACGCTATCAGAACTCGCGCCTCTCCACTTTTGCTGAACGTATTTTCCAACCAAGAACTGACCACTAGACGATCTTCAAACTTTAGACAGATGAAAAATCTTCGGGAATAAATGCGTTGGTGCCAATGACCTCCGTTTAGTGCACTTAAAATTATACTTCACTCTAAATGTGCTATTTCGCACGACTAAAAAGCCCATTTAATATTTCAGACGCGACAGCTTCGAAAATTTCACGAAATGTGATTTATTTGACCAGATAAAATTGAGAAGTTTGCAGATTTTAGAGATTCTGCGGACTCTGACTCTTTCTACACTGAGAAAAAAAGGTAGTTACTTCAATAACACGCGTGTTATTGTAATTTTTTCACTTCTATCAATATCAATGTACTCTTTTCAATAGTATGAAATTTAGAAGCAAATTGTGATGTATTTGAATTGTCTATCATGAAATGATTGAAAATATTATTCGATTCAATACCGTACATTATTATTCGTAATATTTCTCTTTTTCCTTCAATCAGATATGTTGTTAAAAAAATTTGAGAAATGTATTGATTTATACTGGAATTGGTTCGAGGCCATATCTTATTTTTTTCAAAACATTGATGTCAAGCTATTCGCTTATATGATTGGCGGAAATGAGTTTTGCTATTGAAATTCAATAGTATCAAATATTAAAATAAGTTCATATGATATTGGCACTATTCAATAGTACATCTTATTGAATCAACATATATTTTTTTTGTTTCGACAGGATTTTTTTCTCAGTGTACGCTCGGTACACGAATGCAAAAGTTCATTTATAAATAATTCCGTTTTCCATTTATATCAAAGTGCACTGTGACTTCATTATACATATACAGGGTGAGTCACCTAACGTTGCCAACTCAGATATCTTTGTTGTTGTTAAAGATACGTCAAATGTCTGAGGGACAAAGTTGAATGGTAAAATGGGGCTCACACGGTACCAAATAAAAACAACAAAGATGTTTGAGGTGGCAACGTTAGGTGACTCACCCTGTATACAGGGCGTTCGACGACAGGGAGAAAATGTAAGGGTGGTTCTCGACGATAGTATACGACGAAAATGAAGAATAAAAGAATTGCGATTTCAGCTTCGTTGTTGAGTTATTAACAATTAAAAATCCGCCTAAAATGCGGCAACGCGGCCAACAGGGGTGTACGTTCCGTACGTCATAGAGGCGCGCGACAGTCACGTGTCAAGTGATAGATGCATGCATAGCTTGGTTCTCATTTGGGGCCCCAGTGAGGTGAAAATGTTTAATAAATCGTTGGACGACATTGAACCTACCTACTCGTTAAAATCCAGAAGGCCATTATCGTCTTATATTATCATCGAGAACCACCCCTTAAATTTTCTTCCACCTGTAATCGAACACCCCGCATATGCAGACACGTGTTCCTCCCCTGTTTCGCGATTTTGTCCATTCACTTGTCGACCAACCGAGTGCAACTTTCGACAAAATCCGTGAACATACCTCCAGGTGCGACCAGTTGATTGCCCGGCGGCGTGGAAGGGTCTGGCGGCGAGGGGAGCCGATAAAGCAGCCAAAAGTGATAGGTCAGCGGCTCCTCTTTGTATCCAGCTATCGTGTGAACATAATGGCCATTAGGCCACTCCGAGGCGACGAACTGGAAGTGCGGCGACATGTCCGCGGCCAGGAGCATCACTTCGTAGAACGTTTCGTTCTTCGGGGCGGTCACCGTCAAGTTGTACGTCTCGTTGACGTTGCTGCCGACCCACAATGTGTACGACACGTTCACCATAATTGGTGCCGTGGTGCCCACGATTGTACCGCTGTCTGTGTTGCTGGCGTTCAACGCGTTGTTCGCCGCGGTGTTGTCCTTGACGCTGCTGTTGCTGTTCTTACCGTTGTTATTATTGCTGCTGGCGAGATTTCCGTTGCTTGCGTTGCTCGTGTAGCTGCTCTCGCTTGTACTGGAGTTGTTTATGTTGTTCACTAGCGTCGGGGACGACACTGACTCACTGTGGTTGCTGGATATCGTCGGCTCTGGTAGAAACAGACCGTGTTAGGGTTCGGACATTTTTCACAACGGACCATTTCTCGAAATTGATCCGTAGTCCGAGTTTCATTTTTTTGACAAAATTGCGTAACGTCCGCAGTCTAGTAAATTTCTGTTTGTTTGGGAATGTGATAGAATTAAAGGACGAAAATGAATCTCACCATTGGTGTTTCCATTGCTGTTCACGTTGTTCCCGTTGCCGTTCCCGATGGTGGTCAGTCTCGGTGGCGAAGTGTCAGCGAGTCCCTGTCCACAATCGAGAGTCCTTATGCTGGACAGACCTCTAGGAGTGACCCCAAGAAGTGCTTCAGCGGTGGCTCTAACATCGCCCGCGAAGGAGCCATCAGCTCTTTGCTGGCTACTCAGCCAAGCCAGGACAGCAGACCTGTTCCAATTATCAGCGGGCTCGTTCTCAGCTTCCTCCAGGGCTTGCATCACCAAGGCTGTTGTCCTCAGGTCTCCGAAACTGCCGTCTAGCCTCTGCTGCTGCGCCAGGCCGATTGAAGGCTTGCGCACGAAGTGGTGGAGGTTTCTGTGTCTGTGGTCCTGCACGATGCATTTCAGTGCCAAGATCACCATCGCCACAGTATCTATGGAAAGGAATTGTTAGCGACATACTCCTGTTAAGGCGTCGTTCAGGCACATGGGTAGTTTGTTGGATTAACGCGATGCTAACCGACGTTATGATCCTGGGCGGCGTTAGCGATGTCCAGCAGCCGACGAATCTGCCTCTTTCGCACGTGAGCTTGCGCGTTGCAAGCTGCCAAGGTGGTCAGAGCGAACTCGTAGTCGGTAGGAGGTTCGTGATGCTGCAACGTGCCGATGAGATCGTGTCCGTGGAACTGTCTCGGGTCCGTGCACATCGCGTTCAACGCGAGAGTGTAGCGCGCCAGTCGGACCGGCGACAGACCGATCTCCCGGTGCCTGAAATGTCGATCGGGCGCCGTCAATCGCTTTTCATCAAATTGCGAGCGTTCGAAATTGCACGCGTTCAGGTTTCACGCGTTGGAAGTTGCACGCCTTTAAATTCCACGCGGTGCAAATTGCACGCGTCCAAATTGAACGCATCCAAATTGCACACGCTCGAGTTCCACGCATCTAAATTGCACGTGTTGGAAACTGCACGCCTTCAAGTTCCACGCGTTGCAAATTGCAGCATCCAAATTGCACGCGTTGGAAATTACACGGGCCCAAGATCCACGCATTCAAATTCCACGCGTTGCAAATTGCACGCGTCCAAATTGAACGCATCCGAATTGCACGTACTTAAGTTCCACGCGTTGGAAATTACACGCGCTCAAGTTCCTCGCATCCAAACTGCACGCGTTGAAAATCGCACGCTCCCAAACTCTACGCATTCAAACTCCACGCATTCAAATTGCACGCATCCAAATTGCACGCGTCCATATTGCACGTGTAGAAACTGCACGCCTTCAAGTTCCACGCGTAGCAAATTGCACGCGTTCAAGTTCCACGCATCCAAATAGCACGCGCGAGCGGATGCCCAGCCTGCAGCAATATTGCCAGTAGACAAATTGCATCGTAAGGGGTTAATAACGACGGTACAGTCCCCCGTTGAAAATTCCCAGCATAGTTACCTCCAAAGCAACAGCACGATCTCCAGCTCCATTTGCTTGCTGCTCAGCTGCAGCTCCAGAGGCACCGGTGGAGCGACGTTGTCCTCCCTCGACAAGTTTCCAAGACGAATCACCAATAGAACCCGATGAGTATCGTTTCCCCAGCCAGCATCCTTGTCTCTCTGACTCCAGAGCCATGCAGTGCCTCGCTCCAGAATGCTCTCCGCTTCCGCGTCGCTCGAGCCGACCTCCGCGACGCTTCCTATTAATCATAATCATTCGTTAGCCTCATCACGGACCTCGAGCTTTCACACCCGGTCATCGCACGGTTTCTACTGTCTTTTCGTTTTCACTTGCTAGCTGCACTGTTGTCGGAATACGCGAGAAGTGCGGCTAGCAAGGAGAATGCTTGATCAGGGGACGGAAGGCAATGATCTTTGTTGTTTTGAAGGATTAATTATAGAAGAATGGAGACAGTACCTTCGCATCGAGCCAAGTCGAGGACGCCCAGACAGAGGAGCACCATCACGGCTGCCATGCTAGCTCTTCCCCACATTTTCACCCAGTTTTGGACGATGCACATAGACTGCTAGACGCCTTCTGCAACCAGACAAGGTGAGATCGTCGCTTAGACACTTCCCAACTTGATTTTCCGATTTCTATGAATTCTGACGAGGTTCTACCGACGCGTGTAACTTGTTTGGACCCGGGGACGAGGTTTTTGTGTCTGAGGGTAGCACCGGTGAGTCAGACACGAGGGTACCTCGCCCGCTCGCGGAAACACTACTGGGAACAACACGATATTGCGTGGGGGATCGATATCGTCGCAGCACCCGTCGTCCTCCGAGCCAACGCACGGTATATACCCATATACTCGGTCTCGCCAACTATACGTACACTCGTTGGTAACACCAGATATAGGTACGTGTGCCCCGTTCTCTCTCTCTCTCTCTCTCTCTCCTTTTTCACGCTGCTGCCTAGTTTCACTCTCCCTCTCTTTCTCCCACTATCTTTCTCTTGCTATCTCACTCTCTCTCTCTCTCTTTCCCTCTCTATGCGCTCGGTGCATCCATCACACACGCCCCGATGCGCTTCCGGTGGCGGCTGCGGGCGGCAGCAGCAGCAAACCTATCACTGATTCACCCTCTGCGCATCGTCTTTAACCCGGGATTATCTGTCTGACTCGCCTAATTGATCAAACTGCATTTTTAATATGGGAGAACTCCTCGCAAATTGGATCCGGCGAGGCTCTCCGCCCCTTTGACAGGCCCGATAATCCAATTTGCTGGAGGACGAGTCGAAAGAATTTTCAGAAAATCGCGATTGGTCTGGATAGCGAAAGTCTTGGACCAGAAATGAAAATTTTAGAAACTATCATTTACAGCGATATATAAGTATATTAATATATGTATATGATTATATATATATATATATATGTAAATAATTTATATATAAATTTTAAATTAAAATATAAATTAATAAATTTGTTACGAGATTTAAAGGGAAATATTAATTACTTTCTGAAACTTCCGTAATGTTTTTGTTTTCAATTCTAGATTAATTTAAAGTGGAATTTTAGGAAAATTGTAAATTGTAGAAAAATGTAGACACAAGGGTTGAAAGGGGTAGACGCTGACGCGCTCCGATCCTGATTTTCGCGAAAGGTTAGTCATCCAGGGTTAAATCCTGCCGCGCTTTCTCCCTCGGCCGTATATACAGACCCCGCCGTGCTCAATCTATTCGTTTGCTATAGCGATTGATTATCGGATTGTCGAATGTATGCAGATCTAGGTGGATAAGAAACGACAGGCGACTGCGACGACACTATAACCAGCGAAGAACGAACGTCTAGGAAAATCGATGTACCCTATGCAGATGGTAACGCGATAGTTCGGTCTCCCGATTGAACGAAAAACTGCATTGTTCCTTAATCATTTCAATCTGATCACAATGTATCAACCCTTCGATCTTTTCTTAATTTAACGAGCAGTTTTACTTCCTTGTATCAGTCCTGCGTGGACTGATGTGTGCCACTTAAAATTGCCGCACTATTATTCAAAACGACGTGTTTACATCACCGTATTATTACCAGTAATAGTCATATGCCTCGTATGAGAAGAGAATAGAATTTTGAGAGAAATAAATCGTGTGGAAATGGAAATATTCGGAAGATGTGTGTTGGTTTTGAAGTTGAAACAGTTTTGAGTGCAGAGGGTGAAGATAGAAAGTAAAGTGAATGTAGATAAGTAAAGTAAAGATAGATATAAAGACGGGGGTGGTAGAATGTGTAACAAATTTTTTGAAGGGGTGAAATGTTGGTTGCTCTAACGTGTCCGTGTCTGCGCGATGCACCGTGTATTCCACTTACCTTACCGTCTAGTCGTGTGCGGTAAAAATGGTCGCGATTCACGTCTAGTTTCGCGAGCACAGCGGCGTTCTTAGGGGGTGGTTAACGGGCAGGAAAAGCGTTGGAAACGCGTCGAGTCGAGTCCATCGTCGTCGGCGAAACTGACGCGAGAAAAACCTCCGGAAAACCGATGCAACGAGACGATACGGAACGGAACCGAGCAAGGGATGCGAAGGGCTTCGAGGTCGCCCTCTTTCTCCCGTTAAAGAGGGTAAACTCGGCGCATCCCCTCTACGGTCCTTCTTCGCGAATCGAACGAATCCCTTCTCTGCGGCACCACGACTCTCTTTCACGGTTGGTCTTGCCGCTCAGCTGGTCCCGACACATGCACCTTATGCGACAATTCGCCTAGGTCGAGCCATAAATCGTCCCTGGATTTCGCACATCGATTTTCCTCATCGATCCGATGGACGATTTTCGTAACCCATTTGTGCCCGTAATTATGAACGTGGTCTGGGTCATACATTTCTCGTTTCGAGATATTTAAAGGAAAAGGATATTAACACTAAATGAATTCCATATAATGTTGAAATAACGAGCACTATCTAACGATTCATTTTTTTAGCTTAAAATAATAATATAACAATATTTTTAAATTCTCCGAATGTTTTTACTGTTTCAAATTACACCTGTTCATTTTTGTCATAAATACAAAAAATCCGCTGTCTAACAATGAGTCGTTAGGATGACACATGCGTTACTGTAATTTGTTCATAGAATCGGAAATTGTGTATGACTGGGCAGAATAAATTGTCATGTAAAAATAGTATGAATCAGATCCTTCCCCTTTCCCTCTCCCTTTCGTGTGTTCTCGTTGAGTATATCTAATAGTTTGAGTGTACGATCGACAGAATAGATCTTCAAATTCGCAGAAACGATAAATAATAGTCCAATAGAAATGATTATTCACAAATTAACTCTATTTCTCATTAAAATCCTGAGTATTTATAATTTTAATAATATTCGCTATATCGGCGCAGATGATTCTTGCCGCTGTTTCCATAAGAACCAATGTAAATTCCGGCAAGAATTATCTGCTGCTTATAAACGTCCGTACAGCGCCAAAACATGCAGCGGCAAAACGCTCAAACTATTAGCCAAAATTACCGACAGAGAATTTCCAATGTTTACACAGATGGCGCTACTAGTAATTTCCACAGTTACCGACTTGAAAATTTGCGTTTGGTTAACAGTTTCAGCGTTTTGCCACTGCGTCAATTGGCGCTGTACGGACATTTTAAAGAAGCAAATGATTCTTGCCGGGATTTGTATTGAATCTTATGGCGGATGCGGCAAGAATCATTCACGCTCGAATAAAAAATAATATTTGAATACTTTTCGTACAGATTTGTCGATGTACGACGGGCCAGATTGAAGCTGGAAGATTGTATTTCGTACTCGGTTTATTACGATTTGGAAACAATTACGCTTACATACAGGAAATCATTAAAAAACTAACTACAGAACTCAAACGGAAGGGTTTCGCAGAAATAATTTCTGTATGGAGATTTATGAACTTTTAAATGTTCGAAATAAAGCCTATAAAGCACACTTTAATTCAAACTGTATGTCATTTAACAGTCAATAAATTACATTTAAAAGTACAGCAACGCGGTGGAATTCGTCCGAAAGCGTTGACCCGTTGGCGAGAAAAGATGTTGGCTTCATAGTTGCGTCGACGATCATTTTTGGCTGAACTAATTATACAACTTGCATAAATAAAGATCGCCGCGTTGAATCTCGCGGGCTCTTCCAGCGAGGTGGTATTATCGACGCAACTGCTCGGTCGCAAACGCGTGCGTCGACGTTGTTCGAAGCATTTAATCGTTCGGCTCGGGTCGCTGACAATTAGTTTGAAACTTATCGATCGACTCGTTGATATGTAGAGTGTTCATTAAGGAACGTCTAAATTCCATTCTAAGACGTCGCTCGTTCGAAATTGAATTTCTACGATCGTTAAAGGAGCGGTGTGCTAGAACGGTGCTCTAGAAAAATCGAAACGGCCGTCGGCCATCTTGAATCACGCGAGCTTTGTTTGCGCCAACTTCACGCGGCAGTCGCATTTCTCTACTTTTTCGCGAGATTGTCGCTTCTCGTCTGCACTGTGTCTGTTCTCGATCCGTAACGAAAACAACGATTCGCGTATTCCCGTGAAAAAATCGTCGCCGAGTGTGTTTGGCGTGGACGCAGCAGGAGCCACTTCTCGGTGAGTCCAGGAGACAATGAGATTTCGGGAGAATTCGCAGGAAACTGCGAACATCGTGAGGAAACATCGTACTCGGACGAGGACTAACGTATTCCGTGGAACGTTTTCGAGAATGACACCGTTCCCGTTCACATCCGTGTTATCGCGCGATTAGACGCTTTTACGATTGCTCCCGCGAACCTTAGAACCTATGACAATGCGTTTTTTCAACGCCCTCGACAACGTTCCACGCGAAACCAACTCTCCCGACCAACTTTCCGCGGAACCACTCGTGTCACTTCCACCATTCGTCAACCTCGTTTTTCACCCACCGTTCCCTAGATCAAAGATAAAACCTAGCAATTCTTATCAGAAATCGGTGTGACTCGATGCGTTTTAAATCAACCGCTGAGGTTTCCACTTGGAGGAGGTTGTCGCATTTTCCTTCCTACACGATTCTTTATTTACAGACTACCCACCGAAAGTCCGTTGATATTGCCTGCGCTTCATCTCTGAAAGAACTCCAACAATTTAAAAGAAAATAGTGGACGGTGTAACTCCAAATAGTTTGCTAGTTTTCTAAGGTGTCCGCTATCGTTGAGCATGGTTTTTTAGAGACCGTTAAGACCCTGCTGGTAGATAAAAGTTAACGCTGT
This sequence comes from Lasioglossum baleicum, assembly GCF_051020765.1. NCBI lineage: Eukaryota > Metazoa > Arthropoda > Insecta > Hymenoptera > Halictidae > Lasioglossum > Lasioglossum baleicum. Next base: position 4,907,738 of record NC_134948.1, on the reverse strand, counting down.
ACGTGTACTGTCAGTCGGAGAATGAATCATTGTTTGTTTGGAGTCATTGTTCCAGATACAGTAATCTTCGATGACTTTGTTCGTAATGAGGATATCCAATGATTGATAGCTTCGAAGTGAATATTGATCTACTATATTTCGATGCATGTTAACGCATGGTTTGTTTGTAGTACCATGGGTGACGAAGCGATCGAGCTCTCTGAAAATTTCTAAGGGTCTAGTTTCTCGTTGATCCTTAAGAATATCTTCGGATATTAATCCGGATCCTGACTAAGTACCATCATTTACTATTCTGCCATTTCTATGAGTTTCTCTATCGATACGTTACTGTTTGTACCGCATTGCTGATTACAGGTGTCCTCTTTCAGAAATGATTCTGTGCTGAAGTTTCTTAAACTAAAGGCTGAATTCTAAGAGTCGATTGTAGCCTCGTTTGTCGTGTCGGATTTACCACAGAACGGAAAGTCTGTATATAAAAATGCAGTGGCACAAGGACAAAAATCGCGATGCAATTACAGTAATTTTTCTCGGTCGAACGCACCGGGTCTCACGCTCGCGAGCTACTTTAGAGTCGGCAGCCAGGATCGTCGACCGAAATTGTCGCGCGTTGTTCTTCTCCGTTAATTGCTCCCCTTTAGCCGGAGCAATTAGTTTTACTTGGATCTCGATGTGATTGCATTTATGCGAGGTCTTTAGAATCGGTTCTGCGGGACAGGTGGTCGCTGGTCCGCCTCCGAGAGTGGACTGCAGTGATTTCGTAATAGCGTGCGTTGTTTCATTATCAAACAATAATGACTCACTGGTACACGCCGGTGGCCAATTACGCGTGTAACGGAAGGAGAAACAAAGAGCTGCTCTCTCGGGTTGATAATCGTCGTTGTTCACCGAGCGATTAACACCGTTCACCGGGAACGGTTCATTCTAACCGCCGGTGGCAGACTATGGTCGACGATATCGATCGGAGATTAGCCGACCGATTAGAGGAATTCAGAACGACAACGTGTCCTCCGAGACGGGTGTGCGGCAAGAGTTGACGAACTCCCCGATCAGAATTCTTTACCGTTAACCAACGGCGCTCTCGGGTTGCACCGGCTCTATTTCTGGCAGCATTGATTTCTCGGTGGACACAGAGGTAAATAGATTATCTAGCGTATCCGCTGGCATCGCGCAATATTGTGTAACAACGTCGGACAAACGGAAGAAGGGGCCTTTTACCCCTTTTACAAACGCGGCGCTCGAAACGGTTCATTGAAACCGAGTCGCCGTACAGCGCGCCGGAACCGCAAGATGATTGATCAAATTCGTGTCTCTCTGTTAATCGTACATTGCCGACCCACCGGAGACTGGGTCAATTTTGACCCGCGATATCAAAATCAACATTCACGGACTGCATTTAGAAACAACTGGAAGATTAATCAGTATTAACCCTTTGCACTCGGAACTATTTTAACACGAAAACCAAACATTTCTTCTGACGTACATAGAATGTTTTCATTTTATGGACTCGGAGTCGCCACTCGACTGCTAAAGGTTAACTTACGAATTACCTAGTTTTAACCTGTTTGACGAGACGAATATTTCTCAACTGATTTCCATCTGTTTTATAGAAACGGCCGACGGTGCGTCGCGGAGCGCGTGTCTTTAGGGAGACGTTAACGCAACGCTGGTTGCGCTAGGTCGGGGCTAGAAAATGTCGGTTAAAAGGCCAATGAAAGGGTCTAGGACAGCCTCGGCGGCCACGGTTAATTTTAGTCGCTTATCGCTGGCTGCCTGACCCAGCTCTTCGCGCCTCTTCTTCTACGGTTTCGACTTTTCTGTTCGTCTCACCGATTCTTCCGGAGCTGCACGAGAGGTACGGACTTCTGAGAATTCGCGGAACAACGAACAAAGAGAGCAACGGACTCGAAACGGCTCGGGCAAGGATGCTGCGCTCTGCTGTCCTTCTGCCGGCCGGGGACAAACACGCGAAATCCTTTTTCCTCGATATGTACATCGCTCACTGCCCGAATATGTAAAACTGACGTCACTTCTTGGGAGAGCGCAAAAGGACGCCCACATTCTCCGTCATTCTCTCCCTCTCTCTCTCTCTCATATTCTTTCTTGTCCCGTTTTCTTGCAATCGATCGCTTTTTCCGCGGACGATCGATTCCGCCCGATCATTTCCTCGTTCTTCGCTCGACGATCTTCGCGCGAGGTTCGTCGCAATTCTTCCGAAGCGTACTCGAAACGGCGCAGCTTTTATGTAACGGTTTGCGACCTGGCATTGTCGCAACGATAATCGTGGACATAGGTGTCGTGGGCTCGATGAATATTAATCGTGCGATTAGAATTCGTCGCAACTTCGTTACCAGGGGAAGACGACGTCGACGATCGAGAGAATAATGAAATCGCGAAACAAGACTATAACCGGAGGATCTAACACGCTGGGTCCGCTGCGTAGGTCGCCGGTTTCGCGAGTATGCTAGTTGTCCGAGGACTATATCCCCCGCCCACGTGCACTTCGATTTTCCTTGAAAAACTTCGCCTTCGATCCGCGAAGAATCGTAGAGCGAGTCTCTTGACTGAGATCGATTCTTTCCGTGAAAGCTTCCTGAAACATTCTGGACACCTGCGATACCGTAGACTGCGGATTTCGTGCGTTTATGACAAAAATGAGTAAGTGAAAGTTAACTAGCAGACTGCATTCCAACAAATGATTTACTACTTACAGAAAATTGAATAGTTTTCAGCGATTCGTTGCTCGATGGGTTAAGGATCTCGCGGAAGACCGCGCCCCGGCTTTCTCGCATCGAATCGGGACATTTCGACTAGGATAGACGGAAAACGGATGGAAGAGAAAGAGAGAGAGTGAGGACGTTGCACAAGCGGCTAGGTTTATCGGGATTTGTTAAACGTTGCTCTGATAAAGGAGATAACGCGACGACTGACTGCGTTAGTCAGATCAATCGTCGCGGCCGGCTGGTAACGGCTTCGCAATCGCGTCGAGCCACGTGGTGGTATACATACATGTATATCCTCGATTGCCATTGCCGGCTCAGGAACCCCGTATTTGGAGGTTCCGTTTGATCGATACGAGCCGGACAACCTCGCGGTTTGCCAGTCGTTTCCTTGTTTCCGCGTTTCGCGACGATCAGCCGAGCGAAACCGCCCGAGCTCGCCGCGGCGGAAGCGTCGCGAAACCCGTTTCCTTTCTGCTTGAACCCTTTGTCGACTTTTTAACGACACCAAAACTGTACATGTCATTGCCGTAGTTGTAAACATGCAGTTCCTCGCAGACTCAGAACGGTAATTAAAGGTCCGATTTTCGAAAAATCGTCGGTCCAGGGTCTAAGGACAATGGCACGACAGGGGACAGGGTCCTCGAGGCGAAACTGTTGGAAAAACGCCTACAACGACCCACGTCGCGATGACTCTTCGCTCCTCGTTTCTACCTGGGACAAGCAGATCGTGTAGGCAGGCCAAAATCACCTCCGAAAGCAAAATGACTCACGGTTCCCGCGATTATCGCGTGAATACAAGCCGATTTATTATAAGCTACGTTTCCTAAAGCTCTCACCGAGCTTCGATTTGGATTCACTACGCTCATTGTTAAACAATGCGCAACGTCCGCGATGCCCGCCCATTTTCGTCGCTCACTGGCCACTTGATCTATCGTTTCTAACATTGTTGTTGCACATTTCGCTAGTAAAAATTTCTTTTAAAAGGCTTTTAAAAGTTATGGAATAATTCCCGGTGGGGGAAAATATTGGCTTGGCAAGTTAGTTGTATTGTTGGCACAATGGTGGTTGTACCGTACCAGTAGGAAGCTTAGAAATTTTCATTTACGTTATAATCTGAAACGAAATTGTCGGATGACGTTACTGGAGGTAGCTTGTTGGTTCACAATTGAAATTGTTGTTGAGAAAATTTCTTCAGCCATGGACCATTGTCTTTTAAACATAATGGAATAATTCCCGGTGGATGATGCGTTTATTAGATTGAACGTCGGAAAATATTTCCTGTCCTGAAAGGGATGCAGCAAACTCGGGTTGGATCGACATGTAATCAAGAGAAAGAGAGGGAGGGAGACAGAGGAGCCAAAGCGGGATAACGTAATGACCTCCACCTCCGTGTTTCGAACTATTTTCGATACACGTCTCGGCTAACTTTAGCGTTTTCGTTGGTCCAGTCGTGTTTGACTTTGAGCCGCGCGTTTTCCGTTCGAGTAGTCTGCCGCGAGCCACCGTCCTCGTGAAATCTTTCGCGTCTCCGGATCTTCTTTCTTCTTCTCGGAAGCAACCGGTTTCCCGCGTGCTCAGCGTCGTGCTCCGTCTCGTCCGTGGTCTCTCCTCTCAGCCAGTGTCATAACAAGAACCGTGCACTTTTGCGAGTTGGACGAATTTTGCGGGGCCGGCTACAGTGAGTTTTCGGTTGTTCGAGACGTGAACTGCGTTCGGGAGCTCGTTCGCAGGAATTCGCATAGATACACCAGGGTGATTCAGTAACTATCCGCATTGCAGTCTCAAAGTTCGCTGCGATAAGATCGTTTCCAATGAAAGCCGTCGTTGCGCAAGCATTTTCACACCCTTGGAAAAGCTTCTAGAAAAGCTTCTCGAGTCGACTCTAAAGCATCGTGAACAGTGCTAATTGGGAGACCAGAAGTAACATTCGAAAATGTTCGGACACATTCGTCGCGTGTTAAAGATGGTAATGTTTCCCGATGCGATTCTGTCAAAACGTTTGCGATTACGGAAGGATTACTTCAATCAAAACATACGCGTAACGATGAAAATGATCGCACGCGAAACGTGGAAGACATGAATCAGCGTCTACCGTCCACAATGTGGCGAGAAAGTTATCCCGTTTTAAAGTGTACTTGACTAATTAGGTGAGTCACTGCATTTTAATAGAAGAGCGACCACTCGAGCATCGACGCTCCTTCTTTTGCCTTTTCCCTTCTTTCTGGTAATCGTGATTGCGTCGATGCTGATTTAACGAATCTTCGTGCAGAATAGAGTCTGGATAGTTTCAATAAATTTAGAACAACGTTCTTGAATTCTTCGCTTAGCCATTCTCGTCGTGAATGCATCCTTCTGCTTTAAGAACGGTTTTAAAGAATTTCGTGCAACGACGAGAAACGATGTTATGGCAGAAGATTCGACGATAGCGTCGCGGACAATTACTGAATCGACCCGGCAATTGCAGTGTGGTCATGGCAAGCCTCGAGGGAGATTTCCACGTCTTTGACACGCGAGGACCACAATGGCGAAACTAATGAGGATGGTGCTGATCAGTGACCGCCGCCAGGTACACTAATCTCGATTTTCCCTCGCGAGGGAGTCGATTACGCGAGCATGGTGCAGCGGATTCACGAGTGCTCGGCCGAAAGCCATTTATACCCGACTATTTTGAAAACAGCGCGTAAAATTAACCCGACGCGAATACGTTTCCGCCGACTGGAATACTATGATACATAGTACTCGCCGGACTATTTCGGATAGCTGACATATCCTAGTTCTTTCTAGCACGGTGTCTTCTACTGAATGGAGTTCAGACCCCGGGGTTAAACCCTCGGTTTTGTCACTTCTCCAACTGAGCCGACGCGTCCAACGTAATCAGAATTTTCCGCGATGACTCGACCGAATATCCGAGCTCGATTTAACGCAGAACTAGCTAGAGATGCTTTTGCTCGCTTCCGCGAATTATAGATCATTTCTGAACAAGAGGATAACAAGTCTTTCCACAACAGAACGCTTAACTGCTCGAGTCTATCGAGGAAATTGGATGGTCAAGCGTTCGGACATTTGATTGATCGACAAACCCACAACACTTTCCTGGGCGAGCAACATAAGTCTTCAAAATTTTCGTTCTACGTGGCTCGCCCACTAATGAAGTACAGTCAAACCTGTTTTTGTGCGGTAGATAGGAACCGCACAAAAAAAAATATTCACAAACTTAATAAATAGCCATAACGAATAATTTTTCACAACATATGAAAGAACATTTTCTTATGCGATGGAGAGGGACCGCATAAAAAGAGTCTCACTTAGAAAATATGTCAGAGCTTTACGAAATAGCGAGAAAGTGCTTTCCAAACAAAATAAATACAGTGGGTGTACAAAGTGTTCGTACACCTTTTAAAAACCAATAACTTTTTCATAATTGTACCAATCGACCTGATTTTTTATAATCAATTAGAAGCATAGGTTTATGAAATTCATATTTTATGATATTTTATGATATTTATGATATAGTTTATGATATTCATAAAAAGACTTTCCAAAAATTATAATTTACAAGGTTACATGCAAAAATAAAAAAGGCATTTCTTAAAACTTTTTTATCTAGGTCTTCAATGACAATTTTAGATATATGTTTTTGTAGATCTATGTTATTTATACACATGCTGAAAATTTCATCGAAATCGATTAAAAACACGGGGTTAAAAATGGCGAAAATCGTAGTTTTACACGATTTTTGATCAATTTCTGATTGAAATCCGCAGAATCGTACATCTCTCGATGCGTGTCGTTTCTTCCTGCGTCAACCGATTTCGATAAAATTTTCAGCATGTGTATAACTAACATGGATCTACAAAACACATATTTCAAATTTTCATTAAGGGCCCAAATGAAAAAGTTATTAAAAATGCCTTTTTGCATTTTTGCATGTAACCTTACAAATTATAATTTTTGGAAAATCTTGATTGATTATAAAAAAGCAGGTCGTTCGGCACAATTATAAAAAAGTTATTCTATTTTGAAGGGCGTACGAATATTTTTTACATCCACTGTAATTAAATTACACATGGAAACATTTAAAAAGATTTTAATTTCTCATTTTAAACATGGAGAAATTTTCAAAACGTACATAATTCAATAAATATATACAGGGTGTCTTGCTATATGTGCCCATAATTATGAAAGTGGTCTAAATGAAATATTTCTTGTTTCGAGATATTTAAAGGAAACGTTGAAACAACAAAACAAACACTTTTCGCATAAATTGCAAGCAAGAGATTGCTTTCGCCCGCTCATTTTTGTCGCAAGTGCATAAAGATCCATAATCTGATAGACTCTTGTGCAACTTATTTAGTACACGGTTTAGAAAGGTACAAGTTTACGATTTATTGCGGACAGAAGTTTTGCGGAGGCTCGGCCGGCGGTTTCGTGATTCGTTAATCGCATTTCACCTTTTACTGGCGCACTTGAACCCTTGCCATCAGCCTTGAACCCATTACCGTCGCTTTCGCTGGTTTTATTCTGAAACGCGTCGCTTCTCGGTGTGTTTCTCTCTGTGTCGCAAAGAATGTCGCGCGAGCGCGTGCGTCCATCGGAAGCTTTTCGAGGAGAGGATATCTCTTTGGGCGATGGCAACAGGTGGCCGGTCGCGAGTTCCTTTGACACCCGGGACTTTCAGCTGATGTAAGTGCTCCGGAGACTTTGACTCTAGAAAGTCGTGTAGCTGGTCACGATAGCAATCAACCGCGTTGCACCGTTCACCGGTGAATAACGCTGTTCAATTCTGCGTCGCAATCTTTGCAAATTCCCTGAAACCAGCAGCAATTCTTCAAGCTTCGACTTTGTCTTCGAATTTTCATTTCTCGAGGGCTAATGGCGAACAGCGCCTTTCTATACTGAATATCTACAATATTGTAATCGAACGAAATCTCCCTGCATCACGGTTCAACAACATTCTCAGCCAAGTCGTGTGACGTAGTCGGTGACTCACGTGCCCACATGGCAGATACAAAGGATTCACGGTAGAACTACCGAGTGCTCTAGCAGAAACTTTCAATCGACAGCTTCCTAGAAACATGAAAAATCCTACGAGTGATGCGTCTATAAAGAAGATTGAAGCCCCAGGCAAAAAGTATTCAACAACAAACAACTTTTCATGCAGACAGAAAACACGATTCATTTTGTTTTCATTTTTAACAAGTTACTAGACATACAAGTATTGCATAAATGTATGGTTTTCGAATTAGATTTGTTTATACTGCTTGCAGTGAATATTTTCTGCCGGGGTTGGATATCCGTTGCCTTCTATCGGCTGTCGATATCGGTAGCCATTCCGCTTGCCAATTGGCCTGCTAATTACAATAACTGTTCTCGCATTGTTCGACAGGTGGTTGCCTAAGCTCTGACATCCCGGGCACGAGCACACTAAACGATGGTAGACTACTACAAGATACTCGAGGTGCAACGAACCGCCAGCAGCGGGGACATCAAGAAGGCGTGAGTATCCTCTTGCTCGCCTGAAACAACAGAGACAGCAGAAGATTATTCGACGAAACAGCAATTAATTTACATTTGATTCTTTTTTTACAAAAACTTATTTTTAAATACTTTACTTTGTAAAGGACGAAATTGATTTGCACAAGGGTGACTTGCAAAACCTGTATAAATCGAAGGGTAGGTTATTCGTTCGTCTCGGAGAAAAATTGACAAAACCGATTCAACGCGATACGATCTGGAGCACTGGAAATAGGCCCTGTCTATTTATTTTCCAAGCTGTGGCCAGCGGAGATGCTGGTCTCGAAGAGAGATTGAATGAATGGCTTTTTAGCCCCCGCCTTTGAAACGCCTGGCACCGATCCAGGAATCGACTCTTCCATCGCCGCAGGCCACGATTCAAAAGAGGACCAACGCGTAGTCTTTTTAATCCTCCACCGGGCTCGGACGTGGCCCTTGTGTTTCCAACACCTTGCGTCGCTTTTTTTACACCAAAGATAACACGCTTACATTCATCAACGCCCGGTCCCATCAAGGGCTAACACGTTCACACGAGAATTATTGTCTCTAGCATGAAGGCGGAAGAATGGAAGACAAATCTTGGTCAAAATAGTATCAATCATTGCCTCGAAAACTGCGGAATGAAACGTTAGAATTGCACTCGCGTTTTAAATGTACTAACTACAAGCCTGCGGATTGTTATGCAACATCAAACTTTTCTTAATTGTAGCTGGTCGTGTTTGTCATAAACTCTGATTCATACTCTTCTGCTCGTCCACCTGGACAAGTAATTCCACCAGCCAGATGTGGCTGACCCAGTGAACGTGTTATACAACACGTCTATGAGTATACAACATACTAAGGTCTACGGTTGGTTCGCAGGTACAGGAAATTGGCACTGAAGTGGCACCCAGACAAGAACCCGGAGAACCTGGAAGAAGCGAACAAAAGGTTCAAGGAAATCTCGGAGGCGTACGAAGTGCTCATCGACGGTAAGCTTCACCGAACTAACTAGCTAGCTACCTAGAAGCGAGTTTCCCTCTACGGTTCTCTCTCGACGAGGCTCTGTACACGTAAGAATCACTTCTCTGCGGCTTGAATTAATTGCCTGGCCAGGCAGAGCGTCGCGATGCCAACAGGAGACGAACCAAAGGGAGCCCCTGCTTGTCAGCAAAGCCGAATTTCGCATGAGCCTTTTCTTTCAAGCGGCCTCCAAGTAGTACGACTTATTCTGGGAGCCAGCGATGCGACTCGATCGACCACCACCACGCTCAGCGGATCTAGAACGGATTAAAGAACGATCTTTGTTAATGATCGTTTCATAGAGGAGCTACATCAGTGGGTTAACCTGCCGTCACGAGAATCGCTCACGTTTCTCAGTGGATATCCTCCTGATGTTACTTTCTATCTTCCTATTATCGATTCTATCTTAAGGAGGTACATTTTAAAAAGTCGATTCCGAAGACAAAAATTGTAAATGTAACTGTATGCGCCTAGGCTGATGCTAGGAGAAGCTGTACCTCCTTAGAACACGTTCTTGTTTGCTCCGACGAAAGCGACACGATTAATGATACACTTTGTGCTAGTAGAATGACTCGCAGCTCCACCGTGTCCCGATTCTCGAGTTTCCTGTTGGAAAAATCTGTGTCGAAAACAAGTTACCGTACAGAGAGTGGTCTGTGACCCAGTGGCGGCGGCACAGGTTCTTGCAAAAACCAGGAAACTGGAGAACCCAACCAAGTAAACGTTAGCCGGAGCATCGCTGTAATAACGACGAGCCGCTGCGTGCCGACGATTTCTCAGAATCCGAGGGGAAGAGATATTCAATCAGAAATCTTTGTTTTTCCGGGGACGATCTGTCGTGTGACCCGTGTGTGCTCGGTGTGCAGATACGAAGAGACGAACCTACGACCAACGATTGTATCAGAAGGCGTCGTCGAGGCCCGGCCGTGGATTCACCAGCCGGAGTTACTTTGACTCTGCTTTCCAGCGATTTTTCGGTACCACTTGAGAGAAAAAAGACTTTGATAGAGAGAAAGAGTGGCCAAACGTTGTTTTCTTCCATCTACTATTTTTTTTTTTATTTCTTTTCTTGACCTCTTAGCTGCCTAACCCGATTTTCGAAGTGTGTCACCTACTTTTTTTTCATTTTGTTTTTGCCTACTGAAATGTCTGAACCGTTCGGTACTCTATTCTCGTCTGACTAGTACACTCGTCGTGATAAAAAGAAAACAATTGTTCATTTCTATACGACCAGTGTACTCTCGTCGCACGCAACTAAGAGGTTCATTTGTTTTCTTTTTTCTTTTTTTTTTAATTAATCCGTAAAAATGCTTTCGACGAGCAGTCGTTCCCCGCTCGAGTCGTAGGATCAAGAAGATTTTTGATGGAGTTTCTCGATGGTCATTCGCATCGTTGCTCGTGGAAAAGAGACTTTTTTCTCATTCACGGTGTACGAGGCGCCGTGGTTAATCGCAGTTAATATTGCCTGCACACCTTTCCGCGCTTCTAACAACTGCTTGACCGACCTAACGACAATGAAACGATGATCTCGTTGATTGTTCTCGCTGCTCCGGTTTTGTTGTTACGGTGATGTTCGTCGACCGACGGTAGAAATGATCTAAGCAGTACTGTACTAACACCGCAAGCCTTGCAGCATCCGCTTCTTGGAGTTTGGAGCATCTAAAACCAATGCGAAAGCGTTTGCGATTACATGCTAGGGGATGATCGATAATATAATCGTGGTACTTTTGCGTACATTTTACAGAAAAGAAAAGGCGAGTTTACGATCAGTATGGAAAGGAAGGTCTTCAAATGCCGGGAGGAAAGAGGCGACACGAGGATGACTTTGACACACACTTCACCAACACGTTCGTCTTCAGAGATCCCGAGGAAGTATTCAGAGAATTCTTCGGCGGCACTGCTTTCTCAGACCTGTACAAGATGGGTGGTAAGTTGGCGCACGTGTGTGTGTGTGAGAAACCGCCGATGAGAATGTCTCTATGTAAATGCACGTTGATCGAGCGAATGCCATAACGACTAGACTGCGGATTTTAATAAGATTTTCGAAACATTTCTAAAGAAACTATGAATTATCTAGCAGAAAGATCTGCCGTCTAGATCGGACCATGTGTGTGCCCTTGATTAACCGAATAATAATGAAAAGATCGTTGAATTGTTTCCGACAGTGGGATAGTCGTGATTAAAACGATGTTATTAATTTTCCCAAAGTCCTCAACGGAGGGTTCCACAGGCATAGCCATCCAAGCAGTAACAGCATAAGTACATCCTTCTTCACTCCGTTCGGCCTCGGTTTTTCACCATTCAACGTTTTCGAAGGTGCGTCAGGACCGATCAACTTTACATCATTCGACGCGTTCACCAACTTCGATTCATCCCGTGGCGGAGGCGGCGGTGGAGGCGGTGCTGTCAAGAAGACAAGCACATCCACTAGATTCATCAATGGCAAAAAGATTACCACGAAAAAGTGAGTGGCCTCTCTCTTATCAGATAAGCTGGGTACTTTCGATCTACTGTAGAAATATTTCAACCGCCTTGCAATGTCGACGCATTCGCAGCTGGAAAAAGTCTTTATACAGGGTGTTTCTAGTAGGTATGATCAAGCTAACTGAAAAATCCTGTATAAAATATACGAAAATCTTTGCAAATGTAAAATAGAACGTATAATCGTAGAACTACTTACGTTACCGGCTGCGAGTGCATTCCTACTGAACCCATCGATGTTAACCGAAAACTGATGGTAACTGGTGTTTCCGCAGGGTGTTCGAGAACGGGAAGGAGACGATAATGTCCTACGAAAACGACGTGCTGAAGTCGAAGACGGTGAACGGCGTGCCACAATCTATAACGTACAGTTAAATCACAGATCTCTAGAAGAACACGCTCGCTCGATCTCTGCTCGACAATTGAGAAATTCCTGTCGTCGTTTACGTCTGCGAGTAATATCACTGCGATTCTGCCGAGACGTTGTTCCTGCTACTAACTACCTGACAGAGAGACAAACAGAGAATAGAAAATAAACGCATTATAATCGTTGGTTCGACTTGTTGCCGCGGCTATATATATATATATATATACATATATCTTCTCTTCGGGTAACGTCGAACCGGTTCTTCTCGTTTCCCCGTCTTGGAATTCTGTAACTTTACCGATTATCTTGTAAACACGGTGTACACCACCCGCAGGTCGAACCCTCTACCCCACGCATCATTTACACGAGAATCATCGTTCGTTGAGGAAGAGAGTGAGAGAGAAAATAAACATGCACGAGTTTATCATTTCATGTGTGCAGCAAACGATATCGAAGCAGCGATTACTCCGCGGCAGTGTGCGCGACTCGATGACAGTGGATTGGATCTCTTGGCTCGAGCGATCGCGATGCAGTTTCTATTTAAAAACAAAATAATACGCGAGAGAGGCACTCTTTACAAGCATCTTAAGTTTCGAGAGAGCAAGCTGCGAGATATGCTCTAATACCATCGAGTTTTTTTGTTCCCGTCACCTTCTCTGTTTCACCAGGTTCGACGAGGCATCGACGAGTCGCCAGCTAACCGACAACGCCAGCAACATCGCGATGGCTGGCCAGAACTCGAAAACAGTCCACTCCACTCCTTCAGTCGGCGAACGCCTGACAATCACGAAACAGACGCACCATCATCCACCCCCCACTAAGAAGCACACAGACAAGAGTAAGAGAAAATAGAGGGCCGCAGTTGCAGTCTTTTTTCTCGGTTCATTTTTACCACTTTCTCTTCCGTTTACACTACTACTTCTTCTTCTTCTTCTTCTTCTTCGTGTCTCTCCATTCTGTACCTCTTTCGTTGGTCTCTCTCTTCGTGTTTATCCTTTCTCCCAATCAGACTCATCTACTCGCGGCAAACAGTGAGAGAACGAAAACAGTATTCGTATACGCTACCTGCTAACTTTTACTTAATCTCAACGCATCGCGAATTGCCGATTATTTAGTGCGCAAACTCGCCGAACGAGAGAATGCTTTTTAACGATGAAAATAATTCTTCCTCAACTATCTACTCGGTTGAGACGCGGTTCGAATTAGCATACGAATATTTTCTATCCTTCCCCACTGTACATGCATACGTACAAACATATACCGTATATATAGACACACACACACCTTACAAACACACATATATCGTTGTGTGTGTGCGCCAGTCTACGAGGTCGATGTAAATTTCCGTTTCTTTTCCTAATTAACGCTGCTTTCGCTGTCGTTCAGAATAAGGAAACGTGTGTTCGGTGTCGTGCGGTTCCTCGGGGAGAGAAGGCGAGCCTATGCGAAGAAGCGAGATGCATATTTATTAATTTAGTATCGACTGGTCTCACCCAATCTCTGTTCGGTATTTTTCAATCAATAAAACACGGAAACAAAATTCGTCGTCGAGTTGTACTTGCTTTTTTTGTAAAATTCTTCACACTATTTCTCTACGAGCGTCCACGTAGAGGCTGTCTCGCGTTCTTTCCGTTTATCCTTTTCTTTTTAATTCACAAAAAGCGATCGTCGTATTCGCTTGAGACCCGACACCGTTATACGTTATACACGGTAAGTTTCGCTTGTCCCTAGTTTCTTAGACGATTAATCGATTCGTTAATTTGTAAGTTGTATGTCCATAGGCTGCGAATAGTTTATGCGAGTATAATAGACCGTTCTCCGAGGTCGAATGGAATTGTAATAGATATCTCAAGCTAATCCTATATCAAGAATGTCTCCAATCGGAAACTCGATCGTAGTTTTTCGCGTGTACTCAAACAAGAAAACCAAGTTACGCTGTAAATGCATCCACAGGACAGGACCTGCAGAACGAATACACATACACACAGAGGCAGACACATTCATAAAGAAGAAAGAATTGTTCGCCGTACAATTCTTTTAACCGTAGCAGCTGTAACCAGTGCTCTAAAAACGTTCACACGATTGTAACAATATCGATTATTGTAGATTTATATATTTGAATGACACCGACCCTGTCTATATACGCTGTGGACACTAATTTCTTCTTCGTTAGGATGAAATGTTCACGATGGATGAATGATGTTGATCATGTTGATGATGATGATGATTACGTGTTCTTTTTTTTTTAGTCGAACCACAAAAGAGGGATACAGAGAGGGTTAGGACTTTTTCTGTTCTGTCACGTTGTTTACCTAAAAAAAAACACTGAAATGTTGTAATCTTATATTTTTTTTCTTTTAGTTAGTTTCTTGCGTATGTGTATATAATGATAAGAAAAAAATGTTAAACTTACGTGGAAAAATACATTATTAATGCACGCTATTATCTCTGTTATTTTGTTCTTTCTCTTTCCTTCTTTCGTCCACCTTTGTTTCATTTAATTCATCGTAACAACATTTGTTTTTATTTTTGTATTTTATTGATATCTACATCGATACAACTACACAAGTTATGTAACAGATGTAAAAGACTCCTAAAAAAAGAAGGGGAACGTATCTTCGTGTAATACTTTTGCCATGATCGACTGTAGCAAAGTATAAAAAATGTATTCCCAAGATTAGGGTCGAGCGAAACGAGTATAAGACATTCGCTCTCGGATCAACAATACTGAGTAACAAATAGCCATACAAATTTCATTGTCATGGTAGATGATCTGCGACTCGTCGATCGGATCATCTTTGCCGTACATATAGTTCAGTGTAAAAGCATGTTTCAATATCTTTGCAGCTGTTTCACTCTTGCTTATAAAAAAGAGTCGATTTGTTTTGGGTATTTCACGTTGTATATGCGCAGAATATAGTTGTACATTCGTAAGAATATAGAAATCAGAATGTAGAATAATGTTTGTGTATACGTGCAATAGCCAAGCAACACGTGAAAAGTCTTGTGCAGATGGGAATTACTTTTTCCCAAGTTCAGCTATCAGTTCATCCACCTTTTGAATGTACTGTTCCTTCGCGGCGTCTTGACTCATGCCTTTCTTCTGGTCCCAAGCATCCCATTTGGCCTTGCCCTTAAAGTCTAGCATGCCTGGTCTCGCTAAAAAAAGATCACAAGGCGAGAGTTAGTTGCTATTCCACCGATTGGTCTTTGCCTTAAGTTTCGTTTCATACTCTATCTAGCGTAACTCCCATTGAAAAATCAATGGTTGGCTTATTTCTGGAGGTATGCCACAATTTTATTTTTAGCACCTAATCCTGTAGGATTTCCAGACTTTTGTGTTTTGAGATTTTTTTACTGTTATAGAGAACAGAGAAACTGGCAATTATATAGATATATATATAAATTAGCATTGCAAATTACGCAATGACCATTGGTTTCTATGGTCTGACGATCAAAGGTCAACTACTCGAATATTGAATCCTAATCTGACTGTACATGAACGTAATACATTTTCGTAGTGTACAAATTTGGCAAAATGTAATCGATAATCAATTGGAGCACGTTTATTCAACTAGAGCTTATTTTACATACTTGTATTGCAATCTCCCACTGTGGCCTGTTTGAATAAGGAATATAGTTCCAGCATGTTGGCATCGGAAGGTTGAGAACTCAGGTCCTTCACTTCCTCCGCTGCCTTGTTGAATCTCTAAAAATGATATTGTCGTTAAAACCGACGAACATATTGAATACAATTGAATACGCCGGAATGTCGATTACAGAAGCGAACGATAACAAAAACAATATAATAAGAAACGAACGGAACAAGGTCACGGACTAAAATATTTACTAAACACATATTTACATCGGTTAGAGACATATTTGTTCGGTGTTTATAGAAAATCTCGTCGAAAATCAATGATCCACGTTGCGTCGAAGGTGCGGATTGCGAGACTACGGAAATTTTGTTTGAGTGTCGTCATTTAAATGCCCCACTCCCACTCCCGAACGTTCCACCATACTATCCACGATAACTGTTGATAACTCTTCGGTGAGAACGACCTTCAACAAACAACAAATCTACGATAACTATGTGTTATCACCGTGTACGTCGATAACGTTTGCTGAAATAGATCCGAGAGTCCACGGTACACGTAATCGAATCTCTGAATTTAATCCTGAAATCACGGGAACTGCTCGCATCGAACGAACGCGATAAAAAAACAGAAAAAAAGAAAACACATTTACAACGTTCGTTCGAATTCGATACGCGTAATTTTCGAACTATTTAAAGCTAATCCGTTTTTAAGACAATGTTCAATTTATTCATTGTCACTCCGAATGAAGACGAAGACTCTGGACGATGACGTCACCAGGAGATCGCGTGATGTATTTCAAACTTACGGAAATGTACTCGAAGCATTTTATCTGACTGAAAATTTTATGAAAATTTTTACGAATAATCTTGCAATATTTATGAAAAATATATATAATGTCGTGCATCGTTCGCATGAAGCAGAATATAAGTAGCATTGCCATTGTGGATATGTATCTATCCTCTCTGACATTCGTTTCTCCTTTTAAATAACTTGAATGAGCCAGAAATAATTTGTAAAATCTTTTACTTTTTTTAAAAACTACCGCAGTCTAATTATTATTATGTTTATCTTTTAAATGCCCAGTCAGCCAGGCCTGCCGGCTTGCCTCGAGCAGAAATCGAGCATTAGCCTGGCGAGCAGATGGCGGGCATTATGCTGTCAGAACGACGATCAAAGCTGCTCGAAGCATAGGATGTTCGGAATCTGCTCGATTTTGGACGGGCATTTTATTGCTTACTCAGGCTTACTGGGTGTATAAAATCTGCAGTCCAAAGACTATATACATACATTTGAGAGAAGCAGCGAAATGAGCGAAACTTAGAAGAGTGGAATTGAAAATTCTGAAATCGAGAAATGTATGCAATAAAATTCTGATTCGTTAATCTCTCGTTATTAGAGATGGTGTGCTATATATTTTTGGATCACTCGTGATTCAATCACGGTGATATTCACAGTGATTCGTGACTTTCATGATCGCTTCTGATTGGCGGAAAGCCATACTGTTCTTCGCAAGTCGCAGAGACATAACCTGTATGTTTTATATTAACAATATCGAAACAAAGATGCAAGTTACATCGCGCAAAGTAAAGGAATATAATGAGGGATAATAAATAAAGTCATTGAGACTTGGGACGACAGTAAGCAAATTCACTGTAGATTAAAAAATCACGATCACGGGGTGAATGAAGTTAAAATCACGAGCGTGATCGTGATTCTGCGATCGCTGCGATAAATAGACTGCGGATTGATTGCAGGACACAGGAACCAAATAAAAATGGAAAGTAACACAATATTTTTTACATGTCCACTGCTTTAAATTGTACGTACCCAATTTTTGTCATAAATGCATAAAATCCGCAGTATAAGTGATAAATCACGTATATTCGTTATTCAAATCCTCGATAATCGATTGATCAGCAGTGCGAGATCGGAAAACAAAGTTGCGAACCTCTGACCGCACGAACCCGCCATTTTCTCGCGGTTTCGAAAAAACACAGGCAGATGACACTGGCGACGGCGTAATCACTTCCACGTAAAAAATGGCGGACTGCAAGGGTGCGTTTTGTGTTTCCTCTCCGATGAAATAATAAACCAATCGATTCGAACTGTGCGTTAATTGGACGAATAGCGAGAACCGGAGGACCGTCGGTGTCGAGTTCTCCGGGAGATGCTGCGTCCCGTGGATCGTTCCGCATGAATATTTACTCGCGCTCGATTTCGACAGATTGACCGAGCAACATTGTTTGACAATCGTTCTAATCGTTTGATTCGTGTTTTCTCTAGAGAGCAACGAAGAAACGAGCAGGCCGGCTTATGTTTTAAAGGTAGACCCGCCCCAGGACCCGTCCGTGGACCCGTCTAAACACGCTGCCACTGGTAAATACACTCCGACGCTTTTTGTTTTCAACGTGTAATTGTTTTCTTCGTAGTCTTTCGTACAGTGTTCCTCGATCATGTTCGACGCGTCTTTCTCTTTCTCCCGTGCGTTCCACGACGATCGATTTAAACACAGATCGTTTGTGGCGCAAATATTTATTCTTCGATACACAGGTTATGCATACGTTATCGCTTTATCATACGTTAACAGCCACTACGTTTAGTTCCAGAGAAAATGGATAGTCCACCTTCCGAGAATAACACAGAGGCCTCTGCATCGAGTTCCAACAAGTCTCCGAGTAAACCACATTGTAAGTGAACTTCATCGAGATACATGTGTCAAGTACCATTAAAGTAATTTGTACGGTTCGCTTTCAGATCCAATACTAGCTGCCTCGAAATTTGGCAATCAGTTCGGGAGCAACAACTTCACCAAATCCTTCGCTAACAAGAGAAGAGCGTCTATACTGAGGCCCTCCCAGTTGGGAGCGGTGACGATCAGCCAACAGCCAATCAGTAAAACGTTTCTACAGCCGGCGAAATTCCAAAATCCGTTTGCAAAAGTTACGGATGACTCTGTAGAGGAGAAGAGCATCGAGAGCACGCATGAAAACGACAAGACCGAAGAATCGGAGAAGGACAAAGAAACGGAGAAGGAGCCAGAGACGGAGAAAGAAAAGGAGAAAGAGAAAGAGAAGGAGGAGGAAGACAAGGTAGAGACAGAGAAGGAGACAAAGAAGGATGAGAAACCATTGGAGGAGGCACAATGCAGGTTCTTGCCGTTGGGTGCAGGCACGAAGGATAACGAAAGTAATAGTGTAGATAATGCGGTGGCGGCCAGTACCTCGGAGCCGAGCTTCGTCTTCGGTCAGAATCTGAAAGAGCGTGTGATGGTGGCGAACGACACGGATGAGAGTACGGAGAACGCGGACGACAAAGAGAAGAAAGAGGAGAGTACAAACGAGAACGGCTCCGCGGAGCTTTTGTTCTCGAATGCTCCAGTCGCGTGCCGTCCCACGACCAGACCAGGCCTGACCTTGACGCAAGCAGCACAGGAACTCGAAGAGGCGAACCGCGCGAACAAGAGAAAATATAACGAAGTGACTCCTTTGACTGGCGAGGAGGGCGAGACGAACGTGCTGCAAATCAATTGTAAATTGTTTGCCTTCGACAAAGCCAGCGGTAGCTGGCAGGAGAGAGGAAGAGGCACGTTGAGACTGAACGATCGGGACGACGAAGAATCCCGCCTGGTGGGTCGCACCGCCGGCACCCAGAGACTGATTCTGAACACGAAAGTCTGGCCAGGCATGACCGCGGAAAGAGCAGCGCCTAAGTCGCTTAGATTAACAGCGATGGACGTCCATGGCGCTATCCGCATCTTCATCGTCCAGGCCGCCCCAAAGGAGATCGAACAGCTGCACAATCTTCTGCAACAACGGCTGAAACGCGCCCAGGAACGTCAGCCGAAGAAGATCGCGCCCGATCACTGACAATCGTTCAACCACCGCTGTGAGACGTTTCAGTTCGGTTCGGGTACATCCTGGTACCCGGAGGTCGTCCGCGCGAGAAGAGTCGAATGAGAGAAGAACGTTTCTAAATATCAGGCCCTGTCTATAATAGTACACGCGTGCGCAATAGAACGGCTATGATTTGTGCCTTCACTTGGAAGTTGTAGATCTCGATCTCGATCCCCGTTGGGCACGCGCGCCTGCTCTCCGTGACCAGAACGGAAATCGATCAACGCGCGACAAATTAAATCGTAGATCTCTCCCTCTACCCTGTACCCTATGTCATAGCGCGCAGACTACTATACATTTTCGACAGTTTTTCTCGTTTTATAGTTTTCGCGGTCACGGAACGCCTCTTCTGATCATTCCCAATCGATACGCGATTCTTTCACGAATGGAATTCGAGGCAAGGTTTATTCTTTTTCTTTTTAAATGAATGCGTTGGCGTACAGACATACAGACATACACATAGAGAGAGAGAGAGAGACACCTACAGATACTTTTGATAATAGTTATGATACATATAGTTGCGGAGGAGAATCGTGGAAAGAGGAGCAACGAGAGGAATCGTTGGACAAGGGAACGAGAAATGAGGAAGAGGAGCAGCGTGTCGTATTTTTAATTCGGATTCCTCTGCAGGGATAGGACTCTTTTATCATAACGATATACCTCGTATAATAGATTTCTATTTCCCGGTCGGCTGTAGTAATTTAAACCGCAAGAACGATTACTGTGGTTAGGTTTCTCTTTATTCAACGCGTAGTTTTACCGTGAACGATCAAGGTATGGAAACGATTCCGTTGTAAATCACACACAGCGACCTACAGAGACACATACTCACACACACGCGCGTGTACGCCGCGAATCTTGACCATTGTTGCGAGCACAAAAAGAAAAAAAGAAACAGCGGAAAAAAATGTCGACGCGTGTACGATCGAACCCCCTGTAACTAATTGTACTTTAATTTGTAAATAGCGCCAGCAAGACCGTGTGAAGTTGTATGGCTGTGTTCGAGGCGGCTCCTCTCTAACATTTTGCTTAGCAATATATTTATCAATCATGCTTCGACCGGGTACGACACACACACGTACGAACACATGCGCTCGAAGAGCTTACCCGGGCGAGAGCGATTAATTCGTCACGATCGTCTTTCTTGTGACACGCGCCAGTAAACGAACAATGGGATTACTTAAAGCGCTATTCACCAGGTACGATCCGCGAGTAACCTCGTTTCTCTCTGTACTTTCTGCATACAGAAACAAGAAAATTCACTGTACACATCGTTAATTACATTTAACTAAATACAGACAGTTTCATCTTTACTCTGTATCAACCTTTTCCGTTCTATTCGATTCTCGTTTATATACAGATATTTTTAATATATTAAACGCTAATGAGAAAAGAAAACCTTTCTACTGTCGTTGATGTCGTTTGATTACAGGCCAATTAATCATGAAAGTGGAATTCTGGTAAAGAAAAATCGTTCCAGGCTGGAGATCGCATCGGATACAAGGGATCTAGAATATTTTCCGCCTGCGGCGCTAGGAGGTCCGATGGCGGGCGGCATTCAACAGGCTGATATTTATAGATTCGAGAGTTTCGCGCAAACCTACAGCGTTTTAGGCGTCAAAATTCAGTTCCTGCGTTCTCGACAGCCCCGTGTATCGATGATCCATGGGCTTCGGGCCGCTGTGGTGACCGAGTCTCGCCGTTTCTGCCGTGTCTTGTTCACCAGGAGGTCTCCGCGGTGATCGAGACCGTACCGGATCTAATTGGTTGTGCACCGATCGACAGATGTGCCGCGTAGCTGACGTTTGAACGTCGCTGGCTGGCGCTGGGTTTTGGTCGCCGGACAATGATCGTCCGGACCCACAGGGACGGGAACCTGAACACAGCCCGGACACGGAGGGAAACTCGGTTCTCTGCCGCCACGTTCTTCCCGCAGGCAGTTCTTCGACGTGACGTTGCTTCCTCCCCCGCGCATTAGTCACCCTTCTAATTTGTCAGAACAGTGAACGCAACGGAGAGAGAGATCAAGAGAAAGAGAGAGAAAGGTTGATCAAGTCCGTAGTGGTGCGTTGAAGAGGAATGTCGCGGGTTTTTGATAGTCTACCTTTTTTTAGATTGTCATCAAGGATAGGAACAGAGGCCCTCTGTTCGATTCTCCGCGAAGGCTGCTTGCCAACAACGCTGCCTAGCCGATGGTTGTCCATCGTCGTCGCTGCCAACACGCGCCGTCGTCGTCGTCAACTGTAAACGAATTTCGAACGTTATCTCAACGCTGATTCGCTCGCTGTCTGTTGTTGTTGAAAAGAATGAGAGAATAACGAGTCTTCCGATCATTGTGAAAGCTTCCCGAGGAGGATGCGGCCGGGTGTCCGACAGAAACCGCCCTCGAGGTGCACACGTCCTTCACCGGGCCTCAGGGTACGTTCATGCTGGAGCTGAGATAAACGGCGAAAGCGACGATGAGATCGAAGCGTAGGAATACACTCTATTGTCTTCTGATGCAAGTGTTTGAGCAGCGAACTAGATGACCAGCGGAACAGGCGTGGAGAAGTTACCTCCTCTTCGCTCTGGTATCATTGATTGTTAGAGAAATTAATAAGCTGAAACTGCTTATGTAATACTGATTTGATGGAAGAGTAATAGTAGCTGCTTACCAACGTAAACGTATCCTCGGCGTCCGGTCCTCGTGAGTGAGGGGAAGCTGAACTCCTTTGAAAAAGAGGGGAACTTTTGAGGCGGCGGAGCCAGTTTCAATGACGAGAAACAGACTCGTAGTGAGCCATTGACGGTTCCAATTGAAACCCGCAAGATGATGTTCACCGGCGGATCGCACGCCAAAAAGTGGAACACTGGAAGTAGCGCGTCGTCAAACCGGTCCAAGTCCTCCGCGGACCGCAAGAGCTCGCAAGTCCGCGCGCCCGCGGAAGGCTACATATACAGGTGAGCCGACCGGTACGTAAAGGCCTTGAGACAGCTGAAATGGTAGAACCTTGTCCTAGAATCCTGAAACGATTAAAATAGTAGAACATTGTCCTAAACTCCGTCATGAGGAAAATCTTAAGATTGATATAGTAAAATATCGTACAAACATATATACAGCGTCTTCCAAAAGTGCCGGGACGATCGATGATCTCAAAAACGATGTATTTAGAAAAAAAAGAGTAAATTTCTCAGAACAGTAAATTGATCGGCGTGTAACGTTTCAGGACCAGAGTCCCGATCCTGAACCCAGCGGACCTGCCCCCGTCGACGTCCACCGCGAAGACGTACGTGTACAAGACCAGGGTGCCTCGAAGGGACATCGCAGCGTCGGTTGCGGGTGATCAGGGGATCCACGAGAAGGTCGGTGGGGCTATCACCAGGAGAAGAGGCGCCGTGAAACAGAACAAGGTGCACGTTGTTCGAGGTCACAAGCTGGTTGCCAAGTTCTTCAGGCAGCCGACCTTTTGCGCCTTCTGCAAGGACTTTCTCTGGTAACTGTTCACCGCAGTGCTACAATCGCGGAGCGTTCTCAGATTTTGATTAGGTCGGTGCAAAAGTTCGTGCCCGAATGAGAAATGGTTGAATGCATTTCTTAATGCAACTATATATTATAATAAAAATGGTGAGACTGAAAGTGATCAATTTTTATAATGTAATACGTATGAGCCGCTTTTTGTGCTCGGTAGGTTAACGTTAAAATACAATAAGGAATCGGGCAGGAATTGTTGCACTGACCCAGGGTCGGCGCTATATTTTGCGGGGTCCTGTGCAAAATAATGAAGGGCAAATAGGCGTCGATCACGCCGGCCCTGCACTGACCTAATACTTCTGGCAGATGTTCGATAAATAGCCGCGTTCGAACAGAGCGGCTACTTGTCGAAGGCCTAACGTTTACGGAAGAGGAAACATGTTCCCGAAGTAAACACGCGTTCGTCAAAGTCCTCGCGCTCGGTTCTAACGCGTAGTTGGCTGCTAACAACACGGGGCGTGCCTCGATTTATCATAAAACAGCGGTTGCGGAACGCCGCTCCGATACAGAGAGGCCCCTAAAAATAGAATAGCATTATTCAAGTATCGGCCACTTCGCGTTGGAACGCGTTGGCTGATTAATCTAAAGCGCGTGTAGTCTCCCCCTCTTTCTCTCTCTCTTTTTTTCTCTGTTGCAGGGGATTCGGCAAGCAGGGATACCAGTGCCAAGGTAAATAGCTCTCCGCCACGTCGAACCGGAAGAGATCCTTGATCCTGTCCGAGGCTAGGAAAGTTGTCCGCTTTAACCCCCGTGCACGCCGCTTCCAATTGTAATTCTTCTTCCTGAAATATATAAATGAATCTGACGTCAACAGTTTGTATAGATTGCGCGCCTGTGGTCCATTTCTTCTTAAAATATAGATGATCTTTCCGAACGGTGCACAAGGGTTAAAAACCATGTTCGTTACCTTCCTGCAGCTTCGTAGCAAGCTTTCCATTCATGCCGCGTGGATACCATGCATTTTATAATAAGTTTAAGAATGAGAAGCAGCGATGATGATTTTCTAGCAATGATGATGATCGCACGCGTGTTTCAGCCTGCCAGACCGCGGTGCACAAGAAGTGCCACGACAAATTGTTGACCAAGTGTCCGGAGAGCGGCAGGGAATCGGAGACTACGATAGTAAGTGTTTCATCACTGGCGCGACCATGTTCTCTAAGAGCGAGCGCAGAAGACACTACGGAGACTGTTCCGGATCTCTTTCTCTCTCGCATTCCATCATCGGGTTCCATCGAAAATCGAGCCGCCATTTTCCTCGAACGCAGTGAATCTTCGCTAAAGGAGAACGCGAATGCTGCGTGCACGCGACTGTTTGTTTGCCCGTCGATGCAGCTACATCCTAGACTGACTGATTTACGAAACGACCTGCTATTTTCACGCTCGATCTTCGAGGATCCGAATATTCGGTGGTCCCGCAAGCACGTGGCGATATTTTTCACTCAGGATTCATTCCGTGTTTGTCTACAGATTATAGAGAGAGTTATCTCTTAGCACTTTCAAGATTTGTATACTCTGCAAACGCATACAACGATTTTGCTAGCATTCCAGGTCTCACTGCAAGAATTTTGTACTTTACAAACACATGAAATGTTCGCTAGCAGACACGCAATGGAATCTGATCGATGCCAACGTTATGAGTGCTTGTAAAATTTCTCGTGAGCTTGTGGGACCACCTAACATTTGCTTCAGGTCTAGCTCCTATTTCGAATATTCTGCAACTTTATCGAAGATTCAGACTGGACACTGTTCTTTGCTCGGTCAGGCACCTGAAAAAGATAGTAAATGTTTGTAGTCGTTGTATTAGGATCGATTGGTTGTTAGAAAGTTGAATTGTTACCCAGTCTACGATTAATCTTCGATCAGGTTGGTCCCCTTTATCTCTCGGTTCAAGGTACGAAACGGTTCGAGATGTTAAGAGTCCAATGGATCATCATCCTTCCTATTTATACGATCTGCTCAGGCGAAAACTGAGATGGTTCTAATTCTGTTGATACTTGTTCAATGGCAGTACTTGAGGGAGCGTTTCAAGGTAGATGTGCCTCACAGGTTCCGCACCCACACTTTCATGTCGCCAACATTTTGCGACCACTGCGGATCCTTGTTGTACGGCCTGTTCCGGCAAGGCCTCAGGTGCGATGGTAAGTAATCCGGAAGTGTCCTCATCAACGTCTCGGTTACCTCGACGAGCCTCGAACCGAGCCACAGTGCGATGCTTCACCGATCTAGAAGAACAAACGTGAACGATAACTGTTAGTCACGCTTTTCCGTTTCAATGTTCGACTACATTGTTCTACCTGATTCTACGACGTTTTTCATGCAGTTACAACACATTTTTGAACAGTGATTCTTTAATTTTAGGGTCTTTCATTAAGCAGTGCAATTTTAAATTATAATGGACCGCTGAAATGTCGCACTGTGCATCTCGATTCCGCACAGGTGTAACGCGAACGCGAATATACTTGAGGAATATACGTCAGCTATGTGTCTGGGTCTTGAGTTTCAGTTCTGACCAGTCACCTGTCCATTTCTATATTAAATTGTCCGTAGTGGCGAGAATAGCCATCGCCGTTTGTCCGGCTGGCTATTTCCAAGTTTCGAGAACGGGATCAACAATGGGCGTCAAGAGAACTTTTTGGCTCGTGTCGCGAAACAATCCGCGGCAATCGCGTCCGCGATCCGTCAGTGCTTGTCTCTGCGGTGCTTGCGTATTTCGTGTGCGTGTGTGCTCGCATAAACTCGCCGAGATTCGCGTGGAACACGAGCCGGCCTGGCATCTTGCAACTTGCTTTGCGTTTTACGGCGCTTTTATGCATGATTGTCTCGAGCAAGCGATTGTCCGCTGATCGAACCGAGGATCTGTACAGAGGAATTCCTAGATCGACGGATCGTCGTGCATTCGAGCACGTGCGACGACAATAAAGCGATCGACCGCTTATAGCTCGTCCACCGAAACGTTTTGCCAACAATCGGAATTTCAAAATACCTCTAATGACCGCTCCCTTCCACTTCCCTAAACAAAAACAACACACGGCCCCGCATTCTTTTGCGCATCGATTTTATGCAACCCCGGTCGACACTGCAACGTCTCTATTATTTCCTCTGGTAGGCGTCGATGACGATTCGTTGGACGTCGCTGGTCACTATGACTCTTTGTGCGAAATCTGTCCGCACCGGTTCCGAGAGACCAGAGCCAAATTTCTTTAACGATTTTAACACTCGGACGGCCTCGCTGCTTCGTGTATCAATTTTTTAAAAATCGTTCAATTCACTTAATAGCCAGAATGACGCTTTTGGGTACTCTGGGTCAAAGCAGACCCAGGCCCAGCCGTCGGAGGGTTAATAAGGCGAAGATGCTCGCGAATTTTTCCTGCTGTCTTAAATGTCACGCGGCTATTCTCGCCGGGAACGCATAAAATCCGCAGTTCAACGATTACGATCGAGCAACATAGTTTCATCGCGGTGACATACCTAACTTAACGGGTTTCCCAAAGTTGAAACACACTTCGGAGAATTGGCCGAGAACAGCGGTAAAAGAATCATGAACACAGAGTGCGCCAAAATAACAATACTACTTATTTCTAATCTGGTCGAGATCTAATCTGGTATAAAGAAAATAAAAAAGAGAAAAACTGAAAAAATACTATATCGACGCTCGTAATAATATTTAAAAATACATCATTGTATTCGGAAGAGTCTACTGAATTGTTCTGTGCGAGAATAATTCGCGTGGCGTTTACGGTTGAGGCAGAGAAAATTCGGACAGTGAGAATTCCGCTGGTGACGTAACGAGTTGTTTAATAATTGTAATAATTTGTAAGGGGTTAGATGTTTGCGAGTAGATTCATGTTGACCAGCGTTATTAGAGTCCAGCTAGTATAGTTAGGCGCTAGGAAAAGCCTCGTACACTAGACTTCTATTATTACACTGGGTCGCTGGCTTAGACTCAGTCGGTGTTGGCTGGCTGAACCGCGAGAACGTCGTCTCCGCGAACACCTGAGGAAACTCGCGAGTCTACGATTCCGCGATTCTCACCGACGCGGTCTCAGTCGTCCCCGAGAGCGGCGAGGAACAGCTGCCACCGCGTTCTCACCCGGTGATCGATCCTAGCGGTTCTATATCTCGTTTAATCACGTGAACACCCATTGGATTCGCACGATGCCTTACTACGGGGAGGGCTTGCCCTACTACTATGGGGGTGCATTCGCCAACCACAGCTCGCTTATGACTGGAACGCCGCGGTAAGCTACTCTTTTCGCAAACTCTGACACCCTGACTGCCCCATTGTTTCCATACTGTCCTATCCGCGAGGCTCTTCACCCTAGATGCGCGATTTTCTACTCTGCGACATTCGTACCTTCGTTTTCTCACAATTTTTATATTTCTCGCGGGTTTTGCCTATCCTCTTTCTACACAAAATGCTCTCCGTACAATCTTTACAATATATTACAGTAACTAGACCGCGGAATTTTACACAAAATAATAATTGTCTGCGTTCATTACAAGATGTGGGAACTACATATACACCTATTACATTTCTTAACAGTTTTAATGAGTTTAATATAGTGAATTTTAAAATTTTTAGAATATTTTTACTGTTTTGAAATCTCTCGATCTGCTCATTTTTTTTATAAATGCATAAAATCCACAGTCTAATAATTCTGTTAAAATTGATTCAAACGATCCAGGAATGTTTAAGAAGCTGGAGGCTTTGACTGTGATCATTTCAGTGTTAAAGAGTGTACGGAGGCTTTTTCTACCGCCTGTATACCACAGTGTTCTCGGATAACAAATTCTCTGAAGGAATACAGTCTGGACGTCCTTGAAATATTTTCTAAAGCATCCTCTTCAGCGTCTCCAGTTCTTCAATATCTTCGGCACAGTTTCTCCTGAAACAGAGGGCTCGTTTAAAATAAATGGCAGACCATCGACATTTTATTTTTGTTGCCGAGCTATTTGCACAGCAGAATATATTCGCAAGAGTATAAATCTTTTTGCGTGGTCTCCCCCGCCCCCTTGACCCCCGTGATCGCCGACGGAATTTTCCTGGAAAAGCAACCGGAAAGCGATGAGATAATATTTGAATTAGAACTGGACGTTTACTCGATCGAGAGATAGAGATACTTGACAGGCATTTCGTTCGGTTTCTCTTGAAAAGCGGTGCCTCCGGCGGCGTGCTGTCATCTTAATTCGTTCTAGCATCATCTGCCAGACAATCCGGTTTGTTTTTCCTTCGCCGAGGTACGCTGGCTGGTTCCGAATATTTCTTGAACCGTTTGCAGTGTGTCTTCAATTTTATTCTTTCCGGTTCGAAATGATTCTTGAGAAACGACGACTTGGAATTGCTACCGTTCGTCAGTTCCGTTGTTAATAAAGCATAGTGCTCGTTCCTCGGATGCAATCGCGACAGTCGGGTTCGAAAATAGAGATGTCTCTCGATCCTCTGAACGCTTGTTCCTCCACAGAGCCTCTATTTCCGTCCCTTTGTCCAATATCCGAAGCAACGCGAATAACGTTCCGAGAACAACGACAAACAAACTCCTTTCTCGACGCTCTCGAGTTCTTTGTGGAAGCTTCTCTCTCGTTCTCTCTTGTTTCCGCGAACGGGACGCTGAAAAACCCGAGGAGAACTGTTAGCGCTCTTGCCAAAGAAAATTTCATTTTAGCATGCTTAAGAAAACCGCTCGGAGGGTGATCATTAGACTGCGGATTTGTCTTATTTAAAATAGAAGAATTAAAATAATTGACTATTTTCTCTATTAAAATATTTGTCTTCTGCCGCTTGCAATCGATGCAGAGGATTTGTATTTTTCGCAGAGATCCTGCGTAGTGATCATGCATTTTCGCCTAAGGAGATGGAGTTTCTCTGTTTCTCAACTTGTCGAATGACTTAGTGCTTGTTTGCAGCGGTCGCGATGATTTGCGAGACGTCTGGTCCGGTCGTTTTTGAAAATATTCCGAGGGCCAGTCTCCCAGCGTTTTCATCGGGCGTGTGTAACTTCCTCTCGTCCGCCGCTTCGGCCCCCGGTCTGCCAGTCTCTTGCAAACGTAACCATCAATCTTTCCGTCGGACTTGGAGCGTAATTGCGGCGGTGTTACCCGCGGCAATATTTTTTGGCAGTGGGAGGTTTGCGCCCGTCCCGAGCTTTTATCATGCGGAGATTGCAGAAGTCCAGACCGAGAGCCGCTATTTTTACGCCGATACGTGTTCCCCGATATGCGATCCAATACCGCTGGTTCCTCTTAATCCGTGTGATTTATTCGCCGGCCGACCGACGGATTAATCGCCGCCGTTACATTCTGCTAATGAGTTACCGGGGTTTGACGGATCGTGTGTCATATCCGACGCTTGCCAAAACCTCCTCGAGCGATTCTCTCGCTATTCTAAAGAAGCGTCTTCGTCGGTGAAACTAAAATCGCTCCCGGTTGCAAAATCTGTCATCGTTCGAAAGAATGTCGCGTCAAATCTGTATGTTTTGCATCCCACGTCGGAATCCAAAATGTTCGAAGATGTTTAACGACGCTGTAGACATTAAACTTCAGAGTGTTCTTCATCTTCCAAGTTGACCTTTCTTCCTCTTTTCTCCTTCTTCTTTCTCCAATTTCCCTGAAAAGCACAAATGCAATTAGAATCGATCGATAGGAAAATAGACTTCTGAGAAACCGAAAACGATCTCCGCACCATCGCTTAAACTTTGGGGAAAACCATAATCACTACACTGCAGATTTTAGGCATTTACGATAAGAATTTGAGACAAAGCATTTTCATTTTGCACAAAAATCCGCAGTCTAGACATCAATACAGTTCGAACGAAGATTCAGTATGGGTTGCTGACTCATTGCGTGAGATAACAACGAGGGTAAAAGCATCGTTGCAATGGTTCCTCTGTGTCATCATTCGCGTGCCCATTAGTCTCTTCTGTGTCATCGCAGGCAGGCAGGCAGTCATACGATCGATTCATGAATCGAATCGTCTGTCAATCATCCGCGGCCATGGCCGGGCCAGAGATCTAGCGGCATCATCGAGCACAGTTAACAAGTGTTCCTTCGATTCTGCAACGTAATGCACCGCGAAAACAGAGCTCTGGCATTGAAACGATGCGACGCTGAGGCTGAAGAGCTTATCAGCGGGAGTCCAAGTCGTTGCGTGTTACCGTTCTTGCACAACCCGATGACTTGCAACTACTTCTGCAACCACCATCCTAGATCCCTGGCCTCTAAACTCCTCTGGTAGACCTCTAGGTTTCCTGATGTTAAACAGACGTGGCCAACTCTTGTCATACAAGCTTTATCCTAAGTCTCTATCCCCGGAACTTGTCTACTAGACCTCCACATTTCCTGTTGAAAGATAGACATGGTCAAATTGTTGCTCGTAACAAGAATTGTTACATGACAACGGTACTGTACCTTCAAACGACACCCTAAGCCGGGGAGTTCCAACATGTTTTAGGTACTTCCCCTGCTCTTAGACTTCATCGTCTCCGCAGAACTTCGTTCCTTCGTCCCTACTGCTGTAGTGGGAAGAATTTGACTAATGGTAGGGACCTTGCGGTTCTCGGAGGAGAACAAGTTGGAACTCCCTGCCCTAAGCTCCTCCAGCGAGCCCCTAGTCTAGCTCCCAAGAGCGTTCAAGTCTAGCGTCCCCGTCGAGAGAGAAGCTTCCCACCGATAGGAGTTAAGCTACGCAAACTGACATCGAAATATCGCGCTAGATCCTTCCACACGCCATTGTCGAGGTTCTCCCCGCACCTGTCGACGATCTCGGAGTCTCCTCTGAGCACCTTGCGGCGTTACTCTCCGGTGCCGGTTCCCAGCCGGCCTAGACGCGTGATCGACACCGCGGACATCGACGTCTCAACACCCAGAGTCCACTCTGGCGACGGTACGCACCCGAGGAACCGTCTGCGTCGCGACCGACCCACGATCAAGATCCGGTCGCAAGCTTTGAAGGACAATCCCGCGTTGCGCGAGCACAACGAACGACACGAGAAGACGGTGGGCGAGCTGCTGGTGGAGAAGTTCCTGATCAAGGACAAGAAGCTGGACGATGCCGCGGAGAGGCAGGTGCAGCTGTTCCACCAGGTCAGTCTGGACCGAGAGGAGAAGGGCGAGGGGGAGGACAACTCTGGTGTCCAGCAGCAGGCAGCTAAGATCACCAGACGATTCACCAGAAGACGATCCTCCGCGGACATTCAGCTGGATCCTGAACAGTTGGAGAAGGAGATCGCGTACGCGCAGGTGGAGGCAAAGGTCCTTGACTCTTTGGTAGCTGAAGAGCAGGCGGAGATAGAGAACGAGGTACGAAGAGGGACGTTGATCAAGAAAGGGACCGTGGTCGGTCGCAAGTCCGGCACGGGGTTCTTTCGAGCACTAGATAAAGACACAGCTTCGGCTTCGGCTTCGGCTTCTCAAGGGGAGGAGGACTCCGCGACGCAGAAGATCAGGAAGAGTCTGAAGAAGGTGAAGAAAAAGAAGAGGAGCGTCGAGAAGCCACCGGATGATGATAATGAGAGGGAACGAGGTTCTAGTACATCCAGCGATGCGTCCGTCGATCTTCACGCTGGCGAGAATAAAGAGAGGAAGCTGTCCAGGTCGCAGGCCTTTAAGATCGAAGCTAGTAACAGCGTAGGAGATTTCTCTACCGTGTGGGTCAACGCGGATTCGCCCAGCGTCACTCGTGAGCAATTTCGTGAGAGCGTCAAGATCCCGGTACCTAGAAGAAAAATGGGACAGCGTAAGACCGAGCCGGACAACGTCGAGACAGTTGAAGAGTCCGAGCCCGAAGTGGTGCTGTTGCCGGTCAAGAAGTCTTACGTGAAGGACACGTCGAGGATTAGTGTCCACTGCACGGTGAAGACGCCGCCGGAGACCTTGAAGAGCGATCCGATGGACCTGAAGAGTTTGACGAACGGAGTTACTGTCTCGGAGAAAAAGGGGAAAGTGGAGAAGCCCATAGATACCTCGAAGAAAGTGGAGACAGAGACGACTACCAAAGACGTTTCTGAAGATGTTGTTACACCGAAGAAGATGACCAACGGCGTTACATCGAGGAAGATGGAGAAAGAAACTTTGAAGGACTCGGCGAAGGTGGAGGAGTCCAAGAGTTCCAAAGAGGATAATGTTCCGGGTTTGAAGAAGGAGCTGAAACAGAGTGAGACCTTGAAGAATGATTCACCTAAGAATAAGATTGCGAGCGAGGTTACCTTGAGTAAGAGGGAGAAAGAGACTTTGAAGGACTTTGCGAAGGTGGAGGAGTCTAAGATTTCCAAAGAAGATGACATCCAGGCATTGAAGAAGGAGGATGCGCTGAAGCAGGCCTTGAAGACCGACTCTCCAAAGACCCAGAAGACCAACGGAGTTGCCTGGAGGAAGAGGGAGAAGTCGGAGTCCTTGGAGGACGAGGGGAAATCCAAGAGTCCCAAAGATGATGTTGTCCCGGAGCTGAAGAAGGAGGATGCGCTGAAGCAGGCCTTGAAGACCGACTCTCCAAAGACCCAGGAGACCAACGGAGTTGCCTGGAGGAAGAGGGAGAAGTCGGAGTCCTTGGAGGACGAGGGGAAATCCAAGAGTCCCAAAGATGACGTTGTCCCGGAGCTGAAGAAAGAGAATGCGGTGAAGCAGACCTTGAAGACCGACTCTCCAAAGACCCAGAAGACCAACGGAGTTGGCTTGAGGAAGAGGGAAAAATCGGAGACGTCGGAGGAACCCAAGAGTCCCAAAGAGGATGGTGTCCTGAAGAAGAACGTGGCGATGAAACAGGAGCGTGAAGGTGTCGAGAGCGTTCCAGATTCGCCGAAGGAGGACAAAGAGACCCCGAAGGGAGAGCAGAAAAGCCCGGAGGCCCTGCGACCCAGAAATCGCGAGCCGCCCGCCCCGAAGACGGGTTCTGTGGTCTCGTCGAGCGCGACGCTAGCTGTTGACCCGCTAGCCAGTGAAAACAGCGCCAGCCTAGCGCTCCCATCGGCCGCGGACAGGCTGCCAAAACCGTCTAAAATTACTACGGATGAAAATAATGCCGTAGAAGCGCCAAAGCCAGCGTTACGAGGACCGGAGCAGCGGCTGGCGAAGGCGACGAAAACCAAGCGTGACGAAGACGTCGGGGATACGTTGCCGGGAAATAAGACTGGCCGAGCGGCGACCTTGAGCGACGCCCACACGGTCACCTCAGCCGTTCAACCATCTGATCCGGAACATCCGGAGATTCCATCAGAAATCGCAGTGATCGATGATGCAACCGGCTTGGTCGATATCGTAACGAAATCGACCTTCTCCGAGAAGACAGAGGACTCGAAGTCTAGCTTGATCGATGATGCTGCGAATAACAAGGTGAACAAATCAGTTGCCGAGGAGGAGCCCAAGGGACCGTTCAGAGTTATCAAGAGGCCCGCGAAGATCGAGCCAGTGCAATTTCCCTGGAGGAAGAAGAAGGTCAACGAAACCCCTTCCGAACCCAAGGATCCAGTTAGCAGTTCTGAACAGAAGTCTCCGAATAAAACAGTGACTAACGAGAGTCTACCGAGCAAGATACCGGTGGACAAGCAGCAGAAGGTGGTAGAGTATTCAGAGGATCCACAGAAACCGGAAAATACCACAGCAACCGCAACAAAGACAGAGGACTCGAAGACAAGCTTGATCGAGGATGCAGCGG
This sequence comes from Lasioglossum baleicum, assembly GCF_051020765.1. Classification (NCBI taxonomy): domain Eukaryota; kingdom Metazoa; phylum Arthropoda; class Insecta; order Hymenoptera; family Halictidae; genus Lasioglossum; species Lasioglossum baleicum. Next base: position 4,874,006 of record NC_134948.1, on the reverse strand, counting down.
ATACCAAGGTGAACAGGTCTGGTGCCGACGAGGAGCCTAAGGGCCAGTTGAAGGCTGCGAAAAGGCCGGCGAAGACCGAGCAAGTTCCCTGGAGGAAGAAGAAGGTGAACGAATCCAAGGATCTCGTTACCAGTCCTGAACCGAAGTCTCCGAAGAAGATAGTGTGTGAAGAGACGGCTCCATCGAGCGTAATACAAGTGGACAAGCAGAAGGTATTCGAGTGTTTGAACGGTGAGACTGGTAACGCGTTGTCGAAGAGCACGTCGACCGAGTCGATCGACTTCTGGAGCGAGATCAAGGGCCCGGATAGTCCGCTGGTGACGAAGGTGGCGAAGGGATTGAGTTTCCCTGGCGCGATGAACGAGTTCGAGAACCCCGCGGAGAAAGAGGAACAACTGGATAAGAAAAAAGAGAGCGTTGCTAAAATAAGCGTCGCCGGCGTCGGCACGCCGCAGCTCAGTAACGTTCCCGTGATCGGCCAGGAACCCGAGGAACCGATGGAGTCCGTCGCGAAGACCGGCCCCAAGGAGCCGAAGAAGCGAAAGAACTTGTCGATACAGATCGATCGAACTGTGGACGCGTACTCGACGATCAAGAAGACTCCGCTGAGGAGGGAGGACTCGGTGGCGTCCACGATCTCTGGTAGATCGGTCGGTAGTACGCCTGACACATCGGTACCTGGCTCCCAGGTGGCCACACCTGTGTACGACGTATCGGTGCCGTTGATAAACATTGTGGATGCAGCTACACCGACGAACGCTGATCAGCCGTTGCATCCTGAAGAGGATGACGAGGCTAGAACGCCGACGAACGAGTGGCCGGACAGTGGTCTGTCTAAAATGTCCAAGTGGGAGAATCATAGTGATCTGTCCAACGTTGATCAGATAGACAAAGACGCTACCCCAGTACCCTCCAAGGTCAATAGTGTGGTTGGCACTCCGGACGACACACCTCAAGGCACTCCTGAATCGTCTAAAAAGAAGAAAGTGGTCAGAAAGAAGAAGGCTTCAACGACCAAGAAGAGTTCCGGTAAGGACTCTAAAAAGGAGTCCAAGAAGGAGGCTAAGGACTCGAAGAAGAGCTCAGCGAAGTCCCAAGAGAGCCTGAAGCCAGCTATAGAGTCCAAGTCCTCCTCCAAAGCTAATCAGAAGCAAGCCAACCCCAGCCCCAAACCTCTCGATCTCATCAGGATGTTTTATACTACACCTTCGGCTCTGTTAACTGCTACACCGAGAGACCTATCCAAAGTACGCAGAGCTAAGATCAAGAGGAGGAAGCATCATTCGAGGACACCGTCGGTTAGCAGCGACAGCACCGGAAGCACCACCAGCACAGCCACCACTGGAAGCACCGACGGAAGCAGATCCACCTGCACGGAGCTCGACGAGGACCCTGATAAGAGGATGAACTCCACCAGGAGCAATGACTCCGGATTCGACGGATCGCCGAGGATATCTAGTACTTGCTCTTTGAGAACCGATGGGTCGTCCCCTAGATTGTGTCGTCTTTTATCGCTAGACCGTGGATTTTTATATTTTCACTCTTTCTCGTATTCGATCCAGTATCTCACTTTCTTATCAACATGGCACAATGTTAAAAAACGACACGATTTATGGGACAACCTAATATTTTTGATCCCCTCCCTTCGTGCCCCTCCCAAGACCCCCTCTGTGCAATTGTGATACAATCCATTGTTTGTCTAGTTTTCTAGCGCAGGCGTGGCCAACGAAGCCACGCCCCTTCGAGATACGATTGCCCCCAGGAGCAAAGAGCGATCGTTGCCCGCGCCTGCACTAGCGAGTGTCCACGCGGTTTGTTGCTTGTGTGCTCTGTCGACTAAAAACGTTTTTCTGGAGCCGATGTGTAACACGATACTCGAAAGAACATCCCAGTATTTTTTAACACGTGTGCTTCTCTCGACTCATCCTCTGTCGTTGAACCTGCATCCTAATTCCTCTCCTGGTTCTTCTACGGAACATTGCCACTAAAAAGATTAACCGTTACCAAATTGAATTTGCGACCATTAAAATGAAAAGCTGTTTCTACTAACGTTCCCTCGCCTCGTTGAACCTGCTCGCCGCATGCCAGTGGCCCGGTGCTTCGTCTTTCTGCCTTTCTGCTTGCACACTTGCTCGAAGTTCGACTTTAAAAATACACGTTGGTCATAACTCGTCATTCGACACGGCGTTTTTAAACGGCGAAGGGAAATTCGCGTTGGACGGATGCCAAACACGCCTGACAGCTAATTGCACCGTGCGAACGTTCCCAAGAAATTGGAAAGGCGATCGGTTTCGTTCTCGTGCGACTCTGGAAACAAAGAAATGTCCACGTTGAAAAATTCTGGCACTTTGTCTCGTTCGACTTTTGCGATTTTCTTTGTGAGAAACTACGAAGCATTTCTCTTTGCAATTTTCAGAATATTTTATCTCGCGTTTAAAGAACATGTACTGACTTTTTTCTTGAACAATATTTCATATTATAGAGAATCATATTATATCTCAGATATTATATCAGATATAATAAATGTCTCGACAGCTGATGAGTATTGCAATGAACGCAAACAATGTTTCTTTCGCATAAAACTCCGCAGCGTTTACGCGACGATGTAGCTTAATCGGTAATCATTCGGTATTTCTTCGGAAGAGGCGAACCCGGGCGATTCGACGTTACATAAGGTCGTTGCCACAGTGTCAACGACACCGTACGCCAATTTATTTACAACCGGAAGTGCGGTCGCACCAGCGGGAATTCAACGCGGATCCTTCCTGGTCTCCTCTCTTGGCTTCGATGCTTGAAAACAGGTGTCCTTGGGACAGAGCTTAGGCGTCTTCGAGCCTCGGTCCAAGTGCATATAACAATTACTCTGTACCAGGAATGGTGAACCGTTCGCGGTGTTGATCCGGGACTGGTCCAAGCATGGTTGAACAACGCGGCGTACAACTATTTATAAAACGCGGCGCAGTTTCATAACAATATTCAAGGCTTCCCGATGCATCCGGGAGATGGTGCGAACGAGACTTTCGCGTTAAATTTAGCGGGACGTGCACAATAATTAGGCAGCGCCTCGCGAGAATCCGCAATGTGTTTTCGCGAACGGTCGCAACGCGGGAAACGAGAATCTCCGAGCGGGCAAGTTCGAAGTGAGACGCCGCGCCGAGAAAATTGATGAAATGGTATACATTAATCTTAAGAATTAATTAACGCGTCAGCTACTTAATATTTCTTCAAACACGCGGCAAGAATCAATTGTTTTCTAAGCTTCTTCGGGGTGTAGAACATTCATCGAGAGTCCCATAGAATATTAGGGAAATTAATTTTAAGCTCAGAGAATTGCCAGAGCAACAAAACTGCTTCTATAGAAACTTGGTCAGTACATGGATTCATTTATGCACAAGCCTCCGCGAAAGTAAATCGAGATCTCAATAAATGCATTTTTTTAATATCTAGAGCAGTGGTTCTTAAACTTATGTAGTCCGGGGTCCCCCTCTTGAACAACATTTCTTTTGCGGACCTCATCCCAACCCTAGGCATATTATAATTTGAAACATGAAAGTTTTCTTTCGCAAAAATGTCTGTTAATGTCAAAATTGTTTCGCGGACCTCCTCAGGGGTCCGCGGACCACAGTTTAAGAACCACTGATCTAAAATAAGATCTGGTGTTAAAACATTTCTCATCTTTCGGTAAGAAGAATTGCACAATCGAGGAATTTCGCAAAAATCCTAGATTTGCGGAGATGGTAGGAGTCGATTCCGCCGACGCACAGGCGGTCCATTTCTGTTAACAGTATGTACATTGTATCGCTAGAATCGAAACTGTATCCTCTCCAAATGATTCCGCGTTTTCGGCGTCAGTGTCCAAGAAGCATCGAGAGGCAACAGATATCCGTGTGCATTTGTTCGAGGCGAAGAGGTAACCAGATCGATTGAAAACGAACGAATCAGTGAATCGAATCTCTAACGAAACCGTTGAAACAAACAGATTGCGACATGGCGTGCCACAAGAAATGCGAAAAGCTCACCGGGAACCTTTGCGGGTTGAATCAAAAGCTCGTGGCGGAGGCTTTGCAGGCGGTGAAGAGGGGTGAGTGAGTGAGCGAGAGAGAGAGAGAGAGAGAGAGCGAGAGCGCGAAAGAGAGAGACCGTCAACACACGATGCACCGAGTCGGTTCAAGTTCGAAAATTCTATTTAAAAGCGGCCGTCTAGTTGAAAGCTCGGACCGAATGACGCAGAACTGTCTTCGCGGAATTTCAGAGACCGCTTCTCGGATCCCGGATCCATCTACATCTCTCGAAAATTCGTTTCGAAATGCTGAATCTTTTCCAGAGCATTTTTCGCGAACGCATTTAGACTACAAATTACTTCATTCCTAACTTGACGCGTTTCTTATCCGTAAACGTGTAAGAAATGTTTATTTTGCTTAAATATCCGCGATCTACCTGCCAGTTAATATCAGTTAGCGAGTTTCATAACGTCAAGTGGAATTGTGAACCAACAAATGAACAAATTAATCGCGGTTTAGCTGGCGATCCATGGAAAGCGTGTGGAAAGTATGCGGATAGCGTGTGGACAGCGCGCGGCTTTCGCGAAATTTGGCCCGGTTGACATTTTTCGAAAATAGCAGTGACCGTGGCGGTGTGACGCTCTCTCTCGGCAGCGACACTCAGGTTGACGCGTGTGATCGATTAGGGGACAAGCAGAGCTAGAGCAGTGTCGACGTCGTTCACCGATTTAACGGTGATGTAATTTTGATAACGGCCGCGAAAATTATTTATTGGCTTGCCAACGGATTTATGACATCTACGTGGAAGAGGAAGATCGGCGTAGTCGTGGATGAATGCACTTGCACTCGCAGCTTGCACGTTCGCCGTGCCAGCCAAGTCTGATACCGCGGCCAACTATCGTCGACCACCAAATCGCTGTTTCCCGGAGTATTGTTTTTAGAAAATCATGCTGATTTGTACACGGTGGTTCGACACGCGGTTCGGCAGCATTGACAATTGGACTTATTGCAAAGACATTTATCGATGAATCGCAGACTCGGTTGTAAATGTTCTTTGTCGACCAGTGTTGTAAAATTCGCTTTTCCCTGTCCACGCAGATTCGTCGTTGTCATCCTACCGCCAACGCGTTTGCTACCAAAGAGAAATTATAATTAGACCGCAGATTTTTATGAAAAATGATAATTGTCAAGATCAATTACAAGATACAGTTCGCTGTCCGAGGGCTAATGTACTTTTGCGTAAAAATCTGCGGTCTAACGCATTGCACCCCGATCTGTTTAACAAAATATCTCGCTATCCAACAACAGTGTGTGCCTCCCCGTGTGAGCTCTATTAACACATATGTCTGCGGATTAACGGAGGATTTTCGCGAAATTCGCAGCACCCTCGCAATCGTCGGACACCCAGAGGAACTCGGACTCGTCGGACCACTTCCCCAGCGGGCGTATCACGCCGCCAGCGACCAATCTGCCAAGATTCAAGAAGTACGCCGTCACCGACTTCAATTTCCGCAAGGTGAGTCGATTGTGTGTCTCTCCGCGAAGAAAGAGGGCCGACGTTCAATTTCCGTCGCTCGGACTCCGGGTGTAGAAATAGTCGCGCGCGCGCATCGGTTACCGGGAAACCCGGAGGAAGAAAGTCGTTCGAGAGTCACGCGGTGCACGCCTAACTACCTGCAAATATAGTTTCCGGAAATTTACGAGCCGCTCGGTTGAACCACGCGTTTGGCTCGGCAGCTCGTGCCTCCGCGAAAGCTAATACGGATCACGTGTACAACGGGATCACGTGAACCCGCTTGACTCACGGGCCGCTGTCGCGATATCGATTAGCGATTCTCCGATTCGCATATTTTCTATTCACGCAAAGAGTCGCAGTGACACCCTACTTGTTTGTAGTATGCCAGCCGTGAGAGTCGTGCAAACATTCTTCGACCAGTGAATCAAAAACAATGCAACGGTGTTTTCTTACTGTTTCGCATTTGATCCGTTCATTTTCTCCATAAACGCATCAAATACGTCTAGTAATAAATCAGAAATTCCAAGTGCAAATTATTGTAGCACGGAATGATTAAAATGAAATACGTTGCCGCATTCCATTGTAGTTTATGAATATGACAGAGACCGTATTCACGGTTGTGAAATATCAAATGAATGCGGGTTGGACATCATGCTCAGGATTATCCGGACGGGTCAGCGAGACTCGGAGCGCGACGAGGACGCCGTTCTCGCGTCCCTTTGCATATTCGCCAACGAGCGAATTTATTCGCGAGAATGTTTAAAACAGACACGATTTCACGGCGGGCCACCACGCAAATAGATCACCCGAATTAGCACCACGCAACGCATTATTTTTAACGGGCGGGGGCACTATCTCACGTGCGGCACTCTCTCGCTTTAGCCGCATGAACTTTCCACCGTGTGCCGGTTCCTCGGCCCTTTACAGACCCGGATTATCCCTACTCCTGTCCATCGACGAAAGCTTCGATCATTTTGCGAGGATCCCTCACCTGAAACGTCGGGAAAAGCTGTAGTCGCCGATAATGATCTCTAAAAAGTAGACTGCTATTCGGGAATGTCTATATATTATTCTCAACTTGCAAATAATTATTAGCAAACCCTGAAACGTTGTGAATTACAGGTCCTGGGTAAAGGCAGCTTCGGCAAGGTACTCCTGGCCGAGCTGAAGGGCACAGAGTGCGTCTACGCGGTGAAATGCCTGAAGAAGGACGTGGTGCTAGAGGATGACGACGTAGAGTGCACACTGATCGAGAGGAAGGTCCTGACCCTGGCGACCAGGCACCCGTACCTCTGCCACCTATTCTGCACTTTCCAAACGGAGTCTCACCTGTTCTTCGTTATGGAGTACCTGAACGGTGGCGACCTGATGTTCCACATTCAGAAGTCGGGCCGGTTCTCCGAGACACGGGCCCGTTTCTATGCAGCGGAGATCTGGTCCGGCCTGAACTTCTTACACAAGAAAGGAATCGTCTACAGAGACCTGAAGCTGGACAATGTCCTGCTGGACTTTGAGGGACACATCAGGATCGCAGACTTCGGCATGTGCAAGCTGCAGATCTTCTTGGACAGGACAGCGGACACTTTCTGCGGGACGCCGGACTACATGGCTCCCGAGGTAGCAAATTCTGCAAAATGCAAAACAAGTCAAAATTGCATCTGTCTATTTTCTTAATTATGAGGCGCTCGTTCGCCAAACTTCATTTTTACAAGTTCTTTCTACCGTTGGCACTCGTTGGTACTCTAAGCCGAATTGTTAGCTATACTTTGCACTCGGGTGCGGGGCGACTCTGAGACGCCACTAAAAATTGTTATAGTCGGAGGGTCGCGGGAAACGAAGAATGGCGATTCGAGAGAATTAACGAGGCCTAGAAAGAATCCTCTGTAACTGTTCAGTACAGGGGTCAAGATACCTAGATTCTAAATTTACACGGCCAGTTGGCCAGTGGTCTTGTGCAAGCAAGGGTTGAGTCAACAGTGTTTCAAATAACAACAATCCGTCAGTCTGGTCGAGTTATCCGGCGCTCGTTTCCGCATTGCAGATCATAAAGGGACTGAAATACAATCAGGCGGTGGACTGGTGGTCGTACGGCGTGCTGCTCTACGAGATGCTGACGGGACAGTCGCCGTTCTCCGGCTGCGACGAGGACGAGCTATTTTGGAGTATTTGCAACGAACGGCCGTTCATACCTCGGTACCTCAGCCAAGACTCCACGGACATGCTGCTCTGTCTTCTGGAGAAGGACTCCGGCAAGAGGCTGCCCGGACACGACATCGCCTATCACGCTTTCTTCCAGGTACCATCTGAAAAACCGGGATCTGTTAGCATTCCCGTGATTAAGAATCGTAGTTAAGAACGAACAATGTTTCAGTCGTTACCATGGGACCGTCTGGAGAGGAGGCAGCTGGAGCCACCGTTCAAGCCAGCGCTGGAGCACACATTGGATACCAAGTACTTCGACACAGCGTTCACCGCCGAAAGGCCGCGGCTGACACCTGTACCTGAACAGATCCTCACCTCGATGGACCAGGGTGTGTTCCGTGGGTTCTCCTACACGAACCCGAACGCAACAGACTGAGGGGTCGTATAGTTATCGGGGGGACTCAAACGAAAAAAAAAAATAAGAAGAACAGACTATACAGTTTCGCGTCGACGGGGTCCGACGAGTTGTGTTGTTTGCAACCCACACGGGTGGCAATGATCTGGTTCACAACCACCTGGATACAGATTCAGTCCCCTTTGCAGGAGAAGCCACGGGATAACGGAGTTTCTCTCGGGACCGAAATCTGAACGTGCGGTTTTCACGGCAGAGGATTCCGACACGAAAAAGAACACCGAGACGACGTTCCTGAGCCGCTTGTACTCGCCGAGGAGTTGGGCGGACAGCGATCTATTGCTAGGTTTTGTATAACGTAGAGGCCGCGTTGCGTCGATAGAGAGCGGTTAGACTATGCAGAGGGGAGTCGAACGGTGTTCGAGCCTTCGGCAGAGTCCCAGTGTATGTACCTTATTTTCTACGCGAATCTCTGCCGAACGCCTCGGCTCCCCCTAGTGTTCCGTCTTTTATAAACCCTTGGCCAGACGTGGGACCTCGCGTGTCCCGCCAACCGGCCAAATAAATCGTCTGTTTCAAATAAAACATGTGGACAATCTCCGACGAGTTCATCATTCCCGCTCGTACTTATTTTTATATCATAAATGCGTCAAATCCCTGAGGCAGCTGTGTAGCTTCGTCAGGGGGTTGACGAGACACTGATAGCTAGGAAAATAATTCCACTTGGACACGGCTTACACCCTCCACAGTGAGAACTGTAAGGCAACGTGCTCTACTCAATTATAGTGCTCGGCACGTTCAGTGTTAATAACGCGTCCGCGGATCAAAGTGGAGAACGAACCTAGGGACCGGAAGACGACCGAATCGCGGCGAGTAAATTTCAAGGCAATTACCCAGCGTTATGCTATGCCGCGGTCAAGTTATTAATACTCGAACAAGATTATTATTTCCGTCGCCGATAGACAGTGCTTCGTCTTCCACGCTGTAAACGACGACGACTTCTTCTTCTTCTTCTTCGTCCTGCGTTTCCGGTGCTCCTGTCTCGCGGCTCTCTCCGATTTGCTCGATTTTCCCTCGTTGACCCTAAACTTTCCATTCGACTCCCACGTGTTTTCTGCTCTTTCTCCGTTTCCAACCCTCCTCTCCCTTCTTCCCTCTTCAGCACGACGTTTTCTTCTGCTCGTTGGCCGCGCACACTTGGCTCTTCGCGCTGACTGCACGCTAACTTTAGCACGCCGAGGAATTGGCGAACCACCATGTTTGCCAGCGGACAACGAGAGCCTCTTTCGCGACGCTTTCGGCTGATAACGACGATCGGCTGCCATAATCGAGTGCCACCTGAAAGACGAGCAGATCGTTAAACACTTTTTCTGAGAAGCAGCTTCGTCTACCGACTACTAACCCATAGTCGGGCGTATTTAACGGATAGCTCAAGTCATTCATAATTGGACCACAGCTGCAGCGAAACGAAGAATCGCGTCGTTGAGAGCAAACTGTAATGAAATAGCCTTTTGTTCGAAAATTTTGCAGATTCAAACGTCTGTGCGGATGTTAAAAAAATTTGTTTTAAAGAACACGGAAAATTTAGTGATCCTTTAATTTTAACTAGAGAACCTAGGTGCTTCTCTTGGTCGAGAATATTTCAAGCGTCTAGAACCGTAGTTGCGTGTCCAAATTTTCAGCAATTTATTCGCCAGAACAGATTTAGCAAGTTCATAGTCGCCGTTCGAGCGCAAAGGGTTAAAATAACTCCGGACAAGAGGACACCTCTAGCGGTCAGAGTGGCAGCTAATGAGACAATTAACCGGGTAATTGATCCAATTGCTCCATTCCGACACGCTTGGGTCCCGGGCGCGAGATTAATTACCCGATAAGCGTTCGAGATCCGCTTAAGCTCTCGAAACCAAAATCGTTTAACCCTTTGCACTCGTAGCTATTCTAATTCGGAAACCGAATTTTTCTTCCTGCCTGGAATATTTTCATTTTACATGAGTTTCTTAATTTTATCGATATAAAACTGACGTAATACCTCTTAATAATTTATTGAATACAAAGAGTTAACTACCTTTAGGAATCTTGCTTTCGGCTGTTCAAAGGCTTGCTGTTAAACGGTTCCTCCAGCTTATCTCTCGAAAACGGAAGAGCAACCGAGTGAAAGGTCAAAGGAAGAACAACGATAAAAGGTGGGTTTCTGCGAACCAGAGATCGGATCAGTAATTCCAACGGAATGGAGACGGAGAGAGAGAACGTGATGAAGCGAGCGGCTAAACAGCTCGGAATTGAAAGGAGAAGAGATTTAAAGAGACGCAGAACGCCGCAAAAACTGACGCGCTAAGAGGATCGGTCAATGGACCCTGAATCCGCTGAATCTTCTTGCTCTACTCGATGTATCGCTCCGCTATTGCCAACAGATTCCTCTCTGTCGATCTTCCACACGCCAATCGTTCTCAACACTCAATTAAATTTCTAAATTCTTTTTTTCAATATTAAAAAGAAATTGAAGCTTTGCTAAATAAAAAGACTATTAATTCAATAGATTACCAACAGACTTCTTACGATTTAATAAAACCATTAAAGAGACGAATCAATTCCTATTTGCTTCCCATGTCTTGCAATGCATACGATTTTTGTTTTGCATAAGTCTAGGTTAGGTCCAGCCTATTTCCCGACATGAATATATTTTAATTAATTTCTATTTTATAAAAAGACGTCCCAGCGTGTATCGCTTTCCCCGAACGTTGTTGGAACATTTACCAAGGCGACGCAGAAAATCGTCGAGAGTTTTAACGAGAATCGCAGGCTTATTTGACGCGATGCAGCGACTGCGGGGCGCCGCGCAGGGCCGCATCTTCACCAGAAGATTGCGAGGGTGTCGCCGGTATAAATAGACATCCGCGTCCGCTTGAGCATGCGGCCCTACGTCGTCGAGCTATTTTCGAGAGGAATCGCCACGCTCGTCACAGTTCTCCGCGCTCAGTTTCAACGAGTTTCGTCCGGCAAGAAGCAGGCCGCTTCGTCGGCTCCGCGAACGAACAAACGTGCTGTTTACCTCGCGAGCAAAAAGACACGACAACCGGTCGATTGTCACGGTCCTCTGGCTCCTCTTCGTCTTCTCGTGGCGACCCTGCGGGAAACAACGGTTTTTAAATCGGTGCCGACTCGATGGAGATTGATTTTGCTACGCGGTTGGATACGTTTGGAGCTGCGATAAAAGATACAGAGATATTAGAATTTGGTGTGCTACAGTGGAGCGGGAATAGCAGTGCAGTTTCATTCGATTATTTCCACGTATCCATTATGAAATAATAGTTTCATAATTTCTTCGTAACTTCGTATATCTACGCTCCGCTTTCATCATCGCTCCGATCGTCTATCGCAGCTCCAAGAGAGACGATATACCCTTACGAATCAACCGACCACTCGTGCCGCGGAACCTCTTGAAATAAATCGTAGTCGAGAACTTATGTTCTTCCGAAAATAAATACCGATGAGCCAGCCGGCGTCGAACTGTAACAACGAGTATCGGTGAGCCTGTGTCTCTATCTCTCTCTCTCTTCGAAGGATGCAAACTTTGTGGACCTAGATCTATCTGTAGGATCTTCGCCGGGTGGTTCTCTACCAGCGATGCGAATCGTTCCCAGCGCGACGACCGTCCCTGGAAAATACAGACAAGGTACGCTTCCGCTCGAAAAGATAGCACGCGGGTGCTATCATCGGGTTCTCAAAGGGAAGATCTCGAAGCGACGCGACTCCGGGTCCTAAGAAAACTTCAGGACCAAAAGTAGTATTTTTGAAAAATCGATTCCAACTAAAATTTGTAGGTTTATCATTTTTGCGCTACTAAAGTTTCATTCGAGACCTTGAGAAGCTTCGAGACGTTCTCCTGAGAACCTGACGACAGCAGGCGCGCTGCCTTTTTGTCCAGGAGTGTAGACAGTCGAGGATGTTCAGCTCGCTGAGACTGGCGACCATGCGATCGCACAAGAGCCGCGCTAGGCCCGGAAGCGTGGCCACGTCCGCCAGTTCCGATTCGGCCAGGGCCGAGGATCTTTCTCCTCAGACCTACCATCCATCCAGCTTCCTGCTGCTGGACGATCCCGACAGTCCTGTCTCGGTGCCATCCGGAGTGTCGTCCAAGGTCGCTCAGGTCAGGGTCGAAAGAGAAGGTGGTAGCCTCGGGGTCACCCTCAGAGGAGGAGTCTCGAGGGCGTTGGTGGTCACCGGGGTGAAATCCGACGGACCTGCGGCAAAAGAAGGCAGAGTCAGACCTGGGGACAGACTTCTAGCGGTCGACGACACCGAGCTCAGGGGTCTGACTCTAGCCGAAGCTCAGAGAGCGCTCAGGAGGAGCTCGGACGCGCCGGTCGCATCCCTCACCATCGAGTACGACGTCGCCAACATGGAGGAAGCGAGGGCTGCCACCTCAGGACCTCTCCTGGTACAGCTTGAACGCGGTCCTTCTGGTACACCTTCCACTTGCTATTACCACCCCTGCCGGAAAGTATTCGATCAATGAATCAAATCAAAAAATCATTCGCGTATTTATTGAAAAAAGTTACAGCGACGATCGAATACTTTCTGCCAGGGATGTACAAGGGGACCACTGACTTCCAGCACTTTGTGAAACCGGCTTTCCCACAGTTGGGCTTTTTCAGCCGATTTACAAAGTAAATAAACCAGCGCGGCACTCGATAAAGCGCAAACAGTGCTCCCAACGGGTAATTATAGACTGTCGGGGTAACTAAATAAAGATTGCGGCCAGGACTTTGACTGTTTACATCGGTACACTTCCACGAACCGAATGCAAAGGGTCCGGGTTCTATTTCTGACCCCTAATTACCCCGGCTTGCGAGCTTGTTAGATCTTCCGACCCAGCCTCCGCGTAAACGCCACTCGAGCAACGGTTTCTGGAGACGGTTAACCCCTTCGCTACCGTGAACGAGAAATCGTTCACCCTAACAGACAGTGGTCTTTCATTTTGATCGGCACACTGCGAGAGTTTATGATATAGTTTCATTGAAATATATATATCCATATCTAGCTTCTATATCTTACAATTAGACGTCTCGTCGACGTTAGCTAAGGGACCAACCCTGCGATGCATACAATTACAGGGGAGCTGGGATTGACGGTCCGAGAGACGACGAACGGGGTATACATCGAGAGTCTGCGACCGGCTAGCACGGCGGACAGGTGCGGAGCTTTGCAGCCAGGTGATAAACTCCTGGCTGTCGACGAGACGCCGATCCAGGACGCTCTGACGGCAGCGAAGCTGCTCAGGAACAACTTCGACAACTCGAGGATCGCCAGGCTGCAGATCCTGCCGAGGCCGCCGAGCGCCTCTCAGAGGACAGTGAAGAGAAGAGCGCAACCGCAGGCGCAGCAGTCCTCGAATCAGACCCTGCAGACCAAGGAGAGCCTCACCGTTGTTTTGAGGCCTGATCACAAGGGTTTCGGTCTGGCCTTGAAGCCTGCGGAGGATCGCATCGGATACGTTGTCAGCCTGCTGGAGGCTGGCGGCCCGGCAGAACGCAGTGGAGTCTTGCTACCCGGTGACAAAGTGTTGGCAGTGAACCGGAGGTTCCTCAGGGATCTACAACCGGCCGAAGTCAACGCCATTTTGGAGACCTCGCAAGTTGTGAGCATTTTTTAACGCTAGAAATCTCAGCAGTTCTAAACAGAAAGACAACAGACGTCGATTTTATTGACACTTTCGTGAGAGATAGTTCTCGAAAAATATTTCACACATGTTTCTTTTATCGGTCAGTAACTCGAGTATGTTCCCCTTGTTAGTTACAGTGTTACAGGCAGATGCTGATGTGTCATTGCTTCTCGAACACTATACCTACCACGGTGAAATAACTTGTTTTTCTCACTTTACAATCATTTAGAGTTATATGGACGCTTCCACGGGACACGACTAGGTTTAGTGTCGAAGTTATGAGCCACAGTTTGAAGAAGATTTATGCTAGCGCGTGTCTGGCTTTAGGAGAACTCTCTGTCTGGTTTATTGTAAGAGATAAAACGCAGCTATTTTCGGCAGATCGAGTTGGTGATCGAGTACAAGGTCGGTGGACCGGTGGTGCCCAGTTCTGGAGTGTTCACTGTGCGAGTAGCGAGGCCGGTCGGTGGTCAACCGGACGTCGGTCTAACGGTGAACGAGGATCTGATCATCACGGAGGTCCGCAAGGGTTCCCTGGCTTACAGAACGGGCAGCTTGGCCCCTGGCGATAGGCTACTCGCGATAGACGGACAAAAACTGGACCCAGGTGACCTCAGACAAGCCGCGCAATTGTTGCACCGACCGGGTAGCTCGGTGATCGCGCTAACTGTCAGGAAACCGGACCCAGTTACGGAGAACAGGTAACGGAAGCTTTATGGCAAATTCTGCTTCTGACTGACTGCAAAATTCGGACTTGTACAAAGCGCTTGCACGAAAGTCTTCAATGCTAGGACTACTATATAGACAGTAATGTTTAGACTACGGATCTTTATGCAAAATTCTTTTAATCTTTTTACTGTCTGTACATGCATAAAATCCGCAGTCTAATAATGATAGAAGGATACAGGACTATTGGACAGCTGATAGAGGATCTTTCCAGAGACTCCAGTATAGGGAGCGACACGACTCAACAGTACTCTAGCGGACTTCTACGGCCAGCGAGGGGAAGTCTTCCTAGCGTGGACAGTGCGGTGGATTCTTGGGGAGAGCTGGGAGAGAATAGCGGAGCAGGTCCAGAGATTTTGAGACTGTGGGATACTGCGTCCGTGGACAGTGGCCAGCTGGATCTGCCGATGCCGCCTTACCCTGGGTAATACAAGCATACAACGTATAAATAAGAAATTCTAGACATTCAGGAACAGACTTGAATAAAATATTAACAACGAAGTACATTGTATGTCTGTTACGGCTAGGCCGCAGGAACGCAACAGCTCGGACAGGCCGCAGCAGATAGTGCACGTGTCGTTGCACAAGGATCCGGTGTACGAGGACTTTGGGTTTTCGGTGTCGGATGGATTGTACGAGCGGGGGGTTTATATAAATCGTCTGCGACCCGGTGGCCCCTGCGACGGCGTTCTTAGACCTTTCGACAGGATCCTGAGAGTGAACGAGGCCAGCACCGGGGACTGCGACTGCTGCCTGGCTGTTCCGTTGATCGCCGCAGCCGGTTCACGGTTGGATCTGACTATCGCCAGACCGATGTCCCCTGTTAACATCATGAAAACGCTATAGGACAAAAGGGATAAAGGCAGCAACTCGACGATTAGAGGCAAACCGAGCGACGTGACACGGCGAAGATGGTATCTGGTATATTTTTTTACACACCTGTATTTTATTTATAAAAATAAATGTATAGATTGCTTTTAGCTAGAACATCTTCTCCTGCACACAAGTCCACGCACACCGCACACCTGAATCTCTTCAACCCTCCGGCTATCGAACTTGCCTCTGGTCCTCTGACAAGTGGTGTAAAATATTAGCGGACACGTTGCTCTTCAGTTTTCTTTTTTCGTTTCTAAAGCCCGCTCGTGCTATAATTAATGATAATGACCAGAAGGTTCTGAGTATGTTCAGAAGAGAAGAAAGTCTTCGCCTATCGATTCTCGCAGAGGGTTGACGCGCATCGTGTTTCCTTTTGCGACAACCTGGCTGAAGGAGAGCTCGCGAAATCGAATCCGCGATACCCGAGCGAAACAGCTCCTCCTTTTGATAGCGTTATCATGAATCGTATTCGCGTTTATCGTAGCCAGCCAATTAGCTATGAAAATAAAATTCGACACGTAATCGATGCTACAATTGAATACCGCTGCGTTCTATTTCATTCTTTCTCTCGCTCGCTCTCTCTCTCACACACTCTCCGTTTCGGTATCGAATATGCAACGCGCGTTTAAATAGATTCGATCGCTAAACCCGGACAGGAATGTTATCGGATCTAGCAAACTGAGTGGCCTCGATGCTAATTGACCCAGCAATTAGCCGTGAACGCCGACAATCTCAAATTATACGATTTTCCCACCTTGCCAGCAGGTTCGTTCTCATCGGAAACAAGAACATTGTCAATTGTAATACTAGAAAATACAGAACGGAAACAGATTAACGGGCAAATTACACCTTTGTGCAGCATCATTAATATTCATAAAATACGTGTGTATGTATATATACAGGGTGTCTTCCTTATTCATTGTTGCACGAATATCTCGTGACGAAGCTACGCCATTTCAATGAGCGCAAGATGCTTTCTCATTCGTTTCGCGAGATTTCAAGATCATGGGTAGCTCTTATAAAATACACGTTTTCATTGTAAAAAATACCAGCGCGTCCGTGGAATCTCTTAAAAAATAATGAGCTCTTTCAAACGGTGCAAGTCACGAAAAATTCTTCTACGCAATAATAAAGAAGATTTTAGGTGATCCCATTCAACTGGGGGATACCCTGTATGTATATGCATAGAAATATATATATATATATACATATACAATTTCTTTTGTACATCCCACGTAATGTTCTATACAAACAAGCGTTACTCCTCGGCTTCTCTATGCCGTTGGGAAAAATAAATAACCGATTACACATTATCGCGCCACGACCGGAACACCATGGCCTGGAGGAAGCTCCCGCGAGCTTTCGTCAGTAGATAAAAACTCGTCTAACAAATTCGGACTAGACAGAAAACGATTGCTGCTTCGTGCCAACCCATCCGTTCGCCATGAAGGAACTACTAGTGCCATTACGATTATCGTCGTAATACTTCGGAAGAGCCGTTTCACTTCCCTTCTCCAGCCGTTGGTCGTACTTCGCTTTGTTGTAGCATAGCACCCCGCAGATCGCGAGCGTCATACCCAATATATTTGTCTGCGTGACCGGATTTCCGAGCACGAACAAAGTTACGGCGATCACGAATATACGCTTGCTCGCGCTCGCCACTGCGTACGTTAAAGGAGTAACGATGGACATCACGGAGAAGGCGATGATGTTCTGAAGCCAATTCAGCACGCCGTCTAGGAATAACAGGCCCAGTATGTAATATCTTAGATCCGCGGATCCATGAGCAACAGGGTCGTATATCAATCGCATCAGGTCGTACATCAACCATATAGGTGAGAAGAGAATGAGCGCGAGACGCCCCAAAATTAGCAGAAGCCTCAAATGATGTATACCCGTGTCCTGCAGCACCTGAAACCAATTGAACACAGTCGATAACACAGATCTAAAGTTACACAGTAGTTAGCAACATTATCGGCTGTATGTGTATAATAATAGATACCTTCTTGGAATAAATATTTTGCAACGAGAATGCCATCGTAGATGCTAAGGCACTCAAAAGACCGATCATGTTGAAACTCAGCTCGGTCAAGGTGGCAACAGCCACACCGACCACAATCGGAACCAGGCTAAGGTACACCTTCCATGTCTGCTTCTCTCTTAGGATTATTCTTGACAGGAATACCGTGAAGAAGGGCATTGTAGCCTTCACTGGGACAGAGCCAAACTTTGGTTAACATATGAGATTGATAAGATAATACGCGAGTGTCTACATTTTAAGCAATTGCTATCGCGTTATGAGTGACTGCTCTAATATTGAGCTTCTTATCGTTGCATTGCTTATGATACGATTACTCTGATATCTAACGAAACGAGCACGAAGGAATGTCATGTTCACGTATCAACGATTGTCGACGAAACGTTAATACACGTTTCACTGCCAGTCGTTATCGCGCGACTATTAAACGCTTAGAGTTTAGAGTCTAGATTAAATGGTTCGCGGCGAAGCGAAGGTCGGCGTGTTTTATTTTTGAACGCGTAAACGCGGGGAAACGGTGTGACACGTGACCGTCGAAATAGCGTTGTTTCGTACCAGTATGGGCATACGAAACTGGGACCTTCCAGATGCTGACGTGGCTGAAGACGTTCGCCAAGAATTTTCCCAGCGCAAGGGGCACGATCAGCCGTAGATAATATCCCCAGGGGATCTCGGTCGTATACTTTCGTACGCCCCACATGTTGAAGAACGGGCCGGAGTAGACGGTGATCGAGGTTAACTGGACCATTGTCACTGTCAACGGATACGGGAACTCCGAGAGCAACATTTTCCCCACTACATTGCTGCTGCTCGAGATCACGTACCAAATCAGACAGAGGAACAACACCGTCACCACTTCCCGGTTGTTCCGGCGATCGTTCATGACTGCCACGAACCGAACACGAGCCTTCAAAGAAACGCAGCGTGTCCTCCCGTCGTTTTCTCACTCCATACGTGTCGACTACCACCCGCAACGACACTCGCAACACTGAGTTGAGTACAGTTGAGTACCCACTTCGCTCGGTACTCGCTATTAGCCAATCCACCTCGACAAATGGAATTCGAGTACCGCCTCGTACATATTTCTTTATCACTCTCCCACTCCTGACCGCGGAACACTTTTACAGCAGCGAAATCTGTGACGTCACCCGTCGAGAACTATCGATCACACTGTCGATTACGGACGGTTATGATTCCGATTCGATTTTTCAGGCGAGAATGGCAAAAAGATCGATCCTTTCAATCGATTTTTTTTAGAATCAGTCTGAAAAGAATCGACTCTTTTCTTATCAAGAGCAGGCTGGTCAATTCGATTCTATCATGTACCGAGAATCGATTCACTGTGAAAGAATCGAACATTCCTACTATCGATAATTTTCGTTGTCATCGGTATCGATAGTTAAATAACTATAAGTGAATATTTAAATAAACACAACCTCCGTGAACATAGCGAGCAAGATTTTCAAATCGGCCACGTTGACAATAACGAATGCGTTTTCAACAAGTGTATCATATTATTTTTAGCGCAAACGTACCACGATAAAGGAACATCGTATGTACCAACTTCTTGAAGCACGATCGAACCAGTATCAGTTTACAAATATATTGTAAATATTGTAAATTGCTGTTGATACATATACGAAGTATTAGTAAATACTTTAGTTAATTTACTTCAGATGATCCGGAAAACGTACGCTTCAGTACGCTTGCAAAACACGTTCGATGAAAGAAATGCTGAAGAAATAATGCTTTCGTCAGTGCTACCAACATTATCGATTATATAGGAAGTCGTATTATAAATTGCAAAACATATTTACACGATTTCTACGGTATTTCGTTTAAAAATGTTTAATCAAAAGTGTCACGCATCTAATTAAATTAATTATCAATTTTAGTTACGATCGCGACTCGATCGCAAGCATGGTGTCCATGCTCAACTTCATATTTCAATTCAATTATTGGTGTCAGTGTATTCTACAGATAGGGATGTCCCGTTTTGCAAAACGTTTTGTGGTAGTTTCTAGTGAGTTTCCACAAAACTATATTAGTTTATATTTACTTCGAACGGAGTGGTTACTTCAATAATTAAACATATTTGGCCATTGTACATCGTGACAACAATTTGGACGTGGAAAATTCTCGAGATGCGCAGACAAATGCTGCAATATTTACCTGTTCATAGGTTATGTACATGATGCTCTGACTAAAAAGACATTGTGGGTTCTGTAATTCCCCTTCATTGTTTGACAATCCGGAAATTTTCTTGTGATTTCAACGTTTGGATTATACGACGAAGTTGTTGCTAAATGGAGTCAGCATCTTCGTTTCCATCTAAGACCACGCGGAAATTATTAGAAGAGGACATTGGCAAGCCAATAATAGAATGCAAACGAGAATTTAAATTGACACGGCAATTTCCCAGCAGAGTGTACAAAAAGAAACCAGCATCTGATTTAGCGCCGTCACAGATTTCAAATAAATTGTTGGGTAAGGGAGATGTCAATAAGCTGAACAAAATAAGAATAAAAACGCAAGATGGCAAAGATCTCGGAGAGTTCAAGTTAAAACTTTTGCCTCCAGAGTTAATCAATGAAACCCTTATCTCCAACAGTTTACATTTGGCCAATAACATAAAAATGCCCATTACTCTTTTATTTGAAGATGCATCGAAATTAAAGAATATACCACAGACTATAGAGGTAGCACCTATTGCTAACCAATTATATCTAAACGTTAATAAAGAGAAATCCAACTCGAAGAAGTTGGAGAAGATGTTAGTCAACGATGTACAATATATAAGTCACGACAGCTTGAACAAAGGTTTAAGCAATTTAATGTTCTTACCGAACGAAAATCAATACAGCAAGCTCTGTAATACTGAAGCAATAAATAGCAAAACTCCACAATACAAAATAACAGTACAAAACAAAGAGGTATTGATTCCACTGAATAAATTACCTAATAGTCGTAAAGTTATAAAAAGAAAAGCCAATTCCGATAATACAGTTACAAACAAAAAGATTAGTTCTCATGATATAGTTGCAGAGAGAGAGGCTACTTCTGATAATACAGTTACAAAAACAAATTCAAATTCTGATAATGTAATTGTAAAAAGAGGTGGTAGCATTGATAATGCAGTTGTAAAGAAAAAGCCTCTCTGGAACAATTTAGATAACATAGAAGAATCTACCTTGAAAGAGAATGGAGTAGAAACAGCTTTTATGAAAGTTAATATATTAAGAAAACCTAAATTGAAAATTAGCTTAGGAAACAAATTAGTGCCTATAATTTTTGAACCACAAAAATCAATATCAATGGTCTGTAGTCCAGAAAAATCAATATCTAAGGTTTGTGTACCAGAAAAACCGATATCAAAGGAGTCTGTATCAGAAAAATTAGTCTCAAAAAAATTGGTATTTAAAGACTGTGTCCTTGAAAAAATAATATCCGAGGACTGTGTTCCAAAAGAATCACTATCAGATGTTACTGCATCTGAGAAATCAATATCGAAGTGTAACACACGGAAGAGACCCAAAATAGAAGCTACTGCTGCAGAAGAACCTACAATAGTAGTTAATGCGTCGGAAAATTCTATATTGCAATCGGAAGAACACCAGTCTTTAATACAATCGAAATTTCCAGTAGTAGCATGTGAGAAGCTTGTTATATCTAAAACCAAGGTTGCTGTTAATAGGATAGATCAAGTAATTAGCAAAATAGATAGTAACAAATTGAATTCTTCTCTTGCACAAAATGTATGTTTGGTCAAAGATAATGAAAGTGACCAATGCTCGAACATAGCAATCAACTGTGAGGTGCAAATTACACAGAATGCAGGTACTAAAAATGAGGCTCAAACTAGTTCAAATGTCAGAGGTACATTCACAACAGAAACAACTTGTAATGCTCTAGAAAAAAACTGTAATATTGCGCCCGCATCTAATGATACCAACATTATAACACTTTATAGCTCGATTGATAAAAGTAAAGATGTATGCACCGAAAGCACCGATAATAGTACAAATAATATCAAAGAGGCAGTTAGCGGCAAGAAAGAAGAGAAAAAACTATTAGAACGTTGGGATATAATTAAAGAAGCACTGATTAGTGTGAAGGATGAAGAACTTCGTGCTAAAGCTCTGCAAGCTCTCAGGGATTGTGGTATAGGTATAGCAAAACATGTACCAATTACTCCTCCCGAGAACTTGAAAACAGTTCACGATTCTCAGATACAAACCGATGTGTTTGGGCTAATTGAAAAAGAGAATTTTATATTAGTAAAGGAGGATGTGCCTATGTTGGAAAGAATACAACAGAAGGAGCAGTCTGAAACAACCTGTACAATTGGCTCAAAAGTACAGTCTACTGTTACGCAGCGTGTTAATCTTAATAATAAAGATTGTCTGTCAAATAAATGTTTACTGCTTCAAGAAGAGCTTCAAGATTTCGATAACGTCTTTAATCAAACCAAGCATAATAACGCGAGAAGAGTAGAAAAAATCTTAACAGAACCGTCGTATTCAGTATGTGCGACAATTAGCATGCAATTAAAACGTGATTTCGAGGCATTGCAAGAGTGGGATGAAGAGGGATTGCTCTGTATACATAGAGCAGTTGTAAACAATAAGCTACAAGAATTAAAGAGACTAATGTTAGTATTAAAAGCTTGTAGAATAAGCATAGATGTATTAACGGAGAACGACAAGGTAAGTTTGTTAACTTTATTCGACGTAAAAGAAACAGGATGATGAAAATGTAATTTCTTTCTAGAGCTGTTTGGAGTTAGCTATTCTGACGAACGCATCCGAACCTATTGTGAAATTATTATTGGAAGCTGGAGCAAAACCAGTTACTTCGGAACCTCTACACGAATCTGCAGTAATAATAGCTTGTAAAAGGTCTTCTCCGATGTTATCAATCCTGCTGCAATATGTTAAGGACCAAGAATTACTGAATAAAGTAGATTCATCGGGTAAATACATAATACAGTATTAAAACACGGAATCTTGATTCAAATTCGAAATAAACTGTTTCATTTCTCTATACAGGTCTTGCTCCATTACACTATTGCGCTATGAACGGCAACTTGGAAGGAATCAATGCCTTATTAAAAACTACGATAAACGTGAATTTAAAGGATAATCGTTCCGGAAGAACTCCAATTTTCCATGCTATCGAAAATAAGCACGTGTCTGTGGCACAGAAATTACTGGCTCACGGAGCCGTTGCGAATATACAGAATTTCGCGGGACAGTCTGTTACGACTATAGTAGAAGAAACGAAAAGCTTGTCGTTAAGAACAGCGTTGAAGCAAATTCTTTAGATTGTAATATTCAATATAGGTAGAAATATTCAATATAAGAGATCCAGCATAAAACATCACATTAACTAGTCTCAAAAATATTAATGCAAATTTTACTTCATTTATTTAATTGGACTATGGAATGAAATCAATACTTTTAGACTAATTTATATGATAAATTAGGATTGTTTATATAATGTTATACAAAGAATATGTTTGTGCCCAATGGTATAGATAGAACATGAGGATTTCCGTTCCGCATTAATTTTGTAAGATTATTTTAATTGACGTACTTCTAAAATTGATTCTTTAATTAATGTACTTCTAAAGAATCATGATCAATTGAATTTCGATTTTAAAATCGTCAAAATCACGAATTTCTAGGAAGAAACGATTTGTAAAGTATGAAATATATATTCATATATGTATTCCTCGATAATGTTCGCAAACTAGTGTCCACTATTTTTTAAAATATTTTGTAATACTGCCAGTGTGGTCCGAAATTTGCGTGATTATGCGGGAACAATTGTAATTAGTAGCAAAAATAAGCAAATTTGTAAGATTAATTGTAACAATACTTTTTCATTGTTCCGTGCGTATATATACATGTATATATTTAAATAAATATAGACGTACTTAATCTTTCACGGTAATAAAGTCACTTGAAATGTAATTTCCTCTGTCGTTTTACATCCCATGAATTTTTCAATTCGTCTCCATTTCAGAGCGAAGACGAAGCTCCGTTTGAATAAAGATGATTTTAAAAAATATAAATATGATAGAAAAATAGTCGTGAAATCTGATTGGTTCTTCGACTCGATAAAACTGCCTTACCGACTGAAAATGTACAGTAATGATTCGAAAATTACATAAACAAGAAACATAACTGATTAAACTGTTTATATTAATCTAATAAATTTGAATAAATTACATTTGATAAATAATCCGTTTACTCTTCGAAATTAGTTGGTGTATCTGCGCCAATCTGCGCATTCGTTGCACCGTGCTTGTACACCTGTTACGATTGTTACAAGATGTCCGCCAGTTTTCT
This sequence comes from Lasioglossum baleicum, assembly GCF_051020765.1. Classification (NCBI taxonomy): domain Eukaryota; kingdom Metazoa; phylum Arthropoda; class Insecta; order Hymenoptera; family Halictidae; genus Lasioglossum; species Lasioglossum baleicum. The sequence continues at coordinate 4,850,280 of NC_134948.1, read as the reverse complement.
AGGGTGAATGCTCGTATGTTTGCAAAGGTTGCAAAGTTGATTTTGATTTTACGTATCGATGCTTGACAATTCCGCTCGGTTCACATGGATCTAGGAAGCAGACGGAAAAGTTCTGATAAGAGGTTAGTTATCGTTATCATTAAACATTCATTGAATTCGACGAAACGTTCGTTTTGGTCGCGTTAACCCCTTCCTGTATTATTTTTTTCATAGCTGCAATGATTACAGCTTCTTTGTTCTTAACAATATCCTAATAGAAAAAGGAAATTTATATTTATCGTATGCCTATATTTACAGAAGAATTAACATTTTATTTCGATTCAAAAGAAAAAAATTACATTTACATTTAGTAGGTTCTGTTCGAAATCTTGATTGTTAATACAAATGGTTATTATATGGAAAGAGGTTAATGTACGTAAATGTCTAGATATTTGCTACCGATTAATTAACAACTTTCTGTCTGTTTTCTGCAGCTTTGACACTGATGACGACTCTGATTATGCCATGATAAAACGTATCAAGATGGAACCCGAAGCTATATTGTCGCAGGAAGATGATATAATGGCTCAGTTGCAGCAGGAGAGCTCAGATTTAGAAGTGGAGCCTAGTTTTGCTTTAGAAGGAACTACCAATGGGGATGATTGCAACGAAGGCGTTTTGATACAACATATGGACATACGAGAGCCGCTATCTACTCTACGAAATTTACTGGAACAAAGACTGGGAGTCGAACTGACTGATTACTCCTTTTGGCTGCAAGATGCGCAAATGGTAAACAACCCGAGCTAATTTTACTTTCATTGGCAGTATTCTTCTACTTACGTACCTTTTTTCAGTTAGAGAGTCACAAGAATCTGGTGGACCAATGCGTACAAGGGGAAGGACTGGTCCAAGTAAACGTTCAAATAAAAGCAACTCAGAGACGAATAAACATTGTAGATGTCCTCAAGCCTGCAGAAGATTATATAGAATTGGCAGAAAATACAAGTATGTATCAATACCCGTTCTACTCTGTCGTCAAGTTCTCACAATGTAAATTGTTCTTTAGCAGCTGCACCGGTTAACGAAGACAAACGAAACGTTATAAGATGGATGGTCGATCCACAGTACAAAAAGGAACAGGTATAATATCCGGCAACAACAATCGTAGAATCATTCGGATTAGAAATTGAAACGTGCACGCTTTGCAGGAACGTTTAAAAATCCCACCCGACCCGAAAGATTGGACGCAAACCCACGTGAAACATTGGCTGCAGTGGGCCGTCAGGCAGTTCAATTTGGCCTCTGTAAGACTAGCCGACTGGAATATCACAGGACAGCAACTGTGCAACCTCACGCTCGAGGAGTTCCAAGCTAAAGTGCCGCTCGATCCGGGAGAGGTGTTTTGGACCCACTTAGAACTTCTTCGGAAGTGTAAATTCGTCGGTACGTTGCGATTCATTGCAGCAGCCTGTTCCAACTACTGTTCCTCTTAACAGTAATTTTGTTCTCGTAGCCGTCGTGCAAAAAGATCCTCCGGAATCGCCCACGGAGAACAGCATTGACAGATCGATGAAGGTTCGGAATCAAAGGACCGCGAAACCTAGGCAATTGGTGAACCAACAGGCGCGAGTAGTCAGCGTCCCCCTCGAGAACATCGACGCCACGCCGATCACGATAGCAACCTCCAGCCGCGCAGTGAACAGCGGTCAAATACAATTGTGGCAATTTTTGTTGGAGCTGTTAACCGATCGGGAACACAGGGGAGCCATTCAATGGGTGGGAGCGGAGGGTGAATTCAAACTGAACCAACCGGAAGCGGTTGCGCAGCTCTGGGGAGCGCGAAAGAATAAACCTTCGATGAACTACGAAAAACTGAGCCGAGCGTTGCGTTATTATTACGACGGAGATATGATCTCCAAGGTCCACGGGAAAAGATTCGTGTACAAATTCGTGTGCGATCTTAAACAAGTGCTGGGCTACTCGGCAGCCGAGTTGAGCGGACTGGTGGAGGAGGGCAGAAGATACTTTTGATCGACTATTTTTCTATTACCACTATGATCTTTATCCCAGAGTATTTTGCATCGACCGTTGTATATACGCAGAGGAACTTGTACGGTTATTGTTGAGACAATCAAATGTACATCGAAATATAGAGATTAATAAAAAAAAAAGTGAAAATATATTTCATAAAATTATTTATCCCTCGTAGACGAGCCCTATGTTTTCTACATTTTGTGTAGTCCCCGTCGGTAACGAGGTCTTCGGCACGAGATTTCCGAGCCTACCGTCAGAGGGATACTTGACGATTCCGTCTTGCATCACAAAGGATCTCTTTCGAATAAATTGAATTTTTTAGTATGTCCTAAAAAATCGTCGCTCTGAACATATGTGTATGGAAAACGCATTCGCGAATAAAGGAACAGCGGTAATGTCAACTTCGAATGTCACTGTATTATTGACACAGTAATATAATCGTTTTCCAAAGTAAGGACAAGGACACGTTAGAATGTATCCGTCGACTTCGTCGTCGTTTTCCGGTCGCAATATACTTTCGTTTGTGTGTCTCTTTCGCTTTTTATCTCTGATGCTAGGACTGACTTTTGATCGGCAAAAGGCAGCACTGATCGCCAATACCAGAGAATCTAGCCTGTGAGATATCGGTCGCGACGTCACAAGTTAGGGTCTCAGGGGACCGGCGACGCGGCAGGCTTTACAATCAGCCCGCCCGCCATTGCCCTTTCTTTTTCTTTTCATTTCGTTTAATTTCTCTTTTCTCTCATCTTTCACTTTCTCTCTTTCATTCGTTCGCAACCAGACACCACATTCTCTCATCCCGTTCCACTGCCAGGCCTCTCCGCATTCGACCACTCGTTTACGGCAGGCATGAGCACAGATTGCCCCATGGAGCTACTGCCCTGGCCCTATCAGAACCATACTCGGGACGCTCTCGCACACACATCAATCGAAGAGAGAGAGAGAGTGAGAGAGAGAGAGAGAGAGCAAGATAGATAGTCTTCTGTCGTGGAACGCGGAGCGCTCTCAGGGCAAAGAGCGCGCCCGTTGCCCATGCCTGCTTCACGGATTCGACGCAACCTGCATTTTCTATAGGGTGTCCCAAAAATGGACTAACTTGAAAAGAGAAGATCTTCGAAGATTCTTTGCATTCAAGCATTCTTCGTTGATAACTCCCTAATAAAACCGCGGAGAACGATTTCGCAAAGGAAAAAGTTACTTCGAATGACGCCAGGACTCGCCGCTTTCAAGTGCAACATTTTTGGGACAGCCTGTATGTCATCGTAACCGGTAAGTATAAAAATCAATGAGGACAAAGGTGTACTGTTTTGCTTGGTCAAACGCTGTATCTAAATTTTCTTTGCAGTATTTCATGGAAGAACGAAGGCCCAAGTACCCAGGACATTCTCTTCTTCGCTCGTTCAGCTGAACCTCCCGAATCTGCGGTACAATTTGCCTCGAAGAAGACTTATGGCGGTGGATGATAACTACAGCTTTTCGCCTCACGCACGTACACGCACACACACCATCTGGCGAGTTGAATGATAATCGTCTTCCTCCCTGTCTCTTCACGATGCGATCTCATCCTGGACGACGGAACGCTGCGGCGTCGACGACCGGGAAAGTTAGCAAGTTGTACAGTGGACTTCGTATCTCGCGAATTTCCATTCCCTACTATACAACCTACTACCTCACCCAGGCGTCGTCGCTAATCGTCCTCTTCTCCGGAACACGTTTCCGAATCCAGCTGCCGTTTCTCTTATCACAAACCAACAGGGTGTCTAGCGCGACGTTGCAGGCTCTTTTATTTGGTTCAGTCATTAAGCTCTCCGTTACTCGTTATTTAGAAACATTGCTAGATAAGATCAACTCAACGGAATTCACTCTCATGACTCGACCTAATAAATAACAGCAGAAAACTCCGATTGCACCGACGGAGTCGCACGCAATCGCACGTGTTGACGGAAATGATCATTAGACTGCGGATTTTATTGTTTTGTTGAAAAAGGAAATGCATTTTCATCTAATTTCTGTTTCTTACAATTGACGCGAGCAATTTTTACTTTACATAAAGACCTGTAGTCTACGATTCTTATCGGTCCCGTGCGATTGTTTTCTCTCCACTTAGGCTGCGGTTATACTAGATGCGGTTTCCGATGCTTGAACATGCTCGAAGCTGCATGACGGCGCAAAAATGAGCCACTTGAACACGCTTAAAATCATCCAGTGTAACCGCACCCTTGCGAGCGACGTCCTAATCGAAAGGGTGTTCGAAGCTGACTCTATGCCTCAAGTTCTGACAATTCGAACTGGTTGTCGCGTAGAGAGGGTAGATGTCTGTTCTTTTGATCCTCCAGCCTATCCGGGGCTGAATGCCACGAGGTCTTTTCGAGATCTGCTCTCTCTACGCGACACTATCGGTTTCTCCGATTCGAGCAATGGGTCCCGGACACCCGTCTGGAGAACCGGAAGCGTGTCGGTATGCTTTCAGGAGGGCAGAAAGGTGTCAAGGGGAGGGAGTAGGTTCCGCCGAAAAGCTTAAATGCTGGCCTGACTACATGTACCGGTAGATAGGAGCTTGCGGTATACATATAAGAAAGCCCACAAGTTCGGATCTACGGGTTAGTATCATCAAGTATAGCTGATTACGGCTATCTCTGGCTAGCTTCTTCCCGCTTCTTCTCTCCGCCGCAGCATCTAAAACTGAACAAAACGCGCGCGATGAATCTTCGTCAACTCTCCTACAACATTACTGTGTTCACACTCCGCCATGTTCCTCGCGTTGCTATTCAGACCTGCACTTCGATCACTTTACAAGAACGTTTACGAGGATGCACAACAGCTACCTACCGACACGGTACAAAAGTTCTTGAGAATTTCGAGATTTACAACGTATCCAGAAATCGTCGGAGATCCGGTAGCTGTTATGCAGATTCACCTGTATACATATTACGTGACAGAACTAATTCATTCACACGAACGTCGATTCATTTGTCTCACAGCGTGTCAACTTTCACCGTGTGTTAACTCTTTGCAGATGGAGATGGAAACAAAGTTCTTGATCTTGTAAGCGGCATAATTGCCGGCAATTTATTCATGTCTTCGCGAGAGGGACCGACAGACTAGATCCAGCATGTCCCCTAGCAAGCTACAGTCGAGTGCAAAGGGTTAAAAATCACACGGATCAAGATCCGGATTCGTTTACCGCACGCGTGCACGCGTATTTGCATACGTGAGACGACGGGGACGGCGGCTAGTCTCAACCGATAATCCAGCGAAAAGGGAATCTTGGCAGCAATCTGTGGCCGGCAGTCTCGACGCTTGATCCTGGGAGGGGCAGTACGAGGCAGTCAACGAAATTAACGAAGTTGAGGGAGTCTTTCCTAACGAGCTAATCGGGTGGCATCGCAGCTGTCGCGCTCGAAGAGGAGGAATCGTTGAAATCCGTTTTTCACGAACGAAACACAGTTAGAGATGGACTCAAGTATATTACAAGTACGTTTTCGAATCTATAGGTACTCGTTCTAGAGCTCGAAACCAGTTTGTATAGAATGATTACGCAGCGAGTATACTCACTTGTAACTGTTTTGTTTTCGGGCAGTGATCGAAATCCGTGAAACAAAACTTTGGTTATTGAGATCGACTTGAATTCATAAGTACATGCTGAACTTGATCCCATCTCTAAACACAGCACACGCTGTCTACTCTCTTTCTCTCTCGCTCTTTCACTCTCGGTTCGAGTGGCCTCATCGTGTTATCGATGAGAGAAATTTCGCGTGATCCGCCGCGAGTTTCTCACGCACGGGTCCTGGCTGGCCACGCCGCTGCCACGCCGCTGCCACGCCGCGCCGGTTAGAGATCAGAAGGGCATAGAAAAAGAAGGCCGGGGATCCTACAAGAAACAAGACCAAGAGAAAGAACAACAAGAACAAGAGGAAGAAGAAGAAGAAGAAGAGCAAGAAGAATACAAGCGAGAGAGATAGAGAAAGACTGAGAAAGCGAGAGAGAGAGAAAGAAAGAGAGTAGGGAGTTGGTAGACTCCGACGTTGTAAAAATCCCCGGGCTGTTCCCTCGTAGACAGTTGAATGGCCTCTGCGAGAGCAGCTCTCCTTGCGCGGCCCTAAGGGATGTTAGGCACCGTTTCCAACTGACCGATTACGCTCCTCCGCTCGTTCCCGGTTATTTCGCTTGACTTGCGGACCTCGGCGTCCCTAAAACATGCCATAAATTAGACGATAAGTCGGGAACCAGCCTGTTAAGCGGATCTCCTCTCCGGGCCGGTATCGATTGAGCCTGATTGAGCACGAGACTCGACGATCACGACCGCAGAGCACGCCGATAGACCGATACATTCTATCGCTTTTTTCTCTCTACTTTACAAATACAAACGGAGCAGCATCTCCCGCCTCCTGGAAACCGGCGAGAGCCTCGAGGTAGCCGAACATCGCTACCACGCGTCGCACAGTGGTACGTTTCTTGAAATACTATACGATCACATTTGTTAAATAAATAATAGTCAGGTTCCAGCCAGGAGACACTAATTTCGTCCAGGTTTTGCGATTCTTGCCCACTGTGCGTCGACCATAGTGTTCGCCAACCGTTGTGAATGAATCTTTAGGACTGCAACGACCAGCCTGGACAGCAGCGGGAACTCATCCTGGGCTCGATCGAGTCCGCCATCGCCCTCCACGGTTTCCACCTACGGCAAGAAACGAACGCTTTCAATTTAGGCGACCGACCATCGCAACAACGATTCACAGACGCATCAAAAACGCTCCGAAACAAGTCGTACAACCATACCCTAACGGGTCAAGACAGTAAAAACGACTGTCGGGAATTAGGTGACTATCTTTACGCTCGATTGTTACCTCCTGATGAAGGCATCTTTCAAGTGTTTAAAATCTTTGTTATTTTTGCCATAAATGCTTAAATCTGCTCGGTACACCATGCAGTAGCTAAACTGAATCAAGTATTTCGAATTTCCAGGGTTTTCTGACTAGGATTCTGAGAGCTTTGGAGAAGCTGCGCCGGGGCACAGAGACCACTGATCTATGAGGTCGTTCTGGAGAACCGTGGAAGTAGAATAGATGAAAGGAGATCAGAAGCCCTCTTCTCGCCGGGTTTTTCTTCCAGGGAGTAGAACGGAAAGCTGACACGGAGACGGAGAGGAAAGAAAACTGCAGATAGCAAGAGAAAGAGAGGGAGCAGGGGACAAAGGAAGAAAAAAGACAGGAAGTTGAGCGAAGCGAGGAGAAAGGAAGAGAGAAGGGAAGCAGCCGTGAAGTGGAAGAAGAGGATGGAAAGCGGCTAACCCGGACAGGGACGCGGGGGTAGAGACGTAATCACAGGGGCGTTGAATTAGGGATGCATCCGAAGGGAGTGGGGAATCCGAGGGCTCGGGGAAGGGGGCAGTCGACGGTGGAGGACCGGGGTCACCGCCATATTATATTTAGCGAGACGCAGCCGTGTGAATGAACTGCATATCCCAGGAACGAGCACGAGCGAGAGCCCACTCTTATTTTCCAAATATTCCCACAAATTGATTGTCCCCGAGAGCCCACGCAGAAACGGCTCCTCTGCTCCCTTGGTTCCAACTATTCGGTGAAACTGCGAAACGGCTTCCCAGCCTTCGACGATTTTCAGATATGCTGTAGAAATCGATATTTTTAACAACTTTGTCCTGTGCACTACCGGCACTATTAACGCGAATTCTGCCTATACTTGTGCGTCAGTCGCCGGCCACTTACGAAACAGGGATAGTTATATGCAGTTGTGCACGGGACCTTTAAGCTCGCCCGATCCCTCGTGTCTAAACAGAAGATAAGTGGCCACCGATACAAACGCGTGCGCTGCCACAGACGCACGAAGTGGAGACAGAATTCACTGTAGTGGCTATCACGCGAAGGGAGAAGTTATTGAAAATGTTGAGATTTATAACGTGTCCAAAAATCGTCGAAATCAGAGGGTAGATAGCTGTTCGGAAGGTTCACCAACTATTCTAATGTTAGAAGCACACGAGTTGGCACGGAGACTCAAAATGCTACCAGAATAAGAGAACTAGTCCTGTGCACCGAACTGTCCCTGAAACGAGGCATTCGTTCGCTATCTTTGCCACTGGACGATCATGTTTGGCTAATGAGACCAAAATGGCGCCCAATAGACCTGGACTCCTAGAGTGTAGGTCGAAGATTTTAGCGTTCAAAGGGACAAAGTTGATCGATCGAGTTTTTCGCGATTCAAGCGAGTTAATGAGCATCATTATCGAAGAAAATGCGGCCGAATGTTCTGGTTCCGAGTTCCCGGGAGGCTGATTCACCGCCGCGTAATCCAGATTGGCAGTTATAACTGACGGAACGGCCGTAACGTCCGGTGGACGCAAGCTGCGACACATGTTCCGATAAATGTCCATTGTTCCCGTCGTCACCCTATAAACAATGCACGGTGCTGCCTGCTCTGGGAGGAACTGCGAGCTGTGAGAAAGACCTCGCACCGCTAATTTGAAACGGGTCTCTTCGGCATAAGAATCTCCGGTGGCTATTGTAAAGATTCGCGGAAACGAGGCTTCGAATTCACTTCGTAAAGCAAATAGTAACAATTGATATAGCGACACTCTCCTGACGAGTTGGACAAGTAGGGCAAGTAGTGAAGGAAGCTGTACTTCGGTAAAAAAATTTTAAAAATCTAAACGCTGAAGTCAATCTATGTATACAAGAAAACTAATTCGCTTGCATGTGGTTTTGTTTCAGAAAGGATTAAAAGCGGACTAGCAGGACCAGTGTGTCTGTTCATCGCTCACCTTTTCTAGGGACCTACTTAGTAGTCTTGTAAAATCGCGTAACCAAAATCCTATACTAGTATACGAGCTAGACCTCTAATAACGTTTCTGCAACAGTAACTGAATACCTTTTACTACCGCTTGGATTACCAGCAGAATAGATTATTGTTCGTGGCCTTCATTTTTATCAAACAATGAGTAGGTATAATTTAAAACGGTAGAAAAACGAGGGGAATATCAATACGCTATTTTCAACTTGTTCGACATTACTACGAAATAGTAATTAAAGTCCAGTCATACGTAATGGAAATATTCTAGATCGAGTGCATGAAGATCACTACTCCGAACGAAGTGCACGGTCAGTGTCGCAGACGTGCAGCCAGCGAGAAGACAAGGCCGCCGACCGGTAGATGATCGATTCCCGACCCGTTCGAAACGAATTGGACCGAAAGTGGTTCGCGGAACAGGTGGAAACGCCATTGCTGGCGTTGCAGCGACGGCTGACGCCACTGTGGCGTCATTCGGTGGTTGGCTTCGACATTCTAAGATTAGATCTCTGCTATTAGACTCGCCAGATGGTACTTTTACCTTCGTACAGGCTCGTGACTCGATTAACCCCGGATAGCTGCGGATGTGGGTAACGTTGTAACCGGGCTGAGCACTTTCCGCGTTTCCTCCAGCAAAAATGAAATCCATCAATTTGCGAACTTGACAATGTGAACACATTATCTAATTGTTTAAAGTCTATAGTCCAATGACTTTTTAATAACGTTTTCTTTCGGTATATTGCAATTATCGTAAATCCGAGAAAAATATGATTGAGCGAGTTCAAAGAGGGACGAATAAAATGAGATAATTACATTTTCTTCTGGAATCGGTTCGTTGAAGCAATTGGAAGAAAATATGATCCACGGTACAAACACCGTCGTTCTCACGGGAAGGATGATTGTCCAGGGTTAAAGGACGGGGTGGGTTCTCTGGATTTTCAACAGAAATTGCCGCACAGAGAGATCACTCTAAGCTTGGGGAGCCCGCGAGCAGAAAATTTCCGGCGACCGTGGACTCTCGGCCGACTGCACGCTCTAATGCTCCAGACTGCACGGTTCTAATACCCTAATCTATCGACAGAGATAAGCCGGGAGGAGCGGAGAGGCCCTTCCCGAGAGAGAGAGAGAGAGAGAGAGAGAGAGAGAGAGAGAGAGAAACAAAGGGAAACCACCTCGGGATAGAGCGGAGAAGATTGCGGCGCGGAGAGACATTGCCACGGCGCATTTGAATATCCTGCGACAAAGCTCCTCGCGTCGCGTCGCGTCGCCCGTGGAACTGGTCAATCCTGTCCTGCGGGGACGAGAATCACGGCCGGACCAAAAAGGACTAGCCTGGACTCGCGTCCTGAGAAGCTAGACGGCTGCCTAGCTGTGTACAGTGCGTATCACGAGCGTACCATCGATGTTTCAATACCTCGATGCCTTCAGAAAGGATTACGATGGCAACTCGTTTCAGACTTCAGAAATTGAGTACCCTCTGAACCTACACAGCCAACACCTCCATGCCGAAGTAAGAAAATCTCGATTTTCTACAGTCCTCGCGACGGTATTATTCTCGACGCCGTTTTTTTTCTGATAAATTGTCTAGTTTACAGTAGAAACCATGTAAAAAAATGTCGAGTAAAACTGCGACTTTCACTGTACGTAGCCGATCCAGCCGGTAGCTTCTAGAAAATCTAACAACCGGATCGTGATCGTTCACGCTGTACAGGAATTCGAGAGGCAACCAGACTCGCTATCACGGATATACTAATTTGCTGGCCGAGCAGGAGGAATCTTTCAACATTCTTGCGCCGCGGCATTCCTAACGAGACATATTTCCGTTTACAGAGCGTCCGAAGAAACAGTTCTGCGGCAGGGCAAAACTATGTCCAACTTCACTCCGTTAGCAGGTTGATTTAGAGTTGGAGGATCATTCTCCCGGTGGGCGTCCGGGAAATTCTTGTCCCCGTTTACCGATGTTTAACGCGACTTTGTCACGCCAACGAAGCAGGACGCGTTCGCCTGGCTGTTGTAATTCCAGCGGAATGATTTTCAACCCTCGGTTCAGTTGGATCGCGTGAAACGTTTTCTTGGAAACTATACCAGGCAGCGACTAATTATTCCAGGTAATACTAATAATTCTGTTTCGATAATGCAACAGATTTTTCTGGAGTGGCGAGAAAGCACTTCTTTTGTTGGAAACACGAGTAATAGTAACTGAACCCTTTTTATTTACGAAAGCTTTGTTATCTAGGATTAACTGAAAATTGGAAATGGAACACGGAATTGCTTGGTTCCGGAGACAAAGCAGCTACATATTCAACTGCAAAGGCTCGGAGATAGAAAAATGGGAATGGGTCAAACGGAGCAGAAGAACGCAGCAATTTTCCATTCTTTTGAAAAATTAAATTTCTGAGAAATTGTAGGGGTTGGAGGAATCCTATGCGTTGGACAGTGTTCGTCGGGGAATCAAACGATTCCCGTTGAACAGAGCACGAGAGATACAAAGTGAGAGGAGAGAGATAGAGATAGAGAGAGAGAGAGAGAGAGAGAGAGAGAGAGTGAGCGATGCAATGAGAGAGGGGAAGGGCTGAATGAAACCTGGAGGGTGGGGAGCGAGCAAGAGAGGGAGCCGGGCGAAGAGGATAGAAAAAAAGGGACACCATAGCTCGATTTAGTACTCCCATACGCCTATCCCCGCCCACCACATAGAGCAAACCGACCAATCGCCGGCACGCGTTCTACTAGAGACCGGCTAGATCGAACGCACGTTGTGTGCACTCTCTCTCCCTCTCCTCTCGTCGCTCGCGAATTGCAGGCCTGGATGGGACCTCGTCCTCGTCCTCGTCCTCGTTCTCGTTCTCGTCCTCGGTGTGCACGGTAGCCAGCTCGCCTCCTAAAGAGCCCAGGACGGTTCGATAGCCTCCCGCACCGATTTTTCAAACTGTCCTGGCTTCCCGCGCTTTCCTGATCCCTCCTGTCACCTAGCGAATCGTTAATCGTCCTCCAAACACAAGTTTAGTCCTCTCTTCCATAATCTTTGCACCCCACAACTGCGCGAAGATCCTGCAAACCCCATTTTTCTGTAGGAGAAGTTGTTCCTCCTGTCCGTTGTATTAAACTGCACTTAGGACACAGTTTCGCCATAAGTGCATAAAACCCACAGTGTAGTCACTGCCATCAAAAAACATTGCCTTCTTATTGTTAGATGACCTTGTGAATTAACGCAGTTGTTCATAATAGCCATTATTCGATCATAGATAGAATTCTAGATTTTTCCTAGCTGCACACACGTTACACGGCTCGCGTGTCCGTTTCCGGAAGAAGCATGTACTCATGTGCTCCCTCAATGATGGCCGCCATTGTTCTCCAGGCCGACGCCATTTTTATCACCGAGGGATATACCGAACCTAGGCCGGGTTTATTAAAAATAGTAATGGACCATTCTGAGAAATATGAAGCCGCCCAGCTGGCTAAATTATAATATAATGCAAAGAACCGACTTTTGTTTATAACGAAGGAGTCGTTCCGAATGACAGAGGGTCTTTGGAAGTTTCGGGCCATGAAATTGCTGGTCTTATGGCCGTCCCGTAAGTTGCTTTTACCTTAACCACTTGTGAAAGTCACAGGGTTTATTTGAATTTTCCTTTCAAACGGGTACATACTGCGTGTACAAAGCAGATCGTACTAATAATAATTTCTAGCAAGTTGATGAGTTACTTATTGTTGGACAATCGAATGTTTGAAAAGAAGTATCCTAAACGCTTCGAATACACACTGTGGACGAGAGGGTTCTTGAAGGCGAAGAGAGATATTTATTTAGCCAAGTGCAACAAATAAAATGTTGACTAAATTACTGACGCGTGTTCATACACGTGAAACGCAGTGAGCAATGACCTGAGACGACGCGTACTAATTTTTTATAATTTAGATAGGCAATTTATTAGGTCATTGGAAAAGTTCGTGCTCGATTGCTTGTTGCGCTGACCTGATACTAACAATTATCGTTCAATTTACAGGTGGAGGAACGGAATTGGATTAGCGTAGCAACGGATCGGAGGAAGCAAGGCGAAGTAGAAGAAGAGATAGAAATCGCGAGCGGAAGAATGGGCATGCAAGTCAGCCGGTTTTCGTCGATTCTATTAATGAAACTCGATGAACGACGGGCGTCGCGACGGTGACCCACGCCGGCCGATATTGAATTATCTCGCGAACGAAACGACCGACGGGGATCACACCGATAGACGGAAGTTTATCGCCGAAAGAGGACCGCGTACAGAGCGTTTCAGCTTGTTATCTTTGCTCGTTTATTTGTATCCTGTCGAACACGCCAGGCGCAAGTATCCACAAAGTCGATCGACTATAAAAAGAATACGAAAAATATATTTTCCAGATATGTCTTAAACTATTTCACCGCGTGGTTTCACGTAGACATGAAAATTCTGAACGACTTGCAAAGATCTTGCGTCCATTTCGACCCAGACAGACGTTCCATCTAAATTCTAACTTTCTAGGAACCAGATCAAATCATTAGCTATTTTCATTAAGTCCAATAAGGAGATTAAGTCTAAAGACGTAGGCTCGAAAATATATTTAAAAAGTTGACACGTATGAATTGCCCATGGATGTAACTATCGCTGCCATGAAATTCTCAAAAGTATCCGTCTCTAGGAAATGTTCGAAGGCAAAAGAGTGGTTCGCGTATTGTAGATTAAAACCGTAGGAGCGTTCTCGATGGAACGATGCTCGGCCAATTACCCGTCAAAGCCTTGTTAATTGCAGCTGTCCTAGACGTCGGCAGGTGTGTAACCGTGCACCGTTCACTGTCAATGTCGGGATCGGGTGACGGTCGTCGTCGTCGTCGTTCCAACGAAATTCTACGCGCGCGTGTTCGCGTGGTCTTTTATTCTGTTTCCAAATCGAACTCTCTCGCCGTCGTGTAACGCTCGTAAAAAAAAACTGCACGCTCGGCATCCTACCGCGGAGGAGCGAGTGAAAATCACGGCCGGGATTTTATAGCGACACACGCAGGTACCATTTTATGGCGGAGGCCGCGGCGCGGATCGATTCCGGAACGCGTTCTTTTTCCTCCTTCATCCCCGATTAATTTATCAAACGCACTCTTTACTCCTCGAGGATATCGGCTCTTCGTCGGCTAAATATCTGACCTGCGATTTCGAACTCGGAATCGGAGGATAGGTAGTTGCACTGCAGGCTCTGCGTTGCGTCGACCTTGCTGTTCGCAATTATCCAGTTTGTCTTTTAAGAAGGTTAAGCTCGGGTTTTCGGAATCAAAATTTGTAGAGCTCGATGGAGGAGGATTCCGTAAAAGTGGGCTTGCCTGGTTTTCCATGCCAAGGTCTCCCCTCGAGGAGATTGTCCGCGACAATTCGCCGGAACGAGATTAACGTCCAGGTTGGCAGTCGGTATCGATAATACTGACCTGAGCCAATACGCAGCTAGACGAGGGCTAGGCTGATAGTTTCGTGTGCGTGTATAAGAGAGAAAGAGTGACCGGGAGAGAGAGAGAGAGAGAGAGAGAGAGAGAGGGTTTGCCCGTGACGCGGTTGGAAATCGTGGCATTGCACGTTGCACCGGTTTGCAGCGGGCGTTGCACGCGCACAGGCCACACGCAACGCACAAGGCTTGCGCCAGACAGTCTGTTGCACAACTTAGGTATTGATCTTGCCCGGAACTAGTTTCCGTTTCCGTGTTCAGCACGTCTTCGCAGTCTCTCCGCGCAAACAACCGTCGCACGATCCACGATCGATCTCACGAATCGCCGATCGATTTGGTCCGTCATGCAAATACTTTGAATTTGAAACACTTCCAGGTTTCTACGATGAATGGTTGCAGCGACGCATTTTTTTGTCGCAGGCTAAATCGATTAACTTTCAAGTTCTGTCGCATTTTACGGCCAGAGCACCGAAGCAACTTTTTAGAATAGATGTACCGCTTGGACGACTTTCTCTGGTTTTTCCTTCGCAGAGTCGATCGGTAGATTTTGTCCGGAAAATTGACACAATTAGCAGGTTCCTGGTGGCCTCGTTATTCGCCCAGCATTCTTGTTCTTCGACCGAGCGAACGCGATGGTCAGCGATTCGAGCAGCACGCAGATGTTTTCAATGGCAATTGGCCGGCGCAGAAATAAATCAATAAGTGTTAAACAGCGTGATATCGTATCACCGCGGTAATGAATCAATCGCCTACTGGGTCGCCTGCGTGTACAACATTAATCGAAATCGTTGCTCACCGGAAAACGCGGCGTGCAACGGAATAATGCGACCGAGAATTATTTGCCAGATTGGGTCTAATCGTGCGTCATACTGTGCAGTTTAGAGATCATTCGAAAAGAAGCGAAAAAGACCACGGTGTAATTTGATCGAGGGCTGATTGCTCGTCGAACGAAGATTTTTTCCGCGGCTAATTCTGCATCGTGTACTGCATGTTCCAGGCCGAACTAGGAACTGTTTTCGAGCGGCGCGGCGTGGCGACACACAGACACAGGGTTTAGCGGAGTGGTGCGGTGAACAATCGCGCTGCAACAAGGAGCGAGCGCGAGTGCATTGCACCGCTGAGGTATTGATCTCGGTCGCGCTCGTGTTTTTTTTCGGTCGGCTGTCCCTTCCTTGAACCTTCTCCCTTAAAGTTTCGCGGCGTCTAGCTTTCTGTCCTTTCGTTCTTTTCTCGCGAGCCACCGTTTCCCTCCTGCTGCTCCCTGACCCTCTTCCAGGGACCATTCTCAACTACCCACTTCCGCTTCTCGAACTGCACCGTTTCCAGACGATTCCATTCCACCCGGAGATACCAAACAATCTTTTCCAGAACGTGCTACTGATTTTATCCCATATTTCTACTTCGCTCCTTCTGCAGCACACGACCTACGATAATTGTTCCATTTAGTCAACCATTTAAGCGTTGCTATTATTAGCATACTATTTCGAAATCGCTTATACGAGGTCATACAGCTGTACATTAGATGTAAGGATATAGACGAACATTGTGTTCTCATTTTCAACTTATTTACCCTGCAGGGATCATACACTGACCCAATATTTTTCTCCTGTTTTAGGTGAACAGATGCACGCGAGAAAAACGACGTTATTAGGCGAAGAACAGGCGAAAGCGACTCCTCTTAGTTTCTAACAATCGGCTGCTGATACGTTATCGCTCTCCGAACGACAATGCTCGCTACAGTGGCAAGAGCACGCCGATAAATCTTCAATTCCCGTGCATTTATCACTCCTCCAGTGGAGCTTGATGTTTGTTCTGTCCTCTTTCCTCCGCTTCTTTGTTTATTTCTCCCGGTTGGCGTGTTCGCGCTCGACTCGATCGAAACGCAGAGAAGAATGCAGGTTTCTCCACGAGAAGAATGACGAGCCACTTCTGCGGCGTGGAAATTCGATCTTTAAACAATTAGTCGGACAATTGGAAACACCGTCGAGGGACCGTGTTTAAAAATCAACTCGAGCAGCATAGAACATTGAGCTTCGAGTACATTTCTGCGGCGACTCGAGCCGGCCGTCTTTTATTATCGACGACTGTAGAAATATTTGTTTGCTATCCGCAAACATATGCAATTGTTCAGAGAGCCGACTGTTTACAGAATCGGAACAGTGCCGGTAACATAAAGAGCCACACAATGGAATATCACGGCCGGTTCTCTCGGAATTCCATTTAATCGGAATAATCGAAACGAGTCCTCGCTACCATCCAAACAGACGATAATCTTTTTATCATTTCGTTCTGGATAAATTCCTAACATTCGAGTTCGAATACTAGATTTGGAGGATGTTAAAAATGGCGGTGGCTGCTGAAGAACGGCCACAGGTTTCGAAATTAAATCTGTTTACAGCACAGGGTCGATTGAAATACGGGCAATTATATCTTCCAGGGCTATTCGAATAAACTGGAATTAACTATGAATCTTCGTTGCGTTTCAGAGTTTCTGTTTTGACTTATTCGGTAGCCGGAAGTGGGCATCTGGCGCGCAGGTAGCAGCGGCAACTAGTTACGGAGGATCTTTGTTGCGGAGAATGGCAGCAATGTTTTGCTGGTAATTATCGGCGAGACAGGATCAGATATTATCAGCACGGTCGGCTTTGTATCAACAATGTGTATTGCATGCGAAGAGCCAACAATCAAGCAAATTGTATATCGATCTGAAATGCAGACCTTCAGGTTGGACGTTACGATATTAGTTGAGTCGATATTTCTTTGTGACATGCTACAATTTCTTTACAATTTTAGGAAATCATATTTCCCCGGAATGTTTGCCTACGAAAGTGAGCGATACACCGATCGAATTTTACATGTCAGAGGTCGTTGCGACCCCCGGTCGAAGAAATAGTTGCAATTAACGCGGAATTTACCGGGTCAGGTCGTGGAATACGAGAAATCGAAGTATATTATGCGTTTCGCCGAGGGAGAGAAAGAGAGAGAGAGAGAGAGAGAGAGAGAGAGAGAGAAGCATCGTTGACTGTGCACGGACCTGTCAAAATCTGCGCATGCGCATCGCGAAGCGACGCGAGCGCGGGGGCAAGCGAAACAACAGGGAATGTCATTGACCCCAGCCGTATGTATCCAGCGCGAGAGGTTAAGGTTAATTTTATCGCTGGATGGCGAAAAATACTTCCTTCCTCTACTCGCCAGCCGGGATTTCGCTTGCGAAAATCCGCGGAGTGGGCCGGGGAACGTTTTCGTCAACGGGAAACGACCCGATCCTGTTCTCCCGGTCCTAATCGCCGTCGTAAATAATGCGTAAATGCTGGCTGATAATTCGGGGCCATGTCGCGTCACCCGGTCCCGGTTCACGGAACGATACGAACACCACTCTGCTTCTGCTATGGCGACCTCTGACCGACCCTTCTTTCGCGCGCGAAACCGAATATATTTTTTTGAAACTTTCCGCGATCGGCCACTGTACGGGAAGAGACATACGCGCGATTAGGAATATGCAGATATCGATTTTCCGTTCCTACCTTGAAAATTGCGACGTTACGATTGAAACAATAGGATTCGAAGACGAACGTGGTCTGTAACGTAGAATTAAAAACAGCCTATCCGAAGAAAGTGGTCAGGTGCGGCCAGGGCAAGGGTTTCAGAAAGCCTGGAAAAGTATTTGCGGTCGATACCACGTGCTGTACGACGCCAGGACGGAGGGTAATGAAATTTACACCGATCGTTTATTATCGGAGCCGGAGCCCCGCGGCCCCGGGGAACGTTTCCCGATGCCGCGACGACCGCAGGGAATGGAAAACGATATCGCGAAACATCGACCGCAGTGACTCGCGGCCAGGATGATTCGAGGCGATGGAAAAATGGGAAATGGATGCCTCGTTAATCCCCAATGATTCGTTTCCAGAGGCCCCCGGGTCGATAGCGACCACGAATCTAGTCCACCGTTACTATTGGGAGATTTCTAACTTGACCGTTTCCACCGGTATGCGCAACTCTGTGCGTCCGTTCGCTGGGTCCGCCGATTTCAGCGATTTTTCCATTGTCTTCGCGAGGAAAAATAAAACAGACGGACACTCTTTTCAGCCACTGTTCGTCGAAGATAATTGGTGCAAAAGCTCCTGCCCGATGTCGTGTTAACTCTTGACGGTGCAGAAGTATTTCAAGTTTACTTACCGCTGGCTCCAAGCTATTTTTCGTACGAACAGTAATTATAATAATCAAATATTATATGTATTATAATAAGTAAAACTGTCATGCCGCATGTATCGTGGCATTGGACCGCTGAAAGTACGAATACAGCAAGAAGACAGCTAGGAACTTTTGCACCGACCTAATAGTTTTGCTATTATTTCTGGGAAAATACAGTCACGATTGTGACTTACCGCAAGGACGTCAAGAGGAGGGTTCTCTGAGGCAGCAACCGGCCGAGTAGAGTCGAGGCGAGTCGAACCAGGTATCCGGTCTCCGGTGTATACACGGAGCTCCTGAAAGCCACATGACACTACGAGGACATGGCGCGCAGCACTGCACACACCCGGTATCACAAATCGCGGCACTACGATGCACAGTAGCAGCAGCAGCAGCGACGAGGGAGAAACAGCAAAACCCGTGCGGAGCCGCATGAATCCGGGGAGGCACTGCCACTTGGCCGTAGAGAGAGCGTCACTCGGCTGCGTGTATGTAGTTCCCCGTTGGGCATCCTTGCGTATACAGGCCCGCGTCACGAGAGGGCAGACGACAGACCAGAAAATTCACCGGTGTGCTTTCCGGGATAGCCTTGAGAAAAATGAGCCTGCTCGAGAGTGGAGAGGGTACGCGGGGGTACGGAGGGGGGATCGGAGAGAGAGAGAGAGAGTACAGAGGAGGGGGAGGGAACAGTTTCTTTTCGGGGGAGAATGCAGCGGAGAATTGATAGGTGGCGGAGGAGAGCTTGGGCGGGCAGCGATTGGATCGGAGGTGGGTCGAGGGGCAGGCCGGGGCTCTCGAAAGGGCAAAGAACTCGACCGGCTGGAGCGCGCTCGAGGCCCGAACAACACTCTAACTACTCTCTCTCTCTCTCTCTCTCTCTCTTCGATATAACCGCGCGCACGGCTCTGCACGGCTCTGCTCGGCTCGGCTCGGCTCGGTTCGACGCGGAGCGGAACGGAGCGGCGGGACAAGAATGGGCAAAACGCTACTCTTGCTCCCCGGGGCTGTACGGGGATGCTTCTGCCGATCCGAGGAAAGAAAAGTGAACCCGACCGAGGGTTGGGACACCGAGTCTCTCTCCAACAGAAGGTGAACAGCACGCGCGCGGCGGACAGGAACGAAGGATGTCGCGAATGTCTCTCTCTCTCTCTCTCTTTCTAATTCTGCTACTCCTTGAAGCCGAGGAGCGATTCTGCTCGGTGACAGGGACAGACTGCCCGTGCCCGTGGGACGCTACGTTTACAGGAGAGCAGAACGCAGCACGGCAGAGCCAAACGGAATCGAGCATCCAGCGAACGAACCACAGACGAGAGGAGAATCACGGGAAGGGACGAGCGAAACGGAGCTTGCACCTTCGAAGCGACAACGATCGACGGGGTGCACTCGCAATTCGGCGGCAACAGCGACCGCATCCGACGGAACACTCCGTTCGACCTGGACAGAAGAGTACTTCTTGGAAAACGCTAGAACAAATATACCCACCCTGTACGCTCGGATCTGAACGTGTCCTTACCTCTGGAGATCTCGCAGACGTCCTCGGTAGAACGCGGGGTATATGCTCGGGTGTGCCTAGACGGTTGCAAAGACGTGGACCAAGAGATGTACTACGGGAAAGAAACGACAGATATCAAACGGGTGAAGAAAGAAGCCTGCCTCGGGGTCCTCTCATTTTTACTTCCGGACGAGGTCGAGGCACCTCGTGCGGAAAAACCGACACGACGGGGTCAGACGGCCGGGTTCACTGACACGGAGAGAATTTGCTTTTCCGCGGGGGTGGAAAGTCGCCGGGGGAGAAAGAGAGAGAGAGAAACCAGGGGCGGAGATTCCTGAGGGGAGAGGGCGGCGGTGAAGCGGAGGGGGAAGCTATCGACGGGGTAAACGTACTTACACGCTAGCACGAATTCGGCGCGAAGGAGAACGAACCGAAACGTTCCTAGCCGTGGTAGAGAGACTGTCTCTCGGGCGCACATGGCTGCCTTCTCCGTCTCTCTTTCTCTGGTTCGCTCGCATGCGCGTGTGCATCGTCCTACGAACACACCGATGCACGCTCTCGCAGACGACGCACCCCGTTCATCTCTCTCTCTCCCCCTTTCCCTCTCTCTCTCTCACCCCCTTCAGCCGGTGGTCCGTCGCGTTCCATCCGTCCCTGTTCGCACACAGCTCTACCCGTGCGAAATTCGCAGCCAGTGGCGTAACCAGTAGGGGATCGCCGACCCCTGTATAGTCTCGATCTTGCCCCCCTACCTCCCCCTTCCACCCGCCCTACCACCGTCGAACAGCGTTGCCGCTTGCCAATGGCGTTGCCAGCTCGTTGCAACGAGTGGGAGGGAGAGCCCGTTAACCACCCCGTCCCTTCTCGCCTCCCAAAGTCATCTTATCAAAGGTCGTCTTCGAAAATCAGCCAACAGTCTTAGAAAATTCCCGTCAATCGCCTAACGTCTCTGATCAATTTTTCAGCGTTCGCGAACGCAGCCACGGAAAAAGGGATCCTTGGATCCTCGAAGGAGATGGTCCCACCGGACGGCCGCCATTTGGAATTTCGAAGAACGCGTCGAGGACTATCGGATGCACGATGCACTCTCCGGACCAGTTCGTTCTCTCGAGGATATCTCGGATGGATGCGTGCGTACGATCACCGCGTGAACACAGCGGAGAGGAGCGCAGCTTGAGCAGCTTGAAAAGTGCAACGGACAATATCTCGGCGGTCGGACTGCATATAACGCGTGTTCCAGCGTTATGGTGGGGGCGGTGGAGGCCGGCATGGCGGCCAGTTTTCTGGAACGTGCACCACCAGGTCTGCCATCCGGCAATTTTCTTTCTCTACCTCCGAATCTTTATCTCCTTGTTCCGTGTGCGCGGCGTCTCAGCCTCCCTCTCCCCGTTTGCCCCCTCTGCTCCTCCTCCTCCTCCTCCTCATCACCCCTGGTTTCACGGCGCCGATCTTGAAACGGAAAGGGAACGACGACCGGTGCGCGCCGAGCTCAGCCGAGACGAGTCGAGACGCACCGAGCCGCGTAGAGGCGGTCTCGAGATCGAGAACCAAGGAATCGAAAGCGCGAGGAGATTACCGCCGGGATTCTCTATTGATTTCGAGAAGAGGAGTCCGACAGACGTCGTCGACGACGACGACGACGGCGACGACGCGAACACGCTGTGAGGCACCGCCGTTGATTTATGCTCTTCCACCAAGACAGTCGACCGAATGGGTACACGGGGTCTCGCGCGAAACTAATCGGCCGTGAACATCGGCAGGCGAAGGATCATAAAGCGTATCTCCGGCGAAGAGGCCGGCTACGTTAAATATTTGTCGCCACAGGCTTCATTACTCTCGAAAGGTTGATCAAGGGGCTGGCTGCGGGAGAACGCGCGGCCCCAGGAGTCAATAAGCACAAGGGCCGAATGTTGGCGAAGGTTTCGCGCTGATGAAACTTTGATTCGTACCGAGTGAACATCACTCGATCGAACGTCTCGTCTCGGGGATGAACATCGTCCGAATTGTGAATAATCGAGCGAGAATCACGTTCAGAAATTACGAAGACCGTTTAGTAGTTAGTAAGAGGGCAAAGCGCACAAAATTCAGATAAAGGGAGAGAGGGGGGGGGAAGAAACTAGAATTTCGTATGCAGCAACAACCCGTACTAATAATATTCATTCTTTCCCGCTGCATTGTTGCCCCCCGCTTCTCCCTCGATCACCGCTGTTCGACACTGTCACGGATAATCGAGGGTGAAAGAGCGAGCAGGAAAGGAGGGGACGAGGGGACGAGATCGGTAAAGAGAGAGAGAGCTAACGAAAGAGGTGGGGGGGAGGGAGAGAGGGAGAGCAACGAGCGAGCGAGTGCAGTTCTCGCGATCCAGCGTGCGTTGCACTCCACAAGAAAAAACATCGTCCAGGCGGGCCGAGGAAGGAGGAGGTGGGTCTTCGTGCATCTCCGGCCCGCGTCGCCGCTTATATTGATCACGAGAGAGTGCACGATATTCGAGAATACATTATACGCGGACTCTAGCCTAGCCGGACCGCCTATAGTCGCGCGGAGTATAGGCGGCCAGGCCGCTGCACTCTGGCTCTCCCCTGTCCCCGTGATCCCCTCTCGGCCACCTCTCGCCGCCATCTCGCTCCAATCTACCCGACGAAACCCTCTCGTCCCGCCGTTTCGCCGGTCTCTCGTCCCGTCTCTCCACCCTGCCTCGCTCGCTCCTTTGATTATCTATCCGTCCTTGTCCGCCCCGCGCGTTCTCATCCCCGTTCTCGTTCGTTCTTTCGTCTTCCTCCCTCAACCAAGACGGTCTCTGCAACCTTGTCTAGCGATGGGCGCCGTCTGTTTCACCTCTCGCCAGTTTCCGAACAATCTCTACCCTCGGCGTAGGCAGTCTTGAACAATCGAGATTCCGATCGCTACTGTACAGTAAACGGTAGCAGTTTCCTCCTGCAATACCGAAGCTGCCCCGTGGGGCATTGCCCTCGCTCCCGGCTCCCGCCGAGGGCACAGTAAGCCACGCCTTCTCCCCAAGCTGTAAGTAAGTACTCGCTTCTGTTCTCTGTCGCGAGATCGTTGCCGTGTCCCGCGATTCGAAACTCCTCTTCGTAGGGAACGTCTCCAACAGTGTTACCAAACTGTGCGTATTCCCCTCGAGATGTTTCCCCTCCTACTGCTAACTGACGCCGGATTCTCCTCGTAGTGGGAATAATATGATGTCACGTATTCCGTCCCGCCACCGATACATCGGAGAGAGTCGCGAGAGGGGAATCCATGGTGGAGAGGGAAGCGTACAGACTTTTTCTGGCAACGCTGATCTCGAGCCCATCGCTACCTCTCCGCCTCACTCGATTCTCCCTCCGAAACACACAGAGCTAGACTGCTCGATCTCTTTCCGTTCCAGGCGTGTTCGGTCTTCTTTTTCTTCGTTCCGTATACTTGCACCAGCGTGTGTCTGTGCCTCTCTCTATCTCTCTCTCTCGTTCTCCCTTCGTCCACCGCTGCACATTGTCTTCCATCCAGCTCTCTCGCTCCTCTTTGTCGTACACCTCCTATCTATCTCTCCGGCTCGGCGTGTTTTCTGTCGTTCTTTTTCTCTCCGTTTCTCTCTCTCTCTCTCCCTCTTTCCCTCTGTGTAGCGAGAGAGCATGAACCCTCTCTTTCGCCGATCCTCTCTCGGTTTCGGCCCTCTACACCCCCGCCGGAGGGGCGATCGTCTCGCGAGAGCCGATCTTCCTTCGACAATGTCTGCGACGCGCACGGGAGCCTCCGGCTCTGCGCGAGGCGCTCTTCTTTCTTCGAAATTTATCGTCCGCCCCTCTCCCGGGACCCAAATCTCGCGAGATCTCGAACAGGGTGCGCGACCACAGCTCTATACTTCGTCCGACGAGACCTGGCAAGGAACAACTGCACGTAGTAGCCACTCGAGTGCCCGAGAGTTCGAGTTGCACTTGTCAGACATAGTTAGCAAAGGACTAGTGGTCCACTGACTCGCCTCGACGAAGACCTGTGTACAGTCCTTCGAACGAGACGAGGCAGTAAGATACCACCGTGCATCCTTTGCCAACTGTCTCGGAAGGGTAACTTCAACTCTGTCGCATTCGAGCGGCTATGTTTACAGAGGAGCGATCCGGGACCGGAGACGTTATTCCGCATCAATTTTCCCGAATGCACCACGACTGATCTCGGGATCGGGTCGCATCGGTTGCAGCCAGCTAGGACACAGCAAGAGGGACGAGGACGTCGGAAAGTTATCGCAGCAAGTTGGTTCTCTGAGTGAGAGAGGAGCACGTTCAAGGGACCATACTCTCCCGAAACGCGCGGGTATTAATCCAGAAGGTTCTTCGTAACATCCCCCGGGAGTCTCCCCACTTGTCGAGAAGACGCAGACACGGAGGACGGAGATGGAGGGGAACGGGAGGCCGAGGGAAACGGGCTAGGCGCGGGGGGCAGGGGACTGTCGGGTATGCACGGTAGGGGCAGGAGAGGACCTTGGCCTTTTCGCGGAGCAAAAATAAAACCTGTTGACACCGAAGCCCCGCGGACGCAAAGGAACTTCTCCTTCTCCTTCTCTCTCTCTCTCTTTCTCTCTTTGCTTGTATCCCTCTCGGCTCCTCGCCCCTCGGTTGCTACTCATCGTCTCCCCCTCTCGAAGCCTCTGTTTCCAACCTCTTCAGTGTATATCTCTTCTACAGACACGGGGTGCGATTTCAAAATTTCAACGTGAGCTCTTATCCTTTTATTCGACAGCGGCGCCCCTGTCCTCGGGAAACCGACTCGACGACGCTCGGGAATCACAGGGCCATTTTTACCCCGAGTTTCAATCGACGCGCCATCGTCGTCGCAGTCGGTGCGCGTGAATTCGACGCCCCCGCATCGGGCTCCGTCGATGGACACCGGTCCCTTGAAACTCGAGGTTCTGTCCCCGACGGGCTTCCAGATACTGTCGTACCTCGATTATGAAAAATACACGAAGATATCCATCCTTCCTAGGATGGATCAAGCTCACAGAGAACAGTCTGGATGTCCTCTTAGAGGCTCGGATCCCTCCACCGATTACATTACGCAGGATACAAGCACGCGTTGCAGTAATACCGGTTGAATGCACGCCGTTCCGTCAATTTCCCCTCGAGGACTGCGTTCGCTGGCCGCCAGGTTGCAACGAGCGCTCGCGTTCGATTGTGTGCGCTTCATCCACGGTGCACACTCGCCGAACGCATCCACCTTGGCCCGACTAGACGACCGAGAGACGACGAGAAACGGGCTGCGGCAACCTCAACCTACCCGCGGTGATAAGTATGAAAAATGGGAGAAAAATTATTTTTGGAGCTGCGGGCATGTACGAGTCGTTTCTAAGCTCATTTTTGTTCCTATTCTTAGAAAATGGACCACTGTGCGGCTCGTGAATGCACCGTCCCAGTTCTTCTTCTACATCGACATGCTCCTACCGGAAGAAAAACGGGAGGCGTGTGCGATGCACCGAGGATCTCCATTGCGAGGCGTTCCCTGTTGCATGGAATCGGGAAGGAGACGCGGGGCCGCGTCCGGAAAATTCGGATTACGGAGCCCGACCAATAAGAGACCAGGTGGGCCAGCGATGAAAAACCCTGCCGCGGGGAAAGGGCCACGCCTGTTGCCGTCCCGGGGGAGCTTAAATGGGGCCCGTCCGCTCCACACGGGCCCTATTCCCGGTGCATCTGCATCCGGGAATTAAGACGCACTCGGCCAGACAATCGAAAACCGCCGAACCTCCGATTCGTCTCGCAACGCCTGTCCTTCTCGAACGATCCGATGAGACGCGTTAACTTCTGCTGGATGGATGTCCATTGTCTTTCGAGTCCTGGGACGAAGGATGAAAATTTCGCCGGCTGCGAAAGTGGCAGGGATAAAGAGAACACCGAAGACAAAGAGGAACTGAAAAGGAAGAGAGAGAGAGAGGGAGTGAGAGAGGTAGATGGTACGTCGAGTAAAAAGAAAGGAGAGGAAGAGAGAGAGAGAGAGAACCTTGGCCCACAGGCCTACTGCAGCGCTAGCTGCAGCCTGCCTGGCTGCACACAACGCACCGTGCCTCTGCCATTCATGTTGGAAACTCCCTACGTGTCCGTGGGGTTGGGCCAACAACTGCCGGAAAAATTTCCTCTCTCTCTCTCTCTCTCTGTAGCGATGCAACTGGAAATGCCCCGCCCCGTCCCGTCCCGGTGTCGTACCGCAGGGCGGAAAAGTTGATCGGCTGCGCTGCAATGTCTACCGGCCTCACCAGCTTTGGTAGCCAGGTACAGCAGCCAGCCAGCAACGATCCCTTTACGATTGGCTGGTTCCTTCGTCTCTCCAGATGTGCGATTAATCGACGAGTTTGAACGGTGAACTGCTCGATTGGTAGGAAATTGAATATAATAGTTGAAAGGATTTTGTTTACCAACGGTGGAATTTTCTCAGGCGAATTTTTACTATTTTCCAGTCGGAGCAGGAAGTGGAAAATGAACGTTTCGGAACTGCGAGAAACCGCGAGAAGTTAGTGAACAATCTAATAGTATATGTCAGGTCGCCGCTCCCTGAGAGATCACTGCCCTCGCACGCACACCCGATGCTTGTGTGCCTTCTCTCGTTCCTACGGCCCGGCCGGCCGGCTCGACGTCGCGTCGTCGTTCGTCCCTCCATCGCGACCCGACGGGGGCCAGGGACGTAACGCGAGAACCGCGGCCCGGCGCTGGCCACGAAACCGTTCCGTTTCCAAAGATTGTCACCGGCACACCTGGCGTACGCGCCGTGCATGGTCCCGCGGGGAGCGAACGTGCATGGGAACAATCTCGAGATAGCTAGACCGACGACCACCCGGTACAAAACTCGTCGATCGACTGGACAACATGTATTTTCTTGATCGCCGATTGACAGCCTATTCTCAAAGAGACATCGTGTAACGTACCAACCACCGTATGTACCAGTAAATGTCGAAGCGATAGTTGTTCGAACAGTCATGCGAGACCATTGTAATTTTTCAGAGGAATTACGTCTGTCACGTATCTGTCAGCTGTGCAGGCCACAGGACGGAATAAATACCTTATGGAGAGATCGTTGATGTATCTGCTGGTCTGATTCCGAGACACCGAGACGACGTCTCGACGAAATCACAGACAAGGAGAGCACCGGATAGACATGAGAGAATGATATCACTCGCGAAAACGCCGGATCGTTGTGCGGGCTCTCGCTCGAGCCGAGACCGGTCGATTGAGACGTGTACTCGGCGCGTGTATTCGCGCAACAACTGTCTTCTACACGCGAGATCACAGTGTGCACGGGACTCGGACTCAGGCGAACCGACAGGTCGCTGAAACCGTCGTCTTTTCGCGGGAGATCAGCCGGAGGGTTTCAGAGACCCCTCGGCTCGAGACACGTGCGCCTGTGTACGTGCCAAGGTGTACGTACATTACTGTGTAAGTACACACGCACACAGCCCACCAGAGAACGAGATGTGCACGAGCCGGCGACGAGACGACGATTCCATTCGACCGACGGCACGCGTGGCACCGCGACACCACCAACCGGCGCAATGTCGCCATCTGTATCGCGAATTTTACGCCATAATCGTCGGCCACGATTTGACCGACGATTATGCCAGCCCGCGAGGGGAATCCTGTGCGAAGAAAGCGGACCAATCGTACTCGCCTTTTTCGCAACAATTCGATCTTGAAAGATGTCTACGCGTATTCGTACGATATTTTCTCAGCGATATTTCTTCTCATTTCTGGAACACCTTGTATACATATATAATCTGCGAATTGTCTGTTGCAGATTCGAGATGAGAAAGGATGCTTTAATTTTCCCGCCTTTCTTTTTCGTTCAGCCAGTAAACCTCGGAATGATGATCGGAATTCGTTGATATTAAACGACCAATAAAAGAATGAATATTAACAATGGGTCCAAAACTAGTTAACAAAATTTACAATTAGTCAATATTAAAGTAGGAAGTCACATTATCAACATCTTGACAACGTAGCAATCTATATTATCGACGTCCGCCACAGCCTGATTTGCTCTGTCCGTAACATTTGGCTAGCAGTTTGCGCGTTTTCCAGAAAAGTGGCAAGAATCATTTTCACTCGAGTAAAATTAATATTTCAATACTTTCTCTTTGGAGTTTGTTAATTTTTGAGGTCTCAAATCAAAGCTAAAAGAATATACTTTTCGATAGGTGTATAACCATTTAAAACCAATTACAATACATTTCATTCTGATTTCATGTAGTTCTCGAATGATTTCCTGTCGGAATCAGTGAGCCGCACTAGAGCCTGCTAGAGCCCCTGTGAACTTGTCATGAAGTGATAAATATTTATTTACGTCGCTAAACGAACGAGTAGAAGTGACATTTTAATTATTTTTTTACACGAAATAATTTTATTCTGTTTGTTTACGTGTTTGTTAGTCGATATTGACCATATGTAAGAATTATTGAAGAGCGTACATTAAAAAACGCACCTGAACTCGCAGTTATCAGCTGTCTAACCTATATCAAGAGCAACGTTTATTTAGGCTTGGTTCTGTTTCCTTGAGTGAAATCGAAGAAATGATTACTTCGTTTTGAAATGTCGTATCAGGATTCACCGTTTTCGACCATGTATGGTCACGACGATTATGATCTTGAGGAAGATAACGAGGAGTATTTAGAAGACGACCGCGATGCGGAGGAACAAGATGAGAGTGACGAAGGTAATAATTAGAATATAAACAACGATTCAATGGTTTTTTACGAGTTATACATATTTGTAGACACTGAAGAGGCAAGTGAGACCGACTTGGGGAAGTCGGAAGAGTACACAGAGATAAAGGAGCAGTAAGTCGAACGATTGAAAAATCTCAATCCAATCATTCAACGATACATATACGTTTTCAGAGTATATCAAGACAAATTGGCTAGTTTGAAGAAACAACTGCAACAATTGAAGGATGGTACCCATCCCGAGTACAATCGCAAGTTGAAACGCTTGGAGGCCCAGTACAAAGAAAGGTTGAAAATTTACAAATGCGGTCATAATTAGTTTGTACGCAAATCGCATTGTACAAGTTTTGTTTGCAGGCTACGGTTGAATACAATTTACCGGGACTATCTGACCGAGTCGGTAGAACGAGATTACATATTGGAGAAGAGAGCGGCGGTGAAGGAATTTGAAGAAAAGAAAATAGACTTGAAGGAGAACTTACTGACTGATATGGAAGAGAAGAGGAAAATGATAGAGAGCGACCGACACACTATGGAGCTCACAGGCGACTCGATGGAGGTGTAAATAATAGCACAAGCATTTCTTGGTTATAACTCTGCTCCAGCGTGTATGTACTAACTTAACCGTCTTGTAGGTGAAGCCTGTAATGACGCGAAAATTGCGTAGACGGCCCAATGACCCTGTCCCTGAGAAGGTAGAAAAG
This sequence comes from Lasioglossum baleicum, assembly GCF_051020765.1. Classification (NCBI taxonomy): domain Eukaryota; kingdom Metazoa; phylum Arthropoda; class Insecta; order Hymenoptera; family Halictidae; genus Lasioglossum; species Lasioglossum baleicum. Next base: position 4,820,939 of record NC_134948.1, on the reverse strand, counting down.
CGTAGGAAACCTCCTCCGGCACAGTTAAATTATCTCTTAGACGAAAAAGAAATCGAAAGTGATTTGAAAGCTATCAGCAGGGGTAAAGTACTGCCTACTGTTCGGAAACCAGGTACTGATTGGAAATTCCAAGTCATTATGCATGGTTTAACGACATTCCTTTAATTTTAGCGGTTTTTCCACATTATAATACAGTAAATATACCTTCGCAACATATTCCTCCAGCTTCCGAGACGCCACTTGTAGAGACTAGGATAGAAGACGGGAAACTTCTACACGAGAGACGATGGTAATTTATGGTAATTATAGTTTCGAGCCGATAATACATGTCGGATAATTACAGGTTTCACCGCGGCCAGCCGGTCTATGTGGAGGGGAAAGACTTGTCGAGATTCGCAGCAAACATTTCCGCTATCGGAACCGAGGCTGTAAGTAAATAATCGTGAGATTTAACATAATTTGTCTGTCATTGTTACAATAATCTTCTCGATCGATAGATCTGGGTGAAGAAAGTGTCGGACGGGAGCAAAGTGCGTATATATATATCCCAATTGAGTCGGGGGAAGATATCGATTAAAAGACGAGCGTCCTAGTGGGGAACTGCTCGTCGCCACGAGCGGAAAACTGTCCAGTAATTGTTCAACTTGTGATACGTTGTATTTATAGATTGATGTATATTTTCGAGATCGAATAGAATTTTTTACTGTACTTGACTTGTAGCATTAATAAAAAGCAGAGCTTTCGGTAATGCCGGAACGCTAGATGCATTTTTACAGAAGGAAAGAAGTGAAGGAGTTTGTACGGAATTGTTCCTCTCTTACGTGTATAAAAAATTTGTATTATGTTACGAAGAATACAGTTAAGTTAGCCGAATCAGATAATATTAACGCAATACGTAATTATGTGCAATTTGTAATTAACCGCTAAACTATAAACGAATGTGTGTCACTCAGCCATCATGTCTACGCTGAGACAATCTTCACCCATATTGCTGGGAGATGTTTCCAATTCTCCGATTTCGTTAGATTCGCTGTGAGCAAAATCTAATTAATACAGACATGTCGACGATTACAATTGTACTTTCAGACAATTATTCACCTATCCAGGGAAGGGTCATTGCTAAACATCTCTGTTGGAACTGTAGGTGGTGCTTTCTCCGGTACTAGTTCCAAATATGTCTGACGAGACTCCAAGTGCCTTTCCACTTCTTCCGGCGTCATATGGCCGTCCGACATTAAAGACATTGGTACTATATTATTGGACGATTGTACCTGGACGAGTACACAAGCGTTATACAATTGTTACACACAATATCGTTACGATACAACTTACTATGGGTGTACTGTTTGATTTTGTCACTTTAGGAGTGGGCTTCTTCTTTTTAGCTGCATTGAACGATTTTGTTACTGTTGGCATGTGGTGGGAAGTGTGATTGCTAATGCCCATCTCCATCTTTTTCCTAGAAGAAATGGTCTCATTTCACTGGTAGGTTCGTTAAAAACAACAGCACCTTTTCTCCATATACCTTTTCGACGTATCCAGACGTGTGACTTCTTCGTCGGATGATTCTGTTTCATCGCTTTCGCTGAACGAGGCGTCTACCTTTTCGTACTGCAATAAACGATCCAATAAAAAACTTTTATCTCTATTAACTTTAAGCAGCTTCCTTTGTGTGGACCTCAGAGCTTCTTGGAAACACTCGTTCTCCTAAAATTAAGCATTATTAGCTATATGGAATATAGTTGTTATCGTGGATGCACGTACATAAATTAAAAACTTCAATTTCCTCTTAAGATTCCGATACTGATCCTTGTAATTAGGCACTTCCTCCTCTGGGCTGTCCTCGTCATCGTCTTCTGCATCCGCATTGTTGTTTGCGATTGAACGACAATACCATCCTTCCAACATTGATCATCTGCAACTAAGGATAAAAACGACGTAATGTTAGAGAGCGAAATTGTTTACCAACGCGTTAATTGTATTGGTGACACTTAACGAGTTTCCTCTTCGCTTTACAGTTATCGAAAACACTGTCGCGCGAACGTATCAGTACGTGTAACAAATAAAACGAAATGTTTTCTGTCAATATTATTCCAACACTACTTGAGGTTAAGTCCTCGGCGATAGAAGATAAATGGTGAACGACGAGACGGAACGCCTGGGAAATCAGAGCGCACTCGACGACGCCCGGCAAACTTGCGATTCAAATGTGGAATTTCGGCAATACCTCCGCGAAACTTCAAGATGATTTTTTCTGTGTCGTAAATAGCTGAGGCGAACGATTATTAGGAAGATAAATAAGCTGTTTATGACTGGCTTCCATTCTGAACTTCTTTATCGATTCTATAGTAACTTCGAGAATGCTTTCCATGCGGTTCCAATTTGATCAAGCTCTTTCCTCTCGTAAGAAAAAGCAGTAAATAGATCATTATTTTAGCAACAATCGATCGAACAAAATCGAGCAATCGATCAATTTGTGTCTCATTATTTTACGGTTTTACGTACATGCCATTAGAAATAATAATAGTAACAACGGATCCCTACGATAATTACGAAAAATATTTGCGCGGCGTATCGTTTCACGAGGAACAATGATAACGAAGCTCAAATTATATTGGCTGCTTCCTGGTAAAAAATTTAAATAATCGAACTTTGAATTTCGACGATTTCAGGTAAAATCGTAATATCGGTAAAATTGTGGAATTTAATACCAGCGCAACCTAGTGATAGGTATTGGAACTACGCTGTCGGTAAATTTGGCTATCAGTTTCAACGTTTTGCCATTTCGTGATTTGGTGCTGTATGCACGTTCGAAAGGAGCAAATGATTTCCGCCGGAATTTGCGTTACGCGTTATGGGAGGAACGTAAAGAATTATTTAAAAACATTTGAGTGCGTTACCGTTGAGACTTTCCTGAGAACTTAAATGAAAGCTGAAAGAGAATGATGAATGGATTGCGATGTAAAAATAATTATTGACTATCCTGCACGACTGTCCTCATTATAAGAATTGTTTTTCCGTAAAAAACAATTTCTTGTTCTTCTGTTTGACCTTCGGAAGAATTTGCGCGCGAAACGAACGTTGTCGAAAGTCCATAACATTTTCGAACATAACAAATGATCCGGCTAAAGATGAAGAAAATTCGATCGCCTGTGAAAAAGGTATTGTACTTGTTTCACTGTCTATTTAGTTACTGATATTGTTAGCTCGCTCTGACGTTTGATTGTTTATTGTATATCGTTACAGAATAGCCCTGCTCGCAGTGCAAAAGAATCTCAAAAGAAAATATCATTATATTTCACAAAAACATCGAAAGATCAGGCTTCTATTAGTAAAGACACTATAATCGCCGGTGAGTTTAAAGAGAAAGGTAATGAAGAACAAATACCACGTTCAAAAAGGAAATTGTTAGAGGAATTGGCAGGAAGTCCATCAAAAGTTACCAAGTACGACAGTGCACTTGACACGGTCAAGTCGAAGAAAATGCTAGAACCATTAAACAAGTCCAATGTAATTCGCAAAGTGTTCCATGACAGCGATAACAAATTCTCTAAAGAGAATATCGTTGCAGGAGAATATAAGAAAAGCGATGGCTTAGGTGGATCCAAGAATGCATCTTATAACGAACAAAATGAACAGAGAGCACAATCTAGGCACAACAGTGTACTACACAACAGTAACTGTATGAATTCTCCTGTAAAAGAGGATAATAAAGGATCTGTGAAAAACATTGAAGTGTGCGATAATGTAAAAGAGTCCAATGAACACGACAAATGTAAAGATGAATCAGATTTCGAATTAGAATCGTGTATTATAGATGATTTTACTGATTGCTTTGATGAAGCATGGTCTCCAAATAATCGAATAAACTTTCATTCTTTCCAGAGGTGTAAGGTTGTGCATGTAAAAAGAGAATGTAATAGTCTACTGTTGACTGTGGAGCAAGAGAGCTCGGCATCTAGCGGAACTGTTTTGTGTTCAGGTTTTTGGTAAGAGCAAAAATGAAGGGTCGAAGTAGTTATTATCGAGCAAAACACTTTATGCCGATTTAAATTTAGGAAAGACGCAAAAGTCGAAGCAGAGGACATTGTAGCTGTTCAAGCGAGGAAAGAAACTCCCCATTGGGTTGTAGACAATACCAGTGGTTTTCTTGTTGTTCATCCAGACACATTGATATCTGGAACAACGGTAGTTGGCGCCTTATTTTGTAGGAGGAAAGCAGTATTTGCGGAAAAGTTTAGGAAAATGGAGTCTTTGCCATACTTTGAAGGAGATCAAACAGCTATAGTTATAGGTAACTTAGCTCATCAGTTGCTGCAGAAGGTACCAAGCAATAGTTCGCTTCATATTTGAAGTAATTCTTCCAATATTCAGACACATGATTAATTGTATAGGCAATGCGCGAGAATATTCAAGAGATGTCGGACATTAGAAAATTATTGGACAATCTATTGCAGTTTAAGGAAACAGCTAGCATGCTTTACGTGGCGGATATTTCATTAGACACTTGCAAGACACGGATGCTTGAGTTTGTACCGCGTATATACGAATTCATTCAACATTATGTAAAAGGTAAATCAAAATATACCGCATGTTTCCCCTGTCCGTTTTTTAAACGTTAATATCGCCCGCAGATAAAAAGCATCAGGACATAACTACGAAAAAGGACAATTTCAAAGGAAAAATCACTCGTGTGTGCGACATAGAGGAAAATATTTGGCTTCCCGTGCTTGGCGTGAAAGGCAAAGTGGACGTCACGACGGAAGTTAATCTGCACTCGCGGAGAAAAGTTATGCCTCTCGAAATAAAGGCTGGTAGGCCTTCGTTTTCTTTGGAACACAGGGGCCAAATTATTTTGTATATCATGATGATGGCTCTCACGGGTCAAGATACAGATACAGGACTGCTGCTGTATCTTCGAGAAAATAGTATGCAAGAAATTAAGGCTGTACACCCTGAGAAAAGAGATTTGATATTGTTGAGAAACACTTTGGCCCATCACTTTTCTCCGAAGTCGGTGGAGAGCTTGACTTCCGAGTCGAATTGGCAAACGTTAGAATTACCGGAGCCGATCAACCATCACAACGCGTGTTCCAAGTGCTCTTACAACGCGTTATGCTGCGCGTATTTGAGCAGGGACACGGAAACACGATTATCCGAGTCACATCCACTAACGAAACTCGGTAAACAGATTCTTAGCAAAATTACGACTGCTCATATAGACTATGTCTTCAAATGGATCTCGTTGTTACAAGTAGAGGAGAGTGCTCAATTTTCTGATAACACATTGAGATATTTGTGGACGTTGAGTCCCGAAAAAAGGTAAAAATTCGACGTACAATTCGCGCGTATCGCACGACTAATTTTTCTGCTTTTCAGAGAGTTAAAGAAGCTTTGCATCAGCGGCCTAAAAGTAATAGGAAAAGTCGTTGAATACGATTCAAAGTATCAACACACGCTCGTTCGTGCAAATCGCAGTGAAAATTATTCTAACGTTAATATTCCACACTTGGAATTCCACGAAAACGAATACATCTTAGTGAGCACGAATGAAAGGATAAACATATCCGCAGGATTTATAGTCAACATAAAGGAGGATTCTGTAATTGTTTTGTTAGACAGGTACAGAAGCAATGCGGCTGTATGTAGACTAGATTTCTTTTTCTTTAATATACGAAGATCGATTATGTGGTTTCAGGGATATCACTAAATATAATGTCGATGGACTCGTGCACATAGATAAATATTCATCGTCCAATCTAATTTCTTATAATCTCGCCAGCGTAGGTGGATTGATGGGTGACAATGAAATTTGCGAGAAATTACGAGAAATTGTGGTGGACAAGTTAGTACTCGTATAGTTGTTTTTCCTAGAAAGAGAAAAAGAACTACTTCTTATTGTTATTGTTTCGTCGCTTTTATCAGGAAACCGGCAACATTCGCATCAGGCTTACCGCGTTCTGTAATTGGTAAAAGCGCTCGCGTGGTTCAGGGATTGAACGAGAATCAACAGAGAGCGGTTCTTAAGGCAATGGCTGCCAACGACTACGTCTTGATCAAAGGAATGCCTGGCACGGGCAAAACGCAAACGCTGGTGGCTTTGATACAACTATTATACGAAACAGGACATTCCGTTTTAATCACGGCGCACACGAACAGCGCTGTCGACAATGTCTTGTTGAGACTGTTGGACAAGAACATTGACTTTCTACGATTAGGCTCCTCGTCCATTAATCCATCGTTGAAACATAAAACTGAAACGTACGCGGCTGCCAACTGTAGCTCGCCCGAGAGTTTCGACAAAATGTACTCCAGTAAAGTACGATATCATTTCATACAGCCGATTTTGTTCGTCGTAAGAAAAGATCATGATCTTGTTCGTTTTAGAATGTTATAGGGGTGACTTGTTACGGTGCTCATCATGCACTTCTTGGTAAACGAACGTTCGACGTGTGTCTCGTAGATGAAAGTTCTCAAGCGTTGCAACCGATCGTGCTGAGACCTCTGTATAGTGCACGTAAATTCGTTCTTGTAGGAGACCCTGATCAACTTCCGCCTCTCATCAAAAGTAAAGTGGCTAGGTACGGTATCATACTGACGATTAGTTTCATTCGAGAATACAGTAAGTCCTCGATAAACATTTGTGGCGTTGCTTCCGTAGGAAATTGGGCGCAGACGAGTCCCTGTTTGCTCGACTGGACAGTACCAATAATACCGTCAACTTGAAGAAACAGTACAGAATGAATAAAAATATTATGCGCTTAGCGAACAAGTTAACGTACAACGACATGCTAGAAGCTGGAAGTGCATTAATTGAAAATGCTGTGTTGAGAGCCGCACACGCCGACGTAAGTTCTATCGTACATGAGCGCGTAGCGTCTTACGTGTTACAGTCTAGAGAAACGTTTCTGTGTTTTAGAATCTATCGAAACGCGAAAAATGGATGCAGAAGGCACTCTCGCAAGATATAAACGAGTCTGTAATTATCTTAAACACGGGTTGTACCCGCGACCTGAAGACATCCGTACTAGTTAGCGAGAAACATTCGAAAGTCGATCAAAAAATAAGTAATATTTGGGAAGCCGCCATAATCTTTAAACTGTTGAAGACATTACTAGAGGTAAAACTTATTTTCGTACGATGCATCATCGTTACGTTTATGAAGTTTGTATTTTGAACACTGGTTTGCTCGTAGATGGGATTAAAAGCCCAGGATATAGGGATTATTGCACCGTACAGGGCGCACGTTAATTTATTGAAAGAAATTGTTCAGAAAGATGTCGAAGTGAACACTGTAGATCAGTATCAAGGACGTGACAAAGATGTTATAATATATTCCTGTTCCAAAAGCGTAACAGATAACAGTGATATAAATGAGGTACTTCAATTGAAATTGTATCTGCGCGATGTATATCTGAATTACGAAAATTAACTTTTTATTTTTCTTGAGTGTAGGATATCGAGATACTTGGAGATCATAGAAGATTAACTGTAGCCGTAACGAGAGCGAAGCATAAACTAATCGTCGTCGCGGATAAATACACTCTATCGAATTACTCGGCATTCAAGAAACTGTTTAGCTTGGTCGAGACAGAAAACATAGTAGATTTATGCGATGGACAGAATGATTTTTCATGGGAAAGCTTGGTTTCCCAACTGTAATAATATTATTATAGTTTTCACGTGGTCTTTTCACTGTGCTGTATGAATTGGAACGTTTTACACAACTTTATTACATATTTTATACAATACTTAAGCTTTCTGTACAAATGAAAATATAACTATTTACTTTTTTATAAAACCAATCGTCTTGTGACTTCATATTTTTTATACATTACAGATTATACATGTAGGGACCAGTCGAGGAAACTCGAAGTCCTGGAAAATAACTAAGCGTAAAAAAAACAGCTGAACACGATTTATGGTGTACGTGACTAGACAAAGCTATTTTTGAGAGAACTGTTTAATTTCAGAGGCTGACAGGATTTTAGCTTTCGTTAGTCACAGTCTCAATAGCAGCATACGGGTACCATAAATCGTGGAGAACCGAAGGACCTTCGACGAGAGGGCAGAGGTCGTCCGCGACCGGAAGAACCCTACGTGCGTAAGGTCTGGAGGAAAACCAGCATTATTTGGAAGGGATTTTTCCTTCTTCCAAAAAACAAGGACCGAGATAGATAGAATAAGAAGAAGGGTCGACAGTGACTCCTGGTCAGTTGTTAACTAATTGTAAGAGTCAGTCGAGACCCAGTTGATTATATTTACATGCTGTAAGCTTAAAAATAAAATCCTTATACAACTATATATATATCGTGTGTACAAAGTCGGTAATAGTAATACTCTATATACAGATTGACCACTTCAAAAAATTTTAATTCTCTTATCTGAATATGAGATAACTTTTGAATAATTGTTATTCTTTGACGCAAATTAGTCCAGACGTGTACTGCAGAGAATGATAAGATAACAGTTTCGATTATTTTAAAGTTCAATAATTTAATGATCAGAAGAAATTTATTTGAAATAAAGAGATAGCACGATAGCAGTGTTTGATCATTTTTCTCTTTCATGTAATGTAATGTATAAGTATTATACATATGTACAATAGGTAGGAGTACTTGACCGGTTTCGAGTGGTTCAGATAAAAGCGCGTGAAAATTTAAATTCATTAGTGCATGATCGATAAAGACTATTTACTCAAACTGTGACCTCGACTCGATCTTTATCTATTCGTTGATCGACATTGCTTCTATATCTACAATTGATTTTGGTAAACATTATTGTGATTTGTTAATTATCATCGATATGAACTTGGCGGTGACAGAAATCAATATGATCGCTTCCCGCGTAATTAGTATCAGTATCTGTGGTACTGTCTTTTGTTTAACGCTGGACGGTACTGTCGCAACATACATTTCCTAAATTTTTTAATGATAATTTAATACTAAAAAATCATGAGGCTCCTGAAATTTTTCCCGTCCCGGTCAATGTGCACAGGAAACGTTTTTCGGAATAGGTACCTAACCTACTAGTTTCTTATTTTTAGTATGTAAATAGTATTTACGTCGTAATTGTACGACGTAATATTTTAGTAAATAGTAATTACGTCGTAATTGTACGTCGTAATATTTTAGTAAATAGTATTTACGTCGTAATATTTATCCTACAATTCGTTGTTTTAGATTAACCGAGGAACAATTAGACAATTCTACAAGAATTCAGAGATCAACCGTTGATCCTGCTACAGTAGAGCATCATGCAAAATTGAGCAACAAATGGTGGGATGCGAACGGCGAGATGCGTGCTCTGCACACATTGAACCCTCTTAGAGTACAGTTTGTTAGAGATGGTTTAGCTAACACAGGCACAAAAGTCGACACTCATTATTTACCCTTAGAAGGGACTAAAATCTTAGATGTTGGGTGTGGCGGAGGGTTGCTGTCGGAACCGTTAGCTAGAATAGGAGCAGACGTAACTGGAATTGACGCGTCTTCGCAGTTGATAGCAACTGCCAAACAGCACGCGACGTTAGATGTAAATTTAAATGGAAAATTGAATTACATACAGACTGCTATAGAGGATTTTTCTATGGAAAATAAAGAGAACTACGACGCTGTAGTCGCCTCCGAAGTGTTAGAGCATGTAAACGATAAAGAACTATTCTTGAAGGTATTTTATTCTTCTACATTAGTAGAAAGCACGCTAATGTTTCATTCGAGCATATATATACTCAATTTCCACAGTGCTGCGTAAATACATTAATGCCTGGAGGTTCAATATTTCTCACAACATTGAACAAAAGCTTACCGGCTTGGCTCGGAGGTATCATAGCTGCTGAACACGTGTTGAAATTAATACCAACTGGGACTCACGATTGGAACAAATTTATTACTCCAACTGAGATTCAACGTTTACTAGAGACATGTATAGTAATTATTCCTAATAACGATTTCTACTCGCGTTGACAATTGCTAAGCATTATGGTTTTTATAGGTGGTTGCAAAACCAAGTTGATTCATGGGATGTTTTACAATCCTTTGAAAAACGAATGGTTTTGGACGTCGTCTACAGCGATAAACTATGCGGTTCACGCGGTGAAAAAACGAGAATAGTAGCAAGGCATGTATTTTTTATATTAGTTATAATGTATCTGTGAACCGAGTCTATTTGATAATACTGTACAAGGCTGTGATCGCAAATATAAATTACAAATAAGAGAATTTTTATTGCAGTTCATAACTTTTTATTAGATAAGAGATACAGTAGCAAAAAGGCAGCAGATAATAAAGCTAGCGTTATCGTATGTTCAGTACATTTTTTTCTTTTATTTTTCTCTTGAAATACATTATATACAAAAGAATACATAAATGAAAAGAATGGTTTCTTGTATTGTTCCTTATAAATTGTTTCTATGTTACAGAAAATCATTTTACGCTCTTTACAATTATGTATATGTTTTTCTCATACCTAGCGCTATTATCGAGGAGTTCACTATGCTCGTAAAAAGACAGATAACTATAAGTTGATCAAATATACAAAACAAAAATAATTGCTAGACGCGACGAAACGGAAGTATCGCGGAAACAGTATGCAATGTATGAGCAATTCCAAGTATATTATATCTATTTAGCTTCAGCGAAACCAATGCGGTTGTTGCCCATATCGAATTCGGTGTAGTAACGGCCGATGAATACATCTCCCAAGATCCATAGTGGACCATTTGGTGGGGGAATGTCCATTCCCATGAATCCACTCAGACAGACTGTCTTTCCAAGTTGCGTGACCTTTTGAAAACAAAAACAAATTTTTCAGTCATTTTTCTGTCAAAAAAAATGGTTTACATCGATCTATTATTATGTTTGTAACGCGTTTGACATTTTACCTTCAAGACGTAGTCTTCTCCTTTCAATGCGAACTCATGACCGCCAAATGTGAACGTAATCGTTGGCAAGCTGGGGATTAAGTTACAGTCGACCTGCGGAAGTTAAAAAATAATCGTGTAACTTCTTAGGACAGACAACAATGTTCTACATAAAATTTTCTATTTACCATGGCTTCTCCAGCTACGATCGATACTGCTCCAATTCTCTTATTGAGAGCGCTAACTTCATCGACAGGCCCGGCAATTAGAGAGGTGCCCGTATCGGCAATAGCTTCGCATCCTCCTTTACATACGGTAACATCGTTGCCCACTTGAATTCTGTGATTCAAATTTTCAATTACAAGATGATACTTCTACGATTTTGATAAAGTAAAGTATCGTGAACAACATACTTGTCCATCTTGAATTGCCAGTAACCCTTACGGTCTACAGGAACATAGATAAGGTCACCCACATAATGGTTTGGATCTGAACCACCCAAGAGCATCTCTCCACCCGTAGGCGCGTTAGGGTCTCTGAATGAACAAATTCGTAAATGTGTAATTTGATTAATTTTTGTATGTAGACGTGTGATTCGATGAATTGTTTTCTTAGAAAGAAAACTTCAAGAGAAACATATACATGCCTGTTCAAATAGAAACTGAAAACAGGCTGAGGTACCAATGATTGTTTAACCATGTTATAGAAGACTGGTGTTACACCGTCCACAGAAATGGTAGAATATGCCATTCCCATAATACCATCGAACTTGGCAGCCACGAAAGCTAAACCGGGTTCTTTCACTGCCTCTGCGAATGTTTGATCCTTAATCTTCATTCCAGCAATCTGAAATGAATAATAATTATGTCAAACGCGAACTAGTGTATGGAATAGACATATCGTAGGATTAGAAAGTTAAAAAAAATATCCGTTATCTTACGTCTACAACATCGGTGGACAAATAACCGGAAAGGCTACCAGAGCCATAATGAATATCAAACGCAGTGCCGTTTTTCTTGTAAGTGGACGACTTTGTGCTATCGTATTTGTGATGCAATTCTGAAAATAAAAAAGATAAGAGACATTATAACACCGGTTATAATGATCGAATGTATTGTTCGTAGTAGTGTGGTAATAACACATATGATAAAATCACATGCAGCGAAACAATAGACGATTGTTTTCGGTGAATTAGATTGTGCAGTAACAGAATCAGTACATCTGTACACATATAAGTGTATACACACGGTCTTGGTAGATACTCATGAGTACGTGGAAACAATTAAAGCTATCGCCTTGTAAACTATCAATAATGACTTATCATCCAGGCAAAGGTCATCGATTTTTTATATTAAAATATCTGTATCTTACAACTTGGAAGCATTATTTGTTAAACCTTTCAGACGCTTTCTCTTTTATTGCGAGAATATAATTTTGAAATATACTTACTACAAGCGATGTTGATCAAGCTACACTTTTTGGAGGGTACCCAAAGATTTGAGGAGCCCGTATCGAAAACAACTTTGAAGTCCTGTTTTGGAGTACCGATGCTAATGACTCCATAATATTGAGCATCCAGGTAGTTGGAAAGAGGCTCCGGTACAGGGGTAGTACTTTGTACGAGACGTACTTGCGCTAGCTCTGTATCGTATTCTTTCAACTGACTCCGGACAGTTTCCATTTTATGCAATGGAATCCTTTAAGAGAAATAAACAATATGCGATACATCCGTAATAATTGGAACCGTGTACTGACGATAGAAAAAATGTTAAAAGTATAGCGAACGGTCATTTCCTTTGTTTGAATGTTACTGTACTTACCTGACAAAATCTGCATTAGCTAGCGCTGACACAGCGCACAGGCAAGCAAGAAGACCGAACATTTTTAACGTATTTAGAAATTCCCTTCGAAGTGTGAAACTTTAGTACATTCTAAACAAAGACAATTCTCTTAAAATTAACTCTTATTTTGGAGAATTACTTTTCTACGCCTTCCAATTACTGACGAATTCTCCGTTAAATCTCGATATTATATATAAACCTCCCAATCCCAATTCCCAATATCTTTGAGATTCATCGCGCATGCGCGATGCTCAGACTGACGAGTATTGGCCAATTGGCCAGGTTTCCCCGCGCATGCGCTACGATTTAAGCATCAGTAAAGTAAAATTCTGAAATAATAGGGTACCTTGATCGCCCTGCAAAGTTTAAAGAAATTGTTATGATTTGATTGTGAAAAATGAACGTATAACATGTGTATTTGTGTATATACCTGTATCTACATATGAAATATTACAATGTAATATATCATATATAAATACATAATAATTGTACAGATTGTTCCGGTACTTTCCTGCAGAGAGGATGTCCCCTCTGTTTTCTGTCAATATCACTGCTCCACTATCTTTTAATTTTTATGAAAAAGATAGAGTCAGAGAGAAAAGTTCTTCTTTAGTGGAATAAACAAAGTTTGTACTATAAAAAATAACTGGAACATCGAGATGATTTTAGTAAATACTTTGGTTGAATTTTTTTTGGATTGTATGTACGGCACTGTTGGTCAATTGTCTGATAAAATATGTATGCGTGAACACACACAACGTTGTAAATGCGTCATGCGTATTATTGCGTATGCCACCGACCACCCACTCTCACCGACGAGATACGTCGGTGCGTAGTGCGTTGCGATGTGAATTCTGTGATCGGTAAGTCAGCACAGAAATGTCATAGTGGTGCTATCTCGTGAAGAAACGATGTTTTAATTGAAACGTCTACGATATCGGTAAAATCGAATGAACTATCGAGCAGATTACATTTTTTAAAAATATAATTAAAACTACCGTATTATTTCGAGGAGAATCGAAATAATATATGAAACGATACATTCGCATCGAATAAGTATATTTAGATTTTCTCTTTAACGAGAGTTAGGTGTCACGAATAGCAATCCCATTCGCTCACAAAATTATTCATTGACATTGCCATTGCAAATATTGACTCTGAGATTGGCCTAATTTACATTCATACTTCGATATAAATTGCATTTTTGCATGTCACAAAGTATTTTCGATTCTTAGCATTGTTTCGACCTTATAATCAATTCCTTATTTACAGAGGACACGATAATATTGTAAAATATAGTTGCATCTATGCAGTTTCGTTCATGCATGTTGCGTAATCATCTAACTGAATAGTTAAAAGACTGTAATAAATGAAATTGTAGGGATGCATTTATATCTGAAAAGGAGATTCCTTTTGATACAATATGCGATGGAAATCTGATCCGTAAACCAACAAGTTATCTCGAATAAGGTAATCGAGCAACTCGTTTCGAGATTATTATTTGAAAGGAAACGATTAGGCTTGGTTAAAATACGACACGGTCGTTAAAAAGTCTATTTATAGGGTAACGAAGTCGAGCGATTCGAAATTCTAATAAAGCATCGCAGAAGAAACGTAGACGGAACTGTTTCAAAACGTTCCTTATCGATTTCTCGAAATTCATGTTTACGCGGGTTGCTAGCACCGGGGCATGCTGGGTTGATAGAAGACCGTGATAGAAGACCCTAATCGCGGGCCAATCACGGGCCGGGGATCGCAGCACGAGCCACTTCAGTCTTGAACTCGATCGAGCAATAGTCGGGCTGCCGGTTCGAGCAAACGAAATTCTCAGTGTGGAAAAATCAAGTTCACGTCGAATAATAAACAGAAGGAAGCACCCGTGACCGTCCGTGGTCGAACAGAGCTGTCGTTTTCGCTGTGTGTCCGTTGGTGAGAGTGTCAATCCAGGTATGTCCAGTTGTTATTTCATTCGAAACGATATTCCTCTTTCCCTTGTCGACCGGGCGAACAGGCAGCTTAGAGTCTTGTCAAGCTCGCCTTTC